>NC_142515.1:100612916-101950833 GCF_057876585.1 Rhinolophus sinicus | reverse complement strand
AATTTTATTTATTGGTTCAAGATAACATTTTCTAAGAAAAATTGGACCTTTATAGTTAATATTTAACCCTGGGCATTGATTTAAATACAAGATTAATCAGAAAGAATATCCTAATTCAAGGGTAGTGCATGGGTATAAATTATGGTTCTGTTTTGTAATGTGAAGTTAAGGGAATATCTGACACCTATCCAGTAATTTTGAGCCATTAAAAACAGCCAATTTGATAGTCAAAGACTCTTTAACTAATGGATTTTGAAGGGTTCTAGCTTATCAATTTTGGCTCTCTATTGACCAAATAAACCATTTGATTACAAACACGTATTTTACTATGTACTGGGTAATGTTTTATGTTAGTACTGTTAGGTCCAATGTTTATGAATGAAACTTACTTTGAGTCCAATGCTTGATTCCTAGGTGTTATTTATAACTAAATAAAGAACATTTGGGGACTTTATCGTTTCATAGTTTGGTGTCTACGTTTAAAATAATTATGGGGAATTGTAGGGCATTTAGGTGGCAGTGACAAGGTGGGTGGGCTCTTATGTCATTTCTAATATGTATAAGGTGAAATGGAGATGGATGCTAATGAAACAAAAATTTCAGTGCAAACATACATTCCGTGAACTTGGACTGCTGCAGAAATGGGTGATTGCTAAAATGAAACAGAATCATCCATTACAAATCAGTGATTCTGTTAATCTTTGTATCAGCACCAAAGGAAATATGGTAATATGTGCTTGTTCTGGAACACATTAAGCTATTGCAGAAAAACAATGCACATCTGCATATGTGATTAGTCGTGCTTTAATTTTCCTTTAATGGCTGTGTATGGGGAAGAAGTGTTTGAAAAAACCCGCTGCTTACTTTTTTATCCTTCTTAATTAAGGAGGAAGGTGGTGGAGATTCAGTCTTCCCATTGAGTAGTCTATTCCAAACTTGAAAGAAAAAAATTGCACAATCCACCAAGGAATATTTGTGGCAGACATTTCTATAAAGAAGCCAAGGCCCACAATCTTCATAAATGGGAAGATAATATGTAAGTACATAATGTGTTAAATATCTATAAAGGAGATAAATAGATATATATTTGTTTGACGCAAAATGCTAAATGTATTAAAAAGCAGCAAATTTTATTTGCTGCTAATAAAATATCTCTAGAAGGAAACACAAGAAGCTGATAACATTGGTTGCTTCTAAGAAGGAAGCTAGTTGGGATTGGGAGAGATATTTTTTTGTGTGTGTATTCTTTTGTACCCTTTTAATTTTGAACACGGAGACTGTATTACCAAGTTATTCCCAAACTAACAAGAAAAGATAATAAAACTAAAAGAAAATAAATAATTAAGCACACTGTTGGCTTCAAAAGTAATGGTTAAGGACACCATTATACTTGGAATTCATTGTTGGGCCATGATGAAGGAACAGTAATCTGGACTGAATATTAAATGGATAATATTTGGATGGACTGAAAAGGAAAAGAGGGAGAAGCATTCTAGGCAGAGCAACTGACATTAAGCAAAAGTCCTAGGGAAGAAACTATGACACATCTGTGGTCGTAGGAAGTAGATTGGGCTGACTACAGTATAAGTGACCAGGGAGGTACGGCTGGAGACATTAGGGCCTGGAGTACCAAGAGAAGGAGTTAAAATTTAATACAAGTAGTGAGAAACTTTTTACATTTTTGAACAGGGAAACTTGCCTCCTAATAATGTTCAGTGTGGGCTGAAATGGGAGAGACTGTAGTGTAATACACCATTCAGGGTTAGGCGGTCGGGGTGTAGGTAGTGCGGTTGGTTTGTAAAGGTTGGGGAATGAGACAGGGAAAAAGTCTCAGTGACTGGACGGGGAGGAGAACTAGTGGGCTGGAGGGTCCCCAAAGAAAGTCCTGATCAACATCAGATTCTTAAGGGTCAAAAGAGTGAATTGAAGGCTGAGAAACATTTTTATTTAATTTATTGCTTTGTAAATAATTATTGCGAAAGTATAAGCTATCAATTTTTCTGGATGAGTGTACGTTTTCATGAGAGTGGAGGGTGGAAACTAGATTTTCAGGTGTTATGGTGGAAGTGGTAAGAAAAAAAAAGCAGCACTTATTTAAACTAATACAATATAATTAATATTTCTGAACGCTTACTATGTGCTAGAAATTGTATTAGACATTAAGGACAAAGCCTGGAACAAGACAACTTAATCTCTTTAGGGAGTTTATAGCTCTCTTGAGAAGATAGACATGAAACAAGTAATTAATGATGTGTGGATTATGTGGCATACAGCAGAAGAATGAGTGTTTGGGAAGTTTATAGCAAGGAAAAGAAGGATAGAAATGGAAAAATTGCTGGAAGAATGTGGTAGGGACACATGAAGTCATATTTTTTCCCCCAACTGGATCCATGTGTCTCTGAAGACATATCATAAGGAGTCAGTGGTGAGGACATGAGCCGGTAATTGACGATGCGAAGTGCTTGGGGAGGCAAGAGGAGATGGAATGAAGCACGGGTGGAGAGGTTTACTTGTGGGAGAGAAGGACATTAATTTGGTGAGGCAAGAAGGAAGAAGAGAAAACTATAGCATAGAGATACCGCTGTTTAGAGTTTGGGAGAAAGAAAGCTGGCAGCGTTCAGGCCTTAGGGTAAATTTGGGGCTTCATGCCTATGGGTTTGGAAAAGCCATTGGGAGAGTATGTTGAGACTGATTGGTTTCATTCTGTTTCAAGGTTATAGACTGCACTATTAACCCCATGTCAAGCAAGGTGGTGGTGTGGCAAATGTATGGCCTGGTTGCACAGAACCTGGGGTGGTGACACAGTTTGATATATATCAACACAAATCTAGCACCATAATTTGAAAACTACCACAAAGCAAATCCTAAGTAGACACCTTTAAAATCAATAGGATTGTATAAAAGGGATTGTATTTCTTTTTTGTATTATAATGAAATTAGGATATATTATCTGCTTATATGTATGTAAAGCTCTCACACACTAAACAGTGGTTGGGGAAAAAAAGAACAATAATTTGAAAAATGATTGATTGAGTCAACGCAGAGATTTTTCAGCTGGTTTGGAAATCTCCCTAAACGTGTGTGATAGAATCATCAGATTATATTGGCCACAGACCTCCTGATGAAAGCATATAGTTAAGAATTCATTAAATGGCTTAGATGTTTTGGAAGAAGAAGAACTCAGAAGATGGAGTAATTTGGGGCAGTAGTCAGGAGACTGAGTCCATAGATTTCGATTCCCAGTCCCAGTTTCAGATAAAAGCACCTGGAAAATGGTACAAAGCCTTTGTGACGGATGTTCCCCGGTGATAGACAAGACTGAAGGGCCACACAGTGTCTGCTCTGGGGCAGCCCAGGAAGGAAAAGGGCAGGGAGAGGCCAGGTTACCCCGCTGTCTGCTGCCCAGGGGCTTCTCCCTCACAGCTGCTCTCCCCTGACCAGGGGAGACTCCTTCCTCTTTATTTCAGCCAACGAAGAAAGCCGGCCTCTCAGCAGGGCTGGGAGGATGAAGGCTACGAGTCCGAGCTGTGCAGATGATAATCAGGATTTACACCAGTGCATTTAACGCGCTTAATAGTTTTGGGAGTGTAATCCAGATTTGAGTATCCAGAAAGCGGCTAACTTCTGGCTAGAGACTGGACGGTATAAATCAAGCAGCTCCCTGGAAATACAGTGTTGATAGGGCCACTCTAATTCACGAACGGATATTTTAATGAGAAAAAACTACATATTATGTTGTCATACACTCCCTGCAGAAATATCTCTTTGCCATTTAACTGTGAATGCATTTCCATTTTTTTAAACTGGGCTGCCTATCGTTTTATATCGTGATAAACTGCAGCTAAGTATAAAGAGTTACTGCAATTAAGAAATTGATATAATTATGTTATTGCCATATTTTACAGGGCATCAGAAGTCAGTCTGTCCTTATTATTATTTTTTTAATTAAGTCTATCTATCAGATAACCTAAGCCTTTAAAGCCATATATCCTATTTTAATTAAAAAAAAATTCTGGTTGTGATCATTGTATAGAATTAAAATCCCATGTAAAATATGGGAAGAGGGGAGGTAAGGGGAGGTCATATAGTGTTACCTGATAAAAGGAGACAGTAATATTTAAAATGAGGTAAGTGTTGCACCGATTTATGATGTATTTTATCTTCAGGAGAAACCATAGTTTATCGTCGTGTCATTCAGCTTGAATCATCAGCTGTATATCTTTGACTTTTTGAATGTAACTGTTGAGAGGGAAAGACTTTCAGAGATGGGAGCTATGAGACAGATCAAAAGTTTAAAGCAATTTTGCTTTGCTAGTTCAAATATCTTTATTGAAACATATTTTGTTGTCATGCATGCATAAATATATATAGCAATAGTTAAAGAGGGTGAGAGTCCCAAAGTTTCTGGGTCTTGTTAACAGAAAGGCAAGTAAGAATTAAAATATCCTTATAACTTCTATAATCTCAATTTTCTTGCTCTCTATGCTTTTCTTTTTGAACATCTAATCTTGCAGTAGCCATGCTTGTCCATAGGTAATTCTTATTGCAGAAAATAGAAATAAATTCATGATGTTAGATTCACAGACTAAATTTAACAGTAAATTTAAGGAACATGAATCCTTATGAAATAACAGTAAACACTAATTAGTGTCTTAGGAAGTTGATAAGAGTTCCACATCCTTCATGAGCCAATATACTTACTCTGGACTGTTAGTTGATGTTTTATAATTTATTTTTGTCATTATGTTTATATTTCTTGCTTTCAACTAGTAACACTGCAGTCATGAAACAAAGTTTGTTAACAATCAATACTTTGATAACAACTTGTTAATTTCACTTAGATTTTCTCTTTCCTTTAGCTTCAGATTTTCTCTTGATTTAGCATTTCTTTCCCTATGTACTTTTAGAAAGCATGAATATTGTTTTTCCTTTAACTAGTGGGAAAGAATTTTTATTATTTTAACATTTCCCTTTTCAGGAGTCAATTTTAGATTAGAATTAAATAATAAGAATATGCTATTAAAAAGGGTCATTAGCGTTAGTAGAAATTGGGTTGAATTAGCAATACTACAGGCTGAAGAAAAGAAGGAATTTTAAGTTTTTTAAACAGTTTGTGGCAATTAATCCCAAAGGATCGAAATTATTTCATGCATAAATATTCGTTAGAAAAGATAGGGGAGAACAAGAAGAGATATTCTACTGTTAGTTCTACACTTTAAAAACCTATTGTGTTTTCATTTTCGTTTTTAAAGACTACAGTTAATAAACTAATCAGAGGTTAGTTGGCTTTTCTATGTCCCGTTTACCAACTTCTTAAGAATGTTCTCAGGTTCTTGTCATCTTTAGTACCCTCCAAAGAGCTAAGGATTTAAAGTTTAAGAAGGAAAAAAAAAAAAAAAAGAATTAGGGCTCTGAAGTTAAATATACTGACTCTTCTCCAAAAGCATGGGCATCCTATAAAATATAGATTTTTCACTGCTGTGTTCTCACCTCTCTGTAGAGTGGAAGAATAACACAGGTTTTCTTAAAAGAATTTTTTAAGTGATGAAACAAAAGAACAGGAAAGGAAAGAAAAAAGAAAAGAAAAGAAAAAGATGAAGCAGCATAGTGTTTTGAGTTGGTGTAACAATTTATACATAGAAGTTGGAGACTTCCATATAATTCTTAGTATTATTTAGAGAACAGCAGCTTGAAGGGTTCTGATGCCTTGTATATCTTACCCAGACTTTATTAGAATGTTTACAAAAGGACTCACTTCATAACTCACATCCTTTCTTAAAGCAGTAACTATAAAGCAGCAAACATATGACAGATGTGTGTCTGTGTGTCTTTTCTGCCTTGTTTAGGCTTTATAGAAATTTCTTAAAAAAAAAAAAGAAAATCATTAGTGCAGGATCATTTCACATTAACATGCCTTCTTTTGTTTGGTTCTTTTTTCAAGCTTGCTTAAAAACTGAATTTTCATTAGATCCATCAGAGAAAATATTGCATAAGTTTCTGTATTTAATTTAGGTCACTCTGCGCTAAATTCACATTTACTACAGCTTATGGTAATAAAATACCTTTCAACATTTTCACCATATTTTATACTTGGCTCGTTCAAAGACTTTCTTTCAAAGTCTCTTTGCCTTTTTTTGGGGGGTGGGGGTAACTTTAGCAAGGTGAACATCTGACTGAATAGTTTTTGAAAACCAGAAAACATGAAAATTTTTGAAAAAAAACTTTTGAAAAAACGGATCCCAGAATTTCTTTATTATTATTATTATTATTATTATTATTAAAGTTTATTGGGGTGACAATGGTTAATAAAACAATGCTTGAGGGTAGGGTGAGAAAAGAAATGCTAAATTCTAGACTTTGTACACACACAAAAATCCACTGAATAAGAACAAATTTATTTAGTCATGATATTTTGTAAATATTTTGTAAATATCTGTCACGTGGCAGTTGTAGTACTTAAATTTTACAATCTAAACTACAGTATCAACTATTTCAATTTCATGTTTTTCAGAAAAGGATTGAATGTACTACATATGATAAAAATAGCACTAATTCATAGTCCTCTCATTTATCCAATGATTGGTTTAAGTAGCAATTAATTAGTTTGACTAATTAACACTGTTAGTGAAATTAGTAACAATTCAGAGCAAAAATAAGTTTATTAAAATAATTAAAGTAATTAAAAAATCCCTTTATTTTGTGACAATGGTTGAATCCCTAGTGCAAAGAAAGGAATAGAAATTTTAAAAGAAGTTTCTACAGTTGGGATATAGCAGATGTGCTTTCCCTATAAAAGCTTTTCTGTTAATTATATTAGTTATGTGTTAAATTTGAATGGACTATAATGTTTCTTTATAGTATAATTATGATATAGTATCATTATAATATTTCATCATATATTTCAATATATTAATCTAATTAGACTTATTAACAATTCTTAACATTGTAAATTTCAATAGATACTGTATTTTGGAATCATAAACAACCATTTCTTAAAACATGATACAATTGACTTAAGCCAATTTAACTGGTGTTTTTTGCTCTGCCTCCTTCACCAACCCAATTTCCTCCTTTCTATTTCTGCATTCTCTATTTTCTAGGAAAGAAATTTTTCATCATTTTTATCATTTTGGTTTCATTTATAAGGCTTCTGCTTCTCAGATATACTTCAAGGTTTTCTCTCAGTAAATTCCTCCTGGATATTAAAGTATCAGTTTATATTCTATTTTTGGAGTTGCTCATTATTTTAGGAAGCAGTTTTTCTAAATTTTCCTAACAAGTTCATTAAATACCTCCCAATTAACTAAGTCGTCCCGACTTATGATAATTCTTTAGCATTTCCTAGATGAGCTCATTTACAACAAACAAACAAACATTTTAAATAGGGAACTTTGTTAATACAAATAGTAAAATGGTATTGCAATGATTTTAATGATCACATTAATGTTTCATTACTAATTTATAATCATCTTATTAAATATTTTTCTTAAAAATTTCAGTTGCAGTTATTTGAGACATATAATTTTGTGATAGCATATGCAGTTACAATAATTATGCTGATGGAATTATTTCTGAGGTTCTTTTTGTAATTAAAGAAAAAAAGGTTTCATCAACGAAAGTGATTTCTCATTTCCCCCACTAGATGCTTCGTGAGTTATCAAAAGAAAACAGAAATCACAAACTGAACCAAAAAGATGAATCTTCAAAAACTATTTTTAAGCACATCTGATTCTGGAGAATCTCCTCCAATACTACTTTTGTTTAACAGTTTTAAAGTTTGTAGTCATTATATTC
Source organism: Rhinolophus sinicus (assembly GCF_057876585.1). Classification (NCBI taxonomy): domain Eukaryota; kingdom Metazoa; phylum Chordata; class Mammalia; order Chiroptera; family Rhinolophidae; genus Rhinolophus; species Rhinolophus sinicus. The sequence goes on along the minus strand of NC_142515.1, from coordinate 101,943,039 downwards.
TAAAAATAAACAAAACAATGAAACACTCCCATCTTTATCTATAGTTATCATCTATGTCCATCTGTCCACCCATTCATTCATCCATCCATCCATCACCCACCTCTCTATCAAAATTAATGATTTGCTAATATTGAAAAACTATTCAAGTCTTCCTAATGTTCTGAAACCTGACTTCATTATTTGCATTTCACTTCAGTAATGCTACATTTGAGAGAAATATCGTGATGCCCTCATAATTCAAAAACATTAAAAGAAGTAAAAATGCTTCTATTTTAATTCATATTATGTATAAAAATATTTGCACCAACTAAGCATGGTTCCAAATAAATGATTATTAGATTTATAGATTGTACCTGATGTTAAAGTAAAACTTCAAATTTAAATGGCACAAAAGGAAAAATGACCAGGAAAAAATGAAACTTAACCAATTGATTATTATGGGACTTACTGTCTTTTCCTAGAAGTCAAAGCCATCATGCTGACTCTATTGTATTATTATTACATTTATTATATTATTATAAATAAATATATAAATATTATTATATTTTTATCTTTAAACATAGATGCCTTATAAAGAATGACATCTTATGAATTCAAATAAGTCATTAGTAAAAGGTAAAAGGCACTGTCCACTTTGTCTATTTAATAGTTGAAAACAATTGTAAAAATGTACTATCATCTTGAATTTTGATCATGTGCCTTTTTTTTTTTTTTTTTTTTTTTTTTTTTTGCTGTAAAAAGACTAAGCTTTTCTGCCTGTTACATTGCTACAATTCTTCCGTCAGAAGACAGGACTGTGAAAATCTGCAATAGCCTTCAATGTGACTTGATGAATAGCAAGAGAGCTTAGTGGAAATGTTGAACTCCTTCATGATTAAAAAGCAAACCTTTAATGTAGTTTTTGTTTACCATGTCATAAGTGCAGCGTTGGAAGTTACTGCCAAAGAGTCATTGGAACAGGCATCAGTAAGGCAATGTCAGCCAGCCAATGCTTTGAAAATGATTCAGTTCCTCTAGCCTTATGACTAAAATAATATCCAGTGGCTCCAGCCCCAAGCCTGGTTAATGCATCTGTCCAGAACACATAATTACTCGGTCATAACATTCCCCCGGCCACCAGCCAACAAACCAATCAGCATTTCTTCCTAACTCACCAGAATTTTTGCTGTGTCAAACTGTTTGATCTCTAGGTAGTAAAAATGCAAAAAATGGAAGGACACTGCACTGGAAGGTTTTAATTTAGAATAGTTTCTCATGGAAATTAAATTTGAAGAGAAACATGTTTTTGTTGTCATGACTGAACTGGAAATTTTAATTTGGTATCCCTTTGCATATTGTGTAGTTTACTTTATTTTTTTATTATAAGCTAACATTTTTAGTCATTTCCATGAGGAAATAAAATAATGGTAAATATATCTCCAGTTATTATTAAAAATGATTTTGTTTTCCAAACATTAACAAATATAGTGGCGTAATTTTTGATTAACATAAACATTGTATGTGCCTATGTTTATGTACCTGTGTGTATATAGAATTCCTCATATCATCTTCAGAGAGCAATTATGAAAGTATATACGTATTCATATATATGGATGTATGTGTATAGTCGAGATTTTTACACAAGTTCATTACATTTGAATGATTGTTAATGAAATCCTTAAAATTATTTTAGATTAAATTACATTATTTTCTCATGTTTCCACAGACTCATCTAAAAATGTTTTAAAATGGATTTCAAAAATCATTTTTATGAGGTGAAGGTTCACTGAGTATGTGAAATTTGAGCTTATTTATAAAGAATAAACGGATTTAAGCAACCAGAGGAAGTGAGAACACTCCAGATAGAAGGGAAAGCATGTAGGAAGAAAATGGCATGATCAAGAAAGTTGGTTTTTCTGGAATGCAAAGGGCACGTGTGAGAGTAATGTGAGATGAGTTTGTAATGGTGAGTCAGGTTTTGCATAACCTTAATATGCAAAATGGAAGCATAGGTATTATGACTGGTAATTTGAAGAAATTGGAATATTTCAAGGTGTTAATTTATGGACACATGAAAATATTTTCTCAATGATTTATCTCTTCTCAATGTCTTCCTGTACCAGGTTTAGGTGGCAATGGGCCCACTGGGTCATATTCTTGGCTTCATGTTTTGTATGAATAGAAAGAAGTGTAGAACTACTTTCTTCCCACAAACAGCTGGTAAAATTTCTATAGCATCACTTTTTTATCTCAGGCACACACTCACCTCCAAGGGCACAGAGCCTGGAATGAAGAGAAAAGATAATATTATGGAACAAGTTTTGCCTTTTAAATAGTTGCTTACTGAGCACTCTGGAGAAAGAGCACAGACGATGTCCTTTCAAACTCAAGAGGGGAGAATCAGGCATATACACAATATATTAGGTTGCTGCAAAAGTAATTGCAGTTTAGAAGGTTAAAAATAATTGCAAAACCCGCAATTACTTTTGCACCAACCTAGTACAAACACCTACACATATGCATATAATGCTTTCTGCCTAATTTCTTCCTGTGCTCTACTGTATCACCGTTCATGTTTGTGCATGGACATTCACATTCACATTTGATGGGCTGGTGAAGATGTCTCATTTCATTTTGCATGTACTGTTCACAGGTCAAAACCTTGAAGTATCTACCAAGATACTGTAATAAATAATAAGCATGAGCCATTTCTAAGACATAGCTGCTTTCCTTTTATAGTAATTGTTCTATAGTTCCAAAGACGACTTGAGCTTCCACTAGTGTTGATATGATTAGCCCCTACAAAGGCAGGGTGATTCAGTGAAGAGAAAGTGTGTACTGTCAAGGCAGCTGCTACCATTGTAAATCTGTATGTTTATGTCCAATCATATCCTTACAAGTAGATCTAGTCTGCAAAGGACTCTTGTTTAAAGGATGGAAGTAACTCTTACAGTGATAAGTGAATTTAAGACATTTCTTTATCTTAAGAGAAGAAAACATAGTGTTCATGAATTACTATTGTCTCTGCTATTAGTAAACTCTTTACAGTGATTTTAGAGTTTAATGAGTGTATATCGTAAGTATGGATGCTTCTATTTTAAAGCAGTGGAATTCATGCTCTAAGGCAGCACTGCACAATAAAAATAGAAGAGCCATAGATGTCATTTTGAAATTTGTAGGGGCTTTATAGCCACCTTAGAACAAGTAAAAAGAAACAGATGAAATTCATTTTAATAACACTTTACCTAACTCAATATATCGATATTATTCCAATATTTAATCAATATAAACTATTAATAAGATATGTATATATTTTTAGAAATTAAGTTCTCTAAATCCAGTGTGTATTTGATATTTAACACATATCTCAATTTAGACCAGCCATATTTCAAGTGTTCAAAAGCTACATATAGTTAGTGGCTACTATATTAGACAGCAGAGAGATCTCAAGTGAGAGAGCTGAACTCATGACTATGGTATGATCGGAGACACACGTGAAATTGATGTATACCTCTGTGTTTTAGTCTCTGGAGAGCAACATCACAAAGACATTCATCACAGGAGACTTTTATCAGATACTTAATTCATTTAGATTTATCCACATTTGATCATGTCTTTTTAATTTTTTTTTCTTTTTGAATTTCTGAGTTTCCTTCAGGGATCAGTTTTATTCAGCTTGAAAAAATATTCTAAATGCAACTGGGGTGGAGATAAATTTTCTCAGGTTTTGTTTGTCTGAAAAGTCTTAATTTCATCTTTATTTGTGTAGGATATTTTTGCTATGCATATACTTCAAAGTCAGATTGTTATTTTATTTAAATACTTTAAATATGGTATTATTTTGTTTTTGCGTATATTGTATCTATTAATAATTGTTGCTCTTTTAAGGTAATCTGTTCTTTTTTCTTCAAGATTTTTCTTTTTGGATTGGTTTTTCAACATAGTTCTCAACATTAGTTTTACCATGATCTGAGTAGGGTATTAATTTCTTTTAGTATTTTTCTCCTCATGCTTTGTATGGCTTCTTGAACATTTGGCTTGATTTATTCCATCTGTTTGGGAACACTCTTAGCCATTTTCTCTTTAAATATAACTACTGTTCCATCTCTTCCTGTTCTTCTTCTGGGATTTCCATTATAATTATATTAGGCTTTTATACTATATCCCTTTATAATTCTTGTTTTCTTTTCTGTATTTTTTATTCTTAATCTCTCCATGCTTCATTCTGAAAATTTTCTTTCGACCTACATCTCAGTTCACTAACTCTCTCTTCAATCATCTTTAATTGACTATAAAACCCATTTGGGGACATTTTAACTTTGGTAATTGTTTTATAGTTGTTGAAGAGGAATTTCTATATAAAAAAATTGATTTCAGTTTTCTGCTAAAATTTGAAGCTTTTATGTCCTTGAACAGAATAAGCTTAACTCCCAATTTGAAGTTCCTGTTGGTCTGTTTCTGTTGTTTATTTTTGCTATTTTACAGTAATGTTGCTTTTCTGTGCCTGCTTCTCTACCCTCTACCCCACCCCCCCAACAATGTGTTTATAGATTGCTCTTAAAAAAATTTTGGAAAAGAGGCTAATGTTATAATTTCTAGGGAAGATTTACTTTCCCCGCCACCAGGCATCTGGGAGCATGAGCAAGGCGGGGTCATCTTACTCCAATTTCATGTATTGATGTGATTTTAAGCTGAGTTGTAGTTTCTGCAATTGCTGTGCACTGCACTTCACTCTTATCCTTATCCTTCACCCTTATCATCTGAAGGTGCATTCCTGTACGGTTCCAACTGAAAGTAAGGGGATTCAACTGGGAACTCCCTTTGGCAGGCTCTGGATTGTTTCTGTTCTCTCCGTCAAAAGCCCCACTTGCTCTCTCACCCTTCCTCTCACAAATTAAGAAAAAAAAGGTGAAAAGTGGTCACAGAGCTGGGCTTTCTTTTCTGGTTCTCTTTTGTACCTCAAGATCCTGAACCAATGGTAATTCTTCACTAACATGTTAGCTCTCCCATGCCTTAAAAGCAGATGTTTTGTCCAGATTTTCTTGTACATCGCAGAGGACTATTCCAAATTATCTAGTCTACCCCTCTCCCTTTGATTGTTTCTAATTCCTAAAACTGATGTTATTGTTGTCCATTTTATGATCAAACTTATCTCACTACAGTGATATGCAATTTATCTCCCTTTGGTTGAGACTGAACTAACAGACTAAAGCAGAACCCAAGTAGGCTAAGCATTACCTTCTACAAGTCTTCATATTTTTCTCCCCAAAACTTCTCTTTCCATTCATATTAAACCAGAATACACCTCAAACGTTTGCCCATTATTTTATATTTTCTTTGAGATAAAGTGGATATTTTTCAGTTTGTGAGATACCATCAAATAGCTCTGGTTTGCATCTTGGGATCATGTATCTCAGTAAAATATATGTCAAATATTAATTTGTACAGAAGCGCTAAAGAACTTTTGTCTAAATATTATTCAATATGAGGAACTTTTAGCATCATTTTTTTTTTTTCATTATAAGCTCTATATAAATGTTTTTTTTTTTTTTTTTTCTTTTTTTTTTTTTTGTTTTTTTTATTAATCAGTTTCAGGTGCACAAGACAAAGCAAAACTTAGACATTTATCATTTATATCCCTCACACTGTGTGAACCCCCCTCCCCCCATCCACTATCCCTCTGTACGTTCCCAAAACCTCTCACCTTCCCCTTATCCCCACCCCCCTGCCCATCTAGCAACCCTCAGTTTTTCCTCCATGTTTCCAAAACTGTTTCTGATTAGTTCATTCACTTATTCTTTTCTTTAGATTCCACATATAAGTGAGATCATATGGTATTTGTCTTTCTCTTTCTGACTTATTTCACTTAACATAATGTTCTCTAGGTCCATCCATGTTGTTGCAAATGGTAAGATTTCTTTCTTCTTTATGGCTGCGTAATACTCCATTAAGAAACTGTGGTACATTTATACAATGGAGTATTAGCATCATTTTTTTAAAACAATAATTGACACAGTTCTTTTCTTCATGTATTGCATCTTTTGTTACTGCAGTGTTAGAAATTGTTTCAGCTAATTATTTTTGTTTGGGTTTGACTTTTGTTATTTCGTTCATTCACATGCCAGAGAATGAAATGATACTTGAAAAGGCTGAAGATCAGTTATAGTAGTAGATTTCTTGGCGTCTAATGGAAATGCGCATGTAGAGTCCATTTGTGAGTGTTTCATATATTCAGAGAAACTTACACAGCGGAAAGTTTGCGAACTTAATTGTCCGACCTTCGTATAGCCCAGTCTCAGCTAATTTAGAAGAGAAAGAGATTTAATTTTCCTAGGAATTGCCATTCATATTTCCCTTAACTCTGAGCTCCTTTAGCTAACGTATGTATCAGAAGCAGCTTATACCCCACTTCTGAGCCATGTACTTGCCTTACTCTCTGATAGGAGAGTTTCTATAGATGAATGGGCCCACTGTGACAGCTGCCCCTATTTCCTCATGTTGGTCATGGGCATGCCTCTAAGGCATCAGTTAATCCTCCTCACTGAACCTATGGTTTCTCTGTTACTGAGAAGCAAGAAACCATGGCCTCCACTGGGATCCCATGTAGGTGCAATCCATAAGTGTTAATGACCTTGGGACAAATTTGGAAGAATGAGAGGTTGGCAGATAAATCCTATTGTCCTCTTCCATCATAAAAAGATTGTTTAGAGAATCAGTAGCTTCATTAATGTGCACTGGAGATAGGTATCTTGTAAAAATGAGTAATCAGCTCATCATGAAGCTGTGTCTGGCAGATAGCAAATTCTCGCTAAATCTTTGCTGTCGTTACCATTTTAAACTTTAATTGACTAAACATCTTTATCAAAATATCTTCTGGCAAATGTAAGTCTTTAAGCAATGTTCCACATGTGTTTACCAAGAGTCTACTAAGTTAGCAATGCCACAGTCATAAATATTCATTATGTTACTGATACAGTCTATCTGAGCGTAGTTCCCTAGAAACAGAGCCCCAGGGAAAAGCAAGTGTGCTAACACTTTGTTGAGGAGTGCAATCCAGAAACACATGCATAAAGGGAAAAGGTGAGGGAGATCAATATAAGTAATGCTGGGCACAGCTTCAGCCCCATGACTTATTTGTTTTATACCTAGAAATCTGGACTTCTTATTCCCCTTCACCTTTTCCCTCCTTTAAAAATTTTTTTAATTACAGTTGAAATTCAATATTATTTTATGTTAATTTCAGGTGTACAGCATAGTGGTTAGACATTTATATAATTGAAGAAGTGATCACCCTGACTAGTCTAGTACCCACCTGGCACTATACGTAGTTATTACCATATTGACTATATTCCTTATGCTATGTCCTGCATACCCATGACTACTTTTTAACAACCAATTTGTACTTGTTAATCCCTTCCCGTTTTTTCACCCACATCTCTAAACTCCTCCTGACTGGCAACCATAAAAATGTTTTCTGTATCTATGAGTTTGTTTCTTTTTTGTTTGTTTGTTCATTTTGTTCTTTAGATCCATATATAAGTGAAATGACATGCATCTGTCTTTCTTTGTCTGACACTGCACTCAACACAGTACCTTCCAGGTCCATCCATGCTGCCACAGATGGCAAGAGCCATTTCCTTCCATGGCTGAGCAATATTCCATTGTATGTCTTCCCCACGTCCTCTTTATCCACTCATCCATCGTCGTCAGGCTGCTTCCACATCTTGAACATTGTAAATAATGAAAATGTGGATGCACAGGTCCCCTTGAAGTAGTGTTTTGGGTTTTTTCATATCAATATCCAGAAGTAGGATTACTGGGGTCCTTCTTTGTCTCTTGTTATATATAGCCTTTGTTTTAAAGTCCATTTTGTCTGGTATAAGTATTGCTACCTCAGCTTTTTGTTTGTTTGTTTGTTTCTATTTTTATGAAATAACTTTTTCCATCCCTTTATTTTCCATCTGTGTGTGTTTTACAATCTGAAGTGAATCTCTTGTAGGCAGCATATGTAAGGGCTTTGTTTTTCTTGTCCATTCAGCCCTCCTATGTCTTTTGATTGGAGCATTTAATCCATTTACATTGACCGTAATTGTTGATAGATATGTAGCTATTGCCATTTTATTATTCATAATTTGGATTTTTTATTTTAAAGATGTCCCTCTAACATTCCTCATAATACTAGTTTGGTAATGATGAACTCCTCTAGCTTTTTCTTGTCTGCGAAGCTCTTTATCTGTCTTTCAATTCTAAATGATAGCCTTGCTGGGTAGAGTACCCTTAGTTGTAGGTGCTTGCTTTTCATCACATTGAATAGTTTGTGCCAATCCCTTCTGGGCTGAAAAATTTCTGTTGGGAAATCAGCTGAGAATCTTTTGGGGGCTCCCTTAAAAGTTACTAGTTGCCTTTCTCTTGCTGGCAAAAAGGATTCTCTCTTTGTAACCTTTGCCATTTTAATTATAATGTGTCTTGGTGTGGGCCTCTTTGGGTTCATCTTGTTTGGGACTCTGTGCTTCATGGACTTGTATGTCTATTCCCTTTACCAGGTTATGAAAGTTATTTCTTCAAGAAGGTGCTCAATCCCTTGCTTTCTCTCTTCTTCTGGTACCCCTATGATGCAAATGTTGTTACGCTTGATGTTATCTCAGAGGCCCCTTAAACTATACTCTTTTCTTTGGATTCTTTTTTTCTTTTTGCTGTTCCAATTGGGCATTTTCTGCTACCTTGTCTTCCAAATGGCATTCAGTCCTCTGCTTTACTTAGTCTGGTGGTGATTCCTTCTGGTGCATTCTTTATTTCAGTTATTGTATTCTTCACTTCTGACTGGTTATTTTTTGTGGTTTCTACATCCCTTTTTATGTTTAAAGTTCTCACTATGTTCCTTTAGCATCCTTACAACCATTGTTTTGAATTCTGTTTCTGGTAAGTTGCTTGCCTCCATTTCATTTAGTTCTTTTTCTGGAGTTTTCTCCTTTTTGGGCGGTGGGGGGATGTATTTATTTGTTTCCTCACTTTGGCTGCCTCTCTGTATTTATTTCTGTGTATTAAGTAGATCTTCTATGTCTTCCAGTGTTGGCTGGGTGGACTTATGTAGTAGGTGTCCTGTGGGGCCCTGGCACAGTCTCCCTGGTCACCTGCTCTGGGTGCTCCAGGAATGTCCCTTGTGTGGGTTGTGGTGCCCTCTTGTTATAGTTGAGCCTTGATTGCTATTGACATGTCAGTAGGTGCCATTGGCCCTCAGGCTGATTTTCTGTGGGGTTTAGCCATGTCCCTAGCTTACGGGATGCTGTGCAGGGGGCTCACCTCAGTGAGTTCTGGTACCTGCTGAGACCACCCTTTGTGTGTGCTGCATGTGGGGCTAATTGGGTGGTGCTCTGCTGTGCTCTGAAGCCAACCTCCAAGTATGTTGGTTCTGGGGCCTCTTGGGAGGGGCTCTGGTACAGGCCGAGGTCACCCACTACCTGTGACTGGCTGGGGACTACCTGGTAGGAGGTACAAAGTGATTTGCAGTTGTTTACTTCCTGTGCTAAAGTTGGAGCCAAGTGGGAGAGGCCACATTGTGAACTGAGGACAGCTGCCACCAGTACTGGGCTTGGAGTAGCTCCGCAAAAAGCCAGGACACCCTGAGGCCTGCTGCCACCTTCTGGTTCCCTTAAGGTTCAACCACTGATAAAGCCTCCTGAGGTATGAAAGTTGGGTGAGGTAGGGTCTCAGGGAGTCACTAGAATGGGAAGAGTTGTGGTCACCAGGTTAATGTAGACTCTGGTTTGCTACCAGTGCTGAACATGGAGCTACTCAGCAAAAGCCTCAGAGCACACCTGAGACCAGTTGCCATCTGCCTGTGGCCTGTGGATGCTGGTAGTTTTCCAAGAAAGAGTGAAATGCGGGTGGGGTTGGCTGCTTGGGAGAAAGTGCCTCTCTCGCCCTAAAAGTTGAGTAGGGCAGGATCTCTGTGAGTCAGCAGGCTGGAGCAGCAGAGCTCACCAGCCAATCAGATTCAGATTTGGCCATGTAGGCGTGGGCTCAACCCAGAAAAGATGGCGCTAGACAGCCAGCTGCACGGAAGGAGGACTTCACACAGGGAAAACAGTGACTGTCCTCCAGCCCTCTCTCCAAGGCCACACACCTCGATCTGCCCCCTGTTTGACTCCAACACCCCTCAAATCACTGTCACTCCACCGGAGCCCAAGGTGAGTGCCTGCGAGCGAGTGAGTCTGTGTGAGGGCTTTTAAAGAAGACATTTGGGTTTCCACCCAGATGGTCAGAATCCTCACTGTTGTTCACAGATGTTGTGGGGATTGGGCAACTTGGTGTGGAGCTGGGGTCCCTCGCTCCTTGGTGGGGTGGTGAAACTCTGCAGCTGAGATATCTCTCCTGATTCTCAACCACCAGACTGAGATTTGGGGCCAGCCGTTTCTCATCTCTATTCCTCCTACCAGTCTCAGTATGGCTTCTTCTTTATATGTTTAGTTATAAATCTTCTTCTGTTCAGGTAGACTTCAGATGATTCTTCAGGTTGGTTGTTCTATAATTTAGTTGTAATTTTATGTGTTCACAGAAGGAAGCAGGCACAGTGTTTATCTACTCTGAAATCTTGTATCTCTTTACCCAGTCCCCATTTAGCATTACTTTTCTCAAAGTGTTAGCAATGTCATCCTCATCCTTAAAATCAAAGTAAAGATAGAGTCTGTAGTTTTTACTGTGAGTAATGAAGAAACAAGAGAAATAAGTCAGTATCAAACAAAAATTTTACAGTTGAAATTTGATCATAAATCCCAAGAAATACCTTATATTAAGAAATTATGGAAAAATCTATTCTATTCATATATTGAACATTGGAGAGGAGACAAAAAATGATAAATATTGTAGTACAACTAAAAAATAAGACATCTGTTAATTCAGATTAATTATCAAAATCAATAAACTGATGTTTTCCTAGGTAGGAAAATGTGAGCAAATTTAAAATATATATATATATTTGTTTGTCTGAAGCAGTAAAAGCAGTACAGTCATATTGACTTTAATTTATTTTATTCCTTTTTGTTTTACTTAGAAACATTATTTAAAAGGATATCTTTAGCAAAATGCCTCTAAATGAGAAAATGGATAATATTTAAATCACAGGTGGTAATTATTTTTGGAATCTACTTGACCAAAATGGATTCTAAGTAGGTAGGCATGCATCTCTGTGGGAAATCTGACAAATGAAGTATTTTCACAAACAGTAATATCCAACACGTATCCGTCTTGTGCCCAGCTGTTAGGCACAAATTTAGGTGCTAAGAATATAGAAGTAAAAAAGACAAAACCTCTGCTTTTATGAAGCCAATATTCTACTGAGGAAATAAACAATAAAAACATATAATATATTTTCAGATTGAGATAAATACTATGAGAAATAATAAATCAGTGTGGGATGACAGTCCTCGATGAAGTGGTGGTGAGAACTAGCCATTTTAGCCAAGGGGGCCATTTTAAAGTGTCTAGATTCTCAAGTGCAGAATGTTATTGATGAGGAAGACCTGAAAATTTATTCTTAAGTGCCATGAACTTCTGCAGGAATAGATCAGCATGGACTCACAGAGGTGGAGATGTCCTTATAATGCACCTTGTCTAACCCCTTCATGTTAGACAAGATTGGGAATGGGAATTCTAGTTGATTTTACCCAAGTTTACAAATATGGTCAGGAGCAAGGCTGGTCCTCTAACCCAGGTTTCCTAGTTCTCAGCCAAGTATTCTTTTTTTTTTTTTTTTTTAACTTTTAGAAAGTTATTTTAAGTGTGTTTTTCCAGGACCCATCAGCTCCAAGTCAAGTAGTTGTTTCAATTTAGTTGTGGAGCAGCTCACAGTGGCCCATGTGGAGATCGAACTGGCAACCCTGTTGTTAAGAGCACCGCGCTCTAATTAACTGAGCTAACCGGCCACCCCCTCAGCCAACTATTCTTTAGCAATCTTTTATTCACTCTCTCTCTATGAATAAAAGAATATGGTTCAGCTTCTCGTATCCACAAAGCTTCTTCTAATCTTATATTCTTCAGGTCTTTATTTCAAATTCTCCATCTATCCCTATTGCTTTATTTAAAATTGAATGCTCACATGTTGGGAGATTATTCTCCACAAGTTGCTTTCATTTTGGAACATCAGGCAAGCACGACACTGCCTTTTGTTCCAGATTGTTTTTTCAAGGATGCCCTTGAAAGCTTAAGACTGTGACACTTCCAGAGCTAAGGCTAGCTTTGCTGAAGGCCTTGGCAGATAGAGATAGTGTCATCCTCTGGAGCAAAGGGCATGTGTTCAGGTCCCTAAGCTCAGGGTTCTTCTGTAATGTGACCCCAAACTAAATGTAGAGCAGTGCTAGAGGAACTCCTCTGCTGTTTGTCACCTGGGTGGGTCAGGATTTAGCATGAGCACCTCTGCTCTCTATCAGAGCTGTCACTATCCTGGTGCTGTCCTGATGGCTGGCAGGGCAGAAGCTTGAGTCTCAGTGGTCCAAATTGTGGCGTTATGACACCTTCACTAGCAGGGGTGGCTGATAAACCTAGACAAAACTCAGGGGACTGCTTACCAAGGAAAGCAGCCCTTGTGACTCTGTGGGTAGATTACATGACTCAGTCCCTCTGGAAGTCAAGGAGAAAACCTGTCTCCTCTGCCCCACCCCTCCCACCACCAAAAAGGAGGTCCAGGATCTTATTGGACTCTGGATATTGGAGAGAGTATGTGCCTCACTCGGGGGATCTACTGAGTGAGTTGTTTATTCATTTTAAAATCGTAGTTGCCATACAATAATATAGTAGTTTCCGGTATACAACATAGTGATTAGACATTTATGTACCGTACCAAGTGATCACCACACTAAGTCTAGTGCTCATCTGGCACCATGTAGAATTATTACAATAGTATTGACTATAATCTCTGTGCTGTACTCTACTGCGTCTTTTATATTGGCTAATCCACGGAGCTGCATCCCTTGAAGGGGGTCCAGCCAAAAGGTTACTTTGGAAACTGTATAGCAAGGTGAAACACACCCTTTACTTTTGTAACCCCACATCCCAAATGTCCCCTTTAAGCTACACATTTCTGTGGCTGATGGTTTTGTGGATTAGAGCATTTGCCGTAGGGAGGCAGGCTCTATCGGGAGGCCCTTGGTGCTTTGGGCTTATTATCTCCTTGACATGGCTACCACACACCCCCTTTTAAAAGGCAGCTCTTAACTTTCTCCTGGGATCTCATCAAAACTGAGCCTGACCCATGGGAGCTTTGATAGCTCAATTTTGTGGTGGGTCAACTTGGGTTTAATGATTAAAGAGCTAGAAAGAGCTTAATAAGCCTCACTTATCAAATGGAAATGGCATATTCAAGAATGCATCTGTTTTGGCCCTAATGGAATCTTGACTTGATGTGAAAAAGTGGCAGCTGTTTCTCTAGGAGGACCTTTATCTTACATTCCACCACCTGAAACAAAGCTGCTGGCTCAATGGGGCACTGGGCTCAGAGTTCTTCTAAGTGCCCAGGCTTGGTTCACTGATGGCATGGCTAAGCTGAAAGCTGATGCTATCCACTGGGCGTCTGTTCAGCTTCAGCACCAGCTAAGCAGCACCTACAGTGGACATGATCAGTCTGTTCAGTTAGCAGAATTCAAGGTTATTCTCACAGTTCTGGTCAATAGCTTGACAATGCTGGTTTGTTTTGTTTTGTTTTGTTTTGTTTTGTTTTGTTTTGTTTTGTTTTGTTTTGTTTTGTTTTAACCAACTCTTGGGTTGTTGCCACTGGCCTATGTATTTGATCTGCTACTTGGAAAACTGGCTGATTAAATATCTTTCTTTAGGGCCACAAACTCTGGAAACAAATCCTGACTGGATTTTATGGGTCACTGGTATAGATGACCACAGTAAGAGCTTTTTCTCTGATGATACTAACTTGCTTCCCTCCCTCCAAAATGGTAAGTTGTATCATCAGGGTGATCATAAGTGACCTTCAGGGTTTAAAGAAACACCACCAGTAGATTATATAGCTCTCAGATGACAATGTAGATCTCTCCAAATGAGACTAATCTTTCTAGGGTGGTATCATGGAAGGATAACTGACTTGTTATGTGTACTCTGTGGGAAGTTATTCCTACCTTGGGAATCATCCGTTTAGAAAAGTGGTATGAAATTGCTGCCCACCTTCAGCTAAAGTGATTCACGACACCACCTTGGCCCTGGAAGACATTCGGCTAGCCTAAACTCATTGGTCAGGGTGGTTATGCATTTATACATGGTAGAATTGCCCTAGACTTTCCCTTGGTACCTGGCTTAATGCCTTGGGAAAAGTAGAGAGATCAACAAAGAAACTTTAGAAGAAAGCCACCTGAGTTCCTTGTGTAGGTCCTGACGGTTTATGGGATTTGTTCATATCAAATGGAAATGGTTGGGTCTTAGGCACTGGGTGGCATGGTTGGCGTCAAGATTGACCTCATTTTGCTTCTTGCCATTCTGTTAGTAGTAGCCTGAATTAAATGCTGGATGAGACAAATTGAACAGATTTGGTGAAAGGAGGGGTTGATGTTACTGGGAGATAATTCTCCATGTGTCTCTCATGTTTCTGTACATCCTGTGAATGAAACACTGGTAACCTTTTATTCTGGAATATAGTTTTAAGGATGTTCGTGTAGCTATCAGCCCTGTAAGATAAAAGTAGTTTTGCCCCATACAGCGAAGGGAGGCATGATTACTTCCAATGTGAAAAAAGGTAATATTCCTTCTGGAAGAAAGGTCAGGTAGGCTCACCATCCATTGTAAAAAATTTGGGTTCCCTAAGCTCAGAATTCCTCTCCTATAATATAACCACTGCGTGTGTATGAATTAGCTGGCCTTCTCATCTCCCTGTGGGAATTCAGCCTTGAGAAAATGGCATAATCTGATATTCTGGGTGCTGTTTGTTGTGAGTAATAAAGTCTTTAGCCTTTGACCAGGAGTCTTGTGTCTTCTGCAAACATCCACAAAACGATTCCAGATTAATTCATTAGCTTGCAAATAGGGGAAATTCTCAGATCCTTCATACTTCTTGACAGTACCCACTTTCCTGTTTTATTTTTCTTCTTAGCATGCATCATCATCTAACATATCTTATATTTGACTTCATTTATCCTGTATATTGTTTTTGTCTTTTGGCAGGGAGTTTTGCCTGTTTTCTTCACTGCTGTGGCCCCAGTGTCTAGAAAAGAGTGGGTGCCTAGAAGAACTTGTAGATAGCTCACAGATACTTTTGAACAAATGAATTCATTGCGTTGCATCTTCAGCATCCATGCAGGCATAAAGTAGCCAAACGAATTATGCTGTGATCCAGCCCCATGATTAATATTGTTGGTAATACTGATGGGTGGACAGAGTAGTGTATATTGACGTGAGCTGATATAACTTCAAGTATGAACAGAAAACTGTACCATACAGCACAGATTCCTTTGTATTCTCTTCATTCCTCCTGAATGATGTGTCTGTATTGCACTTGCCTTGTCTTTTTAGTTATGTTTTGAAGGAATAAGTTGGCCAACTACTTGAAAGGTTAAACTTATCTGTGTTGTTATCATCACTGCCTGCCTCCTCTGGGTTTTCCCCCCAATATTATTTTACATTCTCTCTCTCTCTCTCTGTCTCTCTGTCTCTCTGTCTCTCTGTCTCTCTGTCTCTCTCTCTCTCTCTCTGTCTGTCTCTCTCTCTCTCTCTCTAGCATTTTCCCCCTGCATCCTACCAAATGCCCATTTGTCTCTTGTCCCTTGCTTTGAAGCCATCTCCAATTTTCTCATCTCTATTACCGCCTCAGACACCTTTTTCAGTGTTTTTGCTATTTGCCACTATTTCTCAAAAGGGTGGTCTATGCTAGATGCCACTTATCTCAACATTGACTTCATTTTCAACCTTTGGTATCTGATTTCTTAGTACTGTAGAAACTGTTCTGTAATTGTCAATGATCTGAAATGACTAAATCTAGAAGTCTCAGATTCCTTCTCCCTAAAACACTTCATAGCTATCTCAATTCCTACCTAGCCACTACTTACTAAAATTCCTTTTGTTTCTAGCACATAGGGTGATCTTGTGTGTATTTTCCTATATAATGATTGCTCTTTTTGGTGTTTCTCTTTGTCCTTACTTAATATCCTAAATATAGATAATTATTCATTCACTCAACAAATATTTGTTGAGTACTTACTATGTCCTAAGAATTTAGGCTGCATTAGTGAACAGAATAGTCAAAGATCATGAAGTTACATTCTAACAAAGGGAGTTGGGCAACAATAAGTATAATAAATAAATAAATAAATACTGCATATTATTCAACAGGAAAAAAGAAGAAAATTCAAGTAGGATGAGGGACATCCTGAGTGTGGGTGAGGGTGCACAAGGTTGGATGCAGGAAGTATGAATTATCTATAAGCGTAGACCTCATTGGAAAGACAGTTTACCCAAGTGTTCATCTCTTTTTCTTCTGTACCATATTCCTTGGAAAAGTCATCCACTTTAAGTTTTGCAACCCCAGCATCTCTATGCTGGTGATTTACCAACTTTACCTCTAATACTACCTCTCCTCTGAGGTGCAGTGCTGTTTAAATCTCACCATTATTCCTTTATTCAACAAAGTTTTACTCTGTGCTGAGATCGCAAAAATGATGCAAAGATGAACAAATCAACTCCCCACGAATCAATGAACTCATGTAGCAGGAGGTACAGTGATTTAGCAGCATCATTTTAGAAACACCAAGAAGAGCATTAATAGAAGTAGGGGGATACTGAGAATGGCCATGGGACTGGGGAGGGCTTCTGTGACATCAGGGCTTCTGTGTGATATGGCAATTGTACATTGCAGGTTAAGGTTCTCTAGGCCAGACAAATGTCTAGGGTAATTTGGATGGAAATCACTGTGATTATATAGCTCTATTTCAACTGAGAAATTCTATGTCATGTAATAGTGGTCATTATTCATAGTAACTGAACATGAAAGTAATTCCATGCAGGCTTTACAAGCAGTAACAGCGACATAAGTGACTCATCTCAGAGAAGAACCATTAGGCACAAGTAATTATTTTAAAAGGTATGTTTTATTCGCATAAGGATCTGTATAGAATGGCAACGTTAAAAACAAACAACTGAAACTGTCACCAGCCAGCAGCACCTACATATCACCTCCTTGTCACTGGGGCATGTCCACTGCTGTGAAGGAGTGTCCAGTTGCACTGAAGGAAAACTCCTGGGCCTCACGCATTCCTTATGCCTTATATCTCTGGCCCGCCTGGGAATATGTCAGGGCTGGGTGCAGCTGTCTGTACCTAAAGAGTACTAATGACTAGAGGTTTTTTCTTACTTTAGAGCCAGAAGCTCAGGAGTCTCTATACCTAAGTCATAAGTTTTAATGAACTTAAGATAGAAGGGAAGCAGGCATATAATGATTTCTGTCACCACCCTGGTTTTTAGAAATCCATGTCATCTAGTGCCTTGAATAAAATTCTCAATTCTTGAAGTGATTAAGAACATTTTTACTTCCTTAGTGTTGTTACCATGAAGTACAAGTTCAGTATTGAAATATTTTTAAAAAATCAAAAAAATTTCTGGAGTGAAATTATCTGACTTTAGACAGCCAATGTAATGTTTATGACCTTTGACTTTGGGTTGAGACAGAGCTCTATTTGAATCCCTGGTAGGCTACACACCAGCAGGGTGCTTTGGATAAGATGCTTCACTTCTATAAGCTTTAGTGTTCTCATCTGGGAAATGGGGGTATTAATAGGACCAACTTCATAAGGTTGTTTTGAGAATTATATGAAATGGCACTGCTTTAAAAAATCATGATCTTCTAGACATCAAAAATATTTATGGATGAAATCATAACAAGATTAGGATTTACTTCAAAATAATACAGATGAGAGGAAATGGGTGGTAGTATAGAAATAAGTTTGTTATTGGCCATGAATTTGTAATTACAGAGGATGGGTTATGATGTACATGGCAATTCATTATACTGTTTTACTTTTATATATTATTGAACATTTCTATAATAAAAAAGTTAAAAAACATAAAATATAATGCAAACAAAACTCAGCACAGTGTTTGGCACATGGTATGTATTAAATTAATTATTGTAATGGTAATCTTCACAAAGTAATGATTAGCATCATGGAAATGGTGAAATAAATATTGATGTAAGTATGTCATCTTTAAAATGAATAGTTTTAACTTTTATAATATAAGCTTTTTAAAATGAGTTTCAGGTATACAAAGCAACATCATAGTTAGACAGTTACATCCCTCACAAAATGATACCCCCCAATTTACTGCCCCTCTGATGTCATATATAGCTGTTACATCACCATTGTATTCCCTATGCTGTACTTTACATCCTATGTACATCATATGTACTGGGGGTGCCAAAAAATATATATACACATTTTAAGAAAGGAAAACTGTATTAAAATTGTAATACTCAATATATACCAATAACAAAAGATGAATACAAGTCACGTTTGACTTCTGTACTTACAAGAGGTGCTCAAAGTGGTTACCCTCAGCATCCAGACACTTCTGACTACGGTGAACTACTGCTTGAGCAATGTTGACCAAAGTGTCCACTTGTATGCATTTTTTGGCACTCCTGGTATATATTTAGTTATAGTTGACATTCAGTATTATTCTGCTGCAGCTTCAGGTGTATAGTGCAGTGGTCAGGCATTTACACAGTCTATGAAGTGATCTCCCTGATAAGTCCAGTGCCCATCTGGCACCCTACACTGTCTTTACAACATTATTGATTACATTCCCCATACTGTATTTTATATCCCCGTGACTATATTGGAACTACTAATTTGTAGTTTCTAATCCCTTTACCTTCTTCCCCACCCCCACTCCCTGCTTATCTAGCAACCATCAGTTTTTTTTCCCTATATCTCTGAGTCTATTTCTGTTTTGTTTGCTTGTTTATGCTGCTCGTTAGATTCCACATATAGGTGAGTTCATATGGTATTTGTCTTTCTCAGTCTGACTTATTTCACTTAGCATAATATTCTCCAGGTCAATATATGCTTTTTAACAAGCTAACAATCAAGAATATTCCTGCTATTTATAAATTTTTCCAATTTTAATTGAATAAGGTATAATGATTTCATTATTTATCACAAACAAATAAAGGGCCTACTAGTAATTATTCTTTTCATCTTGTCATAAGCAAGTTGACCATAATGGATGAAAAGGGAAAAAAAAGAAAAACTAGACAATCTCTAAATGTTATGACATCATAGTAACAAAATTAAAAGCACCTACAAAATTCTAAGCAAATCAAGAACTATTTTTATTTGCTTAATTAGGAAAAAGAAATTAAATAATTACATGATATGATTAATGGAATCATATTGATCTCTTAACATGGTTAACAGACACATCTAAAGTAATATTCATTTGCTAAAATCTGTGTCTTCTTGTTCCCATGGGGCTGTGTGCAGCTCTGTGCCTAAAACAGAACCCTGTCACCTTTTGAGGCTGTTTAATATTGCAGTACAGGCTTTTCTGTTCCTCTCTGGATCCCTGTAGAGCTTTCCAAATTCCTGGACTGACTGCTGAACCGAATGGTTCCCCTGCCCTCGTGAAATTTCCTGACTTGTAGGAGATTGCTCGTCCTCTAAGACAAAAATTGAACTGTAAAACACATACTTCCTGTATAATCTCACAAATCCTTCTCAGAGATTTTCACTTTTTCTCACTGTCTGCAAGTCAAGCAAATCTCTGACACCCGTGTCCTCCAATGGTCCTGCCCTTTTCAGTGACTTCTGGAAATAATTATCTTTGCACTTCAGAGATGAAAGCTTGGTTAAATATGTGAAAGACCAAGCAGATGTGGCAGAACAGATTAGGCTGCCCATTGTCTCGTGTCACAGCTCTACAGCTGATGAAGAGCTTGCCTGCGATGGTGGCATTTCGGGGCGTTAGGGAAGATGGTTGTTTGGACGAAGAAAATTAACATCACCATTATTGCATGATCTAATCGTGAAACCTAGGATACATGCATCCAATTGATGTGGGGCAATTTATTTGCTTTAAAGATTTATATAATTATGGCGTGAGTACCTAATAAAGCAAAGTAGAAAATGGACAGCGAATGTTTAGAAAGCTCCATTTTTTTGTCTCCCTCCCTCCGGAATAAAATTTAGCCCGTGCTAGATCAGGAGATTGAGGCCTTCCCTTTTTCCTGTCTCATTATGTGCACATCCCCCATTTGAAGCTGATTATATATTCGGATTCCTAGAAAACTCCCTTTTTTTAATATCTGTAATCATACATGAAGTAATTATTTAATAAGAAACAATCATGCCATTAGTTTAATAAAAAGTAGTATGTACCATACGGTGCTCATTTACTTCTCAATATCAGATTATTTTATTTTGGTTATTGAGCCTGTGATATACCATGTTTCCCCAAAAATAAGACCTAGCCGGACCATCAGCTCTAATTTGGAACAAAAATTCATGTAAGACCTGGTCTTATATTATGGTAGATAAGACCCGGTATTATATTATATTATATTATATTATATTATATTATATTATATTATATTATATTATACCATATTATATTATACCCATCTTATATTATAGTAAAATAAGACCAGGTCCTACATTAATATTTGCTCCAAAAGATGCATTAGAACTGATGGTCCGGCTAGGTCTTATTTTCGGGGAAACAGGGTAGCTGCGTATATATTTTTATACTTGTTTCTTTACATTCTTTAAAGGAGCATTTTTATTCTTTGAAGAGTTCTACAACTCAGATAGCAATAACCTACAACTAGATCGTGTGTTACATTATTCAAATAATTTTATGCCTACTGTGTTCCAAGATGATTTAAAAATATTTTTTAAAATGTAATATAGAGTAAGGAAGCATCACATCATGTTACATAGCACATATTGATCCTGCACTCTAATTCACGATGGTTAAAAGGAATCCTTTGTTTTCTCAAGGCTGCAAAAAAGAAGTGAGAAACATGTAGTTCTTGATATCTAGCTGTGAAGTCTCGCTGCATGGTTTGGGGATCTAGTGGCCACTGTTCTGGAGGGCATCAAAAGTTTGAATGAAATGGCCAATCCAGAACGCTGGAAGATGCTCATGATGGGACTTCAGATGTTTGATGGAAAGAGGATAAAACTCCATTTTGATGGAAGATCAAGTTGAAAAAGAAAGAGGCTCAAACATGTGCGCACGTGCACTCATGTGTGTAAATTGAAGAACGTAGGCATTATTTATTTATTTATTTTTAAGAAATATTTTCCAGGATTTTAATGGAATACAATTTTCTGATGAAAAATATATACACAGGTCTGACCTTGTAATTCTTACAGTGGGGTTTGTATTGAGACAAAGGAGTGCTTTAACTTGCAGTTTCTACGGGAACCCTCTGGGGTACCTAAAGCATGGGATTTGGAGTTTCCAGTCTGAACTTCATGGCCAACTTTCTGTGCAGCCATGGATTAAGACACTTTACTTCTCTGAGCCTCATTTTCATTACTTGAAAAATGGAAAAAAAATAGGTATTATTTTTCAATATAGTGCATAGCATATATTCATACATAATCTTGTTATCAAGTAATAAATTTTTGGAAGTACTTATTTCCTTTTGAATTCCATTTTCATTAATATCACCAACAACTTTGGGATGATAATAGAGCAGGTTTTATTTTCTCCATTCTCTAGGTGAGGCCCAGAGAGTCAAATAACTTTCCTCCAGTCACTCAGCAAATGGAGGGCAAGATTCATATTAGAATTCTCTACAGACCCTAGTCTGTTTCACTGTGTTCACATTAAAATGAACATTAGTTACTTCTCATGCTTGGTAGTTAAGCCAGAAACTTCGAAAGGGTTTATGTTTTATTGACTTTTATTTTGCATGATTGATGCTGCGTGCTCCTACATTTAATTTGCATTTTTAAAAGGAACTCCCTTGCAACAGGATATGTCAGTATTTGAGGATTTTGTGATTGAGGGCATTTTGTGTTTTCTAGATGAATAATTTCACATTCACTCTCCCTCCTTTTCAGGTCTCTATGCTAGAAGTGGCCTGCTTTGCTCTTGAACACATCCTGACCATCCTGGAGGTCCAGCTGAACTGGCACCTGTATTATAAAATATCTTGATGCCTTTTAGGCAAAATTTATATGTTCCACTTTCAAGCTCATATAACTTTGTTTTTACTGTCCTTTATTTAGTTTATTCCTTATAATGGTCATTCATATCTTATTGTTTTAATCTTTGCTAATGACTGTACACTACTATATCCTCCTACAGAATTTATTGTCACTTTAATGGGTGATCAACACATATTTGTTGCCTAGCTATAGTAAAGAGATCATTAATGTACTTTAAAAATTAACAGAAAGATCAAACTTGTCCCTGCTAACACTGTCAAAACATCATAAAAAGATCAATAATATATAATCAAAAAAATAGCTAAACTATTTTGGGAATTAAAAAACATTTTTGGAAGCATTTAATGACCAAAGCAATCTTTATCTTCCTTTAACAAGTTTAAATGAAAATTAAGTCAGACTTCCCATGGAAGCTTCCTTATTGCATAGTAAGTTATGTCTGCTCTGGAATATTTCTTAGCACTGAGACATTTAACATATCCTACAAGTAAACAATTACGTTTTTAGTAAATGTTTTAATGTTCTACTATGATGAACACTGATAGCAACTTTTCTCTTTGGCTTGTGGTTTGTCAACAGTTTGGAATATCCCTTTCTGGAATCCTAGACCTTTTCTTTCAAAGAAGAGGAAGCAAAACTATAGGAACATATAGCAGAAGAGAGGGATGAATTTTAAAACTGAAAGATATGGAAATGATTAATTTGCATGACCCAATGTCTCAGAGCTATATAAAATATTTAAAATTTTTCTTTCTAATTTTTTTCCTTGATTTTTTTTCCCCTTTTGCCATCTTTGTATAGTCATCCCATTTTTAAAATGTAAAACAGTGTGTCTAATGAAAGACCTAAGAGGCAGCATCTAAAGATTACTAGGTAAGATTTAGAACTTGGCATATTATGTAACACATTCCTAAAATATTATTCTATTCACTGATATCAAACCAGCGTACTTTATTAAAAAATACATGATTCTATATAAAAGCAAGAACAAATATATTTTGAAATATTTGAGATCTCAGTGAACTAACGTTAACTGAAACAAGATTTGATTCTGACCCACATTTGGTTTGATTGGATTTTTCAAATAACTTTTAAAGCAATTTAATGGATGACTGTAACATTCGTAGACACAGCACCAGTAATTATAATAAAATGGGGGAAACTAAAAGATATTATTTATAATTGAAATACATCTGCATGTTCTGTTCTGATATAACTATACATTATATTATGTAAATTTAATTTCTTTTAGGGTTTTTAGCCTATGGGAATAAAATTTGGCTTGATAATTTTTAATTACTTTAGATATTCTGAAATATTTTTATTTCTTTCTCAGCAGATCACTAACAAGACATGTATCTTATATATAAAAATGTAAAAGCTTAGCTGCACTAATATTCATAAGTCACAATTAGGGAAGTAAACAAAATCAAAGAGCCACTTAGGAAAATTTTCACATCTTTCAATGCTTTAAACATAATTGTTACACTTGTTCTTAGTCTTCTCTTTTTATCTTTATTAATCATATAGGATAGTCATAGCAGGATAATAATTCTGAGATATTGACAGAGATATTCCCCCCTTACATTTACTGAGTTCACATGTCTTGGCTTCCCCTACTCCCCCCATTTCCCCAAAATAAGTAATGAATTCCACCTTCACTGCCATTGTCAGTTTTGAAAACAATTCTTGGAACCCGCAATACAGACTCTCACTCTTTTTGTATTTGGAAACTTGGATTTGAGCATTAACACTAGAAGCTTTGAGGAAGTCAAATCTGAGCAGGTTTCTCTGCTTCTTAGTGTTAGGGTTGGGAGGTAGAGGAGAGTTCAGAGAGGGACTTAGCAAGTTAGATGCAGTGCAGGGCCTCTGTGCCCTCTCCCCGCCCCTGGCCCTGGCCCTTGGAATTGAGTCCAGGGCAGAATGATAGAACTCTCTTTGAGGTTTAACAACTTGAGAAGAGAAAGGCCTTGTCCCTTACTCTTCAGGTAAAGACAGGAAGACAGAGAGCCTCACGGAAAAGGCCCTGCACCAGTGCTGTGACTTAGTGACTTACACATGAGAGGGTAGACTTGCCTGCTCAGTTTCCCAGAGCTCCAGAGTAATCTAGGAACCCATCTGACTACCTGAGAATAGGACACAGAGGGAAGGCATGAAGAATAAGGGAGGGAGGGAGGGACAGCAGGCGAGATTATACTCCTGGGGATTTTTCTGCAGATGGAAGGAGGACAAGCCCGCTGAGAACTAGGGGTGGTTACGTTGCCGGGAGCTGGATCAATCACAGTTGCTTCTTAACAGGTGTCAGTATCAAGGGGGACCTGTGAGATGGTCCAATGGGGCAAATAACAGAGAATGTCAACAAAGAACAAAGCATATGACACCTGAGAGGTAGAGGGTTACTTGTCTCCACCGTAGTAGTGGCATTGGCTTAAACCACCTATCTGAAGAAGAAGAAAGGGAAGGGGAGTCTTTTCTCAATTAGTTCAAAATTAAACAAAATGACATAATTGAAAAAAGTAACAAATTGCGTTTCTTAAGAGTGACTACTAGATGACATTTTCTGTGTCAGGTAAAATGGGGCCTTGATTACTACAATCCCGGTAGTTATATTTTTGTACTCAACTTCACGGGTATGTGGCTGCAATTTATACCAGTTTCATATCTGTACTTTATTCATGGATTGGATCATCTTGTATTTTTTGCAAAGGTGGATGCAATGGAACTATTTTGGCTCACACACAGAAAGTAAAAGAACCATAGACTAATTGACCAAAATAACTTTTTTTTTGACATATTGCATGTTAATTTGAAGTGCAAAGCCAGTTTTGGTCCCTAGAAGTTGTTAGGCTAGAAATATTCTTCCTTCTTTGAATTTATTTTTATCAATTTGGAAATTTCTCCGAACACTGAAATTTAAAATTAGTTGTATTGACTTTTCTCCTTAAAGATGCATGTTTCTACTTACTGTGGTTAATCTATGAATTGCTATAGCAGTTATCATGGTTAATGACTAGCTATGATACCATCAATGCATAAAATCCATTTGGGTATAAAACCTGTTACTAAGAATGACAAAAACAGAAATAAGTTATCCAAGAGTTAAAAAACAAAACAAAGAATAGCAAAGCAGGAATAAGCTATTCAAGTGCTAAAGGAGTCATTTACATGTGTAATATATATTATATTATACTTACACTATACATAAGCATTAATATAGTAGATATGTATATATCTCTGTACAAATATACCGGGGGTGCCAAAAAAATGTATACAAGTGGACACTTTGGTCAACATTGCTCAAGTAGTAGTCTGCCATAATCAGAAGTGTCTGGGCGCTGATGGTAACCACTTTGAGCACCTCTTGTAATTGCAGAAGTCAAATGTGACTTGTATTCATCTTTTGTTTTCAGTATATATTGAGTATTGCAATTTTAATAGTTTTTTTCCTTTCTTAGAATGTGTATACATATTTTTGGCACCCTCTGTATATATAATATATATGTCATTATATTGATAATGATAGTTATTTAGTTTGTGGAAGATACATCCTCAAAAATGTTAAAACTAAATGTTAAGGTTATAAAATTAATTCACAACTCTAATTGGTACAACAAATATAAATTCATTAATGGCACCACAGTTTTAATCATCAAAGTAGGAAAACATAATTTCAGTGGTCCTTTGCAGAGAATAGTACACTAAGAGCCTTGTTGATAAGTATCCAAAAGAGTATTCTTTTAGAAATTGAAGCAATCAGCAGAGTAATATGATTGAAAATCACTTATATGACATCTCATCTACATAGATTTAGCTAAGTGACGATGAAAAATAAAATTTGCACCTTAATTCTTAAAATGTGCAAAAAAACTTGTAAGGAAGCTACTTTCTCTTTGATTGCTTAACCTAAGACCAATATGGCTTCAAATTATATTACATAAGAGGAAAATTATAATGGCAGAGGCTAAAATTCTCATTTTTAAATATATTTCAAACTCATGTGCACAACAGTTTTAATGATGGCATTTAAAACCTGGATGTGAGTATCTCATTTTTGCTTTTGTGCCAACTGGAAATATTTGTAGCTGCATCTGGAAGATGTAGCGAAGGTTTAGCCATTTGATTTATGAATCCTACAAGTGGAGTGTCTAGGGCAGGGGCTTTTAGTCCCCAGTAAAGTCTTTGAATTCATAAACATCTTGCAAAATCCTATTCATATACACAGAAAGTGTATTTAATCAACATTGGTTTACAGGAAGTGGAGCAGAGCAGAAGCAGTTATTGAATAATGAGGTCTCAAATACTCAGAATTGGGCAATGCTGTGTGAGGTTGTGATCTACTTACTGTATTTTCTTGTCTGAACTCTCTTTTGTTTGAATTTGCCTTAAATTTTAGCCATAAAGGCAAACATCTAAGTTTGCTGAAGAGTTTCTTGGGATATGAAATCTTATGATCCTAATAAGTCTTAAGCAATTTCCAAAACTTAATTCATAATGACTTTTGTGTCCCATGAAGGCACATTTTGCCTGATGAAAAATGTCATTGCCATCAGATGCCTCAGACATGTCTAGGTGTCAGCAGGTAACCAAACACATTTGTGCAAATTGGAAGTTGTTCTCTGGATAAGGGCACCTATGTGGTCAGCTGGTGGCTGTTTAGTGGGAATCTTCTTAGGATGTATTAAATACAAATTTGGGGGGGATGGGACAGCCAGGGTCGTAAGAAAGAGTATCATTTAGTGGCTGAGAATCAAATAAGGATGTTTGCATGTGTGTGGAATCTGACCTAAGTCCTATATTTGGGTGGAGAACAGGAAAAAATGGGAGTAAGAGTGGTTTGATGGGAGTCAGCTCAACTAATTTCTAGACAGTGGGTTGGGTCTTCAGTGTCATTTCCTCTGCCTCTTTCCCCCTTTGCACCTTCTTCCTGTCTCCATTCTCTGTCATGGATGAGTAGTCCCACCAGCACAGGTCCTTCGTTCCCCATTCTATTAGTTAAGAATTTCACTGTCTTTAACTCGTCTGCCTTAGAAGCTTGGGGTAGAGAGTAATGATAATGGGCCCAGAATCTGGAGGAAGCTGGATCGGGGCTGATGTATGGTTTGACCACTGCTTTTCTGTAAGAACTTGGACAAGGTACCTAACCTCTCTGAACCTCAGTTCCTCATCAGTAAATTGAGAAAATACTAATTCCTGCCCCCTAAGGTCACTCAGGGTGGTTAAAGGCCATAAAACATAGAGAGCATTTAATTTAGTAGTCTGGCATGAAGGGTTGCTCAATTAATGACACTGTTTCTCTTTTTCTTACTCTGAAGGTGAAACACTTTTCCATTTCTCAAGTACCTTATATCCCATCCTCCTTTGGCCCAGATGTGATTCTTCTGAGTGAACTCAACTGCCTAGCACTTCCTTTCATCCTTCTAGCAGTTTGCCCTTTCCTGACAACTTCACAGTCCAACACCACTTTCTGCTTCATCTTGGTAACTGGCCTTCATCTGAGTTCAGATATCTGGGTAGTTTGTGTGAACCTACTGAGAAGCATTGGTACAGAGAACCTTGGATATTTTGGGGCAGTAGAGAAGAGGAAGAAGAGGGTAAAATTGAAAAGACTAGAACAAAGGAGAATAGACTTTAACAGGGGTGTAACTCTGCTAGAGCTGCCATAACAAAGTACCACAGAATGGGTGGCTTAAACCACAGAAATTTACTTCCTCAAGTACTAGAGGCTAGAAGTCCAAGACCTAGGTGTCAGCAAGGATGGAGGCCTCTCTTGCTGGCTTATAGTTAGCTTTTTTCCCCAGTGTCTTCACATGGCCTTCCATCTATGTATGTGTTCGAATCTCCTCTTCTTATAAGGATACCAGTCCCATTGGATTTAAGGGGCACCTAAGGACCTCATTTATCCTTAATTAACTCTTTAAAGATCTCATCTCCAAATATAGTCACCTTCTGATGTACTGTGGTTAGGACTTCAACCAACATGTGAATTTTGGGAGGATAAAATTCAGCCCAGAACAAGAGGCATAATGTGGGGGAAGGGAAGGGATAGGGGCCAGTTGGAAGGGGCAAAAGCAAGCCTCTAGACAAAGGCTGCTCCAGCAAACTGAATGTAAGAACAGTCTCTGCAGATGTCTCATCCAGAGAAATCATAGTCCAGATGCAAATAAGTGAAACGCTAAGCATCTCAAGACATTCCCAAAGTGGGCTACATGTATGAAACAGTTTAATCTCTTCTTTCCCATTCTCAGCTGCCTGTAATGCAAGGTAGTTTCCCACCATCTCTCTCTCCTCTGCAAATTTTCTCAACCCCCACCCCAACACAAGCCATACTATTTTGTCTCTTTTTTCTCGCTTTCCTGGCTGATCCTATTGCCCTATTTTTCCTTTAGTAACTATCAGCCATTTCCAATGAAATGAAAGTGTTTTCTATATCTTCCCCAGTTCTCTTTTGATTAGCATAATGAATGAGCCCTGGAACTAAATATGCAAAGTATGTGGAGAAAAAGATGAGACTTAAGATCTCCTGCTCCCCTTGCTCCCACTGCAAGGGGTAGAGCAGATGTCATCCAATATTACTGATAAACAACTGTTTCAACAACTGTTTGTGAATATTTGTACTTGATGCTGACTTGGTTGATAAATCTTCCCTTGGGAGAGTCTGTCTCTGGATATAATCAAACTTATAACTACTGTAAAAACCATTCCCATGTTCAAAGGAAAAACAGCTGTATTTACTCTTCATTTGACTTCTTAAAAGAGGAAAATCTTAACATTTAAGTGAAAACAATTTAAGGAGGAAAATAATACTTTGCTTTCTTTTAAAATTTTTATTAAAGCACGAATTATTTTGCTACCAAATATAAACTGGGGACTTTGAAGATTATTTTCCTTACTGTACTCTGTCCCTCTCCCCAATAAAAAAATAAGCCACCCAAATTCTAGATTTCCATCAGCATTTATGAGGCTTCCACTGGGTATTTTGCCTGAGTTACTTACCAGGTAACGTCTAATTTTTATACTTACACATCCCATATTCACTAAAAATATTTTCTGCTAGACCTTATATCTTGAAAATGTACGTTATTTAATGCTAATTTTACTATCCAATAGAGTTTTGGTACAAAAAAACGAACAGAATTTTAAAAATTCAAAGCCATTGTTGGGTAGTCAGCGGAGAATTTACTTATTGTTCATATTTTGATACTCACTGAAAACATCCTGTTACCTGAGGTGATTAAATCACATTTTAGTGTTCCTGAAAAGTTGTGCAGCGATTATAAGTATACACATCATTATTTGGTAGTTGTTCAAGACTGAAGAATATAATAAATATCTTAGCAAGATATAGATAAACACATTTTACTTGATCTGGCATTGTTTTATACACGTTCAGAAAACACAACTAGTAGCATTTTCTAAGGGAATTTTTCTCTACCTCAGTAGACATCGAAATCCTTTGGTTTAATAATTACTTGTGTGAGTACACTTTTAATGGGCAAATTTATTTAAGACTGTAAACGTCCATTGAATGCTAATTATTGTGAACATAGTAGTTGTTGAAAACGTAGTGAGAAGGCAATATCTTACATTTTGATAATGTATCAAATAACGTAATTCTAGAATTTTAATAATGTTGACACTGATTATGTTGTTTATATAAGCAATTTGTATGACTTATCTTCTCCTTGACAAAATGATGCGTGAGACTGTCAACACTAATTTGATCTTTGAAATTATTATGTCTAATTAAATTCAGCTACTTGAGTGGTTGGCATAGTATTGTGACTTCTCATATATACTCTTTCTCATTGCTCAACTTATTTTATACTTTTTAAATTTACTTATAGAAGACTTTATAAAGATGGTAAAGAGTAACTCTATTTTTAGGAATCAAATGTAAAAAGTGTTAGTAGGGACTGATCCATCCGTGAGCACCTGTGCTAGCAGGGCCGTGCTGTCATGTGCACTAGATTCGGACAGTCTATACTTTGATGCCCTTAGATCTCTTCTCAGCTTAACTCTTTTTCATTTATTCTGTTCTGCTTGTTTGGGATTCTGTGGCCTGAAATATAACTAGATTCTTGCTACCCCCTCCTTGCCTCAGTTTGCCAAACTTTCCCCAATACTTTCTTCTATTTCTCAAAACCATTTAACCAGCCATTTTTCTGTCTCTGCTATTCTTCAAAACTCAGGTCTTTACAACAAATCTTATTTCTCTTATTTTCTTATATTGAATTGAAGTTACTGATTAAAAAAAAGAATGTTAAATTCTCATTAGCTCCTTTCTTTATTTTCCCTTGCTTTGAGATTGACCCTGCCTGCAAATAGCTCGGGCTTGCATATACTATTTGGTCAAAAAACTATGTCAAATGAAACTTTATTCTCTGCAAGTACCAATGAATTACTCTGCTGCTTGAGGTCCTTGTCAGATACTGGGACTCCTAATTTTCTTACTGCATGTGGAAAATATAACATTTAAGACTGATTAAAGATAATGAAATAAAAATCTATAGCTGAAATACCTCCTCTAAATCAATTAGATGGAAATACGTAATTCACTGCAAGTCGTTCACTGAGCAGGCACTAGTCATCCAATTCCTACTTCTGTGTCGCTTAGGAAAGCATGACAAACAAATTTTATTTTATTTAAAAAATGTTTTTATAAGAGTTTATTTGAGCCAAACCGACAACCTGTGTCAGAGAGCAAGATCTCAAATGCTCCTATAATTTTAAAACAAATTTTAATAAATTTTGAAATCTAAAGGTACAAAATGATTTATATAGATGGAGGCACGCTTCTAGGTGTGTGAGTGTGTGAGTGTGTGTGTGTGTGTGTGTGTTGTCAAATACAATGTTTGACCTATGTGTGCACCTTATTGTAAGACCTTGCAAATGTCAAGATGCTTCACAGAGTGAAATCCCCCTTCCTGTATGGCAGTTCCAGACAGGACCAGAAAATGTGCAGTCAGACACACTTTGACTGACTGATTTTTAAAGAGGATCAAAAATCCGTTCATATAAAAAGTGAAAAAAGGCTCCACCACATTGTAGTGGTCCTTTTAAGACCTCCCACATGGCTACTCTGACTGACAGGTCTGACATCCCTCAGTTTTCCCACAGCATTCTGGCTAATTACTTAGAAACAGATAAACCCACCAAAAGCCAACCAGTAAGTAGAAACGTATGTGGAGAGTGATCTCATCCTGGGTTTCTCAAGGAGACAACACAGACATGGAAAAAGAAAGGCAAAAATAGTAATTGATGGTTTTTATTCCAACCATCTTTCTTCTTCTCTCTCTGCTCCTCTGTTTTGATCTTCGGTATTTCACAGCAAACGCACACATACTCTGTGAAAGATATTAGTGCACGTTCACTGTACAGGTATTTGGTTTATGAAATCATTGAACTTAATCAGAAACTAAAGCATCAAAACTTTACTAGACATTATCCTAGAAAGATATTTATACTATTGGGAATGTCTCTGGAAAGTTAAAAAAAGAAATCTTAATTATAGGCAGTTGCTTAGGGAAAGAAGGCAGTAGATGATTGATTTCAAGACTTTTTAACATAAAAGTTTTAAAAAATTATCAATCTTTTTGTTTGCTTTAAGAAATTCTTTCCTATCTAGATGTGTTATAAAGACATTTTGTATTATCTTAACATTTTGAGTGTTACCTTTTCCCATTGATGAATTCCTATTTTAGAATTTATTTTTGTCTGCAGTAAGAAATATTTGATTTTTTGAGCTGGAAAGAAAATGTTTCATTAGCATCATTGCTCTAATGATGGCTTATGACAAAGCTGTATGGGTCTATATTTGAGCTCTCCAGGTTGTTATTTATACCTAGAGACAGATGACCAGAATCCACAGTTAGCACCACCACTCACTGGTGGTGTGATCAGCGGGATTGTGGTAGTTGTCAGGGTCTTCTAGTGAAGAAAATTACGACTACAGTAAATCCTTGGGTATCGTGTCTACAGGCTGAGTGTGCTGCTGGAGCCAGAGGGCACTGATTTGATGCCCTCTGTGTTCTCCAGGAAAGGTGCACCCTTTGAGCATCCATTAGGGCACTTTCTGACGTTAACCCTTGAGGCACTGCAAAGAAACCTCAGCTCTGTGAGGAAAGTCTCCTGTTCTGATGCTGCTATTCATTCTCTGTCACCTCAGTGACAAAGATACTATATGACCCTCACATCTCCTTTCCCATTTATATTTAAATTTCTCCATTTTTTGCCCTGAATGTCTCCTATAAGTGTTTTTATTTTTACATTTTGATTATGTAGTGTATGACTCTGTCCTTAAATATATCAGTCTCCCTCCTTTTTTGGAGGTCAAAGAGAATTTGCAATATTCTTACCTGTCAGAACTCACATTTAAGTTCTGCCATTTTAAGGCTGCCATCTGCAAATTGAACAAATATGTATTTACACTAGTGAAAATAAATACATTTTCAGTAAAACAACACCTTTTTATTCTACCTACAAACAAAAAAATTATCTACACAGCTGAGATATAATTCTGCTGTTTCAACAATTCCTCAGAGTGAAAAGTATTCTATTATTTATGGCAATTTCACTTAGTCAGTTTCATTAATTTTATATGTGCATACTTCTATCAAAGCAAGCAAACTCTGAATGCTTTTAAAGATTATACAGTAATAATGTTTTTTTGTCCTGTAGTGGGAAGGGCTGAGTGGCTCATTTGCTAATTATATTTGCCAGTATCCACACATATGCCAGGATATATATAAAATATCAGAAAATAATAAGTATAACAATTATTATTTATATGATAAATATAATTAGTCATTATCTAGTCATAGACTAATTTTGGTCTATTTGCTCACTTGATCAAGAACTTGAGGTAATACTTATTTTGTGTTGGTTTGGAAATGATTACTTATCTCCTCTGAATATCAGTTTTCTTATCTCTAAAATGGTGACAATAATGACTATGAAGATCAAATGAGTTAATATATAAAGAATTTTGCAGTATCAGAATTGTCATATAATTGATAGTTAAAAATGGAAAATATTAGTAGTGGTAGTATTATAATTTCCAATTTTGTTGCAATTATTAGAATTTGAAATGTGTGTATTATATTCTTAAATACTTGCAGTAGATGTTTATTTAATGAGAAATATTTATAAGTGTCATATATACATTTCAAAATTTTAAAATATTAAACATTAGGAGTCCAATATCTCTGTTAGTCACACCCTCTCTGCCAAGTACATTATTTGAATTACTAACCATTATACTCACTTCTTGAAGGAATATGCAAATTGCCTTATAGAACGGCTGGACTTTTTAATAACTGAAATTGACTGAAAAATTTCATGCAATAGGTAAAAATGGGGTGGGGTCAAAAGGGGAAAGTTTGGAGAAAGAACAAAGTATGTTGTTTGCTCCTTCTGACTCCAGCCCATTTAATGAATTAGAGTACAACCACATGCTACAAAAATATAATGTTGTATTAATTTTTTAAGTTAAAGTTTATTGGGGTGACTGGTTAGTAAAATTACATAGGTTTCAAGTGTACAATTCTGTATTACATCATCTATATATCACATTGTGTGTTCACCACCCAGACTCAGTTCTCCTTCCATCACCATGTATTTCACCCTCTTTACCCTCTTCTTCCTTGTCCCCTCCCCCTTACCCTCAGGTAGCCACCAAACTGTTGTCTGTGTCTGAGTTTTTGTTTCTGTATTTGTTTGTCTTGTTCCTTTGTTGCTTTCAGTTTTACATCCCACATATCAGTAAAATCATACGGTTCTTGACTTTTTCTGCCTGACTTACTTCACTTAGCATAATACTCTCAAGAGCCGGAAAGGAATTAATGTATTCTTAAATACTAATTAAGGAGATAAATTCACTATTAATCCTCACACATCTTGAGTGTTTTATAGCTAAAACAATAACATCCTTGCTGATCTTGCAGAAGGCAAGTGTGAGGCTCTTTCCAAGAGTTTACTTAATGCCATGTGGATTTATACCTTCTCCTCTGAAACAGAACGCGTGTATCATCTTTTAACAGGGTGAAACCGTATTTAGGTCAGAAAAAGGGAAGGAGATAAATTTATGCGAGGACAAATGTTTCAAGGAAACTAGAAGGCAATCATGAGGTTCTTTAAAGCTTCAAAGAAATATGATTTTTTTGGTAAAGATACATGGGGAACATGGAAAGATAGAAATATGTCAGAAACCGTGGAGTGATTCTAGATCCTAGGCCTTGGAAAATTGGAGTGATCTTAATTTAGCATGCAGTAACAGTTCTCGGGACTTGGTCATTTGTCTTTTTTAACCAAAGAGGGCACCTGTAGCTTTCTGCCTTTTCCATGTGATCTTACATTTCTACTCCCCTATAAGAAGGGGTTTCCAAAAAGGAGGAATGGAGAACAATGGGAAGCAAGTGACTTAAGTAGCAGAGACAAAAATCTTCAAATAAGATTTTGCATTATATTTCCCCACTCTGAAAGACAAAGAGAAGAAACTTGGATAGGAAAGAATACATTATCAAGTAAAATTGTGTGGCAAAAATCAAGTCCTCATGAATGTCAAAGCCCAAAGAAACTGGAAATCACTGTTACCATAAAGATATAGTTGGGATGTAGAAAAAGAAAAATCATGGGAATAAACGGTGGAGGAATTATGAGCAATGTCTGAAGGAAAGGAATAGGTAGATGTCACGAAGGGTGTGATTGGGTTAGCCTGTCCTATGAAACTGGGAAGATTGTCTCATGTAGTTGCCACCAAAAGTCAGTTAACCTCTCTTATGGACGTCTAGTTTCTTCAGTGCTGCCTTTTGGATACGCCAGTCCTTTGTCCAATTGAGCTGGTAGAGGTAATACAGCATAAGGAATGATACCGTCTTATGATCATTATCCAAAAAATGGGGCTATGAATAGGACATTAGAATTTCATGGATAATCTAGAGCAGTTATAGCATTACGCATAGATACTTGCTATCAATTTCATTAAAACGAGGTTCAATGAGGCAACTGTACTACTAAAAAAAATGAAATAACATTAGCAGAGATATCAGAATGAAACCTGATTTTGATCTGAGCTAAGCTGAACAGAAAGCTGTGCTGAGGAAAATTTTAGATAAACATTCTTTGTTTCATGACATTTTCTTCTCACTTTTTATTAGTGTCACCTACAAAGAAGCTCAGGCTATTGGACTTTCAGTCTGACACAAGGATCTGTAGGAAAAAAAAACAGCACCTTTCTTAGTGTAAGAACAAGGAAGAAAGAGAAACAAGATCTTTTGTAGCAGAGACAAAAACATTCAAGTACAATTTTACTTCAATTTTCTCTCCTCAGAAAGATAGGAAGGGACAAACATAAAGGTAAAATTGAATGGTGAAAATCAAGTCCTCATAAATGCTGTCAGCTGAGGGGTTGAGAATAATTAAGTTACCCCAAATACATGGTCGGAAATGGAGTAAGAGAAAGTTTGGGAAGAAAAAGAGTAGACGAGTTATGAGCAATATCTGAAGGAAAGAAATAACCAAATGTTATTAATTTTAATAAATGCTCAGTGTCTTCAGACCATGTCAAATAATTCCTAAATATTGTTTTGTTAGTAGAACTACAGCAAATTATAAAATAAGCCCTTCCTTCCAATTTGGACAGCTTCACTACAGTTATGAGAAAACTTACCCAAACTTGGTTTTATGTGTATTGTCATTGAAAATATTTTTCTTAAGAAGACTTTTCAATGCTGACCTCTACAATAGCACATTAAAAAAAGATGAGAAAAGCCATGTTGTACATGCACAAACCACTTTCTAATGCTCTTTAACCTTATGCCATTTGGACTTGCTTCTCCAAAGAGAGGTATTTCAGTAAGTGGCCCATGACCATTACATAGAGGAAGAGCCTCATTTTTTTCCACAACCACTGAACCCCTTGTTATACATCTCTGGAGTTTGTACTGATATAACAACCATGAAACTCTTCAGCAAATGGCAACTCCAAACCAGCGCCAGTCCTAACCCTCAATCATCCAACCCCAGCTCGCAGCAGACATTGTTTACACAGTGGTAATCAACAGGGTAAATTTAGAATATCCTAGAATAAATTATGATAAATTCCACGCTTTAGAATGATAACTTAATGGAGCAGACAGTGACTATCTCCTAAAGAAAGAGTGAATTGATGAACATACTCCTCAGGGAACAATTAAGAGAGAACTCTTAGCTGTAACATTCTAGTTCGATTATTTTCAACTCGTTTGCACACGTTTCTTCTTTTTAAATTCTGAGTTCATGCTTTAAACGTGAAGAATAACTGTGGTCTTTTGTGGGTCAAGGAATAAACTGTTTACAGCAAGAGAGTAACAAGGTCCTGTTAGGAAGATGATTCTTTCTGGTGCCCTTCCTCCCACCAGAATGACCTGCTGATCTCCAGGAAGAATCCTGAAGACGGTGCCAGATACGCAATTCTTAAACAGTCTTGTTTTCTCTATAGTTAGGGTGACTGGCTAATATCCCTTCGAATCTATCAAAGCAATTCTGTGTGTCCTTCTGGGAATTTTATTTCCACATGTGGGGCTGAGTTGTCTGTATGGAATTCAGAGTTCACCTTTGACTTCAAAATCTGCATCAGCAGCCCCGAGTGAACAAAACAGCAGCCTACCAGATAGATCTAGTTCATTTCCATTTCCATCCATCTCTGACCTTCCTTTTCAATTCCCATCACTTCAGCTTAACAATTTCATTTTTCACTCTAATGCCTTTCTCCATTTGATCAGAGATTACATTTCCCAAAGTGTACATTTATTCCAGCTGAGTGTTTTTTTTTAAAGATTGAAAACATGGAACGATGCTTTTCTTATTTTCAGTTCTTAGTACCCCAAATTCTGGTTGTTGGAACAGAAACTGAAGGGGATAAAGTCAATACTAATTAACATCTGGGTATATGCTGTGTTAACACATACATTCATCCACTGGCTTTGCTGTCTCCTCCAGGAGCTCCATGAGACACAGGCATTTCTCAATGTGAGTGGGGTAGCAGTTTCACATAGTGGTTAGACAGTTTGATTCTGGACTCAGGCAAAACTGGGTTTTCATCTCTGCTCCACCGCTGTGTGGGTTTGGTTGAGTTACTTAACATCTCTAAACCCTATCTATAGCATGGGATTAATAACACTAACCTTGAAATGCTTGAAATGTGAATAAGAAAAATATGTCCAAAGAATTTGGTGGTTCCTGCTAGAGTCGCCATCATCAAGACAAGAGATAAGAAACGCTGACGAGGATGTACAGAAAAGGGAACACTTGTGTTCCGTTGATGGGATTGTAAGCTGGTGCAGCCACTATGGAAAACAGTATGGAGATGCCTCAAAAAATTAATAGTAGAACTACCATATGACCACTTATGGGTATATATCGAAATGAAACAAAAACACTATGTTGAAAAGATATCTGCACCTCCATGTTTACAGCAGCATAACTTACAACAGCACAAACATGGAAACAACGTAAGTGTCCATCAGTGGATGAATGGATAAAGAAAGTGTGCTATATATTAACAAAATATTATTTAGTCATTAAAAAAACAAGGAAATCCTGCCATTTGCAACAACATGGATGGAACTTGATGGCATTTTGTTAAGTGAAATAAGTCAGAGAAAGACAAATATTGTATAATTTCACTTATATATGGAATCTAAAAAATAAACAAGCAAATAAAAAACAAAAACAAAAGCGAAACTCATAGAGGAAGAGATCAGATTTGTTGTTACCAGAGGCAGAGGATGGAGGAATGAAAACTGGAGGAAGGTGGTCAAAAGGTACAAGCTTCCACTTATAAGATAAATAAATACTAGTGATATAATATGTAACATGATGACTATAGTTAACACTCTTTGTGATATATGTGAAAGTTGTTAAAAGAGTAGATCCTAAGAGTTCTCATTACAAGAAAAATTTTTATTGTTTTTGCTTTTTATTTTTATTGTAGCTGTATGAGATGATGGATGCTAACTAAACTTATTGCAGTAATCATTGCACAATATGTGTAAGTCAAGCCATTATGCTATATACCTTAAATTTATACAGTGATCTACGTTAATATTATCTCAATAAAACTGGAAAATGATTAATGAGCACTCAACAAGTATTCAATATAATGACTACTTTTCTGTTTTTAATCCATAATGACCATGTTCCTCTAAGTTATTCATGGCCTCTTGAACTGTTTCCAATAATTGTGAGCTGGTTATAAGAAAAGTTTGATGTGTAGTAGAGGCAAATGATGGCACATGTGAAAGTGCTTTGTAAACCATAAAGCACTATATAAATATTATTATAATCATAAGAACATCTGCTCTCTTACCAAAAGGTAATGGTAATAGCCCATCTTGAAGTGTACATGATGAAGTGTGGCATCGATATAGTGATAGGAGGATTGGCAATGTCAGAATGGAAGTGACAAAATGATCCCGGAAGAAAAAAGAAAAAAGTTGCCCATGTATCAGGGTTGTTTTTGGTTGCAAATGACAGAAATCTGACCCACACCTACTCTGTTCTGCTCTGAATCACCAGAACTGGGTCAAATACTCACTCTTAGAGTAGGTAGTAGAACCAGACTACATAAATTGGGATTAGAAGAGCAATAAATTTCCAACTGGGGTGCTCTTACTGAAAAATGGAGAAATAGAAGCTCCAGTGAGTATCCACCAAAAAAGTGTCTCATCTCATAGAGAGTCTTTCATGTACATAAGTAGTGGCATAAACAGCAGAACATCTGCATGATTACAAATAGTCTTCTTTATCTGTCAAACTGTATTCAGGTATTTCAAGCCCTCTTGCCACATTAATGATGTTTTTATTTATTGAAAAACTGATAATGAGGAAAAATTTCCAAGGTACAAAACTCACAGTTCAAGAACTGGCTAAATACATTAACAAAATTGGCATACTAAGAGTTGCTAATGAAGTATATATGGGAACTACAGCTCACAATTATATGAAAAGATGCGATTTCAAATTGATGAAAAATCTTATTGTTAAAATGGGGATTTCTTTCTTCAATATAATAAGAGATATGTTCCAACTTATGGGTCAAAAAACTACTTAAATGCCAAGTATTTTATATAGAGAGCTTCAATCACAGTAGAAACTTGATAAATATTTGTTGACGCTTGTTACCCAGTGATATTACTTCATCAATTCATGGGATAATTACCATGTGTGTAAAAATTGAACTCCTATCATTTACCTTGCTTTCCATATATCCTGTATATATAGGATGATGCATTTTATTTAATTGAATTACAAGTACATATTCCCATTGAATTTCAACATAATGCCTTGAATTTACTTTACAGTTTTTTCACTCTTTCCCTGAGACCACTTTCTCTATTATGTACATTTAGCATTTAACTGCTACTTTTAAAAACATCAAAATATAATTTCCCTGATCTGAAAGCTATTTCTCTGTATTAGCAAATAAAACATGGCCTCCAGTGAAATGTAAAAGATGTGGTGCTGTTTGTTGGAAGGCCTTGTCTTAGGAGGTGCAGGCCAGGCTTATAGCAGTGGGTCTTAATATTTTGGGGGTCATAGAACCTTTGAGAATCTAAATGAAAGCTACAAATCCTTTACCTGAGAAAGATCAACATGCACACAGCTTTATAAATATTTGCTTAGAATTTTGGGAACCCAGGAAGCTATTTCTGGAGTTCTCTGAGTCCCTTGGATTTGATAGGGCTTGAGCCAATCTAGGGTTTACTTTCCTATTTTGGAGAAAGTCTCTCAGACCTTCACAACCCCAAGAAATTTCACAGTCCTGGGCTGACTCTTAGTCATCC
Organism: Rhinolophus sinicus; assembly: GCF_057876585.1. Classification (NCBI taxonomy): domain Eukaryota; kingdom Metazoa; phylum Chordata; class Mammalia; order Chiroptera; family Rhinolophidae; genus Rhinolophus; species Rhinolophus sinicus. Next base: position 101,903,078 of record NC_142515.1, on the reverse strand, counting down.
ACTCTTTTCATTCATTCATTTGTCTATTCATTTACTCACTTATTCATTCATTTATTTTCTAAGTTAGAGAAATAACACCACTGTGAAAAACACTTTAGTAGAGCATAGCATGTTCAGAAGAAGTCATTCACTCAATAATAGCATTTACTATATGTTATACATTTTGTAAAAAGATTCAAGATGTTACAGTTTTGGAGGAGAACTACATGAATATCAGCCTTCTTAGCAAATGAGAGAGAAGGAAAGGAAGAAAAGGTAGTGAACGCCTCCAAGCCACTAGACACTACACTAGGTATCTGACCTACATTTTTTCTTTTGATCTTACGATAACTTTGGGAGGTTGACACTGTTTTCACCATCTGTCAGTGAGTAAACTGAGTTCAATGAAGGTTAGTTAACATATTTAAGATTGTATGTGGCAGAGCCAGGATGCTAATCCAACCATCTAGAGTTTCAAATTCCAGGATACCGCTGTCGCCTCTCCAGGGTAACATAAATTTAAGTTTACGCAAATGTTAGAGCCAAGTCAAAACTCTCTGCCTGGTTTTATGCAATGCATCCATACTTATATGGATATGGATATCTATATCTATATCTATATCTATATCTATATCTATATCTATATCTATATCTATATCTATATCTATATCTATATCTATATCTATCTACATATTGCATTTTATATATTTTAAATTCGATATATTATGAAGAGACAGCATGGCCAGAGCAATGTCTACTGGTCCAACACTCAAGGTACCTCAGAACAAGTTCCAGTTCTGTCACTGACTATGTGATTTCCATAAGTAATTGAACCTCTGAGGGCTTTAATTTCTGAATCTACAACTGGAGTTGAGCTAAATGAGCTTTCAGATATTTTGAGCTTTACGTTTTTGTGGTAGATCCACTCTCCACTCAGATTCTCAAACTATTAATAGTTTGATAATTTAAAGATTGGTTTGTAGATTACATCTGTGCCCACACTTTTTTTTCAACCTAACTAATTAAAAAGAGAACTGTTTACGTTAGTAGACCTTAACGTATCAGAAACACTAGTGAGAAATGAAAGGCAAAGGGACTACTCACTTATAAATGGTCAATTTCCTGGAGCAGTCACTACTTAGAAGTCTATCATTTCATAAAGGGATCATTTAGGGGTCTTTAGCATTTAATAAAGGAATGGTTACAATATCAAAAAGGTTTTTATTTTCTGGCCAGAAATATTTACAAGAACGTAATTTAGTTTTTCTTAAATAGAATGATAATTAGATCAGAATGATAGACTTAAAGACCTCAAAATCATTTGTCTACTTTTCTCTCTTTACAAATGAAAAGACTGAGTGTCAAAGAGAATCAAAGATTTGCCCAAATTTACAATGTAGTTCTTGACCCTTAAATGAAGCCTGAACCCAAATTTTGCTCTGTCGACATCATAGTCACAGGAGCTCTTTCCTCAGCCGACACTCAGCTTCAGTTCTTTTCTCTCCCTCCAGTAAATTACTCTCCTGTTTTGCCTGAACAAAGGCTCGCACAAAACTGTATTCTGTACTTCAGCACCAAGGTACCTTCCTCAAAACCTAACTTTCATACCTTTACCCCGTGCTTTATACTTCACTGCCCACACAACACAACTTAAATGTATTGTATTTAAAGTCCACACATTCTGGCTCTAACTACTAGTCTCTGTTGAGATATCCTTCCTTTTTCATTTCCAATCCTACACAAACTTCAAGACCCGACAAACACGCCTTCTCCTCTAGGAAGCCTTCCTTGATGTCCCCTAGCTAGAGTAGTGTCTCTATGCTTGGGAATTCTCTAACATTATACCTCTCATATAACAACTCTCATCTTTACCTTGTGCTAGAGTTATGGGTGTGCTTCTTTTATTGCGTTTACTAGAATGCAAACTTATTGGGTTTGAAGTCAAGTGTAAAGTAGTTGGTGTAAGGCCTGGCACTTTGAAGAGAGTCAATAAATATGAATTCTACTTGAACACTTTCCTTCCCTCACACCTCTTCCCACCTTCCAGACAGAAAGAACTCAGTAGATTTTGGGGTTTTGAATGGACAGGTGTAGTCAGTCAATCGCTGGAATCAAGCACACCTTTGGACCCCAGCCCCTGGGCCGGCTGCTACCCGTTCCTGCACTGACTTCTCGACTTGTTCCCACTGGTCCATGTCCTTGCTAATGGCTCTTCAAGACCAGTTTAGATTCTGATTCCTTCCCACTTGTATGGCTATTCCCACTGCCATTTCCCTTTCCTCTGAACTCTGTCAGCATATATGGAATGTTTTTATTGGACTGACATTTATTCCTGCATTGCTACTCTTCTCAAGAAATTTTCATATGTCCAATCTCCCCAAATTTAGGGCATGCAGACTGCCTTATATTTCTTGTACTTTTCAATACATTTTTAACTTGTGGAATTATCAAAATTAGTTAATTTAGAATGTTTTTTATAATGCTTTTGCACCTACTTACGCACAACTGATTATTCTGAGATGACATGCTAATATTCTGTTCTCCTGAAGTAGTTATTAAAGTTCCCCAAAGCTATTTGGTTTCTCTTTGTACATACAGCATTGGTAACTTTATTTCCCTTTATTTCAGTTTCATTCCTCAACATTTACCGAACCCCTTACATATGTCAGTTACAATATGAGGTATGTAAACCCACTGTCTAATAGGAGAAACAGACATGAATTACCTTTGTCAATGACCCATTCTCACTGCTTTTCCATAACTATGGCCGTTCTAGAAACAATTTATTTCTATCATGAAAAAGGGTTGGACGCCATGAAGGTTGAGCATGGACCTCCCCATCTGATTTTAAATCTGCTCTGAATTTCCACCCCCTTCTACTAGTAGGATAACCAAAGTTATAAAGGAGCAGGCAGTTTCTCATGGTTCCCTTTATCCCACATTTTGAAATATTTGGCCTAGGAGTTTTCCATCTAGGAGCTTGTCCCCTAATGGGTTTTCATGACTGAAAATACTGGCTTTGAAAGAAATGATGAAAGAAAATTATCTTTCTGTATGGTTTGAAAGATTGGGGACATATAGGTGGTTAGTCACAAGTCAGTGATTGCATGGGTATGTGTGTTGGGGGTGGGTTGGCAACAGATTAAGAAAATTGGAAAAGAGTTGTTTTGTTACTAAATAAAACTGAGAAAACAAATATTTAGATAATGAACCTTAATTATTACCAGGAAATCCTAGCTGCGGTATCTTATTCAGGCCTCTAAAATTATATCTGTTAGCATTTTCTTTTACCCTTTTTGCATGAAGAATTAGCATTGGTTCCATTTCCTTTCTCTTTCAGTAAATTTTTTTTTCATTTCTCTGCTACTATATTCACATATACACATTTATTTAAAAAATCAAGTTTATCTTATTATTATATTTTAATCAGTACATTGGTCATAAGGGCATTCATGGCCAAAGGAGTAACAACTCAGACCTGATTTTGTGACTGATTGATAATTTGGTAAGCTCATAAGGCCTGAAGACCATGTCCTCCCTGTAAAAATATGAAATGATAAAATATATGGCTTATATTATTGTAAATTAGTCTCAAGCAAATAAAGCACCATGTTCTACAGTTTTAAAGCCTCAGATTCTCATGTGGTGCAATTTAGAGAGTAAAGTTATTTGAAAAGAATGCAAAAAATATATATATGTATCTCCTAAACTTTACTTTTGCTATTTTTTTCCCACTCCACAGTACTCTTTGCAATAAGGAGAAAAATACAAATGGAGTAACCATGTATGTGAAGCAGAACTTTACAAGCAGATAAGTCTTCCACTGTTGAAACCCTGCCAAAGCCAAGCTGTGCAGTTTATGTTCAAAGAAGGAGTGGTTATCACTTGAATATACCACTCCGGCTTGCCACATACCAGATAAAATTAATGGCTAAAAAATTCAACTTGACTTTGAAACAAAATCTTAAATACTAAAACCTGGTCTTTATCAGGCCATTATAGCAAAAATAATATCTCTATGCCAACTGCTGATACCTATTCATAAAAGAAAGGAGTTGTACTTTTTGACAATCATTTTACAGACCAATAAAATTCCAGTTTAAACCCCTCCTCAGACAATGTAATCTAGATTACTGATGAAAAATATGTGACTATTCAAGTGTGTATTGGATTGGATCATTAGATTTCAGTGATGTTGGGGAATATCTCTAGGAACTTTTCACTAGAATGTTTTCATCACACTGTTGAAGCTAGTTAAATCCGTTCCTTTGGTTTCTTATTTCAGTGAACTGCTGGACATTTAAGGGGGAAAACTGAAGTAGTTTCCACAGTGATAAACCAAACTACCCAATTTCTAAAATTACAACTTAATTATCAAGTGGAAAAAGTCTTGAGCACATAAAACGTGTTATCCTAATTGGATTGTTTTATATGAAATAAATTTAAAATGTGAAAAAAAATCAGTAGTGATATTTAAGTAAATATCAAAGGAATAAGTTTGACAGATACTAATATTTTTGTTTTCTCAGGGGTTATACCTTTTAAATATTTACACTGATCCAAAATAATGATGAAATCAATTTTGGATGCAAATGCATGTCATTATATATACACAAATCATTATTTCCTTAAGTATTACTCTTTAAGATGTGAAGTTTTCGATATTTTTACATGTAGACCAGGTTATATAATGACAACAGATTGACTTTAAAACAAGAAACTAAGAAATTCTTCGATTGAAAAGTATTGCAATTACTTTTTCCCTTTAAAAAGTCTTTCCAGACTGCACAACCGTCACCATCACGTTCACAGGTCCATTATAAAGTTAGACACTAGGTGGCAATACAAACCCCCCAAACTGGATGCATTGTTGTCTCTGTCTATTACCCTTAAGTTTGAAATCCAGTCTATCTCAGATCGATTTCAAGTTTCATATAGAAATTTAGAAACACGAAAACAGTAATATTTCCATTACTTGTCTATCACCATGATAGTCCTTGCATTTTGATGAAAAATTATATTTCAGGTGAACCAAAATATTTCATATGTATGTGACATAGGATTTGAAAAATAACTTGAGTACATTTATGAATATAGTTGTCATATATATTTCTGGCTATGAAAAAGCATTGACCATGGCATATTTGTTCACAAATGTCCCAAGATATGTACTTACATGCACAATTTGTGTATAAAACATAAACTTCAGTTGTAAAATGATTTGGACACCTTTTTAGTATTGCATTTCTAATCAAGTGAAGATTTTTCTCCCTAAGGGAATAAGTAATAAGCTTATTGTCAATAAAAAATTGCTTTTCTTAAAATATGTTTTAAGAAAGAGAAGTGAGGAAGAGAAGTATTCTGATAAGGAACTTAAGTTTAATATGATAGTATTCAGCAGTAATAGTCATAAAACTGCTCTCAGAATATGTCCAAAGTCTTGTGTAAAATGACATTGAGGATTTCAGTGAGAAGAAAGGTTCAAGTGTTTGAATAATTAAGTGCCAATTAACATAAATTTTTTTTTTGCCCAGCTCTCCTGTATCTTCATCAGCACATTTACTTTGTCCTTCACTAACTGGGCTAACTACCAATTCGATGTTGGGTTCAATTCAATGTGCTGAACTTAATGTATGGGGTTGGAATGGTTTAAACAGCTGGTTACTTTTAAATTTGCATCTCTTATTCTTTACCTCATCGCAAGTGAGATGAGATGAATTTGGAAGGCATTTTTCTAGTGAAGTGATTATAGAATTTTGTTTATTTTGGTCAGGTACAAGACCAGGTTTTTAAGGTTGATTTCATGATTATTTGCTGTCATTATTAATGGAGAATACTCTAGAGAGTACTTTTGAAAATATGCATTTTCACTTCATCAAATTAAAAACTCATTCCAGATTAAAGGAGTCTACAGATATGATAACTAAATATAATGTGTGGTTCTTGATTAGATCCTGGATCAAAAGATATAAAGCATTGAGGACTATATATTAGATAATAAAGTTCTTGGGTGCATTATAGTTTTGCAGGAGAAGGTTCTTCTCCTTAGGTGATATATGCTGAGTATTTAAGGTTGAAGTGTTACATTGACTGTAACTAACTTTCAAATGGATAAACATATATATATATAGAGAGAGGAGGAAAGTAAAAGCGAATGAGGCAAAATATTAGAAAAATGTGACTTTAAGATATGTTGGTGTTCATTTTATTCTTTAAACTATGTCTAAGTTTGATAATTTTCAAAATAAAAAGTTGGAAAAATCAATAACTTAATCTCTCAAAATACATGATAGAAAATAAATAATGTTACCATTCTTTTCTTTTCTACTTGCCTAGAACAAATATGCCATTTTCTCTAGATGAACTGTAATCCAGACATTTTAAGATTAATGTTTACTTGATTTCTTGTAACTGACAAAAAAATTTGTCTTATGGATAAGATAGGAATGATACTTGTTTCTTGCATAGATGGTAGGAATAAACACAAATACCCCCGATAGTTTTATATAAGAAAATTTGCCCTCTTTACTGTACCCCCAACTATCCCAGGCTGAATCGCTAAGCATTCGTTACACAATATGCCATAGGGTAAGTCATTCTTGCTGCTAATCGAAACTGTGGTTCTAAAAAAGAATTTTCTAATCTAAACCAGAGCCTCAGCCGCCTACGTGATATAGTTTTTATAGTATTATCAGTCCAAAAAATGTCCTCCCTGAATGTATGTTTATAAAAATCTTAACTTCAATAAATAATTTGAAAGAAAAGGAATTTAGAAATATGGAATATTGATGACTATTTTTTGCTATTGAAAATTTAAACCGGCTTCTGGGATATCATGTAAATGAAGAAAGTTGTTAACTGCGCTGCATAGTTGTAATACACTTACAAAACAGTGGCAAAGTAATAAATAAATGTTTGTTTATAGGTATTCTGCCTTGTTCAAAAAAGTAGTTGAAGCAAACACACAGTAAAGGAGAATATTTAAGATATGAATGGTTTGAAAAAGGAAATTGTATATTCATTTTTTCTATTAGCACATGTTGGGGTAAAAAGAAAAATCTAAATCCATGTGTAAGGCTTTCAATAAATGAAAAGAAATTCAGTTTCAATATTGCACGTCTTCTGAATGGAATAATAGAAAAATAAATATGTATTTTAAGTTCCATTTGTTGAAATGGTAAAGTTTGAAGTATATACTTAAACATAATTGATATGTTTTGTTTTCACTGCACATTTGCTTAGCAGGCACCCTCAAGTGTAGCAATATTTTAATTAATTAGGCTTATAAACACATCTATCTTTAGAGCCATTTAGAGAATATGGGACTTTATTGCAGATAAGTAACCATTTTTCCCCCCAGAGTAAATTTACTAAGCTGCCTTTCTCAAATCCTGGTGTTCTTGCATGTATTTTTTTTCATGACGTTATTGTTTTTTATTAGGTTTCTTAAAAATTGAAGGTAGCCACCCTGTTTCAAAGTATTGCCACATCATTGGGTTTCTTGTGGCTCTAAATCACTTTCTGAATGTGGACAGGGTGTGTCTACTTACCCGAAGTTGGACCTAGCTGAAGAAAACATTTTTCAGGGCTAAACATATATGTCTATTTTACATATCAGATATTCAGATTATCATGTTTCATAGGACATAAGTGTCAAGTTAAAAAGGAGAGCAAAACTTCAAGATAGAACTTAAAAAAATTTTAAGAACATACTTTCAGTCATATTTAAAAACTGTCATGAAAGGAATTTAGTAAGAAAACTTCAGCCTTTTATAAACCGCAATGTATATCTTACATCATAATGCTTATTTTTTACAACAGTCCTACAATGCATGAGGGAGGGTGAGAAAAGGGAAAAAAATATCATATTACCTCTAAGGAGGAAAAACACCCTATTTTATAGTTAGCTGTTTATTAAGCAAAGAGAGGTTATAATTTGTACCTTCCTAATGAAAAGACAAACTTTTAAAAGAGAGCAGCTTAAATTTTTTCTCTTATTCTTAAATCAACTTCTGGATCTTGAAACTACGTGTTAGAGGAAGTGCAATGTATGCTTCTTGCCAATTTTTGACTGGCTGCGCTGTCTTCAGTGGTCCAAGACTATTCCCACCCAACCCCTATCATTTCCACAGTCCAATCACTTGCTGCTTCCTGCCATGCTCTTTACAAAACCAAGAGTGAGGACCAGTGTCGCCCCATACCCAAGGCACATGAACAAGATGGGAAGCACGCTGGAATCCTCTCGGGGTGCCTCTGGATATGGGGCTGAGATACTTCGTCCCTGAGACTTCCTGCAAAAGTCCATCGACTTTAGATTGAGTCAGGAGGCCCAGACTTAGCTCTGACTCTGTTTTGATAACAGAATTTATTTTCCGAACTTCCAAGCCCAGTTCAATAGAGAGCGTGCAGTTATGCAGGTAAAAGCTGGATTCTCCTGATGAAGCTATAGCTGTCTTTCTCTGTGGCTCCCTGGCCTAGGGATCTCCATGCATTCCTCCCGGCGTGGTCCAGTGTACCTCCTTACACAGCGAAAGCAAACTTTCCCACATTCAGAGCAAAAATGAAAGAAAACAAAGACTCTGAAAAGAGTTTGACTTGCTTATTCAAAATCTGAACTCTTTTCAGATTATCTTTTTGAATTGCTTATCAGGATGAAAAATAGTGATTGCAGAAAGAAAACTGAAGGGGCCCCTCAGGGAAACTGAAGTTTGAGCTGCAGTTTTGAGGAGTGTGGTTTGGGTATGGCTATGCTCACCAGCTAGCATTTCATTTTCTCATTTGGGCACTCACCTGTTTTCTGCATTTATTATGTGTACATTTGTGCCCGAGTTACTCTGTTTTATGTTTTATAAAATATACTATGTATATAAAATATACTACTATAAAATAGGCTATGTTTTATAAAATAGCAATCTGTCTGACCTTTCCTTAATCCTCTATACTATCAAAGATTTTCCATAGTAAATGCCTAGTGTGGACCCATCCCCAAGGACAAAAATATTTTGATAAACACACCCATTTGAGTTGGGACCATGGTGCCATATAAACCAAAGGAATGATCTAAAAGGCAGAAATTTAAGACATCATGATATCAGGGGTGATAATTATTTTTAGCTAAGTAGAAATATCCATCTTTTTCAGTTGAAATTCACAAAAAACTTTCTATCCAGCCCCCTCCCACTTTTCGATTTTGACCAAGGAAAATACAAATCATTAACTGTCAAAGGCTCATTAGATCTTTGTGTTTCAAGTGATTAATTATTCTTTGATTAGAGAACCTTCTTCTATCATTGTCATTAAAAGGACAGTAAGTTTTTTTTTTAAAGAACATGTCTTTAAATTAATAGTATCCTCATGCTAGTGCTTCTCCAACTCCTTGAAGTGAAAAGCTACCCCCAAATGGCGATGCTCTTTACAGAACACCAGAAAATATTACATCATACAATGTAAGAATTTTATTTTTTCTCAGCAGAAAATCTGACATGTGAAGTAAAGAATAATAGCCTTGACTTATGAGTCTATGGAAACAAATATTTTTATGTTAAGCCTTTGAGCTAATCTTTTTGTGATACACACACACACAGAGGGTGCCCCCCCAAAATGTATACACATTTTAAGAAAGGAAAAAACTGTATTAAAATTATGCTCAGGGTAACCATTTTGAGCACCTCTTGTAATTGCAGGAGTCAAATGCGACTTGTATTCATCTTTTGTTATCGGTATATATTGAGCATTACAATTTTAATACAGTTTTTTCCTTTCTAAAATGTGTATACTTCTTGTGGGATATATATATATATATATATATATATATATATATATATATATATATATATATATATATATTATATATATTTCTTTGCTGGCAGTTGCCAGCAGACTTGTATGTTCTAAAGTTTAAGAAAAATTTATGTGAATAAAGTTTGAAATTGAAAACATATTGTCCATGAGCAATACATCTTTCTTGAGAAATAGAAAAAACTGCTGGTATTTTATCAGTAGGAAACCTGTGTCACCCTTGGGGTGCCAGGGTCCTGCAGTGCCTTTCTTAAGAATTATTTACCTGGATAATTGTTAGAATGTGGAAAAGAAACAGAGGTGACAGCTCTGAGCTGCTTTTGAATGTATTTTGACCGTTGTTGTTTTTTCTCACATTATTTCGAAGATACATATTTCTTTTTGCAGTGTAAGAAGGCCTGTCATGTTTCTTATTATCTTCTTTATTACTTTAAATACTTTTTAATTTTGTTTTAGGTTTTATTCTGATGCCTGAGATTGAAGACATGGAAAATCACATTTTCGAAAGATATAAAATGAAGTAAAATGAATGTGCCTCAGATATTAGGAAAATTTTTCTTTCATTATTATTTAAATGACTTTCAAGTCCACTCTCTATTCTTCCATGTATTTATTTTACATTTCTTTTTGTATAATTGTTCCTTTCCCGATATCATCCTATTAACCCACTCTACCCCCACTCAAATATTACCAGTTATCACAAACTATCGCCATTAAAGACATTGCGGTGTAAAACATTCAATTGTCTAATTCTCTGATGTTAAGTTCCTATTCCTCTACCCCATAACCAATGATCAATTTTTTACTTTTAAAAGGTGGGGGGAATGAATGTTTTAGTAAAACAACAAAAAACCCAACGTTTTCAATGAATGGCCAAGCTCAATTTCCAGCTTTCACCTTTTACTCAGGAAATACTGAATGCATTGAGGGACCAGTTTAGGCTTCAAACAAAATGCAGAAAGTCCACAGTGCCTATATGTAGACGTTCTAGTGAAAGCAGTAGCTGGGCGTTTGCCAGTGTAATGAGCTCTGATCAAAAAGAATTCAAGAAGGTTTAAAGAAGGAGCTTTACTTTAAAAGACAATAAAAATAAGATAGATGAAGAGTGCAGGGTGAAGGAGGAAATCGCCAAGAAAAGAAAAGATTTCAATTCTTATGCCGTTTAATGCTTTGCCTTATTAATCAGTATTTGAAAGTGAGAGAAAGCTATCACTTGGATTTTTGTCATATTTTCCCCTTTTAATTTTACTAGGAACCTTCTGTAGTTCCATATTGGAAACATTTATAATAATAATAAAAAAAATCCAACATGTAATTTTAAGTGAAAATAGAACTAAATGAAAGAGTGAAATCTAATACAGAGGGTGCCAAAAAATGTATATACATTTTAAGAAAGGAAAAAACTGTGTTAAAATCATAATACTCAATATATACCGATAACAAAAGATAAATACAAGTCATGTGTATACATTTTTTTGGCACCCCTGGTATATATTGTGGTGGAACACAGGTTTACTTCTCCATACTTTTCAAACTACCTTTGGTGGGGGGGAATCACTTTATCTTTTTTACAGTGTCTTTTGATTTTCCGAAGACTCTGTCCAAGCCCATTTGTTCTAGTTCATCCTGTAACAAACTGAAAACGTTCAGTTAAAATCAGCTGTTACAAGAAAATGACTTTCATGCCTTTAAATTTAAATTTTGTATATATATAGAGAAAAGCAAGTTATTTATTAACAGAATTCTAATTTGTTCATCTTTATGAACAGCTATGGGTTTGTTTGTCTTTGTATCCTTCCAAGAGAATTTCCTTCCCTGTAATTGATAATTGGCATATGCTTTGGATCCAGAGACTGCCAGCAGTAACGGGTATCTTTACCACCCTGAGTAACAAGCACCGGCCAGTAAGGATGGAGGTCATTTCCATAACGTGCAACTTGAGAGATGCTTTTGAAAAATAATTGCAATGAGTGATCTAGTATTTGTTCTTTTGTGGGCCTGGAGAGATTTACATCAGTTGTGTGTCTGTCTGCTCTAGTGTTTGAGGAATAAGCCTACTCTGTGTCACTTGCACTTCTAAGTTCTTAAATTTTACCATTGGCTGAAGTACCGAGAGAGAGTTGAAAAACAAGCAAGGACCACAAAAGGTTGACATCTTTTCTTTTCTTTTCTTTTTTTTTTTTTAAAGAGGGAAAACAGATTAAATGATTACCCCAAAAAAGAGGTTCTTAGAAGAGATGATGACTTAGATTTATGTTGATGTAAGTCTACTATAAAATTAAAAAACAAATTTAAAGAAAATTTTGTGCCAAGAAAGCATGACATGTTATTCAGATTCTGGCTTTGTCTTCATGGCTATCGTTTACAGCTGCATTTATGACCAAATAAAGCAGATGGTGCCTCAGTTTATTATAGAGACAATAAAATAAGTTAAGAATATGTTATTTAAATGTTCATGAAAAAGCGTTCCCACTTAACAGAGAAAGAAATGGCCCAGAGAAGGAAGGCAGTATTTATGTGGTCACTGAAGTTAGTAACAAGTTTGTTGGACTTTTGAATCCAGTGAACTTTCCAGATACTATTATTATTATTATTTAAAAATTATTAATATTTTGAATCCATGAACATGAATTTTTATCTGAGCAGAACATACTTATTTGAGTTTTGCATTAGAGTTTCTGTTCCACCAGCATAAAACATTAACATACATAGTTCAAGTCATGAGAAATTTTTCTTTTTCTTTTTTTTTTACAAGCACATGCTGAGTGGCACTTAGCAAATAACATGGTAACAATTTCCCACTATCTTTACAGAAAATAATATTTCATCTTCTTTCCTGGGAAATCTTTATCAATCTAGGCATTCCCTGGAGACAGTAAACCATTGATAACATCTCAGGTGAATGGCTGGAAAGTTTGCATTGAGGATTTCAGGTTCATGTAATGGTTTCAATCATTTTCTCAACTACCATTAGTATTTTTTCTTTTAGGTTTATGACATCTGCATCTATAGCATGCTTTTGTAATATAACTGCTTTTGAAATAGCACATTATCGGTATATGTGACATCCTAATATATGTTAAATTAATCATCCTAAGTGGCAATATTTGTCAACTTGAAATATGGATTTTATTTCTGCCTTAAAAAAATAGATTAACTAGTGTAAGACTATCAGAACACTATGGGACTCACTTTCTGGGAAGCAATGCAGATTGATGAAGGCAATCTGTTTTTGATATTCGTCTTTGGGGCTTTCCCTAAAATGTGATTTGCCAAAGGGCTCTGTGGATGGGTGGCATGAACCTACTTATTTTACTTAACATGTAAAATGAAAACCACTAACACAAATGATAGGAAGAAGACGGTTAAAAAAACCAAGTCCTCACTATTACCAATATTTTAATGTCTAAGCCTCACAATGAGAGTATAAATGAATACATAAAACCTGCCAAATCCTAGTCATTGCAGAAAATAAATGCCACATTGAATTGAATCCATAATTATCAAATAAATGTGTAAGAGAGGAATAATCAATTGATAGTATTTTAATGTCTTCATCAGTGAAAAATGTACGCCACTGATTGCTTTGTTTTGTAACTTAAAAAATGATCAAAATCAGCAGGGAAACTCTTTAAAGGAAAATGCTAAAAATATTCCTTAAAAACACAGGGTGAAAGCTAACATTTCAGATTTAAAAGAAAGTTACTTTTGGCAAGAACCTTACTCTCATGATGTGTTAGTTATGTTTAACTCTGGTACTTTTTTTTTTTTTTTTAACAAATGACTAAACCTGAACCCTGCATTTCTTGGGCCAAGACATCATCTTTTATGACACTTTTCTACACAAACATACTCCCACCAAGGTCATCACTCACCTTCTTAAACACCAGGGGAGCCCAAGCCAACATTGTAATTTACAGAGCAAATTTATACACAGGACTGAAAGATACGGTGCTCCTACTGAGGGCTGTCACTAAACAACAGGAACATATGGAGCAGCTCAAGGCAGCCAGGAAAGTCTTTTATATTTTGTCCATGCATTTACACTTGCATTCTTACTCCCTCTTAACCTCTTTTCTCTCTGTAATGGTTGTAACTGGTGCCGACACCCTGTTTGCAAGAGCCCAAGCAGTTGTGGTTCAAAATAGAAAGTGCAGGAATAGTGGGTCCTTACTGTATATGAAGTGAAAAGGGGAGACATGCATGAGGAATAGGAACAAATAAATTGGTTTTAATTGGTGAACTCCACCAAGAGTCTATTCTGGGCCACATCCAAATGGATGACTTTACGAAATGAGGAAGGAGACAACATTTACTGCTGCTGGTTTTTAAATTTTCAGATGAACATTGCAAGTAAAAAACTGCATGTAACAAAAAGTTACAATATTCTGAAGTTGTGGGACTTTAAAAACCAGTAGAAATAAATGTTGTCTTCTTTCACCAGAAACCGTTTTGATCCGTTTTCCTATTTTCCCCTTCCCTTCCTTCCTTCCTTCCTTCCTTCCTTCCTTCCTTCCTTCCTTCCTTCCTTCCTTCCTTCTTTCCTTCCTACCTCTCTCTCTCCCTCCTTCCCTCCTTTCTCAATTTCTCTCTCTCTCTACATTTTCTTAGTAAAACAAGGAAGGTCAAGCTCAGAAAGAACCAAAATAGGTCATGGAGAAAAACAGGGAAGAAAGCAGAGAATAAAATGTTTGTGGAGGAATGAAGACAAAGAAACGTGTTAGGAAAAAAATAATTCAGAAGCCAAATGACCAATTGTCCTCTCCCGTTTCTTTTTCTCTTTTATCAATCTTGTTGTCCAATGTAAATTTGGCATATTTGTGATTTGATAATTCAAAACCATATTAAAATCTCCCCACAGGACATGTGTTCTCCTGCCTTCAGCTATGTCTGTTTCATACAGATAGATGGTGAAAATAGTCTAATGTTTGCCTCAATAGAGTAAAGAAACTTTTCTAAAGGATGCTTGAAACTGGTGCGTGCATGTGAGTGTGCACACATGCATAGACACGCATGTGTGCTCTTTATTCTCGAGGACCTGGTTCCTTGACTCTGTACTAGTGTCCCTTACATGAACAGTCCTCTTTCTTCTTGCTCCAAGTTTCTCTTCATTTAGTCCTTCATCAAATATTTGTTAAATAAATGGATAGACAATGTTTTAACAATTTTTGCATAAGTAACTTAATTTCAATAGAAACACCAACATTTAAAAGTAGTTCTCACTTCTTCCCCCTTCCTTTCTGAAATGTCGATTCCACTTAGAATGAGGAAAATAAATAGTGATGCATTTTCTTCAAACAGAGTAACTGGCTCACATTCATTCATTCATTATTCAGCACTTATCCACTGAGTTTCTACAAGAAACTGGGCATGGTTCTGGCATGGAAATGGCCTGTAAAAGCTACTTTTTATAAGTGCCTCTACTAAAATGCTGCTCTTTGGCTTGTAGGTTCCCCTTAATAGTCTGATAGTTGTGTTAACTTGCTCTCAACTTTTATGTGCTTCTTCATTGTTTCTGGTCTTTTTTTTTTTTTTAAAGGCAGAATTTTCTAAACCATAGTCTGTTGAACACCAGCATCTTATGAGATGTTAATGGGTAAAATATTTTTTTAAAATCCTGCAGTAAAATACCCTTTGGCATGGTTACATACTCTGTAACCTCCTAGGAGATAATATGGCCATATTGAGATACTCAAAATTCTGAGAAGTTATGCAGCCAAGCAACCAGTGTCACTTTGCCTAGTCTAAGATTTCTTGAACGATTTTCAGTTGCAGAACTGATTTTCAGAGGACATGTATGATTAAAAAGTGCCACTGGGTTTACAGTAAGCATATCATAAAGTATGACAGTTACAATAAGATGATATAGTTAGAAAGAAAGTAGGTAGATAGAGAGATGACAAGCACTAAGGTGAGTGTGGCATTAGTACCACTAATATCAGCATATTTTGGCCTTAGTAATACTTTTTTTAAAAATTTAAGTTTATTGGGGTGACAATTGTTGGTAAAGTTACATAGGTTTCAGGTTCACAATTCTGTAACGTGTCATCTATATATCACATTGTGTATTCTCCACCTAGGGTCAGTTCTCCTTCCATCACCATATATTTGATCCCTTTTACCCTCATCTACCACTGTAGTAATTCTAAAAAGCCAGATTTAGAACTAAACAAAAGCATGTGAAATGTACCATCATATAAAATTATTTTCTGAGCCATCACTATGCCTCGTTGGCAAGAAACTTAATCTTCTTTGATCCTGTTTGCTCACGTTTAAAACAGGGAGAGTCTTACCCAATGTATAGGGTTCTTAGGAAAATCTATTTTAACAGCATCTAGTACAGTGCTTGGTTATTGGAACTATTCAAAAATAAAGAGGATTTTTTTTCTTTCCTTCCTTTTGACCTGGTTTCCTGCCTTGATGTAGGAAGCACAAATATCTATGGCACAGTCATTTCCCTTAAGGAAAACCTGGTGAAAAAATAAATCAAAATATGAAAAGTTAAATGACAACAAAAGGTATTTTCTTTAACAAATATTTACATTGTTCTTACTATGTGCTAGGCAATGTTCTAAGTACTTTAGAAAAATTAGCTCATATAACTCTTGTAACAACCCTATGCAAAAGGATACTATTATCATTCTCATTTAGAGATGAGGAAACTGATGGATACAATTTGCATAAGACAGTATAAGAGATGCTGCTTGGAAATTGTTATTGTGGGAAAAGTACAGCATAGCTTAAAAAGCCAGTGAGCATAAAGTGTGGTAGCACATATGTATTGGTTAGCATTTGAATATGAGTATCAAACTATAAAGAAGCTTGGATTTTAAATATGTCTACAGAGAGGAGGAATTTAGAAGACGAGGTGGCAGACTGCAAATTTCTGTGTGTGTGTATGTGTGTGTGTGTGTGTGTGTTGTGTGTGTGTGTGTGTGTGTGTGTTGTGTGTGTGTGTGTGTGTGTGTAAGACGTGGCCTTAGACATCAAATCCCTTTTTGTCCTTCTCCTCGACTCCAAAGCCTGGACAGGTAGATACTTCATATATAGTATTTCAATAGTATCTGATCTGTGTGTTTTGGTTTCTCAGGGAATTTGAGGAAGATGTATAAGTGTGGGGGCTGTCTCTCCCCCTTCCATTTGACTCCTTCTTATTTCTCTCCCCAGAATTTCCTCCACCTCCTCAAAGATCATTCTTTCATTGATGAAGATCCTTTAGTGGGTAAGTGTCCAAAATCACCCAGCTAGAAAGAGGCAGAGCCAGGATTTTGTACCCAGATCCATATGATTAAAAAGCAAACCAAGAAAGTCACTCTCCTCCATTGCCCTTGATATCTTGCTTTGGGGCTTTTTCCCCCTGGGTACACATCCTAGCATGCTTCCTACTATTGGAAGCAATCGGACTGTAGAATGGTGGTGAGATTTCCTCTGGAAGGACATTAGAGATACAGTGTCTATTCTCCTCATTGGTGAGGAAGGACACAGAAACTGACAGGTGAAATCTCACAGAGACTAGGAGCCATTTCTCCTTTCCAGGTTCAGAGCAACTAGTTACACACGGCTGTGAGCTTTTGATTAATTTATGTTAAAATGAATCGTAAAATGTTCTGATTATATACTATAAACCTCATAGGGTGTTTACTATATAAATTTTGGTAGATTTTTAAAAGCCAGAAAAGGTATTACATAACTTAAAATTCTGGCCTTCGATTTTTATGATGTGCCTCTAGGGTACAGACCACACCTCTTTATGTCTTGCAGAACTCAGAATGCTCTGACAGCTCCACAAATGGAACTGTTATAACGTTTCTTGACAGGAAGCTGTGGGACCAGTTCAAACCATGTTGGAAGTAGACAGATAATATGATGATTATAATAATGTGCATAATAAAATTTCTATAACTAGATAATCTCTTAGTAGATCATCATATATTTGGCCTGTCAACTGTTTCCACTCATATCGCATGACAGATTTCCTTTCTGCCTTTTCTCTGTTTCTCAAATTTAGACATCATTTAAATCGAAAGAATGTCTTCTGTGTTTGAAATTTACTAAAAGTCCCAGGAAACCTAGATGAACAAGTTAACTCTATTCAATGGAATGCTTTAGTGAAATGTGTTTTCGTAGGTAAAATATTAAGTTGAAGCTTCATGTTTATGACTTTAACTAGCGATTTGTAGAAATGTCAGATACAGTAATTACTTGCTCTAGTCTGTAGTCTATATGGCTATGTACTCCGTATTTCTGATTATCTGTTCTATGGTTCTAGAATTGTTGCTTGGCTGGGACTTTGCTATCACAAATACTATCTCTCCTCAGTAGAGTATTAATTGTGAGATAGGAGAATAACTGCAGATATACTTTTCAAATATTCTCCTTTGAATATCCTTTATTATGTATTAGTTTATTCCTTTGGTTATGACAACTTTGCCTAGATTCAATACTCCAAGTGGAAAGATCAGAAAACCCTGGATTTAAGTCCTAGCTCTATCAGTTACTTTCCATCTCTGAGACGCACTATTCTTACAAATTATAAAAAGGGGATGAGGTTAAGTGAGACCTACCTGACAGATGTGAGGAGTGAGCCAGCCATGTGTGATTTGGCCTGGGACTGCTCTGATTTGGTGTTATGCAAATAAAAATGATCCACCTAAAGGAGGGAAAAGTGAAATTAAAAAAAAACTAAATCATGCCAAAACTTGAACAGGTACATCACAATGGAGGATACCCAAATGGACAGTATCCATATGAGGCGCTGCACAGCCTCATTAATTGTCAGAAACACCTCATGGTCTACCATTGTAAACCAATTACAGTGGCTAAAATGAAAAAGACAGCTTCATGTGTTTGGGAAGCTGTGGAACAACCAGAGCTCTCTTAAAGTGTGGGTGGGAGTGTCCCTTGGCACAACCACTCCAAAAACTGTTCAGCGTTATTTACTAAAGTTGAAGCTGTGCATGCTTTACGTCCTAGAAATTCCACTTCTAAGTATCATCCTGCAACATAAATGTGTAAAAATCTGCACCAAAAGATAAGCATGATTATGTTTAGAACAGCGTTACTTGTAAGAGCACAAAACTGAAAACGACCCAAAAGTCCATCAGCAGTAGGATGGATAAGTACATTGTGGTGCAGTCACACAATTGAACACTGGGCCACAATGTCACAGATTAAAAAAAAAAAAAAAGAACGAGGATTTGCGATGTGCAACAACCCATATAAATCTCACAAAAGTAATGCTGAGTAAAAGAAGACAGACACAGAAGCATGTATACTTCATGATTCCATTTATATAAGCTTCCCAAACAGGCAATTTAAGGCGTACAAAGAGGATGGGGTAGTGGCTTGGAGGGGTCATTAAGGGGTCTTACAGAATGCAGGTAATGGTATATTTCTGGATTTGGGTGTGATAACTTAAGAGTATTTACTTTTTACATGTAAAAATTCAGTGATCTGCACACTTACGATTTACACACTTTATGTATGTGTGCATGCAACACTTCCATAAAAGAGTTTAATTTAAAAAAAAAAACCTGCACAACACTAACCTAAACTGCATGACCTTGAAATTCTGCCGGGCGTGATCACTAAAGCTGATTCAGTGCACGGTGGTCAGTGGAACACAGACATTGAGTCCATTTCCCCCCATTGTTTAGGTTCTCAGTAGGAGTATTTTTCTATCGCTTGTTTGAAAGCTCTTTTTGTGTGTGTGGTACTATTAACTCCATCTATGATAAACTCCTTGAATTAACATTTCCAAGATCTCTATATTTTTTCTTCTTTCAGTAATTACCTCTTGTAAGATTGGCTAGTCCTTATCAGAAGCAATTCAGTGACTCTTCTGTGATAGGTATTACTGGTACCCAGGAAGAGTTGAGATGTTTTTGAAGCAAAACTTGCTGGACTGTTTGATTTACAGACTCCGTTTTTGGAAAGCAGTTTGTTTTATTCTTTATATCATTCTCTTATTTATATATGGCTTCAGAACAAGTGAAACATATAGTCTGGTTATTGTCAGGATGTGGAGAAAGCCAAAACAGTGTGGAAATGTAACTTTGTAAATTCTTTCATGTGACAGTTGTAAGCATGATTTTTCAGAGTGTGTATACAGTGTGCTTGGATATCCTGTCTCAAGGAAGAGATGCTGTCACCTTCTAGGAGGAAGAAGAAATAAAATCAGCTCTGGAATTCTGCCAAATTATGTTAGGGGCACCTCTTGGTAGTGCCAATTTATTCAGTTTACAACCTCCAGTGATTCTTAAGACAACATGTCAGGAAAGTTGACCCCCGTGTTCTGAAAGATAATTCTGCTTACAGAAAAATCCTGATTTTTTTTTTTTCCAATCTGATTATCGGTTGCATCTTCATGGCACAGCAGAAAATAAGGGTTTTACAAGGTTGATTTGCCAGTGTGGCAGCCAATCAAACACATAATCAATTGCAAAATACTACAAGTTCAAAACATCTCTGGAGATTGCATTCTTAATTGACTCACTACACTAATTACATTTAAATTCTGATTCATCATATGTGTGCTTTGTGAACAATTTATAGGTAGCTAACAATATTTAATTTTATTACTATTCCTTGTCACATTCTAAAGAACTATCTGAACAAAAACATTTTTTTTTTAACACTAAGTCTTCCACTATTCAAATCTACAGAAATTGAAAATCAGCTAGGAAAATTAGCTTGCACATTGATTTAGACTTAAAATCCTGTGCAAGCATAAAAGGACTCAGACTGTGAGAGCACAGAATTTGAAAACAAAACTACCTGGAAACATCCTGGCAGAAATGCAGCATTCTGTTGTTCTCTTTTGCCAGCTGGACCCCAGCTAGGGGCTTAATGTAAATATTCCGTTTCCTTGCAAAAATCATTTCATCGTCAACGTTCCCAACAGATGCAATGCGTTTCCATTTCTTTGTGAATTCTAAATAATGAGCACAGGTAAACCTTTGAGGTTCAGCTTGGCTTAAACCAGGATCCACATGATTAAATGCTTATTCAAAACTCTTTCATCTGAAAGTCTTACAATAAGGCTTGTTTTTGTTTTACTGCCTTCCTTAAAGTGTTTCAGTATTTCCAGTTTGACTTCCATCTCATACCAAAAGGTGAAAAGACATTGGAAATGATTGCTCTCTCAGTGAATTTCAAAAGAAGTTCTGGGTTTGATTTTGAGTAAACATTTGGCTTTGTTTTCAATTTTCAGACCCGGATGGCTCAGCCTTTTGAGGTCTCTTTATAATAGATATGCTTTTATCATTCTGATTGTGACTACATTTGCAAAATAAATTGGAGAATTGAGCCAATTATCCACATTGCTCAAACTAGAATGTCGGTTTGTCTTAATTATATAAATATTTAATGGCACTGAGCATTTTGGGAGGACCCTTTTGATAATTGCTCTGATTATTCACTTGGCACAGACACAATTTGTATTGCTGATCAAATTGTTCAATATATTTTAGAATATAATTTCTCTTATCTGGATTAAAAATACAATGTATTAAAAGCCTGGAAAACCTTGAGTAATAAACCATTCTTCTATTTACATATATTCTACCCCACTCCCACATATCATTTACAATGTTGGAAAATCTCATCTTTAATTTTGAGAAGGTAGTCAACTTTGTTTCTTTTTTTTAGGTGGAATGTTTTCATATAGCTTCTTTTATATACAGTAAAAATGTTCTATATGTTGCTGTGAATAATATGAAGTAGTGCAGCAAATACTGTATCTCAGGGGATCAAATGCATTAACAACATATGAGGGTGAAGTAGGTGATTTCTTGCATGAAATTTCAGAAAGCTCTCGCAGGCAAGAAATTTCAGCATTTATTATTCATTTGGAATTAATAAGGAATCACTTCCTCTTAGAAATGGTAACATTAAAACAAAGACTTATAGCTATTTAAACTAGATATTTCCTTAACCACTTTGTCAGCCCATAACATTAATTATGAATGGGGATTATGAGATCGTTTCCCAGGTGGTTGTGAACAGCTTGTAGTAGTGGGACTGACCAGGGATGCATTTAGATGGAGGGGGCTGTCCCTTGGAAAAGCAGGGGAGAGTAGGGGAGGCTTGGCCTACTAGTGTTCTATAGAGTGACAGGGAGCAACATGGGGGTGCCACACAGCAGGGGAAGCATAACCTAAAACAAAGAGGGAAGGGGTTACAGGAAGTAGTGGTTACCAGGTATGCCAACTGCTTAGCTGGCTTTGCCTGCCTCAAAGAATCGAAACCCTACCTTATTTTTAAGAAGTTCAACCATGCAGAATAAAGTTGTCCCAGTGACAATGCCTCATAATGCATCTTTCATATAATTACATGTTCTTATAATATGTTTATTAGTTATACTACCTGGATAATTTTTGGAGTGTAAGCATAACCATCATCAATATCTTTAATCAATACTCCCTATTAAAAGACATAAAATAATATGATTCATTTTATATTTAATTTTTTTCAAATCAGCTCTACCATGCTCATACATTGGTGGGACATTTTCCATTTCTGGTTATTTCACTGGGTTTCTTTTAAACACATTTTTTTTTCCCCCCAATTATTTTCCTGTCATAGTATACTGGGCAGTGTGCCAAAAATATGTATACACATGACTTGTATTCATCTTTTTTTATTGGTGTATATTAAGTATTACAATTTTAATACAGTATTTTTCCTTTCTTAAAATGTGTGTATATTTTGTGCAATTTTGGCATTGAAAATATGCAAAATGATAGAACTTCATTTTTGTAAAAAATGAAAATTACAAAGTGTTAATGAACGTTTATTGCAAGGACA
The DNA here is from genome assembly GCF_057876585.1 of Rhinolophus sinicus. Taxonomy (NCBI): domain Eukaryota; kingdom Metazoa; phylum Chordata; class Mammalia; order Chiroptera; family Rhinolophidae; genus Rhinolophus; species Rhinolophus sinicus. The sequence goes on along the minus strand of NC_142515.1, from coordinate 101,880,494 downwards.
AATAACTAAGAGAAATGTTTTGATTAAGAAGCTGAAGAAAAGATAGAGAAAGAATAAATGTTTGCATCAAATAACTTGTAAAGTGAAATTCTTACTTCAGTCCTGAGAAGTTCTAAGAAGTCCAGTCACAAAATGCTTAGCTGTGCTTGCTCAGTGTTGAAACCTAGATATTTTACCCTGATGGAAAAAATTTCACTGGTGATATTAATTCTTGAACTTAAGGATAAACTGTTAGCTATAAAACCTCTAGAGATGTTGAGCCAGCCAGGTAGGCGTTTAGACTAAATAAGTACTTTGATGATGGTTTGTGGAATACAGCTATCAAAGGATTTCTGTTGCTTCACTTGGGAGCTGGGTGTCTTTTCAGGAATTCTGAAGACAGACATTCATAACCATCATATAAATCAACGTAAAAAGGAAATTCATTCTCTCTCCCAAATATGGTTCTTAATGGTTATCTGTTACTGTGGAGTTATATTTATTTTTGTTCAAGAAAGCAAGGATAACTGTGCATGGTGTCTTTTTATGGTGTTATATCCATGAGTGATAATACAATAATAATGTTCTGTAATTAATAATAATGTTTATTTTTTAACTTTTATATGATACCCTCACAGATCTGCATGCTATTTATGATGAGGTGATAATGAAAATATTTAATATTTATTGAGCATTTACTATATCCTAAGTTCTACGCTAAGCAATTTATACACACTTCCTCATTTAATTCCCACAGCAATCTTACAGGTTGGTACTATTATATATCAGAGAATTTAAGTAACATCTCAGTGGTACACTGTTAGACAGCAGCAGAATCAGGATTTGAACTCAGGTAGTGCATTTGATTCTTGAACCCATGCTCTTAACCACCACATTATATTGCCTCATAAGTGTGCCAGATTGGCTGATTGAGGACCCAAGAATTAAGGGGTTAAGAATTCTATCAGAAGGGCTGAAGGGTCGGGGAGAAGGAAGGGAGAAAACACAGAAGGGAAAATGAGAAGTCGTTTCAAGGTTTCCTGAACCGTGTCAGAGACTTCTATTCATCCATTAGTGAGCTGTACTGGAACGCTCTTGATGCAGGAGTCCTTTTGGACTTTCCCTAAATCACTTATGAAATACGTCAGCACTCTAAATATGAACTGAGGCAGAAGTTTCCTCCTGCCTTGGAAGGTGTGAAGGGAGCATAGCTATGACTGAATGTTTCCATTCCTGAATCTCTCAGTGCTTAGGACATGTGGTCGGTGGAAGTCAGGGATCCAGACAGTATTTACCTTTGGAGGAAGCCTCAGTGGCACCCCCCCTTTACCAGCAATTGGCACTCTTTCTAATGTAAATAGAAGAAAAGAGGTGGTCACCCCTCTGAAGTCTTTAGTTTCTTCTGTTCTGTGGGTCGTTATTTCTTTCAATTTCTCATTTCTAAAACTCCTCTGGGTGATGGAAAACAATAGAAATTAAATGGCCCTCTCTGATAAACATTCAAAGCTTCCCCTAGTGCCTGCATAATGTACAGTAGTCCCCTCTTATCTGCAGTTTGACTTTTCATGGTTTTAGTTACTTGTGGTCAACTGTGGTCTGAAAATATTAAATGGAAGATTCCATAAACAAACAATTCATAGGTTTTAAATTGCATGCCCGTTCTGAGTAATGTGATGAAACCTTATCCCATTCTGCTCAGTCCTGGCCAGGATATGACTCATCCCTTTGTCCAGTGTCTCCATGCTGTGTGTGCTCTCTGCCTGTTAGTCATTTAGTAGCCATCTCAGGTATCGGATTGACTGTCACCTTATCACAGTGCCTGTGTTCAAGTAACCCTTATTTTACTTAATAATGACCCAAAGCACAGGGGTAATGATGCTAGCAATTTGGATATGCCAAAGAGAAGCCATAAAGTGTGTCCTTTAAGTGAAAAAGTATGTATAATGAGGTAAAAATATAGTATACATTGGATTTGGTACTATCCGTGGTTTCAGGCATCCACTGGGGGTCTTGGAACGTACCCCAATGGATAAGGGGGAACTAAAGTAAATTTTAATTGAAAAAATTAATTTAGTAGATAGGGATTTTGTAAACTAAAGGTTCTATAGCATCATAAAACCTCTTCTGGTATATGTCTTAAGAAAGAAAATTCTAATCTGTATTGAATTACTTCCTTTCTACATTTCTAACAAATATGTAAAAGATTTTAAAAGACGTTGCTAGAGATGCTAGAATTATAGGACCCAAAGAATTATTTATTGATTTTCATCTAATAATGTAGCAAAGTAATTTAGAAAAAAATTTCTGTTGTCCCATTCAGTAACCAGTATAATGGAGGTAATGACTCATAATAGATTATCAGCAATGATAAACTGCTCAAAACTCAATAAAAATATTACAAAACATGAACATTCTCTAATTACGTAACCATTTATGCAGTTAATGATATTGTTTTGAACCCAGTTTAGCTAAGTAAGAACTTTGTATTAATTGACTATAATTCAATGTAGCAGAAATTGTATCTACTTAACTGTATCCACTTTAATATATCGATTTTGAGGAGACGATTGTTGATTGACTTTACATATTGTAGCTTAATATTCTGTTGTATAAAACTGGAGAGATTGACTGGGGTGAAATTCAGGGCCGTGGATCATTATCTTTTTTTTTTTCTTAATGATCTTTTCTTTAATTTGGTAATAAAATGTCTTTGAAATTATCCTTGACTTATCCGGACCACCAGCGGATAAAGAGGTTTAGGCTTGCCAGTGTCATGGGATCAAAACAAAGGTAAAAGATGAAGGGCACGTGGATCTACATTTTAGAGAAGATAAAAAGAAGAGACTGACTATCTATATCAGAGGATTAATACCGACTAGTAAGACACCCACAGTGATGTGGTATCTGTACACACCACACAAAATGATGCAGCGAGTCGAGACTTCATATTTTTCTGCCTGACATAGTTGGATGATGTCTTTCTAAAAATTTTGCTTTGGTCTATTTTGTTTGGTTGTTTGAATTATCTAGATAATTGATAAAACTATTAGCTCAGCTTTAATGGGAAGATGCAATCCATCAGCTAAGATTAATGCCAATTTGGGACAGTAAATTAGAAATTAAAGTTCCAAGTTAAAAAATAGTAAAGCACATGCAACATGAAGAAGTTTATACTTTGGCAGAGAGACCTGGCTGTAATCTGTTTTAAAACAAATAGATTGTGTACAGCTGTCCCCATATCCCTGGCAAAATGATGATTTAATGTTGATTGAGAGAGAAAGCCTTTGAAGTGAGTGAGGCAGCAGCCCCTAGTATGTCTTTAGTGATCATTATCAGTCTTCCCTGAAGGGTGCCTTGGTGCCAAAAGCCCTTTTCTCCAAACTGGTTAAGGTGGATTCAGAAGTGAAGGCTTTGTATGTCTGAAAAGGCCTTCTCATTCACAGGCCTCTGGTGTCTTTTTCCTTTAGGATCATGAATGCCTGAGAATAAGCAGATACAGCCCTTTTCACAAGAAGGGCAAGGTCCACAACTCCCCGGCATCATGGCATTATTTATTCATCATGAGAACAGCGAGTGCACATGTACCCTGCAGAAAAATCGAACCAGTGTTCGTTCGTCAAGCAGCTGCTTTTGGCAGAGGAGATGCACTGGGATCTAACTTTGGTAACTGAGTGATTAGAGGCGTTATTAAATTGGAGATACAAATGAGTAACCATATTCTCTTCTGAGTTTGTTGCATTTTACTTGCAGGGCTTGAATGAAAAGCAGCTCAAATGTTGTAAAGGCTGATTTCCTGAAAGTTTAGAAGAGTTCTGTGCTTGTCCGTATATCAGTAGTTTCACTAAAAATATTTACAGATCAGTTAACCTCAAAGGACCAAACCTTCATTTCTTCATGCTTACAAGTTAAATGGATTTAGTGCCAAAATCCTCATGTGCATGGTGCCAAATACGGGGATTTGCTTACAAGAGGAGATTCCAATAGTACAAAACATACAAACTTTTATGCGTTAATAATAAAATAAATAAATGTAGTGTAAGAATATCTATAGATAATTAAAGGACTCTGTAATTTGTATATAAATTACCTGATTTGATTATATCATATTCTGAGAAATTTTCATAAATTGCTGGGTTTTTAATCCCAGTCCCTCCATTTACAAACTCTGGGACCTTGGGCAGTCTTTATATCCCCACTATAAAATGGGGACAAGAATAGTATCTACCTCTTAAGTTGTGAAGAGGATTAAATAAATTTAATAAATTCAACTCAATTAATTAAAGAATGACACAGTAATTGCTGTTGTGTGTGTGTGTGTGTGTGTGTACAAATCAAATAGTTTTATCAAAAAGTAAATTGGCGTGTAATAATGAACTCTCTCATTATCTATCTTTCCTCTATATTTCAGTTCAGTACAATTAGTTTTGAGGAAATGTTGTCCACTTTGTAGTTTATGAGGCTGATCCATTTGTGTTTATGCTACATGCTACCATGCATTTTGACCTGCACGTTGTAGCTCTTAATTTGTAAACCCATGTCTGTCCTGATCTGGTGAGACCAAAAATCAAAACTAGAGAATTTTTTCCCCAGTATTTTATCTATACATTCTCACTATTTGGAGTCTACTATGATGCATGGAAAAAAACCTAAAGAAATTTTTGAATGGTGGTGAAATTACAGCAGAGTAAGACTAGCAAACCGGACAGCAGAAGAACAGCACTGTTCTCTTCCATGGACATCCATCGACATCGCTGACTTAAAGTTCCAGTAATAAACCCTCATTAAACGCCTTGAAGTGATTGGTTCCTTGACTTCTGGCTCTGATCTGGTGCATAAATCTCTCCTGTAGATTTTAAGTATTTTCAGTGACTTTGCTTTTCCCGTCATTTCTTTCTTAGCCCCAACAAATAATCATTTGATTAGCTTCCATTTGCCGCTCTTACGGTCTCATCTCTGAATTTGCCATAACTATATTTTACTTTCACTTTGAGATTAAGCTTGAAGCTATCAGCATGTAAAATTCCTGTTATAATACTCAAGAGAGTATGTATTCTCGAGCTGACTATAAGACATGTTTGAATTGCGGAATGCAGCTTTTACTTATGTACAAATGGAAACATGTTAGAATTGTACACAAATTAAGATATTAGAGCATCTTCAGTCCTTTTGTGGACGAGTGAAGCAAAGGCCTCAGCTTAAATAAGTGTGCCAGTGTTGGTAAATGTTTCTGATGTTCTGGCTATGAACATCTCTTTAAATTGCTGTCTGTAATATTAACATTTTGTACTATTCTTGGATTCCTCAGTGATTTCCCTTAGTAATAGGACATGCTTTTGTGTTTTCATGTGTCCCGTGAAATCTGATTTCATTTTATTTCTTAGTTTTAATTTGTACTTTAGAAATTAATTTAAAATGAAGGCTATTTTATCATTATTAAACCCCTTTATGTTTTTATATGTTCGAAGAAAACCCAAGTCATTATTTTAAAAATCCACACATGTGATTTGGAATCAAGGCTTATTATCTCAATAAATGCACTTTATTAAAGAGAGGTATGTCAAAAGATGATTCTGATCTTTTTTTCTTAACTTGATATAAAAGATAAAATGATTTTTTAATTGTCCAGTGATTTTAAAAAATGTTCAGCAATACAAATTCCACATCTGCTTCAACTGCAGACATATAAAACCCGTGTGACAAAAAAGGATCATTAAACAATCTGATTTTCTTGTTGGGAGGGTTTAATGCTGTTGGGTATAGTATTAAAATGTAGAATTTGATAGCATGTCTTAAACTTTTAATGATGTGTCCATGAATATAAAACATGCTTCTCCCAGTAACTTTATGACTTCTCCTCTGCATAATTAGTGGTATCTGTTTTATGAGCTTACTGTTGTTTCCTTGATCCCATGAAAATGTGAAACCACTGTAATGATTTACACCATTCCAGAGCTTTAAAGATATGAGCTGTTTCTTAAACTAAGTAACAAAAAAAAAAAAAAAAAACGAAAAAGAAAGAAACCAAAAAACCCAAAAGTATTATACTAGAATTAAACTCATAGTGGGAATCTTTGAATATTAAAAAGCAAACACACATAGAATTTGAAAATAAATACATTTTTGACATTTTCCTTATAACATTTAATTTTTAAGAAACATTAATACAAAATATATTCATCTTTTATTGTATACGTAAATCTCCCTCTTATATATATTTTTTCTTTCTCATTCATAATTGAACCATTTGGGGAAAATCACATTGAAAAATCTTTTAAAGATAATTACTTAGGTAATTTGCTATCTTGAGAGTGATTAATTGAAGTAATGAAGAAATACTTTTTGCTAACCATTAAAGATCCACAAAATTCCACGCAAATTATGTTATTCATTTTCTTTAAATTGTCATTGCTATATGCACAAAAGGGTGTCTGTACCTTTGATTTTTAGATTTAATGTAGTAATTTTACTTCTCATGATATAGAGCATATTATTTAACCAAATAAACCTTTGTCATCTTGCCTCAATAACTGAAATAATTTACCTGTTTTGGTTATTTTTATTATTTGGTATCCTGAAATGTAATTTTCCTCAAAGATTCTTAATTATTTTGGTTTTTGCCCTTAGTTTTATTACAGACAGGGAAATTCTATAAATAAGCAAATACATAAACAATATGTTATATATTCATGTAAGAATTTTATCCAAAAGAGGAAAATAAATAGGGGGCATAATTTGCATATCTCTTTGGAGTACTGTTAAGCTTTTTCTGTTGTTAAAATAGAGCTGTGTCTGTATGTCTCAGAGGAATGTATAAGCAACAAATTTTTCCCACAGTAAAACAATTGATTTAGATTATCTTTTTAAATTGGATTGACTTTTTAAAAATGACTTGATCAATTATCTGATGCCTCATATAACCTACTTGATAATAAAAAAAGTTTCTGTAGTTATTATAAGGAGCTATCCTTAAGGAATCCGTTACTAAGCTGAATAGGCTTCAAATAGTAGGTTTTCATTACACCCACCAAATAAACATAGCCTTCTAATTCTTACTTTAAGAAATCGAGACATTTCAACAGCAGGCAAGCAAGCATGTAATTGGAGGACTTGCATTACTTTCAGTCACATATTAATAAATAACTTAATTGTTTTATCAGTAGCTTAAAAACATTTGATTGAAATAATCACAATTGTAAGATGTGGGGTAGCCTTGCTTCAAACAATACATGTGTTTTAGCAAAGATGATTGTAAAGCAAATATTGGAAACGTGAATCCATTTTCTATTTGGTTCCTATTAAGGATATATCCTTTTGGGAAAACAGTTTCCAACAGATTGAGTTAAAAACTTTTTGATGTAGAAGTCTTTAAGATGGAAATATGGCTCACACATTCTAGCCATCCTATTCTTGGAAGTATTTTAAAATATTTTTCTGATCATTTCTTTGGTGTTTGTGTTATATCAACCAAAGGCAATATTCTAGCACCTAAAGCACAAGAATCTCCTGCTTTTACACTAACGACTCAGTTCCCACCCATCATTTATTTGGAATTTTGCTGTAATAGCACATTTACCAATAGTCTATCTAAACATTTTCTCTTTGAAATTAAAGACATTAGTGCCCTACATACATTTAAAGGAAACATACTCCAAATTTAATGATATTAAGGTCAAGCAGATTTATGGCAGTTTTGATTTTTTTGAGTCTAACCTGCAAAAATTTCTTTTACTGCTCCTCAACCCCTTTTTCCATGAACATTTAATAGCTATTGTTTACATTCTCTATAGCACTCCTTCAGCCAGCCAGTTCCGGACCCTGGGTCCGGAAGTAGCAGTCTTTGTGATTGGAGAAGCAATAAGAAGAAAAGAAAATTCTGATGATTATGATGTCACTTTTACGTGTACTGCAAGTAAAATGTGGGTTAGTTGAAGTGGGCAGAATTCTATAATAGAGAAATTATCCACAGATTACCTGCATCCTGGTTTCAAAATGCAAATTTAAATGGTAGAAATGACTCAACTTTAGCACCTCACAAGGTTTTGATTCTAGCCAATCTCTTCCTGTTGAGTTACCATAATCTATCTACACATTTAATTTTGTCAAAATAGACTTAGGAAATACACTTTGAGCTAGTTTGTGTTCCCATTTGCTACACACAACCCATTGTGAATACCAATTACCTCTCATAGAAGTTCATATGTATTAAAAATGTCCTCTTTCGTTAAACACGTGATTGTTCAAATTTTTCTAATGTGACAATTATTTTTGGAGTACCTCTTGTATCTAATTTTCTAGGTATTGAAAAAGATAGGGAAAGAGATACAAAAGTAACTCATCAATACCGATATGAGGCCATAACACTTAGCTCGGACCTCCTTATCCCCCAAGCAGTAGCCTAGTGGGCAATGCACCTCAGTTTCCCAATGGTAAGAAAGAGGACTAGGACTGGGTCTTATTCATCCTCTATTGTAGTGTCCGGCACATTCATATTCAATACCCACCTGTCTCATTAGTGTGGGAATGACTTAACTGATTCATCTTTGTATCTCCTGCACATAGTGGCTTGTAAAAAATAATCAATATACCCCAGATATCAGACCCACAGAACTATCTGCAGTTCTCTTGGACCCTCATGCTCTTCCACCTTTGTGCTCATTATTTCCCCTCCTGAGAGGAAAGCACTTTCCCATGCCACTTGAACTTCTTAACACCATTCTATTCATTCCTCTCAGAATCCCCTCAAAATTCACATTCTTTGTGAAGATGTTTTATTGGAAGAAAAAATAGAAAATTAAGCTTGTTAATTGAGAAAATCTTCCTAGACTGAGAATCACATGAAAGCAGGAAAATTCACTCAGACGGCCATTTGAGGTGGGGCACCCTGACACTGCTAGCCCATCAGAGATGGACCCAATTGGCCCATCATCCATGTAGATATACTCTCCTCTCCACCTCTACCAGCACAGAATGAAGGTCTCTCCCATACCCTTCAAAATTAATGATGGGTGCCATATACTGAATGTTTATATCCCCCCAAAATTAATATGTTGAAACTTAATCCCCAATATGATGATGTTTAGAGGTGGGGCCTTTCAGAGGTGATTAGTTGATGAGGGTGGCACCCTCATGAATGGGATTAGTGCCTTATAAAGGAGACCTCAGAGAGCTACCTGGTCCCTTTTTTGTGAGGACACAGCGTAAACATGGTCATCTATGAATTAGGAAGTAGACCTGCACCAGACACCAAATATTCTAGGCTCTTGATCTTGGACTTCCCAGCTTCCAGAACCGTGGGAAATAAATTAATGTTGTTTAAAAACCACCCCATCTATGGTATTCTGTTATAGCAGCCCAAAAGGACTAAACAATGGAAATCAGAGGTAGACAGATGGTAGAGTCTTAAAAGCACCTACTATTTAATCAATGGGAAGAGTAGACATCATAAAAAAAGTTATGGTAGCTGGAAATGGCCCATACTCACCTGGACTTGCCATCTAGTGAACCCAGGAAGCCCTACACTGGGACCACCGTTAGCACCTCACCTTTCCTGCATATTTTCTTACTGATTTAACCTTTATTCCCTGTAATTGTGTGACCTGTCTTTTTTTTTTTTTTTTTTTTTTAAACAGTAGAATTAATATTTTATTCTCATTTATAATTGGATGGCAATTGAACATAATTTTCTACTTGATTTTTTCTTTTGTAAATAAAAAAAAATTACAAGTGTTAAAGAGCCAATGACTGGTTATGTTTTCAGAAAACATAATTAGATTAATTCATTGATGGTGGATTCAAGTTTTTCCTTATTAGCTCCAGAAAATTCACCCACCTTTTGTCCATTTTTAAAAAATTGGAAGGTTGGCATGCATTTGACTTCACACTCTGAAGCAACATCCTGACAGTCATCCACATCTACTTCAAGGAACACGACATTGGAATACTTTTCAGACAGGGAATGAAAGAACGGCTTGATCATTTTGCAAGGCCCACACCACGTGGCTGAGAAGTCAACGACTACAAGCTGATTTCCTGCACTGCGCAAGGCCTCCTCAAAAGCCAACTTGCTCTCGATCTGCTTCACCATTTTGGCGGCTGAGGTCTGACGAACGACAGCAAGAAGCGATGGAAGCGGATGCAAAGGGCGGTACTAAGCTTCTTGTGTGACCTGTCTTACATGAGTGTTTCCGGATTGCTGGCAGCTTCAGCACCTTTTGTTGTTAGTGCCTGGCTGGGGACGATGCCATACCACATGGACTATGAGATTCGAGTTAGGAAGGGCAATTAGGAGGGTATTTCATTCACTGAGGCATGAGATAATGGAAATCTACTATGGGAATAGAGAGGGGAGAGGACAGATTTGAAAGCTCTGAACATAACCTAGTCTTGGTCTTCATTCATTTTTCATCCCTACTCATTTATTCAGAACATTATATTTACTGAGAATCTTTCATATGCCTAACACTTTGTTAGGTCCTGAGTATACACATACAGAGTATAAAAACAGCTGTTTTAGGGAAGTACGGGGTACAAGGGAAGGCATTGAAAAGGACAATGATCTTGGACTTGGTGGAAAGGACTCTCAAGAAGGCTTCTTAGAGGCAGTAGTAGTTATGTTTAAGGATGAAGGGAAGTTCTCAAGGTGAAAAGTGGTTCTGGGAAGGAAAAGCTGTCTGTGATAGACTAGGCCCAGTGGTGAGAGGGAGCGTGGGGTCTTCTAAAAACCAGGCAGCTGCAGTTTAGAGTTCTGGGAGTGAGTGGGTAGAAATGAGGCTAAAGGGATAGATCAAATCGAGATCACAGAGTGTCTTAAAGCCACATTATAGAGTTTGGTCTTTATCCTGAGAACAAAGGCAAAACATGGAAATGTTTAAAGTAAAGTAAATAAAGATTGGATTTTTTTCAGAAAAATTACTCTAGAGGCAGAATGGAAAATAGACTAAAAGAGTCCAAACCGACAGGAAGACCATCTAAGGTGTTGAACAATAACATGTGTGAAATAAGTTGGAGGGGAGGGTGGTGGTTTGAAGGGAACTGGCAGAGGGGATAGTGTTAAGTGGAAAGACTTAGGAAGTATTTCGGAGACGGAATAAACAGGGAGTGTGAATGATTCAATGTGAATGGGGATGCGGTGAGCAAAGAGAAGAGTTAAAAATCACACATCTCTCTGGCTTGATCAACTCTGTGAATGGTCGTGCCACTAAAACACTGGAGGAAGGACAGCTTCTGAGCAGAAAGAGACAACTTTGTTTTTGAGATGTTAATTTTTAGGTGCGTGTTGGGGATACTTAGAGAGAAAGAGAGAATATGAATGAGAGAGACAGAGTTAGTTGTGGGCTGCGGATATAGATGTGGAATTTATTAGCATCTTAAGATGGTACATCGGGTATTAACCATCAATGGAATCACATGAGACTATACAGAGAGATTAGAAAAGAGGGCAGAAGACCTGGAAACTAAGGATCACTAACGTGGAAGAGATGACTACAGAAGGGGCCTAAGATGGAGCTGGGAAAGAGCGGCCAGAGAAATAGGAAGAAAAATCAAATCTGTGACGTGTCCACCACAATGAGCAGGAGTTAAAAATGTTTCTCAAGCTTCTGACTTGGAAGGTTATATGTTGGTTCCTTCAACCAAAATGAGGGCTAAAGGAGGGAAGAAGAGATTGTTTGATTGTGATGGGAAAAATTCGTGCTTTTTCTGTAGACCACTTGAGCTTGAGGTCTGTGAGACATCCAGGTTGAGGTATGTAGTGAGCCACTGGATATTTGGGTCCCCAAAGAAAATGGATCTTGGTCCTTAAGTGAAAAATATGGCAAAAAGATATCCTTGACTTCAAAACATTTTGCTGAGACCTTACTATAACATTCTTTACATGATCTGGAGTAATGTTACTTTTGTCTATTAAAACACTTCTTAAATTATCTTGAGTAAAATTAGAATTCCTCTTTTCCACGAACAAACATGCAAACAAACAAGCAAAACACACCCCCGTGTGAAGCACAGGAAGTGCTTTTGGTGTCAGAGCTGAAATCAGGAACTCAGGGTCTGACAGACCTGGGTTTGAGTACTGGCGTTACCACTTCCTTGCAGTGTGACCTTGGGCAAGGCAGTATCTCCAGTCTGATATATTTTTTATCATCTGAAAAACTGGGCTAGTAATATTCAATATTGTAGGGTGTGTGTGAGAATGTAATAGATTATATGTGGGAATAATCTAGTATGGTAATTTGCACCTAATCCAAGCCCTGTAATAGTGACTATTATAATTACTTAAAATCATCAAGCACAAAGACATTTAATTCCTCACACTTGCCTATATTTCGTGATGACATCTACTTTTTCTCCCACCTAGAAGACTCTCTCTAAACTCTTTCTAGTATTAGCATCACTCCGTACACAATAAACTCAAGATTTTGTTACATGTATAATTTGTTTTGGGGAGAAATTACTGTTTGCGAATAACAGTGGGAAAAATAAGATAGAGGAGGAGATAGCATTGGTTCAAGGTGTGGGTAATCCCGTTGAGTAGTCAAAAAGTGCTCTTCCTACTAAACAACGAAAAAATTTCCCAAAGCAATGCATCCGTGAGAGAAAATGAACATCAGACAGACTAGGTATTAGTTGGATAGAAAAGAGTGACGTGGCTTCTACCTTCCCTGCCAAACTCCACCCTTGATTTAAACTTGTCTATGCCTGAATAAGCACAGGCCAGGTTACGGTTTCTCCATTCCTGCTCTGAAACCCAGGAACCTTGTGACTGTAACCACTCCATTTCTCTCAGTGTCTGGAAGGATGTGGGTATAGCCCAGGACCAGAATGATGATTTGAAGGGAAAATAATCTTAATGTTAGCCTATTACAAAGTGTTTCTTCATCACAGCACCTTTTAGTTCAGGCAGAGTTAGCTTCAAATAGAAGTCTTGCGGAGGGCATCTCTCCTGTTTTCCATTCCTCTATGCCCTTACTCTATCCCTTGCTCCAAGTGTCCCTTTACCGGCATGCCAACATCAAAGCCTCTGAGGCTTTCATTCTTGGCTCCATTGATAGGAATGGATAGATCCTTTCTGGGAACAAGCTTAGGCTGTTCTTGGAGAGTTTTCCAGTGTGAACTATTTGCACAGCAACACATCAGCAGCAATAAAACAGGCTACATTTTACCATGTCTAATGGTTTACCTGTAATGGATTATTGTGCTCAAAGATCTTACTACAGGTGGGGATCAGACAGAATGAAGTATTTGAGGAAAACTTAAAATTTTTATCCTACCTCGTAATATTCTGGAAATGAAGGGCAGAACTTCCTCTGATTCTTGTTTCTAATCTCATCGAAGGAGACTTCCTAGTCATTCCCAACGACCAGAAGTGTTTAATAACAGTCAGTAGAGAACTTTGCTGTCTCTGCTCTGAAAAGGGCCCCAAGGAAAGCAGTGTTTTCTAGCGGTTCCAAATGACGCAGAAGAGTACTCCATTAATGAAACTCCGCTATTGAGAATACACATCCCTTTTGCAAAGAAAAGCAGGGAGTAAGATAGAATCACCTGGTCCCAGTATGAATAACACACTCTGTTTAAATTAACAGTCTATTCAATTCAATAAAGGTTTTTTTGTTTGTTTGTTTTAAGTGGCTATTATATGCCAGTCATAGCCGTAAGTCCTAAAGATAAGGTCCCTAGCTCCTACAATTAACAGTCTAGTTTATTATATACATAAGTAAACATATAATATAAGGGGCTGAAGGCTTAAATGGAGGTATTATAAAGTGCTAGAGGGGAAAGTGAGGTGCTTGGAGGCATTTGCATGTGTGCCTGTCTGTGGAGGAGGCTGGAAGCCTGAAGGGTATCTGGGGAAGACAAAGAAGGGAGTTGAGTAAACAAATAAATACAGTGATTAGCATGTTCAAGAAAATTATTTCTATCATATACTTATGCGTGCATCAGAGGACTGTCAGCGTATACACCATGAATCTAACTGCCAGTCCTCTGTGTGCTTATCGAAGGCTAATGTGTATACTCTTCCACTTCCTCTGCTTGTCCCATTTATTTTCTATTCTCCAGTTTGGAGAAGGAAATACTGATTTTCGTCCTTGCATAATTTCATCTGTGACACACCGTGTTGTCAATAGTAACAGCACAGTAAGGCTAGAGTATAATCTCAAGACTGGTTTCTTAGGGCAAATAAACATATTCTTACATTAACCGTTTAAGCTTGTTACAAAGCTATTTACTTATCCCTGCCATTGTTTGGGGCTGGGGTGAGCAGCAAAGCTTTGGTGTAGAGAAAGTCAGATTTTCAGACGAAGAAATTTTCTGCAGATGACTTTGACACCTTTCAAACTGCTGCTTCAGAGAAATGTTGCTGGATTTCAGTCTCATTTGGAATAGGTAAAATATCATATTTTAAGACGTTTTTCTTTCTTTTGGAATTAAAAAAAATCTTCACATTATTGTTTCTTGGTTGCAAGGATAGACTGCGTATTAGGGGATTAAATATTCCAAACAGGTCAGGTTGATTGCTGGTTTTTAATGCCTTTCCTAATTCTGATGAACAGGGTCACCCTTGGATCTATATTACTAGTGAGAGTGGGGGAAAGGGAGAATTATGCTTTGTAGTATCTGAGAAATATTGCTACATAATCCCAAACTTCACTTATTTTCTTCTTTGAGGAATAGTTTACCCGATTTCAAAGGAAAAGGGAGAATATGTGGGCATATATATGTTACAAAAATATATTACAAACATGTACCACTGAGCTTCACAGAGGTTAAGAATGGTAATTAAGGGGCTGTTTTCAGTAGGTATCCACGAATGCAAAGTAGCCATAAAGAAGGGCTTGGAATGAAGAGTGGAGTGTGTAAAATGTCTGGAATGGGATGGAGGAAGCGGAAAGCATGTTATGTAATCAAGTATTTGGTTAATAAAGATGGTGGCTTGTCTTTGTCACAAGGGACTGCATTAGATAAGAGTTCTCTTAGTATGTGGTCTATTGCTTACTTTGAAACATGGAATTTAAGAGCATGATAGCAGTTTAGAGTTCATTTATCCTGCCCCTTTATGGAAGGAACTGATCTCCAGATGGTTAAGTGACCTGGTTAGAAAGAGAAATAGGAGTTGTCCTAACTCTCACTCCAGGGGTCTTTAAACTTTCATATTTCTTAATGCCATTGGTGGGCGAAAAATTAAAACACAGCCATGACATGTAAATTTTAACTACTGTATAATTTGTGAAATCAAGATTCCATTGTTAATGAATTCATTTGATTTTCTGATGAAAAGGCAAAGTTGCTTTGTACCATTAGTAGGAAATCGGCTTGTTTTCTACCACTAGGTGGCATGATATGTTTTTTTTTCCCCCCTGCACTTTCCTTTGAAAAGGAATTTTTCTCTCTGTGTACACACACACACACACACACACACACACACACACACACACACCATCCATTCTTTGCAAACTTCTGTCATTTTTACTGCTGTGATATTTGACTTAGAGTATCTATTTGTAAGATACTTACCATCAAAATCAAACCCATTACTTTCCATGATATGGTTTCTGCTTTACTGATTGATACGTGTCTGTTTCGTCAACTCTGTATGGAAGGAGAAACTAGGTTTGGTTTCAGTTCTCGTTTAATAAGCTCGTTTAATAAGTGGTAGACAAAGTCTCTTCTCTTTTTGCCTTTTGGAGAGAAGAAGGAGACAAAGTTCTAGTTGATTCTTAAGTAGCTATTTATTCATTCATTCAATATCTATTAGCAACTGATTCTTTAATAGGTAATTATCTATTAATAATGCTTTGGCTAATTACCTAGATCACAATATTTTTTATTGTTTTACCATCACAGAGAACACTGAGAAGTTGAGATCAGAGCCAAGAGGAGCAGTTATCTGTTTCAGTGAAAGTGGGGCTGAAGTCAGCAGAGGATTGAAGGTGAAACTTCAACTACATTACAGAGCCAGCCTTGCCGTCTTCTGGATTTTCTGAGTCATCAGAAGCTTCAGTATGTGAGGTAAAGAAAAGAAACTGCAAGAGCAGGACTTTAAAAAAATCTGTAAAGTTCAGCTTCCCACCTCATGTGTTAATAGATTTTTTTTGCTTCATTTCTTTTTTATTCCTCCCCTCATCCTCTACCTTCATTTTCAACTCTATATTATGAAATGTTATAGTTGTCAAGTTTTCTGTACCAAGTCTTACTTAGTATTTTAAATAGAAAGATATTTTAGAATTAAACAAATAAGCATATTTGTGGAAGGTCTAGACACTTTAAATGATATTTGTTCTGAACCCCATCAATACATTAGAATCATTGTGGGCAGGAGGTTTTTAAAAAATACTAATAAAAAAATTCACTCTGGCCAACTGAGTCATAATCTCTGTAGCTGAAGGTCGGGCATTTGCATCTTTTAAAACTTTCCAGGATGTACTGATACATGTTGAGGGCTCCGACTCTGAAATGCAGTGATACATCACATATCAGCATCCTGGTCTTGCACCATTTTCCTAGTGACTCAGGCTCAAAACTCACTCATCCCTGACTCTTCCCTCTGCTGTATCTTGTGTCATTAATCCTTAAATTCTGAATCTTCCATCTCGCTAATGTCTTATATCTTTCTACTTTGTCTTATCATCAATACCATCAGCCCAGTCAAAAGCTTCCCCCATTCTCTTTTTCCAGCACTAATGTACTTAGCTTCTTTGGCTGATATTTGATTTTACAATTTTAGTAGCGCTCTCGAATGGCAAAATAACAAAAGGGAAAAAATGGGGATAGGAGAAAGCAATATTTTCATGAGTGATTAAAAAAAACACACACTTTTGTTAAATGTGTAACATAAAAGAAAATCACCTCCACATCTCATTCTTCAAGTGAAAGGAAAATCATCGTCCAAGAACATTGCAAAGATAACTTTTCTTTTTTCCCTAGCAATATTACTGAATTACCACCTACTGGTCTTAACAGGAAGGTAAAGGCTATGTGTCTCTTATTCATCATTGTATCCCTAAGGAGAAGCAAAATGTCTTCTTTTATTAATTACAGTTATATTAGTTGCAAGTAACAGGAACCATCTTGAGAGAGATTATGAAAAACAGGGAAGGTGTTACAAAGCTACAGAACACAGTGGTAGAATTCGTCCTGGCCTTAGGAAAGATTTACAAACAAGATTTGGAGAGCCTTCAGGATTCAATGCTTCTTTCTGGGTGCTTATTCTACATTTCTTCTTTGTTCCATTGAGTAGCTTTTTGTCCTTCTCAGGGCAATGTGGTGTAATATAGCTGCCCTCTGCCCCCAAGTATATATGACACAATTTTAGTCATTATAAAAGATTAACTGGCTATTTTCCTAACAACCTTCCTGAAGACAGAATCTAATTGGCCCAGCTTAAGTGACATCATAAACTCTGGTTACGTCAGCCACAAACTCATGCAGTGTGACTTTGGTTGGAGATCCACCCCTTATGGGGGTTCTCAAAAAAGGAGAATTCATGTAAGCTGGGCAGATACCCCAAAGGAGTCTACTGCACTGACATGTGGTAGGGATGAAATAAATATTTTGAGTAAATAAATGAATAAAAGAATGAATGAGCGAGCCATGAAACTCAGTTTGGGGTTGCCCAATAAACTCTGATTGATGAGTACAATGTAATTTAAGGATCTACTTGGTACCAGAGACTATGCTTAGTACCATTAGGAATAAAAGCTGAAAAAGAAAGGAGAAAGGCAAGAAGTATCATTCTTCTATAAGGAGAATATAGACAATGATTGAAAAAAATGTATTATGGATATTTAGTCAATGCGAAGATGGTAACTTTGGCTATGTTAGTTAAGATAATATCAGCTTCTGAGAAACCCAGAAATCTCAGTGGATAAACACAACAGAAGTTTATTTTTTGCTATGTAAATTTCAATTGGCAGCAGAAGGTGGGGGTGGGAAGGAGGGCAGGCTCTAACACACAGACTTCAGGAACCCAAGCTCTGCCACTGCTGGCATGTGGCTCTTCCCATCATCATAATCCTGTGAATCAAATCCAGCCAGCAGGAGAAGAGCAGTGGCTCACACACACACATTCCGACTTCTGCTGACAGCCCATTGGTCAGTCTCCCATTGTACAGTCATACCTCATTGAAAAGGAGTCTGGGACATAGAATCTTGCTGTGTCCAGGAGAAAAGGCAAATATGTTTTGGGAGCTGCCAGCCGGTGACCACCATAGCAGTACTGTAGTCATGGCAATGGGAGGGAGAAATAATAATAATAACAAAGTATGAAAGGAATGCTATGTGAGATCATCTTTGAGGCATAGATTTTAACTGTTGGAAAGAAAAAACCTGTTCTTGGAAGAAAAAGAGTAATATGGGCAAAGATTTGGAATTGGGGAAAACAACTGTGTTTAGGGAGTGCTGAATAGGGGGAGTAGTTGAGTTAAAGTGTAATGAAAAATTAAAAGATTGATGCCATTTTTGTCTCTTTCTCTTGAAAACGTCTTTTTATACATCTGAGAAGATCCATTTATTTTCCCAGATAAAGTTTTTGGTAAGAAATTATGCTGATAATTAAATAGTGAGGAGGAACTGAAGTTTGAAGGAAAAGTAATGAGCAAAACTTTTAAATACCTATCTTGATTATGTCCTCTATTCTCATTCTAACCTTCTGCATTCTAAATTGAAACAACCACCCTCACTTTCTTTTTAAAATATCAAGCTGGCTTGATGATTGCGTATAAAAGCCATATAAATGTATTTATCAAGATGAGGGTTTAAAACAATCAAGGTTAATGTTATATTTGTATTACCTGTATCTTCTTAAGTTCAATATATCCACACAACTGTATTTATATATAAATGTTATTTTTCCTTGGATGGCATTCATCTCAACTAAATATCTTAAGAGAATAATGGGAGGCTTTTTCTTTTTGTTCAGAATTTCCTTTAAATCAGACATCTGGTACTTGGTACTCAACTTTTATTAGACTGATTGAGCACTTTTAAAGGGGGATAAATCATATGACTTTCATTTTAATTTTTACTGTAATGGTTTAATGTAGCCAACATATGCTGAGTAATAGCATTAAAATAAAATCAGTAAATAAGGGATTAAAATCTGTCTGTGTTCAATTTTTCAAAGACACTAATTAGAGAAAGGTATTTCAGATCAGAACTGGATAAGCCAGCAATTTTAAAAAATTGTAATAATATAATGAGAAATGCTTGGGTTTTAGCATGTTGTTATTGAGACAGAAGAATTACAAGGGAAATAAACACTTTCACTCTAATTCTAGGCTGTGGGGAGAGTACAATAGGGGAACTCTTTTGCATGACCCTCTCCCTACTGCCAGAAAGCATTTAGACAAAATATTTAAGCCATTTCATAGTTATCTATTTTAACTACAGATATTAACTTAAAAACTGGAATGATTTGAGCTAGATTTCTTCACATCATAAGGAGCATTCATTCATTTTAATTTTCTCATTTCGCTAACTTGGATATGAAAAAGACTTTCTATCCCACTCCTTAATTTTTGGCAGACAACCAGTTATTTTCTATGGTTCTACTTATTGAGGTACAGAACAGTGTTTAGAATTAAGATAGAATTTTATTTATAGCATTGGAATGTCTTGCTAAATGTCCCTAAATATGACACTTCTCTGTAAACTGGGATGAAAACTCAATCATTTTTACATAGATTTGAGGAAAGAGAATATTGAAGCAAATATTTATTAGTTTCTTTAAAGTCCTCCAGTTATGTGTAGCATAAATAAGAAAATTAAATGAGTTATTTTTGCCACATAGATCCTAATTATAAATATTTTGGGTTCATATATATGACTAGTAATTCAAAGGAGATTTTGACAAGTAAACTAAAATATGGCAAATCATAGTATAAGAGATAGTTTTATGACTTGTAAGACAATTTGGAAAGGTGCTGTTCTGATTAAAAGAATAAAAGTCTGTTCAGTGAGGTATAAAGTCATTACACCTGTACCCATTTCAATATCATGAATAGGACAAACACGTTATGTTACTTTTTGTATTTTTCAATGAATAAAAAAACATGACGGGCTATCCTTTGCTTTTTTAAGGCTTTCACTATAGTCATGATTTCTTTATATTATAGAAACCCAAACAGCATAAAGCAAATCACTGGTTCCATATACTAAATTAACACATTCAGCATTTGAAAAACTTACGGAAAATAGAGTTCAAAAATGGAAGCATGTCTTTGTCCTCCGTTAGTCCCTCAAATCAGTCTCCCATTCTTTTCCGAATATCCTAAATTTCAGTTATTTTTACTTTCATTTTTTGTTCTCTTTTTTTCTAGCCACGCCAAGAGAGTAATATAGGGAGAATTTTGAAGGAGTACCACAAAGAATGCTCATCGAAAGACTCTTCTTCTGCTGTTTGCCAATTTGATCTCTTTTCTTACTTGGACAGTAATTTCCACTACTAGATTAATTAGAAATTAGGCAATAGGACAGAATTACTTTAAAATATATAAATATATACAATGAGAAAGAAGGTATTGAGTGTGGTGTGTTCCTTTAGTTTTTCTACTTTTATATTATTTTTCATTTGTATATTGCTCTTGATGAATTAAAAATACTATAATATACATTATCTGTGTCCTGAAGGAGTTTGTCAGAAAACAGTAAATACACCTGAAATAATCTATGAACAATTCAAGAAAATAACAAATTGAGAAATTAAATATAATTATTTCAAATATGCGATATAGATAATATCCAGGACAAGGGGGTTCTTATGGGTGAAAGTTTATGAGTCTAGTTTATGTGTGGAAGTGACTTGAGTTGGGTCATGGAGTTTATTATATAAAGGAAGAGTGGGAGTCCAGAGATTGTCAATGAATGGATGTAACAGAGGAAAAATTCCAAGTATGGTAACAGAGATGTTATGACAGAGAGCAACTTGGGGGAAGCCAAGGTATCACCTTGAGCATGCCAAGTCATGGAAGAAATTCCTAAGTTTATTTAGCATCCATTCAAGACTCACATGAGGAGGATTTGGAAGGGTGTGTGGATATAACCAAAGAAAGAGAATCAAAAAGTCAACATTGACTGCTTTAAAATTCTGGCTTATTCTAGTGCTGTTCCAAGTGTATTTAACCTTTCTCTTTTACTTCACAATTTTCAGAAACTGTGTCTGGTGAAACAGAAGTCTGTAGAAATACCCACAAGCAGAGAGGATGAAGCTGTAACATCTTTTCAACTGCCGGGGTAGTTCTTACTGACAGGGAGTTTTGTGTGTCTATATTCCTTTACACCTGTTAGTCTCCACACCTGCCAGAGGTTTAGAGCATGTGGCAGTTTTATTAAATGGTTCTAACTTTCTTATGAAAATGCAAGCACTGCTAGTCTCCTAATAAAACTTTTCTCAAGAGTAGGTATGTATTTTGTTTAGAATATTGTAACTTTTCTTCTCCCCAGACTCATGATTGTATTATATAGCGTTTAGTCTCAACATATTTGGATAAATATTTTCTATCCAAAATTTATTATCTTTTTAGTTTTCTTAGACATGTTTTTCTCTTAGTTTTTTTTCTCTAAATTTCAGAGGGACTTGGAGAATAGATTCAAGCAATGGACGTTTTTGACCTCATGAAGCCATTGGAATCCCAGTCATGGGGAGCCATGACGTCATAGGGAATCAGACAAGCTTAGCTCAGAACAGTTTCAATGAAGCATATTCATGTCACACTGTGTTTACCTAACTCTTGTATTGCTTCTTTTCATCAATCTGAAAAGTAGTTTCTCCAGTTAGATATAAATAAGACACAATGCAAAAGAAAGATTAAAAAATAATAAATGCCCCTTTAATACACATTTCACTACATTAGTTTCCAGGTTGTCTATCCTAGTTGTTATTGATGAACTCAGAGTGTTCACATTTGTGTTAAATTGAGAAAATGTGAAGTTCTGATTACTGAGATAATGATGAAAAGACTGGTTCTTTTCTTTGGGCAATGTTCCAGGTTAATGAATCTAGCATAAAATAAGGTGCTATTCTGTATTTAATAACAGGCCTTTATCTGATTTGACTTCTTGTGGTACATTGAGAAGGATTAAGCTTTGTGAAATATAATTTTAATTATTCACTATGCTCGCATATTCAGTTTTGCTTGGAAAAATACCACCACTGACTCTATCCCATAGCCCAGGGCTACCATTTCTCTTTCTAAGGCTTAAACAACCTGACTGAGCATATGCTGGGAGCAATTGCAATTAGAATTTCCTTCATAGACTTTCCTGAAAACCCAATAAAAAGAAATAGAAAGGCGAGGCTGAGCCTATTACATTTATTGTAGGCCCACTGCCTGGTTTCTATTAAGCTTGACAGTATTTATTTTGAAGCTAGAATAATGTACTAAACTGTGGTTGTAAATATTTTCCCCAAAATATCAAATATCTAATATACAAAAACTAGATAATCATAATGATGAAAAGGGTGGAAAGTGACAAAACTGAAGCTCTTCCTGCTTCTAAGCCTCAGAAATTCCACTGAGTGGACAGACACTAGTACTTCCTGTCTTACTGTAAAGTCTTTTGGTGCTTAAATTTAAGTCTCCATTTTTAGTCTATGGTGACATATCAATTGTATTTAATTAATATATTGCTGTTCCAATTAAATTGTGTCCTCAGTTATAAAACCGGGACATATTTTACAAAACAATGAATATTTGTATTACTGCCTTTTAAGAAAATTCAAAGAACTAGTTCCCCCTCAAAATCTAATGTTATGACATTTTTAATGGAATAGTAAACCTGTCTTAAGACACTGTCACTTATAAAACAGTTTTCCCATATGATCTACCCAAATTCTAGGTTTTGTCCAAAATTTAACATTTCTATCCCGCAACATTTTCTTTGTTGATAGCTGGTCATGTGAAAACAAAAACAAAAACATGTTATGTTTCTCCAAGTAGAATGATTTTTTCCAGTGAATAAAATTTTAGTGCAATGCTCCCAGTAAGAGCCTGAACAAGTCATCTTCTTAGTATGTTGTAGAACTTCAAGCTCCCTTATAGGCAGAATTTCCTCACAACTGTAGCAAAATTATGGCTCTCGCTTTTCAGTTTTTCTTTCTTTTTAAAAGGTGGACTTGAAACTACCAAATCTGATTTTCTTTCTTATGGACTGAATTTATTATAATACATATTTTTAAAATTTAAGCTTTGTAGATATTAAACCGGGTGACTATTACTTCTGATATTACCTATGAGACAAATGGTATTCCTTTAAATTTGGGTTCTGTGAGTTTCTGATTTTACAAGAATCCTTTGGCATTAGAAGGAGAATGAGAACATCTCTGGATTCTTCCACCCCTCTTTAACTGTGGGGCTCAATATACTTTCAACTGACGGAGTGAGTATTGTCAAAATAGTTAACATAAGCTATTGGAAAAAGCCCTTAACTTTGGGCAGAATAATTGCACACAAATGCATTCAGAAATCCTATGAAAAATATAGTGCTGTTAACTGGCATTGTTACAGCACAATTTAGCAAGTCTGTTAGAACAAATTATCCCCTTTAACCGTAAGCCATTCTGTTTCACGCTTTTTAATGAAGGCCTGTGCCACACACTAGAATACTTCTCACCTCATTACTACCCATAAAAAGCAATGATCCATTCAAAGGCTCCTCATATCTCCCATATGAGTGGTAAAGAGCTTCGCCTCTCTTTCTGGCACAGAGGACAAGGAAGCGTCTTCTCTGACTGCCTTTGAAGTCCATCATTAGACTGTTTACTAG
This sequence comes from Rhinolophus sinicus, assembly GCF_057876585.1. Classification (NCBI taxonomy): domain Eukaryota; kingdom Metazoa; phylum Chordata; class Mammalia; order Chiroptera; family Rhinolophidae; genus Rhinolophus; species Rhinolophus sinicus. The sequence continues at coordinate 101,856,761 of NC_142515.1, read as the reverse complement.
ATAAAAGAACTCAAAAATTTATCTGTGTAATCTCACTGTTGTCATGTGTTAATGTTCTACCCTTCCTTTAAAAACAAAACAAAACAAGACAAAACAAAACAGCACAAAATAAAACCTGAAGACATCTCTGTTCTTATTTACAGAATATAGGAGATTTGCAAGTCTGTTAGTGAAATTTTTCTCCTTCAGTATTCACAAGATATTTTCAAAGAAACTCTAAAAAGCGGGAACATTTTAATGGGCCACTGAAATACAAAGCAGGGATTCAATAAAAAAGCAGATAGAGAAGCAAGCTGATAGGCCAGTTTAGAAGAAACAGTTCAATGTTTTAATTAAACTTTTTTCTCCCCCCAGAGTATCATAAAAAAAAAAAAATAGTTGATTATCCTTGGAAATAACAGTATCTTTATATCCATTATGACGAATAGGTTTCACCCAAGGTGGGATATCCACCACCACCATTAATTTTAGGGTTAATATATAATACTATTTAAGATATATTATGTATATTCAATAAAATTTGATGAATGTATACTTTTTGGATAGGGGTGGTGAGTGGAGAAGGACGCTTTTTATAATTATTTTTTCTTGCAAAGACATCACAGGGCTAATCTAACCTCAGACTTCTGTACATTTTTTAAAAGCTCCATGTGATAATAATGAAAAGGCCTACATAGAAGAGAAAGAGCTGTCCAAAAATATTGTTTTAACAACATTACAGTATTTCAACTAGCAGGAGAAATCGTAGCTCATTTCTACCACATCAAATTTCCAGTTTGGCTATTAGCTTAATATTGTGTGCCACACAATAACGTTTGTAATTCAAGAAAAAGCCCATACCAGGTACTAAAATAATTTGAAAGCAGAGAACTAGCATCTAAATTCTGTAATGTAACAACACACTGGAATCTGGCACATGTTATAAATTTAAATGATGTTTAAATTCAATTCCTTTGTAGGAAAAATACATTCAATGTAAACGTTTTGGTGACGTTTCCAACTTTCTTTGTGGTATCTCTGAAAATATATCTGATCACCTGATGCCACGCTGTCAAACCCTACCAAACACTTAAGCTGAGCAGTTTCTAAATTAAATTGGTATTCTCCAGGCACTTTCGCAGAAACACAAGCTCAGGTCGGATCACACTCACAAAACTACAAGAGGGAAATGTTGGTACTGTACTTTAATAGGCTGGAGGAAGCACGTGCTTGAAGAGACGAGTCGACCCCTGCAATAATAACAGCACAGCTTTGTTTCATTTGAAAACATAAATCTGTACACACATACTTAGTTAGACATATATCCATGTATATAGAAAAAAGTTCAGCTAATAATAAAAGAAAGGATGAACACTGGCACTGTAGATGTTGACAGCATTATGCAAACTTTTCAGGATTCCCTTGCATGCTCAACTTTAACTTTTGTTTATAAAGTCCACTTAGACATAATTTACAACTTCTGTTAAGTTAAGCTGGGTTCTGTAAAATCTGTCTAAAAAAATCAGCACAGAGTGCTTTGAGATGTTACAAATATATCTAGATATCAACCATTGAGCTGGGCAAATTATATCCATTATGGAAACTCTGGGTTTGTATTTATGTACATAATATATTTTAGCTCTGATGTTTTAAAATGATGAAGCAAGCCTTGCTTTTTCCCCCCCTTCCTTTTCCAACTCTTGCTGTAGTATCTAGGAAAGGGGCTCAAGAAAAACAAAAATGAGAGATGCTGGAGGTTGTCACTATTTAACAAATTTTTGGAGGTCACATTTTGCAAGGTACTTTGGGGAGAAAAAAATACAAAAGTCAAGCAAAACTTCTTGCAAATTACCTGAAGTTTTATAATTTTGTTCTAGCATAGTTTAAAGAGTTCAATATTTAAAAATGTTATAAAATTATATCTGTATAGCTATTGGCAGAAATCTGACCTTCTCATCCTCCTTTAGAACGAGTTGGAAATGTTAGTCAATCAAGATTAATAGAAAAGGGTAAATCCCACTCTTTATTTACTCTTCCAATTTAAATTGCATTTGCGATCAAAGACAGAGATTGACGCTTTTCTTAGTACCCACATTTTAAAATAGCAGAAGAGCAAAACACTCGGCTTCAAATTTTCTTTTCTTGCTGTCACTTAGAGAAGAGTCTGTAATTTTCTCCCCAAAGTAGTTATGAATAGTGGGGTGCACTGAGTGGTGCCCATTGAACAACATGTACAATAGGCTTTGGTTAAAGTAAAATATTTCTAATTTAGGATGGAAACTGAAGGGATTAAATGAAAGGTAAATTAATGGAGAATGAAATAGTGATAATATTTTCATGAAATAGTAGTTTTGGCTATGAAAGTATGGATTTAAATTATGTATTAATATAAGAGGGGGCCCAATTCCATCTCAAAAAGCAGTTGGACAGGCACGTGGATACTCTCTTATGGGGAACGGCAGATTCATAGTTAACTGTGGCCAATAAGAGGTGTAAGAGAGAGTTGGAGGAGAAAAGACTTGCTCCTTTCCTTTTCTTTGTGATTATGTACCAAGAGCTCTTCACACGTGAAGCCCTAGATTCTAGTCTCTAGCATTTGCCCTTATATCCCCAGAGTCAGTCTCATTATGTCCCCTTATGTATAATCAGGATTTGATGGCCAGAGTCCCCTCCTCCAAGGTCTGGATTCCAGCTCTGGCTCCTTCTCAAAGCTTCTAGGGTCTAGTGACCCTATTCTCTCCCCTTTGTTCACTCAGCCTTAAGCGTCCCTGTTTCTTGCAGTCACTGTCTCTTATTGCCTAATGCTTGTGGAGCAAGTCCCAATACTCTTTGTTAGAATGACAAACATGGTTTCCATTTCCTCATGGACCAGAGGTGGTACACCATCTTGGCTCCAGACAGATTGGATTTCTTAAGTTCCTCAGACTACTTATGGCTCTATTTCTGATTTCCCACTTCAGTTTTCTCTGCTAGGAATTTTTCCTGTACCTGTTCTCCTTCCATCCCTCTCTCTCTTCTTACTTCTCAGCTCTTGCTGAGGTAACTCTTCCTTGAAATGTCACTTCCTCAGGAACCTTCCCTGACCCTGCAGATCAGATTGAAACTCCACTTTCCCTCCTGCCTTCATGCAGTGAGAGGACAGGGAACATATCTTATTCCTGCCCTGTGCCAGGCACATTGTAGACAATCAATAAATATTGATTGTTGATTAAATCAGCTTCTTATAGTAAAAAAAAAAAATTGGGTCAGTTGTCAGCTAAGTGTATAATTTTAGATTATTATTCTGTTCTCATTTTAGTGATATCAGGCGTATGGGCAAAGACATGTGGGATTCTTTTTTGTCTTTTTGGTCTGTGCATTTAATTCCTTAATAATTTCTATCAGAGCTTCCTCCAACTCCTGGTGCCAAGTTGCCTTAAATAAATATACTCTATAAGTAAAAACAGTGTGTTTACTAAGCACATACTGTGTCAAGAAAAATCCCCCAGTTTCCCTTCCAACCCGATGGCTATCCCCTCGCTTCTACTATGTAGACATTCTGGAGCTGCCACAGATTTGCTTTTGGACTTGAACTTTCCATCTGGCTGCTGTTTCCTTCATTTGCTATTTTAGGGATCCTGGTTCCTACGTTTTTTGAGAGACATGCAAGTACGAAGAATACTTTTAACTCAGTTGAAGCACTTCTTCCTGATAGCTAGCTACCTCAGAAGATGGCTTTCTGCCATTAAAGTGCCCAAATAAAAATATTTATGAAGTTGTTGATATTTCTACATTAATGAGAACAGCCGAGAAAATATTCTTTGTGGCTCAAGAAAAATAGTGATTTTATGACTGTGGCCAGTACTGCTTTCACACAAAACTGAAAAATAAAGTACTTTTGTACAGCTGTCTTTCTTCTTTTCTCGCCTCACTAGCCAGTGGCTGTGGTACACCCAACGGTATCATGGCCTCTTGCTGCTGTGACTGCTCTTGCAGGTAGTAACTGTCCAGGTAATAGTAGCTCACCCCCCATCCCAAATAAGTTGCCTGTTCTTGGCCCCATCTTCTCTCAGGAAAACTAAATGAAAAAGTAATGCATTCTAATGAATTAATGGGTACTGGCAGCTGAAGAAATCAATTTTAGATAAAATATGTATTTGAACTAGAATTTTCTAATATCACCATCCCTAAATTGTGTCTTTTGAATGCAGTGTGGCTCTTTCAGTTGCAAATAGCAGACATTTACCATTTCTATTTTCTTCAGTAGAGGGCTGTGTTGTAATAGACTGCAGAGGACTTGCAGTATTTCTCAAAATCTTGTACATGATGGTGACCAAACATAGCTTTAGAGTCTCAGATTTAATTTGCATTGCCTCCACCCAAAGGAGAAGTCCAATGATGGCTTTTTTTTTTTTTTTTTTAATGTATATTTGGGGCATGAGGTAACCTCTGCAGCTGATGCAAATCTCTGCTTACTTTGCTTTGAATAAAGCCGCCCAGAAAAAGAATCTTGAGTGCATTATGGGTTCCTACCTTAGTTTCCCCCAGTTTGGTTAGGCAGAAAGCAATGTTTTCACAATACTATCACTCACTGATCTGCTATGGTTTGCCAGGGAATGCACACATATTCTCTTAAGTATTCCTGATAGTATTGTAAACTAAGTATTGTAATCTCTGAACCTGAGGATTTGACGGGTTAACTTCCCAAAGTTCTATGGTGAGGTGAGTGGCTTGACGAATTTAGGCCCAAACCCTCTTTAACTCCAACTCTTTGTCCCTCTTGCTCCTTCTCTATTATGTCACATTGTCTCTTTGTGTTTCGTGTGTACACAGTTGGATTCACAACTAAACATATCACTTATTTGTAAGAATCTTTTAACTTGGCTTTCTGACCGTGTTCAAGATCACTTAGTGGGATTTTGGCCAAACTCTCATCTACAAATCCAAGTATCTTGCTTACATTCTTGAAGATGGGGCTTTGGAAATTGTATAGGCCCTGGTGTTTTATACTATAAATAAATTTCATTCTGAATGGTTTTATAGAGAATAAGCAGACTATTTGCCTGCTACTTCTATTCTGATTACTGTAATTTGTTATGGAAACAAAGAAACAGAAAAGCTTTAAACCTATACAAAATGTAAACACATGTAAACCCTCTATTGTTCTTCTGTGGTGCATAAATACACATTAGTATATGATGTTTATAACGTTAACAAATTGGCTTTCAAAAGCATTGGCCAAATTCAGGACTTATTTACTAAGTGGTATATTCTTAGATAAAGTTAAAAGAAGCTCTCTTCTGGTAATTCCAGTAATCTTTTACCTAGGCAAGAATTTAGATTCATGAAGCTATGACAAAATGCCAAGTATTCAAGTCCCTGTGGGATTTTGAACAAAAGGCGGTGTGGGCTGGAGTCGGTTCACACTGGCTTACAAGAGCAGATTGTTAAATATTGAGGAATTATGGGAGCTAGTTGTTAAACACAACCATCACTGAAAAATGGATTATATAAACTTAAAATTAAATAAAATGTTAATAACAACAGTAATAATTACTCAAAACTCATTACTTCATAATTAATTTACTATATTGTACTACCATCTACACTCAAAATAATTTATGTCTATTGTGTCATTACCACTGTATATGGTATTGTGGAAATACGATATAATGGTGTGCTGCTGTTGCATATTCCCAATTCTACTTTCAGGGATGCATGTTAGTAGCATGAATTCCATCATAGTGGAAGTACAACCACAGAAATCGGCAAACACTAGAATCAGGGCTTATTTGTTTATTTATTGACCGATTGATTAATTGATTGATGGTCTAGACTTTAAAAGATGATGGAGGAAACGATAATACTTCAGCTCAAATTTAAAAGTACATTGTACCTGTAGCTGTTACATTGTAACCACTGCAAAATTTGATGACCTAGCTTAGTATTTGCAAACTGTTATGAGATTCAGCAAAGCAAATGTTCCTGTCATTCATAACCAGTGAAGTTCCAACATATTTATTCAATATTTTTACTTTCATTTTGTTTGTTAAGGTAAATGAAAATATTAACCAATGTTCACGTTGGAACGACATTTATTCATCAATTGTACCCAGAGATTGATTATAGATTTAAGAGTTTGACAAAAATCAACAAAAGCCTTCTGCAAGAAATAAATTCACTATATGAAATTTGAAAGAGTTTTAGATGTTATTACTAATTGTAATTTCTATGCTATAGATTCTTTTTATCAGTAAAATTTATCATAACAAACATACACGCACATATTTTTTTTCTTCTAGAAAGTCTGTTGTTAAACATGTACCAGCACACCATTCACATTCAAGTCTTATTTAGATTCCAATTTATTTTCTGTGAATTGTAACATTACTATCTGCCTTTAAAAGGTTGAGGACTGTCCGTTGACAATACCAATTAAAGTATTAATGTAGTTAGTTGAAGAAAAGCGAGTCCTGCTAAGGTGACTGGTAGACTATATCATGGCATATTTAAAAGTCTTCTAGATGTCAATGGATGGCTTGCCCAGAATGGATAAACACCTTATTCTGCAAATTTTTGGAAAACATCCCTCCTTCTGGAACACACATAAAGTGTAGGGTGTCTATGACATCCAAGAGAGCTTTAAAATTCCTGTTGAATTTTATTTCCTTCTGGGTATAGTTAGTGAATTAAAGAGTATGCGAAGGTTTTCTAAATACTGCCTCAAGCCGTAGAAACTTTTGTAACCACTATCAATGTTGAAAATCTTGAGAGACAGAGTCTAAAAGGGATGTTTTATCATTATTTTAAAAATGTTAAATGTTTACCTTTTTTCTTTCTTTCACTTCTTCTTTCTCCTCTTTTAGCTCTTTCTCTTTCTTCTTAATTTTTTTCATTATTGAAGAATTTAATTGAGAACAGGGGTATTGGTATGGTAGAGACACATAAGAATTCATGAAAAGGTACAAACAACCACCAGAGAGAAAGCAAAGCATAATTTTTAAAATTACTATTTTAGATATTTGCTGTGACGGGGAATTATAAAATGACATCTGAGTCATTTTTGAAGTATTTCTAACTTGTTTATGTACTTTGAGCGTCTATTAATTTAAACACTGTAGGTTTCTAATAAAAGATTGATGAATGGTTTAAAGGGCCCATCCTGTTCAAGATTTCAACTTTCACATGTTCCTATGATGATTTGCCCAAGGATTAATAAAGTATTGTCTGTAGAAACTGTTAGGCCACTGTACTTTCAAGACAGGGAATCTGTGTGTGTGTGTGTGTGTGTGTGTGTGTGTGTGTGTGTGTGTGAATGTGTGTTCACAAGCACCCACAATAAATATCTTGAGAATCCTCACAAGAGTATGATTTCATTTCTGGCTATTTGTGAAATGTCTTGTTACATTTGTTACAGATGAGAAGAAATTTAAAACGACCGTCTATATTTGTTTAAAGCAAAAGAAGGTTGGTGCTCATCATGTGGTCAGTAAGCAAAACCCACTTTTGTTTATTTGGTTTTATGAACCTAAATTCTTATGATTGTCCTAAGAACCGAGTAGTTAAACAGTCTTGTTTTCCTAACAGAATTGTCCTCTCAAGGATAAAGTCTAAGGTATCTAATAGTTCTAAAGAGATAATCTAAAGAATAAAAGTTACTGTAATTATACAATTGAACCACCTTGACTAGTAAGATGTTTGGAATGTGAGCTCCAACAGCAAAATAAATTCAAAGGATGATTAAATTATGCACTACTATAATATTCAGGAGATATTCTAATGTGGTTCTAGAAAAGTTTCCTGCTATGAGAATATTTCTGAAAATGAAATCGCTCTCCTTTTGAAAATTCTCTTGCCCCTCAAGTTCTAAAAGCAGCTTTTTGCTAGAAAATAGATTTCAATTTATTTTGAATCATTCTTCAGTATATATTCTCTTCATTCTCTTCCTGCTTTCTTTGGAAGAAATCTATTATCTAAAGCTTGACAGGTTTTAAGTTGAGGCTTGAAACTGAAATTTATTCCTCCCAAGGAGCATTTGCATCTCTTATTTCTTTGATTTAGTGATAAGAAAAATATGACAAATTTATTTTCTTTCCATTGATCTAAGTTACAGATTTGCTTATTTTTTCAATTATTCTATCCTTAAACTTTGCTGGTTTTGAAATCTGTGGCATATGAACTTAACTCATCCTTTTATCTTCTAAGCAGAATATGAAACTTACCCTTTGCTTTCTCTTCTAACAATGGTGACAGGGCCAAGATAAGCCAGAATCCAGTTCTTGAGGAAAATGTTGCTTATGAGTCTTCCTACTGCATTTATCTGGGATAGGCTTTTAGTATTATATGATTATTCGCTTTTCTCAATTTGGACCTCTTTTTTTATAGATTCGAGGAATTCCATGCTTGTCAGCCATCTTACAGACCAACAAACCCAATACTTCTTTCTTTAATAAAGGAACTGGGATCTAAGGATCATAAGTGACTTGCCAACATCATACAAATAATTTGAGGCAGCACAGAGAATATAATACAGATTTTCAAGCTTCTATTTCTGTGGTATTTCTACTACTTCATGTGGCATCTTCTGAAGCTGAAATCATCTTATTTGTGGTTACTTCTTAAAAATTAAATGCAAATCAGGAAATTTCAGTATTTCAAATATTCATTTGATTGTCTTAGCTATTGGATTGTTAGAACCTGTTCCACAATCAATAAGTGCAGGGTGGATTAGTTTATAATCTGTGACAGTGACTACTGACTTTCTGAGCCCAAAGTAACTTCTGGTGGAAAGGTGTGGGGACAGAGTCCCAGAGAGCAGTTTCCAGGCTCTCGGTCTCACGTGGAAAGGTGCTGGCTCGGATAGTAGATGGCCATCAGCTGTAACTAGTTGGCCATCAGCTGTAACCAGTTAGTCATTGGCCACTGATATAACTGCTGTGGATGAGCTAGCAAGAGCGGATTGCAGTTAGCAATGGGTTGGTTGGTTGGTTGGTTGGTTGATTTGTTGGCAGAGAAGTAGATGGCGGATTGCGCAATGTACGGCTCCTGCTTCCTGCGTCTCCAACCCAGCCACCAGCGAGAATATAGTGGTATGACTCCCCTATCTATGGCTGTGGGGGCAGAGCCCCAAAAAGTAGTTTACAGGCTCTCGGCTTCACGTGGAGGGGTGCTGGCTCAGGTAGTAGATGGCCATCAGCTGGGGCTGGTTGGCCGTCAGCTGTAGCCATTGAGCCATTAGCCACTAATATAACTGCTGCGGCTACGAAGGAGAGCCGAGGAGAGTGGAGGAGAGTGAAAGAGAGTCGTCGGTGGGTTGCAGACAAAACGGACAGCAGGTCGCACGTCCAGTGAACCCAGCCTCCAGTGAGACTGTAGTGGTATGACTCCCCTACCTATGGCTCCGTGGGTGTTCCTTTTTGGCCTCACCATATCCTGCGTTCTTGTGTGGGGAGCGGGACCAGAGACCCCGCAGGCCTCCCTGCACGACAATGGCTCCATTGGTGTTCCTTTTTGGTCTCACCATATCCTGCATTCTCATGCAGGGAGCAGAATTAGAGTCCCAGCATGACAAAAGGACAGAAATAATTGTAATTTTCCCTGGAGTGCGATTAATTGTACATTACAAATTCCTGAGGTAAAAAGGCATTTTGGTTCAATTTGGTTTCTGACTCCCTTTCTCCCTTTCTTCTCATTTCAATTGAGATTCTGCTACCAAACACTCAGTTCCTAAATGATATGCCCCTTTGAGTTGATGGCCCCATAAAGGCCCTCAGAAAATCAGAAATGGAAAGTACTCTGGAGATAATGTCGTCTCCATCTTTTACTTTACTGAAAGAAAAGTAAAAGAAGATCCAGAGAGAGTAACTGGCTTGTCAAGATCACAAACACTGGTGGAGCCAGAGCTAGAACCTGGGATTCCTACCTTATAATCCACTTCTCTTGCCACCACTCCTCAATATAAAGAAGCAGTTAACCTGTAGTTCTTTTGTCCTAGGTAAGAAGTAGAAATAAAGACAATAGGATGACTTGTACATACCATAGGGATTCCTGTTTGAATTTATTTAGAAACATATGCAGGTATCTGAATTCATGCCATCCCATGGATGCAAATATGGAAAGGTTTTGAGTTTCATTTCATGTATTGAGCCATTTATATAGCATTTTTTTATTATCATGGTAAAAGTTTAATGAGCTCCTTCTGCAATTATAGTAGGTACTATGGAAAGGCTATCAGCATAGGTAACATCTCTGTTATTAAACTGGTTATGGTTTAATGACAAGAGAAGTTTAATCATTAATTTACATCTTACTTTGCTCCCAAAAGATTGGAGGCAACTAAACTGCAGTAGACCCTTGAAAAGCACCCTTCTCTCACAGTAAAAAAATCCTTGCCTGTATCTTTTGACTCTATACTCCACACTTAGCATCCTCAGATTCAATTGACCACGGATAGAAAATAGTACTTTCCCTCTGCAGTTGAGAAACCTGTTAGGAAACCGCGGTTCAGAGAGTGGAAATGCTTGTTTTCAATTAAGGTGGATTGAGTCAGCTGATGCAAAACTGCGGTTACCAAGGGCCTGCCGTGTTGGAAAAAAAAAAATGCACTTATAAGTGAGTCCGGGCAGCTTGAACCCATGGTGTTCAGGGGTCAACTGTATATGTAAGCACCAAAGGAAGGTGATTAGGTACGTGCTCTTCTCATGGTCACTCTCTGTGGCAGAGAGAGCTGCAGGACTTATTTGCTTCCTTTTCGCCGTAGCACACGACTTAACTACATGTCCCAGCCTTCCCTGCCTTTAAATGGGGCCACGGTACTGAGTTCCGGTCAGTAGAACGCCGACAGAAGCAATATATACTTTCAGAACTGGTACCTCAGTCCAGTCTTGTGATCCTCACACTCTGTTTCTGCTTGTTTTCCAGCCAGATGATGAGGATGCAGTCGAATAACACGAAGCCCTTTAAAGTGGTAAAACCACAGAAATCGAAGTCCTGGAATCTTCAACTGACACCATACAGCAGAGTCGTCCCCACATGCTCCTCAAACGGCAAATGACTACAACAAAGGTAAGAAGCAAACTTCTGTTGTTTTGAGATATTAGGTTGTTGGTTTGCAAAATCTGATAAATGTAGCCGATTTAAGCACAGAGGAATTAATTTGCTTTGGAAGGTTTTGGATTGAGAAATAATTGCTTAAACCTGATATAATTCGCACCAGAAATGTTGTAGTTGATAAAACTTCTGAGAAAGACCATTTTGTTTGAAATGCTCTTTGAATGGAGAAATTAGCAAAGTAATGGATTTGTGGTATTGAAAAATTAATCTGGAGATGACAGACGTGTTTGGAATGGAAAGAAGATGGAGACTACGCAGGAGACAACGGTAAGCATATGTTTAACTTTGTAAGAAAATGCCAAGCAATTTTTTGAAGTGCCTGTACCATTTTGCATTCACACCAGAAGCAGGAGAGTTTCAGTTGTTCCATATTCTTGCTAGCATTTGTTGTCATCAGCATTTTTAATTTTAGCTATTCTGGTGGGTGTTTAGTATCATTGTGATTTTCATTTGCATTTCCCTGGTAAATAATAATGTTGAACATCTTTTCATGTGTTTATTGACCATTCACATATCTTCTCTGGTGAACTGTGAGTTAAATCTTGCCTTTTTATTTTACTATAAGAGTTTTTTATATATACTGGGTACAAGTTCTTTATTAGATATGTGTTATGCAAACATTTTCTCCTAATCTGGCTTGTATTTTCATTTCCTTGTAGTGTCTTTCAAAGAGGAGATGTTTTTTGTTTTCATTATATCAATTTTATCAATTTATTCTTTTATGTTTTTTGCGTTTTTGTGTCCTTTCTACAAAATCTTCACCTAACCTAAGGTCATAAAGATTTTATTCTATGCTTTCTTTGGGAAGTTTTGTAGACTTATCGTTTATGTTTTATGATACATTTTGAGTTAATTTTTATATGTGGTGTGAAGCAAAGGTTGAAGTTCATTTCCGCGTAAATGAGTATCTACTTGGTCCAGTACCACTTGTTGAAAAGACTACGTATTTCCTGTTGAATTACCTTAAGTTTATTACATTTCTATCCTTCACTAATTTCACACTGTAGCTTTGTGATAATTCTTGGAATCAGGTAGTGCAAGTCATGGAATTTTGTTGTCCTTTTAAAAATTGTTTGTATATTCTGATTTCTTTGTGTCCATATACATTTTTGAGTCAGCTTGTCAATTTCTACATAAAAGCCTGTTAGGATGTTGACTGGTATCAGATTAACCTATTGATTAATTTACAGAGAATTGATTTCTTTACAATATTGAATTTTTAATTTGTGAACATAGTATATTTTTCAATTTATTTAATTTCTGTCAACAATGTCTTGAAATTTTCAGTGTACAGATTTTGCACTTAATTAGTTAAATTTAGCCCTAAATATTTTATGTGTTTGATGCTGTATGTGATATTTTAGTTAAAAAATTCAATTGCTAGGTGTTTAAATATAGAAATACAATAGATTTTTGCATGTTAACATCATTTATTGTGACTTTGCTAAAGTCACTTGTTACTAGTCGTGTTTTTCTAGGTTCCTTAGGATTTTCTACCTTGACAATCATGTCACCTGCAAGTAAGGGTGCAGTTATTTCTTCCTTTTCAATTTGTGTGCCTTTTCTTTCTTTCTTCTTCTTTTCTTGCCTTATTGTACTGGCTAAGATCTTCAGAATAATATTGAGTAGAAGTTCTGAGATTAGACATCCTCGTCTTGAGCTCAATGTTTAGGGGGAAAGCATTTGCTCTTTTACCATTAAATATAATATTAGCTGTAGAATTTTTGTTGATGCCCTTTAGCAAGTTAGGGAAGTTTACTTTCATTTATACTTTCCTGAGAGTTTCTATCACACACTAATAACTTTTAATTTTGTCAAATGATTTTTCTTCATTTGCTGAGGTGATAATCTTTTTTTTTTTTGGTAGTCTATTGATACAACAAATTATAGTTATTGATTTTCAAATGTTGAAACAAACCTCACATTTTTGGGATGAACTGTACTTGTCATGATATGTTATTTTTAATATATTTCTTGAATTAATTTGCTGAAATGTTATATAGAATTTTGTATCTGTATTAATGAGAGATATTGGTCTTTAGTGTTTTTTCTTTGTTGTTATTTTTTTTGTAAGGTCCTTGTCTGGTTTTAATATCAGTGTAATGGTAGAATCTGTAACTTTTGGAAGAGTTTGTGTATAATCAGTATCATTTCTTCCTTAAATGTTTTGTAGAATTCATTAGTGAAGCATTCTTCTTCTTCCTCTTCCTCTTCTTCCTCCTTTTTCTTCTCATAGCATATTTTTGAGTGAGCTGTGGTAGTTTATGTCTTTTATGAAAACCATGTGTCATTTTCATTACTTATTTACTTGCTTGTCTTTGTTAGATTTTTATAGACTCTTTGAGGGAAGGGACCCTGCTTTTTATTTTTAAGACTCTATATCTTAGTATGATGTCAGGCACATGGTAAATATTCAATAAATATTTCTTAAATAAATGAAGAGGTAGATAAATTTTTAGTAGGACCATGAGGAGTTTCATAAGCGAAAACCAGAAGTAGATCAAGAGGGATTGAGATGAAAGAGAAATAAGAAGCCCACTAAGAAAGAACAACACAAACATAGTCTGGAGGAGACAAGGGCAGGGTGCAATTAGGGAATGGCAGCGCGTGCATGTTGGGGTATTGAAGTAGCTGCTAATCTCGATTAAGATAAATCAGAATTGAGCCAAAGGGTTTACTGAACTGAGGATCTTGGATATTGGTCTGTGTACATTGGGAAGCCATTGAAGATTTTTGAGAAGGGGAGTTCTCAGAACGGTTCTGTGTTTAAAGGGATGTTTCTGTGGTACAATGTGGGACTGATTAGAGAGGATAGAGACAAGAGGAAATGAAAGCAGTTAGGAAGGCTGCTGCAATACTACTTTAGTGAGTAATAATGGAGACTCAAACTAGCCATTCTATAGGCTTAAGGGGAAAAAATTTTTTTTTTTCAAAAGTAGGATTCTTAAGATTTTTTTCACCTGACATGAAAGATAATCTTGAGTTTGGGTGGATGGTAATGCCATTAACTAGGATGCAATTACAAGTGAAAGGGCAGGTTTACTGCAGAGGGAAGCTTAACCACAATCAAATAGAGGGTTCTGGGACTCAAGAAAATTGATGATTTTGAAGCCACAGGAATACTAGTAAAAGTCAAAGCCACTGAATAAATGAGAACAGTAGATGGGAAGAAGCCCTGGAAATGTGGGAAATCTTTTGTATGTGTAGAGAAAAAATACAAAGCTAATGAAGTTCTGGCAGAAGAAAGGAGGAGTGCCAAGAAAACACAGATATGTGATTGTCTTTCAAGAAAGAGTTTCAAGAAAATGCTGAAGACTGGGAGGTAGTATAGTAGAGTGACTGAGTCTAGAATCAGAAGGATTTCCTGTTGCACCTCTGCTTGATTGAGATTTGTAGGCTGCATGACTTTGAGCAAGTTATATAATCTTTATTTGTAGAGTGAAGGCACTCTTATATCCTATCTCATAAGGCTGTTGCAAAAAATAAATTAGAAATAATACCCTTAAAGTGCTTCTCACTTTGTGTGGCATATACTAAGCAATTGATATCATCTACTACTATCAACAGTAATAAAAGATGCTTCAGTTGAAAAGAATGTGGGAGAAGTGGATGTAAGGCAAGGATTACAAACCTGTAGGAACTACCCACCTGCAGATGTGGGGTTTTGAAGTCTTTGCAATATAGGTATCTTTATAATTCTTACCTGTACAGTGTTTGGATGAGGTGTATGTGTGTCCATGCCTGAATAAAAATAGTTAATTTTAAGTAGGTCCGATAATTACATGAAAAGGGATTCAAGGACAATATTAAGAAGGCTACTATTTCTTCTAGTATGATTTATGAAGAAATGCCTTAAAGAAATGAATCAAATGCAGATGCATGCTAATTTGGTTTCATTTCTTTGATGAAAATTACTTCCTGTTATTTTGTCACAGTGTGATATGCTTGTTTTTATT
This sequence comes from Rhinolophus sinicus, assembly GCF_057876585.1. Taxonomy (NCBI): domain Eukaryota; kingdom Metazoa; phylum Chordata; class Mammalia; order Chiroptera; family Rhinolophidae; genus Rhinolophus; species Rhinolophus sinicus. Next base: position 101,841,735 of record NC_142515.1, on the reverse strand, counting down.
CCTTTAAAACAAATAAACAATTTAGATTTTGATCAGGATTTGAATTTAACCCATTTGGCTTATGAAACAAGTCATTAAATTAAAAAAAAAAAAAAGGCCAGAGGTTTTTTGAATTTTCATGTTCAAATATAATTTAAAGAATTAAGGATAATTTAGCATTTTGATTTACTGTTTGATAGTCTCTTCAAATTAACATTTAAAATGTTTTTATGGAATTTGAAAAGGAGATTGTGAAATATCAGATACAATCTCAAAAGTCTGAGCATGGTTTTGAAAAATGTATTTTAAATGTCATTTACTGTTAGGAAAATTGTTTTGGTCACAATACAGTAGCAAGCATAATCGGCTACATAATATAGCACATACATAGTTTACACACATGCATTATGGGTACAGGTTCCCTTTAGAGTGAATGCGCATACAGCATCCTTAACTAGTAGAGCTTTAAGCTTTTCCACCTATTTTGTGATTTCTGCAAGTTAAACACAACTGCTTACTTACCTTTCTTTTTGTTCGGATCCTCATTTATTTCAGCAGAACTAAATGAGTGACTTTTCTCCAAGGCATGAATATAATGCCTCCAGAACTGAGATCCCTACTTCATTCTTCTGGATTAAAAAGATATAAACTAAAGCTATTTTTAACTTTCTTCTTTGCTAACCTATGAAGGCACAATAGCAGACCCTCCCTTTGATTACTGATGAGGGTCTACTGTGGTCATTGAATATTATACAATAAACTGTTTACATAGCAGCCCTTTTTACAGGTTTTAAATCTTCCCAAGCTGCCAGTTTCCAAAGCTGGGTCTGCCAGCTGGCAGACACAGAGGTGCTTGTGTTCTAGTTGATTGAGGTAATTAACAGCCCAAACTGTCAGAAGGTGACAGCAGGCAAAAAGTTCTTGCCCTGGGGTCACAGCTGGACTCCAACAACTTGCTCCTGATTTACCAGTAAAACTAATAATGTAAGTAATATTGGTATTAAATGATAAAATCAAGGGTCAGGCTGAAATTCTGGTTTGTACCACATATTCACAGGTAGCAAATTAGCAATAATGTCGTGCAGTTACTCTGCCCTGTTAAATAACCCCTGCAAAAATCAGCACGTGCCTGTTTTGGCAACAAGATGTGGATCTTGGTACAGTTAAAGGAGCAAATGGATGTCTTTCCCTTTGATTTCTTTCCATAAATGTACCTTCAGAGAACTGCAGCAGTTTCTTATGACTGTAGAGAACACAGGACTAGAGGTATATGAGCAACTCATGTTTATGGAATATTCACTGTGTACCAGCCACTGGACTAAGGGCATCTTTTAGCCCTTAGCATCATTTCTTTTAATCCCTATGTCCATCCTAATGCTACAGTACTATAATACTTGTTAGTTCACAAAAAGTGAAATCGAGAAGCAGAGACATGAAGTAACTTCCTCGAATCACACAGCTAGGAGGTGGCAGAGTGGAATTGAAACCCACCTCATCTGTTTCTAAGGCCCAAGTTCTCAGTAGCTCCATGGTATTGCCAGATTATAAATGGCCTTGAAGAACCTGGTGGATCACCAAATGATTTTTAGCAGAAGAATGATGTCTTTACACTTCCCTCTCCAAGGTGGAGAATGTATTAGAGAGGCATCCATTGATGTGTGGAGATCATTTAGGAGCATAATGGAACCTGGATGGTAAATGATCGTTCAAGGGTTGCCCTAAGTGGTAGTGCTAGGGACACACAGAGATGGAGATATTAGATATGTAGCACTTACTCCCTCACGGGATGTGGAGGGGAAGACTGAAAAAAAGGATCTGTGTTTGGACAGCTGACTAGACGATGATACATTAATTGCTGAATAAGCCAGTTGATAATTTGTAGAAAAAAGCCAGAACATAATTTTTGGTATCTTGATAAAAATGTATGGTTTATATGACCATTGGGCAGCAACTGGGAACAAATATATCTTCATTATAATATGATAACATTTAGTACATAACTCTATTAGGTAATAAAGTTTTTTTTGGCCTGAGATGTTTATTTAACAGTGCTACTTAATAATAGGACATGTGGGCAATGACCAAACACAGATGTCCACTAGAATCTCACAGCCTGCTGAACTATCTTTCAAAGTTCCCATCGCCTAAAAAGTTTTTTTCAGTTTATAATCCCCAGTAATACCTCTCCCTTGAGGATATCTGTGAAAGTTTGTTGGGGATTATTTTTGCAGAATTAGAATTGCCCAATATTTTGTTAATTTATAGTTTGACAAACATGTCAAAATAAATATTGGCTTTTACAGTTAGGCTAGAGAGGCACTTTTCTATTTAAAAAGTGAGGCTTTTCAGTAACTATTCACTGGCACTTGTCAAATATGGTATTTGTTTAGAACATAACTTTGTGAACATTTATGTCTCTGTGATTCAGTCTAGACTGAGTTGTAATATTCTCCTTATTAGGCTTCTTGAGAAAATGTCATAGGTAAAGAAGATAGCGGTTTAGCTACTTCATGTGCTTTCATATAGAACAGTGATTCTAGATAGTTCTGTAATAAGATTTCTTTCCATTGCTTTTATATTCTTTAGGCATTTTGGGTTTTAAAAATATTTCTACCAAGCTTTATTATCGTCATAACATTTTTTTTTTCATTTTTATATCAGAGTTTCTGATCAGTGTGAGATAACCAATGTTATCCAATGAAGTCAATAAAATTCCAGTTTAAATTAAAGGAACATGATATTAGGGTTAACCTGTGAAACTTTATCTTAGGTAAATGTAATATTTCAATTAAAAATATTAACAATGATACAACAGCTTTTATCAGTTAGAATTCAATTTGGCTGAACTTAATAAGGCCCAGAATTACAGTGCCTTTAAAATAGGTTTATTTCTCTTTAACTTAATGTCCCAAAGGATTCTAGGGCTGGTATGACAACTCTCCTCCATGAAGTTCTAAGGCAGCTGTACTCACTACACCATCATCCCTCGGTGTGGTAGGCTATTAAGGGCCCCCTCCCCCCTAAAGTATCATATTCTAATAGCTGGAACTTTAATGTTACCTTATTTGGGAAAAATGTCTTTGCATATGTGATTCAGTTAAGGATATTGAGATGGGGATATTATGTCAGATTATTCAGGTGGGTCCTAAATGCCATCACTTGTATCCTTACAAACGGAGGCAGAGGGAGATCTGATATACATACAGAGGTAAAGGTGATGTGAAAGCTGAGCAGAGAGAGATTTGAGGATGATGGCCTTGGAAATTGGAGTAATGTGGCCAAAAGCTTAGGAATACCCTTCTAAATTTTGAATTCAAGGACTTCTTGATTTGGGCCAAGTGATATTGATTTTGGACTTCTGGCCCCCAGAACTGTCAGAGAATAAATTTCTGTTCTTTTCAATTACCAATTTTGTAGTAATTTGTTATAGCTGACACAGGACACTAATAGACTAGGATATGATACATGTCCTCATGGTTTGAGACAGACAAACGTCTTATTCATCTTCTAAACAAGAATGTGTAGAAAGAGGAAGGTATATATGAATTCATTCATCCAACAAATATGTATGGAGAGTCTATTATATACCAGATATTGTTCTAGATGTTTGAAATGCATCAATGAAAATATACCAAAGACTTATTTGTTCTTGGAACATGTATTCTAGCATATGAAGACAAATAAAGATAAACAATAAAATAAGCCATTCAGAAACCAAGTAAGTTGCAGTTTTAAATAGATTGGTGATGGTAGGACTCACTCCATTGAAAAGGTGGGATTTGAGCAATGACTTGAGAGGGTGAAAGTTAGTCAATAGAATATATGAGGGAAGGGTTCTGTATAAAGAAGAAATAGCTAGAGCAACGACTCTGAGATGTAAGAGTGTCTTATATGTTTTAGGAACGGCAAAAAAGGGCAGCTGTGATGGGATACAATGAAAACGGTAAATGAGGTCAGAGAGGCAAGAAGGGGATAATCAAGTAGGATCTCGCAAGTTATAGTAAGGTCTTTGATTATTGAAATGCACAGCCATGGGAGGTGTGAGCTGAGAAGTGATATGATCTGACTTAACTATTAAAAGGATCATTCTAGCTGCACTGTTGAGGATAGACTGTAGGGGCTGGGGTAGACTCAGAAAGACGTATTACAGCATTATTCAGGCAAGATTATAGTGGTTCAGATTGGAGTTGTAACACTACAGATGGAGGAAAATGGTTAATTTCTGGATATGTCTTGAAGATAGAGCCAATAGAATTTCTGACAGATCGACTATGAAGTCTAAGGGAACGAAGGAATGAAAGATGACTCCAAAGACTTGAGATTGACTAACTGAAAGGTTGATAATATTATCAAATAAAATGAGAATGCTGTAATGAAATTAGGTTTTGTTGGGGGATAGGGATTGTTAGGGGAAGGCCAGGATTTCAATATTGTTTAAGCTATTATACATCTACATGAAGAAGTCAAACAGGTATTTGAATATATGAATCTGGGAGAGAGGTCTAAGGTGGCGATATCCAGTGAAACTTTTGCTTCCAGTAGTAGCACACTTACTTATTTCAGACCGGTACTCTTACCAAGAATAACTAGAAAATTGGGACAAAATTTTAAAGTGTTTGAAGGTATTGGAAAGTTACCAAAGCTGTAAAGATTTGAGAGGATTTCTTCAGACACAGTGATTCAGATGGAAGCATGTAGATGCATTAAGGAAAACAGGGTAAATATTTAAAGATCTAAATGAAAATTAATTGTATCAATTGTCTTGTGAATTTGAGGTTTATGTATTATATAATAATAATTACACAAGGAGGATGGATAATTGGAGTATACTATTCTTAGGTCCTTGCAATATCTGGAAAGTGATGAAGCATTAGTTTATATTAGATTTTAATAAGTCAAGGAGACACGCTGTAATCTCCGGATTAATCATGTAAATTAGTAATCTATCATTGAGAAGAAACAAATAAGATGATATAAGATATTTGATTAATCATACAGAAAGCAAGAGAGGAGTGAAACAGAATTTATGAGAGGTGGGATGAGAAAAAAAAGCAAATAGTAAGACAGATGATTTAAACCTTAATACATCAGGAATTATATTAAATATAATACTCTAATTAAAAGACAAAAGATTATCAGACTCCTTTAAAAAAAACCAACTATGTGCTACTTACAAGAGATATACCTTGAATATAAGGATAAAAAAGTGTTGAAAGGAAAAGGATGGAAAAAAATCACACAAATTGCAAAGCAAAAGAAAGCTGGTGTATCAAACTAATGCCAAAGTTGATTTTAGGCAAGAAACATTACTAGAGATAAAGAAGGATATTTTGTAATGAGAAAATGTTCAATCCAGCATGACGACTTACGAGTTTTAAATTTGTATGCACTTAATACATAGCTTGAAAATATGTAAGCAAAAATTGACATAACTGAAAGGACAAACAATATACATAATCATATTTGGAATTTTAACACATATCTCTTAGTAACTCATAGAATAGTCAGAAAAAAACAAACAATAAAGATATAAACACAATTAACTTACTTGTTCTAATTAAATATGCAGAATACTGCACACATTAACTGCAGGATACATATTCTTTTCAACTGTATTTGTAACATTTACCAAAATTGACCGCAAAAATAAGTATAGGTTAACTAGAAAATCTCCAGTACAATTCCCTATGTAATTCTAAAATATACATGAGTAAAAAAAAAAAAAAAAACCAAACCCCCCCCCAAAAAAAAAAAAACTAATGGAAATTAGAAAATATTTTAAACTCAATAGTAATGAAGATATAATATATAAATACTTTGTTGGAAAATGAGACAGAAATTTATAACACTCTGTAAAGAAAAACAGACTAATAAATTATCTCAAGTATATATTGTAAGCAGTTGTGAATAGAACAACAGATCAAACACAAAGCAAGTTGAAGGGTAGGAAATAATAAAAGAACAGTAATCTATAAAATAATTTCTGTTTGGAAAGAATAATAAAATTGATAAACATCTGGAAAGAGTGATAAAAGAAAAAAGAGAATTACTAATGTTGGAGTGGAAAAAGTGATCACTACAGATTCCACAGACATCTTAATCATCGTAAGAGAACATTACAAACATTTCCATTAAAGTAAATTTTAAAATTTGGTTGAAATTGGATACTTCCTAGAAGAACATAAGCCATCAAAACTGAAACAAAAATATTTGAAAATCTGACTAGATCTATATGGAAGTTGAATCCATAATTAAAAACTTCTCTACCAAAATATTTCCAAGACTAATCGTCTTTACTGGTTGGTGAGCTTTGTCAAGCATTTAAGAAAGACAATATTAACACATTGTTCAAACAATAAAAAAAAAGGAGAGGGAGAATATTTTCCTACCTGTTTCATGAAGCCAGCCTAATTTTAATACCAAAATCCTGACAAGACATCACAAAACAACAAAATTACAAGCCAATCTCTTATGAACATAGGTGCAAAATTCCTTAACAAAATATTATCAGTCAGGCAGGCATTATATGCTTATTTCATTGTTGGAGAAACTGAAAGTTGGATTGGTTAACAATTACATGAATTTACATAGCTAATAAAGCCACAGGTAAACTAACCAGCAGTAAGGTCTAACCAGCAATAAGCCTGAATACACTATTTCCACAGCCATTAGGTGCCTTGGAAATACACTTTGTACATTCTAAAATAAGTTGTGTCCCCGAGCAGTGCAAATTGACCTCCCTTTTTTGCTCCCTTAGCATTTTATGTATGTCTACATTATAGCATTTATCACACTTTTTAAAATGTTTGTCTGTGCTAAGTGTCTTTCCCACACCTTCTCACCCTTTCATAGTTGTACAAAAACTTTGTTAGGAACTGTCCTTTATCTTGTTCATTTTCGCATCTTATTTTTCACCCAGAGGAGTACTGAAGTAATGTTGAATAAATGAATGAATGCCTAGATAAGAAAAAGGTTTTAATAGGACACAAAATGCACTAACCATTTAGGAAAAGATTGAAAAATCTGGCCACATTAGTATTAGGAAACTTCATTCGTGTAAAGACACAATTAAGATAGTAGTACAGAAATTCCCAGGTGACAAAATATTTTAGCTCTTTCAATATCTTGGTAGAAATTCATGTTGCTTTAAGATTTATGTAGCTATTAAATCTTAACCCAGCCACAACATTTAATTAATTACCAGATGCTAGATTCCATTACAAAGATGATATTTCTGTTGCCAGAGATTCTGCATGAAATTGTTCCCTCAGTCTAAAAAGAATAACATATTCATTTTTACTGGGGCATCATTACCATTTTAATTTAAGTTAATATGCCTTTAACTTTATTAATGCTCCCTTTGTCATGATCTCTTCTTTCATTGTGCTTTTATTTCAGAAAAAAATGTAGTTCTTAGTGTAAGAAACATGTTTTAGTTATTTCCTCTGTGATAGAAATTTGAAGTCTTTATTGAAATTATTAGCTATTATGTGACTATTTAGTAATTTATGACTATTCCTATTACAAAGTTTAAACTTTGCTGCCTTAAATAAAGTTGTGAGTGGAAGAGTAGCTTCAAATATTTAGGCATCTGTTTTCTAAATTCCTATACATAGGCTTTATTTGGCTTTAATAAAACTAATTAGCGCTATTTTCCTTTTGTGTGTGTGTGTCTGTGTGTGTGTGTGTGTGTGTGTGTGCATGTGACTTAGTAAAGAGGAACAGAAAGGAACACTATTTATTTATTTATTGAGTCATACCAAGATCTTTCCAATATGTTATTTTGTTAATTATCCAACCAGTCTGGCTGTAGGCATTATAACCTAATTGCTAAGATGAAAAATTTGAGGCTTAGAAGATTTAAGTTTCTTGCCCAAAGTCATAAGCTATTAAGTGGTGGAGCCTGATTTTGAAGCCATAGATGTGTCACCTCAAAGCCAATGAATCTGCTCTCGTCCAGGACCTTCATTTGTCAAAGCTCCATAGACTTTTTGTCGTTAACCTCCATTTTGCCATTATCTGCTATCTTTCTCTACCAATCTGTAGCACTTGGCAAAATGGATCCCTCCTTCGTTCTTCTCCCCACCAAAACTCAGTACCCTTTATTAAATGTCGATTTTTTTACAGAATGGAAACACAGAGTAAAAGTAGAAATAGGCCCCAGTTAGAAGCTTCAGGCCTGACCTTACATGACCCATGCTGCAGCAACTTGAACAGGACAAGCAGCAGTTATTTTCTTTAGATTGGGAATGTAGAAGGAGGTGTTGGATTCTGCCTTAACCTGCCTCCCATCTAGTCTTTGCCAAGTTATAAAGAGTCATCCGTATGAAATAGCATAGTAAGACGTCTTTCCTGCTACCTCAGTGAAGTGCATATCACCAGGAAAGCTTGTTTAGATGGCACAGAATCCAAGACTATGTTTAACGTGAGGAGAAACTGATACCAAAACATGGATGGGAAGACTGAAGGTGCAACAGGGCAAGTACAAGGAGAGAAAAATTTCCTCCTCTACTCATTGGATCCTGAAACCCAGTCCCCTGACCTGGGGGAGTATTGACTAGTTCCTCTTCTTCAGAGTCCTCACTCTGCTTTCTCTTGTTTTTGTTCTTATTCTTTTTTGAAGAATTATCATGATAGGGCACAAACTATCCTCTGGAAGCTCTCACTTAGCTACCTTGAGGATGATTTGAATGATGAGCCCCTAGAAGGTATTGATTTCTTTTCCATCTTTACCTTTATTTCCCATTTCTTTGACTTGTTCCCCTTAGAAGACTCGCTCTATCCCCCTTTATATTCTTTCATGGATTCTTGATATTCTCTCTTGGTATCCTCAGCCTTGCAATCTCACTCCCCCTTTCTTTTCTGTACATTCCCTTCCAGATACTGTCTGCCTTCTTGGAAAGATTTGTGATACTGATGCCAAGATGGGCTGACTTGATCCTCTCTCAGCTAGGTTGAGCCACACGTGCACAGACATGGGCCTCTTGGAGACAGTGGGGTCTCTGCCCTCCACCTCCACAAGCTTCTTGTGACCATTGTGATTCTTGGCCATCTGACCTTTTGCAGCTGTGTCCTCCTTCTCACTCCAATCACCGTCACCCTCAATACTGGAGGAGCTGGCAGAGGCATTGCTGTCAAACTTCTCTGCCATTTTTACCTCCTCTTCACCTGAGTTGAATGACATGGTTTCCTTACCTGAGTCATCACTGGTGGCATTCTCGAGGTAGGCATCCTTTTTCTGCTCAAAGGAGGCATCATGCTCACCTTCATCAGAGTTAGAAGCCTGTTTGTTGTAGTTTGGGTTCATCTCGTCTTTCAATACTCAGTTTTTGATGGTGAACTTTTTTGCATTGAAAAAATCAATTTCACATACTTCTCCCTCCCAATGTTGCTGACTGGTATACTGAGTGCCCTGCTTGGTCTCGATATCAACATCAAAGGAATAAGTGGTGGGGGTGCCACAGGCAAAGTTAATGAAGGCGAGCTCATAGCTGAGTGTGGGTGGCTTGTGAATATAGATGAAGCCCTCCTCCAGTAGGTATAGCTGTCCTGAGCTTACCTTGTAGGAGCAGGTGACACTGGGCGCCTGAGTACCCTAGGGAGTTGCCTGGGACTGTGATCTTGTGGTTCACCCACACTTTCATACCTGGCCAACCATCTTTTGGAAGGAATCCTGACATGTTCTTATTGTATGCCTATCAAAGTACTTCTCCATCTTTTCCTTGTTCATAGTGGGATGCAAGGATATGGCCTTGTCCTTGGAGAAGAGGAGAATGAGGACGTGCTAACAGGTTGGGCCCTGCTTGATTGATTTGGGGATCCAGGCTGATCACGAAAGACATCTGGGGCTGGTTTTTATGGGAGAGCAAAAAGAGATTAAGTACTAAGGTATATAGGGCGTCTTGTAGTAAAAGGTCTTGCCATGTAGGTGTAGCAAGGCAGAGGTAGATCTGAATGTTCTAACAATCAAGAGAAGTCAGACACTGAAGTTCCCAGAAGATGCATCTCCAATGGTTTAAATTATGTCCTCTTAGGACAGCACACACTAGGCGAATGCTTCCACCAGCTCTACACCATCCTCTAGAGTGGGAAGAACACAGAATCACACCTCCGTGAGAAAGATATGGGCATCAACATTCTGATGGAATTCCAATGTCACCTCTGTGGTACACTGGGACATATTGCTAGTCACCAATGTCAAAGGAAGCACCAATCCACAAAACTTCACTGTCCCACAATTTCAGCCCTTCACATATAGGACTTTCTGCATTAGCAACACAATAACGAGTTTTGAAGAAATCAGAGAATTTTTCAAATTCAGATTCTCATACGCTATCATACTTGTTGGCATGGTTGTTCTTTGTGTGAAGTTTACGTCTATGACCCAGAAATACACTGTGCTAGATGCCTTCTTTCAACAGTCCTGCCTGCATGTTGTGCACTTTGTCCATCTTGCTGTTCTTTAAGATGATGCCCACGCAGCTGAATCTCAGACAACCATCATTCATGTGGACTTTTACCTCCTGGTAGACATCTTGAATGCCAGTGTCTCTGCCATGAGAACACAGATTTGCCTTATTTGTTCACCACTTCTTAACATTTAGCACAGTGCCTATTTTGCACTCAATAAATGTTTGTGGAATAAATGAAAGAATTACTGGATGCTTGCTTTTCACAGTACACCTTGGTATGGGCCATGTATAGGTTTATGTAACAGCTATGCCTATGTAAAATTCAACAAGATTTTACTGATAACAAATATTGTTTCTGTAAATGACACCAATGTTTACCTAATCACCCACATAAAAAAACTAGGTACTTCCCATTTCTGGTTCCACAGGTAAAGAACTTGGAAGTCACCAGAACTTGGAAGAACTTGGAAGTCAAGTTCAGTTAAATAATAATGTAAACAGACTGAAAAATCAACAGCTCTTCTAGAATCCAAAAGATAGATGAGAACTCAAAGTCTTTAAGATTGGGAAAACAGACAGGCAAATACAGGGAGTCACAGCTTACTGGAGCAGATTCACGTGCAGAAATAGCCATGGGAACCACGTATTATCAGAACCTAACTGACTTAGGGAAAGGAAAAACTGAACTCCAGCAAGCTCTAGCTTTCCACAGGGTAGAAGGAAAATATCCACGTCCAACCCACTCTAGCCATCTTTGAGAAAAACACTTGTGAAGTTCATAGTGCAGAGGCATAGGCTTTCTAAAAGACTGAGACCTAACCATAGGACTATAAAACATTTCCTCTCTCCCTGCACCTTACCACTCACTACATCACTAAAGGCCTATTTACAGCAATTCTTTTTACCCATTACATCATGTCTAGCTATCAAGGAAAAATTACAAGGCATACCAAAAGGCAAACCCCCCCACAATTTGAAAAGATAGAGCAAACATCAGAACCAGACATGGCAGGGATCTTGGAATTATCAGACCAGGAATTTAAAACAACTATGATTAATATGTTAAGGGCTCTAAATGGATAAAGTAGATAGCAAGATAGCATACAAGAACAGATGGGCAACGTAAGCAGAGCGATGGAAATCTTAAGAACCAAAGAGAAATGCCATATATATATATATCATAACAGAAATGAACAGTGCCTTAGTAGATTGGATATGAAGTAGGCAACTAGTAGTAGTAGTAGTAGTAGTAGTAGTAGTAGTAGTCGTAGTAGTCGTAGTAGTAGTAGTAGTAGTAGTAGACAAGAAGAAATCTCAGGAGAAATTTTAAAATATTTTGAACTAAATGAAAACACAACTTACCAAAATTTGTGACATGCAGCAGAAACAGTTCTTAGAGGGGAATTTATAGCATTGAATGCATATATTAGAAAAGAAGAAATCTAAAATGAATAACCTAAGTTTCCATTTTAGGAAATTAGAAAAAGAAGAGCAAATTAAATCCAGAGTAAGCAGATGAAATAATAAGCAAGAAATCAATGAAATTGAAAACAGGAAATGATAAAATCAACAAAACCAAACACTGGTTCTTTGGAAATATCAATAAAGAAAAACAGAGAGAGGCTACAGGTTACTAATATGAGAAATAAAAGAAGGAACATCACTACAGATCCCTTGGACATTAAACATACAAACCAAAGCATAGTATAAAGAACCCTATGTTCACAAACTGATAACCTAGATGAAATGGACCAATTCCTTGAAAGACACAAAATGCCAAAACTCACACAAGAAAAAATGAGAAAATCTGGATAGGCCTATATCTATTAAAGAATTTGAGTCAGTAATTAATAATTAAAACAAAGCACCAGACCCAGATGGATTCACTTTTGAATTCTACCAAACATTTAAGGAAGAAATTATACCAATTCTCTATGATTTCTTTCAGAAGATAGAAGCATAGAGAATATTTCCTAACTCATGATGCTATCATTACCCTAATACCAAAACCAGACAAAGACAGTACAAGAAAAGAAAACTACAGATCAATTTTTCTTATGATCATTGATGTAAAAATCCTCAACAAAATACCAGCAAATCAAATCCAACAATGTATAACAAGAATTATACACCATGACCAAGTGGGATTTGCCCCAGGTATACAAAGCTGGTTCAACATTTAATTAATGTAATCCACCACAGAAAAAGGATAAAAAAGGAAAAATCACATGATCATATGAGTAGTTACAAGAAAAGTATTTGACAAGATCCAACACCCATTCACAATTAAACTCTTGGTAAACCAAGAATAGAGGGGGAACTTCCTCAACTTTATAAAGAATATCTACAGAAAACCTGTAACTTCTTAATGATGAGAAACTTGAAGCTTTCACACTAAGATCAGGAACAAGGCAAGGATGTCCCCTATCACCACTCCTTTTCTTTTGTGTTTTTTAATTAAAATTTATTGGAGTGACCATTTTTAGTAAAGTTACATAGATTTCAGGTGTACAATTCTGTATTACATCATCTATAAATCCCATTGTGTGTTCACCACCCAGAGTCAGTTCTCCTTCCATCACTGTATATTTGATCCCCCTTACCCTCATCTCCCACCCCCCACCCCCCTTACCCTCTGGTAACCACTAAACTATTGTCTGTGTCTATGAGTTTCTGTTTCTCATTTGTTTGTCTTGTTCTTTTGTTGTTTTTGGTTTATATACCACATATCAGTGAAATCATATGGTTTTCTGCTTTTTCTGTCTGACTTATTTCGCTTAGCATTATACTCTCAAGATCCATCCATGTTGTCACAAATGGTCCTATTTCATCTTTTCTTACTGCCGAATAGTATTCCATTGTGTATATATACCACAACTTCTTTATCCATTCATCTATCGAAGGACATTTTGGTTGTTTCCATGTCTTGGCCACCGTAAATAAAGCTACAATGAACATTGGAGCACACGTGTCTTTATGGATAAATGTTTTCAAATTTTTTTGGTAGATACCCAGGAGAGGGATTTCTGGGTCATATGGTAATTCTATTCGTAATTTTTTGAGGAACCTCCACACTGCCTTCTATAGCAGCTGCACCAGTCTGCATTCCCACCAACAATGTATGAGGGTTCCTTTTTCTCCGCAGCCTCTCTAACACTTGTTACTATTTGTCTTGTTGATGATAGCCATTCTAACTGGGGTGAGGTGATATCTCATTGTGGTTTTTATTTGCATTTCTCTGATGATTAGTGATGTTGAGCATTTTTTCATATGTCTATTTGCCATTTGTATGTCCTCTTTGGAGAAATATCACTTCAGGTCCTCTGCCCATTTTTCAATTGGGTTGTTTGTTTTTTTGTTGTTGAGTTTCATGAGTTCCTTGTATATTTTGGATATTAGCCCCTTATCAGAGGCACTGTTTGCAAAAATCTTCTCCCATTCAGTTGGTTGCCTCTTTATTTTGTCGACGGTTTCTTTTGCTGTGCAGAAGCTTTTAAGTTTGATATAGTCAAATTCATTTATTTTAGCTTTTACTTCCCTTGCCTTTGGAGTCAAAATAATAAAACGCTCTTTGACCCCAAGGTCCATAAGTTTAGTACCTATGTTTTCTTCTATGCAGTTTATTGTTTCAAGTCTTATGCTTAAGTCTTTGATCCATTTTGAATTAATTTTGGTACATGGTGACAGATAGCAGTCCAGTTTTATTCTTTTGCAGGTGGCTATCCAATTCTGCTAGCACCATTTATTGAATAGGCTGTCTTTTCTCCATTGTATGTTTTTGCTTCTTTGTCAAAAATTATCTGTCCATATATATGTGGTTTTATTTCTGAGTTCTCAATTCTATTCCATTGGTCTACATGTCTGTTTTTCTGCCAATACCATGCTGTTTTGATTATTGTTGCCCTGTAGTACAAGCTAAAGTCAGGGAGTGTGATAACTCCAGCATCGTTCTTTTTTCTTAAGATTGCTTTGGCTATTCGGGGTCTTTTGTGGTTCCAAATAAATCTGATGATTTTTGTTCTATTTCTTTAAAAAATTTCAATGCCTTTTATTTCTTTCTCTTGCCTGATTGTTCTGGCGAGGACTTCCAACAGTATGTTGAAAAGCAGAGGTGATAGGGGACAGCCCTGTCGTGTTCCTGAACGTAGAGCAAAGGGTTTCAGTTTTTCATCCTTAATTATGAGATTAGCTGAGGGTTTGTCATATATGGCCTTTATTATGCTAAGGTATTTTCCTTCTATACCTATTTTATTAAGTGTTTTAATCATAAATGGATGTTGTATCTTGTCAAATGCTTTTTCTGCATCAATTGATATAATCATATGATTTTTGTCCTTTATTTTGTTTATGTGATGTATCACATTGATGGATTTGGGTATGTTGAACCATCCTTATGCCCCTGTGATGAACCCCACTTGGTCTTGATGAATAATCTTTTTAATGCATTGTTGCATTCAATTTGCTAGAATTTTGTTTAGGATTTTTGCATCTGTATTCATCAGAGATATTGGTCTGTGGTTCTCTTTTTTTGTGTTGTCCTTACCAGGTTTTGGTATCAGGGTAATGTTGGCCTCATAAAATGAGTTAGGGAGTACTGTCTCTTCTTCAATTTTTTGGAAGAGTTTGAGCAGGATTGGTGTTACATCCTTTTTGAAGTTTTGGTAGAATTCACTGGTGAAGCCATCTGGTCCTGGACTTTTGCTTTTGGGAAGGTTTTGGATGACTGATTGAATTTCGTTACTGGTGATCGGTCTGTTTAGATTTTCCAGTTCTTCATGGTTCAGCCTAGGAAGGCTATATGTTTCTAAGAACTTGTCCATTTTTTCTAGGTTATTGAATTTGGTGGCATATAGTCCTTCATAATATTCTTGGATGATCCTTTGTATTTCTGTGGTGTCCGTGATAACTTCCCCTTTTTCATTCCTGATTTTGTTTATTAGTGTCTTCTCTCTTTCTATTTTAGTGAGCCTAGCCAAGGGTTTGTCAATTTTGTTAATCTTTTCAAAGAACCAGCTCTTTGTCACATTAATTTTTTCTATTGTCTTTTTGTTCTCTATTTCATTTAGTTTTGCTCTGATTTTTGTTATTTCCTTTCTTCTGCTGACCTTGGGTTTCATTTGTTCTTCTTTTTCTAGTTCTTTAAGGTATAACATGAGGTTATTTATTTGAGATTTTTCTTGTTTTTTGAGATAGGCCTGTAATGATATAAATTTCCCTCTTAAAACTGCTTTCGCTGCATCCCAAAAATTTTGGTAGGATGTATTTTCATTCTCATTTGTTTCTATGTATCTTTCAATCTCACCTCTAATTTCTTCTTTGACCCAGTCGTTCTTTAAACGTATGTTGTTTAATCTCCATGTATTTGTGGTTTTTCCTGCTTTCTTTTTGCAGTTGATATCCAATTTCAAAGCATTGTGATCAGAGAATGCGCTTGGTATGATTTCAATCTTCTTAAATTTGCTGAGGTTAGTTTTATGTCCCAATATATGGTCTATCCTTGAGAATGTTCTATGTACACTAGAAAAAAATGTATAGTCTGATGTTTTAGGATGAAGTGCTCTATAAATGTCAATTATGTCCATTTCATCTAATGTCATTTAGGGCTGCTATTTCATTATTTATTTTCTGTTTGGATGATCTATCCATAGCTGTCAATGATGTATTTAGGTCCCCTAGTATAATTGTGTTTTGGTCAATTTCTCCCTTTAGTTCTGTTAGTAGTTGCTTGGTATATTTCAGTGCTCCCTGTTTGGGGGCATAAATATTGATGACTATTACATCTTCTTGTTGTATAGTCCCCTTTACCATTATAAAATGTCCATCTTTGTCTCGTTATCTTTTTCACCCTGAAGTCTATTTCATCTGATATCAGTATAGCTACACCTGATTTTTTCTGGATACCATTTGCTTGGTGCGTCAATTTCCACCCTTTCACTTTGAGTCTATGTATGTCCTTGTAGCTGAGATGCGTCTCTTGGAGACAGCATATGGTTGGGTTTAGTTTTTTGATCCAATCTGCTACTCTGTGACTTTTTATTGGTGAGTTCAGTCCATTTACATTTAAGGTGATTATTGATATGTGAGGATTTCCTATCATTCTATCTTTAGTTTTCTGGTAAGACTGTGTCTCCATTGTTTCTTTGCCTTTTTGTTGTTGTCTATTATTTCTGTGTGGTGGTATTCTATGATGTTTCCCTTTGTTTTTTCTTTTATTACAGTATATACTTCAGTTCTGGATTTTTTTTGAGTGGTTACCCTTACGTTTATGTAAAAGAAAGTTTGATATTTAGAGTATTCCAATTTCTTCAGCATGCCTATTTCTCCATTCCCATATTCCGGTTCAGGCCTTTACTCTCCCCTTTTTTATGTTTTGGTTGCCACAAATTGTCCCTGTTGATGGTGGTCAAATAGCCTCCTTTACTATTTCTTGTAGTTCAGGTTGTGTATTAGAAAATTTCCTCAGCTTCTGTATGTCTGGAAAGGTCTTTATTCCTCCTTCATATTTAAAGGATATCTTTGCTGGGTATATTATTCTTGGCTCATAATTTCTCTCTTTCAGTAGTTTGAATATTTCGTTCCACTCCCTCCTGGCTTGTAGAGTTTCTGCTGAGAAATCTGATGATAATCTAATGGGCTTTCCTTTGTAGGTTACTGTCTTCTTTTCCCTGGCTGCCTTGAGGATTCTTTCTTTGTTGTTGATTTTTGACAGCTTCAATACAATGTGCCTTGGAGAAGGCCTGTTGGGGTTGAGGTAATTAGGTGTTCTATTTGCTTCTTGGATTTGAGGATCCAGTTCTTTCCACAAGTTTGGGAAGTTCTCATCAACTATTTGTTTGAATATATTCTGTGTTCCCTTTTCTCTTTCTTCTCCTTCTGGTATGCCCATTATTCTTATATTGCTCTTTCTGATGGAGTCAGAAAGTTCTTGTACAGTTCTTTCATTTCTTTTAAGGCTCAAGTCTCTTTCTTCTGCCATGCGTGTCATTTCCCGGTTTCTATCTTCAATGTCACTGATTCTTTCCTCCATCTGGTCAACTCTACTACCTAAGCTGGCTATTTCATTCTTAATTTCTTCTATTGAGTTCTTAATCTCCAGAAATTCTGTTTGGTTCTTTTTTTAAAATTTCAATCTCTTTGGTAAAATGCTCATGTTGTTCTTTGATTGTGTTTCTGAGTTCATTAAACTGCCTTTCTGGGTTTTCTTGCATCTCATTGAGTTTTTTCAGAACTGCAATCTTGAATTCTCTGTCATTTAAGTCACATATTTCCATATCTTTACATTCATTTTCTGGAGACTTTTTGCTTTCTTTCTGAGCTTTCTTGTTGCCTTGGTTATTCATGGCAATTAATGATTCATTATTTCTCTTCCTAGACATCTATGGGAGTGGTTTCTGCAACAGGTTGATAGGAAGAGGTCTTTCTTTTGTTTTCCCGTCCATGTTTGTAGAATGTTTTATTCTCTCTGACTGCAGCCTTTTTCTCTCTCTCACACAGTAGTGTTATGTTTTCTCTGCACTATTCCAGCCTCTCACACAATGGGGGGATTCCCTGGAAGGTGGGCTTCTCCTCTGTTAACAGTTTGCCTGGGACATAGGGCACCGCATCCCTGTGGAGATGCGGAGAGCTTTTGAAGTTCCAAATCTCTTCCTGCACCAGATTCAGAGACCGTGTGTTTCAGCAGTTCTGTTTACTCCTGCAGGGATCCACCCCGATAGGTGGGGACAGGGGTTGGGTGAGTTGTGAAAACTGGCACAGAGCAATGTCTGTGACCACCACCACAGCCGGTTCTGCTTCCACAGCTCCCTCCCCTTTGCCAGAACTATTTGGGCTGCGAATCTGTGTCTGTGGACCACAGTTCTCAGAACTGCAAATATTCTGTTCTTTTGATCTGATACTGCTACTGTTTCACTTCTAGCACTGGGCAGGTGAGGGCGGGGCGAGCTATAGGAGGGTAGGGAGGGGGTGTCTAATTTCAGTGCCTAAGGCTTCCATCCTCTGCAGCTGTGAGGGCTTAAACCACTGTCTTCAGCCTTCTTCCCTCAGTCTTTGCTCGGAGGTCTCTGCCGTGAGTGTTGGGTTCAGCCATGTTATTTGCTGTCCCCTCAGCCCTGTGGGCCATAAACGGAGCCCTAGCAGTCCATGTTCTTCCCTCTGCTGCAGCTGTGGTAGTTTCCGGATGCAACGAGCTCAGAGCATTGAGCTAGGTCTGCGTCCTGTACCCGCGCGGCTCCGTCTCCGCACTTCTCCCTTCCCTCGTCCCCTGCCAGCGCAATTTGCCCAACTTTAGGTGAATGCAGTAGTGAGACTCTTCATCTTGCCTGTCTGCTGTGCAGGGAGTCCTTTTTGGAGTTGTAGTTTTTCAATTTGTTGTGAATTCCAGGGGCAATTTCCAGAGGCTCACCTGATGCCACCATTTTGATGATGTCTCCTACCACTCCTTTTCAACATCATGTTGGGAGTTCTAGCTAATGTAATAAGACAAGGAAAGGAAATAAAAGGTATACAAATTGGGAAGTAAGAAATGAAAGTCTTTGTTTGCAGATGATGTGATCATCTATGTTGAAAATAGGACTTTCCCAGATTCAAATCCAATCATGTTATTCTCTTCATTGCTCCTATTATCTTCAGAGGAAGATACACCGGACTCTTCCAGACTCTTTAAGACTTTGTCTCAGCCTTCCCATCTAGTGGTGTCTTTCTCATTTCTTACCCTAACACCCTATACTTCAGTTGTTTCAAACTTGTTTCAGATCCCCAAACATGCAGTGGTGTGTCTCACTTGAGAGCATGCTTTACTTGTGCCTTGAAATATCTTTACTTTGGTCCTTCACTTGGATACTACCTATTTATCCCTCAAGACTTAGCTCAGGCATCCCCTTCAAGACATTGTGTTTGAAGGTCAGCCTTGATTGGGAGATCCTCACAGATGTTCCCCTAATATCACTGGACTCTATTCATGGCTCACCATAATACACAATATTGTAGTTACTTGTTTATGTATCTGCCTCTCCGTTTTCCTCAGTAACTATAAGCTCCTTGAAAACAGGGATTTCCTGAAGCATCTTTATGTCCTTGGCAGCAGCATAGTTCCTGAATATAAGGTTACAGTCATGGTTAATCACATGAATAAATGATTGAATGAATCAATGAAATCTTTTCAAATTTACTTGGAAAATATTTCTCACATGTGTCTTTCCTCTCTTTTCCTGCTGGCATTTTCTTTTCATTTTAGGTTTTAACCATTACAAGTAGAACCTTGTAATGATGCCTAAGAAACTCTTTTTAATATGAGGTCCTTCTCTCTTTCCCTCTATAAACACAGACACACACACACACACACACACACACACACACACACACACACACACACCTCGTCTGTTTCTATCCTGAACACTATTATACTAGATTTTCTTAAACACTGCTGTCCCTAGTCACTTCCTTGACCAACACCTTCCTGCCATTTTCTTTGCCAGTAAAGCTCTTATTTCTCTTCTTCTATTAATTCAGATTATATTTATTTACCTCATCTATGAGAAGTGTTCCCTGACTGCTCTAGCTCTTGGTATTTGAAATCCTTCACCCGAATGCTTTTAGCATTTGGTACGTGTTCCTCAAATTTTAACATAAATGAATGTACAACATGGAGTATAACCCCAACTGGATTGTGAGTCTCTTGGGAAAAGAGGGTGCATTTTAGACATCTGTACCCTCCTACAGAATAGAATCCTGAATTGAGAAGATAGTAATACTCAGCAACTATTTAGTGATTGATTTCATGGTATTTGTTTGGAATTACTTATTGTCATTTTTAGAACTATTAGTAGACAGAAATACAATTGGATGCTCACTCATTAAGGTATTCCATCTTATTTTAATAGGACCTTATGAATTTCTACATTTTGGTTTAAGAGATATACTATTATGTTCATTTTCATGTATCTGTATGTTTGTTTGATTAGAATCTTAATATGTTAAGATCTTAAAATGTAAGTCTATGGAACAACAAAGTTAAGCACTTGGGATATGAGCACAGATTAACCTGGTTTAGAATTATCCCTGGGTCTTGATCCAGCTGAATTCCTCAAGCAAGTTACTGAATTTCAAAGCCTCAGTTTCCTTATCTGTAAAATAGAAATAATGCATTCCTATTTCATAGACTTTTGGGAGAATTAAAAGCATCTGTCAACTTGAAAGAAAAGAACTATTGATAGTGAATTGTATATCCAGTGAAACTATCTATTATAAATGAAGTGGAAACCCAGACATTTTCCTATGAATGAAAACTAAAAAAATTTGTCACTAGCAGACCTACTCTTAAAGAATCGCTAAAAGAAGTTTTTTGAATGAAAAGGAAATCATAAATTAAGGAATCATGGAGCATCAGGAAGAAAAAACAATGGAAATAACAGAAATATGGGCAAACACAATAGACTGTCTTTTTCTTCATGTGTTTTACAAGTGCCTCTTTTGTCCATTATGATGCTTTAAATTTAAATTTAAATTTTAGTAACGTTTTTAATTTAATTTAACCAATGTCAAAAAACGGAAAATCTGACAGAGCAAAGTGCTAGATATATGTTAATTTTTACTACAAAAAGGACTTAAAGATCAAGTTCAAACTTCTCATTTTATCTTTAAGGAAAATGAGATCTAGAGAGGTCAAATGAATTGCTCAAAACCACTAGTTAATGAGAAGAGTGTCCTGGAAAAAAAATTCCTGGTCTCCTAACACTCAATCTAATGTGTCTTCCAATTTCCCGTATTATTCTGCAGTCTGACTAGATTCTGAGGATTCCCTGAGGGCCTTATTAGTATGTTCTACTTTATCTTATTGTAGCCTTATAGTGCTCTGGGAGAGTTTGGTATGTAAATTGTTGAAATTAAAAGAATAAAAACAAAAATATTTCATCATATCCAGTTCCTTTATTTTTCATATAAATATTCATTTATATAGCTAGTGGTTCAAATTTCATTTGAATTTTTCCTGAATTGAGTTGTAATCAACTTTTCAGAAATATTAACATTTTGGGTAAAGTATAGCAGTATTTTTATCTTACAGGAGGTTGTTATTTAAGATTTTTTTTTAATCCATTCAGAATTTGAAAATGCTCATAATTGTCCTCTTCAAAAAAAGTCCTACATGCAATTTTGAAGAATGCTTTCTTAGTATATGAAAAAATGACTAACCCCATTATATGTTGGTGGTTGAATGATGGAAAGCAAAGAAATTCTCTGTAGACTAGAGTTTCTGGGGGAGGGGGCCTATTCTTTAATGCAGCTTTGAAAATAAAACTTCACTATTTATCAGAAAGGATACTTTTCCCATGTTTTCATGGATATTCAGCTCTAACAACAAGGACATGTTTGGCTCGTTTAGAATCATAGAACTTTTGAGAGTACAGAAAAATGTTTCTAGAGGGAGAGCTAAATCAACTCTCATGCGTAAGTAAGAAATGAATCCCAATTCTTTCTTGTTTCTGTTTCCCCCCAAAAAAAATTTGTACAAATGAGGAAGTAGTGCCAAGGACCTATTAGTAATAGTTATTTCCTAATTGCAGCGGGAAGCATCCTGCATGTTTAAATAAATATTGTTAACTCTGACCTCTCGCTTTGCCAGGACTGATAAGGCAATTGTTTGACCTATATGAAGCACATACAGTATACACAGAGTGGAGTGCAGCAGGAAAACAGGAAACAATAAATCAGAAATTAGAGCACTGATTGTTGTAGCTAATTACATCAGGCTTCTGCTTAATTTCTCACTCTGTCATTCTAACCTGATTTTCTTGCCAACAGACTTTGCAAATTGCTGGTGTCACGTACATTCAGCAAATAATAATCCTTAGTTACTGTGACTGACAAATGAATGAGCAGGAGAAGATAGTTTATTATGCAAGGATGAACAGAGACATTCACCAGATACCTGCCTGGATGCTCTTCTAATTCACTTACCTAGATGAGCTGCATGATGCATTTCTCCAGGAGCAGAGATTTTGGCATCAAGACTGCTTAATTAGATTTGTGGCTTGGTTTGATAATATTGAGCAAGAAGAAAAGATGGTACTGTAAAAGAAAGGGAGGAAAGAGATTGGCTTGGACAAAGAAAGAGATAAAGTGGTAACTTAGCTATTTAAGTCAAATCTGAAAATAATATGTTTAGGGTGAGTGAGATTAGTCAGCACATTACTGCAAGCTAATCTTGTCTACACATAGATTTGGTGAGCTAACGGTATTTTCAGCCCATTTTGGTTTAATTATTGAAATTTGAAACCACGTGTATAAATAAAGAATGATAAAAATGAGATACTCTTATTCAAAATTAATTGTTTGATTACTCCCAGATTCTACTTCTGCCTGTAGATACTGCATGTCAATTCAGTTTCCGTGATCCCAGCCCTGGTGTTGTTTATATAGTCTAAAATCAACGTTCCTTTCGATTTTTACCTAATTTACATGGTTTCTATGCATTAAACAATTTTGCTACAGCCTCTGAAGATGGCATTTGCAATATCTTATTGAAGAGAATTTTCACTCCCTCGTTATTTAATAAATTTCCATATTCTGGGCATATTTTCTACCTTTCTTGTATTGTTTACTAATTGGATTATCCCACTGCTGAGCAGATCCAGAACTAGCAACCACTTTACCCAGGCTCTCTGCTTCTTTGGTGCTTACTGAAGCAGAGAGCCTGAGTAAATCATATAATTTACTGAAAATCATATAATTTTGTTGAACTGAATATGTCCGCAAGTTCGTTAGAATGAAAACTGTTTCTCAGCTTAAAATCGCATTGACTTCATCCTTCCATTTTCAGTGGGCTCTGATTTTCCTGCTTTAATGTCATTTTCATGGGAGGAGAAATGAATTCAACACAGAGATGTGAGGAGATAACAACAGAACCTTTCCCAAATCACAAAGGACTGGTAGAGCTGTGGGGTTTCCATTTTTGGGAAATCACTGTTCCACTTGGTAAAACAAGAGGTCAAAGTTAACTATTTATTTAAATGTGTAGGTGAGGTCTTACATTCCAGTGATGTAGTTGGAATGAGGGCTAATTAAGCAGCTTGGGAACTGTGGTACAAGGGCCAAAATTGGATATAATGTACCAGCATTGCTGCCAGCCCAAAAGTCAAAGGGAGCAGAATATTTCATTCCTAGTGCCTTTACATTAATTCTTGTATATAAAGTATTTAAGCCTCTCCAAATCCCAAGCTGACTTTCCAAGAGTCCTTCTTAATAATTCTTTTCTTGTGTCTATGTTTTCAGGCCCATTTTATAAATATATACTAAACATCCATTGTATGTCTATTGTTTTATTGCATGCTCCCACAGGGGAGAAATCTTGATGTGAGAGAAATGTATTCCAAATTTATTCCTCCCAAAATCAGTCAAAGGAGGCAAATTTGAACTCACAAAAACAAGCATTAAGTAACACCAACCATAACATGATTTTCTAGATATTTAAAGGTGTGGTATTGACAAGGCTGTGGAATTTAAGGGGAACAAATTTGTCAGAGAAGACTTAATGGAGATAATTTGACATGAACAGTTCAGTAATTTGAATTGAACATGGAAGGATAGACAGCATTTGGATAGCTGGAGAGGATGGAGAAGACATTTTAAGCAAAGAAAATTGATTAGAAGTGGGGGGAAAATACATAGCAAGACTGGAAAAAGGAAAATGAGTGGTATGAAGAGGTAGGTTTGAAATGTAGCTGGATAGAGAATGTGGGCCAGATCCTGCGCATTATGGGAAGGGTTAGGACTAGTGTCACAGGTAGTGGATCCCAGAGCTAGGGTCTGATGTGTGGAAAATAGACTATGGAGAGGAAAGGCTGGAACCAGCACATAGAATTAGGAGACTATGAAATAATCCAGGTTTTATGTGATCAGGGTCTAGGTGGTGATTGTGAGAGAAAAAAGGAAAACGTGAATTCAAATCTGTTTGGAAACAGAGGTTGGCAGACATGATGAGATTCCATGTATAAGAAAAAAGGGAAGGTTGAGTCAAAAATGACAGATTTGTCACCTGGAAGAATTATCTTTACTTTGGTAAGAACAGAAAATTTGGAAGGACAGTGTTTCGATGGAAAGATGAAAGGGCATCAGATTCCAAGGAGAGGAGGAAAACGGACAGAGTTCTTTTCTGGTTGTAGCTGCTATGAGCCTTTCAGATGCCTCATTCCTTATTGGTTACAGACATTTGTATCAGCACAGCTTGGTTTGTCTAAAGCACACAGACCTATCTGAGGACAGTGGGTATGACAACTGCATAAAATGTGTCAAAACTAGAAAGGTTTGTGTGGGGAAGATGACAGGCTGATGAAATATGAAATTCTACCCCTTAAATACCAGAGGCAGCATGATATTTGGGGGCAAGGGAGGGCACATACTTTCATAGGAAGCC
Source organism: Rhinolophus sinicus (assembly GCF_057876585.1). Lineage (NCBI taxonomy): Eukaryota > Metazoa > Chordata > Mammalia > Chiroptera > Rhinolophidae > Rhinolophus > Rhinolophus sinicus. The sequence continues at coordinate 101,816,937 of NC_142515.1, read as the reverse complement.
ACCACAAAGAACTCTGTCCTTCTAAATGGAGATGTGTTTCTAGTTTCCTTTCCTCCTCCCATCAACTCCAGGCAGCTTTAATCTTAACTGTGCTCCAGTAGCCTGGTTCTTATACTGGCCTTGCTTGGGTTTGGCATCTTCTGCCTGTTGACTGGTATGTGATTGGCCTGTCTCCCACTCTGCTCTTGCTTTAAATACTAGGCTCCAGGATCTACTGTCTTCCCTCATTCCACCCTCTAGGATTGGCTTTGGAACTGCTATGTCATCAGTCTCCAAGGGAAGAGACTAAACAGTCCAGAATAGTATACACATAATCTTCCATTTTCTCCCACTTCTTTCACACCCAAACCATTACAAAATTAGACACGAAAGCCTGATCCCTTTGTTCATTACTATGCTTTTACTCCCTTCACCCTCACTGCCAGATGACATGGGGCTAAAAAATCAAAGTGGAAGCGTATTTGCACTTTATGCATGTATTAGCTTTTGTGAGAGTTTCGAGCTTTTGTGCAGCAGACAAGGGTGTGATTGTGAATTGTATGTCTCTCCATTATTCAATGTGACTACAATAAGGAACTCAAGTATACATCCTTATCTAAGACCGTTCATATTGATCTCGGTTGTGTTTGTAGTTGCAGGCAGTCCCAAGATTCAGATCACTCCTCAGAGGAAAGCCAGTCATAATCTCCTTTGGTCATAACAGGAGTGATCCTTCCAAATGAAACCAAGATAAAATTCAAGTTGGACTTTTGCAAATGAGTCCATTAGTTTTAAGGAGCCCACGGCTTGATTTGCAGTGTTCAGTGAGGCTAAATCTTGCAATAAGTCATTAATCTGGTTTCATTTTTTTGACCCTGTTTAAGAGCCAGTGTTAATGGAATGTATATACAGATCAGTGTATTAGGCCAAACTCGGGATCTAGAATGGAGGTTGGTTAAGGTTAGCCCAGACTGACATTCCAGGAAAACTTGTTTTATTTCCCCTCTCTTCCCATAGACTTTACAACACTCTTTCTCCAAGTAATTTACACTGGTGAATGATTTACTATAAATGGGTGTACTGTAATAGTTCAAAGTTTTTCTTTTAATCGTAATTCCCAGAATAATTAACTTTTAAAAGAGCCTCCGCATCTTCCCTTGTTCTTTTTTTTTTTTTTTTTTTACTTAAATTTATAATATTCTTGCTTTCTTGGACCCTGATGACACCATAAATGAGAATATAACTAAAAGCGTATGCTGCTCATTAGTGCAGCTCCAACACACCTGTGCGGCACCATGTCTATAAAAGACTGGGCTTACTGCCTTAGGAAGCACCATATAAAAGAGGTTGCTTCAGGCAAGATCCCTCTTGGGAGGAATATTGTTTTGTCTTTAAAAAATATTAGTTCTAATAGTTTCTTCCTATAAGACCACGAGAAAAGAAAGAAAGACGCTCAAAGAAGAAAAGCACAATTCTGCCCAAATCCAGTTAATTCTTCTCATGAAAAACAACATTATTAACAAGAGTTGTAGTCTTGTGCTGTACTGATTTACTCCACAAGCAAAGAAAACTAGATTTTAAGTGTTTGTGTCTAGAGATGTGAACAATGTAAGTTTTAGAGGCTGTGGTTCAACTGAAGACTCTAGGGGACTTCAGAACTCTCCTCATTGATCAGCTGAATCAGCCACATCCGCACCCCAAATGTATATGCCACTTAAACAAGAGCAATGCACTTGCTCTACACACAGGCTTAAAAAGCATTACTTAAAGAAATTGATTTCAAGTCAGATTGTCGCTCCAAAATCATTTCTAGGTAGGAATAAGCTATCACACACTAGAAAAGCAAACCTAGCCTCAAAATGGAGGTCCTCGTGGAATGCCTAAAGCCACAATCTCAGCAATAGCCCTTGCGGGTTCCCAACTTGGTTGTATTTGTTGTCCCATTCTCTTACTAATGGAATTCCACTTTTATTCAAGGGACATGTCCAGCTACAAGATCACCTTCCCTTGCCTCTCTTACTGTTACAGATGCCATAGAACAGTTCTGGCCAATGAGGAGTAAACAGAAACTTTGAGTAGGGCTTCTTGGAAATTATTTTAAAAGAGGCAACTGGTTTTGCTCTTTCTTATTTTCATACCTGGACAAAAACATAGAATGCTAGAGGTGGAGTAGTCATCTTACGACCAGAAGTGTGGGGTGTGGGAGACAAAACCACATGTTTAAAAATGGTTGGACAGAAGGGCAGAAGAGGTTCCAGTCCCTGAACACATTGTAGAGTCAACACAGCACTCCACAAAAACACACAACTCTTTGGGCAGCCACACTTATTCGAGACTGGTATAGTCTCGAAAGTTAATTTTTCAGTAATATTACCTGACATGATAAAAAAAGCAGTTATGCATGTGTTTATATTGAAATAATGAATCTGTTCCTGGGATAAGGTAATTCATATGTATTGTGCACTTATTAGCTATCAGGCACCTGGTATTATGCCAACTAATTTAATTTTCATCGCTATACGAGCAGGCAAAAGTATCTGTCATTTTACAAAAGAAGAGTTCGATGTTCAGAGAAGTTAAAAAAAAAAATTTCTCAAGCACACAGCTCGTGCTTCAGATCCCAAAGTCCGTTCTCTTTCTACTATACAATATTGTCCATATCTACTTTTACTGTGTTTCTTAAAAGAATTTTATTTTAAGTGTGTTTATAATGAAATACATAAAAAATGAAGACAATTATAGAGGATAATATACCTAATACCATGAATTCACTCTCCAACACTAAAATGGTATATAGCATTTTGTAAATTTTGCTTCAAAATTTCTTTCAAGAGGGCCGGCCCAGTGGCTCAGGCGGTTGGAGCTCTGTGCTCCTAACTCCGAAGGCTGCTGGTTCGATTCCCACATGGGCCAGTGGACTCTCAACCACAAGGTTGCCAGTTCAACTCCGAGTCCCGCAAGGGATGGTGGGCTCTGCCCCCTGCAACTAAGATTGAACACAGCACCTTGAGCTGAACTGCCTCCCAGATGGCTCAGCTGATTGGAGCGTGGGCTCTCAACCACAAGGTTGCCGGTTCGATTCCTCGACTCCCGCAAGGGATGGTGGGCAGCACTCCCTGCAACTAGCAATGGCAACTGGATCTGGAGCTGAGCTGCACCCTCCACAACTAAGACTGAAAGGATAACAACTTGAAGGCGGATGGCAGCCTCCACAACTTAGATTAAAAGAACAACAACTTGACTTGGAAAAAAGTCCTGGAAGTACACACTTTTCCCCAATAAAGTCCTGTTCCCCTTCCCCAATAAAATCTTTAAAAAAAAATTTATTTCAAGAAAACAAAATATTATAGAGCTATTAAAAACTCTTTCTGAACTTCTCCAGTTCCAGTCCCTTTCCTCTTTTCCTCCGACTACCCAGAACTAAACACTGTCTTGAAGTTGCTGTATATTATTCCCATCATTTAAAAAATAATTTTATTGCACATATTTACAAATGGTTTCAACTGGTTTTGTGTATTTTTATAAATAATATATTGAATTTATCATTTTCTCCTCAACATTATGATTTTGAGATTTAGTCATGCCTATAATTGAAGCTCAAGTTTTATCTAGTGTATGATTTTTTCCTTATGTAAATGACCAAAATTTATTTATCCATTTGCCTATATATTGATAAACATTTAGGAAGCTTCTAAAAGCTGCCATCATAAACAGTTCTGCAATAAGCACCTTGGATATATGTTTGGTTATACATTAATATTTGTTTCTCTGGTCTGTATACTTGTACATATCTACGTAGAAGTAAAATTAGTGGACCGTGAGATACACCACTTTTAACTCGGCTAGATATGGCTAAATATCTCTCCAAATGAAAGTCATTTCCTCTACCTTGTTGCTGTTGTCAGTACTTGCTTTGGTTAGACTTTTCAAGGATTTGCAAATCTGATGAAGTGTGAAATATGTCGTGTTTATTTGTATTTCCCTTATTACTACAAAGGTTTAATATAAATGTTAACCATTTGGAATTCTACCTCTATTGTTTATTCATACAATTTCCATATTTTTCTTGGGATCAATGACTTTTTATCCTGGAAGATCTTGAAATGTTTTAGATACTAATTATTTCTTTGTTGAGCATATGCGAGTACATTGCATTGTGGCTTTTCATTTAACTTATTTATAGGACATTTTGTAAAAAAGAAGTTTTAATTTTCAATGAAGATAGATACATCCATCTTTTCTCTTTTTTCGTTTGTGAGGCTGTCTGTCTTGTTAAACAGTTTTCCCTAAAAGAAAAATAAACTGTTTTTTCTCTGCTCACACACCACTTCTGACATGACGTGTGTGTGTGTGTGTGTGTGTGTGTGTGTGTGTGTGTGTGTGTGTGTTTGGTGGGGAGGGGGTGCTCCCACATCAACCAATTCTCCAACTCTCCAGTCACTAACTGGCTGTTCTACAATTCAGTTCTGACACTAACTACTTGTAGGTAGCACAGACCCGATGGGTTAAGGGCTTACTCCCACAAGACTGCCCCTAATTCAGACACCAATTGCAAGTCCTGGAGACTTGTACTTCTGACCAGCAGGCTATAAAATCAGGGGTTCCATGACTCCTTCTTCAGGTTTGATAATCTGCTAGAATGGCTCACAGAATTCAGGAAATCACTTTACTTACTATTACTGATTTATTATAAAGGATACAACTCAGGAACAGTTAAATGGAAGAGATGCATAGAACAAGGTATGTAGGAAGGGGCATGGAGCTTCCATGCCCTCTACAGACAGGTGTGCCGCCCTCCCAGGACCGCTATGTATTCACAACTCAGAAGCTCTCTGAACTCCTTTGTTAGGGTTATGGAGACTTCCTTAAATAGGCACGGTGGATTACATCATTGGCCACTGGTGACTACGTCCACCTTTAGCTCCTTTTCCTTTGGAAATTGGGAGTGGGGCTGAAAATTCCAACCCTCTAATCACATTGTTGATTTCCTCAAGTAACCAGCCCTCCAATCTTTGAATCAGGTCCCTTAGTCCCCCCATTAACCCATACCAAGGTGTGGTTGAAAGGAACTTGTTATGAATAACAAAAGACACTCCTTCATGTTTATCATTCTTGAGTTATTTCAAGAACTGGAAAAAAAACAAATATTATAGCAAAAGGTGCTCCTATAATTCTTATCACTTAGGAAATTACAAGGGTTTTAGGAGCTCTTGCCAGGAGTTAAGGTAAATGGAGAAATTTTGGGCATGTATTGTTAATAAGGAAAGAATTCTTGATGGAAGGAGGAGAGTTCAAGATTAAAGGAAGAAAATTAGAACGTGTAGAATTGAATGGAATAGTTTATTGTTGTGGCTACTCGCTCGTGGGTCGTGAAAGAATTCACGAGTCAAGTAGAAATACAGAAGGAAGATTTATTAAAGTAAGAGGAGGGTCGGCTGGGCAGAATCTGCTGGAAATTACTGTTTTTTCAAGTTTTATATTTTTCTAACCAGGATTGCTTTGGCCTGTAGTGGAATTTTCTATTGAGTTTGGCTTTGTCCATTGGGGTGGGGGAAGCAGTTAAACTGGTTATCATATGTTATGTAGATTTAAGTTGGAGCCAGGAATGGATCCCATACAGATGCAAAACCTTTCCCAAGTCACAGGGCCAGCATGGCTGAAGTAAAGAGAACCAATGAAACTGCATAGTAGATGTATAGGAAGCAGAATCATTAACATTTGATGGAAAGAAAGTGAAGAAAGAAAAGAAAGCTTCAAAAAGTCGCAAGCTAAATTACACTTGTTAAATTGTACCAGAGATCCAAATCTCAAAATAGAAGACGTAGTGCTACCATTACAACACCCCTGTCTCCTCAGTTATTACGAGGTCGGACAATTAAGTTCGTGAACTCATCCTAGAAAAAGTACTACATACCTCATTGTTGAATATCACTACAGTCACCTTCGAACTACTCCCCTTGGGAAGCTATGCACCGATGCTAACTCCTAGTCTCCCCTTCAAAGCAATTTTGGAACTCTTTTTCTGGAATGGCCATCAGAGCTGTGGTCGTATTATCCTTGATGTCCTGAATGTTACCAAAATGTCTTCCTTTCAATATTTCCTTTATCTTCAGGTAAAGAAAGAAGTCATTGGGGGCCAGCTCAGGTGAGTAGGGAGGGGTTCCAATACAGTTATTTGTTTACTGGCTAAAAACTCCCTCACAGACAGTGCCGTGTGAGCTGGTGCATTGTCATGATGCAAGAGCCATGAATTGTTGGTGAAAAGTTCAGATTGTCTAACGTTTTCACGCAGCCTTTTCAGCACTTCCAAGTAGTAAACTTGGTTAACTGTTTGTCCAGTTGGTACAAATTCATATGGAATAATCCCTCTGATATCAAAAAAGGCTAGCAACAGCATTGCAACAAGTTTGCGAACTTAATTGTCAGACCTCCTACGTGGGTAAGGGGAAATCTAGGGAATGTTCAGAAGGAATTCTGCCAAGCCCTTAGAGACCAACAAATTGGCTATGATTGGAAAAAGAGGAACACCTTAAATTGTTTTAGGGAACACTTGGTGTTTGAGGAATGAACAGAATGGTTTATATAGCCCATTTCTGAGAGCTGTAATCCTGAGAGCCGTTGAAACGTTTTTCAGAATGGTGGCGATGGGGTCTGAAGGATGAACACTGGGCAATTATGTTGGTAGTGCTGTGGGGAATCCCACAGAGAGATGAAACTGTTATTGGGCTTCTCAGGGAGTGGGAAATGTGAGCAAAGTGACATTTTATAAGTACAAATGTGTTACTTTTCTGTAAAAGATATACATAAAAAAGAAGGAGGTGGTCCAAATACTCAAGAGAGTTGTCACTGGCATTGATGGAGAAGTGAGGCAGTGTAAAAATAAAATACGGAATTGAGTTGTCAAATGGACTTCTATACTCATGGAATATATATAGGTGGTAATTTATAGATGAATATACAGATGGAAATTTATGTTCACAAAAGCAGATTCTACAACAATCTAAAGGGTTGAGGTTGAGAAAAACTTGGATGCAACTTGCATGTAAATGGAAACTGGTCAGTTACAGTTATCCAGAGTGGAGCAGAGAAAGAAGAAAACTAAGTCTTGTCCACAGACTCTGCAGGAGAGAGAAAGGATTGGGGAAAGCTAGAGAAGAATAATTCCTTCGAATTTTCCTTTTTCCTTATTGAGTCATATGTCAAATTTTCATATCTAAAAAAGTACAGATTGGATTAAGAGAAATATTTTAATTTTGGCAGTTATCCAGTAGAAACTTTTATAAAATATACATTCTTTTACACTACTTGTAAAAATGAATCTTAACCTTTCAGTTGAACATATGAAGTAAAATAAGTAAAAGAATGTACTTCAACAAAAGTTCAACTCTAATTGCTCTAATCTAATACTTTATTTCTTAATGTATAATTGTTTTAGGTTTTAAATTGTCATGTTAAAATATATTCAGATAATGGGGAAATTATTTTACAAAGCCTGAATAAGAGTTAATACATTCATTATCGTCAATACATTAATACATTATGATAAATTAGGAAATTTATTTCTTTATGATTCTTCCCTCCTGTTCTGCTCCCAGAAGTGTTTATATGTGAGGCAGAAGCATCAGAGCTAGTGATAATTAGTTTGGTCTTTGGGAACATTTTCCAGATAATAGCATTGTGCCCCAGAGACCTGAGGAAAGAACAGTGTGTATGAAACGCTGAGTTCTAACTGTAGTCTAATCCCTGACTCACATTTGGGTTCAGTGAGCAAATTACTTACCCCATCTCTGGGTCTTTCCCCAGCACAAGGAGAATAAGGCCTCCTTTAAGACAATGTGGGATGCATTAGCCATTTAATGATGGTAAAAACGCCTTGAAAAATACAAAGCTACACTATATAAATAAAGGTTAAGTAAGAATGGAGAAAACAAAGGAAGAAACAAGCTCGGGAATCTGTTAGGAATAATTCCTGGAAAAGCCTGTCAAGAGGCCAGTGTGTCCTGCATGGGCTTGTTTTGCACAGCAGCTACTGTGTTTCCCTGAATATAAGACTGGGTCTTACATTAACTTTTGCTCCAAAAGATGCATTAGGGCTTATATTCAGGGGATGTTATCCTGAAAAATCATGCTAGGGTTTATTTTCTGGTTAGGTCTTATTTTCGGGTAAACACGGTAAGTCAGTAGACCATCCTTCACAGGTAAGAGAGGCTGAGGGACCCTGTGAACTTCACACTGGATAAACAAATTAATTTGGCACAGATGTTTCTTTTATACGCTGAGGGAGAACATCCATAGTGTCCTGTAGCCTTCCTACTCCTGAGGTGGTCTGCACTGTGGAAACACTAGGCTGTCGTCAAAAACCTGTCAGAATACCAGCTGGATGGAAGTGGGTAGAGCCTGATCTCTTAACTTCTGTTTGGTATCTTGAATGCAAAGTGAAGACGTATCAAATACTCAAGAAAAATTTCAGAAGGAAGAGAAGTTATACAGGTCCATGTTTCCTTACCTGCAAATCTCAAGGCCTCAGGTGTTTTGGAATTGTGATTTTTTTATTTTTTTATTTTTTTTGCATGTAAGGCCCTATCTACTATCTAATCTATCTAGCTATCTATCTATTGACATAGCCAGTGGAGACTGAGGAATCACTCTGTAATCTAACACATCACTAGCTCAAAACACATGAGTGGCACAAGTAAACAGAAATCACACATAAGTTCAAGTCTCATTTTGCTGGTAATAGATTTATTAAATTATTTTTTTCAGCTTAAGAATTTGGCTTTTGCATGACAGAATTGTGGAAAGGAAATTGTAGATTTGTAAGAAAACAAAAACAAAAATAAAACAAACAGAAAAACCCCAAACAAACCAACTCTGAGGTTGAAACTAGAAACTTAGCTTTGTGTAGAGCCTTATGGTCTGGACTGTATAATTTTTTTGGGGTAGGGGAACCTTCTACTTGGGTGGAGATTATTGGCTTACTGTTAAGTAGTTTTTGTGATTTTTCTTAACCTGAAATCCACGGGCCCATATCTAAGCTCCGGGGAGAACATGAACCCTATTCACTCCTGAAATAGTGTGCACATTTCTGTGTGTATAAGCATCTTCCAGGGAGATGGTCCACAGCTTTTTTTTTTTTTTTCTCTTAAGTCTCCAAGCATTCTAAAAATCACGAAAGTTCACAAACTTCTGCTTTAGGTCACTAAAACAGATGTTAATGACAATAGTTTAAAAGGTAGGTTTGTGTTAGTATTTTAGTAACATGCGCATTCTCCATACCATTTCCAGGGAGGCCACACACGGCCCAGTGCCCTCTTCCCTGCACTCATCTCATCTTGCCTCCCTGCCCCTCCCCTTCGCTGGGCTCTAGCCCCACTGCCTTCTACATGTTTCTTGTCCTCAGATAACTGGTCCCTGCCTCGAAATTTTTGTGCTGGTGATTTGCTCTGCCTGGTGCCCCTGCCCAAGATCTTCCCAAGGCTGGATCCTTTTTTGTCATTGAAATCTCAGTTCAAATGCCACCTCCTCTAAGAAGCCTTCTTTGACAACTTAATTTATAATTGTTCTCCAGTTATTCCCCAGTGCATCATTCTGATTTTTCTTCACGATTCTGAGAATCCCAACTCACATGGCTAAACATGGTGGCTCTTATAGTGCTTACCCTCTGACTGAAATAATCTTTTACTTATTTATTTATTTATTTATTTATTTATTTATTTATTTATTTTGATCTCCCACCGTAGAGTGTAAATTCACTGCTATCTCTATGCCTAGGCTGATTATTGCCGTCTAGTAGGCCACAATGAATATTTGTAGAATGAATGAATAAATGAATGGATTACACTCATTGCAGTTGCTAATGGTGCATATTGCAGAAAATAGAAACTGGTAAGTAATCGTTACAAGTTACTGTGTTAACCAGGGCAAGTTGTTTAACCTCTTTAAACTTGTTTTCATCAGTAAAATAGATACACTAGTACCCACCTTGCAAGTTTATAGTGAAGTTTAAAGGAGTTACTGCGGTTTAAAACACTTGGCACACTAGAATACACTTGTTAAATATTATTGTCATTAATAATACAAATATTGGAAAATTAGTCAAATGAGACAAAAAGCATTTTATCAATAAGTATACTGTAAAATACATTAATTAGTTAAGATTCAAGATAAAATTTTTAAAGGTATAGATACAATTTCATGTTAATATAAATTTTAATGAATATGTATGTATTGAAATGGAAAACCCTAAAAATTTTGGATTTGATTGTAGAACATAAAAGTGTTTTAGTAATTTAAGATCTATTTTGGATTCCAATTTTTAAGAGTCAATAACATTTTGAAACTAAATACATGCTTTACTCTTTTATACTGGACACAGTATATAAAGAGAATACCAAGTAGTTAATCTTCATAATAACTAAAACTCTCCAGAATTCAACACTCTGCATTAGTAATTCTCTAGAGAATTTGTATATCTTGAGTATTCATTTGTCTTTATAAAAGAAACACTCAGAGTATTTTGGCTAACTAGATGAATGGAGAAGTGGTTTGAGGGATGTGCTCCCAGAAACCAATTTTATTTTGGAGAATTTTGCTATTACCCTGCACTAGTAGAGTTAGTGAGTGATTATTCCATCTACTTAGTTATAGCTAAAAAATTATTTCCACTTCAAATAGTATTTTCTCATTAAAGTTTTTGTCAGTGAGTTCTCTATCTCATTATGCTGAAAAAATGTGATTATTAAGCAAATTTCTGAAACCATTGCATGTGTTATCCAGTTCATTAACTATCACACCCTAAATATTTCTTTCCTTCTGTGTTCTTTCAAGCCATGCATGCACCAAGCTTGTTTATCTCAACTTGGAAGGAACTATTTTATAGCTTTGCAATATTTTAAACTGAAATAGTCCTTAGAGATCATCTAGTCCAATTCTCATCGTTTGAAAATGAGGAAACTGAAGTCCAAAAAGGAAGATCTGTCCAAGATCATCAAGTGAATTAATGAAAGAGCAGAGGCTAATACTCATATCTGACTTTCTTTCTTCAGATCTCTAACCACTAATTCCCAAGAGGCAATCACCCCCTAATGAGCTGAGCACATGCTATGTATGGGCTGTGAGTAACTTCTTAGTTAGAGAGTCAGAATCACAAATGCACTGAAGTTGTCAGCTTTTTTTTTTTTGAACGACCAGAGAGCGACGGCCCTAGGAAAGGGAGAGTACAACATGAGGAAAAATGTTTTCAATTGGAGATAAATTTTCCAGGGTCATTCCCTGCCCTCCTTGTTCTCATGAGAATTCTTTGCTGCATGAGTTCTGGGTTAGACCCATGCTAAGGATTCCGTTTCCTTCATTTTTTTTTTCTTTTCCCTCCGCCTTCTATGAAATATTTTGTTATCTTTGGATAACGTCAGGCAAGGAAGTGAGAAGGCTTTACAAATAAATCCAGTTGAGCAGAGCCTTTACATAAAATTTAATTTTAAAAATTGAGTAAATGATTTGGATGAGAAGCGTAAAAAAATGCCAAAGGCTTTTCTCCTAAAATAGCCAGCAAATTAAAATAAGAATTCCATTTTTATAAGGATTAGGCATGCAATTTTTTAATTCATTCGACTCCCCCAGACATATCCTATTGTTTGCCCTTTTAATGTGTATCTGTAGAAGTATTCATAAAATGCTCCAAGAGAAGGGTATTGTAATACATCATTGCTGTTGTGTAAATCTTAGGTGTTTGTTCACAAAATTTATGCCATCTTTTAAACCAGGGATTGTAATCTTAGTTTGCTCACTCTGAAAGCAAGATAAGATTCCAAGCATTTCTAAAATAGTTGGTATAATTTATTGTCACTGCAGAGCAGTCAGATTTAAACCCTTTTGGACCCCGATGCCACAAAACAGCTATTCAGAGTTCAAAGGGGTAGGCCTACACATACGATTAAGTTATCACTAATGGAACTACTATAACCCTCACTGTGCCCTGCCTGCTCCTGGTGTTCCAAAGATTACGTGACACCCCAAAGCCTTCAAATACCTATTGTGCATATTTTATTGCATAAATCACAGGTGTCAAAGTAAAATATATTCAATGAATTGCTTCCTGCCACTAACACAAAAATTATTTTCAAAATCAAAAATCATGTTTCCTCGTGAATACAAACTTCTCCTGACAAACCTCCAGTGCCAAATGTGGTTTCCATTTGCTGTTTTTGGATTTATTTGACTGTGCCAAAGTTCAGGTGTGCCAGCTCTTTGTAATAAGCCATTTGGATGAAAGCTTGGCCAGCTCAAAGGATCCTGATGTATTTTATTGCTGCCTTTTAAGATTATTGTTCAGAAATACCAAGTCTAATTTTGAAATCAATTAGCCATTCGGTCTGATGAGGTGTTGGCCCAGCTCAGGTTCACACCCGCTGTCCCCAGATTATTGTTCACTTGAGTCAGGTCCTTAGGACCCGCTGTTCCCAGCATCTGGTAGACATATGTTTGATGTTCTTGCAGAATGAGCTGATGGTTTAAATAGCAAGCCCTAACGAAGAAAGCTTTGTACATTGCTGCTGTTAGCCAGGAAAACAAACTTTTATAATACTCTGTAAAAAGAGAGAGAGAGAGAAAGAGAGAGAGAGAGAGAGAGAGAGAGAGAGAGAGAGAGAGAGAGAGAGAGAGAAATTAAAAGAGAAACCTCATTGCTTCCATATTTTATTATTTTTCCATGATCTATGTCTAGGTAACTTACTTCTTCAAAATAAATGGTAGATTGAACAACTGTAATCACAAAAGAAAGTATCTGCTACCTACTAGTATCAGACAAATACTCCTCTTTCCTTGGGTACTCCCCACTACCAGACTGGAGGTGTAATATCTTTCCCAGAAAGCAGCTTCCAAAAGGGGACCATATCTTTCTATCACAGTCAATCAGCACTTCTGAAGGTGCAAATTCTGCCTGGCAGGGGCAGCGCTTCTGGGAACAGTGCCAGAGGCCCCAAGCACCACCCAGGCTGTTCAAAAGAAGTGGCAGATAGTAAAATATAAAGCTAAACTACCCCTTCCTCGGGTTTCCCACTCCTCGCTGGCTGCCTAACGTTTTGGTCGAACAGGGAGATCTGACTTGCTCTTTCACAGGATGCCACAGATACCTCGAGTGGGCTCCATGCAGAGGTCTCATGTACAGTCAAACAGTAACGGGGTAGATACCAGGCATTTTCCATGACTTCTCTTATAGACAAGAACATTTTCTTATTTTTTTCCAACTCTGGCATCAAGTAACAAAGCCATTGATAAATGCAAAATGAAATAACTTTGGTATATTATTTATAGCAATGATAATAAGGATTTAGGAGACTCAGCAGAGATCAAATGGTACAGCAGACTGTCTTCTGCTTGTAGCTCCATTCCCTTCTCCTGAGCTGTTAAGGGAGTCAGCAAGCCCAGTGTGGAAGGCTCTACATTCATCACATTCATCACTCACTCTCTCTTAAAGGAGGTTCATTAGTTTTCACTCATTCGATCAACACATATTTATTGAATGCCTACCGTGTGTTAGGCACTGGGAAAGCATAGAGGAGCAGAAGAGACCTGGTCCCTAACCTTGTGACTCTTACAGTCTAGATTCAAAGAGAGATATTCAAGAAGTGAAAAATAATTGGGTTGCAGCCTACGAATTTCAAAAATGAGGAAAAGAAGTACCAGTTGTATATTTCAATTATTACTGAAAACTTGAACATTCAAACAACTTTTCTTACAAATCACCTCTGAATGTTTTTGATAGGAAGGGTACAGATTTTCAATGGACGGGAAGTATAACCTGTTAAATAATGTCTAGTGTATTTTAACCAAGTATTTAAAAACCCCTCCCTACTTTGAGTGCATATTATGTATGCATCACTCCTTCATACTTCATCATATTTAATCCCTGCCCTTAAATATAATCACTCTGTCATAGTTATCTACTTAACCCCTGCTGCCAAAACATAGCTATTTACTAATATTCTGAGGATCACAATGGTTTAACAATATGTATCCCATCACAGAGGCTGAAAATTAGAGCTGAGATTAAATTAAGGTCGTACTTAGCTCTAAGGTCCATGATCTTTCCAACATTATTGTTTCTCAACTGTCAAACTCAATGATAAGTGATAAAGATTCCTTTCATTATCATGAATGTCATAATTAAGTGCTTAGCAAATTAACTCTGCACTTGCCACTGTGCAATACCAAATCTCCTCAGATGTGTCAAAATACAAATGGTGGACAGTTATACAGTTGGACAGTCATACAAGCTTCTACCACCTTCACATATAAGAAAAGGGATAGATATCTGTGGAATAAATATGCTTACACTCTTAAAGCTGAGTATACAACATAAAAAATTTTATGCATACTGTATGTAACTGTGAATATACGTGTCCAACTCATGGGTAAGAGAAGCAGCATATGGGAGGAGAAATTATGTTCCTTCACTAAAATGGAGGAAGAAGTTAGCTGAGAAGAGAGCTTCTGACTAGGAGGAGTTCAATGAACTTTCTGTTGCTTTTGTTGAAAAGTCACTGGTACTCTGATCACCTTGGTCACTCCCTGGTGGAACTTTTTTCTCAACTTTCAGATGAAACCTGGAGAAATATAGTGATTTAAAGGGGAGAAGGTTATTATATGGAACTATAGAATGTGACACTTATTCCTGTTCTTTCAAATTTCTTCATCAAAGAAATATATTTTAACGTTGATGTTATAAAGCATGACTTGCTTAACCTTTCTAAAAACAAAAATGACCAACTTGTACCAGAGCACCAAAGTAGATTAAGGTTATAATTACCACTATAAATTACTGCCATAACAGATGATTACAAAGGATGATAAAAGTGACGTGGCTCATTCTAGTCTCTAGACTAGAGACTAGAGACTAGATTCATGCAAAACATCTCACCCATTTTTATTAATGATAAAATATGACTAGATATTCAACAAAGATGAGTTTTTAACATTTCTAAATCCTCTGTGAAAATCTAATCTTGGTGAACCTTCAAAACTTCAGAAACTTAGTATCTATAATTCCATACTTAAAGATGTAAATATCAGACATTTCTATGCTTTTGATTTTTTTCAACCCAATAGCAGACCCTCTCACCTCAAATGCAAAAGGATTCTTGGTAGATTAAAAACATGACCACTGAGATTAATATTTTTCCTTTAATATTAAACAACTATATTGGGACAGTATAACAAAGGGGTTCATTTTATAATTTTCAGTACATGACTCCTTACTGTCAAGGTGACAGTATTGTAAAATAATGTGTGTTGCTATTGTTGTTAATACTTTTATTCCAGTTAATTGCAACTGTAGATTTCCTGAAACAGCAATCCCACCTTTTTCTATCTACTAACAGATACAGCAGGTCCTCAAATAATATCGTTTGGCCCAATGTCATATTGTTATAATGTTGACGAGATGATGTAGGAACTTGACTAGTTTATATCAATTAGCTTATGGCAAAATTGGTTTTCTTATGTTATTTCTCTTAAAGTCACAGAACCTATCCATGATTAAGTGAGGACTTACTGTACCTCATTTGTCCCATACATTCAGTCACCTAAGTTACCCTTTCCTTATCGCCAACATAATAATTTTACTTTTCACATTGGCTAGAAATTGGCAAACAGCAATGGGAGACTATCAAGAGTCAAAACTTGCCTCAACCACTTTTGTTAGATATTAGTACCCTCTGACTCTTGACTGAATCGATCATGATCCAACATTTCAGAAATAATGCATCAATCTGAGCAATACAGAAATCTATTTGAACTTTTCTTGACAAATGGTACTCAGATTTCATGTTAACAAAAATATCTAGAACACTATAGAAAGATGTATTTTTCATGCGGACACCCTAATTTTCTTTCCGATTGGTTTTCAGTTTACCAATTGGTGGAGAATGTAAGTACTTTGCCATCAGCAACCATAGTGTGGCTCTGCAGGTAGCTACACCTTCCACGATAATTCTACTTACTTTAAAGCCCACACCACTTTTGAGTATTTGTTCCTCATTTTCAGGAGGGCATCAGAGATTAATAATAAATGCCCTCTTCTTTTATAAAACAACAACACAACTTTAACTATGTGGAATCCTTTTATTATTTTTTTCCGGAACTGTTAAACACACTATATATCTACCTCTGAAAAGTATAACTAAGGTGGTGACCACTTGTAAATGAAGACCAAAAAAGAAGGTAAAGTGTCCTGGGTGGGTTCACATAGCTGGCGAAGCTGTGGTCAAACACTAGATTTTATGCAAGAAAATCTTATAAATTAGAAAAGCAATATGTATTCATTGTTACTTTGGAAAATAAAGAAACATGTAAAGAGAAAAATTTAAATAACCTCAAATCCAACTTAACTCATGTTAACATTTTCTTATAGTTCAGTATAGTGTCATTCTGTGTAAATGACAAAATTTGAATCAAAGTGTATGTAGCATTTTGCATCCGGATTTTCTTGTGAATATTTTGCATGTCACTAAATATTCTTTGAAGATATGATTTATAATGGTTGTGGGATATTGCATTTAATGTATGTATTGTAATTTATTCAGCTCATCTTTTTTATTGAGCTTTTATTTTTCCTATTATAAATAAAGCTGTTATGACCATCCTTCTACATAAATCTTAGTGTGTCTCTCTAAATTAATGCCATATGATTAATTCTCAGACTTGGAATTGCTGAACCAAGTTACATAGACATTTTTAAGGATCTTGATTCATATTGGCAACTTATCTTTTCAAAATACTTTAATTTATACTTCTGCCTACGGTATGTGACAGTGTCTGCTTTACCCAAACAATACTAGGTATTACCATTTATTTTCAGATTTTCCAAAGAGAAAGTAAGAAATAAGATACTATTTCAAAACGGTATTTCATTTTCATTTATACTTCTTAGATTAAAAGTGTAATTGAACCTTATTATATATGTTTGAATGATTTTTTAATTTGTCCCTGACTTTTGTGTATAATCAATCGTATTGGTGTGTTTATCTTTTTATTTATTTGTCATTCTTTATTAGTTAGGACTGTGTTCACTAATCTGCCATGTATGTTGTAATGCTTTTGGAACTTGTGATTTAAATTCTTCTACACCTCAAGATCAGATAAATACTCATCTATATAGAGGGTGCCAAAAAATGTTTACACATTTTAAGAAAGGAAAAAACTGTATTAAAATTGTAACAATATATACCGATAACAAAAGATGAATACAAGTCATGTGTATACATTTTTTTGGCACCCCCGGCATTTTCTTCTTAGTCACTTAGGATTTCTTTTCTTCCTTCTTCTATTTTTTTTTTTTTCATTAAAGTTTATTGGGGTGACAATTGTTGGTAAAATTACATAGATTTCAGGTGTACAATTCTGTATTACATCATCTATAAATCCCATTGTGTGTTCATCACCCAGAGTCAGTTCTCTTTCCATCACCATATATTTCATCCCCTTTACCCTCATCTACCACCCCCGGCCCCCTTACCCTCTGTTTTTTTTTTCCTTCTTAAATATTAAGATTGTTAAACCATCTAAACCATTTGTTGCTTGGTAGAAGTAAAGGTATAATTTCATTTTTTCCTGAAAAGCTAACTACATTATTTACTGGCTAGATCATCCTTTTCCAATTGATTTTAAGGCCATTCTTACTATATACAATATTTTAGCTTCCTATAGTTTTCTGTTTCTCAGAACTTGAATTTAGTTTTATTTTTGTGTCAATATCACTATACTTGATTAAGAATAGTAGCTTTATAATACATTTTTGTATCTTACTGTAAGTCTTCTCTCATAAATGTTTTTTACTTATCATGGGCTTCTATACCATATGCTTAGGAAAAATTTAGGAACTTAAAAAAATACTTTTGAGATTTTGATTAAAATCCTAGATTTCAGATTTATTTATCCAGGGCTTTATCTTAGATTGTAGTTGCATGAGAGTTTTTTTTGTCTTTATACAGTATTTTCCAAAATTTTAATCATCACACTTCCTCCCATACCATCAGTTCAGTAAATTAGAACAAAAAGGTAGCTAAAATTACAAAATTGATGTCAGATACAGATCTGAGCAAGTACATGTAATACTTGGCTTTTTTACCCCCCAAAAGCATTTATGTCATTCAACATGGAGTGCACAGATTTTCCGCACTCCCCACCCTGTATTAAGGCAAAATTAATTTGGTCTAAGTTGTCTAGATATAGAAAACAAAAAAATGCATGTATGTAAACAGATATATATAAATTTCAAGTGAACAAAGGGATTTATTTATATCTATAGATTCCTTTGCAAGTTTCAGAGACTGGATAAAGCTATAATGCAGCCACCTTTCTGAGCAAACTTGTGTGTAAATACAGTTTATTTCACTTGAAGCCTGTCCCATGACTGATGGAAATTGTAGTAAAACTTCCACCTGGGTTGTCAACTACGGGAAACCTTCTTATTTATTTTTATTTGTCACAGCAGGTTAAGCTCACAAAGTCCAGGTGTTACATGGGTTTAAATCTGGACACAGGCACAGGAATAGTCTGTTGAAGGTAGTTTATTTAGGATCACTAAACATGAAGGGACTTAACGGAATGGATTTTATCCAGCACTGCGGGTCAGGGTGTAAATTTAGTGTACAATGACCAGAAATAGAAGAATACAAAAGGTGCATGTGCTATGATAATTCCGTATTTTTTCTGAAGATGGCAGGAAGGAAGGGTGCAAGGGGGCAGAAAAGCAGCAGGTTTTCCTGCTAATTTACCTAATTGTTTACAACTTAGCTAAAGGTAGCCACCCCTATTAGCAACCTTTCTGGTTTTCGGTGATCTAATATGACTGCTGCTACCAGCAAAGAAGAAGGTCCCCCCAGCTTGTTTAAACATAAAGTTTTATAGATCTTAATCTTTCATTATTTTATATTTATTCCACTTTATTTTTTAAGTCTTCATTCCCAAGGCTCTGATTTATGTACTTATTTAGAACATACATTGTCCTCGTGATTATTGTTTTGTTTTGTTTTGTTTACTAATGACTTTGCCCAACATTACATGGTAATTCTTTGGTTAACATGATAATTCACTGTACAGTAATTGAAAATATCTAATTTATTTAATCACCCTGTCATATTTGCTATGTTTTCTCTGTTTCCTTCCTAAAGTAGCTGAAAATAAAATTATCTTTCTGTCTTTGCCTATACACATCTAGTAGATGTCTACATCATCCATCCAAATGCTTCTCCTTGTGAGTATACAACTAATTTGGATCCAATTAATGCACAAGTAATTAAAGTTGATTTTTGTATGTTATTCTAATTTTCATCACACTGTGCTTGTACTTCAATACTTTGGTATTTCATAAGCTGTCAGCTTGTGATACATTCCAGCTATAAGAGACTTTAGTTGACTTTCGTAGGATGTATATAAGTGCATGTATCAAATTGACCCATCTGGATAGCACAAAATTCCCAGACAAGCCTGTTTGAACTGAGCCACTTTCGTGGTCTGCTGTAATAGTTTATTATGTCCTGTTTTACATTTATATTTGACATTTGCTTTCTACTTCCTGTACATCAATACATGAATTCAGGAATCTTTTTCCAAATTGCCCCTTAGGCTAAGTCTACACTTGCCAATTCATACTATATCCACTTAAAATTTGAGAGTTAAAAAAAAAAAGAGTTAAAATTCCAACTTGATTCCACTATTATTAATTCACCATAATGTAGTTATTAACTTTTTACAAAGTATTTCTGCCCTTAATACATTATTATGTTTCAAATAAACCACTTGATATGAGGTAAGAATTGGTAGAAAATTCCCCTATATGAATGAAACTTTGAAATTAAAGATGGAATTTTGTTTTGGAGTTCTCATCCCAGTTATCTTCAGAAAAATTAAAAAAGGGATGAGCAAGGAAGAATACAAGAACTCGATAAATGGTATAGAGGCAAAAGTAATAAGAAAATATCAATTTCATCTAAGTAGTTGCCACTCTAAAAATTCTATATCTGACAACCTGTTTCTTTTAAAACTCTATTTTATCTTTTATTTTACGTTATTGACTAGTTCATAATAAAGTATGGGACAGATGAATATATGAAATCATTTTAAAATGAACAATTGGATGAATATTATCTTGGATTCTACAAAATATTTTATCTATTGTCTAACCCTCCTTTTTCTCACTTCCATTTTAATAATTAGTGAATTATAATGGAAAGTTGGAATAATTATGGATATCTGTTTTCTTCTATTTATTAGCTATGTAGCCTTGAATATATCATTAAATTTTTCCATTCTTCAGTTTTCTTTCTCTGATAAATAGGAGCAATATCTACTTCTTACAGCTCACATGACTAGACCATCACATAAATATGATGAAAGCAATTTACACCTGGAAATCACAAAATGGCTATAAGATAGATGTTATTTACATATTGAATTCATTTTTGTTTTTATTCTTCTTGTTGGTATCCTATGGTTTTTGTTTTCAATAATGTAACTTAAACTGTAAGGGAGTTTCAATTATTTTCTGATTGGCATATATCTAATTTTGTATTTCACAGCCCTTGGGGATTTGCAACTTCCTAAAGTGCTTTATAGTATGTACAATTAGAAGAGAATTGAATTGAAAACATTTAACTTTGAAAATGTTGGGGTTGTTTTATGATACTTCCTTGAGGGGGGGAATGTAACTAACCTGAGTGTTTCGTGATTTAGAAGTAATGCTCCAGACTTTTTCTATCCTCCCTGACCCCCACCTCATTCCCACCCCCAATACTTCTGTGGATAGAACAGAAAGTCACATTGGCCACTCACTTTGTTAAATCATCTATCATTTCCCTGGCAAGTTAAATTGGCCAATGTATACGATGAATTGGAGCTAAGGCAGTTGCTTCTCTTTGAAGCCCCAGGCATTTGTTTCCAAATAAACCGACTGAATTAGTGAGTCCCCATGTAATTTATGATTTTTCATTTACTTGACTTATTTCCATGATGATTGGAGATTAGTCCATTTTAAAGAAGACAAGAGAAATTGGGTTTAAGAAACATTAAAACTAGACCAAAAAAGCATACCAAGATCAAGTAGTTCAAAGTTATGGTGACAGATTGTTCTTAACTCATGCCCCACTCAAGAAAGAGAAAAACACTGTTTTTTGTTTTTGTTTTTTGCTAGAATATATGCTTGAAGAATTTTTATTTTTATTTTATGCTTACAGGGATTGACATTTGAGTTTCACATAAACTTAAAGTCACCAAACTCTTGGTTATATGAGGTTTACAGTTTAAAATGTGAAAAACTCCTAGCTTTTATAGTTGGAGCTGTGCCTGCTTAGGGATTAAGTTTTGAAGGCCATAGTGATGTCACTGGATTAGAGTTAGGAAGATACATTTTGGTAAGACTGAAACCAATGCCAAATTCATGACTCCAAAATTTATGATTGAACTCTAGACTGCCTACAAATTCATGACTCCCAAATTTATGATTGAACTCACGACTTTCCATCTTACAGATTTAAGTGCATACACTAATAAATAAAGATTCTTGAACCTCAAAGTGAGTTCAGTGGAAATCAGTGTGCAGTTACTGATTATTTGAAACACTGATCCAGGAATAGCCAATGCAATGACATTCAGGCTTGGCTGTGTTTGGGAGAGGGTATTCTATACCACTTTAGAGACCATTTAAAATATTAATGTCAATAAAATTATATAAATTTGAATTAGACGAGACCCATTTTATGTTATAGGCCATCTCATTTTTTGACATTTTGTTAGAATTTATTTTCTTAACTTTGCTCTCTTTTTGTTGTGAGTCTCAAGGGATAGTAGTAAGACTGTTCCCCTTGGAAAAAAATTCCAAAGTCGAATTCAGATATTCCTTGACCTTTACTCAAAGATTATATTTCCTTGATTTTTTTTCTTTAATCTTAAAATTCTGAGTCTGATGTTGGGATAATGCCAAATATCTGGATGAAAAGATCGGTCATCCAGATGTTTTATCTATGTAATAATAAATAGCTCTAGACTGGCCTTCAAGGCCCTTCATCACTTTGATCCAGCTTATATTTTTCTTTATGCTTCCATTTTCCCAAAATAATCCTCTGTAGCTCAGCAAATCTGGAAAATTTACTCTCCTGCCTCCATTCCTTAGTTTTATTTCCTTTGCCTCAGATTACCTTCATTGATTTTTGCCCACCAGCACAAATGACTTCATCCCTTGTTCTTTGACCCTTTGTACACCAATCCTGAGTTATTTGTCACATACCTCATCCCATGATGACTATGTGTTTATTACAGACCTCTCCTGGAGAGCATGGGCCACCATGCCTTCTATCATCTTGTATTCTACCCTATATCTGGCATATAGAAACTAGTCAATAAATGTTTATAAAACTGTCCGTTTGACAGCTGATCAACAAAATATTGGTTGATCAATCTACTGTGTTATCTATTTATTTTTTCTTATGGTAAATAATCTCAGGTTTCATAGATTCATTCTTTAGTGCATCTTTAAATGTTAATAAGCAAATGAATATCTGTATTTCAGGTATATAATATAAACAAATACAAATTTGAAACTTGGGGAGTCAGCAGAAAAAGAATTTAAAGGTTTTCATTTAATAAAGTTGCAGGTAAAATTAGTATTTTCCATCTCTACAATTTGTATAAAATAAGTTAGGGAGCAATTGACAAAATTGTGAAATAAGAAAGAAATGATCACTATACTCTTTAATAATTTCCAAATTATCAGAGATTTAAAAAATTGGAGACAATCGAAGGGCTCGTGTGTGTGTTACAATTGCCTAAAAGTATAGAATAGAGATATTATTTTAGGATGGGCTAAAAAAAATGGGTTTTCAAAAATTCTATTTCTAATAAGAAATGTTAGAATATTTTTAAACTATTTTTCCAGCAGACCCAGATTTATCTTAATTAATCTATAATATTGTACCCCCAAAATCTTCCCAAATTTGATTTTCCATTTTCAATACTATTTCTCCCGCTGCTGCAACTCCTGGTCAGAAGGAAGTAAGTGCTGGACCTTACATGTCTGATGAGAAGTGACATTGCAACAACCTCCCACACAACTAAGAGCCTCCCACTTATTCTATACATTGCATCTCTCTTCTCCTGGCCAGCACTCTTCACTCTCTGGGCGTCTTCATTCCCTGATGATTTTCCCTAGCCAAACATATAAGTTCACTCTTATTTATGAAAGAGACCAGGTGTGTCTCATTTTTTCTAGTCGTGCAAGCTAAGCACCAACAGTTAGTCATTTTGCTTGGGACTGGAGAGGCATGATGGGTTCAAAAGTCAGCTTTTCCCCTTCTAGCTGCATACCCTTGGGCAAGGTATTTAATCTCTTGGTAGCTCAGTTTTCTCAACTTTCACTTGTCAAATGTGGCTAATTACAGTATCGATCTCATACAAATGTTTTGAGAATTAAATGTTAATACATGTAAGGTGCTTAGAATTCTGCTGAGTGTTTGGTGAGTGCTTAATAGCAATTATTAAGAGCAATTAGCCTGCTCAGAGTCATCTCAGTGAGGTTTAGCACATTGTCATCTTCACAGGCCATGTGAGAAGCAACCAGGGGCCATTCGTAAGAAGTGAATAGGGAACAAGCAAAAGGCATTGACAATTGGCTAATATTTACACCTCTTCTTAATTTTTGATTCAACCAGTCTGCTTTCAATTTTGGAATGAAATGGAGGCTCATTTTGTTATTTAAAATTTTAATCTAAAATTATGTTTTCATATTTTTTTTCTAAGTTGTGGTTTGTTGTTGTTTTTGTTTTTTTTGTTGTTGTGGTTTTTTTAAGGGAGAAGAGATAGCTAAATCTAGTGAGGACTGTTTCTACCAAGTAATAAACCATAGAAAATTTTAAAGGCATGTTTTACTAAAAATTTTCTTTTTTCCAATTTATTTGTGTAATAGTTTATCTGCCTTCAGTGTAATTAGTTCATCTCTCTACTTTGTAAAATGAGTCTCATTACATTTAGCTATAGTGTATTTATTGTAGACAAACCCTCCAGTGTACAGGACTATTCCCCTTGGACCACTTATTTTACAGTCTCTGTTGTATCTATTTATTTATTCTAGTGACTGTCATAAACCTGCTCTTTTGAGGGAATGTAGGAAGCTAATGTCTACTCTGCAATGCCTGCCCTTTGATGTCTATTTACCTTTGAGTGGTTTGCTGCAAGAGCCTCTTGCACAGCATACTTTTGCCTATAGTTTTACTCCTTTCAGGCTGTATCCATTTTAATTTTTAATATAGCCGGTGCTGATCTTATCCCCTTTATTTTCTGATTCTCACTTCTTGATAACTGATATAGGTCATCTCTCAAGTCTCCGGGAGAGAGAGAACTATTATTTCATGTAAAATTACTGGTACTACCTCCCCCTGCTTCCCTCCTTTTACTTAACCTCTCCCTCCATCCTTCTCTTCCTCTTCCTTTTCCTTCATCTATTCGTGTTCCTCCTCCTATATCTTCTCTTTCTTTAGTTGTGAGTGTGTGTGTATGTGTGGGGGGTTGTTTGTTTAAACATTTACGTTTCTGACACAGTACAGAGTGTTTCATTTTTTCATTTTTTAATTCTTACATTTTAATCCTGCTTTTTGACCATGCTATTTTTTTTTTCAGGTCCCGTGTGTAAGAAGTCTCATTATAAATCCTTAATGTCATACAGAACTCTATTTTTGACACTATCTCCTCTTTATAGGTTCAAAATTCTTTTGTAATATTTGCAGCAGATGTGATCTCTGATAAATAATTGTTTGCAAGCCTGCTCGGTTCCTAACCATCTTGGATTTCATTTGTACCATATTATTGCAGATGGCACGTTAGGATCATAAGCTTTTGTAGCATATTATGTTTGGGTAGGACTTGAAGAAGAAACATACGTTTTTCAACATGGCATTTGCTTTCAATTCTTAGTTGGACCTTAGGTGCCATTTCAAGGGCTAAAGTGCATCCCTAGGAAACTGATCAAGTTCAATGGATTCTTCTTTTATTCCTACTGAGATATAAATTATTAAATATATAAGATCTTAACTGGAGAGATAATCTAGAGTTTTCCATCCAAGGTTCACATTTTGCAATATGTTACTGGGGATTACCATGTCATTTGAAGATACCCAGGCTGTCAGCATTAACTCGTTTACTCTGAGTTAGTGTTTCTCAATTTGGAGATACAATTCTTAGGAAACGTTTGTCAAAATTACCGGGGAGCTTGACTGACATTGAATGGCCAAGAATGTAGAATGCTAAAATTCTGTAATACATGAGCCAATCCTGCAAATAATGAATTATTCTGAAATAAATGCCAATAGGATCTTCTTTAAACACCGAGGAGTCTTATTCCAGTTTTGCTGGAATATGGGTGTATAAAAAACCTGAAAGAAGGGGTATGTATTTGTTACTGATTTATTGAACAAATGGATTTGGGAGGGATGACCACAAACCAACTTCATTTTCTCCCATTGCTCTTTCAAATCATTTTCACAACTTATTTTTCCCTACATCTGAGATGACACTCAAGCTTGATTCCTCAACTCTTTGAAAATAGAAAGACTGGGCCAGTCCAGGGCAATATCAAAATTCTAAACTCTTACCAATTTAAATTTCTCCTCTCCAAGCAGTTCAGGTCTGACTCAAGCTGGGAAGACTGCAGTGGGGCAATGGGACATGGGCGATTTGTCCTTTCCTCAATGTCCCCCACCCCCATCACTCCCTTCCCCACTTGCTAACTGCTCTCTGTACAGATGTGATCAGGCATACGTGTCCCCTGCTGCTAGAGAAGATCTAGAACTGACTTTCTTATGGTATCTCCACTGGGAATCTCTTACCGTAATTTTCCTTATGCCTAAAGTCTCCTCTCTGGCTAGCTATTTATGAAACTCCATTCTGCTTTTTGGTTTCCTGTGTTCCATCCATTTATTAGATCATACGGGTCTTCCAAAGCGATCTTCTTGAGTGGAATAATTTTTAAATGCATCCCAAGCTAGTTTATTGCTGTAAGAGTCACATCTGGTCCATAAATATCTTTGTTCCACTACAGTTTGAAGGCAGTTGCTTCCCACTGCAATCCTTTTTCTGGTGCTGCCAATTTCAGCCAGGCTCTCACCATCACATTTCTTCTGGTGAAAGTCCTACATCACTTAAGACAAGAGTGATTGTCTAAGGCCCTCTCTCTTACTTGGCTTCTCTCCTGCGAAACTAAGAATATTGACACTCTTTTCCCAAACATTTCACACTCTCAGAATTGTCAACCTCAAAATTTTATACTCTGAAGTTGAGCAATAGACAAAAGGTAGAAAAACTAGTGTAGTTCTTTGCAAGGGTAGCTTATATGGCCTCACATTTTGCTTTAAGATGTGGGGGTAGTTGGCCTCCGTTATTCTCTTTGGGGTTTCAGCCAAAACTGAGAGCAAAATTGTCCTGTTTAACAACCTTTTTATCATTAGTTTATTATGAATTTATTATGCAGTTTTATCACCAAGGCTGTACAGGGAAGTTGGTGAGCAACACCTACAGGAGGAATAGCAGGTTGATAATAGGTAGTAGTATTTACTCACAGGATAGAGTGTGCGTGGTCTGACTTCAGGGATGCTAGCCAGAGTCAAAACGACAAAAGCGAAACAAAAAAGAAGTGTTTCCTTTTATAAATGATTCTCTTTTCACAGGTCAGCCATATTGTTAAGGGGTGGAGGCTCTGGGTATGAGTCAGTGGAGCTCTTTCCCAAGGTCTGTGCTAGTTTGGTCTTGTTAGGCCAGCGGAACTGAACTCAGAACCCTCCACTGAGTTAAACCCCATGAGCTGGATTTCAGAAACCACACATGCATGTGAACACAAGACATGGGATGCAAGATAATCCCTTCAATAATGGAAACAGGAGGAGTTCTGCTGAACACAGCAGAACAGCAGGAGCGTGAACAGAGACTCCAGTAAATAGGTAGCAAGTAATATGGAGATCCAATATTCATTAAGTCATGGATGCTCTCTTAGCCCAGTTTCTGTAGAAAACAGAGCCTAATTTAAGCATTATATTAGTTAACTCAGACGGATATAACAAAATTATATACATTGGGTGACTTAAACAACAGAAATTATTTTTTTCACAGTTCTGGAGGCTGGAAGTCCAAGATGAGGGTGCCAGCATGGTCAGGTCTGGTGAAGACTCTTCCTAATTTGTAGATGGCTGCCTTCTCACTGTGTCCTCTCTAGTCTCTCTTTGAATAAATGTGCTAATGTCATCATCAGGGCCCACCCTAATTTTAGGTTTTCTAGCCCTAATTACTTCCCAAAGGCTCCGTCTCCAAATACTATCACATTGGGGATTAGGGCTTCAATGTATGATTTGGGGGGGTACAAAAATATTCAGTTCATAGCAAGCATCAAGTGCTAATTCTTTTATTGGGAGGGCAAAGCGCAGGGAAGAAAGAGTGAGAAATAAGGAAAGTGAGGCTGAAGGATGGGAAATTATTGAAAGTGATGTATTACTGCTCTGGCCATTACTTTCTTGTGAGCTGCAAAGATAGCCAGTAGGTATTTCAGCAGAAATTCTCATGTGGGACAGCTCTAAACACTCTATAGGGAAATCTGTGTTTTAGAGTAGTCCACTGGAGCGAAGAGAGACTATATCTTCTAAGCTCGCTCTTATCTCCTATTTCGTATTGGTTAAAATTTGCTCTATGGTGTGCTCATCTCCTCCCCACTTCTGGTTTTGTCATCACAGATGCTTTGGCAGCCACTCAGAAAGTTCTGCTATGTGGCATTTCATTGAAGTCCACAGTGATGGGAGATGTACACACTCTGGGAGTACATTTGGTAGACCTCAGGCAGTGGAAACCCTTGAGCTCACCAGGAGTTGAACAGACACTCCTGGCAAACTGAAAAAATCTGAGGAAGTAGAAAAGATGTGCCTGAAACTGAGGCCTTGGTAGGTCAGTAACACATGACATCAGAGGAGTCTGTGATAGTGAGATACAAGGGGTTACAGGCAGGCAGATTTGAGAGAAGAAAGCAGGGAGAGAAAATGAAGTTTTAGGGCAGGACTCCCATGTTTAGGAAGATAGGCATGAAAAAGGTAGATTCGAAAAAAAGAGTAACTCAAAGCAGGATCAGCAGCAACAAGGCCGTCCAAGGAGCAACCATACTGCTTGCTGGGATTCTTAAAGTCCCCAAATTAAGAATGAAACAGATTTTGAGCGTGGAATTCATTCGTTCATTTTTTTCATGCCTTTATTCACTCAAGAGTACTGATTACATACATGGTCTAGGTATCAAAGAGTCAGTTGGGACGGATCAAATTCACAGATAACCACACCAGGGAGGCTACCAGGCAGATCAGTCACTGGAAAGTCATAACAGTAAAAGACAATGTAGAGCTGTGTTGGTTAACTTTTACTTGAAACCTTCAGATGTGTTGAGTTGATCTAGAAATGTACCTTTTATGAGTGATTCTTGATTTACCTTCTATCATCATCTGTCTTGAACATGAGTTGTATTTTCTCATGTTCAAAATCAATGGATTATTCAAGGTCCAGTATAAGATAATATAGTAATATGGTGGCATATAAAACTAATGTATGTAAATACAAATTACCCAAATATAAAGCAACCAGTTCAAAGATACAATGGTGGATCCCATTTTTAATAGCAGCATAAAAATGAAACCATAGGTCTAAACTTAGCAAGAAATGTGTAAACCCGTATGAAAAACAAACAAACAAAACTTTAAACCACTCCTGAGGGACATAAAGGTAAAGTTAAATTAATAGAAAAACATGTCAGTCTCAGATAGCAAGATTCAATATCAGCGGTGTCTATTTTCCTTAAGTTCTTTTGTTTGTTTTCATTGAATGTGATTTTAAATTTGGTACAAACTGGGACTAGATAAAATAATTCTGAAGTTCACATTAAAAAAAAAAGCAAGTCTAAACTTTTTCAGATTAATGCTGAAAAAGAACAATGAGGGGAAACTAGTCTAAGAGATATGAAGTATACTATAAACATCAAAAGGTAAAACAGTGTGGTACTTGTGCATGAGCAGACATATAAAACAGAATAGTAAGATCATAAATAAACAAAAATGTATTCAGGAATTTAATGTACAATAAAGGTGCTATCAGAAAACAATGAGTAAAGATGAAGTTTTTTTATTTTTATGTGCTCCAAAGTATCCCTCTTAACTTGTCATGGCTACTGGATTTTGTATTATGGTTAGAAAAGCCTTCCCCAATCTGAAGTTATAAACAAAAATTAACCTATGGCTTCTGTTCATTAAAAAAATAATGAGCTTTTGATCAATGATATTAGAACAATTAGCCATTTGGAATATATTAATGTTGCATGTTACACCATGGCAAATTATCAGTGGATCAAAGACTGAAATTTTGAAAATAAAACCATATAAATGCTGGATGGTAAAACACAATACAATATATAGCTGATGTGTTATAGAATTGTACACTTGAAATCTATACAATTTTATTAACCAATGTCACCCCAATAAATTTAATTAAAAATTTAAAAAAGCCATATCAATGCTACAAGAAAACATCATTGAATTCTTTTATATTCTTGGAATGGGGAATGGCCTTTCTTATTAAAATGCAAAATCCAGAAGTCATTAAAGACAAGAATGATAATTTTGATTAGATAAAAATCAAGAACTTCTGAATGGAATGAAAAATATACCATATGCAAACTCAAAAGATGAATGAAAAATGGTTAGTGAAGGTGGGATTGTAACTCATATCATCGACAAAGGCTAATTCTTTAACATATATATAGTTCTCAGAAATTGAGATAAAGCAGATTAACCATCCCAAAGTAATGTGGTTAAGATTGTTCACGGATCCATAATGCCCCTCAAACACAGAGAAGAAAGCTACACCTCAATGCTAATACAAGAAATCCAAGTTTAATCTAAAATGAAATATCATTTTTTATATTTTTTATTGCCATTAATCCAAAAGGCTGACAAATTCTTCTAGCAAAACTAGGAAAACCAGTACTCTCGTACATTGTTTTCAGGATTCCACAGTGGAACAACTCTGAAGGAAGGAAATTTGGTATTTGTTTTTACCAAGATTCATTTAACCTTCCTTAGTAATCCCACTACTAGGAAATAATCCTACAGATACATATGGACATGTAAAAAATAACGTATGTTATTAACACATTATTAATTGCAGGATTGTTTATAACAGTGCAAGGTTGCAAACTACTCAAGTTTGCAAACAGCTCAAGGATTCAACAGTAAGGGAATGGTCACATGAACTCTGGTGTACACATACAACACAGTTCCAGGAAACTACAAAAAGGAGTGACATGACAAAGATATTGGTGCCGCAATGGTGAGGTCTCCAACATTTTTTGTTAAGTGATAAAAAAAAAGTAGTAGAACAATATTTGTAGTAAGCTATCTTGTGTAAAAAAGAAGGAAATAAATATATATTAATATGTGTTTGTAAATTTATAAGGAACTATTAGAATATACAAAAAGGGAGAGGATGGGGACAAAGGAAGGAGTCTTCTCTTTGTAGATTATATATTTTTATATTGTTTTGATGTTTGAACCATGTTAAATATAGCTCTTCAAAAATAAAATTACATGTCTATGTATAGTTGCACTATATGTAATTTAAAATTCTAATTCAAAGTGTGTCCCTTGGAAATCTGAATATCTGAGTAAGTTGCTCCATTGTCTTCTAGCATCTGATTCATAAAAATAAAATGCCGTCAGATTCTTGTTCCTTTGTAAGTTATCTCTCTCTCTCTCTCTCTCTCTCTCTCTCTCTCTCTCTCTCTCTCTCTGTCTCTCTCTCTGTCTCTGTCTCTCTCTCAGATTGTAGAATTTTTCTCTTTATTTTTGAAATTACAAAATTTCGTCAGGCGCGACATGCTCCGAATTTTGTGTGCTGTCTCAATCTGAATATGAGTGACTGTTTTTAAAGCTTGGCTTTTTGTTTTTTACTTTTATTCATTTGATTATTTTTCCTCTTTACATTCTGGAAGATTCCCATGTCTTTATCACCGTTTTCATCAAAACATGATTCTGATATGTAAATACAGCTTAAATATGTGGATGATTTCCAAACAGACTATACAGTGCTGGGAGAAAAATTAAGAGATCTAACCAAAAGGGGTTGTATCCAAATTATTGAATTTATAGCCAAGATATATGTTCTTTTAAACTTCACACTCCCTACTATTTATCATCTCCTCCTTACAAACCAAGGATCTCTTTCATTAAAAGGCAATAAAAATGTAGGAAAACCTCCTAAAAATAGCTCTGTTGTCTTTCTTTCCACTGGCTTTCCCAAAGATGTATAAACTAAGAATAGTATAAGACAAATGCTTTCTTCTGAAACTTCACATACAAAAGTTCAGCACATTTATAAAAAATAGGGAAAGGTCTCTAAATTAGCATGTACATAAGCAAAGACAGTTACAAATTATCTATGATGAAGTAGCTCTTTTCTAGCATTTTGGAGGTGATACGGGAAACATTTTATCTAGTATCTTGTATAGATATAACAAAATTTTTCCAATGATTTAAAAAAATTTAACATGGTTGATTTCAGATCTGAGGCCAGAATAAAAGTGGTCAGATAAGACTGAACTGCCTTTGTGCCAATTTTTATAAAGTCTATTAAACTTATTAAGCTAATTTTCTGTTACTAGATCATTCTTAGTTTTAATAGATTTATTTAAAAGTTTTGAATTTTTACTAGTATCATTCTTTTAATTTTGCAATTATATAAGTTTCTTTCAGCCTGACTTCCTACTCTGTAAGTGAACAATCCCCTGCATAGCTGATCAATTTTTATTGTGTATGATATGAATCAATGCGCTATACAAGGCAGTACGAGGTACTGTATTAATTATTTAATGTATTATCTTCCTTCCTGCTTATGAAGAAGCTCATAGTAATGTATTTTTATTTGAAGGGATCTGACCCCAGATTTGTTTTCTCCATTTGGTTGAATGGAAGCTAGTTCAGCATGCAGTAGCATTCATCTACATCAGTTAACTATTCTTCTTCACTGTATATGAGGGGAAAGGGGTTTATACTTAATGATTTTATTGTATCTCTGAGGCTACTTTTCGTGCTCACAATTTTTGTAAAAATTTATTTTGTGCCTTAGAAAATGAAAAACGTTGAATTAAAATCATCCTGTTTTTTGTTTTGTTTTGTTTTGTTTTACCACGGATTTAGTCATCCTGTTGTAGTCTAATTCTACTTCTCTCTGAATCTAACTGTATATGCTCCCCATCCCACCCCCTAAGCCTGTCCTATCCAGACTGTGCCCCTGATTATCCCTCCAACTTACTGTTTGCAAACTGGTGCTGTGCATTTTCTTTTACTATGTCCTCTGCCTAGAACGTTTCTCTTTTCTCTATTCATCTATCTTACTCCTCCTGCAAAGCCTAGTTCAATCTCCCCTGGGCCTTCAAGGCTTCTCTCAACCCCCTCTCTGTCCCTCCTTTGAATAATAATAACATTGCCATTTAGTAAGAACTATTACCATTGGAGCTTGTAAAACTTTTCCACGAAGGTCTCTCTTTTATCAGAGAAGAATGCTCTTCCAAGGGTGATTGGAGTTTGGGGGTATTGTATGTTTCTTAAAAATTGCATGTTTGTTTTAAAATAACATTTTAAATTTATTCCTATAGAATTGAATTAAGGCGCGGGTCACCTGGGCAACTCTCTGGAAAACACCCCATGTGTCATGCTAAGAAGCATTCATAAAGGAATCAGAAATAGGCCACTCAATAACGTGGTCCTTAACACATAGCTCCTCATATAGTGAGTTGAGATGTAAATTAGCATTACTTTCCCTGAAGTAGAAAGGGCCCTTCATTTGAAAAAAGAAAAGAAAGAAGAAGAAAAACATGAAGAAAGGAAGGACAGGAGGAAGGAAGGAAGGAAGGAAGGAAGGAAGGAAGGAAGGAAGGAAGGAAGGAAGGAAGGAAGGAAGGAAGGAAGAAAGGAAAGGAAGGAGGGAGGGAGGGAGGGAGGGAGGGAGGGAGGGAGGGAGGAAGTAAAAGAGGAGGGAGGAAATTTTACATGCAGTTTCTCATGTAATTCCTGTAACACTTCTTTAAATGAAATATACTTAAAACCCTTCAATAGATTTTAACCATGTTTAGGTTAAAGTGTAAAATCCCTATTGTGGTTTACCAATCCTCTATAATCCACTGTCTGTCAAAATCCTGGGCCTCCTCTTCTGCCCTGACTCCCTCTGTGTCTCTGCTCCAGCCATCAGGCTTTTCTGTTCCTTCTTTGATGTTGCCAATCACCCCACATTGCAGGCCTTCCAACTCTTCTGAACCCACTTCAGGGAGACTACTGGCAACATGGCACTTTGACCACCTTTACAAGAGCAATTCCTCAGAAAGGTTTTTCTTGTAGACTTAGTTTTGTTTGTTGCTCATATCTCCCTTTCAGAATACTTACCACAATCTGACTCCTTGCTTATTTAATGAGGGCTGATACCATAACTGTCTTAATCACTAGAATTTGTACACAACTATATCCCTAGAACTTGGCATATGGTAGACACTCAAATATTACTGAACAAATCAGGTAATATTCTGATACCTATTTTAAGGATGAGGTACGTGGAGCTTATATGGTTTAAGTAAGAAACCCAAGGTCACACAGCTAATACTACATAAGCAGAATCAGGATCTGGCTCTTTCTGACTCCGTGGATGAAGGATTTAATTACCACATTTTATAAAGTGCCATATTGCCTCATCAGCTATGGCCCATCTCACCTGATGCCTTATAATGAGTCCCACACCATTTCTGTCACCTATAGTGTCAAGTATTTTTCTATGTCCCACTTCCCCAACCAGAATATCACCTCCTATTTTCAAAGAGATAGCCATCTTTGTTATTATTGTTTAAAAATATTTATTTCTGGGGCTGGCCCGGTGGCTCAGGCGGTTAGAGGTCCATGCTCCTAACTCCAAAGGCTGCCTGTTCAATTCCCACATGGGCCAGTGGGCTCTCAACCACAAGGTTGCCAGTTCAATTCCTCAAGTCCTGCAAGGGATGGTAGGCTCTGTCCACCCCTGCAACTAAGATTGAACACGGCACCTTGAGCTGAGCTGCCTCTGAGCCCCCGGGTGGCTCAGTTGGTTGGAGCCTGTCCTCTCAACCACAAGGTTGCCGGTTCGACTCCTTGAAGCTGAATGGCGCCCTCCACAATTAAGATTGAAAGGACAACAACTTCACTTAGAAAAGAGTCCTGGAAGTAGACACTGTTCCCAAGTAAAGTCCTGTTCTCCTTCCCCAATAAAATCTTTAAAAAAAAAAATTTGTTTCTGTTTTACAGAATGCTGACATGGGTGCTTTGAACATTTTAGTTGCTCAGCAAAGATTTTACTGAATGATATATAGGAAGAAACAATATACTGTCTAAGGAGGCAAAAATATAGTTAGAGGCTGGAAAAATAATTCTTTCATTTAGTTATAAACATGTATTAGTCATTAGTATATATATTAGGATTATGAAAGAAAGGTTAAACCCTTTGCTCTTCTTCATGAATAGAAAGTTGAACTATAGTATGTAGCAATGAGGGAGATTTAATTTATTGAGTTTCATGAAAAGGCCAAAGAGAAATTTACTTACCTTCCCATGAGTGAGGAAGGCGCTATTACTCACTGCAGGTACTTTGAAAAATAGGGAAGTAACAAGATTATCTTTGGTATCCTTTAACTTTCCTTTCAACATCTTTTTTTATTCTCATTTATCCTCTAGAAATGCGAGTCCATTTCAGCAGAGTTCAGTAAAGGTGTTCCCGGTAATAGTTTAGGACAATGGACAACATATCTTAGGGTCATTTGAATTTTAAAGGCAGACTGCAATTCTGGAAGCAATGTTGCCTTAAGCAAGATACATTTGTAAGGCCTCTGGAGACCAACATTGTTTCTCATTCTTGATTTCTCCCACAGAACATAGAAGAAGACCTTGCACATAGGAAATGATAATCACACACTCTAAATTACAGAAAGTGTTCCATGCTCACTTGTCCTCTTCCTCTCACTTTTGTCTCTTCCATTTATAGAAGAAAGAGGTGGGATTGAAGTCAAGGACAAAATGGACTCCCAGGGCTGTTCAGCTAGGCACTGCATTATGTGCACAAAATGGAAATCGAGATTAGAAAATAATATTCAACAAGGGTATTTTCTCACTTTCGTTACTTTCTCCTCTTTTATTTTTATTTTTTTTGTCCCATACTATGACTGAGGAACAATGGGCTTCTGCTAGCCTCCCACTAGGAAGGCCAAGAGGGATCCGAGGTGACCCCCCAAAAAGGCTGTGCTAGAGGGAAAGAGAGGCTCTAGGGTTTCATTATTATTATTATTTTCTAATCCAGACCAGTATGTCAGGGTGAGGGACTAGCAACAGATGTAGAGAAAGACTTTGCAGTCATAAAGGGTGATCACTGTTCTGGGCAGCTGTGTACATGCTTGTGCATGTGTGAGCATGCACACACACACACACACACACACACACACACACACACACACAACAAACGAAGCCTGGAACCCAACAGTGGTGGTGGTAGGATCATCCATTTTAGATAAGGACTGGTAAACCCTGGTTCCAGCCATATCTATTGAAATATGACTAACAGAAAGATAAATCTGTGTTCATGTTACCTCTTATTTTTATCTTATATTTATCAAAATCATACAAGTACACAGTTAAAAAAATAAATTTCGTATTGAAAAATGGCAGTATCCTGCTTCATCTTCTTCCTTACCAGCAGTTCTAGTTCCGAAAGGTAATTACTTAAAAGGAATGCTTTTAGCTATTTCTTCTGTACTTACCTTTACATTTCTAAATAATATGCTTCTGTTTAAAAAAAAACAAACCACAAAACATTTAGATATTAGCATTTGACATTGTGTTGTGGTAGATGAAAATTTAGCCCTCTTTTTCCATGGCCCATTTCCAGGACCCATCCAATTACATTTTTTAAATTAAAGCAGTAATCAGTGTTTTCACTGGGAGTTTGATCATTAGGCATCGCTCCTGGGAGAGGCAGAGAGTGTATTAGGACTATATTTCATTTTTCATAGTACAAGTTTTAATTTGTTTCTTGAATCAGTAAACATTTTCACTTGTATTGTTTCTTATGTTCTTTTCTTAGCTTCCCCTCCCAAATGCTCCGAGAATTCTCCACCAAACTACAAGTCGTTTTATTTCTCCCAAAGCTCTGTTACATAGGCGAATCCACTGCTTCCTTCCTTTTCCTGAAATAGCCCTGGAGACATTGTCTGTCATCCTGCCTCTTCTCTTTGCTGCCCTCCCAAATTGAGTCATCTGTTTTTTGGATATCAGGTCTTCCTCTTTCTTGATTAGTTCATCATTGGTTGGAGCACAACCTAGAAAGAATGCATGGGAGGTAACAGTTTTGGTCCTCCTTATTGATTTTCCTCAGAATTATTTCAGACATTTCATAACTGTCCTCTGGTAAATAGTGTTGCTGGTAAGAGGTCTAATGTCAAAATGCTTCTCATTCCTTTGCATATACCTGATTTTTCTCTCTGACAGCTCTTATTTTCCTTTATTTACCCTTATATTCTTAAATTGTACAGTTATGTGTCTTTGTCTGAGCCCTTATTTATTCATTGTACATAACTCTAGGTAAGCTCTTTTAACTTGTAGACTGGTTTCCTTCCATTTTGGAAAATGTTCCTGTAGTTGTTTTTGAGTTTCCATTTTCTCTTTCTGGAATTTCCTTTTGTGGTATGTAAGTTTGATCCTCTAGTCTAGTTTGATCCTCTCAGTCTCTCACCTCTGTCTTCTATTTTCTTCTCTTTGTGTGTAGTTCTATTTTTGTGGTGATTATCTTTTAAACTTCCATTGACTTTTAAATTTCAACTTTTGTTTTTTAATATCAAAACCTTCAGTTTTTGGCATATGAATTATACAGAATTCAGTTCAAGTTTTATGAGTTCTACATCTTCTTTTATCTCTCTGATGATTTTATTTAGATATACTTTTTACAATACTTTCTTCTCTCCCCGCCGTTATATCTCTGTTTCCTCTAAGATTCTTTCACCTGTTTGGTATTTGCTTTTTTCTTTAGGTCTTTCTTTTTCATATTAGAGACTTTCCTCAAATGTCTGGTACTCCTGGCCTGCTTATGTCTAAAACTAAAATACTTAAAACTCATTTATTCAATAATCGATAAATATTTATTGAATGCCTGCTATGCACCAGGCATTGTACAAGGTGCTTGAAATTCATCAGTGAAGA
The DNA here is from genome assembly GCF_057876585.1 of Rhinolophus sinicus. NCBI lineage: Eukaryota > Metazoa > Chordata > Mammalia > Chiroptera > Rhinolophidae > Rhinolophus > Rhinolophus sinicus. The sequence goes on along the minus strand of NC_142515.1, from coordinate 101,779,645 downwards.
ACTGATTGGGAATCCTGTGTGCTTGGCTGAAGAATAGAGAACTCTGGCCTTGTTTAATGTCAATTTGTCTTTCTTCAAGAACGAAGCAGTCTCTTCAAAGGAGAACCTATCTCATTCCTGAGTGAGGAATGTTTGGTTGTCGCTATTCTAATAATGAGCAGGAGAGTGGGGAGTGACACTTTTCATTAGATAAACAGACTTTCTTAGCATTTACCTTCAACCCATCCTACATATTGTTTCCAATTCCTAAACATCTTCCTCTTAATTCTTCCTCTTTCTTGACTCAGAGCAGGTAGTTCCTGTCTGCATGCAGACAAGGAGAGGACCTGAGGTCTAACTGCTTTCTACGTAGGTTTTCAAACCAATCTCATTTCTTAATTCAACCCAAATTCAATCCAAACCAATCTCAAACCAGTTCTCAGTCCCTCCTTTCCCCCTCACCTTTCCCAGTCCTTGAAACCTCCAAGCCAAGCTTGGTGTGTGTAAGGGAGGAGGGGAAGGAGAGGAGAGGGGCAACTAATGGGATCAGGATTTGACATTAATTACGTTACTTCTCAGTGATAGGTGTTTTGGTATCTTCCTCTGCTTTGCTAAATCAGGTAACAAAAACATTGTTGAAATCGTTCCTCAGATATTTTCTCCTCCACATCTCTTTGTCTTTATAGTTTTAGTTATTTATTATCATTTTAATGGGGTTTTAGGAGGAGGGAGATACACAGATTTAGTTAATCCACCATCTTTAACTAGAAGGCTTGTTTCTTGAATTTAACATACTACGACTTTATGTAATTGTCGAGTACTACAGGAAAGACCCCAAATTTGTTCCTTTCTTCTTGTATTCATGCCCTTGGGTAGTTGCTCCCACAATGACTCTGGGCATAGCCAAGTGACTTGTTTGGCCAGTGGGGCAATTGCAAATGAGAAGTTAAAGAGATTTGAGACTGGTTTGTGAACCAACCTGAGCTAGTCAGCTGCTGGACGGGAGATCACATGGAGAGAGGTTCAGTCACAGCCATCCCCAGTGGAGGCCATTCACAAGCCACCTACCCCTGCCACCCAGCCCGCCACCTGATTGCAGATCCAGAAGTGAGCCCAAATTTTATTAGCTTTGCTGGCTCAGATGAGAACTGTCCAGCCCATATGGCTGATTTGTAGAACCATGGACTAATTTTGGGAGCTGGTTAGGCAGCAAAAGCTAACCTATATCACTACTCTAAATTGCAGACATTTGTTTTCTTAACACTTACTACATGCTAGGTACTGTTTTAAGTACTTGACCTGTATTCTCATTTAATTCTAGCAAAAATCCTATAAGGTTTATATTATCCCCAATTTAAAGATGAGAAAACTAGAGACATAGGAAAACAATTTGATGCATCAGAAAAATCAATGACCTGGGAGGCGGGAACCCAGTTTTCCACTCAGGGTTTTGCCATTCATTTAAAGTGCAAATATGGAATGTAAGATACTAACGTGCCTTATATTCCTATTAGTCCCCCAATTCTTGCTCCAGTTAGGACATGTCTGTATTGATCCCCAAATGCCTTTCCCAGTTAATAAGTAAGCATTTATATAGCACTCTCTTGTCCTGGACATGACTCTAAGGGCTTTGTATATGTTAACTTTACATATGTTAACATATATACATTATATCAACTCATTGAGCAAAACTAGGTACTATTATTTCCCTCATTTTACAGATGAGAAGCTTGAGACAAAGCCAGTTTATGTAACACAGGGACAGGTTCTAAGTTGAACCCAGAATATCTGACTCCAGAGTCTCTGTTCTTATCACTATGCAGTACTTACCCCTCAGGTGGGCACATTCAATATTTATGCACTTGTACAAGCCATACGCTTCTCTCAAGTCTCTGCCTTTCTTCCTACCAATCCAAATCCTGCTCATTTCCCAACATCTTCTCCCCTTATAAACCCGTCTGTGAGCACAGGTGATCACACTGATTTCCTCATTCCTCAAACACTTATAATCTGTAGCATACATTTTATTACTGGGTCGTATAATTGTTTTGTCCTTAGGTTTTAAAAAAATATATATAACTGTGTCCTCCCTAACAAGAGTAAACTTCCATGAATAGAAACTCTTCAGAAGTCCTTATCAAAATGCTAATTACATAAGAGCCACTTTATAAAAATCTGCTGACTTAAGTCTGCCTAGAGTAGGGGTGTCCAAACTTTTTTCAATGTTTTTTATCAAGGGCCATATGCGGTAAAATACACAAACAGCCGGGCCACTCACTCGAGGTGAAGTACGTATTGCCTCACCTGGTTTATTTAACTAAATTATTTTTGGAATTTGCTGCAGGCCAATTAAAAATGGATTGCGGGCCGCAGTTGGCCCGCAGGCCGCAGTTTGGACACCCCTGGCCTAGAGCATTTACTGAATTAATATCATGGCTTGATATTTGGAACAAAGTCTACGTGACAAAAGTGTCTTGTTACTTCAGACCTTGGTGTAATTGATTTGTCATTATCATATACTAGTTACAGCCTGGCAACAGTGAAAAAGAATCGTATTTCTGCACACTGTATCTGAAATGAAACAAGGACGACCTGAATAAACCGGTGTCACTTTATAACCTAAGTCTCTATTGGGGAAGGAGAAAGTAATTCTCGGTCATTCCAGCTTGTTCAGGCTATAGATAGTTGGATGGTTTTTGCTGGTTTTATGGCTTGAATTAACCTTTTATTAAAGTCTTTCTGGACCAGATATATTCCTCATTATCATTAGTAGTAACTGAACATTTCCAAGTCAAACATGGAATTCTATTTTGGAATATATTAGAAACATATTCTTCAGCCAACCATTCAATGTAAACATTTATTAGATACCCACTTTGGATTTAGCAGTATCCTAAGATCGATGGTAAAATTATGCAAGAAACAAAAGGCATAATCTTTCTCCTCAAAGAACACATAGTTGAATTTAATTTATTTGTATCTTATATTTTTAAAATGCATAGCTGTGAGTTATTAAAACAATTGCTAGAGAAGTTAATGTAAGAGATCTGTGTTTCTTAAAACAACAATGACTTTTTGGCAAGATATAAAACTCACCGCTGTACAAAGCCTGTATCTAATTTTATCTGTTAAAAATTCACATATATGTGTATATATGGATATACATGTATGTGTAGGTATGTGTGTATTCCCAATTTGTATGTATAAAGATAGAAAATTAGCTAATACATGAGAATAACTCACATGGATTTTCATGCAGAAGTTATACATATTTATGCCTTTTGAAATATTACCTAACACATGTATGTGAAAGCCATAGAAGATTTGAGACAGTCATCTTTGTTCCTCTGGTAAATATTTTATGATTTCCAGTTTTCCATTTATGGAAGGATTTGTGTTGGGAGACTATATCACGATCAAATGATTACCTGGAAATGTCAGTGAAGAATCAGGTAACATACTTCCAACTGGATAATGCAATGTAATAACGCTGAAGGAGAGTCTTGCTTCTTAGGCCTATAAATCTATACATAGTAAATCTTTTATCTTAAATGTATTGTAAAGCATGGTACTTTCCCACATATGATCTCATTTTTATTTTGGCCCAAACACATATACATACATTCCTTTTATATACTTATGTACTAGATGTACACATTCCTCTCAACTCAAGATAAAAACAGAATATACTCATATATTAACCGTCTTATTTGATGAGATACAACAAGCAGAAGGAAATTATTCTCGTTTATTTATTTTTATGTTTTGTTTTCCCCTTGGCATTAGAGGTTTGAGGTATGATCACGTAGAGATTATCTTCATAATGTTTAACCTCCAAGGTTTTGTGGGTTTCCTTTCTTCTTCAGCTGAAAAGAACTGCAATTCTTAGAAATAGGTGATTTTCTCTAGATTTTACATAGGCAACCCCTCCTCTCTTATCTAGAAGGACGCTGCCAGGACTAAATCCTACCAGTATTTGGGTTCACTGATCACAAAGAGGAACAGTAAACAAAGGTAGATCCACAGTTAGCCATACCCACACCTGGAAAACCCTGTCCATGCTTCGCCCGTGTAGGGACATGACCATCTGTAAGTCTACTATGATAGTTGTCAGTAATCACGATCAGGTAAGTTTCCAGAAACAATGCTTAAAGAGTAAAGAAGACATCTAAACTAAGTGCACAAAATTACAGCTCTGACAATGAACATTAAAGGAAAGAGCAAGCAACTATAAAAACTGAAAGAAAAGATTTTCTGGTCAGAATAGAGGCATATGCAAGCTGAGATTTTTAAAGCCAATCATAATATCTATCAACTGTTTAGAAAGAAACAGGAAGTGCAAATGGCTCATAATTCTGAACCTGTCATATTGCTGAAAGGGATGGGAATTCATACCTTATTGAAATGCTGTTAGCTTAGTTGTTGGTCCAGATATACAAAGCAAGACTTTTACCAACACTATTTTTTGATAGATTTCTGCTAAGCTATGATACAAATGTCCAAGGAAAGTATAAAGGGAAATGTTGACTACAGTTGCAAATTTATTTTTGGAAATTACAGGTTTGATTAGATTGTATTCTCTGCATTCATCAGTATAACACACAAATCTTTACAGAGGTGTTCTTTCCTTCAGGACTATATGAGTACAAACTACTGTGAATACTCATATTGAACTGGAGAAAAGATTAGGGAGTTGAAAGTTGAAGTTTGTTTCCTCTTGTCTGTTGGCTGCTTTTTGGTCATTATTTAAGAGAGTCAAAGACCATTAGAGAAAGCTAATAGCCGTTAGAACCCTCAGATTATACTGATATTACTGATGGGAGAGTTAAGCCAAATTGCATTCTCAAAATGGTTCTGGGAACATACCACTTCCAGTAATGATCCTATCAACCAGGCCTAAAAGCAGAGAGGGCAGAGATGCACTTAAAGGCAATTATCCATCAACATTGGAAAATGTGGTTACCAGATTAAGAGAGTTGAGTATATGCAATATATCTTAATTGCAGCAAAGCATTTGATACAGTATTATTCAATTTACCAGCTAGATTAATTTAAATTGATTTAGGCAGAAGTATAGTCAAATGAACTACCAGCTATCCAGAGGGCCATAAATAATAGATAACAATAAACACATTTGTTTTACATGCTCCTAATTTAGTTATTTCTCCCCAGAACTCTCCTTCAGTTCAGAATATGACAGTTATATAATATATGCCACCCTCCGGTTATCTTTTCTTAAGATCTTTTCGGAATCCCATCTGTTCCATAAAGTTGCAAGGACCAATTATAGTACCTTCAACAACTCCCATTATTCAGGCTTACTTTATTTATCTATATTCAGTTTTCAGCTTCCCCTTATATTTCTGCTTGATGTCTGGACTTTCTCTTAATGTAAAATGTCAGGAGCAGAAGTACAGAGCAGTGGAAATAGACTTTGCTTCCATACCGACGGGGGGAAAAAAGTCCACTGACTATGGATTATCCTGGGTCCTTTGGTAGAGATGACAATGACAAAAAAGCTCAGTGTAGACTGTACTTTCTTTTGCTCCTTGCAATGTCCACCTTCACCAGGGAGTAGTTTTCCTGAACATGGGTTTACCGTGCCAAAGGTGTGATGACCTGGCCAAGAGTTTCCACTTGGAAATTTAATCCTTGAAAATCCAGAACATATAACAAAAATACATACGTGGAGACAACATGACCTTATTGTGCAAAGGAGAAAATGTAAGGGCCAACAAGACAGTTCTTCCCATCTTTCTTAAAGGGACAAACCATTTTGAGGTCTATACACGGTCTTTGTGCTGTTTTCTAGGACCATAATTCTCAGCATGGCAGTGGTAGCTGTGATTATCCAGGCAAAGGCTAGGAAGAGTGGATCTGCAACTGAGAGAATTTTCTGTACCTTTGGGGCAGTGGGACTGGCACAGTTTCTGAAAATATTGAATCGGTGTTTACTATATTAGAAGGAAGGAAAAAAAAACTTGTTTTCATAATATAAGCTATAGAAAGTAAAGTTCAAAAAACATTGTTTGGGGCTGAAAAAGACAAAAGAAAAGAAATGCAGTGATTCTCAACAGACACGTCTGCCATGGTAGACAAGGCAGATGGTGGGAGTAATATAAGAATTCCCCAACAGTGGGAGATAGAGGCACCTGTGGGGCTGGATAACACTGCTGTAGGTACTTCGTACACTGGTGGTGAAGCAAGGTGATGCATGACCTCTGTTATGTTCCCCTTTCCTTTTTATGCTTAGATTGCACAATTAGTTGCCTTGGGAAAGTAGTACAATGACATTCTTAGTGTATGTTTTTGAATGTTGGAATATTCATATTGGGGATTTAGATACCAAGTGCGCTGTGTGTGCTTCCCCAAATTATTTTAAATGGCAGGAAATAAAAGATAGAGAAATGCTTGCCTCTTCTCTGATCGAGAGGGAAAGAGATAAAATAATTGTGACAGAAACCTTGAGAGAGAAACCATTGTGATTGAGTTTAAAATGTTGCCAAAAAGGAGTGGGTACAGCACAGGAGAAAGATTTAATTTCCTCACTAACTCTTGGTGTGGTTTGAGGCAAATTACTTAATTATGAACAGTTTTCTCATCTGTAATAAATTCTTTTAATTGATGTATCACTCTGAATATCAGCAGCCTAACTGGGCTGTGTTTGTATGTGCTTCTTAATTTTAAATACTTTCCCCCCTTTTTGATGGTAAAAATAAGGCATACTTATTATTTCAAAAATCTGAAAATATACAAAGCATTAAAAAATGGAAGTAATTCTACTAATGCACATAGTTATGTTACCTTTTTGTGTATATTATTGCCTCAATTTATGTTGATTTTCATTATTACATTCAAGTTCTATCATATCTTTTTAACATTAGAATTTATTTTCTTAATTTCATTTTCTTAAATAAATTATTGCTTGGCTTCTTAGTTACCTGGTTAGTGTGTCATATTTTGACCTCAGTTTTCTAGCCTCTAATTCTTGTTCTTGATCTATAATCCCACTAGGACTACACTTTTTTAGTTTTTTGTTTAATGAACTTTAATATTTTAAATTGATCCATAGTTTCCCCTTTACCTCCATGCTTTTAATTTTGTTATAATTTTCTGGCCTTAAATTCCATTTCCTTCAGGTTGGTTTTTCTCTGTTTCCCTTTCCAGATTCATTCTCTGCTTTCTCATTTTGTGGCACAAGGAGAAGATTGGAGGTGGGAGGAGAGTGGTTAGGGAGACAGATCCCCTCTTTCCCTGGCCACACTGTTCCTTTGCCTTAGGTTGACCTTCGCCTTGGAAATGTGGCCCTCACTGGTTCTGAAAACACCTTTCCTCTTTCGAGTCTAGAAGTAGTCATGGTTTCCCATTTTTCACCAGTCCTTTTTGTAAATTGACCCTTCTTTAAACTTCTTTCAGTTAAACCCTTTGAGAATTCCATTAATTTCATGCTGAGGTAATGATGGAAACAATTTTTATCCCATTAACCTTTTTAAAAATGGTAAAATGTTTTTATTTGTTGCATTGTAATGAAATCCCTTACGTTTAACATTGACTCCTTTAGACAATGTTTAATCACCTAATATTATGCTATTTTATTCGTATCTCCCTTTTCATTAGCTACCCATGAATAAATTTTAATTTTTGATTTTCTGATATTTTGAGTTATGTTTGAGTTTTATAATGACCTACAAAAAACATGACTACAGAGGATGACAGCAAGAAAGCACCCACACCAAGAGAGGAGGTCGGAGAACTTTTTTCTTTGTTCTCCCTACAGCCTTCTACCCAGTTTCCTCAGTCGATTTCTAATCCCTTTTAAAATTATTTCTCTAAAAATACTAAACCCTGAGGTACTCAGGGACCTACAGATTAATGTCCACAGGGCAATTTATTCTCTTTATCAAAGTTCTATACTTTTCTAACACTGAATATTTTCCATACTATGCTGTCTTTATATTTGGAACTGCCTGTTTTAATATCTTTGGACTCTGACACAGAACCAGTGGTTTTGGCAAAGTGTATCATTGTGTTACAAACAAGCACACCCTGACATGAACCTTTATCCTCCAGGACTAGAGGGTGGATAAAGAATTGCCAGCAATGCATGGAAACAGGAGGCCGACTGGAGAGGGAGTGGCACTTGACATTCCAAGACAGGAAATCAGTTACAGGAACAAGCTGAGCCTGCATGAGCCGAAAGTGGCTCATATAGGGATTATGGTTCTTCATTGGCTGATTCTGGCAAGAGAAGATGTAAGGCTGCTCCAGAATAACCAGAAACGAACTACCTCTCACAGTAAGATGGCCAGGAGACTACTCCACCCAGCAGCAGAGTCACATGAAGAAAGGGCTATAGGTGACTTCTGATAGGTGTCTAAGGGATGTGTACATCCAACAGCACTGGAGTAAAAAGAATCAAAGAGAATTCATGCATGATTGCATGGACTTGCCTTTCTTCAAGAATGAATTGCTACAAAAGGAAAACAAAAAGCACCTCCACCGAGAGATTATTACTAGAAAGATAGAGTATATAGTGCTCAAGACACCGAGGAGTAGCATACTTGTAGGAAAGATTGACTAAAGGATGCAAAACTAGGTATTTAAAGAATTGACTTTGTATTCTCAATAGTCAGTGAAAAATAATTACTAGAAATATAAAATAAGAAATGCAAGGTAAGGGAATATGTTGAGTAAGGAATCTTTTGGTCCCAACAGCCCAAAACAGAGTGAATAGAGAGAGGGACAGCTCATTGACACCAGGTCTGAGATGTAACTGGGCAGCAAGAATGACCTGCAGAGAACTGCAGAGGCTTCGTGTCTTTCTTAATTCTGCTCCTCTCAGTCGGTGCATCTGCTTCATTCCACCCTCTCACTACCGACCAGTCCATGTGACATTAAAAAGGCTCCCAGAAGCATCAGCCTTTATATTTTAAAGGTCCACATTCCCAGAGAGAGCCTGACTGGTGTCTCTTTCTCTATCTTTCTCTTCCTCTCAATGGAAAAAGGACTGATTTTTCCCACCTTGGGTCCAGTGCAATCCAGCCAACTCCTAATGCCACTTCATGAAGGAATAGGCAATTCATGGAAAAGAATGCCAGACCCATGATACAATGGTGTCCACCACAGGTGACAAGAAAGGGTCCTGAGAGGCATATATGAAAAAGGTAGCTGAATGAGATCACCAAAGAACATAAAGAAATTCCATCAGTAAAATAAATTGTAGAAACAGTTCAGAGCAGAGTCACCACTGAGAAAAAATATAGTCATGATACAAACTTGAGTTCACTCAGAATGAATTTGAATAGAAAAAAAAGAAATAAAATGTAAGAGCAAAAAGCTTTAACAATTCTTTTTAATCTATTTTTAAACAATTGTTTTACTTTATTTTCAGAAGTCCTTCCTTGCTAGATTTCCTTAGTTTTTATATATCACAACTTCGTGAGTTGAATAATTAGTTTATTTCCACTCCTTCTTGTATAATATTCAAAATATTTCAGACTGTTAATTGCTTTTATTTATAGATGTGGCCTCGTCTATAAATTTTGGGGAAAAAATCCTCATTTGTTATTTTCCCAATATTATATAATTTCAGATAAGGATACATTTCAAATTCCTTGATTATTCTATTTGGAAATACTTATTAATTTCTTGGTATATTGAATTCTAGATAAAGACAGTGAGTGACCTGTACAAGATTCAGCTTTTCAGATTTAATTTTGATTGGGGTCTTAGTATATGAGTTGTATTTATTAATTCCAAGCATATGCAAGGTTTGTACAAAGGAAATATAAATACACGTCTTCTACTTTGTCTTATTTTTCAAATTCTCTGAGCTGTTTTGTTTTGTTTTGTTTTTCAGGGAGTGTTGGCCTTTCATTTTCTAAACTAATCAGAAGCAGAGAGTTCTTTAAAGAACTCTGTAACATTGTAGTTCTATTTTTCTTTATAGAGTCTGATGCATTTATTTGCCTCAGAAAGATCTGACTGGTATTTTTCACATTGAATATTATCTCTTAGAGTTATTATGAAGATTAAATAAGACAACGCTTACAAAGCATTTATTCAGTAGTTGGTATATGACAAATGCTCTATAAATGTTAACTATTACTGTTATTTCCTAAATCAGTAATTTCTGCTTTTATCTTTATTAATTTCCAACTCCTGTATTTTTCCTCTTTCTTAAATTGAATGGCTATTCCATTTGTTTAAAATTTTCTTATTTAATAGTGAAAAGTTTTTAAAGCTTTGGGTTTTCCTTTAGCTGTATTCTATAGTCTTTGATATAGAATATTCTTATGTTTATGATCTTTAAATAACCAGAAAATTTAAATTTTAGCTTATTTTAGTCCAAAGATATCACCGTAAAACATGCATTGCTGGAACCTATTAAGATTCTCTCTGTGATCAAAATGTATTAATTTTTAAAAATATTCCATGAGCATAAGAAAAAAATGACTATTCTCAGTTTTTACTCTGCATACAGTTTGTGTATCAATTTATATTTTTTAAATTCTTTATATGCTTATATATTTTTGTCTACTTAATTACTCAGTTTCTGTGAGATAAGTTTTAAATTCTTTCCCTTGCTGCTGAGTTATAACTTGGCTGCCTATAGAGTCCTTGAATTCTAGTCTTTTGCTCTAGAAAACTATAAATACATTGTGTTTTACTCTGTTGCAGCTTCCTGAGTTGCAAAGGGAACATCTCTCCCTATTCTGACTCGTTATTGGTAAACTCTAATCTCAGGAAGCTTCGGAGATTGGCTCTTTATCCTTAGAGTTCAGAAAATTTTCCAGGTTATAACCTTTCTTTTGTTATTGTTAATCTGGCCCGACAAACAGGGGCCTTGATGTGAAAACTCAACTCAACTCAGAGAAATATTCTCTTGTTATTTCTTTGTTTGTTTGTCTTTCTCCAATTGTTTATGTTTCTGAATTATTGGGATATTTGATCTCCTGGATCTATCTTCCATTAAGCTTATCTTTTTTCTCTTAATTACCACTCTGTCTTTTTTTACTCTCTATTTTAGGATAATTTCCAGTTCATTTATCATATTATCATATTATTAATGAGGGTTTCACCATCATCCATTCTATTTTCCACTGCCTGTATTGAATTTTTAAAAGTAAACACATCAAAAATTTTACTAGCAAAAATTCTCTATTATATTTCTTCTATTTTTTTGTAGAATTTCCCCTCAGATCTCATTGAATTATTTTCAGTTCTTTCCTGTTTCTTTCATCACCATACATTTCTGCCATAAAGTTTTCTTCTATTTCAGTGGAATTTATCTGTTCTATTTCAGTTTCATTTCCATCCTTAAAACTGTGGATTACTCTTAAACATTTAATAATTTTCTATTTTTGGATTATCATTGGTACTTACCTGGCCTATGAGAAACAATGTAGTTATTTATTTCTTCTGAACCCATCTAGCTTTGTCTGAAGGGAAACTTTTTCTGAAGGGTAGTAGAGGGTGAGCAGGTGCGGGAATGTGAGTTACCGATCTATTTCTTACAGGGAGGGCAGCATATAGGAAGCCAATGAACTATAGCAATTCTCAGGAAATTTCAGTCTTAGAGGTAATTGTCTTCCTAGTTTTATGAGTGCAGTAGTTCAGTTCAGTATGGAAGAGTTATTCAAAAGCCGGCATCAGAAGCATTAGAAAGTTTCTCTCTTGACTCTGCACAATAAGTGAGCAAGACAGCAGGAATAATATTTATTAAGAATTGCTCAAAATAACTGGATCTGCTCAGGAATCCATTGGGGTAGTTGTCTTCACCCCAGGCTTTACCAAAGCAGCAGACCCCTACCTCTCTATGGACCACTCTATAAACTGTGCTGTGCAGCAGAGAGACCTGAAGTACTTTTGCCTGTTCTACATCACAGGGACCAAAAGGCTCTAGACTCCACCATTAGGTCAAACTTCTTCCCTTCTATCAACAATTAGCCAAACAGATGTATTACTTCAGTGCAGGGTTAAGCTCTGGCTGTCTTTAGGAAGTTTCCCCTACGGGGCCAAAACTCTCTAATAGTACCTTATAGCCAAGGGGGAGAAAAACCTCTTTAGATCTTTTCCTGTCTTTTCTGAAAGGATGTAAGGTTGGCATGATAGGCTACAATAGGGGTTGAGCTACAAGATGGTATAGGAGTCACCATTTTTTCTGGAGTGTTACGTAGTGCCACGCCTAGTCTCCCATGTGATCCAGCCAAAGTTCTAAGATTCTCAACTCCACATCTATGTGGCATGACTCTGGCTATCCCTCTATATAGAAAGCCCTGTGGACCCTTTTATTTCTTAAACTGTACTTGTAAAATTCAGCCCAGGTGATGTCTCATCCACGACCCCTCAGGCTGAGGAAATTGTCTTCCCTGTATTTGTTTATTTGTTTGCTTTACATATAGCAGCAGGAATGTTTTTGTTTTCTTGAGCATTGTCGGGGGGCAGGGTTGGTGAGCAAGCCTCACTTCAGTGGGGACATTAGTCTTCCTGACATTATTTTTACATGTCCTCACCACCCTACTTCATTCATCCTTTGCTATATGCCTAGTTGTCATTGTCTTTCACTTTTATGCTTACATTAAAATTTTTTGAGGTCATGAATTATTACACATTGTAATCCTATTTCATCTGTATCTCCCTTTTTATTCTTCACCAGCTAGAATTGCAATTATGAGGCCTTCTCTAAGTGCCTCAAACATTTTGGACCTTCTTCCAGGAATTCATGTTTTGGGGTCAATTCTAATTTTTCTCTGAATTTTTTAAAATTCTGATCTCTTAAAACTTTGGTTACCAAGTCTAACTATCTCCATACTTTCACATACTGACTGTCAAGGACTCTAAAATGGTCTTCCTGCTTTGTTTCAGGGATTTTAACGTTTCCTTTTTGATAACCAGGCAGGTTTTTCTTATTGGTAAGAGTTAGTCCAGAAGTTTGTTTCTGTTGCTGTTAAGTTCTAATTTCTAGGAGATATAAATGATGTCAAGAGAAGCTTAGCTTACCTTACAAATTCACTAATGTCTAGGGCTGCCCTGAGTCGTGGACTCCACACAGGCTAATATTTGCTATCCCTCAAACTGCCATTTGCTAAATATTTGTTCAACATTTGTTTGGGGTGGGGGGAATAAATTGATTTCATATGAATTAAATGTTCAGATTTTTATATTCAAAGTTAGTATTATTTTATGTGCTGTCTATAAGCTATTTTGTTTTTTAAAACTTTTAATTTAGAAATAATTTCAAACTTAAAGAAAAGTTGTTTAAAAAAGAATCATACATAGAATGCCTGTGTAGCCTTTACCCAGGTTCACCTATTTTTAACATTTAGCCCATTGGCTTTATATCTATCTATCTATCTATCTATCTATCTATCTATCTATCTATCTATCTATCTATCTTCTATCTATCTATCTATCTATCATCTATCTATCTATCTATCTATCTATCTATCATCTATCTATCATCTAATATATGTAATGTACCCTTCTAATCTATCTATCCCTCTATTTAAATATTTTTCTGAGCCATTTGGTAGTAATTTTCATGTATTATGGCTCTTTACTCATACCACTTTAGGGTATATTTTTTTAAATAACCACATATATTTATCAACTTTAATACATTTAACTTTTGTCTAACCCCTCATCTGTATTCTAGTTCTGTTAATTGACCAAATAATGTCCTATATAATGTTGTTTTTCCTCCAATACAGGATCCACTCTAGGATCCAGTATGGCATTTATTTGTCACATTTGTTTAACCTCCTTTGATTTGGAGCATTTCCACAGCTTTTCTTTGTTTTTTTAATGACACTGATATTTTTTAAGAAAAATCTCCCGTTTAAAAAACTAGAACATTTCTCATCTTTTATTTGTCAATGTTTCTTTATGATTTGATTGAAATGATGCAGCCTCAGGTGAAATATTGCATAAAAGAAGCTATATCCTTCTCAGGGCGTCATGTCCATCTCATTGGTCATCCATTCAGGGTGTTGACTGATTTTACCATTATATAGTTATTAGTATTTTTTTCTTTGCAAGTAATAGCAATCTGTGAGACACACTTTCAAGTTTATGCAAATGCCCTGTTCCTCATCGAATTTGCCCCTCTTGACTTAGCTTCCATTGATGATTTTTGCCTGAACCAGTCGGTGCTATGTTGGCTGCAAAATGATGATTTTCCAACTCTGTCACTCCTTCCACATTTACCAGATGATACTCAATATTCTACTATAGGCAAGAACCCTCCTTTTACTTTTATCCCTTCCTTCATTTATTTTATTATCTAGTTATTATTGGTGTGTGTGTATATATATATATATATATATATATATATATATATATATATATATATATGCATATATGTCTATATGTATACATATATGTATATATACACATATATGTGTACACACACTCACAGAGGGAGCCAAAAAAATGTATATGCATTTTAAGAGATGTTAACAGAAGCTATATATATATATATATATATATATATATATATATGTATATATATATATGTATGTATACATATATATGTGTGTGTATGTGTGTATATATATATATATACACCAGGGGTGCCAAAAAATGTATACAAGTGGACACTTTGGTCAACGTTGCTCAAGCAGTAGTTCACAGTAATCAGAAGTGTCTGGACACTAACAATAACCACTTTGAGCACCTCTTGTAATTGCAGAAGTCAAACATGACTTGTATTCATCTTTTGTTATCAGTATATATTGAGTATTACAATTTTAATACAGTTTTCCTTTCTTAAACTGTGTATACATTTTTGACACCATGTATATATAAAACCCCTCATCTATATTCTAGTTCTGTTAATTGACCAAATAATGTCCTATATAACATTATTTATATATAATATATATAATATATATATTATATATAAATATTATATATATATATATATATATATATATATATATATATTAGAAAGCATGAGTCCCAACAGGGTTGCCATCATGTATTCCTTGTTGGTATGTTCCTTTTTCCATTTGAGATCTCTGGCTCCCAGTAACACAAACGCCTCCACTCTGTCTAAGACTGGGACATAGTTAATACCATGTTCATTAATAACAGATTCGTTATTAATGGAGGAGGATAGATTCGTTCTCTACCCTCCTTCAGTATGACTATGTTATTCATTTGATATACATCTTAGTTCATTTATTTCTATTTGCTTTAATATTTGGAACTCCTTTCTCCTTCTTGCTGATTTAATTTTACTTTTTGATTACCAACAGCATTAACATGCTTTCAGAAAGTCAAAATTTACAAAAACTCAGGGAAGTATGACTCCTTTCTGTAGCCCCTTTATCTTATAACCTCCACCAATTTTTGTTTGTTTTGCTTTGTTTGTTTTGCTATACAATTTTTTATTTTTTGTAGTCCAAATTTTTTTGTTCTTTTTTTATTTCATCTGGACTTTTATTTATAGTTAGAAAGCCTTTCCTTTTACTCAGACATGAATTTACCCACGTTCTCTTCTAGTGCCTGTGTAAGTCATGTTTATTTCCAGATCTCTGATTAATTAGGAGTTTATTCTTGTATATGATGTAAGAAACGCATCTAATTTTATCTTCTCCCAAAAGGCTATCAAGTAGTTCCAATATATTTATGAAAAAACAAAAGAAGACAAAAAACCTTTTGTTCCAGTTATTAAAGAATCATTTTTTTCTCATTTCTGTATGCAGAAGGATTATTTCTGGATTTTCTATTCTAGTCTATTAGTTATCTATCTATTCTTGCACCAGTATCATACTGTTTTAATTGTAGAATCTTTGTAATATGTTCTATTATCTTGTAGCCGAGTCCTCTCTCTTCCTTTCAGCGTTTCTTTCGTCTTCCATATTTATTGTTTCACATGAACTTAAGTACAAATTCATCTAGTATTTTTATTGGGATCACATTAAATTTCTATGTTAACTAATAGAGAACTGTCATCTTAATATTAAGATATCGAATTCTAGAACAAGGATTGCCTTGCATATCTTCAAGAATATTTTGTTCAATAATGCATAGTTTTTAATATAAGATTGGCATTTTTTTGTTAAATCTATTTTTAAGCATTTTGTTGTTGTTGCTATTGTAAATTGAGTTCTCTTATATATAAAAACATAACATTTTACAAGTCTGGAAATTGTCTTTTATTTAAGTTTCTTCAT
The DNA here is from genome assembly GCF_057876585.1 of Rhinolophus sinicus. Classification (NCBI taxonomy): domain Eukaryota; kingdom Metazoa; phylum Chordata; class Mammalia; order Chiroptera; family Rhinolophidae; genus Rhinolophus; species Rhinolophus sinicus. Next base: position 101,763,485 of record NC_142515.1, on the reverse strand, counting down.
CACTCACTACAGGAAGCAATAGCTTGCATAAATATAACTTCAAAGTTTAGTTCAAAATAATATAAATGTCTGTTTTCTCCTGACTTTTAAAATCTCCTGTCTGTAGAAACTTCTCCTTTATCTTCATTTTTTATTCTTCAGTTTGCATTTTTGATGATCTGGGATAGACAATATCTCAGGAAGTATATGAAATTTAAAATTTAAATAGTGATTTCCATAATACAATAAATCATCTTTCCAGTAAAGCCTTGTATTACTTGTTTCTGAATTTCAGCTAACTGTCCCTGGCACTCCCTGCCGACTCCTCGTGAATCACAGCCAAAATAAAATACTCAGCGATAGGTTGATGTGGGCAAGGAATGTTAATATTTTCACCAAGAGCAGAACCAAGTTACAGTTTATCAGTTGTGTAGAAAGTGTTCTGCAGAACTCCTAGTTTCCTGGCATCATATTTCTGATTTATTGTAGCAATTCGTGTAGTGCAGTGACCTACACAGATCTGCCTATTTTTTAATCTGGCTCTTCTTATAATCCTGTTTGGATACGTTTCAACTATAGAATGATGTTTAAATTTCTATTTCTCCATTTACTTACTAACTGACTTATAATGAACAGCTTAAAAATTGTCAAGTACAGGAGGTTGAAGTGGAAAGGGCAAACAGTCTCATCCAGCAGACCTGGATCTATCATGAACTTCCATGATAACCAGGTCGGTGAATTTAAAAGAATTATTTCATTTCTTTGATTCTGCTTCTGAATCAGTAAAATAAAAGGACTTACCTGAAAATTGCCAGGTTCCAGCTGTAAAGTGACATGCTTCTAATTAGGTTGAAATAACATGTTTATCATGAATAAAATTATCCCTTTTGTTTTTGTGACAAAAAAATACATTAAAGATATAGCGCTTAATAAAGTGGTCAAATTGTTCTAATAAGAATGGAATAATTGACCAAGTTTCATAACCTATCAAGACTTATAGTGAAATTCAACAAATGAATTATTTTAGTGTACTTGAGTGAATAACCATCTCTGCTGCCCACCAGCATTCCCCCACCCTACACACGACACACACACACACACACACACACACACACACACACACACACTGTGAGCTTACTTTCTTTGACCAAGAGAACATCAAAAGAACCTATTTCAGTTGACATGTGGGAAATACATGTTTTCAGATGAAGTATGAATTTCAGTGCTATATAATATACTATTCAATAGAGGAAATCTGATCCTTATTATTAAACAAGCCTGTCATTATTGTTTAAAAGAATGATATAGAAAACAGTTCTTTATATGTTAATCTCTGAGGTATGTAATATGCACATTTTTGAAAGGAGATTTAAAAAAATAATTGGCATCATTCATAATTAGTAACTATTACAAACCTCAAAGGGGTGAGAGACCCTGGCGATAGCATTCAACCAAATTTTAGTACTTAACCAGCTATTTTTTTGTGCAGGCAAAACTAAAAAAGTAATCAGCCTTTCCCAAAATACAGTGTCCTGTCACAGGAAAGAATCATCTCTTGTCACTGTCTGATCTTATTTCAGAGTACCAGGCATCGCAGATTACCGGAGAGAGAGTTTATTTTTCCCCTTAAGTCCCATTGCTAGTATTTAAAACCTAAATTAGATTATTAGAACATCAGAGCAAAATCCTGTTACTGTATATTTTGAAAGGGAAAAGCAACAGAAATAGAAAAAACAACCAGAGGGAGTGCTCTTAATTCCCCGGTAGACATTAAATATAGATTTACTCAGATTCCCACTTTGAAATACAAAATAATATTAAGATGCAATTATAGCCCTGAAAATTATCTGGAAGAGTTTAAGAAAGTTTTTGCTTTTGTTCCCTTGGGCTGAGAGAACACATTCAGTAGTGTCCAAATATAGGGGAGGTTGTGTCACTGATATGAAAAGCAGCACTTTGCCATGTAGAGTTTTGACCCAGGTTATGTGCTAGGTCATAATACTGCCTCATTCCGGGAGAAATAGCTATAGGCCACCAAGTATTCAGATACAAACTGCTAAAACAAGTCATTTGCACATATCTGGAGATATGACATAATGCCAACAAAATATATGAATGAATGACCGAGTCTGTATCTTGATATTTGGTCATGGTTATCATAGCTCGTTGTAGCATGAGAAGCTCTCCAAAAATTCTGCCTGAAATTTAAGTTTTTCTAGGTTCAGCTAAGCATGGTGTGGAATTTCCATTTCGGTTCCATTTTAATGACATGTTTGTGTCTCGAAAGGACTACAACAGGAAACTTTTCTGGGAAGGAAAAGTATTTGACCAGGAGAATTTGTCTTTTGCTGTCACAATCTTCAGCTACCATTCAGTTAAATGTTGTTTGGAATAATATGGCCTTAGTGCCCCTATCTCCTGCTGAATTGCTCAGACGGGTAGGAGATTAGAGTGGAGAGAGGTGCCGGTATTATCTGTGCGAGGGCTCCAGGGGGTCACGCTACACTAACAAGGCCGCCCCAGTCAGGGTGACAGAAGCCAGCTGCTGACTCGCAGAGCCTCCACCGTCAGAAGGTTCCACTTACTGCAGGACTGCGTCTCCAGAGATCATGTATTCTAACTCTTTTTTCCCACCTCCAAAAAAGTGGCTCGCTCATCATTTTTGTCCTCATTTTTTAGGAAGGACCTCCATGTGAAACCACTTACCTGTTTAACCCTCTGAACTTAAAGAAAACATGGAATGCCACTTAAAATACCTAAACTCAGGTTCTGCCTTCTCTGACTTCCAGTAGTAGTAACCTAATGAGCCATTTATCAAGAAGGTAGATACCAGATTTTTTTTGAATGTTCACACATTCTCAACCAGGAGATTTAAAGAGACTATTTTACAGATAACTTAATTATTTTCTATTTATCCAGGGAGAAGTCACATTCTATGCACACAGAGCACTGTGCATTTGTACTTTAATCTTGTAGAGTCATCTTGGTACTGTTTTTTTTTAATTTTAAGGAAAATACTTCCTTTTCTTCCATTGAGCACTCTTTATACGTGGTAATCACTATTATTATTATTATTATTACTATTATTATTTTTAAGATGGGAACAGCATTTCAAGGCTTGTTTGTCACAGGACTGACTCTGCAAGCCCATCACCTGACGAGAACAGCTTTTCTTGGTTTTCTGCCTTGTTTGGGGGCAGGGGTGGGGGGTGGGGAGTGTCAGTCTTTGGGTCAACAGAACTCAGAAACCGGGATGACAATTTAGCCAGTAGAGGGAGATAGAGCTATCTCACAGCTTTACAGGGTACAACCTTAAAGACATACTAATTTTTTTTTCTAGGAAGCTGATTCTTAATGCTCCACTGATAATAAATTTTCGTACATTTTTTTCCCCATAAAAGTAAAGAAGTAACCAAAACTATCTTTACTGTTTGTGGAGAACAAGTCAGGAGAAGCTTATTAGTTTTCAAAGTAGCATTGGAAAAATGAATCATTTTTGAAAGACAAATAATTTTTATAATTTTGCTCATTAGACTACCATAATTCTAGAAATGTTATTAAAACAAACATATTTATACAGGACCAAAAGTGGAAATGAGGGAGCATTCATTCTGGGGCTTAGCTCAAAGGAGACCTCAGATTTGAATACTTGTTACATATTTGGTATTTAAATGGCCTTGCCATATTAATGCAAGACATAGATTTCTCGTCTGTGAAGGCCCTGGCACTGGGAGTAAAAGGCAGTGAAAGCATTTTTGGTACCCTGTTTTTTCATGTATCAGCATTTGCAATTATAGTTAAGTGCTTCCAAAATGGGGTCTCAATCTATGAAAGGTCCTGCATTTATATGATGCTTTTAACTTTTCAAAGTATTTATATATGTACCATCTCATTTTAAAGTAGATTTGACACAGCCCCAATCTATTAAGGAAGTGACCCTTTAAACCCAAGAACACTCTGGAATTTTTTTTAGCTACACTTATCTTAGCTACCATTATAAGACTTAATGAAAGTGATGGAGATACTAAAACTTCCATAATCAATATAAAATGTATCTAAGTAGAAGATTTACAAAAAGCCATTAAATTATCTTTCTAACATCAGAAGGCATTTACATTTTTATTTCAATGAATTTGAAGTTATCTGTTGTTTGTGTTAACAGTAATGCTGTGAAGAATTTTACTGTGGCCACCACTGTTGAGAATTTTGCAGAAATGATAAGTTTTGTGAGTGTGTCCAGACTTGTCTATAAAATAATAAGAGGTTTGGATGTCGTTTTTTAAAGATATTTTTTAGGATATGATAAATTTTATTCTCTGAAGACTGTTTTAATGTCCTTTTTGAAATGCGTGCTCCCTCTGTGGTTTCTTAAAAAACAGTGGATCCTCGAACACTATTTTTAATTGTCCAAATTGCAGTAGCTAGGAAACTGAGATGTCTATTCTGGTTCTTGCCCATCTTCTGGAGTAACAAGGGCATTTTGTGAAAGGCCAGCAGAGATATTAGCTCCATCAAAGTTGTTGATTCAATTGTGAATAACCCTCCGAATGCATGTGACTGAGTGATTATACATCAAGTAGTAAAAGTTGAGAAATAAGCATACTGAATACAGTCAGTAAAAATTAATTGCTTCAGCGGGGCTAAAATTTCCTGGGGAAATATTTTTTCCCCAAGCTTGAGCCAACTTTGAGATTTAAAGAAGCATGATTACCATCTTCTGAAACTAAATTAGAAGGAATCTGGATTGTTTCCTTGTCATTACATTCATGATTTGCTTCTTTTTCTAAGTTTGTCATTCTTATAAATTGTATACAAAAAAACTTATTTATGTGGCTATGTGTATTTAATATGTAGAAAATTCATGTTCTTTTTTTCTTTATAATTTAAGAAATAAAAGTGGAGTAATTAGTTTTGAATTAGCGACCTTTGCCATCTTTGCATCTTTATCATAGTGTTAGAGATGAGATTATATTGAAGGCTGTTGCTTTTACATTTTAAATCTATTTGAACATCCATTGTTGGTTGAACTTGAGGAAATAACAGATTGTGGAGGAAAAGTGAAGGATAATCTCCTGTCAACAGATACTTGTCTTGGGAAAATACACCTATTTTATATTTACACAAATTTTTTGTTAATTGGACTTTCGTGTCAAAATTGAAATATTTTTCAATTATCAAATTACATTTTATTATTGTTTTTTTTTTTTTTTTTGGGGGGGAGTACCTACTGGTACTTTCAATTTCTTTTTTTTATTAATTTTAATTTTTTTAAATTAGTTTCAGGTGTACAAAACAATGCAATAGTTAGACATTTCACCCCTCTATTGTTTTATTTGTTAAAGTCAGTTGTAATCATATCGTACCTGTCTCTATATATATACCTACCTCCTAGAGCTTTTTTAAGGATTTAACATAACATGTAAAAATATTCAAGTTACATACAGAAGTTCTCAATTGCTATTACTATGATTATTTTATTAAACATAAATAAGACATTTGGGGGTTCACTACAACCTTAGACATAGACGCTGAAACACAAAATAGAAAAAGACTATTCTGTACAAATTACCCAGATATACAGTTTGAAATTAGCAAATTCTTTGATACTCTTTTATGTCAATAAAGGTTGTAAACTTAAAGATGAATTATATGAAAATACTTTGAGATACTGAATTGCCTTTTCACAAATTGGAGTTTCCAAATCCCTATAAACCTGAAGTAGATATTTATGTTTTACTGAACTGAGAAAACTGAGGCAAATAGAGAAGAAATTGTTTAATTTCATGAATAGGTAAGTCTCAGAATAGCGATAAATGTAAAAATCTCCCAAGTTCAAGCCTATCTTTCCTTCCATAGCTCATTCGGTTTTCAGTTCCTAGTCTCAGAGCAGCACAACATTAATTATGATTGCAAGATTGATTTCTTATATCCTGTTAAGTATTTACAACAAGGCAGTGCTTTAAGTGGAAAGTAAGATGCCTAAGGTTATACATTTATTTTCCCTATAATTCACTCAAAAGTATTTATTGAGCATTTACTATGGGCCAGGAGCTATACAAGGTACAGAGAAGAAAACGGACAAAAACATTTACTGTCCTGGAACTTACCTTCTGGGATTGGGGAGGAAAGGGAGGAGGTAGGGAAGAACAGACAAGGTTAAGTAAAATAAATAATATGTTAGAAGGCACTGAGGAGAAAAATAAAAAAGGAAAGGAGATTAAGGAGTGTCAGGTGGAAGAGTTGCAATTTTAAATACGGTGGCCAGGCAAGGAATCACCAGGACGGGGCCATTTGAATCTAGATGAAGGTGAGGGGTGAGTTTAGAGCGAGCTGGAGGAACAAAGTGCTAAGCTGAGGGGACACAAGTTCTCCAAGGTGGGAGCATGTAGGCCCTATTAAGAGCCAGGTGGGCCAGTGTATGAGTAGGTGCTGTGCTCAAGAAATAACAGGGCCAGGCCATGTGCTTTTATTCAGAGTGAGATGGAAAGTTATTGCAGGGTTAAGAACAGAAAAATGCCATGATCCAATGTGAGTTTTAACATCACTGAAAGAGATGTTGCAAATAGATTTAGAGAGGCAAGAGTAAAAGTAGTAACACCAGTTACATGTGATGGGTGTTGGGGTGTTGGATAATGGTGCCCTCTAGTAGTCTAGTAGTTGTGTCATAGTGGAGATAATAAATAATTGGAGACTAACTATATTTTGAAAATATAAACTTGTGGCAGAGATCACTGGCTTTCCTTCTGCATCTGTTCTGTCCTTCTTCCTGGGCGTATGGATGCCCAGCTCAAAACTGCATTTCCAAACTTCCTTGCAGCAAAGAGTGTCCATATGACTAGGTTCTCGACTATCGGATGTTAAGTGGAAGTGCTATGTGTCAGCTCCTAGCCATCTTCCTAATGATGGTTGCCTTGTATTTGCTTCTCCTCTTTCCTTCATTCTTTCTGGAAATGGTGATGACCAGAGCACCTTGGAATGTGTTGGCGAAGGCACATCTGCCATTGCCCTGGAATAGCATAATTACTATCTTTCTTGAACTCTTATATGACAAAGAACTAACTTCTAAGATCTTTAATACTCTATTTTGTTGTCTCCTTATTAGAGCAGCTTAGCCTCCATTAGAGCAGCTTACCCTGACTAATAGGAGCTTATAATAAGATTTGCTGATGGATCAGATGTGGATGTGAGAAAAAGAGAGGAGTCAAGGATGACTCCTTCAAAGATTTGGGCCTGAGCTCAGGTAGAAAGAAATGGCCATTTACTAAGATGTAGCAAACTATGGGATGAAGAGGTTTGGCAAGAATCAGTAATACAATTTTGGGCATGGTACCATTGGAGATGTCTGTTAGACGTGCCTTTTAAAAATAAGTTTCCATTAGCCTAATAAATGAATTTTTAAAAACCCTAGACTCTCTAAACGCACAAGGTATTGTACAAAACTAAGAGATACTCTTTTCTGTCAAGGGGTTCACAGTTTAAAGGAAGTCATTTAGTGGGCAGAGTGTCAGATCAAAATTATCTCCCACATTAGGAATTTCTAGAGAGAAACTCATTCAAGTTTTAATGGCAGTGACTTTATTACTTAACTTACTTCATATGAATCATTCTGCTAAAATTCCTTTATGGTTGTAATGGTCTTAAAGTACAAGTATTTGTCAAACATATACAAACAGCATACCACATCTCTCTTTATGCCCAAGCCAATTTTAAATGACCATATGATCTTACTTTTGTATAAAGGTCTTTTTAATCAAAAATTATTTTGAGTAGTTTCAATCTAATCCAAATAAGTGATATTGCTGTTTGCTATGTTTCCCATCTTTGTCTTCTCTGTAATTGACCCCACCCAGTTAATAAGAAAGTCAAAGCTGGATGTTAAAAGACATCACAGGGAGAGCTATGGAAAATATTTCTGACCACTTTACAATCACTTCCTTTCTATGTCTATCAATGTTCTTTGCATTCTGTCAGTGAACAGGGTTTTCTCAAAGTCCCAAACCACCATCCAGGCCTGCTCCCTCATCCAGTGGACTTCGTTTTGAGCCTCTTTTGTGGGACTTGTGGGTACCAAGGCTTTTTTCCATCTCTTTCTTAGGGACACTTAGTTCACATACTTTATCCCTTCAGTACCATGTTTCCTGTTTCTTCTGATATGAAAATCATACCATTTGATAAACTTATCTCCTGACAGAAGTCTAGAAGGTCAGCCATATTCACTTCCCCTGTTTGGTGTGGACATTTTAACAGTGATATTCTAGAGACACCACAGTATTGATGACTAAGAGTACATGTAAGAATTTCAGAGAAGGGGCTAGTAACAAAAACGTTCAAAATTAATTGTTTCCTCTGCACAAAAAAGATGGCAGCATAGCATATTGGTTATGAGTATGTTCTGTGATTCAGAAAAACCTAGATTTTAACACCTCCACTTACTGAAGTGTGACCTTAGCACACATTTCACTTCACTTCTTTAAGTTCAGTTTCCTCATCTGTTAGAAGCCAGGAATAATAATATTTATGTGTCATATATAAAATTCATAAGATGATCTGAAGTATGAATGACATAATACCTATCAAAGCACTTAGCACAGAGCCTTGTACACAGCAAATGAATGTGTACAATGAACTCCAAATTAAGCTGCCATGACTAAAAACAAAATGCAATTTTACATGTGTTACCTCATTTTTTTCATCTCGTTACAATTTTTATGAGTGAGTAAAGGTATTCTCTCTATTTTGCTGCTGAGGAAATAGACACTAAGAGAATGCTAAGTGATTTGCTTCAAGACAAAAGCTGTTAAAAATAGAGGTTTAAGCTAAATGGAGTTCAGGTTCTTCCCATTTTTACTAACACCAATTGGTAGAGGGGTTATTCTATGGTGCCCCCCCAAAACACAGTGGGCAGGTAGAAGGTAATAAAAGATCACCCTACCTCTCAGGCAGCCTTTTATCTATACATTGTTTTTTCGTGCCGTATATCTTCTTGGTGGGACTGAAAACCTCTTAAAGAATGGAACGATGTCTTCTAAATTTACGTTATTTTATAATCTTTAAGCCAGGGTTAGATAAAACCAATGCTCAGTAAATACTTGTTGAGCTTGTTGGTTGAATGTTGTCTGTAAAAATTTCTCCTGAACTAGTCAACATTTTCTGGGAGGGGATTTCTCATGATGGTCTAAAGCAGGAAAAAAATTAAAAAAAAAAAAATCTTTGTAAAGTCAGTTAATACGTAAAGTAACATCATTTTTCTTACATGCATAGTATTTAGGGTAAAACCTAAAATAACAGCTAAAATAAAATTACACGAGCTTGAGACTATAATTTACTCGGTTGTTAATGTCATTACTCCAGGGGTGACTATCAGAAACTGAGAGCTATACAGTGTATTCCAAACAACACTCAACACGCCTTTTGAACTAGTTTAATGTTCCAGCTTTCTACTGGCACCTTCCTTTGCTGGGGGATTTTTACACAATGTGATACCCATTGCATCTTGGTACTTTATTTTCCTGTGCCTTGACCCAGAGGTATTTTCATTATGGTGTGGGCCAGGAATAAAATTGTTTTGAGTCAGAAATCTGCATGGTCTGGAAGCATGGTATGATTAAACCCGAGTTTTTTTAGCCAGGAAGAATTTAACAGCTCAACATGATGGTTCTTAGTGGAAGGAACACAATGTGAGAATTCTACTCTGTTCTTTCCTTCCCTCACTCATCTACCTCATAGGAATTTTGTTGTTGATAGGGTTTTATTGTTGTTGTTGTTGTTATTGTTTTTAACTCAGGAAGAAGATAAACTGATTATTTCCCACAGGAAGCTCTGGTTAAAATTTCTCTATCTCACTCCAATCCAGCTGGTTGAACTCAGTAATAAAGACATTTTATATCCTTTTATATCCATTTGTCTAATGAGCTTAAAGATACGTAACATTGCCATTTGCCATGAACTGGCACTGGGCTCTGGCTGTCCATACATATTAATAAAAAAATATTTTATACTTACACTTTTCTGGAAACTTTGCTTCCTTGCTTTATTATTCCTCATACAAGTTTACTCAGGCAGACATGATATATTCTGAGCAAATTTTTAAAAAAATGAAATTTGCACTTTAACAAATATTGTAATAGAAATAAAATAAACTTGGAGTAAAATAACAAATACAAAAACTATCATAAGATAAGAAAATAAGAATTCAAAAGTTAGGTGTACAGAAGGCTAAGTGGAGGAGAATACATTGTGTGCCCCACCTCTCCCAGACCCTACAAGTATTGTGCTAAATGAGGAGACTAGGTCTCATTCTCCCTGACCATAAACATTTCCAAGAGTCTGGTTGAAATAAGCCCTGAAGCTTACAAGTATAAATTATAGTAAATCATTTGCACCCAGAATTGCTGTGTGGTGGAAGGTAAGGGGCAATATTATTACTGAAATGTTATGCAGCATGCTTGTGAAGAGTATTTTGCTAATGTTTTCCATTAATAAGCCACTCGCCATCACCACATACAAAATACAAGACTAACCTGATATGGGAAAGTGTATAAATGCGTATACATGTATGATCATAGTACACATGGATTTGTATATGTGTGATATATATATATGTATATATATATATATATATATATATATATATATATATATATATATATATATACACACACACACACAATAAAAAAGTCTCACAATGACCTTAAATCATAGTGCACTCAAGATAAAATTGTGAACAAAACACTAAGAATACATTAAAAAATGGGAGCACATGTCAAGAAATATTTGTATGAAATTATAAATGTTGTCTGAGTAAATGAAGTGTTTGGAGCTGAGTGTGACTACTTAAGGGATGTTTTGAATTTTGCACACGGTAGTTAATTTGAAAAAGTCAGTTCCATGTGAATAAGCCCCAAATGGAAAACAATTAGGAAGGCTAAACATAGGTACACAAAATTTCATAATTTTTCTATACCTGGATAGTGTGGATTAGTGTTTCCAAATCTAATTATACTTCACAATTATCAGGAGAGATTTTTTTTAAAAAAATATATACACTCCTAGCTTCTGCCCTCCTCCCAGAAATTCTTATTCAATGGGTATAGGAAAGTACTAATCTAGATTTTTATCGAGATCTTCATAGGTATTTCTGATGTGTGGCCTGGCTTGGGAATCGCTGATTTGGGGATAGTTTCAAGAACTTGTATTTTTTTTTATTGTACCCCTAGCACTTTGTTCTTCTCTTTTAACATTTTCACAATATGATTATTTTTTATAGCTTTTCTTCCCACTGCTTGTATGTTCTCTGGGGATAGAGCTGAATATTTCTAATTATTTTATTCCATACCATACCTAGCACAGTTCTTAGTATACGGTAGGTATTTTAAAAATAAATTGAATTTCTACCATCATTCATTTTTGTGTATCTTGGTATATATGTCCTGTTAATTTATCACTTAATCTCAATCCCTGAATCTAGAACAATATTCAGTTGTTTTTTCAGACACACCAAACCAGGATAAACTTAAGGGTAGGGTGAGCTGTTTGTAGGGTGACCACTACTTGGGGAATTGTTACAGAAGAAACAACAAAGCCTCCCTTGAAGATGTTTTATTATACTATCATGGTAACTGATTTATTTCTTTTTCTGAGCAAAAATAATTAAATTGGGTGGATCTGAATATACTTATGGAAACAGTATTTGAAAATAAGAGTCTTAGAAAGTGAAGGATGTGTGATCACTAAGCACAAAGCATGTACAGGTGCGTTTATCTTCTATCATAGGCATACACAGACACATGCAGAGAGAAGGAATAAATCTAAAAGATGTTTTGAAATATAATTAATACAGCCTCCCTTAAACAACAACAGAAAATCTGTTGCTGTTTTATAACCCAAACATTCTGTAGCCAAAAGAATTTTGATGTTATTATCTGTATAACTCTCATTTAAAAGTAATAAAGTAATATTAGGACATTAAAATTATTGACAAAACATTTTCGGTTCACAGCCCCTTGAAGTACAATTCTATCAATATTGCTGAGTTATTTTTAAAAATCTCTTAGTATAAAAACAAGAAAAAATACATAGAAAACATTTCCCTTTTAACATGTAAATTTTACTCCCCATGTTTAAAAAGTCTTCGTAGTAAATATAACTAAATTCTATTAACATCCTGGGGGAAAATGTAAAATGTAGTGGAGTTACAGCTCAAATTTGTTTCAGTAATTGTGCAATTTTAGTAAACTAGAAAAACATTATTTATAAAATTAAGCATGCCAAATCACGTAGTATTTTCAAAGTTTAGATACCTGAAATTGTATTGCAATATTACCATAGTCTACTTTAATTTTACAAAACATAGAGACAGACTAATCAGGAGAATGATTCAATTAACATTGCTATATATTTTTTCAATTTAAAACACAATATAAAAGTTATGGAGAAGGGAGGAAAGGGGTAATTTTAAACGTGCTTACTTCAACTCAAGTCTGGGTAAGGAAATGTAGCATTTCTTTGATTTTTAATTGTTCCTGCATTACTTGTGAATGTGACCACATGACTATAGTTTATGCTATTATGTTGTCAGGCTTCTGATAATGGGAAGGAATGTTTGTTTAGACTGTGTAGCTCTTCACTTTAATTCACTCTGGCTCCAGTGTGACATGTTAAAACTGCTATCAATGGAAAATCCAAATTTCCCAGTAAGACTTAAAACAACAGCAACCCCTGTGAACCAAAATTATCTCCCATTGAGGCTAATTACCTTAGTACACTTAGGAAAGAACTGCTATAGGAAATCTGTTGCCTTGGAGTCTCTCTTCTTCTATAAAGTGCTTTTAGCTGATATTGAAGTTGTATATTTGCTGATTACTCTATTGCATCTTTCAGTACTGGTGTAGGTGTGAGGAGAAACACAAAAAACTGAAATGACATGTTGGGCCATAACCAAACGTATTCCATAATATATGCAACTTTCCCATGATTTTAAAACCTGTGCTTAAAGAGTTGACCCCATGAGGATGTGAGTTTTAAAGTGGGGAAAACGGAAGGCTTAAGATATAAGGGGAAAAAAATTAGAATTGCTAAGTAAAAAAATTTACTAATTCTGAGAACTACACATAACAAATACATAAAATCTAATAAATAAACAAGTTGTGTTCTCTTATCTTTTCCTACTGTTTTGAGCATACCATTATGTAATCTTTTTTTAAAAAGCCAGTTCTCTGGGCACATTATTTAATATATAGAACGATAGTTATTCCATTTGACATTTACAAAAGCAATCATAAAATGAAACGTAGATCCAGAATTATTCTCAATTTTAACAAGGTAGTTCTTGATAACTCTGTAAAACTGTCGTTTACTTGAAGTTAGGGTGAAATTGAGTATTATTGAAACCAACATTAAATGGATATCTAAATGTATTTCTGGATCCTAACGGAAACATTTTCACTTTTATTTATCATTATACTTGCTGCCAATTAACTGTTGCAGATTGGGCAAATAGGTTGTATTCGATATGGCCATTCAGAGCTCAAGTATGGTAACCAGTGCCACAATATAGGGTTTTTATTTATTTATTTGTTAGCATTTGACTTGTCAAGCTTGCTATGCACTCTATGATTATAATTGTTAAGTAATTAACAATTATAATTAATAATTAATAATTATTATAATTATTTAATTATCACCCCATTTTTCTACATTCAAAATACTGTTAATTTTATATTCATACAGCACATTGTGACATGATTTGGCCTTCACTTAATGTAAAAGGGATTGTAAACACATGCATAAACATGAGAACTGGTCTTGAGTGGCCATACTCAGACATAATGTTGTCATCTACATGATCCGGTGTAGGCCTATATTAATTTTTTTATTATAATTGAAACAGAAACACAAAATTAAATTTTCTTTCAGAGAATTCAGTGATGCTGGTTTGAGGGAAAAGTCTAGCATAGATGTTCAATGAATGGTGCCCATTAACAGTCTTTGGTTTACAATACTTCACTTGAAATTTTTATGGTGTAAATTTTTCTTCTCTAATAACATTGTCAACTTCTGATCTGCTTTTGGCATTAAATTTATATAATCAAAATTAAAACTAATTAAAATAAGTATCTGTTATATGGTGAGAGCAAGCAAAAGTATGACAATGTTTTACAAACATTTCTAACACTAAATTAAAATGTTTCGAAGGAATTAATGAAAATAATATGTCAGTAGCCAACACTGTGGGTAGAAATATGAAATGCTAATAACCAAATACATAAGCAGAAGTGATCACCCTCCATCAAAAGTATAGTCAGCTTGTGAAGTTCCTAAATTGTCCACTGTACCTCTTCCACGTTCTTTCCTTGGATACGAAAAAATAGAACCCATAGGAATTTTATTGTAAAGCCTATCTTTAAGTGTAAGCCATGTCTAAAGTCATCTTAGCCTCATTCTTCCACTTGATGTTCTACAATCAGTCACTAATGTTTGGGAAGCTGGTCTCATGCTTCCATACAGGATTTCTTTTGACTAATACTTTCAAAACTTCTCCCCCAAGGTTTTTACGAGAGGAGGGTTGATTTATCTCAGAGGTGTGAGTAGTAAGCCTCTAATGTCTGTTTGTCCATATGTCTGCATTTTGTGGAGTGAATAAGCTCAAAAGTCATGTACATGTGTGTCTTGTTTCTTTACATCCTTGGATGAAGGATGAGCTGTATAAAGAATAACTCCCTACATTGGTACATAAGATTTATGCATTTATTGGTGGATAAAAATTACCCCCAAAACTTAGCAGTTTAAAACAATAGACATGTATAATATCACAGAGTTTTTGTGGGGTCAGAATTCTAAAGACAGATTAACTAGGTGTTTGGTTCACGCCCTGTTTCAGGGTTTCTCATTAGATTACAGTCAAGGTGTCAGCTAGGGCTACTGTCATCTGAAGGCCTGACTGGGGCTGGAGAATCTGTTTGTCCAAGGAAGTTTACACATGCCTGACAAGTCAGTACTGGTTGTTGGTGGAGACCTCAATTCCTTGCTACGTGGACTTCTCCATAGAAGTGCCCTTGTCTGAGTGCCCTTGCTGTATGGCTGGCTTCCAGAATGATTGATCCAAGAAAGAAAAAAATGGATGCCTCACTGTCCATGATGACTTAGCCAAAGTAGAAGTTACACAGTCATTTCCATAGCACTTTATTTTTTACACAAGTCAGCTCTATTTAAAGTGGAGGAGACTAAACAAATTTGAATACCAGAAGGTGAGACTCATTGAGGACCATCATGGAAGTTGGCTGCCACATTCCCTTAGTGTAGCAAATTCTTTCTTGAATGGAGCCTCCCAAAATCTAGACTTAGGGTAAAAGTATAAAGAAACCTGGATGTGACCTTTGAATCAAGTCACATCCTCCAATTTTGCTATTTTAGTAATTTAGCTAAGATTTTGGTTCTGAATCTTATATCTGTTTCTTAAATAGTTACTCTTGGGGAGGGTGAGCTTATGAGTTAAACTCCACAATTATTTCCCCATCACCTTTAAGGCATGTCTTGATTTTGCTCTATCCATTCAATTTGTATTCCCAGTGCCACTCACCTTACATGAGGCCCCCATTATCTCTTTGAGTGACTGTGGAAATAACCCCTTAAGTGATTTCTCTCCTTCTATTGGTTCATTGGTCTATTCTTCATACCAGCACTGCACAGTGGAACTTTCTGTAATGACGGAAATGTTCTCTGTCTAGTTTCCATATGGGGCTACTGAGAACTTGAAATGTAGCTACTGCAACTCAGGAACTGAATTTTTAATTGTGTTTAACTCCTTACCTCCTTGCATCCATTATTTTTCCTACTTTTCCTACGTATTACTGTTGGATTAATCTTTCCAAAACACTGTATTCCTCTTTTATTTTATTTATTTGTTTTTTATATTCTTTTAATGTCTCCCAAGGCTTATGGAATGGAGCACAATTAGGTAGGTATAGAATATAAAAATTATATTATTAGAAACATATTTAAAGTCTTCCAAATCTGATCAAAACTACATTTCCTTTCCATGCTTATTTCTCTTGACTATTTCTTTATTCAAGCAAGGGGCTTTTCACATCAACTCCCTAAACAAATTCTTCTTAGTCTGGCCTTAGCATCTTGTTCATTCCACTAACTGAGATGCCCTTACTCTTTCCAGGTTACGTAAATCTCTTCTTGTCTGTGAAGACTTTCCTAAACACTAGGGAAACACTAGTTCTCGTTTCTAAAATTTCAATATACCATCCTCTCAACTGCATTTAACATTGTACTGTCATAAATAAACATTATTCATGGGAACACAATTTATCTACTTAATAACTTGTGAGGTCTTGATAACAAGTACCAATTTATATAATCATGCTTCTTTTGCATCCCACATTTAGAGCGATTCTGGATGCATGGTAGATATCTAATAAGTACTTGTTGAATTGAATTGAATGTATACGAAAAAGGAGACAATTTAAGGTGACTATAGACAAGTCAAAAAAAGTTAAGTAAGAATCTGTTCATTTCTAAATGCTTAATAAATCATATTTAAAAATATGTTTCTTACAATTCAGTGAGTGCCCTTTCTCAACTGCTTTGCTTTTCAGTTACAATATGCAATTATTTAAATTTATAAATTGTTTGTCAAGTAGTTCTATATCAATCTATCTTATACAATGACATTGAAACCTTTTCATAAATACTATTATAAAGTTATTTCATGTCCAAGCACTTTAGAAGAGATCCCCCACCACCACCAGGAATTAGCAGTGTGCCTTGTTAGCAAAACTTCAAAGTAGGAACATAATTTTGCATTTGGCACATCACAATTAACTGTGCTGGTTGCCCGGTTTCCCACTGACAGAGTTTATGCTAACTTAGTCATCTGTCTTAGCTAACTAAACCACAACTTTGAGTCATCATTCCTTTGAGAGATAGAAACTGAACTAGGAAAATCAATGATGTACCACAATTCTTTTTAAATGATGTCATTCATTTCTACTGCATCAGTGGCTCAGCTTCCTATGTTGAGAATATAAAGATTTCAAATGACATGGGATTTTATTTTCACCGAGATAGCTAATTTAAATTGTAGTCAAGGTGAAAAACTGAAGATTGAAAATCAGAAATTGGAAACAAGACAAGCAGTGGGAGTTAGTTCTATGAATATAATCTGAAACAATATTTTATACAGGTTTTATAGTAAATGTATGTGTTGTAGAAAAGCTATTAAAGCTACTAAATTTCTTTGATAAACTCCAGAAACCTCAAAATAAAATAGTCACTCATTAAATATACTTTCTGATTACGTGGTTTTAGTAACTAATGTCATTGGATTCTAATCACATGCCCAATAATAAAAGTATTATACTTTATGCTTTTGTCTAGATCTTTAGGTAATTTCATGACCTTCCTTGGAATTAAATTTTATCTCTCGTGTTATATACCAAAACTAAACAAAAAGGTGATCGTGCTGTCAAAAATTATTCATTCAGTGTCTATTTCTCTAATTAATAATGCTTTAGCTGTACTATACATGATCTTTTTTGAAAACAATTAACTTTTCTTACAAAGATGAAGATTTATTATTTAGAGATACAAGTGTTGCAATTTCCTTAAAAAAATAAAATAAAACTACATTTCTCACAAGTTGGTTGCATTTTAAAGAAACCCATTTCCCAAAGATTTAGATTAAAAGATTAACAACTCCCTTGACATTCCGCATAACGAACAGCAGGGAAAGGCTCTGAAGGGAGATGGGAGGAATATGATTCAAACTCTTTTGTACCGTATGTGTGGCAATTTATATCAAGATATTACATCACACTTCTCAGAAAAAACATTATTATTCATCAAAATATGAGTCTGAAAATAAGAGAAGTTCTTCAGTCATAGTAGGAGAAGACAGTATAATAAATGCCCTCTACCCTCTGACTCAAATCTTTTACATCTTATCATACAAACATAATTCCAACAATGAGGGATATTGATAGGACTGCAAAGCATCCAACACAGAAACCTAACACATTCCACGGCAGTATTCTGCTACCAGTAGGAGCCATTCATAACAGGAGTTCAATAGGGCAACCGGAAAAGTCTCCATTTAAAAGTGCAAGTACTACATGCCACAACACATGTGTGGCTCTTTCATTTTTCTCTCCAGTGAATTAAAATGAGAGCAAATGATAGCATTGATGGAAGCAAAAAAGGAAGCCAGAAACAGAAAAAGGAGAATATTGGGAGGTTAGAAGCATCTGCCTTTTATGATTTTTACCCTCAACATTGTCCCATATGTGAATGCAGAAGTTCTGAATCACAGTTATTCAAGACATGGTAGGCAGAATAATTATTTGAGTGGCAGGTGATAGAGGGGAGGAAAAAGAGGAAGGATTGTTCCCTTCAACTTATTGTGGGTAAAGAAATACTATGCCCAATTGCTGTACGAGAATAATGGGATTAATTGTCATGATTCTTCTCTCACACAAAGATCGCAGTGTATAACTATAAATGCTCCTAATCGAACTGCATTCCAGTGATAGAGAAATAGTCCACATATAAAACTAGCCCAAAATCTAATGGAGAATTATGCAAAAGCATAATTGTTCATAATTGTTCATAGGCATGTCAGTTCTCTTACCAATATCCCAAATCCTAGAATTCTGCCTGGCCCATAGTAGGCACTCAATAAATATTAAATGAGAGAAAGAGAGAAATATTCTTGTAAATAACCATGAATTTGGAAAAAACATACAAAAATTTTAAATCCACTTTAAAACCAGACAAATGGGCTAGTCTTCACAGTTTTAATAGGATAACTGGATTAGAAATTCCATAAACTGATTCTGAAGCCCATCACAATTCTGAGCTTCATCCTGTGGCAATCGGGAGGTTTAAATACAACCTTGTGATTCAGACCCAGTCGTGTACCACATTACAACATTTCAGTCAATGACCATATGTATGACGGTAGGCCCATAAGATTATAATGGAGGTCAGAAATTCCTGTTACCTAGTGACACTGTAGCACAATGCGTTACTCACGTCTTTGTGGTGATGCTGGTGTAAAAAAACCTACTATGCTGCCAGTTGTATAAAGATATAGCACATACAGTTATGTTACTCAGGTTTGTAGCCTAGAAGAAATAGGCTATAGTATATAGCCTAGGTTTGGAGTAGGCTCTGCACCATCTAGGTTTGTGGAAGTGCACTCTGTGATGTTTGCATAACACGGAAATCACCTAATGACAAATTTCTCAGAACATATGTAGCCCTGTTCTTAAGCAGCACACAACTATAATCTAAAGGGCATGCCATTGTAAAGTTGTATTCAGTTCGATTCATACGTGTAATTTATTTTTAAAAAGATGAAAATGGATGAGCTGCATTGGAGGTCTAACATAATTAGAATTTTGAAAGCAAAGGAGATGCCTCTCTTTACCACCTATTTACAGGGGAGTTCGAAAGAAAGACCTTGAGATTTGCTCGTGAAAATGTTTAAAGCCGTAGGCTGTGAATTGATGGGGTGTGGTGGTACAGAAGAAAAGACATGTGTGGACAAATTATGAGGCTTTCCCAGCCCAAGTGCCACTTATTAAGAGTTTATGATCTGCCCACCAAGTGGCCAGATATAGTCCCTATGACCTTCACCACACACTTGGTTATTGGCATTTTGACACCTTTTTTGCACAGTGGGAGGTATTCCTGACACTATCAATGTAATATATCTTTTTCAGATCACAAACATTACTCATTAACCTTAGGGCAGAAATCTAACATAATCAAATATCCTTTTGCCACCTAATTTAAGTCAACAGGGGACTGGATAGATAAGAAAGTGTAATGTAAACAATATATGGAGAAATGCTCAAGAACTTATTGTAGGGCTTTTCTGTTTTCAGAGTCCGTAATCTGTCACAGTTTCCAGGTTATTAATTTGTGAACAGTGTGCTAAAAGCAGTTCAAAATATGGATGCTGTATTAGGGAAATTAACACTCTTCAGCAGAATGACTTTTACTAATTTTTTTCCTTCCATAAGTAAATATTCATGGTCTCACATATGACAGAGAAAAGTTTTCAAGAAGTAAACCATCCCTTTTTCATATCTTCTCTCTGATTTCCCAAAAGTTACCTGTTGCAATCAATTCAGAACATAATGTTCTCTACTTTGGTCACACCACTCTTCTCTTCTAAAACCTGTACCTCCTGAGTTCTTATATTTCAGTCAACTAGATTGGACTAATTACCTGAAAAGTTTAGGAGAGACAAGACTCTCCATAGCTCTTCTCACTTCCCTAACCTCTTGATAAGCAGGAACAGGGTATCTCACTCACTTCACACTATTTGCTGTTCTGCTGATGACCAGATGCTAATTATGTCCCTATGCAGTAAAACTACATATATGAAGACAACAAGTGATAATTACTAAATACTATTAGATTTTTAACTTTTGAATCACTATTATATCATAATGTTGTCCCTAAAGATGCTGCCTCACTTTTAATAAGATCAGATGAAAAAAGTGGAATTTAACATTAGAGCAAAGCTTGTCTTCCAAGATTTTTATGGATCTTAGTTTAGATGAAAGAGCTGGAATAGCTCTTTGCTACTTAAATCATGTTTAAAGAGCACGTCTCACAATGCAAATGCTGTATAACAGGTAAGCTGATGTTTCTTGTTTTATGCAGAGAAGATAAAGAGAAGAGTTAATGTTATGCCCACAATGAAAGCATAATTTTCTTATTTAAGATTTCAGTTATTAAGCATCTTGTTTTGAGGACTCCTCAGAGATAACATTTGTTATGTTCATTATACAAGTATGTCATCATAATGCTATCATTTAAGTGTTGCTGAATCACACTAAAGGACAATTCTATCTCCTTTCTAATGAGATATAAGAAGTGATAGCTATGGTGGCAAGATGACAACACCTAGTCTTTCCATGAACAAGGAGATGCATGAGGTCAAGGAAATGTAGGGTAGCATATTAAAAACACATTCCCCATTCTCCATCTAGCTCTCCTGACTTCTTCTGTGGTATCACCTCACCTTCACCCAAAGAAGGTCCAAGATCCAATCTATTAGTTTGCAAGTCCTCTAGCTGCCCAGCCCTTCTCAAGGGTCTGTGGGAAGTTCTGGGTACCACCCAGGCCATTTCTTAGGCAGAATCTGGAGCAGCCCAAGGGGACATCCAGGCTTCCCTCTGCCTGCCTACAAGGAGCCACCAAATCTCTTTTGATATGGCCATGTTTCAGAGTGGTTCAGGGCAACCTAAGGACAATCTTGTGCCAGAAATTTGAATGGGAAACAGGAAAGAAAACTTTTCTCTGTGCCTCATGTCTCATTGAAGACTCTTGAGAGGCCAGTTACAGACAAAATAAATTAACTACATTTTTTTTTTCAGTACATCTAAATTATAGTGTGGGTAAATTCGTATAAAATTGCGGTGTTCTTAAATCCGCTGCGATAGTAATATAGCCAGTCTTCAGGTCTGAGACCAGAAGCATCTTGGAATTTTTCCCCCAAAACATCCCCGTTCCCAGATAGAATCCAAGGGGCTCCCACATTCTCCTTGGAGATCATTAACTCCTTCATGCTACTGCCCGTGATACTTCTCTTCACTCAACCATTCATCAGCTATGATGGGTTGTTAATGTTACCAGTCAGCCAGCTGAGACCCTCTTGGTGAATGACACTATCTCCAAATCAAGCCCAAGTATAAGGACTATGATTGGGAATGTCACAGTCACCCCTCAAGGCCAGCCCTGTGGCTCAGGCGTGTAGCTAGGATAGATCATTGAGCTTTCTTCACCCTTACCGCTCGTTACTAAAGTCCCCATATCCTTCACAGTCCAATGCTCCTTCCCTGATTATAGTCCAACTGGGTCAAGACTCCCGGAAGGTGATCTAATTAATTCTTTTCGTTTCCTCCTGTCCCTCACTCAGGGAACTTGTTTTTCCAACACCGAGTTGAAGGACATTTAAGTAGAACATAAAAGCACTCACCTAGAAGTGTAGTGCACTCTCTGCCTTCAACTCAATCAGCAGGTGAGGATAACGTTCAGACACCTGGTTATTTTGTATTTCTGCATGATTTTGCTGTCTATCTGAGGTATTCCTAGAAAGCTTCCTCTGTCATCCTTTCAGTCTTGATTCCTGTGCCCTGGAGCCTGATCGTGAATTCCAAATCATCTTCGATAATGTTCCTAGTGGGTTCATTTGGTCTTCATAAAACCCACACCTTGTGACTTTCCCTTTATTTTAAGTGCGTGCTATATGCTAAGCATTCCATTTGACATTTGGAATTTCATCCTGAACCTGGAGACTTGATAGGCCTAAATGGGAGGCAAACACAGAATACGAGAACTCCCCAAATAGTTCATATTCTCAGAGTTAATGTTAGAGACATAAATGAATTCTTAATTTGAACAGGGAATACTTGAGTTAAATCTGCCAATATTTTTTTCCCTTACAGAAATTGGAGTAATCACCCAATGGTTCTGTTCAAAACTGTTAACAATTGAGCAAACTTTTACAATTTCTGAGCTAAAAGTAAAATCAGTGGGTCTTTAAGCACATCTGAAATGTCTCCTTTTAATATTTAGCTCATGTTCAGAAACACCAGGAAGCTAATGAAAGATGAAATATGCATGGCATGTATTGCCTCCCGCATTATCAACTGGTGCTAGCATAGTTGACATAACAAAATTAATTTTACTTAAGGAATCAGAGGCAACAGGAACTGAGATCTGATAGGTGAAAAATGAGTGCTTTATCGGCTAAAGTACTCAGCTCCAAACTCCCCTGCTTCTTAAGTACAGTGTCATCCAAGTAATGTATTGCTGGTTTTTGGTGTTACATTGCATTTCTACCTACCCTGTCATAATTAAAAAATCTCCGAGAAACCTAAAAGCTGTTAATGGCCCTCTAAGTGCTCACTAAATGAAATATACCTACTAAAATAGATTTTTGAGAATCACTCAATTTATAAAAGACTAGATGTGACATGGTTATCACATGTAGGGGTTTAAAAGATGAACTATAGTGAAGATAATCTTCAATGATTAACACTCTCGAGGTTCCTTCTGTTGATTTTTATTTTCAGATAATTCACTCTGTTACATTTGATTATATTTTAAAATAAAGAGTTCAGATATTCACATTTATATCCTTTACCCTTAAAAAGATTCATTTTGACATGTGGTGGCATGATTTGATTACCAGCTATAATGTACAGTTATTATAATCTATGACTTTAATACCTTATGTCGGGGTGCTTTCTAATTTATGGACTTGCAATGCTAAAATAGAAGCCAGGAACTAACTTAACCAGCCTGCCATGCAGGTAGGGGCTGAGTCTCTGCCATTCAGATACACCCAGAAAGTCTTGGACTTGAAAGAGAGTGAGATGAGATAACAGATATAGACCATCATATCAAAGGATAAAGTTTGTAGATTAAGTATCATGCTTCATTATAGTCTTTGATTTTGTAGACCTATTGAGTGACTTCATGGAAATACATCATAACTTTTGGGCTTAACTTCACTCTTTAGGAAAGTAGAACAACCCATTTATTTTGGGTTTTTGAAAGTTGTAAAAAAGTTTCTAAAATGTTTCTTGAAAATAAATACTTTATAATTTTATAAATGTTGAAAAATACAGGTTTTTTTTTAAAAAATAGGTGTTCATTTGGATTAACCACTAGAGAATATGGCAAATGCATAAAATCATGGGTTAAATATATTTAATTTTTTTTTTACCTTATAATGTCTAGTTCTATCTCATTTCTTCTCTGCTTGCTGCCTTGATTTCACTGTAAATTAAAAAATTGTTAGACTTGACATTGCTACTGTTTTGTACTGACAATTTTCCAAAAGAAAATATAGAAGGTCTATATTTTTAAAGTCAGCCATGCTCTTATTAAAAAATGAGGAACGCCTTGTGTCAGTTTCCATTTTAGTGCACACAGTAACCAAGATAAATATTAGTTGTCATTTAGCATTTAGAGGAATGTGTTCTATGTGGAACACTACAAGCTCTCCACCAATCTCTGCTTGTCTTACTTGCTGGATTAATTAACACTTCCATGCTATAAATACAACACAGTTACTGCTACTTGGAGCACATGGAAGGATTCTACTTCACTTGGGAATTTTGCTCCAGGGTCCCATGTACTCTTGTCACTCCAAGGCAGAGATAGATTCTTCCTCCTCCCAGTACATTCCTGCCCATTCTTGAGGGCCTGGTTTATTTGCCTCTTTCTTCAGGTTTCCCATAAACGCATACTGACTTAATGTTCTTTACTCCTGTTTGTGCCACTTTCTGTTCTATAGACATGGTTAGTGAGGGTATATAGTTTGTATGTCTTCTCTTGCCAGATTTTTCATTTTTCCAGTGTCTATCATAATGCATTATATATATACTAAGCCCTTACTAAATTTTGTTGATTGAAAAAAATGCTGATACTAAAACTAAATAGTATGTTTGAAGTACTCATAAAGTATTTCTGTATTAGAAAAGCAGAATACATAGTTACTCATATCTAGGATAAAATCTCGTTTCTTGCACTTATAATGAGTGCAGTTTCTTTGGTTTCAAAATCCCTTGGTTTCTTTAGCCTTATAACTTAGTATTTAATAAGGTTATTGTGGGGATTAAGTAAAATAATTCAAATAAAGAATAGTGTCTCAGAGCCTCAGACATCATAGGTTATAAAAAAATAAATATTTCCCTTTCCATCACTTATTCCCATTTATACACTTTGTTAAGTTTTGTTTCAATATAAATGTTTAAGCTATAAGCTGGCATAACTCCAAACTTTTTCTGAAAGCAATTTATATCAGACCTTTTTGGTGGGGATATCCCAAAGAAAGAAATAGTTAATTGGGTATATATAAGTATTTATTATAAGTATTCAAGCAGCTCATACTCCTTAATAGAAATGAGAAGTAGGCAATGAGTTGATAATATGGCTGAAAATTTACAGTTGAGGGAAAGGCAGTCATCCAACTCAGGTACAGGCTCACCATGTCTCCGCAAGTCAAAGTGAAGGAGGGTGAACCCTTAAGGAACACCTTTAATAACAGTAGGTGCTAGAAGAGAGGAGATACTGAAATAAATTTCTAGCATTTAGAAATCAAAGCTGCAAAGTTTTGCATATTAAACTATCATGTAGACCCAGAGTAATGTAGGTCAAAAGAGCATTATTTTGACAAATAGGAAGTTGCACTATGAGCTGATGGAATATCGCTCTTTAAACCTGCTGAAAATCACGGTTATATTAGGCTGTAATAAAGAGTAATTCAGAATTAATAACCAAGATTGTTAAATTGGGAGTTAGTATTTCTTTAAATATCAGTTACACTGCTTAACACAGATTCCTCACTCTTCTTTTAGCACCTCCATAAGACTGATTTTTCAGTCCAAACGTCCAAAATCAAGGATATATTTATCTATTCAAAGTGCATCATAATTGTATAGAGAGAATCTGAAAAGCAGTGAACATTTTTAAAGAATTCTTATGAACCTAAAGCAATTCTAAATATAATGCAAAATGATATAGGCCCATCTAAAGTTTGGGGGTAGGAGGAAAATAAAGGACTAACAAGTTATTCCATGTTACATATTACATCTCTCAGGATAATAGATATTAAACAGTGAGGCCAATTTTCTTTTATGCTGAATTTCCCCACTCCGTAGCAAATAAATCTGTAGCATTTATCATGTGCCAAGTGCCAATTCTGAGTAGCTTTTTAATTTATTTTTTACAACTTTGTGAGATCGGTACTATTATTATTCCTGAATTACAAATGAGGAGACAGAGACACAAATGCTTAGTAACTTATCGAAGCTCACACAGCTACAGTGGAGGCAGGATTCAAACCCAGTCTTCTCGCGCCATGTTGATAGTTCTGGCCACGCACTCAGAGAACAGGCTTTCCAAGCAGATGAAAGATGTAAAAGAAAATGTCCTTCCTGGAGAGTGCATTAGCACGCTTGAGTATAGCAGCAAAGATGCCTATCATACATAACTGCTTTTCTAGTCTCAGAACCTCTGCAAAAAAAAAAAAAAAAGAAAAAAGAAAAGCTTAATGTGTATAAGCTGCATATAAAGCCCATGAGTTTGTGGGTTTGTGTGCATGCCTTCATGAGAGCATCTATGTACATATGTATGCGTGTGGTTAGTGTGACCATGTATTCGCTCACACATGTGTACATATGTAAATATATGTGTGCATACATGAGCTACACATGTGTAAGTGGTAGAGCCAGGATTCAAGTCCAGATTTGACTGGTGCAAAGCATACATTCTTATGCTATATTAAAAAAAGAAAATAGTGACTGATATTTCTGTTATAAGGTCTGCAGAATTCTTTTATGTGCGTTACTTCAATTAAATAAAGAAAAGGTACACCATGGAATCTTCCATCTACAGATCCAAAAGTTTCTCTGGAAAGTGGTAATCAAGAGGATTGGGAGTTGGTAAGTTTTACGTATGTAGCAGCTGACAGTCCAGGAGGAGGAGAAAGGGGAGGAAAGAACACAGTACAGAAATAATCCCTTTATGTATATATCATCCTTTCATCGAAAAATCTCAAAGCACACTTTGGTATTTTCTACCCAATTTTCCCATGCGTCAGTGAAGGGTATAGCATTTCCCTAAGGTATACAAATTGACAGCGAGAGAGGTTATATGATTCTCCAGAACCAAGCAGTGGGTCAGTGGCTCTGCCAAGTTGAAAATTCACCCTTTAGGAATAAAGGATTATGGCAGCTTTAGCTTCCCAGGAGACTGCAATGTATCCTTTAAACAAGTCAGCTATTTTACCACATCTGGATACACATGTCCCTGCATCCTTCAGGGCACCTTCCCTTCTGATGCCAGCTAAGTTTCCTGTTGGAAGCTCATCTTTACCTATTAACCAAACTCCATAAATAGATTCAAAAGATTCTCTTGGAAAGAATCAAAGGCCATTCCAGCTGAAGCTCTCCAAAGGAAAGTTGAAGCAGACACCCTCACCTTCTGGGAACTCTGACACATTAATTTCCCTCAGCCACCTCACGTAAAGAGTTAAGTCTGGCACCACGGTGGCGGGGAGCTCTAATCAGATACCAAACGAGCGGTGACTGTGTCAGAAATGATGTCAGATGAACGGCGGTCCCCCGACCACTGCCTCATTTGGAGCAAACACTGAAACACTTGTTTTTTAGGCTACTTTATGACTTGCCTGAAAAATGACTTTGTTCACCCTAGAAGGCCACTAATGTATGAGGTGTTACCCCAGGATTTTAGCACTTCTGCTCTATGTACAACCTTCGTTTTATATACGTAGCTACACAAACAGTGGAAGTATCATTGAACTACTTATATTATCAATGCCATATATCAGGAGAGAAACTACATGGCAAAAGGTGTGTTAATACTTTCCTGCATATAAAATCTAGTAAGAAACAATTTTACCAAAGGTATAGGGAGAAAATGTTTTCATTTTATACCATATGGTTTGGCTTATATCGGATTTACACATTTGGAGTTTCTTATTTATTTTTAATGGTGGTCCTTCACCTCAGGTACATGACTGTGGTTTTCACCTCTCCTCTTGTGGGACTGTGCCTGTTGAAGGCTCCGTTGAATGGGGTTCTGAGAGATCACTGGCCCTTCTGTTGGCAGATCTTTGATTTCCTCCTCTCTCTTCATAATAAGTTTCTGCCCTCTAAGGAGCAGCCAGGTGACTCCAACAGCCACACTTATCCTGTGACCCAGACTGGGAGATGCCACTGTGGTTCTCACTGTCAGTCACATGCATGCTACCTGCACAGAGCGTGTCGCTTCTCCTCCAACTCTCTTTTCCCTCTGTACTGCTACTGGAAAAATCAAGCCCAAGCCTGGTCTCCTTCTGGAAATTATTTGGTAATAAGAAACAGACCCAAGGCAGTGTTGTGAGGTGAGGCTGTGACTTTTCACCTTTGGAGACCTGGGTTCCAAGGCTGTCTAGAGGTTGGTGGTCTCTGCCTAGTCAACACCAGGTATTTTTCAATGCCACACAACTGTATGGCATTTGGAAGCAACATTACATTGATCCCAAGAAGGAATCGTCAGCAAGATGTATAGGCACAGGATTGTGGGAAACTACATGTCATTTTCTTACATCCCCATCATTTCAGATCCAGTAGACTTTCTGGTTTGCGTTCAATAATTTCCAATTTTATAGAAAATAATTGGTAGGAGGCTGGGAACTAGTGGGGATAGATCGACTTTTTGTGTGTGTAGGTCATGGTACTCTCAGATTCATGGTTTTGGTTCGGTATATTTCTTCATAGATTGTGATTAGGCCAGATTCTAGTTCATACTTGCTAATATGAATATCCTTTCTTTTATTCATACCTCCTGATCTTTTTTTTGGTATTCTCTCAAATTATATCCCAGAAACGTTTATGCAGAATGTAGCCACTCTAATGGTAATATATGATTAATTTTCCACCTTATTTACCTTCAAGGACAACCTGAACTATTAATTTTAGTTATCAGACACCTACTTATTGGTTGCTTTGTTTACTTTAGAAAGAAATTTACTCCTTTATAGTAACTGATAATGGCTTTATACTATTATCACTATCATCCAAGATTAAATTGCATACCGTTCGAAGACAAAAGCACAGGCCTTTGTAACCCCTCATGGCTCCAGCTCACAGGAGCTAATTATATATCAACCTAGCCTTGAGTACCACTGAGACAAGTGGGAACCACATTGCCTGGGTTCAAATCACAACCCTGCCCGTAATCATGTGTGTGCTGCTGGGAGAGTTAATTTCCTCTAGGTATCTCAATTTTCTTATCTATAAAAGGGGCTTATAACAGTATCCTTGTCATGGGGCTGTTGTGAGTTGATCTATGTAAAGTGCTTAGGACTGTGTCTGGCTCACAGAGTATTGTAGAAGTGTCTGCTATTTTTCACAGTAGAAAAACAACAAACCTCCTCCAATTTAACAAGTACTTCTAGAAGGCCACAAGAGACTCTATTTGATAATGAAAAGTATTGCACATAAAATCTAAAAATGAATGACCTATATGAGTCAGAAGGCTGTGAGAGAGAGGAGAGAGAGAGAGACTCCCATATCCGGTTAGGCCAATTTAAGGACTGCTATATTAGAACCACCCGGTACCCCAGATCTGAAATTAAATGGAACAATGACCAGAGGAAACTAACTCTTCTCTTTTCCACCCCAGTTTTTACCCATTTGTGTCCTCTAATGCTGAGTGTGTTCATGAGATTCTTTGACACTTTTACTCCAAAATATTGGTTGGCACTAAACTGGCCCCAGGTGCCTAACAGCCCTAGGTAGTAACATTAACTTTTAAAATATACCTATTGGGGCTTGAGTAATCAAAATAAGTAAGACCAAAAATAAAAATAAAAATCTTAGGGTTATGTGGAGAATTTTGCACGTTGGTCACAATAGAACTTAGTGGTATAGGAAGATTCTAATTGTATTGAAGTTTCCAGCACTATTTGACTAAGGAATTCACTATCTTGAAAGACATCTGGACAAAGTAGATTTCTTTACATGCCAGGCTCCAGGGATTTTTCTGAAGACAACTAAGCTAAGAAACTCTTTGGTATAAAAGTCTTATCTTTCAGGTCTTGGCAGGAGCACAGAACTAACGAAGAAGTCCAGACAGAAGATAAAATAGAATCCTTCCTCAGGGTCATTCTTTCTGCACCTATGGGGGTTTCTTCCAAGTGAATGAACACATACATAGCGATAGAGAAGTGGGAGCTGTGCCCCATATGCTGTATTTCTAATTACAAGCAACCAACCTGGGTTTCCATTCCTTTTTACAGAAATGAATTTGATTTATCTAAACTATAGTTGGTAAGCTACTTTAAACCTACGTTTCAGATCTTAGCACTGAATGTTCGGTTATAGAAATACTAACAAGAAAAGCAGATTCACAAGTGATTTTTTAATTATTAAAAATAAGAAAAAATAGAGGTGTGACTAAAAATATCATGCCTTAAACTATATTATGCTTATGTCATAAGATTGCTGAGTGAACACTGGTGTACTTGTTTCTTATTTCAGAAAACCAAAATTTTTTTTTAAATAAAATGTATAAAGGCATAAATGAAAACACGTACACATGCTATCTACAAGTTTACATAAAATTTTTAAATTGTTACTGAAGGAATAGATTGGCTTGCCAAACCTTGAAAGGTCTACTTTAAAGTTTTATATGTCTAGCTTTTTCAAATACTTTGGAAATTTTGAAAAAAATGAAAGACACTATGTGCGATGTTTATGCCCATGACTCAAGGGCAATATTTCTTATAAAAGTCAAATTTTGGTAGTCAGATTTCCTACTAACAAGAACCAAGAGTTTTTAGAGAAATAACTGATCTTAGGTCCAGCAAATGTATAAAATGAGCATAGGAGGCCTCAGTGTGCCAGAAAGCAAGAAATCCATCAAAGAGAAGTTGTGTCATGTCAGAAAGACATAAGAGACAACTTGAGAAGGCTCCCACTGGTCTAAGATGGGATAGGTTTAGTATGAAAATAATAATTGCATCTCATATAAAATTCTATGCATTCATAATGATATGAAGCAGAACCCCACTTTGGTCACCTTCGGGGTTGCTAGTACAATAACACATTATCCTGAGCATCAATATATAAAGGGAAAAAGTTCTGTATTTCTGGATAACTAAATAATTGATAAAGTAGAATTCCTTTTATAAAAGAATTCCAAAAATGACAAAATTAGAAAATCATTATTTTGCCAACTGCAGTGAAATAATGGATCTATGCAACAGTCGTCAATTAATGTTAAATAAATTAAGTGAAGTGATGGGGATCGTTAGAATGGAGAATCAGGCTGACCCCATATGACCCCATCTTAGCCATACTGAGCAAGGTGACCAGACAGGTACCTCATGGCTGATGGCAGTAAGTTCTCAGTACCACCCATGAATAATTTAACCTGAATGTGATAAAGCCTCTAGATCTAAATACCAGTTTGTAGGAAGACTCCAAAGAGCAAAAATGGCAGCAAGAGGAAGCAACTAACCCAACCCAGAACGCAGGCTATTCTAATCCCTCTATCAAATCAAGGCTCAAAGCAAATGAGTTGGAGGAGGACTATCACAAAATAAGAAATGACAAAAAAGTGCAGTGTACTGATTTATTTTTGTCAGCTTTATTGAGGTATATTTGGCAAATACAATTGTCAGATATTTAAAGTATACATCATGATAATTTGATATATGTATATATTGTGAAGGATTCTTCTCATCTAGTTAATTAACACATCCATCCTACTGATCTATCAGTCTATCTATCTATCTATCTATCTATCTATCTATCTCTATCATCTATTATCAATCTGTGAGAATATATATATATATATATATATATAGTGTTTCCCTGAAACTAAGACCTAGCTGGACAATTAGCTCTAATGCGTCTTTTGGAGCAAAAATTAATGTAAGACCCGGTCTTATAGTATATTATATAAGACCCAGTCTTAGGTTATATTATATAACATCTGGTCTTATGTAATATTATATAAGACCTGGTCTTATAATATAATAAAATAAGACTGGGTTTTATATTAATTTTTGCTCCAAAAGATACATTAGAGCTAATTGTCCGGCTAGGTCTTAGTTTAGGGGAAACACAGTATATTTGGTGAGAACATTTAAGCTCTATTTTTTAGCAAATTTCAATTATAAAATATAGTGTTATCAACTATAGTCACCAGTTATACATTATTGCAGTTATACATTAGGTCTGCAGATCTTATTCACCTTATAGCTGAAAGTTTGTACCTTTTGGACCAACCTCTATTTCCCCCACCAACTACCTATCCCCTGACAACCCCTTTCCTCTCTTTGTTTCTATGAGTTTGGCTTTTTTTTTTTTTTTTTTTTTTGATTCCTCATATAAGTAATACCATGTAGTATTTGTCTTTATTGATCTTATTTGGGTTCTTATTGGAACCAACCAGCTATAGAAAGACATTTTCAAGACAATCAGGGTAATTTCAATACAGATTAGAAATATAAATATGGATGATAGTAATTATTAATTTTGTTGGTATAGGGCATGGTGGTTAATGAAAAAAAGTTCTTAGAATTTAAAGTTTTATGCTGATAATATTTACAGGTAAAATAACATGATGTCTGGGATTTTTTTTTTTTTAATACTCTTGAGAAAAATGTTGGGGAGAGGTCTCTAAAGAAAAACAAGTGTGAAAAATGTTGCCACTAATGAAACTCAGTGAGGGGTACATAGGGCACATTGCAGGATTGTTTGTATCTTTGTGTATATTTGAAAATTGTTTTAAAAATTGGTAGACAGTATTTCAGTGATGACACTGAGTGTCTCCAGTCTAGATATCTGAATAAGTTTTCCACATCTGGACACCCATAATACTGTATAGCATGTGAAATGGATTGTTGAATTTTGTCCCTAACATTTTCTGGCAAGATTTCCAAACTATTTTTACACTGCTACAGTGTGATAAAATATCCTGTCATCATTAAGTATTCTTGAGGTTTTGTGCTTTTTTTTTTTTTGTACTAACTTATTAGGCAATGGTATGACATAAGCTGGACATATTTTAGGTGTTTTCTCACTAATATCCCTGGCAACGACTGAACATATGGCTTTTTCTAAACCATTTCCTTTAAAAGTAACGTTGATAGAAAAGGTGTTCAGCTCTTGATGAGGCATTCTCGGTCAGCATATAAATACGTAACAACACATTTCAAAATCTCTCTCCAAAACCAGGGTCAGAAGCAGGGACATCCTTAGGCAAAACTCAGAAATGGGAATGTGAGAACATAACCTCTTACTTCAGATTCACAAATACCGTATGAGAAATTGTTACATTTTCTATTAAAATAGCAGCTGCATGGTGCTCTGGGGTTCTCCTAGATGACAGCTAGAAAAACTGTAATCCAAGCAAGGGCTAGCTCCGAGTATCCAACCATATTCCCTGAAAGACACAGTCTATTAGTGAAATAGTCACAAGCTTGTCAACACCAGTGACATCTGGTGTCTGCACATATTGCAATATTGATATTGTTCATCATTTTGACACTTGTATTAGGATATATTATCTTTATTTGGTGGCAGCTTCATGCCTCAAATCCTGAAAATGAATAAATGTTTCACTGCAGTATTCTGGGGTTTATTGGTATATACCTGAGACAAGCTAATTAAATGACGAGCTGTACCATTTCCTATATATGTGTGGCAGAAAATACAGCATAGCACATTTAGAATTATCTTCTTTAAACTTATAGTTTTCTCCTTAGAACCTTCATAATTTATATTCAGGAACTATACTAGAATTATCCATCTTTAATTTATCCAAATGACTGCTTTGTTGTGAGCACCAAGGCAATTCAAGAATAAATGGAATGAATGTATGTTTCACATTATGTATCTGCTGGGTTATCTAACTCCTTTAAAGAGACAGGATAATTTTTAACCTCCAATTCACTTTGTGCCTTTGACAGCCTCTCGCTTGAGCATAATGGTCAGCAAGTATGAGTTTTTTCAGAAAAGAGAAAGTCTTTGTGTTAATGGTAGGTCATTTTTCCTTTGTAATGTTTGAGCTAAACCATCTGTTCGGAGTTCAAAGAGGAATAACAAATAGAGAGGATAGATGTCACTCTTATGAGGGACCGGTGATGTCCATTGTGTTCTTTAAAGGTGCTTGAATGGTCTCAGAGCTTGCATGGGACTTCTAGGTGCTGGTGACAGGAAGTACCGGCCTTCCTGCTCAGACTGAGCTCTGAGGTCCAATCAGCTGCCACCTACCTGGCACACTTCCTTTCCAAGCCAAGAGTCTAATCAGGCAAAATGCCCTAACCCATTTCTCCTAAATCTTTGCTTCTTTTGTACCTGGCCCAAGGTTTAGTCTCTGATGTTCTTCCATTGAGGTATTAGGTGAAGTCAACTCCAGTTGAGTGGAAGAAAGGGCCTCAAGGTCTTCACACATTGAAGATTAAGCTAGGGGATAGTTTAACATATTATCCCACCATACCTTTTAATATAAAAAAGAGAACACTTCCCACTATAAACTATTTGGAATGTTACAACCGCACTGGTAAAGCAGAGATTACTTTTTTAAGCTTTTTGCACTCTCCTCTTCTTCAGACTCTACCCAGTCCTCAAGGCCTAGCTTACCCATAAGCTTCCATCACAGCAATCTACTGAGCTTAGCCATCCTGGATGCAGCCCGAGCTATAGGGTTTTCAATAACCTAACCTCCCTCCCGCTGGAAATGTACCAGTCTTGTCTCTAGGAATGTATTATTATTATTGGATAGGTGAAATGTAGTTCATTATTAAATTAATAAATACGAATGTATTAGTATAGAGTAATATGTTTTAATTCTTTCACTAAACAAAATCAGTGGTTTCGAGTAAATTTACTTTAAAAAGTTGTTGTTTTTTTGTTAAGATACTTACTCTTACTGGGTTGTGAAGATTAAAGATAGTGCATAGGACACCACAAATGCTGTTCAAATATAAAGTCAACACGAATCCTTTACCTAATATGCATAGAAGGTGCTCAGTTAATGTTGAAAGTAATGATATCATTTGATTGAGCCTCAATTTGGTCATGTCCCACCCAAGTGAACTATTGTTTTATTGAATGTAAGGCCAAGATAGCTTGTTTCTCAGAACAGTATGTTTCAGACATGGAAAATATTTTCAAAATAATTAAGACACTTTGTGAAAAGCTCTCTTTAACAGCGTACATGCAAAACTTTTGTTATAAATTGCAAACAGTGATTTACGGATATAAATCAATTATTAGGCCACGCCAACTGACTTGGTTGTTATCAACTAGACATGAATCCATAAGACCACATACTGTGTTTTCCTGAAAATAAGACGGGGTTTTATATTAATTTTTGCTCCATTAGGGCTTATTTCCAGGAGATGTCTTATTTTTTCATGTACAACAATCTACATTTATTCAATTGCAGTTGTGTCGTCTGGAACATCATCATAACATACTGGGTGCATCTGTCTGGCTGAGATCTTAACTGGGGCTTATTTTCAGGGTAGGTCTTATTTTCAGGGAAACATGGTATATACCTAAAACAAGTCCATGGGAATGTGATGATATCCTTGGAACTGGATAACTTGGAAAAGGAACTGAGTAACAGGATTATTCTCGTTATACTAATACAAATATAAATTGATACAAAGTAAATATAAAATGAGGAAGCTAATATGAGATAATTTAATTAAAAACTACAAAAAAAATATGCAAAAGGTAGAAAGGAAGAAATAAATTAGAAAAGGCATAGTAAAACATAAAGAAAAAGGAAAACCAAAAACAACAAAAGCAAAATGAGAATTTTATTTTCTAAAGCGAATGTTTGACCAGCTACACATAAGCTCAAAAGAAATATCAAACTGCCACGTTTCAGTAAAATTTGGCTCTCTTGATGCTCTAATGACAGGACTCCGAAGAGAATAATAAAATGCATGCAGAACTTCTAGTGACATCTCTTTTCCATGCCCAGTGCCAGCATGGTGACAAGAAAGCAAGTATAAATATTTTTATGTGTGCTTGTTAGTGGTTAGAAAAGAATCTGTGGTAAAAAAAATAAAAAAATAAATAAAGTAAAACATTTTTTTAAATAAAAAGAATAAATAAAGTGAAAATATTTTTATAGGGAATACAAACTCTTTTATAGTCAACTGTCCAGCAAGAGGAAGCTTCAGAAGCTGAAGTTCAGGAGTACCAGTCCAGCAATGGCATCTTTCCCTCAGTCGGCCAATGTGTAGTGTAAATACACTGAGGAATATAAGAGCTTACAACATGATTTTTATGAAGTCATCAAAAATGGAGAAGACCGATTTAAAAATCAAACATGCCTTTAAACAGGGGCTGAAAAATGTGGCTTATGAGGCAAGATTTTGCAAGTGTGTGAAAAGTTTGGGCCAAAGAAAGTGTTCTTTCTAAAGGCAAATAATTTGATTTAAAAGGAAAATTTAAATGTTGCATTAAGTACTGAACTGTGCTTTCCATTACGCTGTATACTAGCCTCTTAAAAGAAGCACTGAAAACCTCTTTATGGCTTTTATTAAGGGAAAGAAAGGACATGTGTTAAGGTAGATAATAACTCTATTCAACTGTGCAATTGATCATATATATATATACATATATATATATATATATGTGTGTGTATGTATATATATATATATATATATATATATATATATATATATATATATATATATCTCCCCACTGCACACCAGCCGGGTCCTGAAGGAGGACCAGGAACAGTGGGAGGATGCCAAGGAGGAGATGACCAGTGCCTTGGCCACTGTTAACAGATCAAGATAAAAAAAAGATTGAAAATGCCTCCAAGTGTCTGCTTCTGAAGAAGAAGAAATCTCAGGTTCTTGAGGCCACAGCCCTCGCTCACAGAGCTTCTGAGCCCATCCTGTTCCACTGGAGGACAAGCAGTAACTCTCAACCTGAATATATTTTTAAAATGAAGGGACATGTAACTGTTCCCCTCTGCCTCCCCTCCTCCTTGGCTGCATGGAGCTGCATGGAGCCCCAAACCTCATGGAGGCTGAATTCTGCCTTTAGTCCTCTCTCTCCCCAGAGAGGAAGAGGGCTGGGAGATTGGGAGAGCATGGAAAAAAGGGAGTGACATGCTCTTGAATCTATGATTGTTTTACAATTTGATCAGTCATTTGACTAAGACTTTTTCTGAAAACATAGTATATATAAATGTACGTATATGTGTATATGTATACAGTAAACATTTATTTACTCAACAATCATTTGTTGATTGCCTACTGTGTTCAGGCATCATTCTAAGTGCTTAAGATACTTCAATGAATTAAACAAAGAACATTGCTTTTGTGAAACTTACGTTCAAGTTGGGTGAGACACACCAAACAATAAACCTATCAATCACTATATTCTATTGTATATTAGGAGATTAAGGGTAACGGACATCAGGAATGGGGGTAGGAAGGGTTGCAACTTTAGGTACAGTATGCAGGATAGACATCGCTGAGAAGGTAACCATTTGAACAAAGACAGTGAGAGAGTTATAGGTAGACCCCTATCTGAAGGAAGGGCAATCCAGACAGAAGGAACAGAGTATGAAGGGGTTAAGGCATGCACGGTGTGTGGAGGAAGAGCAAAGAAGGTCAATTAGGGTGAGGGAGAGTGGGAAGTAGAAGTCTGAAGGTTAATTCAGGAGCAGACATCTAGGCCTTTGGGCGTGGAGAGGACTTGGGCATTAATAGAACTCACTATATACTCAGCAAGACACAGGACATACAGAACTGGAGAACAATTTCCCCCACACCCCTTTAGGGAGCTCTCTGTCTGCTAGTGGGTACAGAAATTAAAATGCAGTGTAGACAATACAGAAGGGGTATGATGGGTGCTGTAAGACCCTGTGAGAGTGATACCTTTTCCAGATCTGGAGATGGGAGGCAGAAGACTTTCCCTAAGTGATCCAAATTTTGAAAGACAAGTAAACTTCAGGTAGGGGAAGAAACGACAGGGGTTTTCCAGACTAAGAGAACAGCATGTACACATTATGCAGTTAACAAATAGTTACTTGACACTTACTAAATAAGTTCTAGGAATAATTTTAGGCATTGGGAGGAACAGTAGTGATTAAAACTAGTAATATATATATATATATATATATATATATATATATATATATATATATATTTTTTTTTTTTAATCCTTCCTTTCATGGAGAGAGTTAAAAGCACGGAATATCCAGGGCCATCAGGTACTTAGTGTGACCTGTGTAAAAAGTGTTTGTGGAAAGTGGCAATGGGTGAGGCCAGATGGTAAACAGTGACAGACCCTAAAGTTCTAGTTTTCATGCTAAGTTTGGCTTTTATCCTGAATATGGGGGAGTAGCGTCACTAAGGGTAACTCTTCAGAGGAAACACATAGTTTCTTTGGGTCCATGTCAGATACTAAAAGGATTACTCATTTGAGAATATAGGAGATAGACTACCACTGTTTTCAACATATATGGCTTCCAATGGCCTCCTCATGCCCACTTCTCTCTTCTTTTGATGTTTGGAAAGAAAACACACTGGAAGAGAGGGTATTAGAACATAACTATATATATATATATATATATATATATATATATATATACACACACACACACACACACACACACACACACACACACACACATATATAGAGTTTGGGAGTGTTTGCACTGTTTATGATTCATTGCCATTCCCTTCTCCATGGGAAAATTTCACTTGTGAAACGCTCACATTCTTCCATTGTAAAATAAAAGCTTAAAAATAATACCCATCCATCCTTGTAAAACGACAAGCCAATTTAAACTTGGGGGGAAACAACTTAAAACAGGTTGGGGAAGGGTACAGAGCGCTTTCATTCACTGACTTGTGTTAGTTTACTAGATAAGGACACACTCCCTGCTTTTATGTAGGCTAATCTCCCATTGACCCCCATACCCACGCTGCAGCATCCATCACAAACTAAACAGGAGTCTTTTTGCTTTCTAATTGTATCCACTGACACTCTTTTTTTCCCTGAAGACAGATTATCTTCTTTGAATTACTTTTCATTATCTGAAGTCAAGCTGTATTTTATTCAGTCTCAATTAATGCTATTTGTAGAAAGTTGTTTGTTTGTTTGTTTGTTTAGGTAAATTGGGATGGAAGGAAGTATGCAATCTTCATAGTAACACAATTTTTTAGGTACCTACAGTTTTTAAAACCTCCAGCCTTCCCATAATTATATTACCAAAACTGGTTTTTGTGTTTCCAAAAGAGTACACAGTTACATGTAGGCGATCTGGGCAGTTAAGAATTAGCCCTGGAATGGAACCCCACAGGCTAGTTTATAGCCTCACAGTTTACTGAGCCAGATGAGGGTGTTTTAAAGCAGCATCACTAACCTTTTCCAAGAGGTGAAATGAAGTTCTTTTTAAACGTCGTCAAAGAATCTGCCTCACTTAAGAAACCTGTGGCATCTGAGGTGATAACAGAACTGAGTCATTTCAGGCTGGCTGCCCAACTTGACTGAAAACTTAGTGACAGATAAAACATAAATCAGAGCCCTTATCATTCTGCTTCCTTGCTTGCCAAATGGGGGGCTAGTTTATCAGCAACCTATAGGCCCACTGACTGCTTTCCCCCTTAGTGCTGGGCAATGGGGCCGAGCCGGCTGGAAGCTAAATGGCTGTTCTAAAACGTGTTCATGTAAACAAGCCAGGGTAAGACTTCCTTGAACTGCCAGTTAGTGAAATGTCATCCATCTCACTAAACTGTACATTTGATAGGGGCATATCATCGATATCTTGAAAAGAAAACAAATAAAAAGAAAAAAAAAGTTCCCTGCTTTAGGCTGGGACCTCTTATGTTGATAAAAGTACTAAGAGTTAAATTGCCTGGCCCAAGCAATGGCTACTCATTCACAGGAAAGTAGGGGTTGGGGCAGGAAGGGAAGATTTTTACTTTTTAGGACAATTAGAAATGTTATTGGCATCCTCTAAAAAAGCATGTGGCGGTTACTTTAATTTTCATGAAGTTCCATACTGGCTGAAATATGTGTTCCTAATATTTAAAGGAACAATTCTACAAACGTGTTAGGAAGATATTGAAATTTATGTTATTGTTTTTCATCTTTTCATATGGTTTGCTGACAGGAGCAACATGGTTTTCTAGGCATAGATGTAAACTTCCCAACCCAATCCAGTGTCACTACTGTAGCAAAGTAATTTATCAATGCCTGGAAAGAGTTAAGTCATCTTTTATAAGGCACTAGTACCCCTCACCCCACACCCCCAAAAAGGTAACAACAGCTTGAGAGGCTCACTCTAGGATGCTCATCAGTGAGAATATAAGTCTCTCATTTGGAAGAATGGATACACATGTTTTCTGACATAGCTAAGGCAACTCTACTTGGAAGGAAAATATGCGACCTTTATAAAAGGCCAAATAGTTGTGTGCTGGCACTGAAATTAACAGGACGTGTCCAGCCAAAGGTAGAGTAAATGTCTGGAAGTTAACTAATTTTGGCATTGTTCAAAATGTTTGGATGTGAAGCTGATAGTCGAGGAACCAGAAGCAATAGATGATTTATAGGAAGACCAAATTAAGGTTACTTTCCCTCACTAGCAGAGCGAGAGGAAACCCAAATAAATTCAGATAAGTGATGAACTCTATTATTAATTATTTTATGTGGCAGAAACTCACGATGCATATGGATGTGCCTTCATTTGGCCACACCTAGACATTATACTGTGTGTTGTGTGGACACTGCTTTTTCACTCAAGATTGGCTCTGAGCCACTGAAAACTCAAATGTTTCCATTCAAAAATTGAGGCATGGACATAAATACAGAGAAAATAAACCTGTGAGCCACCAAAGATATCAGCATATGAGTTTATTAAACACTATAAAAACAAAGGCCAGAAACATTTGTCTAAAAAAAAATCCCAAAGGTTTCCACTCAAGCAGTCCTTTTGAATATAGATGTCAGGTAACGTATCACAGGTTATAAGCCATGCTTTTAACATGATCATTGACTTCTATTTAAATAGAATGTTTTTCAGTAGAGCTTTGTGGTTCCAGTTGCTTTTCTCATATTGATGTATGTAGTGACTATTCCTTCACCTAGTAATTTTAAGCCATACTCCCAGAAGAACTTATCTTGCAAAAGATTTTAAAATGTCAATATTTTTAGAGAAAACTATTGATAACTTGCAGAAAACTGATCTAACAATTTACCTCACTGGGGAAAAATCCAAACTCTATTACACTTACGAGCAGCATTTGTTTATCAAGGTTTTACTGTGTAAGTGTATTTGACCAGATTTGGGGATGTAGGGATTTCTGCCACACTTTAGATGCTTTCCCCTCTTAAGCAGTGTAAGTGAAGATATCTGGGTTTTTTATTATTATTTAACACCTATTTATTCATTCATCAAGTATTTTTGAATGGCTACTATGTTCTATAGCATCTCATATACACATTTAATTATATAATAAATAAAATATATACACACCAGGGCATATAATAATAATAATAATGTAATACAATACATTGTTTCAGACCCTGAGGAGCTTTCAGTGAAGTTCTAGATATAATATTTTGGCAAATTCTAAATGAAATTTTTATTTCATTTAGAAGGATGAGATGGAACAAAATAATACATTTTAAAGAGAACGTCATTAACATCTAAGGAGAGAAATTAAAGATGGCTCCAATCAGGCTCCCTGTGCTTGAAAGGGCTAGTAATCTTGTCTGGTCTTGTCACCAACTTTCAGAAGCACTCCAAGTATCTGAATAAGTACTGATATTGGGGTCGCTATCTTAAATTGTCTTCTACAATCTTATACTTATCTAGGACTTCAGAGGAGGCCTTACCTTATTATCACAAAAGAAGAGTCACAACCTGTCTCAAGTGTTCATCAACCCAGACTCTCAAATCATTTTAGTTAACCTCCAACCTTCATGCGACAATCTTAGCTTGTCTCATTATGTCCTCAAGGATGTTTATTAAATTTTGTTTTTTCATTCTCTTCTTCAAGCCGAATAATGCCAATTCCTGTCTTTCCAGAAGTAATCCTTTAGTTGTCAAGGATACAGTGTATTGATGTTATTCAGTTTATTTTCCACTTATTTTAACAATTCCAGTTCTTTGATTAAGTCGTAAAACCTCTGTGAAACAGTTTGGTTTAGGGGTTAGGATGGCTCAGGAAGTGTTTCATCTCTGGGTTTCTGAACCACATCTGGTCCAAGTCAATGATGGTCCCAACAAAGGCGACTCTTCATTGGTCTACACCAGAACTGTCTAATAGAAATATAATGCGAGCCATATACTTAATTTTAAATTTCCTAGTAGTCACATTAAAAAGTGAAAAGAAACAGGTGAAACTAATTTTCATAATACATTTCCTTTAACTCAGCATACCCAAAATATTGTCATTTCAACATGTAATAAATAAACAGAATTATTAATGAGATAATTTATATTCTTTTTCTGCTAAGTCTCTGAAATCTAGTATGTTCTACATTTGTAGCACATTTCAGTTTAAACTAGTCATCTTCAAGGGTTCAATCGCCATATGTGGCTAGTGGGTACTACATTGGACCACGCAGGCCTCCATAATCTAGACAGCAGTTTCAGTGGACCTTGCTCAAAACATGGGAAGCTCCCCTTCTGATAGGCTCAGCGGGTATGAAAACTGAATCCATTCCTCCTAGTAGAGATGATCCTTGTTCTCAGTCTCTATGCTATTGATTGCAAGTCTGGACAAGGGTCATTATTGTCAATTTTATCACATTTCAAAATATTCTAAAATTCTACATGAAGTCTACAAGCCAAATGGTAATTACCTAGTATTCCTTAATGAAAAGGAGACATTAGGTGTGCCTTTTTTTTGTTTGTTTACCATATACCACAGCTCTGTTTACAGAGGCAGTCAGCCTGTCAAGCGATATTTATTAGGGCCATGCATGGTTAAAGTGCTAGGGACAAGCCATGAGGGGCACAGCATTCTGGTCTTCAAAGAGCCTCTCTTCTAGGTCCACTCAGGTAAAATTGTTTCCACTTTTCACAAACTTTACCTTGTGAGGGGTTTACATAGACTTGTCAGATTACCCACTTGCACAGTGCCCTCTTGGGTATTAGAAATAAAAATGAAAAAAATACCTTCAGTCATTTTCTTTTTGTCCTGTAAGATTCAATTTGGCAAATTTTCTAGGAAATAAAAATTCCCTTGCAAGCAAGTGAACCAAATTGTTCACATTGTACCTTTCCATCAATATTTTGTAACTGACGGTAAAATGGTGGTATTATTTCATCTTGTCCTAAGTACCATATTATATCAGATTTCTTTTTTCTTAAAAGAAACAACAACGGAAAAAAATGCCACAAAAAAACCGCCAAAAAACAAAAACAAAGAGTAATTCAAATAAAAATCATGAAGTGGTATCCGGGGAGATAAACATCTGTAAAATGAACCATGAATTTCAAGTATTCTGTGGGCAGGAGTTGCCTGTTTACAGACAGAATATTGCTAAAGAACTGACAGAATGACTTCCTTCTGAACTTAGTGAATGAAATTGCTTCTGATCTCAGTTGAAAGTTAAGCTCGAGTTCTCATTAGATGTTCTACCAGTATTTCCACAAAGCAAAGCGCTCAGAGTTTCCCTTGGCATAACATGCTCTTTCCCCCTATTTATCAGCTGACTTTAATGTTCTTTCTTTTTAGCTTTCAAGTTTCTGTGACCTTAATATGACATTTTAGTTGGGTGATTAATCGCTGTTAAATGGCACTGCGCTGATTAAACGAAGGCCTTGTTGGCATAAGAGTCAGTTACAATGCTGCGATTCAGTGTGATAAGCTTAAACATACACAATTAGATGTAGTAATATCTAATTTGTCAAAGCTCTTGTGGCCTGATTTTTTTTTTTTTTTTTTTTTTTTTGCCACAGAGCTTGAAAGAAACAGTGATTGGACAAAAAGCTCCAGATTTATTGCTTAAGTACCTTCTAATACATTGATCTTGCCCATCATGTAATCTCATTTTGGACATTTTGGGAGACAGCAAAGCTCAACTAGCCTGAAACCTCCTTAAAAATGGGCCTGAGGGTTCCTGATCACAGAACTTGAAAGCTAAGCAACAAGATATGAATGTCTCTTCAGAGGCAGACAACAACCCATTTGCCTGGCCAGAGCTTTCCTTTTAGGATAATTGCATAAAAATAATAAATGTCAGTAAAAGGATGAAAGATTCATGTAGGAAAATAAAAATATATACCGGCTCCCAAAAACATCATACTGAAATAGGCCATAGCTCTATTATGTGAAAAATAAAACAGGAGCAGCTGACATTTCTTTTAAATAGGTTATTATAATTGTAATAATCTTCTCCTAACAATAGTCCATTTTTCTGGCATATGTTTTCAAGGCAGGTTAGTACTTTCTAAAAATTGGAAAAAAAAAAAAAAAGATATCCTTCTCTTGCTGTTGAAATAACAATTGTTTTTGAAAAAACTTTTCCATTTGATAAATCGGAAAGGAAGAAATAAGAACGTTTCTTCAGAATTTTCTTCAGATTAAATGTGAAAAACATCTACTATTTCAGCCTGATAAGTACACAGAGTAAAGCTTATATTATATTTAATGCATATCCCGTAAACTTTATTGGATTATTAAAGACATTGTTCTAAATTTCAGGGAGATAGAAAAATTAGTAAGATGGCAATCTTTGTGCTGAAGCCTCTAGTGGAATATATAAACATATGTATAGTTATTATGTTAGACAAAAAAATACAATGTTGTGAGAGAAGTACAAAGAAAGAGATTAACCTTACCTATAGAAAGCATAGGGTCAGCTCAGGAGGAGAGACAAAATTGGCTAAAGCTTAGTAAATAGTGTGTGAGCAAACCCTGGAAAGAAAAATAGAATTTCTATTTTTCAAGGGACAAGGGACATCACAGGGAGAGAAAAGGGCATGAATAAAGCCTGATGCTGTAAAGCTACAAGGCAGAATTATTTTATACCTAAGAAAACATTTTATTCAATATTTACACCTATTTCCGTATTTCATATCCAAAGTTGGCCCACTCGTTAGGATGCAAACTAAGAGGTTCCCCAAAGCACAGCTGCTCAAACAAGATAGAAGTTTCGTTCCCTCTCAAGCTCAGTGTGAGTTAGCAGTCCCGGGCAGGTAGGGAGCTGTGCGCCCCGAGGTCACATAAGGACACTGGCTCTTTCTACCCTCTTGCCTGATAGCGTTAGGATCACCCTCATC
This sequence comes from Rhinolophus sinicus, assembly GCF_057876585.1. Lineage (NCBI taxonomy): Eukaryota > Metazoa > Chordata > Mammalia > Chiroptera > Rhinolophidae > Rhinolophus > Rhinolophus sinicus. Next base: position 101,718,677 of record NC_142515.1, on the reverse strand, counting down.
CAAAAGGCTGACACTAGCTCACTGCAACCACATCTGTGTTCCCATATCTTGATAGGGAGAAAGAAGGTGGAGGGCAAGAAGCTTCCTGTTTTAGGAAGTGACCCAGATGTTGCTCGCATTAGCCAACCACCAGGATCTCACTGGGCAGCATGTGTCCTGTGGAGTCCACAGTGTTCTGTTGTGAGTATGAAGAAGGGGAAACTGGATACTGTGAGACAGTTAAGCTATTTCTGACATAGGTGCTCAGTCAGCATTCATTGCTTAATTAATTAATGATTAATTAAGTGAACAATTGGATGTCTCTATGTTCCATACAAGACTCAATCTAATATAGGAATCAGTAACTTCTTTGTACCTTTTTTGTGTCAAAAAAATATTGAAGAGCACACACTACCTCTAGAATTACAAACCTGGATTCTGATTGTATTTTATATCTGGTTCCAAAAAGAAACCTCATACCAAATGAAAAGTACATATTCACATAAACATATATGTGTATATACATACATAATTACATGTAATTTAAAACTTACCAAATTAAAATGACTACAGATTTATTAAAGACAAGGACTTGTCTGCATAGCTCACAAGAATCATAGTCTAGAACTCAGAGAAGGTGGAAATGAGTCAATATGGAATTGAATTTAATGGAGCACATTACTTCATGTCATGGAAGCTTGGTCATAAATTACCATATGTGTACCTTTTCATATGGTATCAGTAACGAGTAATCAGTAAAACAAGTAAAATGCACACATCTAGAAGTAACTATAGATAGATACTTTCAAAAGCAAAGAAAATCTATTTATATTTTTACAAATATAATGATGTCATTTTTATCAGACAAAAAGCAGCATAATATAAGGATAGAGATGAAACTTTGCTTAAAAAGAAGACACTATCTTTTCATTATCTGGTGAGGTCAAAGCTGACATCATTATTTTTGACAGTCTGTTGTTGCCATAATTCTAGGGCAGAGTATTATGTTCAGGGATTGTATTTTTGATAGTGAATGCTGGCTTGAACACAGCAGATGCCAAAATGCCTCAAAGTCAATGAACATGAATCACTGTAATCTTCACTCACGCATTCTCTCCATCATTTATTCACTCCTTGAAGGGACTCCAGTCTAGATAATTTAACACCCCTGCCTTCAAGAGTCTTAGAGCTTAGTAAGGAATTTATTTTCTAGTGGAGTACTAGTGTACTAATACATTTTGGAGTACATTTTGATCTTTCACACCTATCTGTAAAGAAATTTTTTGCATGTATCTTTCAGTTTTGTTCGTTTATCTATAAATGGCATATGCGTACTACCATGTTAATTATATACTGTACATTAGAAAATACACAAAAATAAAAATTCTTTGATAATAAGCAACAAGAAGGAAATCACATTTTGAAATAGTTAAACGTGATAGCTTCATGCTAGTATTAGTTACTGTGTTTCCCCAAAAATAAGACTTAGCTGGACAATCAGCTCTAATGCTCCTTTTGGAGCAAAAATTAATATAAGACCCAGTCTTATTTTACTATAAGACACAGTATAATATAATATGATATAATTAATATAACATATAATATAATACCGGCTATAATATAATATAATATAATATAATATAATATAATATAATATAATATAAAAGACTGGGTCTTATATAAGGTAAGACTGGGTCTTAAATAATATAATATAATATAATATATGACTGGCTCTTATATTAATTTTTGCTCCAAAAGATGCATTAGAGTTGATTGTCAGGGAAACACGGTACTATTTCACCACACAGTATATACTTAATGACAGGTTCAAGTTAAAGCTACTGGACCCATTTTACGCAGTCTTGATAATTTTTTCTTTTGCTGACCACTTGACTGAGAGGATCAGACAGTCAATGATTTTACCATGTTTTGTGGCTGACAAAGAGCTTTATTAATAGTAGAAAATGTATTGACTGATATTTTTTGGTCCCTTGGATTAGCATTAATAATATTGTTTAAAGTGGCAATTTATCAGAAGGAATATCTTTAAGCTTCACATTCATTGTGTGGCGTGCATTTCAGTGATAACCATAAGTCATGCAACCAGAAACACACAAAAACTGTTTTATGTTGCAATATGTAGAGGTGATCAAATGATCTATGAAGACGCCCCTGTTAACACCTCTTCACAGTGAAGCTAGCAGTCTTACCTCAGTTTCCTTTGCCTAGAGGTCATGACATGCAATTGTTTGATAGATAAGACCTACACTGGGGTGAGGAGAAACCAATTAATTTACTGAGTATAGCAAGGCTAAATTGTTTCAGATTACAAAAATAAGTGTAAAGAAAAAGTCTAGTATTTCTATTGCACCCCAATGATTGTTTTGTGCACCCCACTTTGGAAACCACTGTAGTAGAGAACTGGGATTAAAATAGCCATTCTAAGAGATTTGAGCCATGTTTGTTTCAGAGAACCAAGCAATCATGGTGGTAGAAGTTTGTTTTGTTTAGTTAATATTTAAGATACAGTCTTACACCTTTCATGGTGATAAGTTGCTCCATTTTAGGCCAGGAAAACAAACAATTTCCACCATGGTAATTGGTTTTAGGAAAAGATTTCATCAGAACCACTAGCTCATGTTCTAGAATTCACAGGTCAGACTTAAAAACATAAAGTGATTAGAGAAGAACGTAAAAATTTAAATAATCCAGTACTGCAAATAATCACACCCTGTGGGTTGTAAATAGCAGATTAATTTGCATTTAGTACATGAAAGGAATCATTTTAGAAGAATATTTAATCAGGTCTGGGTCTTATTGAAAAGGCAGTTTGTCTTGAGAGATACTCTCTTAGGGAAAACCAAGAGAGATAGCATGCAGTGTGAATACATGGCAGTAAGGATAATAAAGAGGTTATTTTTATTTAGGTAATTGATACTTTTCACTTGTAGATACAGAACTGAAATGTGAATTGAAAGTGCAACTTGAGGGATAGCCAAAAGTGAGGAATTCTGAGTTATTGGGTGTACACTAATGGAAAGATGTAGGTCAAATATCTTTTTGATCTAGTCTTTGGTCATATTGGTAACTACTGTGTTTCCCCGAAAATAAGACCTAGCCGGACCATCAGCTCTAATGCGTCTTTTAGAGCAAAAATTAGTATAAGACCGGATCTTATATTGTATTAAAATAAGACCTGGTCTTATATTATATTAAAATCTGACCGGGTCTTATATTAATTTTTGCTCCAAAAGACGCATTAGATCTGATGGTCCGGCTAGGTCTTATTTTTTGGGAAACAGGGTAATATAGCTTAGAGTAGAGAATTCTATAGATTTTTTTTTTTAATCACTTCTCTCAGTTCCTTTGTCTTCACAAGAAAAAATGTGTTTCAACATTTATTGAATAATTAATATGTATTAGGCGTTATATAATTCAATCATTACCTCATTCTGCAATATGAATATTTCTCTCTTGTAAATGAGAAAATGGAAGCCCAGAGTCACAGAGCTGACTGTCTTCGAAGCCCATGCTTGGGGAACAGCTTTTAGGTCAGGGGACAGAAATACAGTATGCAATTCTTTGCCTCCCCTAAAAATGAAAATAAATAAATTATGTAAGTGAAAGAAAAATAATGTAAGCATGTAGTCAGGGCTTTACAGGTTTTAAAGAAAAATGTCTAATTACTCTTATCACTGGTAAGGATATAAATGAAAACCCCTTGCAAAGACAAAGACACATTGGAGGATTAAGAACTACTGATGAAGGGAGCTTAGCTACCAGAATTGTTCAAGAAAGACAAAAAACTCTGGAGAGCTGTCAGCGGAAAAAAAGAAAAGCAGAAGAATTGGAAAGGGTCTGGAGAGATTGAAATTTGCATTGTACCTTTCTTTTGACAATTCACATCCATCTTAAGCAGAATCATTGTTTATTCTTATTATGCCAGGTTTCCTTTTCTTGTCTGCTGGTTCTCTAGGGTTTCGTAGGCCAGTAGTTTGAGTTTTCAAATTTCAAAAGCATTTGGGATTTCAAAAAGACAAAATGTAAAGGATACCCAGCAGCACCGTTTACTTAGGAGGTTTTAATCACAATAATCTGCATAGTGTATGAGAATTCCTACTTCAACTGTCTGTCTCTTTTTTCTTTAGTGTCTGGGGAAACGCCAAGAACTGCTCCCTTCAGTTTAAATACCCTATAAAATATGGGTGGAAGTATTTTGTTCCATTCTGCCTTCCTGCTTCCTTTTCTGCTGTAATGAACCCAATTAACTTGTAAGAGCCGCCATTGACACAGTGTAATAAAGTGGGTCATGGATAGAGAGTCAAGTGCTGAGTTATGATTTAGCTGTCATTACCTTATGGAATTTGGCAAGTTCCCTGAATGCCAGAATGCAACCTGGGTTTGCATTCTATAGCTTTTGAGATCTCAAAGACTTACCGCAGCCATGGCTGGTAATGAACTGTAAATGCTGACACTAGTGAAGAGGTGCCAAAGTGAAGTGATCACAACTTAATCTGAGCCAAAAGGCATGTCTTTGCAGCAGGCATAGAGCAAGATCAAACTCCCATAACCCATACATAACAGAGAAATCATTGCTAAAGAGATTCAACATCATCACACCAGACACAACGTGAGTTATTTCTCCCCTTTCCTGTCTCACCACAGTTTCCTCCCACTTGGTCACACATGGTAAGCATTCATCTAACCTCAACTACAATCCCCTAGTCTTATCAGTAAATCTGCACTCCCCACTATTTGAGCACGATGGAGTGCATATTTCCAATGTAAAAAGACTGACGTCATTATTATTTTAATTAACTAGTTGCCAGTTTGCATTCTTTTTCTCCCTTTTCCTTCTCTTAACATCACTCCCATTCTCCATTTCTTTTTCAGCCCCCCTCCCCCTGCCCCGCCAAAATTCAGTTTGCTGCATTCACTAAAAAACTTATTATAAGTTTAGGATCTCGGACTCCATAAAAATATAGATTGTTTTTGTGTCATCTGCAAGCTGTCACAGTACACTTTGCATCATTAAACACTGAGTGGAGGAACAATTGTGTTGTCATATTAAAGTGTTTTAACTATTTTGTGATTTTGTTAGCGCTTAGAAAATAGACAATGGCATATTTTCTTGAACACTTTGGCTAATGGAAAAATTGGTTATTAATTTATGTTATCTTCATCAACAAGGACCAAAATAAAAAATTATTAGCAAGTTTCATCAATGGTGACAAAGTGCATAATTTTACTATGTACAAAACAGTGTTGCCATTAGGTCTCAGTGCACAGTTTACACACACATCCTTTTTTTAAGGACTGTGCATTTATATAACTGAATTTGCTAAAATATTTTCAGAGACTTAATGAAGAGAGACAGTATAGAAAGTTACGATTTCCTCAAAGGACCTTTTAAATGTTTCAGTGCATTTTTTAAAAGAGGGTTTTGACCACACACGTGTACATTCTCTAACTTGGAAAACTAGTTTTCTGCTATAATCAACACAGATTACTTTTGGACTTAAAAAAAAGTCAGACAAATCTTCTAAATTGTTTAACTCCCTGGGTACGTGTATCTTCTGCTTTGTTAAATTTATTTACTTTATACGGTTTCCCTTCTTTTCTTGCTTTAGAGCCTGTTCAATATCATTGACTAAGTCACAGAAAGAACTCTTAAGATTATCTGATTAAGTTGTAATCACTGAAGTAAGCAAATGCTTATTTAAAGAATCAGGGTAGGTGATGATCTCTATTTTTAAATCACTCTGTGGCTCAAAAATATAAACATTGTTTTTAATTACAAAATGTCTTAATATATTTTATAGATTTATAATTATTCTCTCATCAATGGCTCATTTAAAAACTTCACACACTAATAGTCATGATTTTTTTAAATTAAAGTTTATTGGGATGACGATTAGTAAAGTTACGTAGGTTTCAAGTGTGCAATTTTGTAATACATCTATATATCACATTGTGTGTTCACCACCCAGAGTCAGGTCTCCTTCGATCGCCATATATTTGATCCCATTTACCGTCATCAACCACCCTTTTCCCCTGTTAATCTCTGGTAACCACTAAACTATTGTCGGCGTCTATGAGTTTTTGTTTCTTTATTTGTCTTGTTCCTTTGTTACTTTCAGTTTTATATGGAAACAACCAAAGTGTCCTTTAACAGATGATTGGATAAAGAAGATGTGGTATATATACACAATGGAATACTATTCTGCCGTAAGAAAAGATGAAATAGTGCCATTTGTGACAACATGGATGGATCTTGAGATTATTATGCTGAGCAAAATAAGTCAGACAGAAAAAAATAATTGTGATTTTTAAAAGCACATTATATTTTACATTTTTTCTCCTTTCCTTGATGTTCTTTTAAGTTCTATATTTTAAGAATTTTTTATTCTCATGACCACCTGTGTCGAATTGAGTGTTGTCCTTCATGGTCAACATGTCTGGAGAAATAAACTTTCTACAGATTTGTCCTAACTTCAGTGATGCCTATTCATAATGGCCCCCAAGTTGCTACCTTTGGTAGTGGCACTTGAGTTGAACAGAGGGATTCTTCAAGAACAAGGTATCTGGTGACCAGTAGGACCCAGAAGAAGATGGAGAGTATAGAGAAGATGAAAGGGTGAGAATGGCTCCAAATTTTCTTATGACCCAGGCATTGTGATGACATTCACCTTGTGGACAACACACAAGGAGAGCTAGTTTGGGCAAAAGTTTGTATTATAAAGAAGATAATGGGAGACAAGAAGCCTGCATTTAAATTCCTAATGGCCAAACAAATCATGTATTTTTTTTCCTCTTATTTCTTTTTCCATAAAATGAGAATGATTATATTCAATTAGAAACCTTGATGCCTCAGACATGGCTCTGCATAAGCTTCTGGCAATTTTTTTATAGAAAAAAATTATATTTCATTATGTAATTTCCCACAAGTTGCCATCACAAGTCCTGAAAACTTGTTAAATTTTAGAAAATAGATAACAGAGTAGTTTCTTAGCTACTTTGGCCAAACAAAAATATGATTATCAACTTATGTTACACTCATCAAAAAGATCCAAAATAAAGAACCCAGACATATTGTCAGCTTGTTTTATAAATATAGAGCTGAATAGAGTTAGTCTCCAAAAAATAAATCACCAAAGAGCAGGGTTTACTGGTGAGAAAAGTCAAACCTGCTTAGTCTTCTGAAATGACCAAAATATTAAAATAAACATTTTAATTTTTTTTAAATGAGTTGTTGGTGTGCAAAAAAGTTCTAGGTTACTCAAAAATTTAAGAATAGAATTACCATATGACCCAGCAATCCTTCTCCTGGGTATCTACCCAAAAAATCTGAAAACATTTATTCATAAAGACATATGTGCTCCAATGTTCATTGCAGCTTAATTTATGGTGGCCAAGACCTGGAAACAACCAAATATCCTTTGATGGATGGATAAAGAAGTTGTGGTATATATATACAATGGAATACTATTCTGCCATAAGAAAAGATGAAATAGTACCATTTGTGACAACATGGATGGATCTTGAGATTATAATGCTAAGAGAATAAGTCAGACAGAAAAAGTAGAGAACCACATGATTTCACTGATAGGTGGTATATGAAAACAACAAAAGAACAAGACAAACAAATGAAGAAACAAAAACTCATAGACATAGACAATAGTTTAGTGGTTACCAGAGGGTAAGGGGGGAGTTGGGTTATAGAAGAGGGAAAACGGGTCAAATATATAGTGATGGAAGGAAAACTGACTCTGGATGGTATACACACTATGTGAGATATAGATGACGTATTACAGAATTGTACACCTGAAATCTATGTAACTTACAATTGTCACCCCAATAAACTACAATTTTTGAAAAAAGCTCTAGGTTGCTAAAAATATTAACTCCTAAATCTTTCGACTATAGATTATATTTCTAGATTAGAATTGCTGTCTGATCTTTTTTCCTATTAGGATGTAAGGTGTAACAACTGTTTTCATTCAGTATTTATTTGACCTCAACCATGAGATAGGCTAATTTTTAGTCACTGAGAACATGGCGCTGAACAAGGCCCAGTTTCTGTTTTCAGGAACTATAGGCCTAATTGGGATGTGGTGGCCGATGGGTATATGTAGAAAGACAACCGTCTAAATAACCAATTCTAAACCAAGGACATAAATGCTATCACACAGGTAAACACAGACAGCTCAGGGTTCATAATATTGTCAATCACTACAAGTGTTTAATGTGTCAGGCACAGAGCCAGCATTTTATATGTAATGTCTCATTTAAATCTCATAACAATCCTAATTCCCATTTTACAGATGAAACAATAGAGGCTTGGCAGCTTGCCCAAAGTCACCTGTTATTAAAAGTGATAGACTCAGAATTTGAACCCAGGTACTGTGACTCCTGGTGTCTTATAGCACCTTCATAAGCTTAAACTGAGACTGACAAATAAAAAATTATCCAAGAATTGGGATGGCAGTTCAGGCAGAAATATAGAGGAGATTGGTGTGGAGAGAGAAAAGAACCCAGAGAAGGAAGAGAGCATGACATTTTCATAGAAGTCACCAGAGTAGAATGGCTGAAGCACAGAGTTCAGAGAGAGGGGGTAGAGAGGAAGGGTTGATGAGACAGGTAGATTCACACCTTGCAGAATGGTCATTTCGACTCTAGTACTTCAAATTCCTCCAGGCTGTAGAGGGGAACCTTGGCCATGGTAGGAAGCATGAAAGGCAATTTCATCTGTTAATTTCCCAGGCACTTTGGTATTGGTTAAATAGTGATTCTCCTCAAAATGTTTTGTTCTAGAACTTTAAAAGATGATACAAATGACCTAATTCTTATTTTATAGATCAGAAAGTTAAATTTCAACATGGAAAAGTGACTTGCCAAAGTCACTAGTCAGAGAGCAAATTCTAACTAGAACTCTGGTGTCTTTTCATTCTACCATATGGCTGCCTTTTTATTAAATTTATTTGGATGACATTGGTCAATAAAATTATGTAGGTATCAAGTGTACAATTCTATAATACATTATCTGTATATTGCATTGGATGTTTACCACCCAAAGTCCAATCTCCTTTTGTCACCACATATTTGACCCCATTTACCCTCTTCTACCACATCCCCTCCACACTTTCCCTCTGGTAACCACTAAACTGCTCTTTTTGTCTATGAATTCTTGTCTGGTTCGTTTGTTGCTTTCAGTTTTATGTCCCACATTTGAGTGAAGTCATATGGTTCTCGACTTTTTGTGACTTACTTCACTTAGCATGATAATCACAGGATCCATCCATGTTGTTGCAGATGGCCATATTTCATCTTTTCTTACGGCTGAGTAATGTTCCATTGCAGATATGTACCACATCGTCTTTATTCAATCATCTATTGAAGAATACTTGGGTTGTTCCCCCTTATGACTATTTTATTGTAATAATGTTGAATACGGATTTTCAAAGCATAATGTTTATCATTAAAAATGAAACTGCTTTTTCCACTTCTAGACTCTCTTGTTAGCACAGATGATGCCAGATTAATCATTTTGAAGTACAGTTCTAAACACATTGTTCCTTTATTTCTATGTAATCATAAAATATTTAATTACGATAAATAAAATTAATAAATTCTTACATTGAAAAAGTGTTACTTTTCACCTCACTTTATAAATTATACTTATTCAGTAGAATCTCTTTGGAGACTATAAAATAAATAAGTAGAATGTATTTTTCCCACCACGTTATATATTTTTTGTATTACAGTATTGTCACAAATTTGGTTTTATCAGAGAGTACAAAGAGTGCTTCCGAAAATAAGAACACAAAGTGAGACCATCAACAAGTTCACTAATCTATCATTCCATATTTTCCTTCTGATAACCTTCGCCTATCAACTGAGTCACCATTTAACTCTTAGTGATAGTTACCATTCATCTTATCTCTACAAATTTCCTTCACAAAAAAAGGAGTCCATTTGCCTTATAAATACAACTAGTTTTGAATGGAAATACAAAAAGGTTGTATTGTGCTCTCATATTACATCTACAGATATTGACTATATGAACAAAGAGACAGTTTGAAAAAAATGAGCCAATACGCATTGAAAAGTTTTGAGAATGACTTTCTAAAGTCATATAATTTAAAATGTGCCTTTATACATTTCAAGTCTTCCCCGGGCTCCTCTTTCCCACAAATGAAGATGTGAGAAGGTCTCTGCTGAGGCACCGTAAGCCAAGGAATGTGTATGCTTTATGGACTGTGCTACTGTGTGGCCTGTGTAGGCCTTGTTGGCTTTGGAAAGCGCTGGTGTCCTGGAACCCATGGCAGAGCCCCCAGAGACCCCTGTGAGTTCTGACTCCTAAAACAGAAGGTCTCCATTGACCCATGTGCTTTGTACCCCTTGCCATGTCTGAAAGCAGACCCCAGGAGTTAACTATCTCAATACAAAGTCTCAGAAACGGTGGCTCTTGGTCAGTCTCTGATATGTCCCTCAGCCTGCGCACACTTTTTTCTTTTTTTTTTTTTTTTTTTGGTAGTCTACTAAACTAAAAGTTACTGAACATTTTTGTGCCCCCTCAAGGGGTGTCACAATGATGGACTCCTCAATTTCCATGGAGAGCAAGTAGGAAATATGTCCTTCCCATTCCACTAGCCTTTGCAGGCTATTCTCAAGGGTTGTCATTCACTAATGCAAACTTGAAAGTAGACTGACAAAATGGAACACTGTACAAATGTAAAAACATTATGCATTACATTGTATAGAAGCTTTATGTGTATCTGAAGTTTACATAACATGATTTGAGAGATAACTGAGAAAGAAAAACTATGCTGATTTATTCATGAAACATTACTTTTTAAAAATATAGAATGCTGGAAGTCAGAGAATTGAAACTTGAAATAGTTAAAGTTGCAAAGAGACTCATTCATTGCCTCTCTGAAAAGAAAATCTTCTCAAAGCTAAAACATTCAATTCTTGGTTTCAGTCCAAAGGTTCTGTTCAGTTGTTTTGAAGTTACAGGAAAAAAATGTACTTTTCCTATCGTACCCATTGACATTTTTAAACAAAAATAAGTCAAAGATATTTAAACAGTACAACTTCAAATGTCGGTTGTTAATCCACTGTGGGGAAGAATCTGTAGGAGAAAAAAACTATGAAAAAATAAACTTGGAGTTTGATCATCCTTTCAAACACTGAATCAAACTGAAATCCTTCAAGGTTTATGAATGTACTATCAAAGTTGGGTTTATTTTTAACTAAAACAGAATACAGATTCCTGTACTGTCTCTTCTAAAAGTATTTTTTTAAGGGGAAAAAATGTTAAACTATTGTATTTAGAATCACAGAACAAAATAGTCACATGCCAGGGAGTTCTGTTCCACAAAGAAATGTAAATTAGCCTAATTATCCTATCATTTCAGAATACTTCTGGTGAAAACTACTCTTTATTAAGATTATGCAAAGTGGAATTAACGTGTGACCTTTTCTCCATATTTTGGTGTTATAATTTAAACGCAAATTCTGATTTTAAGAGATCAAGGATACATAATTTAATTCAAAGGAAAGAATTTATGGTACAGTATCCCAGAGATAAAAGCTTACAGATTTATCATAAGTTATAAAGCTTCTTGCATTTAAAGACAGTGGCAAATTAATGGGTTTGAATTCTTGGGTAAGATATTTTACCTCTTACAATTTTGGTTTCCTTATCTGTAAAATGGGGTAATAGTAAGAATCTCATAACAAAAGAGGAGATATATGCCAAATAACATAGATAATATCTGGCAAAGTACATACTTAGCAATTGTTAGTTTCTTTCCCTTTTCCTAGAGGCACACATTCATTACTATAATTAAATATAAATTAAAAGTAAAATGAAATGACAATAACCAATACTATAATATTTGTGTAAAATATTAATTTACTCTTCATTGAATCAGTGTTTTACAAGTTGCTGTTTATACACCATTGGCACATATGAAATCAACTTAATTGGTTCTAACCAGAAAGGAAGAGAAAAAAGACAATACCAAAGTATATCACACATAGATGATATTGTTTCATTAAACTTTCATTTCAGTTATATGTATGGCATCTCTATGTATTATAGACTAGGTCACGATGTAAAATGTATTTCTTATTGTGGGTTTCAATTTTTAAAAATAGGAAAGACATTGCTTACTTCATCTGTTTTTCCTATTCTGACATCACTATGTTTTTTTTTTATTGGGGAACAGTGTGTACTTCCAGGACTTTTTTCCAAGTCAAGTTGTTGTCCTTTCAGTCTTAGTTGTGGAGGGCGCAGCTGAGCTCCAGGTCCAGTTGCTGTTGCTATTTGCAGGGTGCGTGGCCCACCATCCGTTATGGGACTCCAGGAGTTCAACTGGCAACCTTGTGGTTGAGAGCCCACTGGCCCATGTGGGAATCGAACCGGCTGCCTTTGGAGTTAGGAGCTCTGAGCTCCAACTGCCTGAGCCACAGGGCCGGCCCCTGACATCGCTATTTTTGAGTTTCATGAAGTGTATGTAAAGATGACCTTGAGCATATGCTAATGTTTTGAAATTCACTAATGCATTTTTATCAATGGAACACATTTCAACCCCCAAACAAAATCAAATGTTCTGGTTGTCCTTCCAAAAACTACAATTTATTGAGCAGTTACTATAATAATTAGGATGTGCTGTGCTATGTACACACTCTTATTTAATCTTTAAAACTGCCTCACAAGGTATTATTATCTCCATTTTTCAATGAGGAAACTAAGGCTCAATGAATTGAACTCAAAGATAGGATTAAATTCCAGATTGGTCTTACTGTACCCCTGCTCTCACCACTAAACCGTAACATGTTCTCAGGTGGAATATAATTTTGTAGCGTGGTAAGTAGGGCAGTGGCTCCCATGGCTAATGCTCGTCTGTCAAAGGTTGGCTGAATGTAGAGTAATACAGACTAGGGAAAGAATGCACCACACAGAGGAAACTGCACATGGATGGTGAAGAACATTTCTCTCATAGAGCAAATTGGGTCTATCAGTGACTGGTTTAGTCATAACACAATTAAGCATTTTAAAGAGTCAGAATTGTATAAATACAGTACAGGAAGTTCAAAAAGTAATATTTTAGAAACCGCATTCTTCTCTCCAGAACAGACAGCACAGAAGGTTCCATTTCCCACATTAAAACACTCTGTCTTCTCCTTGGGACACAGTGAAACATTTACTAAGAAGTCTGAACAGTCAGGAGCATGAACCCTGATTCTTTCCACTGTGTTCATAAGAGCAATGGATTCCATGGCAGCCCAGGACTCAGAAATAGCCTGTTCAGATTGCTTTGCTCATGTTCAGCTAATATGAATCACTTTGACTAAGTATTGCCCTGCTTTGCAGAATGGTATTCTGACATTATTAATAGTTGGCTCAGTTAAGTTGACCACAATAAGAGCTTTCTCCAGCCTGAGATAGAGCCAGTCAAGCCCTTGTGAATGTCAGCATTAAGCTTGGGGATGGATTCAGATCCAAATTTTAAAATAGTAAACACTCTCCAAAGATATATTTCACTGGGCCAGCTACTAAAAACCATCATAACAGGGCAATTGTAGAATTCCAAGTGAAACCTAAACTTTGAACATATTATAGAATGGAAATTCTTAAAGGGATTGCCACAATACCTACTAAAGAATGCATTAGTCTCCTCTTTCTTTTCTTTCTCTTTTTTTCTTTCTTTCTTTTCTTTCTTTCTCATTCATTCATTCATCTCTTGCAGCCACTCAGCTCAAATCTGAATTAACTTATATGCTATCAAATGGTCTCAAAATATCCTGCTTCAAAAGTTCTCACTTATAAATGGCATGTACTCAGTAAGAAGATGTTCTAAAGGGCCTTAGGAAGCATTGTGAGCATCCCCAAAAGGCATGATGCACTTGAGCCAAGTGCAGCACCACCACTGACACAAAGAAAGATGCTCAAGCGTGGCTTGGAAAATTTACTTTAAAATGATGACAAGGTATCTTGAACTAACACATTCTTTCTTAAAAACAAAACTTGTGGATAGAATTCCAATCAAATGGGTCAAAACCACTGTATTTAGACTAGAAGCAGCCTCTTAAAACCACTTAATTTATGAAACAAGGCAGTCATTTAATAACAAACCTGGTATTTGTCTGCTTTTTCAGGAATCCAGGAAGAAATGATAATTTACTTTTCAATGATAAACTTTTTGACTATTGATAATTTTCCTTGAACCCCCACCCCATTAGCTCAAACTTTATTTATAACTGCATATTTAAAAGTGATTATATTCAGTTCATGACTTATTATACTAAGTATAGAAAAAATCATAATTATAATAGCTTAAAACATATTTATTATACTTTCATATTCTGTTTTAGCAGCTGTTCTCAAAACCATTTTTATCAAAGTTCCTTTTCTATTGATTTTTTAAAAAAATAATTCATTACCTTTTTTATTTTCTGTAGTTCTATTCTAGGTTATATTGTTTGATTGTCTGTGTAATAAAGGCTCAGTATAGACAAATTAGAGAATGTGGAAAAAAATAGAGATGAAGACCAGAAGACCAACCCTGCCATACAAAAAAATTACTGTTAACGTTTAGAATTTTATCCTTCCAAACGTGATTTCAATGCATATAAGCATGCATTAACTTTTACAAAACATATCACATAGTATATACATTCCCAATAAACTGTAAATCATAAGCAACTGCCCCTGTTATTAAAACTTTTTCAAAGACGTGTTTAACAGTTACAAATTTTATAGTCCTGGAATGTATAATAACTTATTTAACTATTTGTATATTTTGGGGCATTTAGGTTTCTTCCAATTTTTCACTATCATAATTTATGTTACAATGAATACCTTTTATATATTCTTTGTATTCATTATTTCTTTTCTTTCTTTTTTAAATTAAATGTATTGGGGTGACAATGGTTAGTAAAATTACATAGGTTTCAAGTGTATAATTCTGTAATTCATCATTTATGTAATGCATTATGTGTTCACCACCCAAAGCCAGTTCTCCTTCCATCACCATATATTTGGCCCCCTTTACCCTCTTCTACCATCCCCCTCCCCCCTTACCCTCTGGTAACCACTAAACCGTTGTCTGTGTGTTTTCATTATTTCTTACAGATAGAACTGCCATGTCATAATGTCCAAGAAGTTTAAAGTTTTGATATATATCACTTAATTGCCTTCCAGAGAGATAGAAATAGTACCTTCTCCCACCTGTTTTATCGCGCTCTGGCAATGTTGGAAATTATCATTGTGTTAGGCAGCCTCTAAGACAGTCCCCAGTGATTCTCTACCCTTCGGTGTGGGCTGGACACAGTGACTTGCTTCTATTGAGTAGAATATTGTTGAACTGTTGGGCTATCACTTCAGAGATTGGGTTATAAAAAGACTGCTTCTGTCTTGTTCTCTCTCCTCTTCTCTCCTTTTTCTTTCTTTCTTTTCTCCTCCTCCTCCTCCTCCTCCTCCTCCTCCTCCTCCTCCTCCTCCTCCTCCTCCTCCTCTTTTTCTTCCTCCTCCTCGCTCTCTTTCTCTCATACCTAATTGAGCGGCAGACATGGCATGAGGTTGGAAGAGGATCCTTCAACCTCAGTCCAATCTTGCGGTAACTGCAACTTCATGAAAAACCTTGAGATAGAACCACCTTGCTAAGCTGCCCCCAGATTCTTCACCCACAGAAACTGTGAGAAACAGTTTATCATTTTAGGCTGCTAAGTTTGGGGGTAAGTTGTTCAATATCAACAGATAACTAATACAATCCTTTTCCTCATCCTCACAAATTTTCACTTGAATGCCTACATCTATAGAAAGATTGAGCATTGTTTTTCATTTGTTCGTTGGTCATTTGTAGTTCTTTTGTTGAGAATTTTCTGTAAGCACGTTTTCCCTTTTCCTTATTAATTTATAAGAGCTCATTATGTGTAAAATACAACCCTTTAACCATTATATATGTTACAAATACTATCTTCTTAGTTTTCCATTTTGTGCATATTTCTCTAGACACTGAAGTTGTTTCATATAAAAGTCTTTCAACTTGTTGTTGAAGAAAAACTATCCATGTTTCCTTGTATGGTTTCTTCTTTTGTGTTTAGGCAGAGAAAAGTCCCTAAATTAGATACTTCCCAGAAATATTTTCTAATAGTTTTAGCTAATAAAACCATAAACATGTAAGAATATAACTATTTTTTTCCAAATAAATTTCTGATGTTCTAAGCAATGTTTATTTAATAATAATTTTAAACTGATTTAAATTTTGTCTTTACCTAGCAAATTCTTAGAGTAGGAGTTCTCCGAGTGCGTTACATAGACCCCAGGGGCTCCTTGGAACCTTTCATGGGCTTCTCAAGATCAAAACTATTTCCATAATAATGCTAAGACATTATTTGACTATTTTATGGTCTTGACATTTGCACTGATGAAGCAAAGTCAATGGCAGGTGGAACCATGGATGAGTTAGCATTTTAATCAAGATAGTTTTACCACCTTGTGCTAGTAGTTATTATATTTTTCACCTCCACACACTTTTACTTAAAAAATAAAAAGCCAGTTTTGCCTAAGAATGACTTTGATGAAACAATAAAAAATATTAATTTTATCAAACCTTGAGTACACATCATTTAATATTCTGTGAGACATAATAGGAAACACACACAAAACACTTCTACTGCATAGCGGAATATGATAGTTGACTTGAGGGAAAACACTTGTGCAATTGTTTGAATTGAGAGCTTTTTGCATGGAACACCATTTTAATTGGAAGAATGACCAATAGACAAACTATGATCATTCACATTTGGATTTTGGGCAGACATTTTCTTGGAAATGAACTAAATGAACTGTCATTTCAAGGAAAACAACTTAAAGTATTTATTGCCGAAGATAAAATCACTGTCAAGTGAATGTTAGAATTTGGGGAATCTTGTATCTAACATCATAATCATGATACTTCTCAATTCTTAAAGATATTTTTGATGAAATCAGTGATAATATTAACAAACATGATTTTTGACATTGCGTAAAAAATTCTAAACACCTGCATAACTCAATTCAAAATATAAGATAGACAAATGGATTGTAGAGTACAAAAAGTTCATTGATAAGGTTTCAGATTTCACATTGTCACTAATCTTTAAGAAACTACCATGTGGTGAGTTTTAGTTTAGTATCAAAGAAGCCTGTTGACACTACCTCCTTTATCTAACTAGATAACTGTATTAGGCCAGATTTTCCTAATATATATTAACCAAAGCAACATAAGGCAACAGATTGAAGGCAGAGGCAGATATGAGAATCCAGCTGTCTTCTATTGAACATGATATTAAAGAGAATTGATAAAAATGTAAAACATTGCCACTCATCACTTATTTTCACTTTGGAAAATATATTTTTAAAATAAAAATATGCTATTTATGTTAATGTATAATTGGTTTATTATGACTAATTTAAATAAATACATAAATATTTTGATAATTTTGCAGTTTTAATTTCTCAGGCAGTATTAATAGATATAATGCATATAAACAAGTCTTCTTTGAGATACCACTTTCCTTCCCTTGTCTATGTTATATCTACTGAATCCTTCCTATCAGTATTTAAATTTACTTAAGTTCTCAAATACCCTTCATCCCATTTCTTCCAGGTATTGCTTCTCACCTTCCCTTCAAAACCAAATGTTCTCCTTTCTTGGCTTCTCAGTAAAAGCAAACTGTCACAGTCTTCCTTCCTCAGTGGCACCTCATGCTCAGTCAACTTTGACAACTCATCATCCTCTCTCTTGCTTTTAAATTAATGAAGTCACTCAAGATTCACTCCCAGGACTTTTTGTCTCATTCTCTCTCTCCTCTATCATCAGTTCACCCATTTTTATGTGTATATAAAGGTCCATCAATATTTCTCTATTATATTTCAATGTATACAGACACAGGATTTTTTCTCCTCTTTTTTTATGTTGCTATAAATACTCAGTTGAAAACAACTGCTGAAAAAATAAAAATGCTTAATCCATCTTCTCTCTGTATCTGTGAGCCAAAACATAGCATTAGATAGGGGAAAGTGGATTAGATCCAAAGTTCTGCCAATTATGTTTCATTCTGGCATGTTTTTAACGGCTATACAAGGGTATATACACAAGTATGGAAAGGTCAGGCATTTTGGATTTATATAAAAGACTTAAGCTGCTGCTAGTGGAAACTGGTTGTGTAAGTGAATTAAAACATAGTCTACTATGAAGACCTATACTTCCTTCAAGAAATTTATAAGCTTCCATTATCAGTAGCATAAATCACCCAAACAACTACATCAAGTAAACCAAATTATATTGATTATAATAAGGAGCCCTGTAGCTGGAATAATTCCAGAGAAATTTAACTCATAGGGTCTGGTTTATCTTATGTCAAAAGTTTCACTCAATCTTGCTTTTGTAAATGATAATTCATTGTTATCAGGTTTCCTGAAACTCCATTGCATCAAATTCTACTCCTGGTCATCAATTTTAAAATGTTTCATCAGTTGCACCTACCAAATCTAAAGTTGGGATTTATACATCTCTGCCCATACTGTTCAACTCCCTCAGTGAGGAAAATTTCGTTTTCAGATTTCAACTTCTACAGTTATTTGCCTCTTATGTGTGGTAACTTTTGCAAAAACTGTTCAGACTTTTAAAACTCATCCTTTAAAAGGTAGTTAGTTTCTTGTAAGCAATATTTCTTTAAAAATACATAGTTGACACAAATCATCACAATTGGTAAATCTAGACTGCTGAATCTCTAAGTACATCAAGCAGGTTTAGAACAATGCCAATAAATTATGTATTCTCTGTGAAAGGTGCTAAAATATAGGAGTTCAATAAGGAGCATAATTTTATGCTTAAGAATATATGGCAAGCACTGGCATATTTTTGAAGCTGTTTGAAAATGATATTATGGGAAAGGAAAGATGGATCTAATTTCTCAAGAGTCTTTTGGGTGCAAAGAATATGCCTTTGTACCTTAACATGAGCCCTTTAATTTTACACAGCATCACTGTGAGGTAGGTATCATTTTGCCCTCTTTGCAAGCAGGCAATTGAACTCAGATAGGTTAAGTAACATGCCTAAGATCACACGTTGCATTTTAATATAACAAAGATGATATTTTAAAAATATTGTCCAATGCACTCTTTCTTTACTGTACCCATTCTATCATTAAGGATAAGCCCAAAGCTTATTTTCCAAAGTCAGAAAAGATTTGGTATAAGACAGATCCTAGAAAAAAAGAGGTCCTTGTTCAACTGTGAGTCTCAAGTCTGCCGGTTTTTTAAGCCCTTAATGAAATAAAAATGTTCCCATTTTCTTTTCCCCCTATAGTCTCCCTCTTTTTCAATGGCACCCTGCCCTACATCACCAAACCCGGGCATTAGGTGGTCATCCTCAATTCTCTATCCTTCTCTTCACTCTCCAAGTGCAGTGGTCACCACAGCCTGCTGATTTTACTTTCAAAGAATAGTATATATAGACTTCACTTCTTACTTTGTGTTCCAATTCTGCCTTCCTAAACCAGTGTCATAATTTCTAAATTGGCTGCTAAAACTCCTCCTATGTTCACGTCGTCATTATGCAATACTCTGTATCCCCTATCACCCTCCTTATAATCCTGAGAATAATCATCTGAAAAACAAAACTGATGTTATCCTGCAAGGTCTAGTTAAACTTAATTAATTGTTCTGTTATCTACAGGATAAGGGCCACATTATTCTGCATGGAAATAAAACACTTTATGATCTGGTTGCTTCCTCTCTTTCACTGCACTTTGCCTGCCCTCCTCCTGTCACACTTGGCAGTCATAACAAATTATCAAGAGGTGCATATTATGTCCTACTCTTTCTCAACTACAAGCACGCATTACTTTTTTGTTTCAGAATGCCTCTGATCATGTGGGGGAACTCTGAGCATAAATGCCATTTACCCTAAGATGTTTCCTAGACCCTACTCACCCTCTCTTCTATCTCTTCTACATTCCAGAATTAAGCCCTTCCTCTCTGCCTGCCACAGAGCTGTGAATACATCTTTTTGTAATTATGATCATCTCTTCAGCTGACCTAGGTAGAATTCTATGCTCTACTTATATTTTTATTTTTAGCTCCACTTAATAAAAGTGTGTCATTTGATTGAAGACAGAAAGGAGAAGAGAATAGTGGCAGAATTTGCACACATCTGAAAACTCAAATCTGCCTATGTGATATGAAGGTGGAGATATGCGGTAGACAATTGGTCTTGTTTAGACATATTGTTTTTGTATTCAAGAGATCGGTTAGTGCTGGAGGTAAAGATTTCGGAATCACCAGTGGTGGTAGTCAAGGCCATAAGCATGGGGGGAAAAATTAATAAGAAAAGAAAAGGGAGCTGAGAATTGGATCCTAGAGAACTTTGGTATTAAGAAGTTGATGACATCAGAAAAACCTACAAAGATGACTGAGGAGTGTTCTGAAAGGTCAAACAGAATGAACTTGAGGAAGTCAAGATGGAAGATAGTTTTCAGAAAACAAGAAGTGTCTACTAAAGGTAACTAAAAAGTACCTGTTAGAGTACAGGTTTAGTTTAGTGATAATCTTAGTAGGAATATCATTTTTAAAAGTGAAAGCAAAATGTAAGTAGGTGAAAGATAAATAATGACAAAAATGTTGAGATGATGAGTATTGATTTTCTTGCTTTGGCAGTCTTGGAATTAGTGTCTTGGGCTTATAGAGAAACCGTGGTGAGAAAGATGTTAACAGTGTTTCTTGTTTGGGGTTCTACTGGTATTGGGGCAGGACAAGGGTTGGCGGGGTGGAACTGAAGCTGAGTATCTCTGACCTCACCCATTAGTGTCCCTACCCTGGTGAAACCCAAAACTGATCCCCACTGTTTTCCGAATCCTGCATGGAGGAGAGTACGTCTCCCAGTTGAGAAACACTGATGCATTGGTTGGGTTTGCTCTATCAAGTATCAGGACATTCTATGAACTTTGGAAATTTTCTTGAGCGTAAAGTCCCACAGTGACATCTTTCAGCCATGGAGTTATCAGACGCCTTTCTTCTCTAATCAAGACATATTATTATGTTTACTATTAGAATCATAATAGCCTTTATCTTTCAGCCACTACTCGTATCTTACAAAAAAGGTTTATATACTTCTTGTCTATTTCCAGCAGCAGTTTCACATCTGCTTCCTCCTGAATAGTTATGTTTTGTTCTGAAGAGATCTTTAATGTTACTTTTCCTGAACACCACTAACAATTCATTATTTTTAACATAACCTTAGTCTGTGTGAACATACAGGTGTTCATTAATGTAGTGGTGTGTGTATGTTAAAATCTCTTTTAATGTATTCCTGTGTGAACATATAATGTAAAACATATGTAATGTATTCTACTATGAACACATTGTGCTGATTTCTACCTTTTTGATTTTTCCCATGCTGACAACCTTCACAGAATAACATTTATTTTTCTGTTCTGCCCAAACTCTCCTCGTGCTTGGAAGCCCTCCTGAAGTCCCACTCTTCAAGAAACTTATCATACGATTCCAGCACCGATGTAAAAACTTACTCCTTGTGTGATCTTAGGCAAGCCCTGACCTCTTTGAGTTTGGGTTTCTGAAACTTTAAAATGTTATTATCAGCATGGCCTCTATCACATGCATTAGCTCTGAGGTTCAGATAAGTTAATTTTTTTTTGTGGGAAAAGCTATGCAAATGAAAGCCTGCTGTCGGTAGTAAAAGCAAATTCACGAATCCTCTATTATTTCATGTCCACTATTTCAATATAACTTTTTCTGCTTAGGAATATATTTCTGTCTTGAGGTATGCGCTGTCTGAGATGGAGTTGTTGTGGCATTTCCTTCCAACAGCATGTTTTTTTTACTGAGTTGTCCAACAGCATAGCAAAAAGCAGCGGTGGATTTCATGATCTATACATTTGCACATGAGAAACTGATAGCAGACCACCAACTTACTTCACATTGAGACCAAACAGCTCTCAGATGGAAACAATGACTTTTAGTCATTAACAGCCCGATTAAACAGAAACCATTGACCTAGAGGTGAAAGGCTCATAGCCCATTCCGTATTCTTAGACCTGGAGTCACCTACCAGTTTGCTTTGCTTAATTACTTCACTCATTAGTGGAATGCCAAACTTAACTGCAACACACACACACACACACACACACACACACACAACACATACAAACACACAGGCATGTATACCACCAAAGCAGATTTTTATATTTCAGTTGTCCACTTTTGTCAGCGTTTTTCTGGAGATAACCTAGGAGATTCTGTGGCTTTGCTTAAGCCATACATATCACACAGGGAAATATCTGGAACACTGAAAGGATGTTTAAAAAGATCAGAGGAGATTATATGATAAAATAATATTTATACTACTCATATATACCAACACAGTCCTAAAATGATTAGGGCCATGTTTCGGGTTTCAGAGTGAGTCATTTCTGGCAGGCATGAGTTATTGTAGCACTAAGAGCTACGTGGCTGCTGAAAGACTACCAGCCCATGATAGGTTTGTGAACTGATAGGGTCTTTTTTTCCCTTTCTCCAGATGAGTGCTATCAAAAACATGGTAAGAACCATAATATTTTGCTGTATAACACTAAGGGGAATATATTCACATGAAGTGATTATCTCTGATGTTTTTGGACAATCTAAAGATACATTACATTTTCCTAATAATACCTACCTTCTTTTTGATATGATGTTTTAGAAGAACAGCTTGCACTTATAATCAGTACAATTTATCACCTATCCCCAAAGTACCCTGCCGTTGAAATGCCTGACATATATATTGGGTGTCATGGATTTAGCAAAAATTGAATTATAAATTGCCCTGCCAGTTTTTGCCTCTGGAAATAATGAAAAAGTAAGCTACAGAAATGTTCTATACTTTTTAAGTGACTATGAAGAAAGAAACAACCAGTATGGTTTGCCAAAGTATTATCTTTCTGAGCATAGATTATTTGGGCAAGTAAGAAAGCATAACAATAGAAATGGAAAAATAAAAGTGCAAATTCAACTGCCGGGAAAGAAAGCAATTGGAATGATGTAGTCACTTTAAACAATTGAAGGATTTAGTGTCTGACAATCTCAGGGTCTCCCTAAAGCCAAATAAATTGCATGTAAAAACTCTTTTTGGAAATTATAAATATTTTATTCTCGTAAATGAAATAGTAGCCTATTGGAGTTACTTCACTAATTAACAGTCAAAATGGGTTTCTTGCTCAGCATCACTCAGTTTATTTGAACTTTGTATAACATGCTTGTGAACAATTTCATATAAGTTTTTAACGATATTCTCATTGCATAAAACTTGAAAATGCAAAAGCTTATTTAAAAAAACAAATTTTAGGCCTCCACTACTCAAATTTAGTGTATCTTTTCTAGTCTTTTTTTCTCTGCTACATGTTTTTAAGCAAAATCATGTGTATGCTCTATGCATTTTCATATTTTTCCACCTATTTGTAAGGTGTTATATTAGATAATTCTAAAATATATTATTTTAATGATTGTACAATCCTTTACCATAAAAATTATACTCACTAAAATATTTTTCTATTTTTGAGCATAGTGTTTTTCTAATTTTGGGCTGTGAAAAATAACAATAAAATGACTACTTATACTTCATCTATGTTTCATCTCTATTTGCTTAGAAATAGAGTTACTGCTATCAAAATATATGAAACTTTTGGAGTTAGTTGATAATGTTTTTTAAACGTCTTTTCATAAAGATTATATCACCTTTTCTTCTACCAGTAGCCAGTAAGAGTGCCAGTCACAGAAAGCCTTACTAAGTTTAAATTTTTTAAATCTTTGGCCTTTTGATAGGCGAAATATTTTCTTCTTTTAATTTGAATGTTTGATAACATGTTACAAGGGACTTTTTTCATATGTTTATTAGCTGTTAGAAGATTTTCTGTGAATTGCCTATTATTGACCTCGTTTATTGAAATGACTAATTTCTTTAAATTTGCTTTTAGTTGAATTGATGTTACCATAATGGGTGTTTTTTTTCTCTTAGTAATATCTTACGATGGAAGACAATTGATTACATGGGATATGTCCCCTCATATTTTATAGGCTTTTAAGAACACAGTTTTAATGGTCTGAAAGATGCTGCACCATTATTTAAATACAAGTATGCTTATTACATTATTTTTCTATATTTGTAATGACTATCCACCTTGGTCTTTCCAAAGCTTAGTCATTTTAGGATGTATTTCAGTCACATTCATTTTCAGAAAAAAAAAATCTCACAATTTCACTGGTATCTTCCAATTATTAACATATTTTATAAAAAGTTACCTTCTTGTTTTTCTGTGACATGAGCCTCACCTTACTTAGGTAGTAGTGTTTTCACAGTCTCCATCAGGTTCTTTTAGAAATTTACAGTAACACACAACATACACAATATGCTTAGTACCCTGATTCTCTATACTTTATTGGCTAAGTTACACATAAAGATTTTGGTAATTTCAGCGTCTCTTCCAATCATACTAGTTTCCAAAAAAACAATCAAACACAAGGGTCCTGTTCATCTGTATGCTCTTGGATCTTACTACAAAAGGTGGAAATACGAAATTAAGAATGCAGCAATAACAACTTTAAGCAGGAAGAAAAAGCAAAATACTGGAAATAGGTCCGAACTGTGTCCTCTTGTTCTGCTCAGAGACATGTGATATTCATCTACTGGGGATGAACACTGTTCTGTACTTATTTGCTGAGTGACTTTTAGCAAATTGCTTCTCTTCTCTCTGAAACTTAGTTTATTCGTTTATGCAGTTGAGTTGTGAAAAAAAAACAACTACTTTACAAAGTAATTATGACTATTAAAGCAATATGTATAAGAAACCTCACACTTAGACCAGCTCTTAGCATGTTAGTTGCTCCACCAATGATGGTTCCTACTGATATTTTCACTACTACAGTTTCTACTACTACTACTATTTATATTTAAACGTCTTAATTTCTTTAAAATGCCTTGGCTACCACAATAAAAACACTTTTAAATTTCTATAAAATCTTAGAGTTTTATAGGACTTTTCTCAGTTGACCTGTACAAAGAAAAAAAAACCTGTTGAATAAGTAGGAGAGGTGTTATCTCAGTTTTACAGAGGCAGAAACTAAGTTTCAGAGATGATAAGAGGCATGACTAGAAGTCATATTTTTCTAACTTAATTTAGCCCTACTTCTATCATCACTTTCATTCATCTATTCCGTCACATCCTGAGGACACAAACTGCAAAGGAAGCCAAATGAGGCTAATAGTCGAGGACCAGATCTCTTTCAATCTTCTCTTAGTATTCTCCTTACCTCTTTTGCTTTCTCCCCCATCAAGCAAACGCCATTTGAGTTCCAGGAACAACATATGCTCTTTTCAAGGCAAACAATATAAATGGAATGCATGGAGGTAGACAAGCTATTATGAGAAGTGTTAGTCATTATTGCTGAAGGTTAAATAGGGACAGCTGCTGCCCTGAAATCCAAAGCCTTTTGATAACTAGCTCTTCCCCAGAGTTTATGATGCTAAGCTATGCTCCCATATTTCATTTTATTTGGATTTTGTGGATGGAAACATGATCAACATGTCTCTGCATCAGGTCGTCCAGATCTATACTACGGATTGCACACAAGTATATCTTCATTACATTGATGAATCCAAATTTCAATTTTTTGAAGTCATTTCCTTGACCTGCAATTAGGAGGGGGCAAAAACAGGAAGACATGGTTCTTGATGGTAGTTTGCATACTTAAAGCTTTAGCTTTAGTTAGAGAAATAAACTGAGTTTTGCAAAGCACAGAAGCCCCCCCTCCGTTTCTAATGTCATCCCAACCCCTTGATCTTCCACCCTCCCAAAGGGTGATATTTCCTTCCAGAGAATTATGAATCGGGTATTTAAAGTAACATCTCAGAGACAGTGCAAACCGTAAATCTGCTAACTGTTTTCTTCTGGGTTTATGTGTGGCATGACAGACAAGGAATTCAGACCTACGTAATAAAAGTAGCCAATATATCCTAGCTAATGGTGGACTTGCTGCCACTGGAATTACTGTCCTAAATAAATGCTATAAAAAATCTGCTAGACTTCATTTTATTCTGGCTGACTTCCTGACTTTCCAAAATAGTGATAGAAGTCAAGACCAAAAAGGAGAATAGAGCCAAAAAAGAAGGAGGACGCATGTCACCCAGACATAAAACAGATCAGCTAAACCTACCTTCACTTAAACACTAGATAGTAAAAGGCAGAAAATAGAACCATCAAACCTTATGGAATAAACTCAAGTCAATTTCATACACTCATGTCGAGATGGGAAGTTCAGTGTGCATGTTCATGCTATTTAATTCTTTCCTTTAAACTTTAAATCTACAAACAAATAACTATAGAAATTCTTCTTGATCTTGACAAATATAATCTGAGTTAAATTTAGGCTGTAAGGCTGTGACATTGAAATGTAGGGTTGCGTTTTCTCCTCCCTTTCATTATCCTGGGAATGGCTAGGAATAAGAGCTTTAAATCAGACTCTTTGGGGTTTCCTAATAGCACTGCCGTGAATGAAGTAAACCACAATAAAATCAAAATACAATTATGAAAAGAATGTTACACTTCATGTGCAATTTTGATAGCCTCATTTTACTTGCTGTTTATGATTTAAAATGGTTCACGTTCTAATGGTCAAATGTCATATCACAGAAAGTGTTCATTTATGAGGTCAGAATTTTTATGTCTAGCTTCTAAAATTGGTCAAAATATACTTATTTGGCTCATATAACACTATTTTCCTCTAAGGATACAACATTTTAAATACAGAAAGAGCAAGAGTAATTCTGACTGCCTACTGCCTTATGATTTGGTAGAATGTATTGGAAAGTCTTACATGTGTAAATCCATATTGAATAAAGATAGTAATAGGAAATGTGAGAATGTAAAATAAAGCTGTTTAGTGGGACTGTTTAAGTCTGTAACAGAGGGATTGAGAACATCTGTTCCCATCCTCCTTCTTGGTACATACACCCCCAATCTCTCGTCCCACCATACCTCAAAATACTGGAATTCTTCTGAGCTTGGTCTATATGCTTTGTCTTGCTTAGTGATTCCCAAAGAATAAGGAGCAACTCGAATGTTTATTAAAAACACAGATTACTGCTTAACCAACCCTGGAAATTCTTACTCAGTAGCTCTGGGGTAGAGCCTGTGAATATGAATTTTAAATCCATATTCAGGAATTTTAAACTCAGGCATGATCTCTATGTTCCAACAAGTTTGGGAAGTACTGCTCTGCCCATCTTACCCATCCTTAAGGTTTAAAAAACCATCTATATGCTGGTGATGTCTAAAGTATAGATCCAATCAAGACCTCGCCTACGTGTCTTACTATTTGATATCACCACTGAGGTGTCTTATAGGCGTCCTAAATTTAACGTGTCTAAAACTGATCTCTTGATCATCTACTCAGTATTTACTTCTCTTTCTGTCTTCCTTTTTTCAGTAAATGACGCTAAAATACACTGAGTTGCTCAACCTACAAATCTGGTAGCAATTGTTGACACCACTCTCATCACCAAGATCCACGGATCAGACCTCCAAAGCATGTTGAACCCACCCACTCTCATCTTTTACATCTACATTGCCACCCTCATGGAAATAAGTGACAATTTCTTGCAGCTTATGGTAGCCCCTTAATTTTTCTCCCCAAGTCCACTCTTGTTCCCCCCATATTAAATTTCCATGCAGCAGCCAGTTGATTTTCTTAAAATGTAATCTTGATCTCTCTTTGCTCAAAAATCTTTGACTATATTTCTTAGTAGTTAAGATAAATTGCCAGTATCTAGCCATCTACCTCTCCATCCACCCCCGGAGCTACTCTTCCTGTCACTCAGTGCACTCCTTGCTTCTATCTGGCCAATCCTAGTCACCAATCACCCAAGTCACACGTAATTATCATGGTCATAGAGCCTTCTCTGGCCACCATCACCCCCACATCAAATTACCATGTCTCTTAGAATCTCTTGTATGTTTTTTTGTTTTTCATTCTGAGCGTTTATGTTTGTTTTTCCCATTTTTGGTCATTTGTTTAATTTCTATCCCACTAAGCTATACACCCATGGAAGCAGGAGTCATGTTCCTCAGCACTCTCCTTGGCAGTTTTGGTACATAGTAGGTATTCAATACATGCTTTTTGAATGAATGAATGAATGAATGAATGAATGAATGAATTTATTAATATTTTAGCTACTGAAGAGACATCAGTGAACAAAATAGAAAATAATTCTTGCTTTTATGGAGTTAACATTCAGTAAGGGAGCTGCCATTACCTAGAGCACTTAACGATTTGTGAATTTAAAAATCCCTATTTTTTTTAAATCTCTATTCTTTAAACAATCTGAAATGACATGAAAAATTATTTTATAATATTTTTTTTATTAATGTCCATCACTGATTGTGTCAGGATCTGTGCTGTTTCGACCATCTTAAAGCTCGTGTATTCAGAGACATTTTGTATAGTTTATGTAAAATGTGAGATTGGTAATTTGGCCCCCAAATGCTCCCCATGAATGATTGATCCCAACATCAAAGAGACATTCTTCAAATGAGCAGGAATGAGCCCCAGCTGAGGGCCCCATGCTCTGTTCCTTCTGCTCATGCAACCCCTGAAAAGCCAGCGTGAGGCGCAGCAGACAGTCCTATTTACCTGCAGAAACCTTTGCTGGCAGGGGCGAAAGTGGATAGCGGAACATGTGAAGACAGTTCCACAAAAGATCCTCACACAAAGTGTTGGACTTGTCAAGAAAAACATGATTCTTTAGTGAACAAGAAAGAAAACAAGAAATCTTAAAATATTTAAATTAAAGATTAGATATGTCAATTTCAGGTGAGTAATGAGATAATGAAACTAAATTAACAGAACTCTCTAAGAGCTTAACCATGTCTTCACATTTTATGAAAACTCTATCTGAAACATTTTACAAATTTCTAAAATAAAGAAGAAAACCTATATGCCCCAACCCCACAGTATATTCAGGGTGCATCCAGCTCAGTAATGATGTAAATCACGTGATACTTGTGTCCAACCAGCACCTAGTGGGAGATAAAAACCAAAACATGCCATTTTCAATCATAGACCAAATCAGGTCTGTTTTAATCTGAGAGCCTCTTTGCGCTCTAAACAGAAGACATTCTCCAGCTTTTCATTACCTTGAAAACACAAGATCTTGCATAAAAATGTCAGCTCCGAGTTTCTAAGCAAATGTTTCCTTTTACAATATGGTACACATCATAATTCCTTTGCCTGGTTCTCCCTGAAGAAGAGGGGGAGTGTAATCCCCTAACTAGCAGCCAAACACTCTTCTCTTAAAAATGCAGTAAAAAAGAAATGAAACACAGCCGCAACAAAACAAGGTGTCCAGACCAAACGTCTTGCCCTGAATTTATCATTTGTTTATATTTCCTCTAGTCTTTTAAAATTTCTCTAGGTGCATCCTTTTTGCAAAGACTTAGCTGTCAGTTAGTAAAATCACTATAAAATATTTTCTTCAAATAAACTAATTCAATTTGGCCCATAACAGACAAACACTGGTTAAATTTTACTGTGTTCACATTATTTTGTGATTAGTACATGTAAGTCTTAAGTTCTCACACTTGCCCTGTTTTGTTTTAATGAGAAATCCTTGCAGAAAGAGAGAGTTCTTCAAAGAGAATTAATTCCTTTATAGACCCATACATGTCTGGTTCTTTCCTTCTCTCCATGAAATGATCTGTTCTTACACTGAAGTACTATTTGTCAGTTTTCAGAACAGAGTTAATTTCTCTAAAAAATGTTAACAAGCCTTTGAAGAGAAATTTGTCTGTAAAAATGGTGAGATCCTTAACCAAGTCGCATGCGCATCACTGCAATAAACAGTTATTTAAGGACTATGTTTTAGTTAACTCCAAGAGCCACAGGGAAACTGTTTCATCTCTGTCCCAATCTTTTGTCCCCACATTGACTGAGAAGGGAAACATATCTTAACATAATATTATTATGCCTCCCATTCACAATAGTGCCAACTTTCTGATAAGTGTGAAAGGGAAGGCTCTGTAACCTAGCAGTTCCTATGCAGGGGGATATTCTTTCATAAGCTGTTAAATTTGTAGCTTTTCACAGTTTACCTCAGTTGTGACACTAGGAAATTAGAAAATGTTCCATATGTCATTCTTACCACTCAGCTAGCCAAAAGTAAAACATTCCCAGATAATTGAAAAAATGCAACTGATGCCTATCGTTGCTAAAACACATATAGACCCTCCAAAAATACACCTCATAATTTATTAATAACAATATTAATACTTTTTTCCCTCTAAAAGATTCTCTATGAAACGTACCTCCATGTTTTTCTTGTGTCTTTCAGATCTTTCTTTCACTATCCAGAAGTTTAGAAAAATATTTGTTATATATATGAAGTCAAAATAGTATTCTAACATTTATAAATATTAAAAAAACAAACAAACCGTGATACTCTTTTCTTCTCATCCAGAAGAAAGAATGGGAAATGCTTTTTAAAGCACATATGAGATATGCCTAACCTCCCAAGCAGAGCTAATAGTTAAAGGAAATTTAAAAAATATAAGATCCTCTTTGAATTCAACTCTGTTAGAACATAGTTGACATTAAATGAGCTATTTAAGGGCAATTTCAAGACAAAAATTTGTCCTATGCCCAAGAAGTAATGTGTTACATTTTTTCCTGTCTCTGTAGTACACTAATGATTCTTACCAATAAAGATTGATGATTGGAAACTAGCACATGTAGGTGTCACCATGCCAACCTAATTTTTTTACATCTTAACTATTTTCAAACTTTTGAAGCAGATCTCATGAAGGATATCAAGATAACCTTTGAAATATCAACTAGGTGAGGAAGATGAATTATTTTATCTCTTACAAAAGAAAGTATAATATCTAACACCATAATGATTAAATGAACTTGAATTCATGAAGCAACCATTTATTTAATATAGCATCCTTGAGTCCCTCTTTAAATGAGGGAAGGAAGGGATGAGAATGAGAAGAGGAGAAAGCATGAGTTTTTATGACTGATAAAGGCTTTGCTAGTGTGGCTAACTCAAAAAAAAAGAGTGAGATATATGCTCTTAAATTATATGATCTTAAGGCAAAAAACAAAAAACAATAAAAATACAGAAATCAAAATTGTACATGTAAGACAACCCCAATGTACTTTTAAAAATGCTTCAAGTTACCCTAAGCAAATACATTAATCATAAATGATGGTCCTCTTCAGGTGATCCCATTACAGTTGATTTTTTTCTTTCAGTTTTTAGCTTTTTCCTCGAATTTTTTACAATGACTTTATTTTATAACAAGAAAATAAAACAATAAGCCCTATTTTCTATGACATTTTTCTGCAATCAAATGCCTGTGTTAAATACCTATATATCATAGCATAATCTCATTATGATATTATAGATACTTTAGAAATGATAGTAAACCCTAGGGACGCTGGAAGTGGGAATCATTCACACTGCCTGGAATAATTAAAAAAAAAAAAATAGGAGGGAGAATTTAGAATCGGTTCTAAAGAATGAGAAATGTACTTACTTTTTAATTGCAGAAAGAGAATGGTGAGAACATCTCTGGCCAAGAGATTTGTTTAAAGACTAACATATCCTTTAAGGTTGATTAATTTGGAATGGTTGAAGAGAGCAGCCAGATTATCACAGGTTTTTTAGGCCACCACCATTGTCATAATAGTTGATATTTTCTAACCAAACTATAAACCAGATGCTGTCCTTAGATTATAACTTCTCATCTTCTTTAATGCTTATTATAACCCTATGGGGTAGGTGCTATTATCCACATTTTATACATGAGGAAACTGAGGTATAAATTGGGTAACTTGCATAAGATAACGTTAAACAATTCTATAAAATGATACCAGTTTAGTGAGAATGCGTTCAGGATCAAATGTACCAGATTAACATTCATTGAACAAGTAGAACTGTTTGTTCATTCATTTCTATAAATGTCCTATTATCATCTCATCATACGTATTCTTTTCAAACTCAAAAGCCCTAGGCCATTATTAATTATTCTTCCTATCTTACCGTCCATAGTGGTTATTCCATTGGAAGATTTTTACATTCGTCCTTTGTCTTTTTTTTTTCCTATTCCCACTCAAGTATAAGGAGCATAGCCAGGACCCAAGCCCTGGGCTCTCCGTGTGCAAAGCTGGACCACTGGGCTGCTGCCTCCTTGGAGAACTTTGTGCTGTAACCTAGAGGCAAAGCATTCAGAGCAGGGGTGTGTGAGAACTCATTCCCATAGCAGCATGGAGGACAGCTCAGCATCAAGAAAGACAGTGCTGAAAGTTCCAGGTGGAATTTATGAGGGCCCACACCAGGCAGAGGCCCAGGGGATGGAGAGAACATGGGATCTGAGAGCTAAGATAGATCCAAGAAATACTTAGGAGATGGAGTTAACAGCATTGTTTGAATCCTTTGATGTGAGAAGGGGAAGTGGAGATGGATGTAGATGACATTAAGGAAACTCCTAGAAGAAATGACTTTCATTTTAGGAAAACATTTTTCAGACTAAATGAGCTGAAGGGCGATGCTTCAGAGTGATTAGAGATGCTGCTGTGATGACCTTACTTATACCAAGAAAATACCTAGAAAAAAGTCTTTTTTTCGCTATCATCAATCAAAAAATATCTACGCTAGATAAAATGCATCCTAGAAAAATGTACAAATTTTAAAAGAAGGGAGACGTGCTGTCTGACCTCAAAGAGCTTAAATGTCTGGTTGAGGGAAGGGAGATGAAGAGAGAAAGGAAAAATCTGACATGAAGAAGGAAGAATCCAAGGACCATGAGGCATTTTAAAATGAATGAACAAATGAATGAGCGTCCTCCCTCATACTAGAGGGGATTTATGGTGTATCGTGATTGCAACCAGGGAGGTAGTCCAGGGAGCTGCCGTCTATGTATCAGCTTTTCAAAGTTTGGAGGGAGGAAAACCCAGTGTTTGTTTGAGAGACAGTAAGTTTGGCTATAATGGAGTTTCAGGAAAAATGGTTGGAAGTAAACCTTTAGCGGGAAAAGCTTATGAAGGACCTTGAAGGCAGAATTTGCAGTTTGAGATGTAGACAATGAAAATTCATCAAGAAGTTTTTTGTTCCGTTTTTGTTTTTCTCTTGTATAATGCCTGTTCTTTAGCTTTTTTTTTTTTTTTTTTCTATATTGGGTTGTCTGTTTTTTCTTATTGTTTTGTAGGATTTCTTCAAATATTCTGGATACTAGGGTTTTGTTGGTTATGTGTTACAAAACTTTCACCAGTTCTGAAGCTTGTCTTCCCATGTTTTATATGGTGTCTTTTGATGAAACCTAATTTTAATCTTAACATGCATTCCTAACTTTAATGTAGTCAGAGCTATCTCTGTGTTGTTAGTGCTTCTTGTGTTTGTTTGAAAAACCCTTGGTAACCTTCTATTTAGTGAAAAGCTTGTCCTGAATCATCTTCCAAACTATTTATTGCGTTGCCATGCACATTTAGATTTTAATTCTACCTGGAATTACGTGTATAATACAAGGAAGGAGTAGAGTCCCTCCTGTTTTTTCTTTTTTTCTTTTTTACATGCATACCTAATTGTCCCACTAAGGAGTTTTAAGCAAGGCATACAATCCCCTTGAATTAGTCCCTTGACAAGATGGGCCCTTGTATCTAGGGAAGGACTCTGCCTGGAGAAGGCAGAGTTGAAGCATAGAATGATGATCTAAGCACGGGGGATTCATGCCTACGGCCTGCGGTATCATGAATAAGAAAGATAAGACAGAATCAAGAGATGCTTCGAAGAAAGAATTAATAATCTTTGGAAAGTGGTTGTATTTGGGAGTCAGGAGGAGGAAAGAGCCAAAAAAGAATTGTAGAGCTACGTACAGCTTAGAAAATTGAAAATCTTACTGTCCAGTCGACCAATTTCACATTTTCTCCCTCCTTACCCCACTCCTAGTGACTCTATTAGCTTAGAGTTTGGACTCTCTCTCTTCTGTTAGACTCTGGGTTCACATTACAAGGCAATATTATTAACATGGAGATGCATTCACGATATACTGTTATAAATCATTTTAAATCAAATTGTGTTCAGTTTTCTTCCTCTTAGAATCATCTTTGGCTTCACAGCAGCCAAATGCCATTCAGACCAATATCTTTGGCAACAGGAAATTCAAGAAATGCATATGCTGTATTATTCTTACACATAAGCAAAATATTAATACCATTTCCCCATGGAAGCAAAAATTATTCAGAGATATTAAAATAGCTATATTGGGGTGAATTTCTGAATTCATAAAATATAAGTTCATTTTAAGTTCCTTCCAGTGCCAATCTATATGAACATAAAAATTGTAACAACCTCACCAAAAATTGGTGGAATACAAATCATTCAGTAGAAGGGAACACACACACTCCTAATTCCTCTTGCTTTCATATAAATAAGTTTTCTAGAAAAAAAACAACTTCTGACCTCTCTTCACATCTCTAATCCTTGATGAGAATTGATATTATCTATTATCTAATTTGCAGGTTTGAAAGAATGAGATAAACACGCTTTCTCTCAGTGCTGAGCCTCATATCCCCTTGGACTCAGCAGGCCTGCGGGGAACTTGAGCGCTGGTCTGCTCAGTATCATCTGCCCTAAAACTGGAGGACTGTAGTCTTCCAGACTCACTTAGACGTACATGTGCTTATGAGATGCACCTAGGTACACTATAGACTCGTCAGAAATGTTCTCCTCTGTACCATCAACATAACCGTTTTGCAAAATAGTATTTTTGATACTCTATGTGAACTTTTTAATTCTATTCTATTTTGAGTTCTAAAATTGCCAGTAATAACCCTCAAGATTGATTGTACAATCTATTGATGGGCCATGATTCAAAGTCTCAAAGCACAAGCACATCCTAAACCTCTTCCTCTATGTTACCCTGTCATCTAAACACCTTCCCCACTATTTTGAGAATCTGGCCTTTCTTCACCTCCAGTGCATATTCGAGTCATTTCTCATATCTCTCCAGGACTATTGCAATAATACACATAATAATAATGCTAGTAGTAGTAATTCTAGAAGCTACATTCACTAAGAGCTTACTATAAACCAGAGACTATTCTCAGAGCTCTTTGTGAAACAACATTAATTTAATCCAAACAACAACGTAAGCTATTCACTCCACATGGGTCTACTTACCTCTAGACATGCTGATTCTTTCCTCCATCTATATTCCAAACTACTTCCAGTGTGATCATTTAAAATTACAAATAGGAGCACACCACTTTACTATTTGAAATGGCTT
Organism: Rhinolophus sinicus; assembly: GCF_057876585.1. Classification (NCBI taxonomy): domain Eukaryota; kingdom Metazoa; phylum Chordata; class Mammalia; order Chiroptera; family Rhinolophidae; genus Rhinolophus; species Rhinolophus sinicus. Next base: position 101,683,310 of record NC_142515.1, on the reverse strand, counting down.
GATTTATAGAACAAGGTACTAGGAAGCACTTGCCCTATCAGTCTCTGGCTTTAGCCTCGTGACATTAGCATCTTCTGCCCAGAATGTTCTCCCTCCCATATCTGCACCATGTGCTGCTTTTATGCCCTGTAAGCGCCTTATTCCAGGCTTGGTTGTCCTCTGCGCCCCTGTAGGCCCTGGTTCATATCTCTGATTTATCACCTCCTTTGTTGTTGTACTAATCTGTTTCAATGTCTCTCTCTCCCACTGGACTATAAGCCCCTGAAGGGCCAGCACTGAAACGCTTTCATCTTTGCACTTCTGTTTTCATTGCTACCATTCTAGAAGCTATGCTAACCACATCATACTTGAACCACTGTGATAGTCTTCTTCTTCCTCTCCCTGACTCTAACCTGTAACTTTAATAACATTTAGCCTGCAATTGCCAGACACACTGATTATGTTCTATTCCTGCCCAAACAGTAACTCCCAATTACTTAACCCATCAGATCCAAATTCTGTAGATTACATTTCAGCGCCCTTTATAATTGGGCCACTTTCTACAAATATAATTTTATTTCTCACTTCAGTAGTCCTCAGCATTCTCAAATTTAACCTTGATGGGTTTGGCTATACTTAATGATAGCACAGTTTCAACGGCATACGGTCATTTGTACGTTGTGTAAGCAGAATCTTTAAAACAAGAAAAACATTAAGAACAATGAACTTGCCACTGAGTGAACTTAGTCAACCCCTCTGCATCCACATGAATGGCTTTGTTCAATATCATGAGAAAAGTAATTCTAACTGTCTAACATCATGAATACAGTAATGAGATGTTTAAATATTTTAAATTATATTTTACTTTATGCAGTAAACAATATGCTGCAGTATTGTTCTTATATTGGGGGATATACAAAAACACCTAAGATGTATCACACTTGTAATGTATTACCAGCTTGGAAACTTCTCAGGATGCTAAACTATCTCTTTTTATTATTTACATTATCTCACAACCCAGATTCCATCCATGTAATTTGCCCTCTACCTGCATGTCAAATGAATGAATGAATCAATTGATTAGAAGATAAAATAAGTAGTATTATTAGAACTTAAATCATTTGGACTAAAGACATGATGGTTTTAATAACCATTTGCAAACACAAATGATGGCTGAAATAGTTTGTTAACTCCAGAATGGAAAATTGTGTGGAGAGAAAAGCGAAAGAAATAGGACTGAGATTTGAGGGGGAAAAAAGAGAAAGATGCTATTAATGTGCTAGATAAAGAGTGTCTCAATAAGTGGCCAAAAGTAACACTAAGGAAAACAAATGTTTCGCTTCAAAGAGATAAGAAGAAATTCTTTCTTTATTGTATTATTTCTCAAATAATATGAACAGGAATGCTTACATTAACATGTAATAAAAACAACTGATGATGTAATCAACAACTCTTCTCGTCCTTGGTAATGGATTTATTTGATACTGAAATAATGTTTCCTGTTTACCACATCAAGTCTAGCTTTGTTTTTGCTTGATGTTCAGGTCTTCTGTAATATGGACCAACTTGATCTTTCCTAGTATATTTCTTCTTCCTCCTCATCTCAATGCCTGAACTCTGATTAAGAGTGTCAAGAGCCCAATCTTGTCGAGGAGTGTCCACCAAATATGGCTTGTTCATTAGTGTTTCCTTTATAAGGCACAAAGTTATGCATTCCACAATATACTGAGTGTAGAACTGGGCACAGAGTAGAAATTCTGTAATATGGAGTTCAACCAGCAAAGGTAATAAGTCAAATAGTATTAGGTTGGTGCAAAAGTAATTGCAGTTTAAAAGGTTTAAAATAATTGCAATTGCTTTTGCACCAACCTAATACTTTAAAAATCCATATCATTTGCCCAGAACTTGGTACGTATAGTTGAGGATGCAAATGTAGACTACCTAGATTCTATCCTCAAGGAGTGAGCCATTTTTCTTAAAACAATAAACAGAAGAGATTCAAAACACCCCATAAATAGTTGCTGGATGAGCACGCTATAATTTTTCTCTACCCTGTGGTTCCTGGTGTCACAGTAGACTGTTTCTCCCTGATATCTGTTAAGGTAGCACCTTCATCAGGAACAGTGTCACAGTTATTATATGTACACTTCATTGTTTAGGTCAGTACCTTAGGTACTTGAGAAACCATTAGTACATGTTGAATTGGATTGTGTTGTGCAGACCAATTATGCCTTGGGTATTAAAAGAATGGGAAGATCAGTGCAGGCATAGAGCTTTCAGAATTTTTAAATAAAGGTACTTAATTTAGTTTAAGCCACATATTAATATAAAAACAGAGTGGTTCAGTTATGATAGAGTGGCAAGAACATGTGCATTGAAGTCAGAAAATGTGCACTCAAGAGCTGCTTCTACTCGTTGCTAGCTGAGTGAACTTATTCAGGTCACTTAACCTGAGCCTCATCTTCCACACTTTTGAAATAGAAATGAACATAACCTCTCTTCATCCTGTCTCACAGGGTTATTTAAGCATCAAATTAAGTGATCCACGGAAGAAAAGTTCTGTAAAGTATAATCTTATACAAACATGCAGTTGTCTCCCTTACCCGTGATTTCACTTTCTGTAGTTTCAGTTACCGTCAGTCAAGCACAGTTGGAAAATATTAAATGGAAAATTCCAGAAATAAATAATTCATACGTTTTAAGTTGCATGATATTCTGAGTAGCATGATGAAATATCTTGAGGTCCCGCTCTGGGACATGAATTATTACCTTTGTCCAGCATATCCACACTGTGTATGCTACCCTCTCATTAGTCACTTAGTAGCCATCTTGGTTATAAGATCAGTTACTGGGAGAGAGAGAGAGAGAGAGAGAGAGAGAGAGAGAGAGAATATTGTTAAAATTGTTCCATTTTATTACTAATTACTGTTTTTAATCTCTTACTGTGCCTAATTTATAAATTAAACTTTATATGTGTAGAAAAAACTTAGTATATTTGGGTTCGGTACTATCCATGGTTTCAGGCATCCACTGGGGGTCTTGGGACATATCCCCCGTGGATAAGGGGGGGCTACTGCATATTATTTTATTAGCTGTTATTTAAGTTCTTTTGTTACTAGATGAGAGCACAAGCTTGTTAAAAAAATATTCAAGAAGAATCAGTTATCAACCATGCAATATCAGCTTAGAGGACATAAATGTTTGTTCAAAGGAATCACCCGGAGCCAGAAATATTTCATAACATCTTTAATGGGACAGATGAATTTGGGAGATGCTCATTAAATTACTAGTGGCACCAAGTTGAGTGGGAAGCTTAGCAACTTGGAGAAGAGCATTACAATTTTAAATGACCTTGAAAAATAAACAGAAATAATGAGAATAAAAACTTAATCAGGACAAGTAAAGAGGGGGAAACACACTATACAGAAATGATGATAAAGACCTGGTTACAGGGAAATACAGCATAAACAAAAGACAGGATTATAGAGAATTATATATGAGTCATCAATGCCATGTTAATGTTTAAAAATGCGTTGATAATAAACTGGAATAAATAGGATTCTGGCATGTGGGAGTTACTAGACAGTCTTCCCACCATCCTCAGGATTTTATCATTTTGAAAAGACTTATCAAACACCTACTGGATGCAAGGCATAAAAATGTAGAAAAATGTGTCTGATCTGAGGCCTTAAAAATGAGAAATGGACTCCCTGGATGGGATCCCAAGAGAAGAAGCAGAATGATTCATAGTTTGCAAAATAACGTCTCAGAGTAGAAGTTAAAAGGATTAGGTTTATTTAGAACTGAGAAAGGAAAACAGAGATGTGGAGGTTAGGTGTTGTGATTAATAAGCATCTGAAATGACAGGAAAGAATGTATGGATAGAATAAGAGAAAATGCACTGAATCTGCCACAGAAAGAGTTTGTTTTGGACAATACCAAGAAGTTGCCCATTTAAGCATTGTTAGAATAGCATCATCTTGCCAAAGAAAGACTTCTTGTTAGTAGCGTCATGGACAATTATGTGTCAGTAAATGCCATAACATGAGGATAATAGCCAAATCTACATGTGTCAAAATTTCTTGTGCACCTGTTTTTCCCAATTCAATATATGAATTTTTTGGTACTTTCAATGTCTTTATCTTTTCTGATTTTCCACACCCTTCTATTCTGTTACCCAAGGTAGAAGCCTAGGCGCCATCCTTGATTTTTTCCTCCCATCTTACTCCAAACATTCCCCTAAGCATTAAGCATGAACCTTGGTTTTTATTATCTCCTAAATTCCTCTTAAGTCTTCTCTCCCTCAGCATCATGAATCTTAATTGACTTTCTAATTGTCTCTGACCTGAATAATTGCAATAGTTTCCTAATTGGTGTGTGTGTTTAGAGTTGGGACCCTCTCAAATTTTTCTTCTATCCAGGTATCCTAGGGATATATCTGAAATGCAAATCTGAACTACTAAACACTCTTTCCACTGTATTCCAGATTGTGTCATTCTGAAAAACCCTTGTAAAACACCTACTGGATTCATGGCACAGTTGTAAAGAACTGTGTTGATTTGAAGCATTAAACTGAGATACGGATTCCTTGGATGGATCCCAAGAGAAGAAGCAAGATGCTTCAGTGGCTCCCCATCTCTAACAAAATTATGTCCGCACTGCTCCTTAACATCACTGACCTGGCCCCTCTATCACTTTGTCTCTTCCTGATGTTTTCCCTCCAGCAACACGCTTTTCTCATCCCCTGCTTTTGTTCCTGTTGCCCTCTCGGTCTGAAAGGCTCTTCTCCCACTTTTGGTCAGGTAGCTGCTTATAGTCTCTGCCCAGAGTGACTTCCTCACCCTCTGAGTTAAGATGCTCTGTCAGAGTTCTATTACTCATAAATCCCTGTCTTTTAACTACCTATTTAGGTGACCATCTCCCCAACATGAGTTTGAGGACAGGACCTTAAGGGCAGGATCTAGAACTCATTCTTTGGGTCTTCTCGCTTTCCCAACAGCTCCTGGTAAAAGTGGACTTTTAAGGATTAAAAGAAAAAAGGGGGGGGGGGGGGATGAATGAACGTAGGATACCATCAGCTATTTACTCACAGATCTTCTGTATGACAGTATTATAATATCTTTTAAATTCTAGCAGAACCACAGTACCTTTATGTCAGGTATTATGAAGCTTTGATTTAACTTAACACATGTCTGCTAAAGTACATTAAATGTCCTTTCTTTTAGCCAGTCTAAATAGGGTTAGAATAAATGGTTGAGAACACAACAGGTGCCATTCTTGAATGCAAAGACAAGACAAAGCACAAAACAAAATGAGTATAGCAAGATGTTTTATTCTCCTTAGTTGAAATACTACTTAGAGTTAGAACTTGAGAAATCTTATGCAAAATCGAAGTTGTAAAATTGGTTCATTTAATATAAATAAGCTTAGTAGAAGCCATCCTCTTTTATTTGCTACAAAGTGGCAAGGGCTTTTGTTTAGACCGCTATAACAGAGCATTGTAGACTTGGTGGTTTACAAACAACAGAAAATTATCCTTATAGATCTAGAGGCTAGATCAAGGCATTGGCAGATTCATTGTTCAATGAATGCCAGCCTCCTAGTTCATAGATAGACCATCTTCTCTTCTCACTGTGTTCTCACATAGTGGAAGAGGCAAGAGAGCTCTCTGGGGTGTCTTTTATAAGAACACCTTCTAATACCATCATCACAAATAAGAATTAAGTTTCAACATAGGAATTTGGGGGGACACATTCAATCATCTTGCATCACCTCACCTCCGCCTACTTCCCTACCGTCGCATTATCTCACCCCCCTTCCCCAGGGCTGCCATACAAGTTGTGTAGGTCATGCCCTGCATTTGGGTGTTCAGCATGCATCCACTCAACTATCCATGTGACCTGGTGTAGGCTGCACCACCTTGGGGAAAGGGTGCCCACAGACTCTAGGTGGGTGAGATAGACTCTGACTCATCTCAATTACTGCCCTAATGTCACCTGAGCCTTCTTTCAGTCCCATTACAAAGCCTTCTCATATGCCACACCTCTGCCTGGAATGCTCCCTGTCTTCTTCAACTCATTGTTCATATTTCAATTAGATCCCCCTTTCACCAGGAAGTCTAACCTCTATAACATGGACAGTTCTCCCTGTGGTCAGTAGGCTTTCAGCAAACCACAAAGTTCCTTATCACTTTTCCTGGTTTACAGTTGTATAATCACTACATTAACAGCTCTCCCACTATACAGCAAGCTCCATAAAGACAGATGGGATTCTATATTGCCTACCACTGTATTCCCAGAATATATAGTACATGTTAAACAAATATTTGTGGAATTAATAAATTAATTATTATAGAGCATACAGAGGGACATAACAAACTTTGTGGAATGAAGGAATTACTCTTTTTTTCACTCCTCCCCAAATGATTTAGCTGATACTTAAAATAATAAATCAAGTATAATATTCTAATTTCTCTACATATTTTGAACATGATTGGCTCTTACTGATTTTGTTTGTTTCATCTTTTCATAAATATAAACTATGTTCATCCTCAAGGTTTATATTAGAAGAATAGATTAATACTTGATTTTAGGATCCTGCAGATCAGAAACATGAAGATTGGTTAGTTTATTTAATCATCTGTCAAATCAGTAAAAGTTTAACACATGTTTTCAATACAATTTTCTTGAGTAAAAAATAATAAATGTAATGCTTATTAAATAATGAAGATAATATGAACTTTCAGTAATACAGACAGGTTGATTATAACTGTAAACCACATGCTTATATACTTTAGACTTTTACAGCTTTTAATTTATCAAAGGAAATAATTAGCACACTTTGTGGCAGCCAGTGATGGAATTTATTCATTTGGAAGGCCATGGGTTTCCTGTCATTAAAACTACATCATGTCCTTCCTTTTCTATTAAACTTCCACTGAGGGCAGTAAGAAGTCACTAAAAGGAAATGAAGAGGGTTTTTTGGCAATGTTCTTTTACAATGATTTAATACTCTTAGAAGATAGCAAACCCATAATGAACGCCAACTAGTGTATTATGTAGGACAAGAGGCCCAATTACCACATTATTTCCTAATTTATTTAAAGTTTTGTTTGTGACTCAATTAACTGTGATGTGCAAAGTAGTGCCAATGAATTTATTTTCTTTTTTCAAGTTAAAGCATTTTTTAGTTTTCATTAGTAATGTTTCAGTGCAGCAAAGGGACAGATTTAGATTCCAGAAGCACTGTATACAGATTTATATATCAAAAGATACTACATTTCTCTCCAGATGATCAGTGGCATCTCATTACACGTAGAATCGTTGTAAAGCTCACACACGTTTTATTTTTCTCACTGAAGCTTTTTTTTTTTCCCCCAATAAGGTAAAATGTAAACTCTAATCTCTCTTCTGTTTAAATAGTACTAGGGTTTGATCTTTACTCTGGTCCAAATGCTAGAACCATAGCTCCTAACGAGCTCTGTCCAGGTTGGGAAAGCTTAAATGAAATGCTGTTTTCCTAAGGTCTAAAATGGGTCTGACGGGGAGTCCGAATTAGCCTCTCACCCCCAGAAGTGGGTGGTCCTTTGAAGCCATGATCAAGAGACAGTGTCGGTCAAGGTTCAGTTTCAGCTCTCCTACAAAGCCTGTGCAGGTGAAGGGACCTCACATAAGATGTTCTGAAGGCTCTGTTTGGCTTGACTATAAACAAACAGCTGGAGAAAATGCTTCAGACAAGTTCACATGTCCTATACATGACATAGGCTAAGAAACAAAATGCCCTAAGTTCTTAAAATCATGAAAATGGGCAACATCCTATACCATGAAAACTCTCCGTTAAATCTGAAGTAGAAACACAGCACTTCAAATTTGCTTCCTAGTTTTTAGGCTGTCACATCACAAATGTATCAGGACAAGTATAATGGCTTTGTAGTGGGTGCATCAATTTATTTTAGAATAATTTTAGATATACAGAAAAGTTGTAAAGATAGTAGAGTTCCTTTTACCCATTTCTTCCTTTTACCCACATCTGATATTACCAGGGTATATTTGTCAAAACTAAGAAATTGACAGAGAGAGTACATCAATTTTTAAAAATAATTATTTTTGTGATTAAGAGGTTCTAATAAAAAAAAATTGGCTTCAGCTTCAATACAGAGGACATTTTACTGAGTTTCTATAGACAAGCCATTAATTTCAACACTGTTTTCTCTGAGCCACTTAAACCAGATACTGATATTGCTGCTGAGTTTGCAAATTAAGATGTAAGATCAGAGCTTGGTGAGATTGTCATATTGTCTCCTTTAATTTGGAAAAGTAGAGCGAGGCTAGAGAGAGACTCATAAAACAGATTTTACGACTCTCTTCAAGGCAGATATAGAAGCCCACGCTCCAATCCCTTCTCCCAGCTTCTGCAATTACATTTCCGCAGGAAGAAAGAGAAGGAATTAGAAACAGGATAATGTAGTCTTAAATCACCATTCTTAGCCTTTGCCTTCTTGTGGGAGCCCTGAATTTTTATAACATGGGCCTCATATTGTATAGTGTGACACAACAAAAAACACAACTTGTTTGACCCTTCCTCAATAAAAAATCATTTTGTCTGACATCCTATAAAACCTGTGCATGAGTCTATCCTAAGCTCTTGTGTCTCCTCCAATTGGCAAAAGAAAAACATGGTAAACATATACAGTAAAGCTAAAGATCAATTTCAGCATAATTTACAAAGAGCTAATAATTTAACATTTTAGGGTACCAATTTCCAAAATCTGATGCTGAGGCTGGGTGTCAACTTTTAATAATGAAACAGTTGGAAATGTCGTACATTGTGGCATTAAAGATAAGGTCCCAAGTCGTTTCATTTGCCTCAGAATTCCTTTTAAGTATTCGGAGAATTAGAATTTAAATATTCATATTAGTATAAGGACATAATGTGATTAAGTCTCTTGTCCATATCTAAACTGCACTAGCAAGGAGTTGATAACCCAAGCTGAGTTGATAACCCAAGCTGAGTAGCTTGACGTCACTGCAAGTAGATGTTGGGTGTAACGCATTACAGGGTTTTTCCCCAGAAAGCAAAGTTTAGCCATAAGCTTTCACCCTCACCACTTATCTGGTGTATCAGCAGCGCCAAGAGAGCTGGCCCTGTCTATCTAAATGTGCGTGGGGGGGGCTTCACAATCTCTGCTCCCCACTGGTTTACGATAAGACAAGTCCAGATTAGATCAAGAGTTAGGAGGATTCATGACTCACAGCTACTTTAACACATAGGCCGTTCCTCCAAGTATTTGCACTCTATAGTGCCAACAAATGAATACAAAGCTGACATTAACACGTACAGATTATGAGATTGTTTTTCATGAAACATTTCTTAGTAGTGTGACATGCAATACCTTGAGGTCAGCACAATGTAATGATAGTTGAAGACAGTGTTCCAAGGTATTTTGCTCCTCATTTCCAAGCCCTATTTCAAAAAGATCAAAAAGAGAGATTTTTGCCTTTCAAAATGAAGGAAAATAATGATATCTCCTGTGATATAATTAAATATTACGTCTAATTAATATATGAGCATGAATCAGCCTCCTGCAACTGACAGAGGCACCAAAAATGATGTGTTTTAAATGAAGACTTTAAAATACAAAGAAAATGGCATGATCTGTATTTTTTTCATGAGTTCAAATTATTTAGAATATAATTAAAGCAGAGCACTAATCAAAGAAAGGTAGAAAATTTGGATTTATGGAAATTAATAAACTGAAACCTCATTTAGAATAGAGTCAGGGGGCTGGAAGAGAGAACTCTCACACATGTCACTCAACTCACACTACTGGCCCCAATAGGAAGAGACATACCTAGCATCTCCCACAGGAAGTGATACTACTTTACTACCTCTGCAGGGGGAAGAAAAGATTCCCTCTTGCCCAGTAACAGCCCAGCCAATGGGAAACTGCCATAACTCAGCCAGTGAAAAGTCACTATACTCCAAACTTTCAGTTTCCTTCAGTGGACTCTTAGTTTACAACAGGCTCCTCCCAATTCCGTAAAAAAGCATTCTTCTCCTTTGTTTCTTAAAAGATCTGTGGCTCACCCTTAGACCACATGTGTCAAACTGCCATTGTTTATTTTTCTCAAATTAACCTATTTGGTGGGTGAAATATCTGGCTGTTTATTTATTTCAGGTCAACATGTTTTTTTCTGAATCTACCAGTTCTAGACATGTGCTCTTAGATGATTTCCCAAATGCTCTATGCCTCAGTTTCTGAGAGAGAGAGAGAGAGAGAGAGAGAGAGAGCCCCCAAGAGCAAAAGGGAAGGAGAAAAAGATTAGCAATACCTACTTTGGATTGTTGTAATTAAATCTAAGTTTCCACCATCAATATATACCGAAATCAGATGCACTTTAGCAAAAACTAGACACACAAAAACAAATTTCTTCTTTATTTCCATAAAAGGAAATAAATTAAGAAACCAAATTTAATTTGGTTTACACCAAACTGTAAGTAAATAAGAATACAAAACCTTTGTAAGTCTTTACATATAAATATTATAATACAAAAATATAATATAATACAATATAATACGATCTAATATAATTTATTTGTACAATAAGTAGCTAGTTCTCTAAATATGATAAAAATGAATTGTTGTGCTAGAATATTATAGTAACATGCTTATGTGAAATATGCAATGCTAACATTTTTTCCTCTCTGAATACTGATACATAAAACTCAATATTCTAAAAATTTGTAAAATATTTAAAAGATGGAATTTAGAGTCCTTTTCACATAAACCGTTGTGGTCCCCAGTTCCTAAAGCATGCTGTCTGTCAGTTCTTAAAGAAAAAGAAAAATAATCCTTCATCAATTATGGTTAAGGATTCCCCAAACTGAAACACATGTGGATGAACGCCATTCTAGTACAAGCCCACACCGGTCTGGTGGTGGGGGAGGGAAAGAAAAAGAGGAGATAAATAGCCTACATGATTGATTTCAACTAAGACTAAAATCTTGGAGGACAATTATTGGATTTACTCACTGTTTGTTTTTGCGACATTTCGGAAATTGGCAAAAAAAAAAAAAAAAAAAAAGTGTTTACAAAGTCCAAGAGGCGTGTGGCGGCTGAGAGTTTATTTTCCAGAAAAGTGATGTTTTTTCCCCAAAGCTTCTTTCTTAATTTACCTTAACATTGGAAATCATTCTCAGTAAAATTATCAACTATGAAATTAACAATGTGGTGATAAAAAATAATGTTCAATGTATGTTTCCCAAATATTTCAAAGCTTGGGTACCATTTATATAATTTATATTATCTAAGCCACCCTATATTTACCTTTTATTATCTAACATGTTTTTTTAAAGAAGGAAATTATTTCCATTTTGTCCAAAGAGAGGTATTACATCTAATTAATATATCATCGTGTCCTTCTCCTGTAACTGACAAATGCTAAATGCTTTATCAGTCTGGCACCAAAAATGATGTTGTCTCAGGGTTTTCCCAGACTGCCTTGTCTGAAAAGCTACTTGAAAAGCTTTAATGATCATATATTAGGTGGGAACTTTAACCTTCTTTGTACCAGGTCAATTGAGTAGGTAATTGGAAAAGTCAGTTCCACTTGTTGTAATCCATTCAAAAGGAAACTTAGGTTTACACAGAATGTAGTTCCAGTCATAGAAATGGTACAAGGTTGTGCAGCAAAACAAGACAAAAACAGTAATTCTGGACATTTATTGTGTTAAGGTTAAAAGACTGAAACAGGAACAAAAGCCTCAGATCAGACACAAACTTTTTATAAATTCTTTATTTTCTTCATCTGAACTTAGGAGAAATTAAATTTAATTGAAATTTAAATAATATAAGACAATACAGAAACAGACTTAGAAATACAGAGAACAAACTGATGGTTGCCAGAGGGGAAGGAGGTGGAGGGGTGGGTAAAAAAGGTGAAGGGAAATAAAGGGGACAAACTTCCAGTTATAAAGTCAGTAAGCCATGGGGAAGTAATGTGCAGCACTGGAAATATAGTTAATAATATCATAACTTTGCACGATGACAGATGGTTACTAGACTTATGGTGATCACATCATAAGGTATATAAATGTCAACTCACTATGTTGTACAGTTGAAACTAATATAATACTATATGCCAACTATAATTTAAAAATTTTAAATAATAATAGTTATTGAGAATTGATTATATGTCTGGCCCTGTGTTCAGCTTATCACAAAAATGTTCTCACTTAACTCTCACAAAAATCAATAAGGAAAGGTTCTTACGACCACATGACAGCTAATATATGTGCCACAGAACTGCTGGAGTCAGTGAGACCCTATTGCCAGCTCCCTTGCTGACGTCTACCACTTATTAGCTGTACAGCCTTGGGCAGATGAATTCACCTCTCAGTATGTCAGTGTTCCCATCTTAAAGACAGAAATAATATTAGCATCTAGCTGGTAAAAATAGACACGATATTAGCACCTAGCTGGTAAGGATAAGAAACAGACACAATGGCTGCACATAGATGTTCTACAGAAGCATTTTTTATTAAAGTATAGTTGACATACAATCTTGTACTAGTTTCAGGAGTATGACACAGTAATGTGACATCTATGTACCTTACAGAGCGATCATCACGACAAGTCTAGTAACCTTTTTGTTGTTATTATTTTATAGGTAATGAAACGGAGGCTAGAAAAGGTTGTAAAACTTATCCCAGTCACAGAGTTAAGTGACACAACGGCAGTCTGGGCTTCTCGTCCGCCAGGAGCCTATAAGGAGGAAGGGCAGGAAAGAAAGAGGAATCCACCACTTTAATTGCTCTGAGTGGGTAGGGACATTTTAAACGAGAACTTCCAATGAAGTTGGGGATTGCCTGGAGGAAAGAGACAGAGTTGGCCGAGGACAACACAGGCACAGTTGGAGCACATAAATAGCCTGTGTCAAAGCAGATTTGGGAGCGCTGTGATAGCAGCAGTCACCTGCGAGGTTGGTCATGTTTCCATCCGGCTTCCTGGAATGATGATTGAAGCAAAAAACGGGATCTGAAAAATTAAATTCTCGTCCCATTCCAGAATTTGCAGCATTCCAAAAACGTATACCTATCATTGTAAATGAGTCCCTCTACCTGTGATATACAGAAGGTGCCAAAAAACAGTATACACATTTTAAGAAAGGAAAAACTGTATTAAAATTGTGGTACTCAATATATACCGATAACAAAAGGTGAATACAAATCACATTTGACTTCTGCAATTACAAGAGGTGTACGAAGTGGTTACCATCAGAGTAATTTTAATACAAGTTTTTTTCCTTTCTTAAAATGTGTACACATTTTTTTGGCACCCTCTGTATATGGTAATTTTTAAGATATGTGGAAAGGGCTGATTTATTCGGTTCTGGCTGCTATAACAAATTACCAAAGACTGGTAGCTTAAACAAGAGACATTTATTTCTCACAGTTCTGGAGGCTCGGAAATCCAAAATCAAGGTGCTGAACAATTTGATGCTCAGTGAGAGCAGTCTTCCTGATTTGCAAATGGCTATGTTCTCATTGTATCCTCACACAGCAGAGAGCAAAGAGAGAGGAAGCAAGCTCTCTCCTGTCTCTGCTTATAAGGCCACTAATCCCATCCTGAGGGCTCCACCCGCATGATTTAACCACCTCTCAAAGGCCCCACCTCCTAATAGCACCACCTTTGGGGGTTAGGATTTCAACATATGAACTTTGGGAGGACACAAACATTCAGTCCATAGCAGAAGAATTCAGACGTCTTTTATTTTTCTATTAGATGCTAATAAATATAATTTGTGGTAGACTGAAAGGCAAATTACATTAAGAGTAGAAACCTTTAGATTCCACTGTCTTTTATGAGTACCTTTTATTACAATGTCTGTTTTCAAATATTTGACAATTGAGAACATTGTCTATAAGCTGAAGTATTCACAGTATGTACCAGTCCTCAAACTCTTTAGCAAATGTGAATAAGTTAGTAAGTAAATAAACAATATATCATATCCCAATAACTGGCAATGAGATTGTTGAATTTCTAAGGAAATGGAGCCTTTGTCTTATTCTCATTGCTTTTAGGATAAAAATTAAATTCCTATTTACAGTCAGTGAGGTCTGACTTTGGCCCCTGTCAGTCTCTACAGCCTCATCAGGAACCCTCTTACCCCAACCCCTTGCAGCCAAACCATACCAGGTGTGACAAGTAAGTTCACGAACTTTTGAAACTATGTTGCTAAACTTTTTGATACCAGAGGGCTTATTCATTATGAATTTGTACCAACTGGACAAACATCTAACCAAGTTTACTATTTGGAAGTGCTGAAAAGGCTGCGTGAAAAAGTTAGATGACCTGAGCTTTTCACCAACAATTCATGGCTCTGGCATCACATCAATGCACCAGCTCACATGGCACTCTCTCTGAGAAAGTTTTTAGCCAGTAAACAAGAAACTGTATTGCAACACCCTCCCTGCTCACCTGATCTGGCCCCCAATGACTTCTTTCTTTACCTGAAAATAAAGGAAATATTGAAAGGAAGACATTTTGATGACATTCAGGACAGCAAGTGTATTATAATTACATTTCTGATGGCCATTCCAGAAAAAGAGTTCCAAAATTGCTTTGAAGGGTGGGCTAGGCACTGGCATCGGTGCATAGCTTCCCAAGGGGAGTACTTCAAAGGTGACCATAGTGATATTCAGCAATGAGGTATCTAGCACTTTTTCTAGAATGAGTTTGCGAACCTAATTATCCGACCTCATATAAGTCACCATTCAGTTGAAGACCTCTTCCAGCCACAGGCCCTATGCTATCCCCTCTGCTTGGAACACTCTTCTTCTTCCCCACCTCCACCATCCCCTATCCATATTTCAGATCTCAGGTCAAGTGTCACTTGTTCATGGAAGCCTTTTATAAACTCTCACTTAAAAAACAAAAACAAATCTCCTAACTCAAGTTGTAGTCTTCCCCCTCTTCCTACTCCTCCTCTTCTTTCTCTTTCTCTCTTGTTTTTCTTTAAATGTGTTCTAATATAACCCTATTCATCGTTTTCTTTATCCGTTTGACAAACGTTTACTGAGCAGCAATTAAGTAGCTGCCTGATACCCTTCTGTGCACCAGGTATATAGCAGTGAAAAAAATAGATACAGAGCACTCCTGCTTTCACAGTTCCCTTCTGTCACTTGATTGACACCCCTTCTTGACCAGACCACAAGTCCCCTGGCCTGCAGCAAGGGATGCTGTCAGTGTTGTTCTCACTATTGTTTCCCAAGAATCTTGCATAGAGTCCAGCTCATAGGAGGCACTCAATAAATATTTAGTGAATAAATCAAAACTGAATGAAATTTACATTTAGCCTACATACTCTAGAAAAATGGTGTAAGAGGGTATGAAATTATAAAAGCAAAAGGCTTTGAGTCAAAAAGGTCAAAGGCTGGGTACTCACACGAGGCGCAACTTCCATATCTAGATCTTACAAGCATCCCACTCATGTGCGTGAACCCTACTCAACAAAAGCCAAATTCAGACCCCAAAGGGACTAGAAAACACTGTTAAACTTTAAAAAAAAAAAAAAGAAACAAAAGAAACAAAAGGAGAGAGAGGTCCACTGAATTGTGTTTATTGATAAATATGTACCAATGTATCCATTTAATGATTATTTCTTTACCAATTTTTATGTACAGGAAGTCCTTTCTTAATGTCAGTATAGCAAAGTCTAGTAGATGCAAAGAGTACATAATTTTTTTTCTAAATTTATTTTTAAGTGAAGTAAATAAGTGGCCAGGGACATGTGGAAAATATTAGATTAGGTTAATATTCATTAATCAGACTGAAATTGTCATAAAGATGATGAAAACAGCAAAAATTGAACAGATGAGTGAATAGCCCATGGGAAATATTTCAACTACATCAAGTACCAAAAGTCAGAAGCAGACAAGAGACTAAAAGATGACAAGGCTTATTTATTGATATATGAGGAATTGTAGATATTGTTAAAATTAAATTAACCAAAGAAGATAAAAGACCAGAGACAAAAACAGACTTTCGTCTTCTAAACCAGAAAACAGAGATGAAAAGTAAGGTAACCAGAATCCTACCAAGCATAATAATCAAGAAATGAGAAACTGAGGTTTAAATGTCTCCTCCAAATTGCTCTCTCACTCAAATCCCAAACATTTCCCTATAAAGCATAGAGATCAAAATCAAGAAAAAAGACAATAGACAGAAGCATAGTTCCGGAAAGAAATTTATTATTGTATATTAGCTGAAGTACCCAAATTTATTGGCCGTATTCAATTACACAGAAGTATGTAATTTGATTAGAATCATAACAGTTATTACATCAGACTGTTTTTATCAATACTGATAACATTAGAGCAGTATCTATATTGGTAAAATTAAGCAGTCTTCTTATAAATTTTTTTTTTCAACCACGGCCTACATCAATGACTGCAGGAGATAAAGATTAAGCTCAATTTTTGGTTTGTTTTTGTTCTTAGTTTTTAATTTAAATATATTCACTTGAAAATTTACTTGAAAAGCTAACTTTAAATTATAAAAACAAGGTCATTTCTGAAGTCAGGATGAAGATATGCCTGGTGATTCACCAAGAATATTACTCATCTTTCTTTCTGCTTTTTTAAATTGTTTCTTTGACAAGGTTAGAAAGTATATTTTCCTTGAAGTTGACTTCCTTCTTGCTGATGTAGAAATTCTAACATTAGATGTAGTGTATTACTTGGTAAGGGATGCAGACAACTACATAGGTTAAATCTATATACTTTCCAATTTATAGTAAACTGACTATATCTTCTTAAAATTATATATGAGGTCTGACAGGTTCACAAACTTGTTGCAACGATGTTGCTAACCTTTTTGATATCAGAGGGATTCTTCATTATGAATTTGTATCAACCGGACAAACAGTTAACCAAGTTTACTATTTGGAAGTGCTGAAAAGGCTGCATGAAAAAGTTAGACAACAGGAACTTTTCACCAACAATTCATGGCCCTTACATCACGACAATGCACCAGCTCACACAGCACTGTCTGTGAGGGAGTTTTTAGCCAGTAAACAAATAACTGTATTGGGACACCCTCCCTACTCACCTGATCTGGCCCCCAATGACTTCTTTCTTTACCTGAAAATAAAGGAAATATTGAAAGGAAGATATTTTGATGACATTCAGGACAGCAAGTGTATTATAATGACAGTTCTGATGGCCATTCCAGAAAAAGAGTTCCAAAATTGCTTTGAAGGGTAGACTAGGCGCTGGCACCGGTGCACAGCTTCCCAAAGGGAGTACTTCGAAGGTGACCCTAGTGATACTCAGCAATGAGGTATGTAGCACATTTTCTACAATGAGTTCATGAACTTAATTGTCCAACCTCGTATTTTGAGTAAGATTTTATATCTATTTTAATGTAGAATCACTCAGTTTGTATGAAACAAAAGAAACAAATATATTTAATACAAATGCAAGTTTAAGAAAAATATTGTTTGACAAAATAAATTTCTGAGTATTTTATAATTTAGCAATAGTATATATGTGATCAGACTATATTGGTTTTACTGTGCCATGTCAGAGTACCTTCATATTTAAGTAGAGAAGATTTGACAGGGAAGTAAGAGTAGGGACCTAAATTATAAACTTAGATAATTTTTGTGAATCTTTGTAAAAAGATCAGAATTTTTTTATGTCAGTGAACGAATATTCATTGGCTGAGCCAAAGCTTGTGAAACTTCTACAAAAATGAAGTTTTCTGAGTAAATTTCTAATAAAATAGGGAAGGGAATATTTAACTAACACTAGCATAGAAGTAAACAAACTTTTCTAACTTTAAAAAATCACTTTCCCGGAAGCTGTTTATGTAACAAATGATATCTGATGTAAAAATGAAGTTTACCTACTTATGAAGGAGAAAGAAAAAAGGTTGAATATATTACCACTTGACTTGAAAAAAATACAAGGTCCAAAGAACTCAAAAATGACATACTTTCCATTTTTTTAGCTAAATTTTCTTCCATTTGCTCCAGATTTTACTGCATTTACAAGAAATTATAGGAGATTCACTTAATTGTTGCTTCATTATTCTTCATTGTCAGATGAGCTACAGGAACATAGCAGAAGGGATGCGGCAGATTTGTGAGGATAGTTATATAGTGGATCCCAGAATAGCACACAGTGTTTCAGAAAACAGAACAGAATAGGTTAGGTCTGGCATGACTCTTTTAAGCTGCCCTCCATACCCACCAACACACAAGAAAGGGATGCATGTACTTGCCACTCACAGCTACAGTTTAGAACCAGGTTTGGTTGTGCTCTGTCTCCCGGTCAGTTGCAAATTTGTATTTCCATCTCACTATTCTGTTTGACCTTTACATAGGTTCCATAGCCATGATCTTAGCCCTTTGGAATATAAATCTGGTCTGCATACCTAGATCATGTCTGCAAATAGACTTTAGATTTGCTTCTTCATGGGGGGACTTCACTTGCCTAGTAGTGCCCACTGTGGCATTCCTAACGTTTAATTCTTTATCAAATGTTCATCGAAAATATATTAGGTAGCAGGCACTGTCCTAGCCACCAAAGAAACAAAAGCACCCACATCATATATCAGATAGACTAACCATGGAATTGGAGCAAGAACTAGAAGGAATTACCTGGAGATTTCTTGTCAACCCCTTAGACTTCTTAGCTTCTTCTATCCTAAGTGTCCAATAGAAAGGGAATATTTTGAAATTGGTTTGCTGGGAATTTCTGAAGAACATCGGTAAAGAATGAATGTGGTTAATAGACAAATAATGGGAAGTATTAGCTTGTGTTTTCTCCCAACACTCTCATCCTACCCCAATCCAGAAGGCTAGAGCATTTCACCTTGATAGATTAAGGGAGAGATCCCAATAGAATATAAAGAACAAAGCAAGTTGATTGTTTTTGAAGTTCAAAAACTGAGGTATTATGATATATAATACAGGGTGCTCTCAGGTCTGGGAAACATAGATAATATTATATTTTTGCAGATTGGAAAAGTCCTTCATGATATTATGCATAAATTGCCTAAGTTTCTACACTTTATGGAAACTCTGGGGATTTAAAAGATTATTTACTAAGCTAGATATCCCCCTCTGGCTTAGAAGAGATAAATTCCCTGGATGAGGTTGATGAGAAGTTCAGTTGGAAATAAAATGGTAAGATGTTAGTGAGTGACCCTTAGATGGGTTTGGAAGATCAGAGAGGAGAGGAAACTTGTGTTTAGCATTCTGTGAGAAGCCAAGAGAGGGGACAAGATTCAAGTTGTAGGAACTACCAAATCCATGCTTATAATAAAGGGAAGGCAGTGGTGGCATGATGTACTTAGGTCAAGAAGACTTGACACTGCTCTGCAGATGCAACCTTGGAGAGCAGGATAGGATGAACTCAAGCCTCAACTGAACTTATGGGAGTGGGGGTTGCAAACCAGAATTCATTTAGTTTACTTTGAGTTGATCAAGATTTTGTTTGTACCATGAGGTTAAACAAGTGGAGTGTGAAATTCTGTTGTAGAAAAATAAAGTTAATTTTTATATACTTGAATTTATGGTCTGAAATAGCATGCATACACATAGTAAGAATCATGTTCTACTTCACAAGACCTTTATAGCTGAATAATGAAAAAGAAAATTTACAATAGAATGAAGAACTCATAAAAAACTTAAAGAAGAATGAGGTATCTGTAGGTTCTAAAGGGCTACCATTAAATTAGAAAATAAAGGTATAGGTATACTAAAAGAAGTGCATACATTTTGTTGGTGGTATAAATTGGTACAAACTCCCACAATAATTCCCCTTCTAAGAATCTATCCTAGGTAAATGACACAAAATATATTCAAATCTGTGTATGTGGAGATGTCTTTTTGGCATTATTTACAATTATATATGAATTCAAGCAATCTGGATATCCACTACTAACATCAAGGAGTTAAATTTCCATTTCCAGTGAGGTAACGTACAGCCATTAAAAGCCATCATTTTTTAAAAATATGAGATATCACAGAAAACTGTTTTTGAAAGAATGTAGTTGAAAAGTGGTATACAAAACACACACACATATTCACACATGTGCACACACCCATACGTATTATGAATACAGCTAAAGAAGAAATATGCGTTGGGAAGAAAACAAAATACTAATATCGGGGTAGCAGGCTATGGGAAAATAATTTCTCTTCTATATTGCCATTTTTATGAAGTTATACTATTTTCTAAATTATTATAATTAATAAATTTCAAAACTGGTTTTTAAATTAAGTAAGGCGATTAAGAAAATTCCTGTTCATTTAGCTTAATTTTTTAATCAATAAAACATTGTAATAAATGAAACAGAGGAATTACCCTTTGAGATTGAAATCATAGTCTGTCCAGCCCACATTTACTGCCAATCTCAGGTCATGTGCCACAGATGGACATTCTTTGAGGTCAATCTTAGAAATTAAACATGCACAGCTTCTCCCAGTAGCTATTTACGGTTCATTTGTAAATTGTTCTAAACCATTTCAAATTAATTTAGATTCCCTTCCTATATGAACCGTGGAGATAGTAAATTCATTGCTGCTATTAATGTGGTTCTTTCTTTTCTCTACGCCCAAAACTCCTGATCCTCCAATACAATGTTGAGTAGAAAGTGTGAGAGTGAACATCTGCAGCTCATCCCTGAACTGAGGGTGAAAGCATTGTCTTCCACTCTGAAAGTGATGTTACCTGTAGATTTTTGGAGATCCCGTTTTATCAGATTGGGATAGTTGTCTTCTTTTCCTGGTTTTTCTAGAATGCTTATCATGAATGAATGTTAAGGTTTGTCAAATGAATTTCTGCATTTTTTAAGATGATCATATGGTATTTTTTTTTCTTTGTGAATTATACTGACTGATTTTTAAATGTTGAACCAACATCACATTCCTGGGAAAATCCTATTTGCTTGAGTAAATTGATAATGTTTTGTAGATTTTTGTGTGTATGTTTATAAGCTATATTGGTCTGTAATGTCCTTTTTAAAAAATGTGTTTGTGAGGTTTGTTATCCAGGTGATTCTGGCCTTATAGAATGAACTGGAAGTTTCCTCCCATTCTGTCTTCTGAAAGAGTTCACATAAGATTAGTATTAATTATTCCTTGAATGCTCTCTGTACCATTTTTTCCCCTGTCTATAGACCACATTTTCTTGTTCCTTTTAGGTCTCATGTCATAGGTAATACATTAAAGAGATTATAGATATGGTGAAAGAAGGAGACTAGACTTTGGGTGGTGAGCAAACAATGGCGTTTACAGATGTTATATTATAAAGTTGTACACCTGAGTCTTACACAATTTCATAAAACCATGTTACCCCAATAAATTTAATTAGGATTAAAAGAAAGAAAAAAACATTATGGATTCTGTTATCCTCTGAAGAATTTGAATACTTGTTTTATCAGGCAGTTATATTTCTTACTCATGGCCTTGAATTTATGTTGTCTTTGGTTTGTTGTTTTGTTAGTACAGAACTGTGGAAAGACTCAAGTGTTTCCCAGATACTCCTAATTTGGCAGGACTAAACCTCCAAACCCTCTCTCCCTATGGTTTTTGTTGGCATTTGTTTTAAGCTTTGTTTGGGAAGGTCTAGACTATATCTTCCTCTAGGTTATAATCCTTACTTCTAAGATGTGCTCTTTCTTCTTGTATTAGATGCCAGGGGTGTTGAGGAAATATTAGTAATATATTTCCACACTGGCAAAGCCAAAATTCTAATGTTCCCTGGCACTGGCCTTCCCACAGAACTGCTGCATCTGTAGTTTCTCTCTTCTCCTCCCAACCCCATAGTAGCTACTCTCTAGTAAACCTCAGATGATCTTGCCTTGCTCCTGGGCAGCCCAGCTCTCAACCACAGATTTACAGAAAACCCTGGCTTATGTCCCTATCGTCCCTTCTCTGCACAGTTTCCTTCTCCGCAATGACGCACACCACAGATTCTTGCCACTATGTCCACCCCAAAACCCAATCTCTGCCTCCTCAGCTCGGCACCACTACTGTGTGGTCGGCTCAGACTCCCCTCTCTCTACTGTTATTTGGAAGTTGTTCCTAGAAAGAAACGGAGGGTCCTGAGTCTTACTTCGTAACTCTCCATTCTCTGGGGAATCACTCCCTGTTGTCCAATGCCTGAAAAGATGTTTCCAGTGTAATAGATGTTTACAGGAGCAGGGCTGATTCAGTATTAGTTACTAATTCGGTATTAGTTTATTTCAAGCCAGAATGTGCCAAAGTAAAATTTCTGATGCAATAAAAATAGCAAGTTGGCGATAAAATTCTAAATTGTGCCAGATTTCATTTCCTTAGGTGCTACTGATGATTTATATAATGTATTTCTCAAGTTCTTAGATTCCTAAAAGCATTATCTGAGTTTATAGAACTTTCAGATGATAAAACTAGGATGTATTTTATATTTTATAAAATTTTTGAGCTAAGAAAGGACCCTATAAAGTAGGCCAAGGTTTAACCTTATCACAATTTACTTGTAGTTATGCCATTCTTCAATCTTTGCTCCATATCTAAAGGTGAAAATCATGGCCTTCATGCAGCTAGCCTCTCCCTAAGAGTGTCCAAATTCTGCTTGCTTTCCAGAAAAACCAGTTTAAGGTCTTTCATGATTTCTCCTTTCTCAGAATGTTAACTTTTTTCTCTCCTGTCCCTTAAGACCCTGCTTTGTGGGTCTAGGCATATCCTAGCTGTATTATTGCCTGTTGTTCTATGTGGCCTAATTTAATATAAACATATTATGTGGTAGTTTTCTATAGCTATTTCTTGAACTTCTGAGTCGTTCTAATGGTGGAAATTTGAATCCCCTCTAAAGACTATGATGAATGTGAAATCTGAAAGCCAGGATGATAGAAGCAGGAGCTGGCACCGGGGGCTTTAAATATCCTGAGAATGACTCCTCATAGGCAGCTGTCTAAACTTTCTAATTTTCAAATCAGTCCCATCGGGTACTGCTTCCTGTTATCGTGTTCTTTGTGTTAAAACCTGACTTCTTCTGAGGGTTTAGAACTACAGTGGCACCTCGGTTTTCAAATGTAATCTGTTCCAGAAGACCATTAGAGTTCTAAAACGTTCGGAAACCGAGGTACAGTTTCCCCATAGAAAGTAAGGCAAAATGGATTAATCCATTCCAGACCTTTAAAATCAACCCCTAAAACTGCAAATTTAGCATGAATTTTACTATCTAATGATACCATAGATACATAAAATTTACAGCGTTCGTAAACCGAAATGTTCGTCAACGGAGACGTTTGAAAATCCAGGTACCATTCTATGATTTCCTTTCTCATCAGAATATTATAGATTCTTTTGTGAGGTTAATTTTCAAACAATAAATATTTATTGAAAATATACTATGCTTAAGGCAGAAAAAAAATGAATGACACAATTTCTACCGCTGAGACTTTTATACAATCTAGTAGTAGAGTATATTTACACACAAATGATTATATTAAAAAGCAAAAAAAGTATATTATGAAAGAAGCATGGTAAAGGTGTAGAGAACAGAAAGGTAATATGCAGTCCAGCAATCAAGAAAAAATACCAAAGAGTAGGCAGTTGTATAGTCTGGACATGGGAGGATGCAAAGAATTTCTGCAGGTGGAAATGGAGTGGTGAACTTTCCAGAGGGAGGTAGTAGCACATGTAAAGCCTTCAAGTGTAAAAACTGGTGGAGATATTGGTAATGTTGCAGTTCTTAAGATGGTGAGGGATTCACTCGTGTTTATATTATTATTATGTTTGGTAACTTAAATCTGTGTTACATATATTCTCTTGGATATGTCAAATGGTATATCAGAAACGAACTGTTAATGAAGATAAGGTAGTGAGAGAAAATAAATTTTTAAAGGAATTTAAAAGTGAAAGGAGAGGGAAAATGAGATTTCATGTTTACTGAGCAGTTATTATGTGCCAAGCTGTGTACCAAATTTTTATATGTAATATTATTGCCTTCAATCTACATCATGTAATTATATGAGTGTTTCTTAATATTAGTTTCATAGCTGCATAAACTTAAGCTTAAAGAAATTGACTTCCTCCAGGTGACTCAGTTAAGAAATGTTGTGGCAAGTAGAAGAAACTGAAGGCTTAAAAAGAAGACTTTAAAATAAATATAGGAGTGATTTCACTTGGATAAATAAAAGCATAGAAAACGTTATCAGTAACAAATGTTATCAGTAATTTTCTCTATGTAATTTTCACTTAATTTTTTTTTTCTTTTCCCTTCTACTTTAAGCATAATCAAAAAAGAGTGGCTTTAAAAAAACAGGAAGTCAGAGAAAATTAATCATGTTTTCAAGCAGAGGAGAGGACATAGGGGAAGGGGAGCAGGACAAAGCACTATCATTTGTATGAGGGACTGGGATGCAAAAGCAATTATTTATTCACTCAACAAATATTTATTGAATTCCTACTACGTGCTAAAAAAGAGAAAAGAGAATGAGCAAAAGAGAACAGGGTTACTAAGCATACAGTGGAGCAAAATTTAGAGAATTTCCATGAAATGATCTCATTCTCATCAAAATAGAAAGTGAAGTCAGTGGCTAAATGTGAGGGTAGAAGTGAGGCTAAGACCCGAGGATACACACAAAAATGTCCGAAATAATCATTGTGCTTTGCTTTTTGGAGCCCGGGAGCAAAAGCAGAGAAGAAAGAAAACTGAGGCTATCCAGAGTTGAGCAATGTCAAAATGAAAACAGGAAAAGGGCAAGGGTCAAGAAGATAAAGCAATTTTGAGACCAGAATGACCTGGCATTTTCTTAAAACTCATATGTGGAAGTTGCTGTGGATAGGCAGAGATAAAGAACCCTATCCTGGAGTTAAATTATGAGGTAGGGATAGGGGCTGGAATCCTGAGAAAACACATTCATGCAGGTAGATGGCATGGAGTCCAAAAGAACAGCCTACAGTGGTCCTTAATGAGCAACAATCCGGAAGCTCAAGGAAGCTATTTGTGGAAACCCACATGTATTCAGTTCATAGAGTTCTGCCTTAATTGGAGAGAAGGATGTTAATCCATCACATTCCTGCCCTGACACTCAGATAAATTCCAAGGGATAGTTTCACGGCATCATCAGAATGTTGAGACAACTTGGAAAATTATATCCTGAAGCTTCAAATTAACATTCGTGATTAACGTATCCCATCTCTCTTGAGTACAGTACATTTTTGTTGTTAGGCAAATGGGTGTGAAGCATACAGCGATCCTTCTGTGTCTCACATTCTGTTTTAGCTAGCTAATCCATCAATTAAGGGGACGCACTTAAATTGTTCAAAGACAATCAAGGGAGGTCCTTGGCGGAGCTCAGTCCAGCCAAACTGATGTGCTGCTGTCCCATCTATAGTCCTTGCCCAGAGGGTTTTCACTCAGCATCTGAGGTATAGAGACACTGCCTTATTTGTTTTGGCACTAATTGTCTCCCTGCCCTGAGAGACGCCCGCAAATTGCTTCTATGTTTAGAAACGATTGCTCTGTTAAGGCTGCTGGGCAGAGAGACTCACCTCTTTATAGAAGCCTGTTATTCCTAGGACTCTGTTTCCTAATTGAGGCCTTTGGTTGAGGAACAGGCATTTCTGAGGCACACACTGAGGGTGCAGGAACCCTTCTGGCCAGTGCCTGAAGAGGCCACTATGGATGGCTACTCCCTAAAGGAATATCAATTGTGGGGGGTTTATCGTTGACTACTCTGAGTCAAGAGTATGAGAATTCAAGTTTGTGAGTGTTTTAATTGAATGAGAAAGACAACTTAATTGTTAAAGAAAGTGGATTTCAAACCAATGTATGAAAAGTAAATCCCAACTCAACAATTTTCAGTTGTACACGTAGTGAGAAAAAGGTGGTCATTCATGCTTCACAAGTATCTCTGTGCACTTGAAGAAAGGGTTTCTCAACCATCCATGCTTGTCCTCCCCTCTATGTGCACAGGAAACCCACCAAAATATTGCTGAGCCACCACAATAGCCAGGACCTACCTCTCTCTGCAGACATCTAGGCCACTCTTCAGTCCCCGATCTAAATCACCTCAAAGTTAATACTTAGATTCTCAGTAAATACTTCCCATTAATTTAATCTAAGCCCAGACTTTTTAAATCCCAGATAGCCAGTTCACTGTTTACATTAGCCATATGCTCTCTGGCTTCACACACCACAAAACCACCCGTTATTCAAGGAAGTGAAATCCCTGAGACAGTTGTATACACAGACTGACTGTAGAGATTTTGTATTTTATCACAACCAACTTCAGTTTATTGTCCCTTTACGATATGATGAATAAAAATCTTACTCATTGCCTTAAAGAGAAGATCTGTCTTCCAAAAGAAATTCTCGTTGGATTAATGTAAGACTTTCATGCCAAAATCAAAGCCAGCTAGATTTGTTTAAACTTTAAAATGAAAAATTGCATTACTTTTTTTTATGTTGCTGCCCCCTATTCACCATGAAAACTCCTCCTAAAACAGTGTCCCCCATCTCAGTCAATAACAACTCTATTCTTCTAATTACTCGGGCCCAAGGCCATGAAACCACCCTTGACTCACTTCTCCAATACATCAGTCAACCCTACTGGCTTTACCTTCAGAATATATCTAGAGTCTGACTACATCTTACCACCTCTGCTACTTCCACATGACCTAAGCCACCATTGTCTCCCACTTGGATTATTTACAGTGGCCTCCAACCTGGTCTTCTTGCTTCCACCCCTTTTCTCTCTGTTCTCCTTTGGAGCAGATCCTGTCACTCCTCCATCACTCTAAGAGTAAAAGTCAGAGACCTTAATATGGTGCCTATCTGCTATCTGACATCTCCTACCACTTGCCTTCTGGCTCATTCCCTTCCAGTCACCTTGCTAGTCCTCAGTCTATCAAGCATTTGCCCCCATGGGCCTTTGCACTTACTATTCTGTCTCCCCGGAATGCCCTTCCTCCAGAAATCCATGTGGCTTACTTTCTTACCTCCTTCAGGTCTCTTCTCAAATGCAATCTCACCAAAAGAAACTACATCTCAACACCCCAAATAAAACAGCTACAACCGCCTACTACCTGACACCCTATCACCTTGCTCTGCTTTAGTTTTCTTCATAACACTTGCCACCCCCTGACATAGTACATATTTATTTGCTTATTACAAGTCTCTCATTAGTTGGCCAATAGTAGGCACTCAGTAAACATTTCTTGAGTAAAAGGTGGTGATAATAATAAAGATCTGTTTGGCCCCTGGGTTTCCTATATAACAGTAGTAAGAAACACAGGAATATCAGCACATGGGATTAGCAACGTAACAGCCATAGCCATCACCCAATAGTAAACAGGACTTCTATAGAAGCATAAAACAAAAACTGAAATGAGGTGCACTAACTCGCTGAACTTTAAACTGAAAGGAAAACAATTATTGTAAAACTTGGTAAATTAATTTGAACCAGAAATAAATCTATATTTCTCCGAGAATAAAAGCAACATCGAAGTGAATATGAATCAGGCTGACACTTGTCTTACATCTCGGTGGTGAAATTCTGCTGAGGCTTTCACAAGAAAGCTTTCATCTCTCATTTAAGAGAGTATTGCCATCTCCCTTTTCAGACATAACCCCTATGTCAGTTATAACAATATTTCTCTCTGTCTATTGATATTGCTCTGCTATAGCAGATTACTGGCATTTTTCTGTCCACTTTCTTCTCCTTTTCACTCCTGGCTCAACCAAGACCAAGCAAATGCAAACTTGGAGCTCCCAAGTCAGGGAGAAGGTTCCAGCCAACAGCTAAGAGACAATAGCACCAGTAAGGAGTAGAGGTCAGTGATACAAGGTCATTGGGAGAGGCTGAGATTCTAATTCACAGTTGCCAGGGAGAAAGCAAACATCAGGAAAATTGAAGGTCCCTCAAAGTATCAAGTGACAGGAATATGGGGAAAGTTTACTCTTTCACTTATTCATCAAGCACATTTCTGGTATTGGACTTAACAGACCAAAATATATTCCCCACCTTCAAGTTGCCCTCAGTTAAGACAAAGGCAGACAAGTACACAGATCATTATCATATAAAGGGATGAGTGATATTTTATAAAAGAATATAGAAATGTAGCCCAAACAAGGCTCTGATGTAACAATAGACTTAGGTTCTAAAACCAGTTTAACATTTATCTGTGATACATTAGACAAATTACTGAAATTGCCCAAATTTTGGTATTTTTCTGATAGAGGATGACTAGAGCTATTTAAAAAAATGAAAAAAAGAGCTAAAGTATGTATTATGTGCTGGGCACTTCTGATTCCCCATGGAAACTGCTTATGTCTGATATTTATATTAAGTTATCAGTATTGCATTTTTTTTTCGAGATACATTACATTTTGTGAGATAAAACTGGTATTCCTATATTCCATATGGAAAACAGAGGCAAGGTGGTTGGTCAGTAACAAGATGTCACTCTGCAATACCAAGAGCTCATCCAGAAAGTTTCTGATGGAGACTCATGCAGAGAGGAAGTGGGTGGGATGCAGGAGGACAGTC
Organism: Rhinolophus sinicus; assembly: GCF_057876585.1. NCBI lineage: Eukaryota > Metazoa > Chordata > Mammalia > Chiroptera > Rhinolophidae > Rhinolophus > Rhinolophus sinicus. Next base: position 101,654,779 of record NC_142515.1, on the reverse strand, counting down.
AGGGATGTGAGGGTGAGAAATGTATGATGAAATCATTCTGCCAAATGGAAAATCCTTCACGGGAATATATTAGTCTGACCACTTCAGGTGTATCTAGAGTCCTGAGAGGAACCAGTAAAATAAAAGAATGAAATGAATATGAGATGAATAAGAATTTAAAGGAAAAAAATCAATAGTAAAACTCCCAGGTTAGATATCTCCATATCAGTGTGTTGAACTCTCTCAAACTAGGACAAAAGACGTGAATGTGACACTAGCAGAAGCTCCTGCATGAAACTGGGGAACAATTCTGCTAAGGAAGCAAGTGTGAACTTAGCCATACTCTTTTCATGAAGACCTAGAAACTCAGGTACCATGCACTGAAGTAAATGTGTGCAGTCTGGGTTGTTTCCTGTGGGAATCTTGACTAACACTGACTTTATTTATAATAAACTGAAACTCCTGCACTTCTGCTATGACAGCAGCAGGGTTGCTAGAACAGTAGTTATGTTTTATTGAAAGAACTACTATAGGCAACAAACTATGTAAATTACATTATGTGCATCATGGCATTTAATTCTTGTAACAATTTTATGAGGTAAACTTTTATTTTCCCCATGTTGTAAGTAAGGATATTCAGCCCTTAAAAATTTAAATAACTTGTCCATGGTCATACAAGTATTAGATTGAGCAATATGAATTTTTTAAAAAAATTTTCATACATACAGTATTGACAGACAATATTGTATTAATTTCAGATGTACAACATAGTGATTAGACATTTATATATTAGTTTGGTGTAAAAGTAATTGCAGTTTTTGCAATTATTTTTAAAATTGAAATCGCAATTACTTTTGCCCCAAGCTAATAACTTACGAAGTTACCCCAGTAAGTCTAGTACCCACCTGACATCATACATTGTTATTACAATATTATTGACTATATTCTCTATACTGTACTTTATATCCCTGAGACTTTTTATAATAGCAGATTTTACTTCTTAATCCCTTCCCCTTTTTCACTCACCACTAGACCCTCTTCCCACAACCATCAAAATGTTCTATATATCTATGAGTTTGTTTCTACTTTTTTTGTTCTTTTATTAATTTTTTTCTTAGATTTCACATGTAAGGAAAATCATAAGGTATTTGTCTTTCTGTATGTGATTTATTTCACTTAGTAGTATAATACCCTCTAGGCCCATCCATGTCTCAAATGGCAAGATTTCATTCTTTTGAATGGCTGAGTAATATTTCATTATATGTATGTACCCCATCTTCTTTATCCATTCATCTATCAATGGACACTTAGGTCACTTCCATATCTTGGCTATCATAAATAATGATGCAATGAACAGAGGGGTGCATATATCTTTTCGAATTAGTGTTTTAGATTTCTTCACGTAAATACTCAGAAGTGGGATTGCTGGGTTATATGGTAATTCCATTTTTAATTTTTTTGAGAAAACTCTATAGCTTTTTCCATAGTGGCTATACCAATTTACATTCCTTGCAACAGTGCATAAGGGTTCCCTTTTTTCCACATCCTTGCCAACACTTGTTTGTTGATTTATTGATGACAGGTATGAGGTGATATCTCATTGTGGTTTTAATTTGAGCAATATGAATTTGCTGACATTCCACAATTTTTTAACCTACAAAAATGGCAGTTTCATATGGTCAAATACTAGTAAGTGGAAACACTTATCAAACCCAGGCCTGACCTGTCTAGTCAGTCACTGTGTAAGATGCTTTCCCACAGAGTGAGCCCTGGTGCGAAACAAAATATTTTGAGCTAGAAAAGATAGAAAACCTAGTGAGGGTCACTCAGAAGGCTGCATTTTTAATGAAGTCATTTACCTCTACATGTTACCTTTAGTTAAATGGATATTTGAAACTAAGTGATTGTATAGACCAAGAATTTAACCTGCCTTTTTATAGAAGCACCTCTTTGGCCTTATGGGAAATTTAGGTTTAAAAATTTCTTGTTAGTGTTTGACAGATTCTAAACATTATTCACACACATGAAGTATATTTATTATGAGTAATACCACTGAGAATTTCTTATAAATTTCTGTCCCTAAAAGGAAAGTTATGTTCTGTAACAATAGCAAAGAATGCATATAAGATAAGCTGACAAGAGATTCGCTGCAGATTTATGCCATTGCAACAACTGAAAAGGTTTAATTTAACCATTCAGGCCTTTCTATTAAAATGGTGTCAGAAAGAAGAATACTTTTAAAGAAACTCATAAAACATTTCTGATTTGTAACAGATTTAATTGGCTTAACTACAAGTATTTTTCTATTGTCTACTATTTTTAAAGATTCTAATTTTCATTGAATACCAGAAGCATGATGTGTATCTAAAAGTAACCACTTAGTAACGCCCAATAAGGAATAACTGCCACTGCAAACTGGAAAATCCCATGAAAAATAAAAGTAATTTATCTTTATGATTCAGAACCTGTTTTTTAAAAATGCTACATAGGTCTTCCTGTTATTTTTCCTTCAAAAAACTATTTAAAAATTAGAATATTGCACACTGACACAGACAACAGTATGGTGGTTACCAGAGGAGAAGTGACGTGGAGGGAGGTTGAAGAAGATAAAGGAGGTCAAATATATGGTGAGGAAGGAGACTAAACTTTAGGTGGTGAGCATACAATGCGATATACAGATGTGTTATAGAATTGTACACTTGAAACATATGTATCTTATTAACCAATGTCACCTCAATAAATTATATTTTTTTAAATTAGAGTATTCCAAAAATTTATGTAAAACAGCTATCATTTGCTCATAAATATACGTATTATGAGAACTTTAATTCAATCATTTTTACTTTTATAACCAAAGTGAGCAAAACCACAAAGTGCTTTATCACTGTTATTGTGGCTTTTACCCTATGCGTTGTCAATAATAATGGAGGTGGAGACAAGTACCTGTTCCTTGTTGACTAAATGTTCTCTGGAATTAGTAGTTTGACCTACCTGAGAGATTATTTATTGTTTCTGCCTGAGAGGTGTTGACTCCTAAGGAGGGATCCATTTTTCTAGTTCCCCTTGAGAATCCAATGGACGACATGCAAACATTATTTCCTGATTCATAAAATAGGCCTTACCCACCATCTTAATTTTTTACTTGTGAATATAGGGTAATTTTCCCTTCCAATTTAGTAAAAATTAAAAATGTGAATGCTTAATCACTACCCAACTTGAATTCCAAGTATCTATTTTTTTCCTCAACAAAATAAACAGGTAGCACTTTTTTCCCCAGCTTTATTGACATATAATTGACATATAACATGCAAGTTTAAGGTGAACAACGTGATATTTCATACACATATATTGCAAAATGAATACAATAGGGTTAGTTAGCACCTCTATCACCTCACATAATTACTTTCTATGTATGTGTGTGTGGTGAGAACATTTAAAATCTACTCTCTTAGCAACTTCCAAGTGTCCAATACATATTGTTAACTACAGTCACAATGTGGTACATTTCATCCCCAGAACTTATTTATCTTACAACAGGCAGTTTGTACATTTGACCAACATCTTCTCATTTCCCCCACTGCCACCCCCATCTCTGGCAACCACCAATCTCTCTTTGTTTCTACGAGTTCAGCTTTTTCAGATTCCATACATAAGTGAGATCATTCAGTATTTGTCTTTCTCTGTCTGACTTATTTCACATAGCGTAACGCCCTCAAGATTCTTTTATGTTATTGCAAATGGCAGGATTTCCTTCTTTCTCATGGATGAATGATATATATATATATATATATATATATATATATATATATATATATATATATATATATGTATATGTATACATATAGTTATATAGTTATATAGTTATATATAGTTATATATATACTATTATATTAATGTATATGGTATATATATATTAAAATTAAAAACGTGTATCACATCATTTTTATCCATTCATCCATGAAAAACACTTGGGTTATTTCCTAGCTTGAATGTTCTAAATATTGCTGCAATGAACATGAGGGAGCAGATATCTCTTTCAGATCCTGATTTCATTTCCTTTGGATATATAACCAGAAGTGGGGATTGTTGGATCTTATTGTTCTATTGGAATTTTTGAGAAACCTCCGTACTGTTTTCCATAGTGGCTGCACCATATTACATTCCCACCAATACTGCACAAGGGTTCCCTTTTCTCTACATCCTTGCCAACACTTGTTATCTCTTGTCTTTTTCATAATAGATGTTTTAACAGGTGTGGGGTGATACCTCATTGTCGTTTGATTTGCATATGTCTGATGATTAGTAATGTTGAGCAGCTTTTCATGCACCTGTTGGACATTTGTGTATCTTCTTTTCAAAAAATATCTACTCGGATCTTCTGTCCATTTTTAAATTGGATTGCTTGTTTTTTGTTTTTTGTTTTTTTGCTATAGAGCTCTTTGAGTTCCTTACGTATTTTGGATATTAACCTTTTATGAGATAGATGGTTTGCAAATATTTTTTGTTATTCCATAGATCGCGTTTTGTTGATTGTTTCGTTTGCTGCCAAATACCATCTTATGTGAATTGCTTTTAAGTAAAAATCCAGTATGGGATGAAATATTATAATTATAAATTTGTAAATCTAAATTCAATTTTAAAATCAAATCAGAGGAAATGGATAAGAAAATACTTTCAAAATTTGGAAAAAAATATTTTCTCAGTATGTACCTCCCTAGTAGAACCCACCATATTAACAATGTTTCAAATTCCGTTTTTTATACAATTAGGTCACCAACTTCACGTCCAAGTCTCACCCATTTTACAAAAGATATATTTTATCCTGCATTTGATCATTAAAATGAAGCCTTAAAGTGTAATGGAAAGAAAACTATATAATAATGTAACTGACACTTTAAAGTTAAAGCTTGTAAAATATAATTTAACACCATATTGCACCAACACTTTCAGTTCTCTTTCTACTGCTGTTAGCTGTATCCTAAATAAGCTAAAACAGAGCTAATTTGTGGCATGTACTAATCTCTATGTAGAGTAGTGCAATAAATTTAAACGAACTTGTTTCAGAAGCAGAAATGATTACTGCCAAAAAGTAAAAAGGGAGAAAAATGAAGCCCTCTTAGAACTCTTTTTGTTTTGAATGTTGTCATAGTTACTGAAGAGAAATTTATGTTTTGAAGACTTTTTCTTAGATGTTAAATACTGTGACCAATTGTGGTAGTGACTAAGAGAAGAATAAGATTGATGAGGAATTTCTTTTATAAACATATTTTCAAAACCCATCTTTACTAATTATTCTTTTTCCACCTACATTAGACTTAAAATTGGCTGCGTGCATAATTTTTTTTATCATTTAAGCTATTTTTAGCCATAAACATTTGAATACAGCTATAGGTTGAACTTAATTTCTGAATGTTCAGCCAAAGTCTAAATTTAAAAACTCATATTTTAAAATATATCTTGTGGGCAAGTTACATAAAATAAGTGCATTGTTAAGTGATTCTAAGAGTATAAATACTAGAGAATTGTGTTAATTAATTTAGTTTTATAATGACATTCTTATTCTTAGTATCACCGGAATATTATGCTAGGAGGATTTTTGGTTGAGAATTACAATCCTAGAACATTTCAGCAGAAAAGTATCTTAAAGGTAATTTAGTCCAACAGTCTGTGTTTTAAAAAATGAGGAAACTGAGGCTCAGAGCTGTTAAGTGGTTTGCACAAGGTCATATTGCTAATTAATAGGAAAGCTGGGACTTCACACAAGATCACCTGATTTAAATTGTATTGCATTTTTCATGACACCACGTTTATGCCAAGAGGCTATGAAAAATTTGTCCCATTAGAGAGGTTTGCAAATTGTGTTCCTTGAAGCCCTAATGCTCCTTTGAGCTACCCCATGCATTGCAGGAGGCTGAAAAGGAAGATGTTCTATTCTATACCCACTTTAACCTAAGCATTTTCTTTTTTAATGTTTTATGCAATATTATTTTGAATAAATATTTTGTGTTTTAAAAGATTCACCTGCTAAAAAAGAAAGTTTGAAAATTATTTCTTGACTCTTGGTTTGAAGTATGGAGAACTAAAAACTCTTTCATTACCAATGCATAAAAGTAGTTGAGTAAAATAAAATAAACATTCTTTACAGGTTTTTGTGACCCTCTAAACATATCCTAGTGTCAGAAACACAAAGGGTTTAAAAACCAGGAATCTTCTGGAAATCGTTGCCTCTCAAATAAATTAAGTACTTATGTTAATATGACCACCTAAGGAAAGGAGATGTGGTAGAACATGTGAACTACGATTCTTTCATTCATTTGGGATACTCAGAAGATTACATCTTCCATGAAAGGGGAAACTAGAAAAGCAATCTGTCCTAGATAGTGAGATAAACATCACCTATCTCCACCTTTGCTCTGAGTGAGGTGGGTGGAGTTTCCCTTGAAAATGTGTAACCATAGTCTATATCTTATGCACATTTGGATTTTGGATTTACTTTCAACATAATCCTAGAAACTTCAAGCTGATAAATTAATAGAGAAATTATTCCTGGGCCAGTGATACTTACAGGAAACTTAGCAGAAATGTTTTAAAAATGGCTATTAGAGAATACATCTTAAATCTAGGGTGCACAAACAAAAACTTTTCAACAGAAGTTCACAAACTAAAATTTAATATACATGGTAAACAGCCCACTGTGAATAAGAATCAAACAGACAAATTCGAGTCTCAAAAATCTTAAATAATAGAACAATCTAATAGAGGCTATAGAATAAGTAAAATTAAGATCACTAAAAGAGGGAATAGAAAACATAAAAACAGACCACTAGTTAAAAAAGAACTGACAGATTTGAAATCCCATAGAACTTCTGAAACTAAAACATACGGTTAACGCAAATAAAAACACAATAGGTTATATAAGATTCAGACACATTTAAAGAGAGAACTAGTAATCTGGACAATTGATATGAGAAAACTACACAGAATGAAGACAGAAGAATAAAGGAATGGGAAATATGACAGAGTATGCTGCATAGAAGGATACAACAAATGTATAATTGGAGTAACAGAAAAAGAGAACAGAAGAAATCAGGTATGGCACTATTTGAGAGGTAATGGATGAGAATATTCCAGAGCAGAAATTTAGAAAGCACAATGAGTCTGAAACAGAATTAAAACAAAACAAAGATAAACCTCAGTGTATGACAGAAAACTGCAGAACAACTAAGACAAAGAAATTTGAGGTGTAATCAAAGAGGAAAAAGCAAATTGTTTACAAGACTTTCAACAACAAGAATAAGGCCATAAGACAATGGAGTAATCTTCAGAGTTCTGATAAAATAACTGATATCCAAGAATATACAACTAAACTATTACTCAAATGTAAGGGTGAAATAACCTCATTTGCCATCAAATACAGCTTATTTTTCACTAAATTTTTCACAAACCCTCACTGAAAGAAAGGTCATACTTGATGAAGAAGGAAACTGAATTCAGAAGAAAGGTAGAATGTAACAAACAAGGGTACTCAAGGAATTTGTTAAATACATACATGGGTAAATTTAAGTAAGCATGGATTTTATAAAATAATAATTATCATAATGACTGATTTACTGGTTATAAAAATAGGGTAAAGCTAAAATGCTGTAAAACAGCAGTATATAAGATGGGAGAGAGATGATAAGAATTAAAACATTGTAAGCTCCTTCCATATTTTTAAAGATGAAAGTACTAATTAGTATTAGACTTTTGTAAGCCACGTATTCATGCCAAACATGGATGAGGTGCAACCACTGGAGTAAAATATTAATACATAACTTTCACCCCAGAACAAAGAAAGATTATTAAATTACAATATAGACAGAAAAATGAAACAAGAGAAATATTAATAATAATAAAAGTAAAAATTTCGTTACAATCAGATACACATATTTTAGCAATCATAATCAAACTACACACTATTTAAAAGATTTTGACTAAAAAATATAGCCATGTGATTTTTAAAAAACATGTTGTGCAGAAAAAAAATGGCTGAAATCAAAGGAAAAAAGAAACAAACCACTAACTCTAACAAAAGCAACATGAACCCACAGCAAACATTATACTCAGTTGTGAAATACTGAGACCTTTTCCTGTAAGATCAGGAACAAGGCAAGATGCCTGCTTTTACCACGTCTATTCAACATAATGCTGAAATTCCTCCCTTCCCCCTCTGTCCCCACCCTCCATATGGTCTCATATGTGGGCCAGCAACACAGCACCCCCAGTGCACTAAAAATCCTTACAGACTGAGTAAAGGCTCCATGAGTTTTCCAGGGAGGTTCTTTTCCTTTTCTGATCTACACTCAGAAGCCATGTAGCATAATTTCTACTACAATCTTTTGGTTACCAGGGAGTCAGAAACTTGGCTGGATCCAAAGGGAGGGAAATTAGACTCTATGTCTTCATAGGGTTATTATAAGGTTCTAAGAGAATATATGAGCAGGAGATATTGCTGCAATCATCTTTGGAATATAGAATCTGCCACAGTCAGTCCTCTAGCCACAACAATTCACATTCCTCTTGCATAAAAAGTCCATTCACCTCCATCCAAACCAACCAACCTCCTCCCATTACACTCAAGCCTGACAGAGAGGATCTTGCTATATAAATCCGGTCAGGTATATATAAGGCTATTCTGGTGAAGTTCCTCAGGTATAGCTAGAGTATCATGATTCTCAATCTAACAACTAATGAACTAAAAAGGCGAGTCGTCTGCCCTCCTCCACATGCTCAGCATACAGTAACGAGATTGGTATAGGATAACCACAATGGACCATCCCACTCAAAAAAGGGAGGAAAATGGAATGTGCACAAAGTACTTCTGAAATCCAGTGGGACACATGTTGCCAGTTTCTTGGTTAGGGCTCAGTCCTAATCTCTGAGAATTGTTCTCCACAGCCTGGGTCCACCTTGTAAATCATCCTTTCTTTGCCTCATGAAGGGGCCTGGTTTGCAACTGAGTAGAATTCTGCTTCTTTCTTTCAAGAGATGGGGTCCAAAAGGCATCTTTTAGTTCAAACCTCTAGTGTTTTCATTGGAGAAATTCTCTTAAAAAACTTTGTGAGTTTTCTCTAAACCTTACTGGGGTTCATTCATTTTTTAAATTAAAGTTTATTGGGGTGATAATTGTTAGGAAAGTTACATAGCTTTCCAGTGTACAATTCTGTAATACATCGTCTATATATCATATTGTGTGTTCACCACCCAGAGTCAGTTCTCCTTCCATCACCATATATTTGTGGGGTTCATTCTTTTATACACAAACACAATCTTTTTGAAATAAGACCTTAAGATTCTTAGAAGCTCTTTTACTTTTGGAAGGTATTTGAGAAGCATGCATTTAGAATCCTTAGAGGTACTTTCATCTGTCTGTAACATTTTATGAGACACCACCTTAGATCTTTTTGAGATCTTAACAACAACAACAACAACAAACATGCAGATTTAATTTGTTGTGAGACCTTGTTTTACCTTGAGAACACTTTGCTGGCACTTTGTTTTTCACCCTTTACGTTTCTTCCAAATTCCATTAAAAAACTAATCATTTGTTTTTCACTTCATCTCTTTCTTCTCTTTGGGCACCCTCAACATCCAACCAGGAAGTCTTAGTTACAAGTATATCACCAGGATCATTAGACTGATTTCTTGCTTTTTATGTTACTACAAAGAACAGTTCTGCTAAACTTTCCCCCATTCAATAACAGGATTCTCAGTTCTTCCAGCTTCCAATCATATTTCCTTCACTTTTTTTTAAGCCCTCACTGACAGCTTCCTGAGGTCATTTAGGCTTCTGCTAACACTCTTCTGGAGGCCCTTCCAATTATCACTAAAACTCATTTTGAGATCTCGCTTCCATTTTCTATCCAATGCCAAAACCAATGCAACATGTTTTAGGTTTTCATGACAGCAACACCTCACCTGCAAGTGTCAAGTTTTGTCCCAGTTACTACTGGTACATAACAAACCACTCCAAAACATCATGGCCTAAAGAAGCAACAATCATTCATTGTATTACCTTTCATGGGTTCCATGGGTCAAGAATTTGGTAAGAGCTCATCTGTGTGGCTCTCACTCAAGGTCTTGCATTAAAGAAACAGTACAGTTGGTGCTTCATGTAACCTCAGGGCTTCCCCATGTGGTTCAAGCTTCCTCACACCGTGGTGGCCTCTGGGCCTTAGTACAGCTTACCTGGTAGCTCAGGATTCCATCATTAGTCTTTCAGCAAGCAAGGCAGAGGTTTCATTGTATTTTCTGGCCTACTCTTGCAGGTCACATCTGCCACATTCTATAGGCTACAAATGAGATGGAGACCCTCCCAGATTTTGGTGGCAGAGAACTGCTCTCCACTTAGAGACTTGGAGGAGTGTCAAGATATTCAAACAGGGACAGGGAAACTATAGCCTGTGGGCCAAATTTGACCTTCTATTTGGTCTTGTAAATAAAAATTTGTTGAGCCACAGCATGCTTCACTCATATATTTCTGTATTGTCCATAGCTGCTTTTGTACCACAGCAGCAGAGCGGAGTACAGTGGTACCTCGGTTTTCGAACATAATCTGTTCTGGAAGACTGTTCGAGTTCTGAAACATTCGAAAATCGAGCCACGGTTTCCCCATAGAAAGTAATGCAAAATGGATTAATCCATTCCAGACCTTTAAAATCAATACCTAAAATTGCAAATTTAGCATGAATTTTACTATCTAATGATACCATAGATCCATAAAATTTACGGCATTCGTAAACTGAAATGTTCGTCAACGGAGACATTCGAAAACGGAGGTACCACTATAGTTGCAACAGGTACTACATGGCCCACAAAGCTTAAATACTTATTAGCTGTTCCCTTGCAGAAAAAGTCTGCTGACCCTTTTTCTAGAAGAATAAGTGGGACAGGAGATATTGTGGTCATTTTTGAAAATTACATTCTTCAACAAACACATTAATTTCTTAAGGTTCATAAAAAGTTTTCAAGGATTAAGTGAATGAAAGCTATCAAATTAAGGATTGAGAAAATATAACTTGAAATATGTCTTTGCAAATTAAGTTATTCATTTCTGAAATTCAAAGTAGAATATATACCATCCAAATATATAGGATATACACTGCCCTTATAGTAGGCAGGTAAAGTAGATGTAAAGAGGCATACAGCAAACAACAGCAAATGAAATAAATTGAGGAATAGAAGTAGAATCAAATACCAGTTATTGCAATAACAATTTTAGGTTAAATATCCCAATTGAAATATAGACTCATTTAGAGCTTTTAAAAATCCATCTAGAGGTATTTTATAAGATATACACTGAAAAACAAGCACACAAAAGTTTTACAATAAGGATGCAGTATATCATAGTAATTAATAGTAAAAGCTTTTGAAGTTAGACAGTTATATGAATTATGACTTTGGACAGGTTACTTTCTCTGAGATTGTCTCCTGATGTGTAAAATAAGATAAGAATATCTACACCATATCCTGCCATGAGAATAAATAAGATGATATATGTAAAATGTTTAGGTTCATACCCATTATTATTAAGTGCTCAATAAATGAAATTTATTTATTCCTAACAATAAAAGGATAGGTAAAAATACATCATATACTGGTTGTGTTTGCAAAATTTCCAAAAAGCAGTTTGGCAATCTGTATCAAGGGCCTTAAAAGTTCATGTCAACAGAATATATCAAAGAAATCACAGACATGTGCTCAGATATGCGTGTCCAAGGACATTGACCACAGTTTTATTTATAATAATAGAGAAATAGAAATAACCCTAAAACCCTGTACTTGAGCCACTGTTACATTAGGACATAATAATATACAATTAATAAAAATAATGTTACCAAATATTATTTCATGACTCATATCAGTTAAAAATCAACTTTATCCTTCCAATATTTCAGGCTACAATTTGGAGTCATCCTTGAATCCTCTTTCTCTCTGATTTGAAATCTGACCTTTTATTCCAAATCTGACATTCCTTCAAAATATAGTGGATCTGACTGCTTACTACCACTTCGGCTACCACCCTAATCCAACCCACTATTGGTTCCTCCTCAATTATTGCAAAAGCTTCCTAACTGGTCTTCCTGCTTCTGCCCTTTACACTCCTCTCAAAAAGACAGCCAGGGTCATCCATCCTGCTGAAACCTAAAGCAAATCCTGTCACTCTGTTGCTATAAGCCTCCATGTCTTCCCTCTCTCAATCAGAGTAATAGCTGACGTACTTACTGTGACTTTTAAGACCCACCTGATTTGTTGCTCCCTATTACTTTTCTGACATCCTAGTAAACCTGCCAGATACAATCCAACCTCTTTGATGACTTTGAGGAGAAACCCCCCATCCTCCTCCCACCGTATCCCAGGTATATCATTTACTTGTGTGAAGCCATTTTACTCTTGTTAGTAAGTACCTGCTACGCTCTCATTTCCATAAAATAACAATGGGGAGCTCAGTTAGTCAACACCATATTTTCCATTTCAACAATGGGGAGAGGGACAGGAATAAACTCAGAATTATTTACTTTCATATTGAGAATTGTGCTTGTGGTTTTATACTTACATCTGAACAAGTCTGTGCCTAGTGGTCTGAGATATCAAATATCAAAACTGAATATTATAGCCATCCCACGAGACTTTGGTCTGAAGGTAGAACATTAAATAACTTTTCTATACTTCCTAAGTAATATCACTTCTCAACTGATGGAAAATATGAAAATAAGAGCTGTGCTTTTAAAATAGCAGTTATCCATCTTTATTATCTATGTGTTCTTATGCATAGAAACATTGTTCGGGTTTTGTAAATTGCTAGCCTTCTAGTACTGCTATGAAATTAAACCATCAATAGAAACTCTTTAGTGATTATAGTTACGAAAGATACAATTAAGCACAGTAGATATTTATGTTATCCTGAATTTACAGCAAAAATTGAACAGAAAACATGATCAGGAACTGACTGACATGTCACCAAGGTAATAGGTGACATCTAATTTCCACCATTCTGCTTTCACAATGAAGTTGTTGCTCCACGCTCTTTAGGAGAGAGAGAGAGGGAGGGAGGGAGGAAGAAGTTACAAACTCTGTCCAGACAACAGTTTGGTTCACTATTCTGCTTAATGACGTCTTAGGTCCTCACGTCAAATTAGAACCAGTTGATTTAAATCCCAATATGTTCTCCAAATCAGGCAAGTTTTATGATATTTTAAGTTTTCCTACTAATAGTGCAGTAAAAATGTGTAGAAAAGACTTATTTGGTGGACAGAAAAATTGCCAAGAAGAGTTTTTGCCAGGCAGCCCAGATATTTTTAACTCTATGTCAGCTGAAATCTACATAACCGTCTATATGTAGACTTCTATATATTAAAGCTATTCTGTGGCCCATTGAACACTGTGGAAAATTTTCCCGGTGGATCAGCCCGTTTGCAGAACCAGGTGTTTCTATAATTGTGACACTGTGAAAAACATTCATAGTGCTCTAAGGTCCTTTAAATTCTCATTCCACCTGTGCTCTCTGGTGGAGTCCAGTGGCTGCTTATGCTTTTCAGGGATCTCCTTGTTTATGTAGGTGCGTTTCTTTGTTTCTGAATTTATTTTGCCACATGTTAAAGAGGAAAATTTATAGAAAAATATTTAACAAGCTGATGTGTGTGTGTGTGGGATGGTCACTCACATTTCAACCAGGTGCATGCCTAGTGTGCAATGAACAGGTAAGGAACATGATGTGAGCAGGAGTCTCTGAAAGATTAATTGTGTATGTCCATAATGAATGTATCCCAAGGTGCATGTCAAGCATCTGTTATGAATAAGGCATTTCTTCCTTCCCCCCTCTTTCCACTTTCTCTGTGTCATTTATAGACATACAGTAAGTATAGCCTATATTTGAATATCATGGGAATGAATGTCCCTTATTCAATTTTATAGGAATTTTAATTTTCAGGTAACAAACACATAGTTTTACTCTTCTAAATAACTAATTATTTTTATATTTGAAAATAGTCCATTTCTACTTAAGTGTAAGATATTAAAGACGTATTTTAATTTCTTAATCCTCAATTTTTCCCTTCAAATTGGATAGTAATGATTATTTTACCTAGGTCTATGCCTAAAAATTTTTTTCATATAGAATATTTTTCAACTGTGTTACTCAGTTTCTTCATTTTGACAAATTTGGATGACCTCTAATATTAGTGTTTAATTTCTAATCAAAATAACAAATTTTTCTTTAATATTCATTTCAAATAATATATATTACTTTGTTTTCTGTGTTTCATAGCTTGGAACATGTTATTTGTTTTTCCAAGTAGTTTATATTAAAGTAATACTTTGATTCTTTTTAATACTATACAGCCATATTAACGATACTTTTAAATGTTTACATTTAATTATATTTTTATTCTTAGAATGCAATATTCTAGATTTGGTTTTAGCTTTTTTTAAGTGACATTTTCACACTTAAGTCAAAATATATAATTAGAAATTACATAGGAATATATAAGAATGGAAAAAGTATAATCTTTGGGTGAGATTCAATACAGTACTGTCTAAATAAAAACCTTTTTTCTCACATTCTAACTAGGAAAAATGGAGGTTTGTGTCAACAAATTATTTTTAAGAAAGAGACTAAGCTTTTCTATTTGCTTTTTGAAGATTTCAACATTTATATCCACTAAGTGTTTGTTATTCAAAAGAAATGGAAAATATTTTAGTCATACAGATATTTCCAAACATTAAAGTTATTTAGCAGCATTCATTCGTTCAACAAATATAATTACATCCCCATTACATGCTACACAAGATCAGATATCCAAATGTTTAGAGAATTGGTATCTTTTCATCCAAATATTTCAAATTTAACATGATAGAAAACTGGAGTGTCTTTGGATTGGAGAAAACATGAAGTAACGAATGCCTGGTCATTTGAGTAGAGAAGGCTGTGGTTATTGCCTCTGCTTTTTCTTTTTTTTTTTCCTTTAACTTACTCATCAATGACAGAAACACTTTTTCCCAAAGATCTGGAGGCTGCGAGTCCAAGACCAAGGTGCTTCCAGAGTTGGTTTCTCCTGAGGCTTCTCTCTTTGGCTTGCAGATGGTCACCTTCTCACTGTGTCCCTACATGGCCTTTTCTCCATAGGCATATGCTCCTGATGTCTCTGCCTTAGAAGGACGCCAATCCTATTGGATTAGCATCCCACCTGTATGGCTTCATTTAACCTTAATTACCTCTTTAAAGATCTTATCTCCAAATACACTCACATTGAGGGGTAGGTTAGGGCTTCAACATATGAACTGGGGTGGGAGAGGTGACATAATTCAGTTCATGACACAAGATTTGTATTTAGAAGATACAAGTTCTATCAGCCTTGTGCTATTGGGGCAAATATGTAGTTTCTCTAAGCATCTCTTTCCTTGTAAAATAGTGACAATAATAAGTTTATGTCCAACTACTTATAATTACTTAACCCAAATTTCAAATTGTGTATTGCAAAACTTTCTATTGGCAGGGAGGTAACAGAAAATGAGGATCATTTCTCAGTAAGTGAAACTGAAATAAAGGATGTCATTAGAACTTTAGAGTTCAAATTAGAGGTTGTCCATTGGCAGCCCATGGGCCAGAAACAGCTTGCAAACTGGCTGTTAGCCTGCACAGTATTTAAAATTTTTTAAATGAGTTGCCAACTTTTAAAAGTCAATTGAATTCCCATAAAAATCTGGATTTCCAACTTAGCGTCTTTCTAAGCCTGGTGGTAATAGACTGGCCCTGGGTGTCAAGGCTGGCACCAGAGACACGGTTTTTCCACTGAGCCACAAACCCTGTGGTGTCTGCACATTGGCAATTGTTTATTATCACATTTGGGCTGTTGACAGAAATATAATATGACTTATACTGGGTCTCTAGGTTGTCGCCTCAATCAACCAATTATATTAAACCATAGGTTGTTGAATAAAGAAGCAATAAAAAATAAGTCTTTGTAGTTTAGTCATAAGAAGAGAGGGAATAAATAAAAGCAGTCATAAGGAGTTATAGGAAGGGAAAGAATGAACATAAAAGTTTCCACTCCATAATAACACATGTAAATGAGGGATTCCTGTTTACACTTGTGGAGATTCTGATTCACCATAAAAATAAACTGCACAAGTTACACAAGCCCACTCACTGCAAACAGACATCCACTCCACGTTGATATATTAAAAGCCTTTATGTTAGAATTAACATTCTTCTAGCAGTTTCTCCAGCCGTTGTTTTGATTGAACTGTTAGCTCTACTTTGTGGACAGCGCTGCCACTGAAATCCCCCTTCATTCATTTGGAAATGAAGATGAATGCCTGGGAGAACATAAGGCTGACTCTGATGGACTTCACAGAAATAATCGGCATGAGGCACGCAACCTGAACATTAGCGGCTGAATGGCCAGTTTGGAAGAACTGGGAAGGACAGGGCTGCTTTGCACTGAGTCATAGCCTTCAAACAAGGCTTTGAGTCAGAGCTATCAGGCGAGGGCTGCTGTTTTCCTGGCTCATGATAAGCCTGTCTCTTTTTATCCAGAGGTTGGGCCTGTGATTTAACATAGCAATGACAGCGATAGTTATCCCAAAAAACATCCTTCACAACTCTTTTCTAATACAAATCACTTATTCTTTGTAAAAGATGAGTGAGTCATGCAAGGAGCAGACTGCCCATTAGTGGAACTTTGCTAATTTGCTCTTTAATTAGTTTAGTGGCATATAATTATTTGAGGTCAAATAATAATTAAATTTTTGTACACTCCTTTTTTTCCCTGGTAAATTACCACTGGACCACCCTCCATGATAAAGGATCTCTGAAAAACACACAGGATGCTGCTGTATAACACAAGGAAGTGTGTGATTTTTCCTTACAAATGTCCTTTTTTTAAAAAATTCTTCATGAAAAGAATCATTTTATCATCATTCTTCAGAACTCTCCTTTTAAAATAAAAACCATTAGCTAAAATATAGTAAACTTTATTTTTCTAATTAAGTGAGTTAACTGACGAAAACATATAAAATGCATCAGCTTTTAATTTTCTAAATAACGACTATTAGTTAGACTTATGAATATTAAAATGGACTTTCTTCTAGAGAACTCCACCAAGAAATTTTTAAGTATTCAGAAAGGTAAAGTTGGTTTTCTCACTGACATTAACAAAGTAAATGAATCATCTAAATTCTCCTCAGTTATTTTTTTTCAGAAGCAAGTACTTGATTGTTATTTAAGATGATTCAGCTAAAATCTCACAAAGTTCTACTTAAAAATTAAAACCTAAAAATTTATTTTCTCCTTTTGGCTTAGGGATTTGAGAAACCATGTTCACAACTATAGTTATATCAAAAGAAAATGTGATTTAGGAAATGAGTTTAAGAGAAGCAAGATTTATATCATGTTCATAAGCAGTGAGTGACTCAGAAAGGCTGTCTTTGGATTAAAAAACTATATTAACAAAAAAAGTTTTTTCAACTTTTTACCCATAAAATTGTATATATATATATATATATATATATATATATATATATATATATATATATATATAGTCTTGCGAGTGAAAGCTATGTCTCTACCATGTTGCATCCAATGACTAGCTCTGAGTGGATTGAATATAAATTCTGGTGTGTACCATAATCTTCTCTAGAAAGAAAATGCCTCACCCAAAAAGATACGTTGATTATATTAATATTTATAGAAGATTTTCAACAGGTCCTTTGTTAATGTCTGTCTTTACTTAGCCAGACCGTCATAGCTTTTGTCAGTTATTAGAAAAGAAAGATCTCCAGATGATTCTTGTTTTACAAAAAATAATGTAATGCAGTTCTATCTAGTCATTAAAATTAGTCTTACAAGGACCTTTACTAACAAAGCATTTTGTGAGATTTTTTAAAATTAATGTAGACTCTTTTGCACAGAATTGTCATGAATTAATGAGACATCGCAATAAGTACACACACACACACACACACACACACACACACACACACACACACACTAAAAACCAGGGCCAGTTGAACTGATTTTCTCATTGTCCTTCAAATAGAACAAATTTTTTTTTTCCTGCTGCAGAGTCTTTGCATTAGCTACGTCGGTCTGGGACACCCTCTCTAACCTGAGAACAGGCCTTTCCTTCTTTATCATTCTGGTTCAGTTGAAAAGTCACCTTCTTAATGAGGCCTTATTGAACTATTCAATCTAATGAGCCCTCTGTCCCTAGACCACCCTACTCTAATTCCTACAAAACACCTTCTGCTATCTGACATTTTTATATTTACTTGTTTGTTGGAAATCTTCCTCTCTTAGAGTTATTTAAGTTAGTAAAAGAAGTTTATAAATCATTTTAAAACTAAGAACATCATTACTTGGCTTTGAGGCAGTGTGAAATCAATTTATTTTGATGACAGTGATAGCTCATATTAACAGCAGGTCTCATGCAACTTTCAAACAATTTAACAAATAAAATGGGAAAATAAAATATCAATAAAAACTAACAAATATGTCAAAATCTGGTGTCCATAACCATGAAAAGCTTTGAGAACCATTGGATTTAAATATTTCTTGCACTGTTTTTAGAAACTGATTCAAAAGAAACTGACATCAGTAAAAACTGGTGCCTTCGGCCAGATTTTCATGTAAATGGATTAATTGTCTAGAAAGAGATGTATGTTATCTTTGATCTAAACCTGCTCATCAGTAGGAAGAGCGAGAGGGGCTGGGTTTAAGAGAGAGTTCTTATGATAACATTTATGTGATTTTTATTTTTATTCAAAATGTACATATTTATAGTACACAATGTCAAGTTTACGTAAGGTTCAATATGAGAAAAAGCATTGCCCTATCACCTCATTCTCTACTACCACTCCCAATTCCTGCTCCCCAGAGGCAACATATTTCAACTATCTTAGCCTTTTATTTTGATCTTTACCTTATATTCTTAAATAACATGCTTATAACTCTATTTTTTTATTTTTATTAAGTTTATTGGGGTGACATTGAGTAGTAAAATTATATAGCTTTCAAGTGTACATTTCTATAATATGACACATCATCTATATATTGCATCATGTATTCACCACCCAAAGTCAATTCTCCTTCTATCACTGTATATTTGACCTCTTTTCCCTCTTCTACCACCCCTCGCCCCCATTACCCTCTGGTAACCACTAAACTCTTGTCTATGTCTATGATTTTTTTGTTTGTTTGTTTGTCTTGTTCGTTTGTTGCTTTCAGTTTTATATCCCACTAATGAGTGAAATCATATGGCTCTCGACTTTTTCTGCCTGTCTTATTTCACTTAGCATGAGAATCTCAAGATGACTGCATTTCTTGAATTTTGAATTGTAGATACCTAGAGACTTCCTATTGTGGAAATGAGGTTTTTATCTCATATACCCTCCCAAGTTCCTCACTCACACCTACATACCTACCTTCAATTTCTTTATCTTCCAAATTTAGTTATGCCATCATTCTTAGTTATATCAGCATTCACTTTTCAATTTATTAGGAGTATATAAATATTATTCATGAGCTGAGACATGTAGTTTCAATTAATTATTTTTTTCTTGTACAACTTTTATTTTTTTCTTTAGTCAATAATAATTCAGTCCTAATTTTGCTCATTTTTCCCAGAATCATAAATATCCCCATAACACATCAAACACATCAGGTATTTTATGTGTTTCAGTCTCTTAAAGACAGCCTAACAAAAGCCATCCATTTATTCTGTTCAAATCTAGACTAGTTACTCTCTAGACCGTCTGCATAACTATTATGTTATAGTCTCCCTTCATCATGTATCCCATTGTTTCTCTTATATATACCCATGTTAGATTCTCTATTTCCTGGATACCAAGGCATCCTGTTTCTTGATATTCTTAGATTTTTCAGAAACTCTCTGAGATAGGTAGGTTTATTTTTGAATCTTTCATGTCTGACAATATCTCTCCTGTTCCCTCATACTTGACTGCTAGTTTGAATGGGTATAAAATCCTAGGATGAAATCTTCCTTCAGAAGTTTGACTCCATTGCTTCACTATGCAGTATTACTGTCATTCAGATACATGATTCTTTACTATGTGTCTTCTGTTTCTCTCTCTCTCTCTCTCTCTCTCTCTCTCTCTCTCTCTCTCTCAGCATTTATAAGTTTCTCCTTTTCTCAACTGGTCTGAAGTCTCATGTGCCTTAGCACATATCTTTCTTTGTCCAGTGCGCTAGGCAATTTTTGGGCTCCTTTAATTTCAAAACTGATATTTTTCTATTCTGAAACATTTTTAAAATTTTTTCTTTCCTCCATATTCTCTGTTCTGCTTTCTAGAATACTTTGTTTAAATTTTGCACCTCTTAGATTGTTCCTGTAACTTTCTTTTCCCTTTTATTCTATTTTTCAATTATTTGTCTTTCTGTACTAATTTTTAGAATATTGCTTCAACTGTATTTTCCTGTCCTACTGAATTTTCATTTCAACTGTAATAAATTTTAACTTCCAAGAGCTCTTTTTTGTTATCTGAATGTATTTTTTTTCTTGTTCTTATTTCATGAATGTAGTGTTTTTTCTTATCTTTCTTAAATATTAATGTTAAGGTTTTGTTTGTTTGTTTTTGAGATTTTCTTCTCACTGCATTAACAATATTTCTTTTAGGTTTCTTTTTTTCTTTTGTTTTCTTTTTCTGCCTCTGTTTTTCATTTTAGAAACTTTTCTTAAATGTTTGGATATTTGGCTGTCCAGTTTGTTTGTTTTTTAAAGAATGGGACACAAAAGAGCTGAATGAAGAGACATGTATGTGGACTAGTGGGCTTTGCTAAAGGTAATCTGGCTGTGACCCTTCTTGTTACTAACTTTAGGTCTCTTTTCATGGGCTAATCTGATTTTCCATAAGAAAACTTTCAAACTTTTGCCTCAAAGGTATTAACCTGATTTCCATTGTCCTGGGGGCTGTTTCAAGGAAGAAAGCTGGATAGCTGGATATGTTAGTTCAATATGTACACATTTACCTCATCCCCTGTTTTTGATATGGTATTTTTACCTGTATCTACTGCTCCTTCTACCCCAAATCCTCTAGTTTAGCTTCCATAGAGGGTAAATCCCCAGGCTTCTACTAAGGTCTTGAAGTGTGTGTGTGTGTGTGTGTGTGTGTGTGTGTGTGTGTGTGTGAGTGTGTGTGTGTGTGTGTGCTTGTGTTAGGGAACGACTGCCCAGCTGCAAGAAGCGGTCTCATTTCTTTTTCAAAGACTTTTAACAAATTCTTCTTTCATCCACTCCTCCTTTACAGTATTGTCAATAATACCTGTTCTTGCAAACTCCTGAGTCATTTTAGGGTTCTGTGTTGCAAATCAGTAAGTTTCTACATTACTCACATTATGGCTCAGGTTTCACCTATCAAATATCTATTCCTTTAATTTTCATTTATCCCTTTGGCTCCATTTTATTATCTTTTGAGTATATGCCATGTTATATACCATTTAGGTCATTTTAGTGGGTTTTCAGGATGGAGAGATAGTATATGCTTATCTTAGATGTGCCAGTTAGCATCTACAGCAGCTGAGGTAATCTCAGGAAGATTTCATACATATGTGTGTGTGTGTGTGTGTGTGTGTGTGTGTGTGTGTATTTGGGAAATATATATATATATATATTTGCTT
The DNA here is from genome assembly GCF_057876585.1 of Rhinolophus sinicus. Classification (NCBI taxonomy): domain Eukaryota; kingdom Metazoa; phylum Chordata; class Mammalia; order Chiroptera; family Rhinolophidae; genus Rhinolophus; species Rhinolophus sinicus. Next base: position 101,633,127 of record NC_142515.1, on the reverse strand, counting down.
TTAGACTGAAAGATCTTTGGGATATAGCAAACCCTCCCAAAATTAGTAAATACTTCTGGATTTTTTTAAGTGAGAGAAACCAGAAAAGAACTAACATTTATCAGGCAGTTAGTTGCAGAGTACTAGCTTGGTAGTTTATATGCTTTATGTAAGTAAGTTTTCTTGACAAACCTACAAAGTAGTTACTGTTGTCCCCACTTTTAAGATGGTAATCTGAGCTTAGAGAGGCTGGAAAACTTAGTTATATAACCAGACACTTCAAGAGCCAGAATTTGCAACCAGTCTGTGTAATTTCAAAGCTCTATCTTATTATTCATAATCATTGAAAATTAGTTATCAGGACATTAATAATTAATCAACACTGAATCTGTACCTCTAAGAGAAATAGTACTGTGAATAAAATAAATGTATTGTCATCTTTTAGAGATTCAAAGTTAAATTCAGAAAATGAAATTTAGGTCTATAAATTAAAAGGATATAGGAAAAGTCATGTTGGGAAGTAGAAATGACATTAATGTAATATTTGTCTTTAGTTACCATGTGTAAGGTACTGTGCTAAACACTTAACAACATTATCTCATTTAATTATAAAACAACAGTGTTTTTAAGACAGGGAAGTGAGAACTTCATAAGATTAAATAAATTAGCCACAGTTACACAGCTGTGAAAAGCAGGCTTTGAAACAAAGTCTGTCAGACTCCCAACTCGCAACCACTGTATACATTACCTCCCAGAGGAGTGCAGATTGGCTGACCATAGGCCCAGCTCTATACTTTATTATTAGTTTACTGTGATCATTCACAATTCATGGAATCTCTGACAGTATAGCCTTCCTCCTCTGTAGAATATGGGAAAGATGGTCTTAACCAGGTTTACCATAGTGCAGATCCACACGTCTGTGACCACAGCCAACTTTGTTCCTCAACCATTAACCTATCCTATAATGAAACAAATGACTAAATTACAAGGCAAAGAAATTCTGAAACCCAACTCAGTGGGGGTCTCAATTTGCCCTAATATCCTTTCATACTCGATTAAATGAAATTGGAAGTTGCCTTGGAGACAGAAAGCAGGATCTGGTATCTACAATGGGGCCTAAACTGACACAAAGGTAGTTAGAAATAATACACTAGTGAAAGATTTATTTTTGTCGTTATAGGAGAACCTTGAATAAAAGAGAAAGAGAATAATGTTTGAAAAGGAGATGAGTTTTTTTTTAAGAGTTTTTGGCTTATTTACTTAGAAAGGCTAAAAACATTTTAAAGACTCCCTCAATATATGAAGACAACCTGTGAAAAATGAACATCACAGTGATTTTTTTAAATATACAAATACACTGTTGCCTTTTTGGTGTGGAGATCATGAGAAATGAATATTGTAGACTTAGAAGATGTCAACGTGTTATAGAGTTGCAAGAATATAGTGATAAAAGTCTCTGGAATGCCAGAACAATGAGATAAATGACTGGTATTTAAAATTTTTAATTTAAATCCTAAGACTTGCAAGAGAAAGACTGAGTGAGTAAAAGTACACTTGAGTCCCATTTTCTTGCTCTCATTTGAATATTCATAAAATCATTTTTAAAAATATTTAAAACAGCCAATGTGAACAAACGGATTGAATACCTTCTACAATCTCTACCATCTCCAATATTTCTGGGGAAAGATCAATAAATTGTACTAACAATTGATCTGAGCCTAGGACCTCAACAAAGGAAAGACCCAGCCCAGATGACAGGTTGCTAGGACAGGACTGGAAATAGGTCTCACATGCTGTAAAAACCACACTTGGGGATGTCTGCGGCCTCCATAGGAACACTGGGACAGGATCTGTGAGGAAGCAACTGGATTAATAAACAGTCTGAGCCCGGAATCGTACTCCAGTCCCTGATGTGCAAGGAGCACAAGAAAGTTACAACCAGGTTCATATCAGATAAAAATAGATCCCCAAGTAGTAAGTGGAATGCCCAAGCACAATATTGAGGAGTTTAAATGGAGATTAAACTAAGGACATTGACTCAGGCTGACATGTTACTATATTCCAAATTCAGCCTGCTTCCACCTCTCTTAATAGTGTAAGAGTATCTCTTGACCAAGTTATGACCAGGCACCCAGTTACATTCCTGTGTGGACACATGTTTCACTGGATTGGCATAAACAAATAACTTAGTATACTCAGACATATGTAAGCACCACCATCTGTCCAAAGAGAGGTTTATGATATTCTAAGACATCTAATCAATTTGTCACCAAACACATTCCCATTGTGAACATTGTGGATGTCAGAGTTCAGAATGCTGTCTCTAATGACCTCAATTATATTACGCTACAAGCGATTCACCAGACCTTCTCATAATTGACTGAGTTTATGGGGGCGGGGGGAGAAATAACTCTCCTTTCTTGTGATTTGATATCACCATGAGTATGCTGAGTATTTCATTGGAAGGAAGAGTATACCAAGGTTTGCCTTCATTAATAATCTCCGTTGTTTAAAGATAAAAATCCCAGTTTTTCCCTGAGTTCAAAGGAGTAAGAAAGTAAGTTCCATAAATCCACCATTTAAACACTGCACTTAGAAGACACTGAGACTCAAATTTTAGTGTATATTGCAAACCCTTGGAGAGCTAGTGTTAAATACAGAATCCCAGGCCCTATCTCCAGAGATTCTGATTCAGTAGGTCTGGGTTGGGACCCGGGAATGTCAATGTTAAATAATTTTCCCAGTCGGTCCTGACACAGATGCTCCAAGACCACTACATGAGAAACACTGCTGACTAATGTTCCTCTGTGTGGTCCTTCCACAATCATTAGGAAACTCAACGAGTAGCCACATGGAAATTGTTATATACTTTGTTCCAGGAAGAATGACTTATCCTCTTTCTTTGCACCTTACAGAAAACTATATTTTTTAAATGTATTATGATCTCATCTCTGAAAATAAAATTGTTGGGTTTTATTCAATATTCACATTATATCATAATTCCTCATAAATTATATCCATTTGATGTTTTTAGCATTTTCTACTTTCTATTTTCTATCCTATCTTGGAATTGAACTTTGGTAGCTAGGTCCCTTGCACTTCAAAGAAAATCCTAGTTGAAGGCTCAACATTTTCAGTGTCATCACTAATGGCTCCTGTTATCATTGCTGACATGAACCTATGAACTACTAAACTAAGCTTGACTTAATTCATATTAATCAAGATGTCAGATAGAAACACTTATTTGACTTACAGGTCTCCTATTTTCTTCCCTTATAAAAGGTGTCATCATATCAGTTGAAAATTAAACTGTGGCTTAAAGTCAAGTGGTTAAATCAATTAAAGGTATCCTTCGATGTTTAAGAATACAATGCTCAACTTATCACCAAGAAACTATTACAGGAGGAAAGCTAACACTACCAGAGTGCAGGGGAGACCGTGTTAAAGACAAACAGAAGAGGGCAGGCAAGAGAGTGAAAGATGTGTAGAAGGTAATAGAAGGAAGGAGAAGAACAGAAAGGAGTGAGCTAGCTTAGTGACTCAGGAAGACATCGTGCCTGACATTCAATAGTTGTTTAATGTTTTTTGTGGGATTCAAAACCCTGTGGAATTTTTTTAAGATTATGATCAAGTCACTTATATCCTATATGGCCCCATTTCCATCATACGTAAAATATTGATTGTATTGCACAAGCGTTATAATAGAAATAACTTGAAATGCATTATAACTACACATTTCTGGAGGCAACCAAGAAACCATGTGCTTGGCTCTATGAATAGAATGTTTTAAAAGGAGGCAGACTGAAAAGGGAGCTGATGGTAGACTTATAGAAATTATATAACTCTTCCAAGAGACATTTAAGATATGTTACTTTCTATTTCCTTTGTTCTACCTTTGTTTCCAAAGGACCTAACATATTTATAACCAAAAAGAAGCTGTATTTCTCCTATTTCTCAACGCATAAGATGGGGTGCTAGAAAAGAAAGCAAGAGCGTAGCACTGAAATAGGGTAAATTTTGGACGCAGCAAAAAAGTTGATTGTCTTATTTCTGAAAATACTTTACATACGGATAGAGCAGAGCATAATTTATCGTGAATCCATTGAAGCTTAAGTTTCAGGACCCCTCACTGGCCACTTTAGAGAGTGATGAAAATGGTAGTGTGAATATTTATCAAAGAACTTCAGCCCATCTATATATTTTTATAATAATGTTAATGGTAAAAATAATAATATAACTGACAGTTACTGAGGGATTACTATGTGCCAAGTATGGTGCTAACTACCACATATGCATTATCTTATTTAATCAAAGAAACATCACAGGAGCTTAAGAAGATGAATGCCACAACACTGTCAAAAAATAGTGGTCTTTGTTCTCCACCTGTCACAAATGTCCATCAATCAATTAGTAGATCATGAGCAACTTGAAGGTAGTGTGGTCTCTTATTCATCTTTGTCATTTTCAGTAGCACCTAGAAATAAAGCTGTGAACAATTGAATGCCTGAACTAATTAATATAATTTTGCTGCCTACCCTCCGACAATACTGGATACTGTAGAATACAAAGAATTATAAAATATTCCCTAATTTCAAGGGGTGTGTGTGTGTGTGTGTGTGTGTGTGTGTGTGTGTGTGTATAAGGATCTAGAAAAAAGAAAACAAATAGCACTATAACAAGTAAAACACAGTGTGGTACAAACCAAAAATATCTCATCTTATCTTCCTGTTTGTTTAAATCAACAATTTCCTCAAAAAGCAGAAAATGGTAAGACAAAAGACCAGGTTGAAACTACCATACATTTTATGGATATTTCTCTCTGCTTTTTTCCCATCAGTGCAACTTGTACTGGATTTTTCATTTCGCAAAAACAAGTCCTCTGAATTATGAGAGTCTCTCATATTTTCTTTTAAGGACATATACCTCTCCTTTCTGATGCTCAAAGTTGTATTTGCATTGGTTTCTTCATTGTTGTCATTGTTCACTGACCTCATAGTTACTTTTATTTTTTTGAGTCTCTTTAGGAGTATCTTTGCTTCATTCCCCATCTAAACCCAGTTTAGTTATCTAGTACATCTACTATTCCTTTTTCTCAAAAATGCCCCCCTTACTTTCATTCCCACTTCCACCATTATAATCAAAGTTACATTACCTGTGGCCTGGCCAATTATACAAATAATCTGGCTAATCTTCCCACTCCAATCCGTTCATAAAATGGTGACATATTAAACTTCCTAAAAGAGCATGTGTCTCTTAAAAAAACATGCACACACAGATGGAGTCTAAACTCTTCCTCTTTATTCAGTGATCATTTTATTTTTTAAAATATAACTTTTAACACTATTATTAGTAAACAAAGATGAAACCAAATAATTATTGAAGAGGAATTATTTTGAAATTAACCAAAGATTAATTGGGATGTATTATTTCAGCTCACATAATTATAATTATGTATAAAATTATCGTAAGTAGATATAGATGATATCACTAGTTTTCTTAGACTGAAAGATTGCCTCTGGGGGGAAAATGGTTAAAGTCATTGAATTTATTTTGTAAGCTTAATTTATATGATTTCTTAATATTACTTGAGTATAAAATAATAATAATAAAAAGGGAAAAGAGGGGAATATATGATTAAAAATGTTCAAGACAGTTAAAATATGGCAAATTGGAAGGTGGGGGGAAATCACAGACGTTGGAATTAACTGTCCCCGCATCCTGTCTCAGCTCTGAAAGCTATATGTGAGTTTATTTAAATTCTCTCAGTTTTTTTCACCAAACTAATTTTCAATTACTTCTTACTTGTTAGCAAATAATAAGTTTAAATAGGTCATTGAAGATATGGCCCCTTCCTGCTTCTCTTTATTCCTTCCTGCACACATTTTATGTGGTCATGTTGTCCACATTTTCCACCAGATCTTTTAATATATTTATCATAGTTATTTTATAGTCTTCATCTTTTGATACCAACATCTGGGCCGTCTTTGGGTTAGTGTCTGTTAGCTATTGTTACTCTTGATTATGGTTCTTATTTTCTTGCTTCTTTGATGTTTCACAATATTTTAATGTTTGCTTAACATTACATATACAAGAAAAAACAAATGAGGCTGAAGTAAATAAATAATCTTTATGTCCAGAAAAGGGCATGCTTCTTTTTGTCAGGCCTCTATCTTGGGATGGGGGAAGAGAGCATCAAGTCAATCGAACTTGTTGTTGAGGTAATTCTGGACTTTGTGGCAGCTTTCGTTAGATCCAGGTCACCCACACTGGTTTCATTTCTAAAGCAGGCCGTGGTATCTGAGCACCAGTGAGACACTGAGACCCCTCTGTGTTTTATAGCTCAGTCCTCAGCTTTCCAAACTGCAGGAGGTTGATCACTGTGCTGCCCTGTCCCCTGCCTTCAGTGGGACGTAGTCAAGGAGAGTTTGCTAATAAGCACTGTGGAAAGTTTGGTCCACCAGGTGGGGACAGGTGGGGCACCTCTTACAGCTCCCTGCCCTATCCTACTCTTTGGCTCACTACCCATGTGCACTCAGTAAAAGCCCTGTGGGAACGATGGCAGGTGGGTGTAGACTCACTTTGTGACAAGGCTCCTTGGAGTTCACACCAGCCCATGGGGCTGTGAAAAGTCCATTAAACATTGGCCTGGTTTTTACTTAGCTCAGTCTATGGTATATTTGCTTTTTAGTCATAGTGCCCCCAGGGATGAAAACAATCCAGGGTATCTTCTCTCTTAGAAAGGTTTTGTGACTCTCTAAAATTTAGTTCATTTCCATTCCTTTGTGTCCTTTGGTGAGTTTTGAAAAACAACAAAGATTTTGTAGGTTATCTGGATTGTCCTTATGGTTTGTTAATGAATATTTATTAGGAGGCTAGAACATGACTTCCACTGACTTTTCCAACCTTTCTTTCCACTGTTCCCAACCCCAAACCCCAGAGTTGTTTTACTCTGATTTACTATTTATTCTTGAAATATTCCATATCCATCTCCGACCATCAGCCTTACTCAAATCTAACCTGACCAGTGAGGCATTTGAAAACCCACCGCGGCCCACAGGCACGTCGCCTACCTTCATATCACTGATTACCAATGCCAATACCACAGGAATACTGCCGTGAGTGGGACAGCACTGCTCTGCAATTTTTAAATGCATACATCTGATCATTCCACAGAATGCCAGCCCTTGGAAATCAGGGACCATCTTACATCATTGTTACCTCCCTTACATCATCTAGCAAAATGCCTTGTACAGAGTAGGTGCGGACTGAGTCCTCAGAAAATCAAAATCCTCAACTATTCTTGCCAACTGACCAAATCCTAGGCTCCCATTCTTGGTCTTATTTACTGTCATGGAAGATGGCCAGTCCTGTTTCCAGTGAATCTGGGTTCCTATTGTGACTGGTCTTTAGATAAACATAGCAGAGTGATAATGTTCAGCAGGTGGGAACTGCCCTGTCTCTGGCGTGTGAGCATGAGCAGTCATATGCATTCTCTGGGCTTAATCACTACAGTCCAGCTTCATGAATCGCAATAGCGTGTATATCAGTGCATACATCAGAATAGCACAAGAAAATTTACAATGGAATTGTGAACCTATTTACAGTTCTCATAGCTGTCCAATTATAAGTCTGCTGAAAATATTTACCTCGTATCAGGTAGAATACTGGCTACAATAGTAAACGAATGTGTCATCTCTCTTGGAAATAATTTGAAATGTACAAAGATAGACCTAAAAATCAAGGTAAGTAAAGCAGATGACTACATAAAAAACATCATCTAGGTATCACCTTCAGAGGGAAAAAGAAGAAGGGAAATAGAGGTATAATCCTTTATACATCCTTGGGAAAAGACTCAAAACTTTAAAATAAACATAGTATCTATAAAAAAATCAAAATACAGTTAAAACTAGGGCCTCAGAGCTATGAAAGGGTTGGAAAAGCCAAGTGGCTTTCATTATTTCCAAAAGCTTGTATGTGCCTTAGGATTAAATAAATTGATTCTAATTTATTTAGGTGCCCCTGCAAACACGAATGGTAAATCATCCTGTATGTGTTGCTCAATTTCTAACTATGCATTTAATAGCGGGAACATGTACAGTGTCCCTAATAGACTTGTACCCATTTTTTTCTAAAAGAATTTTAGGCATGTTGAAAAATTCTTGCTATTTCACCAAAAAAGCCAGCCACATGGTCATTAAAATTTTCTGTGGCATTTAAACTTAATATGACTAAGACGTGGTTATAAAATAAAATAACACTCCATATTGGGAAACCTTTTAAAAAGCTGAATGAACCTTTTTATTCTACATACATCAGACTCTTAATGGCTTTTCAACAGTTTAGGCCATTTTGTGAAATTGCCACAGCTGCTTCACATTAGCGCAGAGGTTTTGTTATAAAGGGGAGCGTACAAGCTGCGAAGTCAAACTCCATCGCCCCAAAGTTGATTTTGTTATTTATTCCTTGTGGGTCTCATGGTTTGTTTTGTTTTCTACTTAATGAAGACTTTCCAGGAATTTCCTAAAGTAAAAGCAAAAAGAAATCGATATTATGTTCTCCTTGATGAAAATACCCAAACAATTCAATTCAATTATTTATGGAGTGTCTAATCATACCTGGCAATAGGCCTATTAAAATATCAAAATATATCCTCAGAACTTCTGAAATCCGTACTTGTCATTTCCCCGAAATTGCAGGAACAAGGAAAATAGTCCAGCATAAACACATTGTTTTATAAAGGAGGAAAATTAATATTAAATATCATTTTTTTATTTAAAAAAATTTAAATAAAGTTAGTTTGTTCCTTACTACTCAGAATATTGCTTTGAAGTGGGTACATTATGAGAATGAGCACTTAACAAGTAGAAAGCCTAAGGAAACCCTTGCTACTTTTTTTGTAGACCACATAGCATTTTACATGTGAAGCCAAAGAAAACCTTTACAATGGCTTAATATGGGCTTAAGAAGACCTATAAGGTCTCGTTATTTCCAGTGACCTTACCTCATGCAGAAAAAGCTCCCTGCTTTTAACCTAGATTGCTTTGATTTCAATTAAAATGATTTCAATCATCTGAAAAACATTAATAAATCTTTCTTAGTAATGTTACTAAATCCTGAGATCTGTCCTTAAATAATTAAATAAAATTGTGGTTTTTAAATGTTCCCAAAATAAAAAGTCTGAATAATTCCCAAGGAAGGTAGAAATTTGTTAAAATCCACAGGCCCTCAACTTGCGAGCAGCATGGGAAATGGAAATCTGGCAACTGTACAGTAGCCAAAATGGACTCCTTTTTATCTTTTTTTTTTTCCTGAAGAATTTAGTTCAGTGGCCTACATTGATAAGAATTAAATTTACCTTAGCTCTTTTTAACTTTGTATTTTTATTCTTAATCAAAAACCATAGGCCAGAATATCTTCAGAGCCAACTATTTGAGATTACATCTTTCACACGTGGATCTCAAAGACTTTGGTTAGCACTAACTGATTTTTCCAACAGCCAGTGGAATAAAAAAAATATAGCTGTCAAACAAAGGTGTTTGTAGATTTGATTCCTGTTTTATACATAGGAAAAATAACTTTGTTCCTATCTACAGAAGATAATTAAATTGAATATAATTAAGTAAGTGTTCGGGAGTATCTAAATTTATAAATTAAATTGAGTACATGGCCAGATAGATCAACAATTACAAGATGCAATCATGATGGGAGTGGTGGGGGTGGAGAAGAAAGACAATAGAAAGAAAGAAAAAAGAAGAAAGGAAGAGACAGAGAAAGAAGGAAGAGAGAGGTAGGGAGGTAAGGAGGGAGGGAGAGAGGAAAGGAGGGGAAATTGACTCTCAAATGCTCAGTTTATAGGCTCCCTGTAGACATTGTCTCAGAAGGGAAAAGAAGCTTATAGTTTTCTATATTTATATATGATAGTTAAAATTCCATATATTTGACTATTATTACATATATTTTTAAAACTCTATACAGGCTATAGTGGCATCATTATATACATACATTCAGAATCCTTTTCTCCTAAAATTTATACATTTGGGCAAAGAAAAGGCAATATTTATATATATAATCTAAAATTCCTCAAACTGAAATTTGATGTCTGTCGTTTTAAACCATAATACTAATATCTTATTCAAAAAAGAAGTCCAATAAGTCAATTCTAAATTTGGTTTTCAATTCTACAAGCTTAAGTGCTCTCTGAAGTCATTAATTAAAGACTTAACTGGCAATTTTTTTTACTATTAGAAATTCTAAAGTTTGACACATTTAAACAGAAGAGTTCACTAGCGTTCTATGTCAAATTATCATTCTATGTCAGCATAATATGATTTAATAGTATGATTTAAATCATAGTATGATTTAATTTTTTGTAAGTAGAATAATTATGTTTATTGTCTACATTTCAATTATCATAGAGTGTCATTTCTAGGATCTTATATTTTTTTTAATTATCAAAATTAAATAGAAATGTTATATGTTTTGGCACTAGTATTGAAATTATCCTTAAACAAAATACAGGGTTATAATACAAACTCTAAGCCAAGCCAAAAAATGAAAAAAGAAAAAAACGAAAGAACTTTTCTCTAATATCATGGCTATAAGAATGTGAGGTTTCTTGGCACATTTTAATCAATATTAATAGTCTCCATGGAATGATTGAGAAACTGAAGCCAAATGTTAATTTAAAAGAATGCTTAATGATAATTAAAATCTAATCAATCATAGAAATTTTGTCTTTATAAACAGTTAAGGACTATTTTAATACTACACAGATTATTTATATTTATAGTTATTGGCAAGCCTATTGCTCTTTTTATAAATATAATATTTAATAAGTAGTTCTTGTGATAAGCAGAAACAGTTTGTACTTTCTCAATGTTCTTAATTATTCAGAGACCAGCACATTTCAGTATTTATGAGGTTATTTTTTTGTACAAATACTTGTATCTTTTCTATTCACTTTCCATTTCTTCAAATATCCGGAAGCGATGTCATCAAGTAGATGGTCTTTATTTATTTATTTATTTTCTGTCATTTGTAAAGAGACTCCTGAGATAGAAAGGGAAATTATTTTTTTTATAACGAGAACAGGCTTGCATTATCAAATTATTCTCCAGTATAAAAATAAATATGAAAAGGAGCAACGAAGAGGAGATTATCTTGAGTTTAGCATTCACTGTGTGCCAGAGACAAACTGTTCTGTTTGCAAAATAAATGATGAATCACATAATAAAGTTTTACATTTGTATCCATTTGTACTTTTACTTTTTCTAAGACCTAAAAATTTGGCCTTTACAATAAATATAATATTTATCTGCCACTATGAAACCTTTGAATAATTTCATAATGATTTTGTTGTTATGCATACACTGAAGTACACACATCTTAACAATATTGCCTTCCAGTCCACGAACATGAATGCTTTATATTTATTTACGTCTTCTTTAATATCTTCCAATGATATTTTATGTTTCAGTGTACAAGTCTTTCATTTCTTTTGTTAAAGTTATTCCTTAAAATTTATTCTTTCTGATGCTCTTACAAATGGAATTGTTTTCTCAGTTTCATTTTTGGAGTGCTTATTGATGATGCATAGAAATACAATTGATTTTTGTATATTGGTTTTGTATCTTGCAACTCTGCTCAACTGGTTTATCAGTTCGAATAGGTGTTTTAGTGGATTCCTTAGGATTTCCTGGATACAAGATCACATCATCTACTAATAGAAATAGTTTTACGTTTTCTTTCCATCTGGATGCCTTTTGTTTCTTTCTCTCGCCTAATTTTTCTGGCTAGACCTTCCAGTATAATGTAGAATAAAGTGAGGAAAGCATTCTTGTTTGGTCCTGATTTCAGGGGGAAAGCATCAGGGCTTTAACACTAAACAGTGATAGCTGTGAGATTTCCTTGATAAAATAACATTTATTAGGTTGAGATAATTCCCTTTTATTCCTAGTTTATTTTATCATGAAATGGTGTTGATTTTGTCAAGTGCTTTTTCTACATACTTAGTTATGTGTGTTTTTTCTTTATTCTATTAACATGATTTATTACATTGCTTGATTTTCTTCTATTGAATTAACCTTACATTCCTGAGATAAATTCCACTCGCTCATGGTATATTTTCCTTTTTATATATTTCTGGACTCTATTTGCTAATATTTCACTGAGAATTTTTGTTTTCATATACATAAGATATATTGATCTCTTGGGGTTTTTTTGTTTTTTTCTTTATGAAATCTTATTCTGATTTTGGTATCATAGAATGAGTTGGTTGGGTACTCTTATTTTTTTGGAAGAGTTTTTGATGGATTATCATTAAGTCTTCTTTAAATATTTGTAGAATTCACCAGTAAAACCACCTGGGCTTGGACTTTCCTTTTTGTGTATTTTATAAATTATTACTTCAAAATATTTACGTGTTGTAAATCTATTCAGAATTTCTAGACCTTCATGAATCAATCTCAGTTGTTTGTGTCTTTCGGGGAATTTTTCCAGGTCATCTAGGTTTTATAATTTGTTGGCATAAAATTTTTCATTTATTGCCTTAAAATCTTTTTTATTTCTGTAAGCTCAGTGGTGATGTCACCTCTTTTATTAGTAATTTGAGTCTTCTGTCTTTTATTCCCCTTGGTCAGTCTAGCTAAAGATTTGTCAAATTTGCTGATCTTTTCAAAGAGCCAACTTTTGGTTTCACTGATTATCTCTATTGCTTTTCTATTCTGTCATTTGTTTCTACTCTAACCTTTGTTACTTCTTTCCTTTGGCTTGCTTTGGGTTTAATTTTCTCTTCTTTTTCTTGTTTCTTAAGATGAAAGTTTATGTTATTGATTTGAGATATTTCTTTTTTAATACAAATGTTTATAATTATAAATTTCCCTCTAAGCACTGCTTTAGTTGCATCCTATGAAGTTTGGTATGCTGTGTTTTTGTTTTCATTCAACTCAAAGTATTTTCTAATTTCACTTGTGATTTTTTTTTTTTTTTTTTTTGTATGTACTCTTCCAGGTTTCCTTGCTCATCACTATGTCTGGTGAGCTTATTCTTATTGCTGTTTGTAACAGCTGTTCATTATTTTTATTGATGTTTAATATTCCATTTAATAAATATTCTACAATTATTATCCATGCAACTATTGACGGGCATTGGTTTATTTGCAGTTTTTGTTAACTATGAATAAAGCTCCCATTTCTTTTGGTAGATGTATAGTCGTTTCTCTTGAGTATACTTTTAGGAATGAACCTACTTTTGAGGATAGGCTTAGTTTTAATATACTGTCCTGTGAGTCTGTGGTTCCTTGTGTGTAACTCAATAGCTTGAAGTCTAAGCAAAATAAAAGAAGGTTATACGAGCTGATGTAAATAAGGTATCTGTAAGGCTTTATTTGAACCCTTCTAATTTACTTGCTAAATACTTGGGGGTGGGGCACGATACAATTAAGTTTTTATATATGTGTGTGTAATTGGTCTGCTCTAGTGTGAGTATTTTGGGTTGGGTATTTATTTTTCACTTGTTCATTATGTTCAAGTTTTTAAAATAACCAAGTTAATTATATACATTTTAAAGTATGCATTGTGTGCTTTTAAGTTTGATGCTAGAGAAAGAAATTTGCATTAGTAAGTAGAAGCTGTTTTTTTTTTTTTTTACTCTTGTTCATCTGATATGATAAAATATTAATAAATTTAGGGGATGAGTACTCAGACTAGTTTAAAATTATCACAGGAAGAGTTCAAGGTCAGTAAATATAACACAGTATGATATATGAGGTAATTGGATCTTATGTTTATATAAAAGTAACAGTAATATATCAAATATGTATCTTTAAACATCATTATAAAATCCATACATGTGTAAATATGAATTTAACACTCCCTTTGCACTGAAGACCAAGGTGCATTTTAAATGTAATGAGTTGGAAACAGGAAAAGTTCTAGTTTCTTATGTTTTCTTGGTGAAAATGATATGAGTGTGAGTGAAAGTTTTTAGTTACAGTGTATCTGCAAGTTCATTTGGGTTCCACTATAAATTAAGCAGATCTCTAGAGATGAGGGCTGATGGAAGGAAACATAGTTAAGACTATCCACAAGTTATCAAAATCATTACAACTTTTTTTCAGAAGCAACCCTTCAGGAAAAGTCTCTATCTAATCACAAAATTCAAATGGTTTCTTCTATTGTGCTCTTTTGTTTGTGACCAAGAAGAATGTGTGGGAAAATAACCAAGTATTCCTAGGGTGCAAATCATTGAGAAAAGAAAAACATCTTCTCAACCCACCTTCATATGCTTTCACTCTCTTGTTTCCTTGAAAATGATTTTGAAGACACATATCTCACATACTCCTTAAGAAAATTCACATTTTACTAAGCACTTTGATAATAATTTTATGTTTTCCTATAAAAGACTTTTTAAATTTGGGCCTAAATTGTAGTTCATTATTTGGTATTTACCGCATTAAAATAACTAAGTAAAGTTTTAATTTCATTGACTTTTCTACTATAAGTTTATTTACTGAAAATTTGTAAAATAAATGTTAAAATAAGTCAAACCAAGAATGGCAGAGACTTTAACCTTACCTAAAGGTACATCACTAAGGGTAGTTTCTAAAACTTATTTCACACATCCATGAAACCAAGGTACTGTGGTCACCAGATATGAAAAGATGTTTCACAATCAACAAGCCTTAACCGTAGTTCTTCTGTTCTTATTTTGGTAAATGGATGAATGTTGCTACACACACACACACAAAAAAAATTATTTTTTATTAATTGCCTATTACATAGATAATACATTTTATTTAAAAATTTCTTTTTAAGTCCAATAATGTTTCACCTAACCAATTATAAGATGACAAGCCACATCATCATTTTTGCCATATTTTTTATTATACCCTTCTTTGTAATAATTGACAATTGCCTTTGTTTATATCATTACCAAATGTCAGGGAAAAGAAAAATAATGAAAATTTGCATTTGCTTTTAAAGCCGATATCTGTGTATCTCTAGTGTGTCAATGTTCATGCCAACAAAAGCCTGAAATCTATAAAGTTGACTTTGGTCTGTTCTTTCTAGAAAATCAACAATGTGTACTTATTTTGATAGAATAAGGCTTGGTTTGAAAAGTGGGTAACTTTTCCAAATTTAGATTTCCCTCAACCAAAAGCCTTATTTTGAAGTACTATAAATATTTGCTGAATATCATCATAAAGAACAAGAACAAAAAAATCATACCTAAGTAAGTAAGACTTTCTGGAGCCATGTGCTCTGAAAATGCCCCAGTAAAATTAGGTTTGGAGCACAAGAAATTTTAAGTGGTAACTTTGTCAAATAATATCATACAAGAAGTTCATTCTTATTATTGTGTACAAATCATAATTCCTTTTGCTTCTAAACATCCTGCTTCTAAGAAGTTCATAGAAGCTCATAACAGAAAAGGACCAGAGTTCATATAGTCCAATTATCACTTTTTATTGGATAATTAGTCATCCAATCTTGTCTTACACATTCCCAATAATAGAGAACCCACCGTTTATTATCAGCTCAAATGTTTAGAAACTTGTTTCTTACATTTCTTCCTTAAATTTATTTTTATATTCTTATATTTATTAAGGTCAATCTCCTCAATCTCTTCTCTTTGATATTATTTCTGCCATCTGAAAATGTTAACAAGAACAATCATTACCATTTAATGAGATCTTATTATATGTCAGGAATGACAATAGGCATTCACATAGATTTCCTCAGTTAATCTTCACAACTAACCTGAGAAATCATTAGCTTTCATCATCCCCATACTTCCTAGATGATACAAAGGGGTAACTTGCTGGATAGCATATTACTGAACGGCAAAGCAGTATTTCAAATCAAGATTTGAAGAAACTACGATCTTCGTTACATTGCTGTATTCAGATAATATTGATAGCATTTACAT
Source organism: Rhinolophus sinicus (assembly GCF_057876585.1). Taxonomy (NCBI): domain Eukaryota; kingdom Metazoa; phylum Chordata; class Mammalia; order Chiroptera; family Rhinolophidae; genus Rhinolophus; species Rhinolophus sinicus. The sequence goes on along the minus strand of NC_142515.1, from coordinate 101,617,221 downwards.
ATTTAAAAGTAAGATCATATATCTCTGTAAGTCAACTCCTTTCCCAGCTAAATGTGCCCAGTTCCTTCCACCATGTCTCCTATGTTAGTGTTTCTGTGATTATACTATCCAATCCACTCTGTTCTGGAAAGATCCACTTTGTCAATATCCCAGCAAAGTAAACTACCCAGATGGGAACACAATGCTCTGAGTCTTATCTATGTAGAATACACAAGCATAGTATAACCTCCCTTTCTCCAGAGAGCAACGTACCTAGTAATGCGACTGAAATGGCATAATTTTTTGAAGCCTCATTAGAGAATTAAATATACATCAACAAAAATTCTGAAATCTCTTTTATAGTTTCTGCTGTTTAGTCATATTACCCCAACTTGTACCTGTAGAATGGACCCTTTAAGCATAAATATATGCCTACATTTTTTTGTGGAGACTCATATTGAATTTTATCTTGTGTATATTGATCTATTAATTCTAGCTTGTGGAAATTATTTTAAAAAATGAAAATAACATCTATTGTGTTTGCTCTCTCTCATAGCTTGCAGTAGTTCTAAATTTTGACAATTGGCTATCTATGTCTTTATTTAAAGAAATATTTGAATGTTAACAAGGCAACTGTATAATAGAATACAGTAAAGGAGAATCCTTATAGAGACCAATTCCATATCTAAACCAGGGGAAGGAGAGAAGGAGGGAGGGAGGGAGGGAGGGTGGGAGGGAGGGAGGGAGGGAGGGAAGGAGGGAAGGAGGGAAGGAGGGAAGGAGGGAGAGAGAGAGAGACAGAGACAGACAGAGAGACAGAGAGAGACAGAGAGACAGAGAGAGACAGAGAGAGAGAGAGAGACTGACTTTTTAAAAGAGGAATAATAGAGAAAGTCACTAAGACATTCAAAGAGTTGACCAGATCATGAATAGTGAGTGGATGGATGGATGGATGGATGGATGGCTAATAGGACTCTGACGGAGTGATATTTTGTTAAGTAAGGTAATGGGATGCTAAAGAGAATATTCCATCCTTAGCCTAAGTGTGATACCTGAGGAAAGCCCACTGCATGAGGTCCCGCTTCTGTTTGACAAATATTGGTGAAAAATACGTTAAATTATGTAATAGCTTAGCCACTAAATAAAGCTTTAACCATGAATTACAGATCTTCTCTTTCAAAAAAAAAAAAAAAGTCAGCAGTACTTGACTATCAAGATTCCTTTCAAATCCAAGGAAAACAGGCATATAAAAAAGCCCAGTTCTTTATTTCATGCCCAGAAAGTAGGGGGGTGATTTCTTCTGGCACATTTTGTGCCTCAACATTAAGACTGAAGGTTAAATTTGTGCTGCCCTTTTCCAGCTGTAAAAACCCAATATTGAGCAGAGGTGCAATTTAAAGAGTATGAAATAGTATAGCTTCTCAAGGCACAGAAACAGGATCTATGAATTAAAATTTTAGAAAAATGAATTTGGCACAATTGAAGGAAAAGTTGTAAAGATTAGAAAGGGAAACTGATGTTATTGCACACCCCATGTGTGCCAATAAGTTTAAATATATGACAAGTTGACTCTTGTAGCTAAATGCTTCTGAACAGTTGATGAGAAGAGAACTCAATGATAAGTTTTAAGTGTCATTCTTTGTTGTAAGAAACAGATTTAATTTTAAATATTAAGATAACATTGTTCCTTTTCTAAGTAAACCATCCCAATGAGTTTCATATACATAAAAGTTAAGTAAAAATTGTCTTCTACAAAAAATGATTTAGCATGATTCATTACATAAGAAGCTAAACTATTCTGTGTAATGGGAGGGGAGAGTTGTCTATTTCCTTAGTGGTTGCTAATTCCTCTGTAAGCAGCAGAAAAAAAATACAATCAGAGTATCGTCTTCTCCTTAAACTCAGATTATTATTATTTTAAAGAAATGTTTATTCCCTTAGTATCAATTTAGAATTCCCTATAGTGATGCATTTGTATGTATGTGTGTGTATACATTTGTTTTAGTCTGTTCAGGCTGCTATAACAGGATACCATAGACTGGGTAGCTTACAAAGAGCACAGATTTATCCTGGAAGCTGGGTAATCTAAGATCAAGGTGCCAGCAGATTCACTGTCTGGTGAGAGCCCACTTCCTCATTCATAGTCACTCATCTCTCTGTGTCCTCACCTGGTGGAAGTGGCACAAGAGCTCTTTGGGTACTTTTATAAGGGCACTAATACTATTTATCCTAATAAAGTAATCACCTCCCAGAGACCCCACCTCCTAATACTATTCCATTGGGGGTTAGGTTTCAACATATGAATTTGGAGTGGGAGGACATAAATATTCAGTCTATAGCAATGTGTGTGTGTGTGTGTGTGTGTGTGTGTGTGTGTGTGTGTGTGTGTGTGTATAATAAAATTGGCAGGAAAAAATATAGGCCCGCTACTTACCTTGAGCTGAAGGAAAGGGAAAGATTGACTTTGGGAAAAATGCTGATGTTATGTTATTATATTCTGTTAGAAATCTCATGTTCATATTTCTCCACATTGTGGGGAGACATAAGAAAATTTTCCCCAGAATGTAGGAGAAGTTCCCATGGCCATCTTCCTAAGTAAAGTTAAATTCTGGAGCAGAATTGATGACTTAGAGTGGAGGTAGAAAGACAACTTTTTCCCATCTTAAGGTAACAAACAGCTAGGGGATTGCATTGGACATAAGTGAGATTGCTTTGGCGCTGCCCTGCTGAGGGTGGTAAGGTTGCCTCTGTGACATGGCAACAGGCCAGGAACAAAGGCTGGAACTTGAGGTCTATGCCAGTGAGGCAAGTTAAGAGCACAGTAAAAAGGCCTCCAATAGGAAAGCCCTGTAATGGTGATTAGTCTCATTCATGTCTTTGAGAACCATCATTTTTAGTAGGTAGTTTCAGAATTTTTATTGCTGGAATTCCCATCCATTTCCCCAAGCCTCCAATAAAGTCACATTAAAAGCTATAGCTGCATTCTGCCTTTGCCGTGGAGGATTGACACTAGGCTATGTATCCCATGCTGGTAGTGATGTTATACATGGGAAAGCAACATGAGCCAGAGGGAAGCCACTGTGATTCCTTGAAAGGCAGGAATCGCTCCAGGGAAGAACACAACAGAACCCTAGAAAACTATACTTGGAATGGGTCTGTGGAACATCCAGACCTACTGGATTCCCCAAATGTTCATGGTAAGAACATAGGATAACTGGGGCAAAGACCAACTGCCACTGTGAAGTGGAAGTATAACTCAAACTATTGCAATTTAAACGTAAAGGAGAAACGTGATCTCAGTCTAAGAACTTCTACTAGACTTGAAATACACATGATATACACTATCTTCCAATAGTTAATTAACATAACAACCCATTGAAGGAGATACTTAAAAACTGTTTCATAGATGGGAAACTGAAGTTTTGGTAAGCTAAGTTCCTTACCCAAACAGAATATGGCTCCTAAAAATCAACTCTAAGTTTTAGATTGAGTTATATGACTCAGAAGTTTCTGTTTTTGAACCATACTGCTTTCTTAAACATGAAGTTGGCTGTATTAAAAAGTAAGTAAGATCTCTGTCAATGAAAGGACTCAGGGAGAGTTTGAAGGACAAGATATCTGGAGATGTTATAAAGATCAAGTGCATGCTTGGGGGTTGGACCATATAGTTGCAACATGCTGTGATTCTCACTCTTTGGCCCTGTGTTAATTATAAGTCGCAAATCTAATTTCTTCAGGTGATTAACAAAGCAGATATCATAGTACATTATTCTCTGGTTTTTCTATTCTCCAAATAAATTTAATCAACTAAAACAAGGAACTCTCATAATTATTTCAGAACAGCAAGCAAACACGGGACCTTCTGTAGCATTTTTTAAAGAAAGCAAATGATACCTGGAAGAGGCTTCACTGTTTCCAAGACTTTTGCAACATCAGCAGTTAGCAGGGTTAACTGTAATGATTTTAATGACTTCAGTGAGTGCTGCAACAAAGATAAGTACTCTCAGAGGTTAGCATAGCGCACTGAGGGAAAAGCCCACTTTCTGCCAAGGTAATGAAAATGTTGAAGGCCTGCCAGGGTTAATTAATAACACAGTGAGGAGACCCTGTTCACCAGTGGTCACTTGGAGGTAAACCAAGGACTGCCTGAGTGAAGCTGGGCTCGCTGCCATACTGGTCATCTCATGTGCTGCAATTACTGGATGCAAAGAGTCAACAAAAATATTTTCTCTTGACCTGTTTGTACTAAAAGCTTCCTTATTTCTTTTAAATATATGACTCAAATATAGAAAATAAAGTCCCCAAATGTCCTATCTTTGGACCCCAAGCTGGCCTTCAGCTCTGTCGGCATTCTTCCTTTTCTGCCTTTCTCTTAGATCTGGTGAACTGATGCCTCCAAAAGCTTAATTACAATATTTTCATAAGAAGTTTATCTTCAGATTCAGAAAAATATATCTAAACGGTCACAATTTTTGAAATGACAGACCCAATGGACTGCTCCCCCTCCCCCCGCCAAAAAAAGAAAAGCCATTCACAACTGCCCTGTTCTCTTGGTCCCTCTATATTAAATAACTCGATATCTGCAGACATCCAAAACTGTTCTATATTAACCTCACAAGAGCTATCATTTCCTCATTGACATAAAATAGGAGAATATTTTTCTGAGAAGGATAATTTCTGAAAACATAATAATGTTAAGCATTTTGTTATTTGATAATTTACAAATAGATCAGTACTAATGTACTTAGATATTTGCAGAATTATGTGTTCTTCCAAAATTCCAAAAACTTTCTCAAATATACTGCAACAGACAAAGACTTTAAAACTGAGTAGAAATTTATAGTGTTGTTAGTTTCCCTAACAAATGGGCAAATAAATCAAGAAATGGACTGCACTCCAATTGTTATCTAAGATGACTTGAAAATGATCTGAAGATAATTTTAAAAAAAAACACTGGCAAGCTATATTAGCTCCATGAGGGGAAAATGAAAAAATAATAATTATTATATCTATCAGAAAAGAATTGCTAAACATTGTGCTATGATTTTGCTTTCTTTTGGGATTGCCCAATAGCTAGTTCTGATAAATGGGCAGGGTCAGGACTAGGATTAGGCAACTGAGGCACTTGCCTTGGCTGCAAAATTCAAGAGTATCCCAAAAGACTCAATCAATAAATAATATTTAGATGTAATACTTTTTTAGAAATCCAAATGACTGCAAAAATTTATGATAAACAAAATATCAAAATTTTAAATACTGACAGGATCATCTAATGGGTATAGGCTTAAAAAAGGAAAGAATGAAATTATCTGGCATAGTTTATAGTGATCCATCAAAATCTCAAGTACAGTTTTAATTTTTCTCAAAAAATTAAAAATAGCACTACCATCGATCCAACCACACTTCTGAGCATATATCCAAAGGAAACTAAATTAGTATCTTGAAGCGATATCTTCACTCTCATATTTATTGCAGCATTATTATAATAGCCGAAGCATGGAAACAACCTAAGTGTCCATCAACAAATGAATGGATAAAAAAAATATGGGAGAGAGATAGCTAGAGAGAAACAAATAGGTATAGCTAGATGACAGATAGATGATAGATAGATAGATAGATAGATAGATAGATAGATAGATAGATAGATAGATAAATAGATAGAATGGAAGATTATTCAAACTTAAAAAAGAAGGAAATCTTGTCATTTGTGACAATATGATGAACCTCAAGGACATTATGCTAAGTGAAATAAGTCAGACAGAGGAAAAAAATACTGTATAATCTCACTTATATGTGACATATTAAAAAGAATAAAAAGTCAAGTTCATAGAAACAGTGAATAGAAAAGTGGTTTCTAGAGGCTGGGGCTGGGGGAAATGGGGAGACATTGGTCAAAGGGCAAAACTTTCAGTTATAAGATGAATAAGTTCTGGGCATCTGATGTACAGCATGATAAATAATTATAGTTAATAATACTGTATTTTGTACTAGAAGTTTGCTAAGAGAGTAGATCTTAAGCATTCCCATCACACACACACACGCACACACACACACACGCTAAAATGGTAATTATATAAGGCGACAGAGGTGTTAACTTGATTGTTGGTGATATTTTACAATGTATACATATATACATCAAATCATCATATGGTGCACTTTAAATATATATAATTTTATTTGTCAAAAACATCTCAATCAAGCTAAGAAGAAAAAAAAACCTCAACTGTAGAACAAAAAAGTGCAACAGGGAAAGGAAAAAGAAACGGTACTTTAACAACAGACATCAGAATTCCATTTAAGAAAGACGCTCTATTGAAAAAAGCACCTTGCTCAGCCTTTTTGGTTGCAGGATGTGAGCCCTCAGAGAATGGCCAGTATAGGTTGGAAGTGAGAAAAACAGAACCAAATACCTCATCAGTACAGAGGGAATAATTTTCAAGGTCTCTGGCCAGCCTGAAAGAGAAAAGAACAAGACAAGAAAGGTGGTGAACTATGTCTCTATGAAAAGGGAAATGGAATTTTTAAGAGTGAGGCATCTACAGCTCAGTTGTGACTGGCTCTGTTGCCCTTAATTGCAGCTACTACCTTCAGTGACATAAAACCTTCAGAAAAGTCTGCCTTATATAGAATGAATCACAGAAGTAGGGAAAAATCTACCCACTGGCATGTGATACAGCTTAGGGATGGTACTCAGAAGCTAGACTACTTGGTCTCAATCCTGGCTATTCAGTTTATTTATCTGCCTATTCTGCTTTCCATATGAAGAAGCATGTATGTCATCTTTGTGCGAGAATCATGCATTATTCCTCCCACAGGGAATAAACCTAAGAGAGAAACTATGAGATCAAAGAATATGATCCTACTAGGTCATAGGATTTCTTTTGTTGTTGTTGTTTCATTTGCATTAAAATAAAGTGCTCTGAGATCCCACCTCTTTTGGTTTCTGCAAATTATAAAAATAGACATGCTGTCGTCCTTATTATCAAAAGTCATCAGAAAGAATTTCTGCCTAGTCATGATACTAGAGAAAGGCTAGCCTTGGCCCATTTCATTTCCAAGAGTAGCATGGTCCCAACACTAATTCACAGTAAAGGACCATAAGGAGTCCTTTCTAGTATAGAAGAGTCCTTCTAGTATAACAGATAGCATTTTGAAAAGAGGTTGCAATGCAGGAGCGTTCATTAATATCACCATTTGCTGAATTACATGCTGCTTATCCTTACAATCTTATGATTCCTCTACCATTGAACAGTTATGTCCCTTAAGAAATGATGTAACGTCAAGGACAATGTGTGGAAATCAGAGGAGGAAGAGGTGTAGAACATGTTTCTATTACTTGAAGAAAATTATCAGTGAGATGAGACAGACTCAGTTTCTGAGGAGTTTCCAAATGTATTATTTACCAATTGATCCATCTCAGAAATTGAGCTATAAAACATCGGGTCAAAGGATGACCTTGCTTACCGAATCTCTTCCCCCACAGAGCAGCAGCATTATGCAATTCCAAAACTTTATAGGGCTCCTCCAAATGACTCAAGAGATGGGAATTTCACCACCTCTAATGGGAGATCCTTTTATGGCCTCTTAAGTCTCACCCATTATGAAAGTCTTCCTGATGAAACCATTTTTTTTCTTTTCTTCAGTTCATTCATTACCCTTAGATAATCCTCTAAAGACCACTACCACAATCCCTCTCCTTCTTTGGGACTTATACTTTCAATTATCTGCAAATGGCTATCAGCCCCCCCCCCCCCAAACACATGCCCATACTCTCCTTAGCTCTTCAGCCAACCTACACACATGTAATTCTTTTAATCTTTCCTCATACATCAAAACCTCCAGCTGCTTAATCATTTTAGCTCCTCTAATAAGCAGTGAATTTGAAGGGGGATTATGGTTTCCTTCTCAAGCTTTTCTCATGTCAGCTGTATCCTTTCTCCTCAACCACACACCAGATTTCTGTATGCCAATAGCCATTCATCAACAGAAATGAGGTTTTTCTGGAATGCTGTGTTCTATAGTACAAAAAAAAAACAGACCCCCCTCCTACCCATAACTCATTTCTAAGGTGAATCAATATTTATACAAACTAATAAGGAGGAAAAATCTGAAAGAAACCTGGGACTACCCTAAATTTTCAAACCACTGAGGAACTTTTTAACTATGAGTAAAATTTCCAAATAATATCTGTCATTTTTAATATTTATTTCATTTAAGTAAAAAAGATTCAATCACCTTTAGGTAAAGGAAGTGTTGAAGGATTTCTTTATTGATAAAAAATTAGCTTAGGGGAGTGTCATGAATGAAAAAGGACCCTCCTTGTTCTTCAAACACTGTCTGAACAACCGGTAGTGTCCATGGCCCCTCACGGGACACATACATAATCCCCGACTATCATGGAGACCACTCAGAGAGACCCACCCTCATTATACATCATCAGGCCCACCCCTCTTCTATTTTCTTCCTATTCTTATTCACTTCTGATGGTCTAGAATCTTTTCTTGGCAAAATCTGATTTGCCAATCCAAGTGTGGTGTAGCCAAACAAGCTGGCTTTGGAGTTAGATTGACTCAACTGAAATCATGTACCCTATTAGGGACAAGTTACTTAGTTTTTCTAAGTCTCTTTTTCCTTCCATGTATAATGAGGATACTACTGACCTCAGGAATATAGTGGTTCGGATCACAGGCTCTAGAATCAGACACTCTTGGGTTTGTCTCTCACCATTGGCACTTTTGTAGCGGAGTCCCCTTGGGCAAATCATAACTCCTTAACTATCAATTTGTCTATAAAATAGATTAATGACAGTAAAGCTTATGTGAGAATTAAATGAGATGACATATAAAACGCCTTGGAAGGGCACCTGATGCATAGAATATGTACTGAGTATTATGTTCAATAAATATACATTACATTAGATTCTCAAGTATCAGGCATAGGAGTAGAGATGAATAAAGCAAAGTAATTAAAATAACATACCAATTTCTAAGGGTCAGTGGTGTTCTAAGTGCATAATTCTTATCATTCTATCTTCCATAGATGCATTGCTTAAGGAATAGTGGTTTAATCATTAGAATATATATAAATAAAAACATTGTTCTAGGAAAAAGTTATTAATGAAATATCTAGTCTTTAAAAATAATACACAATTTCTGTTACTATAATTCTGTTAACTTCCAAGAGGTATCCTAAATAATAAAGTGTTAATTCTTTTGAGGTTTTGTTTTTAACCTAGAAGTTTAAGTGTATTTCAAAAGGAAATACAAGGTAATTTTCCCATAGTGCTTTTGAATAGCCAATGTAGAAAGTTTTTAAAAAATAAATGTGAAGGTAGTAGTCACATATTCTAATATACATTATAACTGAAATACAAAAGAGAAGTGCTACAAAAGGGTAAGAAAAATCATTTCACTCTTAAAATCAGCAAGCCAAAAGCATAAATATAATGATTCCTGCTTGTCTTTTACTACCATAAAACTGTGAGAGTTTCATATTTTTCATTTCAAGTGAATAATTTCACTTTTGCCAAATCCTCATTTTATCTTCTTGGACTTAGAAAAGGGAGCATAGCAGGCACTAGAAAACTGTTTTGAAAGAGAATGGGTATTATAGGGAAATGTGGGCTAGGCTTTTTTTTTTTTTTTTTTTTTTTTTTTTTGGTATGTTTGCATGTATGGAGCAACTAACGGGAAAATGACACCAATTTATATGCTGTGTACCATATTTTAAATATAGGTTTTGAAAAACCAAAATGATGAACGTACATTTAATCAAAAAAGTAAAAAGGAAATTTCATTGATTACTCATTCAAAAAAAACAACGAAGTAGTTACTTTAAAAAATATCTGACTTAGAAGTAGATACTGGACTTGACAAATCTTTAGAAATAAGAATGCTCCCACTTACATAAGTAGACACATAAACGCTGGCATCATCTTAAATATGGATTCGTATGTCACTGAAAAAGTATGTCTTATTTTTTTTAACCCATCTTCAAGGAGTCATCTTCAATTTAAAAGTGTATTTGGATTTTTAAGATCCATGCAGATTTCCTCCAGAACAACTCTAGTTTCTCTGCCTCACCACGTAGTTCTACAACTCAGAACCCTAATGGGCATGACTATACTCAGAATTTAATCCTTTTATTTCATGGAGACACTGACTCACTTCCTTTGTGTAAGTCATTATTCCGCAACTTTCAGTAAAACTGGAAATCAAAAATAAACACAGGAAAAGGTAGAGATTATGGACATAAAGATTAGTCTTTAAAATGAACTGATTCCCTCATCTGACTCAAAGTGAAAACTCCAAATAAATTTAACCTCAGAGTTCCTTATGTGAACACACTAGGATAGTTAGGATTAGTTAATTTAAAAATGTATAAGATGACTTTCAGCACACTGAATATATATATAAATATCTATGACAGTGTCATCACAAATTTTCTTTTGCATACAGAGGAAATAAATGCTAACAACAAGAAACAAATATTTTGGTGCAGAATTGTGTTTTCTTTAGAGATGTGCTTTGGATCTGCAGGCTAAACATTGAATTAAGAACAATCATTTAATCAGTTTTTTAAAGAACACTCATTAACCTCGAATCAGTAGAATAAACCATTATTTTATTTCAGTTGTTCCTTTTACATTACATTAAAATCAGGAAAAGAATTCATTCCATTGGTCATTCAGCTAGTCAGTGAGAACTGGGAAATGAGTAGGATGTGAGCCATGATATTACTATAAACATGTTCTTAACAAAAAAGTTTTGTGTTTACACAGTAGATAAAGAATAAAATTGTGACAGTAATATTTCAGATTTTCTTCCCTCCTGCTATATCACCATAGCTGTATAACAACACTGTCCTATAGGACTTTCTGTGATAATGGAAATGTTCTATATCTACATTATCTAAACAATAACTTCTAGTCCCACGTGGCTACTGAGTACTTGAAATGTGTTTAGCACAACTAAAGAATTGAATGGTTAATTATATTTAATCTTAATGCCTTGTGTGATAAAAGAAGATAAAGCCTATAATGAAAGCAGGAAGCCCTCCATTTTCAGTGATCCAGCCATTTTCAAAAATTCCTAAATTATAAACTACAATCACCATTATTATTAATAATTGTAAAATATATTACAAGTCATTTTTACCTGCCATGTATTTGCAGAATTCCTTCACTAGAGATGCCTACACCGATAAAAGTATTATTTCTCCAGAGAAAATAAATGAAAAATCCTTTACTTGCTATAACTGTAATCAGAATTAGTTTATAGTCTCATGTTATCTTCATTTTCAAACTCCACCGCAATCCAAGGATTAAAGTTATAGTAAAATCTTCCAAGAAAAAGATAAAATCTAGGCAGCTGGGAGGAACTGACTCCCCTTGCTGTGATTCCAGTTTGTTTTTTGAACCAGAGCCCACAGTTTATTTGACCTTGACATAATTTCTCAGTCATCAAACAGCACTGAATGGGCCCTTGTTGAATGAACATAACCTGTGCATTTGTAGGCGTCTCCCCCTCCTCTATTTCTGTAACTTCATGCGTCACTGGAGCTGTGTGGGTGACGTTAAAACAGAAACTCCACAGCACCCTGGTCAGGTTTCTGCAAAGACATTTGCTTATTGCTGAGGCAGGTCATGATAGGGGAACTTGGTAGGTTTCAAAGTTTGTTTAAAATAAGGATAAAATCTTAATATGAAAATTAACCTGGTGAAAGTAGAATTTTCTTCTGGTTTTTTCAACCTCAGTGAAGAAGCCTATTATCTACTGGCCTCTAAAAGATTGAAACATATTCATCAACAGTTTTTATTGTGTGGAGCAGAACAGTATTCAGGTGTAAGTCGGTGGGGGAAGAGGAAATGGAGAACATTCACTTTATGCTTCATACACGTTTGTATTTCTCAGTTTGTTTGGGCTTTTTTGGAGGAGGGCTGAGTATTTTGTCTTTGTTTCCAGATGCACATGCCAGTTTCGTAGTTTTAGAAACACTAATAATATGTAGATGGCGTCAGTTACAGTCTACTAATTCACAGTTGACGAGCAGTATAACATTTTCCATGTTTTCCATCCCATGACGCAGCACAATTTATATTTTGTTTTTCCACTCTAACTGGGTAGCATTAAGCAAATCTCGGTCAATCAAGATAACCACTCATCATTTTTGAGGATTAAAAACTAGGTGAGCTCATAATGCCAACACCTAAGAAAGGGATGCCATCTGCTCCTTGATGTCAGTTTATCCACTGAGATTTGTTCCAGCTGAGGTGGCCCTCATCCCTGTCCATATGGCCTCTCAGCCCCTGGAATCCCTTCTCCATGTACTGCCATATTGGTCAGTCTGTCCCTTGGGAATCTCTACCTAGATTCTACCTAGAGGCTGTCTGCAGTCCTGTAGACCTCTACCAGACCCACTCGGCAGCCTGTCCCCCCTCTCTGGGATCTTGCTGCCACCCTCTGGAGCTCTATGAGTCTCCTTTGCTCCCAAAGCCCACAAAGCTATCTGGAGTTATTATAAATCCCTATGGATCTAACTAGATCTGGGGTTCAGGGCTCCTCTCCCCAGGACCTAAGAAGTTCTTTTCTCACAACACTTCTGTTCCTTCTGTCCTCCCACATCCAGTCCAGAGAAATGTTTTCTGGTTTGGGAATAAATCCCTCACTCCTCAAATCTTTAAACACTTTGACTGCGCCTCACACCTTCCCTCTTTTATTGGTTAAGGCTTTTGGAAACTAAGGTCCAAAAGACTTTTGCTCTGTCACATCCCTGAGATGGTGAGCACTAAATGATGTCGCTGTTTAAATTTGGGTTTGAGGTAGCACCAATGGGAACAGGTAGGGATACAAACTATCTTCTGAACTAGGAAGAGAGAAAGAAAAATCAGCTAATATAGTTTTTTAAATTTTACTATGGATATTTCCATTTGCAAGGGTTTGGGGGCATGACAATTGATAATGTTCTACTTAAACACAGAACTGATGGGGTCAATTACAAATGGTTGCTGCGGTGAGTGATTTCCCCAATGGACTTTCAATCTCAGATCATGAGCATCTTCCAAGGCAACATTTTCCTGGATTGTGAGATAATAAAACAAGACCTTACATTTGAACATTCACCTACAGTTACGAGTAATTTTCTCATTAGATCTGTGGTTGGGATGTTGCAGAAGAAACACCTATGTCAACTGGGAAGGGAAGTAAATGAAAACTACGTCTCTTCCAAGGTTGATTGTAAATGATGGCCCCGCTTTCTATGAGACAAAGGGACACTAGTGAAGAGTCTTTAATATTTTCAAAACACTGACCTGTTCTAAATTTGGCTTATTAAAAAAGTGCTATTTGCTTGCCATCCCTTAGGGTAAAGCCTGAGAGGTTAGGTAGTATTCAAATTGTGCCCCTCGTCCACACGCCCCTTCTGTTCTCAGTGGTCCCTCGTGACCTTTCCTTTTCAGTGCCCTGGGGGGAAATTCTACCTTCTTGTTCAAATCTACCTTCTCCATCCTTCAAAATCTGTTGCCGAACTTCTTCTTCAAGAATTCTTATATTCATTTAGACAACAAATACTTATTGACCTCCTACTTGTATAATGCCAGGCACTAATGATATTAAGAAATGAAAATAATGGTCACTCTCAGGAAGAATTTGCAATCCAGTGCTTCTCTATTTTTCTCCTCTCTTTCCTTTACAGTAATCCTATAGATACTGTTTATATATTTCTTGTAAATATTTGATAAAATTCTATATCTCATGAGCACCTCTAAGTTAGAATATGTTTCCTGCTTCTTCTCTCTCTCCAATGGTGTCCATATCAATAAATGTTATTACTGACTGCTATATCCATACTTTCATTGGATGACAGATACATACTGTTGCTAGAAAAATACTGTTTCAAAATCCAGCATGAAATAGTGAATGGTTAGCATTCCTATAAAAAAAAGACATAATGCAAGAAAAAATAGCAACATTATAATTATGCTTATAAATGTTGTCTTCTATGATAGCTTAATTAGAAAAGAAAGTTTTAAGGCAAAAGGCTAAACTTTCCGATATTGTTATTCAGTATGATTTTCCTATTTTCACTACTCCACACTGTCCATGAAACATAATATTTATCATGTTCAGATCTAAATCCCAGATTATTTTCCTAAACATAATGCAGATAATGTTACAAGAACATTTGTTGGTGCACAATAACATAAATGGGATATTTACACAACCATAGATGTTCATAAGAGAAACAAATAAAGAAACAAAACCGCATAGACACAGATAACAGTTTAGTGGTTAGTAGAACATAAGGGGGGATGGTAGAAGAGGGTAAAGGGGGTCAAATATATGATGATGGAAGGAGAACTGACTGGGTGATGATCACACAATGCAATATATAGATGATATATAACAGAATTGTACACTTGAAACCTATGTAGTTTTGTTGACCATTGTCACCCAATCAATTTTAATTAAAAAAAAAGAAAAAGAAAAACTATAGAATATTCATATTATTACTTCAAATGTCAAAAAATTACACTTCTTAACACACGTAGGAAAGCACTGGCATTTGTACTTATTTCATTTTTTTAACTAAGGAGACAACCAAAATTATTTTTACACACATTTTATAGCAAAAATCTGGCCCAAAATAGGTCATGATTCATCTAGCAACTCTTTCTTAACTCATTCTTATAGAACAGTAGAGAAAGGTTAAATACATATATGTACAAGAATTTTTATTTATTATTTCTATTTCAGGAATATACCCATGCTTCTAAAATATTTCTAGCAAACTACTGACATCTTGCTCCATGACAATTTAATTTCTACTTTGGCTTGACGTTTTTAGTCGGCTAATCTTTGGGAAAACGCACATTGTGGTTTATTCACTTTGGAAGTTATTCCAGAGTGAAGAGTGGCCTCAAATGAAGCTTGTTCTAGCCGCACATAATATTTTCCCCAGAAGTGCCTATAAAATCTACTAAAATAAGAAAGTGCTCATTATTTTTGATAAACAGTAAAGACTGGAAATTCATATTTCATTTTAGTACCAGGAGTGTGGAGTTGAGATACAGTAGCGTTCTTTTTCTGTGCAGTATAATGGCCTATTATTTTACGAATTACTATTTACTTTGTGTCTATAGCTTAACTCTGAGTAAATTCTACCTTTCTTCTCTTGCTAGCTAAGTGGGAGAAAAAATTACCTCAAACCCTACCAAGTGTCAAAGCTGACTTAAAATATTGGTATTTAAAGGAGGTATAATACCAATAAGTCTGAGGCGATTAGGAGTTCTGAGTGAGGATATACAGGACTGTGTTATGTAGTTTGTGACAGAAATCTTAAATTAGTATGGCAACATGATGGCGTAACTTTCCCGCAGACGGGGGAAAAAAGTGTTGTCAACCCTTAACTTGTGGTGATGGCACTTAGTAAGTATTGGACTAATAAAGGGGCAAAGAGTGTATGAGTTTCTCCAATTCTGATTTTTTTTTCCTTTGTCAGAACTTTGAAGTTTTTAAAGCTTTGTTCTCTTCCTCTCTGCCAGGCCAATAAAAAGAATTATTATTACTACCACATTTGTGTCTCTTGGATTTTATTTTTGGCTAATGCAAGCACTTTTACAACATGATCTTGGTTAAAGGAGCAATTAGAATTAAGGAGCCTTATCCAACAATTACAGCACTTATTGCAATTATAATAGTAACTGAGTACGTTGACGACTTACCAAGTTACCCCAACGCTACATTTTTATTTTGCTTTTAAAGTTATCAAAAGCCTGATGCTGGAAGGTTCGTAATGACTTTGTGGTAGCCAGATTTGAAGTCTGAAGCCCTGTCTGCCACACTGTTAGCCATCAAAGGAGGCCTGTCCCACCAAGCGCTCTATTTTCACAACAGGATATCTGGTTTCTTTTATGAGGATACAGCTATGTTAATTTGGTTTAGTGGTTTGTTGGAGGTAAGCAGGCTCTTCACAGCACAAACACCAAAATCCCCTTAAAGCAGTTTCTTGTTAATAGCTGGGGTCTGATTGGCAGATTTGCATTGTAAAGTGTGATTTGGTTGGATAAATATGTTTAGTCTAGTAAGCACTTTAGTGATTGAGTGTCTGTTAATGGATAAAGGTGGATTATGGTGAAACCTCTACAGGCTGTCACTGGGCACTTAGCATTGTGAGATGTCAAGGGGAATGGAAAACAAACTGGCACTACAGAACAGCTGAAGGGCTATAAAATGTTTAAAATATTCAGTGCTAATGTTGGGCTTTCAAGTTGCAAATATTAATTTAAATAGAGGAGAAAGAACAGCAAATTAGATGGCAGGATTTTTGTAACTCTAGCAGTGACAACATAGGGATGCCCCACACACATTCTTAAAATCTGACTCTTTCATTAGGTTTAAAATCAGAGAACTGACATATAGGAGATGCAGGGTAGTTCATTGAGATCCACGAACTAAATCCAACTCCTGCTGAAATCTTTGCATTCGGATGTCCTACAGGCAGAAAAGGAATTCTGCCCTCACCCCACCCCTCAAAAAACAGCCTTTAGACTTATTGTTAAAAAATGTTAACATGTCTGTTCATATGTACATATGTACACACATAGTATTTGACACTTTTCTGAAAAGAATACACAGTTGTAAGAATTATAGATTTCCTACCTCCTTCCCATCTCCAACCATCTGGAAATGAAGACTTTTCTATTTCTTCCTTTTAAAAAAGAATACTGGGATTCTTCATGAAAGTCACCAGAAAATGTCACTTTTTTTTTTTTTTCTTCTCAGGTGAACATGCAAGGGTATTTTTATGAGGTGAAAATATCAGCTTACTTCAAGGATCTAAATGGTATTTTTAACATCCCAAGCCCTGGGAGAAGAATGCTGGAACGTCTGCTCCCAGCTAGTCATGAAATGCTTAATACTTCAGGAACTAGGATATTTTTACAGATTGACTGTTTTACTAAAGCTAAACATATTTCAGCCATGTTTCTTCAAGACTTTTCCGGACACTGCTTAGGGTTCACCAAATTTTATACACGTCAGGTCTTAGGCATTTATTTTCAGAACACTGCCACTCAAGGCTTTGCAATTCCAATTTTGCATCCATTACTCTTCAGTCATTGGTTTTCCTAGGTTAAGAGGCACCAGGAGAAGTATAAACCAGGAATAACATTCTGCAAACCTGAGTTAAAAAGAAGCTGAGCCTTCAGTTTTCTGGATATTAGGCTAAATATTATTTCAACAAGAGCTATAACAAAGACCAGTTAAAAGTATAGTATCTAGTGAGGTGTGAAGTCACTAATTTATTATATGACTTGGACAGATCACAGCCTCTGTGGGTCCCAGTTTCCAATAAGCATGGTGTTGATGGTGGTTAATATGACAATTCTGATACCAATTCATTGTTATTAATGAAATTGGATAGTTACCCATATATATAGGTCCCAAACCTAGGTTTTCAGGAAGTACAATTTTCTTCATTTTTGTACCACAAAAGATAATTTATACTTTGAACTCCTGTCCCACTCAATAAAGGAAAATGTAGTTACATATAACCCTAAGATACAGTTATTATTATAAAACTATAATATATAGTGTGTGTGTGTGTGTGTGTGTGTGTGTATATATATATATATATATATATATATATATATATATATATATATATATATAATTATTTTAGGGTCTCTCCTGTCACCCATTTCCTAGAATTGTGTCTGAGCACCAGGGGCCTCCAGAATGCCATAGGGTGTGTCATTTGTGTGTTGGGGGATACAGAGTGTCTAATGTTTGTAGCTCATCTGCCCATGCTGTTACCTGGGAAGACCTCACTCTTATCTGATTTCCAGTTCCTAATTCACACAAATCACAGCTCACTTTCCAAATATCACCTGAGCTCTGTCTCAAGGATGTCGTGTTTCTTGTGTGTGATGTAAGAATCACGAGGATCTCCTGGTATCTCACTGGGGCATATGGGAATCTGCATGTGACTTCCATCAGCTGAAACAGCTGTATCTGCTCTCCTGCCCCTCTGTCATATTACCCAGAGAATTTGTCTTGCTACCACCAGCTGGGCAAAGCACAGGTTGTCTCTGTTCTCAGAGTCCTTAAAGCTATACTGGATTTTATCTCATGGCCCCTAAACAACGGAGTCCTGGTGGAACATTTCGGAACCACAGCTTTCTTGCTTACATTTCAGTTGTTTCTCAGTTATGGAATCTTTATGTGGTCAGGTAGGGATAAAATTAAGTCTGATTAATCACTTGTGTTATAAAGAAACACAGGATGACAAAACTGAACAAGCTATTCAGTGACAAACCAAAGCTGATACTCGCATCAGCTATAGTTTGCACGTGATTCTACAAATGTAATGACATCAGTGTCTAGCATCATACAGTTGACACCAGAGATGGAGTGTGTGTGAATTCTCCAGTCCTGCTCTTCCTCACCACATCAGCCCAGACCACCAAGTGCTGGCTCTTATTCTTATTTCCTTAGGTTGCTACCAAGAACTCAAAGCCCAACAAATCGGTTTTGAATGGGATTTTGTCTACCTTTCATCTTGAACCCAGAGCCAAATAACATTTAGAACAGGAACTATGCAGGGCATGAGTGTGCACTAGAGTAAAATAATAAGTGTCCGTGTGAGAAAGATCAAAGGTTCTAGTGTTGGACAGATCCAAGTTGGAATTGGCTTTGCAAATTAATAGCTCCGTTAATTTTCTATCACTGCATAACAAATGACACAGCCTGAAGCAGTCTCTTATTTTCTCACAGTTCCGTAGGTCAGAAGTTTGGGGATGGCATGACTGGGTCCTCCACTCAGAGTCTGACAGGCTGCCGTCAACGTGTTGGCCGGTGCTGGGTTCTCATCGGGAGTTCAGGGTCCGCCTCCAGCCTCATTCAGTTATTGGCAGTATTCTGTTCCTTGTGGTGCATTTGACTGAGGGCTTCATTTTCTTCCTAACTATTGACTGCATGCTCTCAGCAAATCCTGGCTGTGTGGCCCCTCCATAGGCCTCCCAAAGATCTATCCCCTTTCTTCTGGAAGGGCCCAGCCCTTCCTAGACGTTCATCTGACTAAGGCAGGCCCACACAAGATAACCTCTTTTCTGATTTCCTTGAAGTTAGCTGACTAGGGACCTTAAAATATTTTCAAAATCTCTTCTGTCAGCCTACCATCATTGTGGGAGTGACGGCCCATTATGGTCACAACTTATATTCACACAGAAAGGGAGGGTATTATGCAGGGTGTGTATATCAGGAAGAGAAAATCTTAGGGGGCATCTTAGAATTTGCCTACCACAAAACAGTGTGAACTTGGGCAAGGTTTCTATTTTTTTTTATTTTTTTGTATATTGCTGTTTTTTAAATTAGTTTCAGGTGCACAAGACAAAGTAATACTTCAACGTTTATCTTTTATATCCCTCACACTGTGTGAATCCCCTCCCCCATCCACTATCCCTCTGACATCGCATAGAGCCATTACATTTCCACTGTCTCTATTCCTAATGTTGTACTCCGCTTCTTGTAAGTGTGTGTATATATATATATATATAAACTTGTAGTTGACATTCATTATTATTCAGCTTCAGCTTCAGGTGTACAATGCAGTGATCAGGCATCTACATCATCCCTGAGGTGGTCTCCTTAATGAGACAAGTGTCCATCACATACCCTACAAAATCTTTACATTCCCCAAATTAATTTTCAGAACCCTGTGGCCATCTTGTGGTTACTGACTGTTTTCTAATCCCCTCACCTGAGCAAGGTTTTTAAGCTCTCTCTACTTGTTTCCTCATCTATAGAATGGGGATAATAATAGCACCACATCAGTAGACTGTTGTATGTATTAAACGTATATTGCCCAGTTAGATGCCTTTGGATAAAATAAGCATAATAAATATTTGTTGTTATCACTATTGTTAATTTATGGTGACAGTTAACTGGACCTGATAGCACAAATACTAAAGGGCCACAATTATAGGGTCCCTCGGATGACAATATGGACTGAAACAACTCAGGTGTTTCCATGCCTTTTGGAGGGGAGTGGAGATGGAAGACTGGTAAATCTGATGCTTTATTCTGACCACCCTAAAGGTTTAAATGCTCTTAAAAGCTGGGACTCTGGACTCTAAACCTAATTTTATCACACTTTCTATTTGAAATAGTAAGAGCTTTGGGGACTCGTTTTTGAGGAGCTGCTTCCATCATGATTCTCTGAATTTTACAAACACTAGGTATGATTACTGTGATTTTATGTTTCTCAAGAGATTCTCCAAGACAGCCCTGCAATGTCAGTGGAACATAATGCAGGAAGGAAGTAGTTCTCAAGGCATACTGGGGAAAAAAAATAACACCTAGATTGACATTTACACTAGATATCCACTTGGACCCAAGTACAATGAGGAAAGCTGCTTTCAGAGAATGAATTACATAGTCCAAGGACATTCATTTATGTTAATGAGAGAATTGATCAGAGAATATCATTAAGAATACAACCGTCTCATGTGCCCTAAGGAAAAATACAAGTACTGGATGTTTAAATGGGTGTGTGTGTTTGTCTGTGTGTGTGTGTGTGTGTGTCTGTGTGTGTGTGTGTGTGTGTGTGTGTGTACACTTTAGTATTGGGGAAGGAAGAAAGAAGGCAACAGTTAGATTATCTTTAGATTTCTATAATCTAGTCCTGCTATCATAAAGTTCATTTGATCGGCCCTCAGTAACTAAATGAAAGTACCTGTTTCACCATAAAAATTTAAGAAAAGAAGTATAGTATTTTTTTGTAAATAACAATAAGATGCCTTAAAAATACATGAACTCAGAAAATTGAAATTAGTAACTGCAAAGCAAAAATCAGGCATTTGATTCTTATATTCTCAAGGAAAGAAAAAGTCACTATTTGAACAGTCTCTGCCAATAATGGAATGGAGGATCCTCCTCATAGTAAAGGAGTTCTCACATGAATTTGGTTTTACCAGAAAATTTCTACTGGGAACACATTTGGAAAGAAAGCTAACAAAGTACAAAATCAGAAACAACCAAAGCTATTTATTTGAGGTTATTTTTCCTAACTCTTGTTTTTGTAAATTCTAATCACGTAGACTATAAAACCAGAGATTTAAAAAATACTTTCATTCATTAGTTAAAATGTGAACTCTTTTAAAGTGGGTAGTCTTAATTTTTAACTTTCTTATTTATGTCATATAAATTTATATCAAAAATAATTTGTAAAATTCTCCTTTCATCTGTGGCTGCAAAGTGACCTGAGTCAGTTTATATTAAATCTCCAAAGATGAACTTATAAATTTATGAAATGAGGACACTATGAATTTCATAGGGTGAAAATCAAATTATATAAGAATTTATGCTTTGAGATCTTTACCTGTAAGGTCAATGTACAGTGAAGCTCTTACTAAAACTACTACAAAACAAAAGTGTATAACATATATACTATATTTTAACTAGTTCTTAATACAAACTAAAAATAAAAGGGCCTTGTTTTTTAAAAACCTTACAAATGACAAGACAATTTGAGACCATATTTTGACTGCAGATATAGCAAAAGAAGCATAGTTGATGATGGCTTTGAAAATGATATAGTGCTTTGGGTACAGAATCAACACATTAATCACAGTACCAGCTTTTAGTATTATGCTTCTCAAAAGACACAAAAATAAGCAATCCTGTGATGTAACACAAATAAATGGCATTTTACTGCTTAAAATTAGAAAGTTATATGGAATTATATATAACTTAGTTATGTAAAATTAATTCTATATCAAAGATAGTCCCAAAAGTCGCTACCATACTGTCTAGCTTAAAAATAAATGTATGTGAGACTCATTTAAAACAATTTTCACATGTATGTGCTCATATGTAAATGAACAAGTGTGGGAATAAATTACCTTAAATTCATGATGAAAAATAAGATACACATCTTTCACTTAGTAAGCTTCCAACTATCTTGACTCAAGGAGTTGCTGATTTTAAATTCAATCACTATTTCTCCATTAAGGAAATAAAGATTTGCACTAGAAATAGTGTAAAAGAAATCTGAAACAATAGCTAATTATGTTTGTTTCTCTCTTTCTATTATATTTTTACCATTGAACTATAAAAAGCACTTTAAACTTGAAAAACAGTGATTAATTACTAGATAGTTAAAATGAGATATTATAGAATAGTACATATAACATTATTTTTATAGACTTCTATGTGGAACATTTATGCATCTTCATGCATTTAATTCCATAGACCTAGAGCATTGAATTTAGGGAATATTGTTTCCACCTAAATTGTGTTTAAAAATCTTATTTATTTCTCTCAATTATTCCCCTGAAAAAAAAAAAATGCATTATTTTACTATTATAAATATTTCATGTCCAAGATATTTGGCCAAATGGAAAAATACATAAAGTCACATCCGTGGAGGAACACACTGGAATTAGATTTCTGTGAATAAAACACAAACAAAACAAAACAAAACAGAAAAACAGGTTGTGGACAGATAGGTAGGTGCTTTGTTCATTGCCGAGTCCTGTCTGATCTGGAGAGACATGAAATACACAGGTCTGTCCACATATCTAGAGGAAGCAGCTGCAAGAGTGATATAGGGCCTATTCTTATAAAGAAAGAGCACCAACAAATCTGTTTGAGCATGAATATTAGATTTGTGGAGTTCTGCTGACATCACCATGGGAGATAAACATATTACGAAGACTGGGGCAGCCTGTAGTTAGAGAGGCTGCCAGATGAGATAAATGAGCAAAGGCCAGTGAACATGTGATGCACATCTCGACAACCTTGCACATGACAGGAGGCTGCAACTTAGTGAAGTGTCATCTCAAACATCTCTAGTCTAGAACAAGTGGATCAAAATGAACTCTGAACCTTTGTTTCCTTAATAACGAAGGACTAACAGCTGTCTGCATCTGGAAACTGTGAAAGTTCTTTACAGCTATAACATAATAAACAAATTTTAAAAAATAACAATAATAATTCCATACAATCTACTGTTCCATTTATATTCTTGCCACTTCTCTGGCTTCATTAAATTGTAATCTCACATCTAATTACATTATATCAATTTATTATTTCTGCAACTTGAGAATTAAATTGAAAACACATTGAAGCAAAAAAATAAATCTCTAACAGTTGTTCTTTTTTCTTGTTTTGTATTAGCAAGTGTGTGAGGACTAGGACCTGAGTTGTATGGGGCAGTCAGCTTGTATGGTGCATTTTTTGGCAGTAAATTGGGGGTGGGGGGAACCAACACATTCAAGCTGTAGAATATGATTTACCAGCTCTGGAGCTCTGAGTCTAAATTTTCATAAATATAAGTGACAAATTATCAATAAATCACTCTTTGGTTCACCATAATGCATAATGTTTATTGAAACCCAGTTCCAATAAATATGACTTGCCCTTTTTAGCCAAAGCATAAGAAACAAAGATGACAGGAATTACAAACAGAAATGAAAAATGGTGAATAAGCCACTGGCCAGCAATGAACCTTTTTTACTTTTCAATCCAGGACCACTGGATTCTGGAAGATACTTTCATATGTATACACTTGTTTCAAAGTACCATTTAGTTTTCATTTTGAATTTACAGAGTGAGGCAGTGTGGGTAATGCTTGACCACTGAAAGGTTCTACTATTTTTCTTATTCCATATACATAAGATTCCGTGAAATTGCATTAAAATGGCAATAGCATGAATTAAACTGTCACAATGTTTCTTGGTTTTGAAATACAACGTCACCATTATTTTTCCAAGAAAATGACCTATAGTAAAAACAAAAAAAGAAAAGAAAAGAAAAGAAAGAAAGCACTCAACACCTACTAAATATATGCAAAATTGTCTACTTAAAAAAAATGAGAAGGTGTAAGATAAGATCAACACTGGAAGTAATTGGTAATTTGCCTTTAAAGTTTATACATATATGTTAGCCTTTGTTCTATACAGATTCCAGCAAGGGGGGGAGCTTATATACTTATTCTTTGTTATTGGTATTCTTTATTTATGTATCACTTATTATTATTTTGATACACTTTTATGCACTTTGTGATTTATCTTCTATGTTCTAAAAGTGAAATTAAGAAGTGTTGCAGACAATGTTGTTGTAATGCCCTATAACTTTACAAACTCATTCGGCAGCTGGAAGCAATTGACATAGGGTAGCATTTGACTTGAACAACACTTTAAAAAGTCAACTTGAATCTTAATTGAAATACCCTATATTTCACATTGGATATATGACCCAATTCTAGTCTTTTGTTTCCTTTTAGAAAGCAAAGGCAGTGAAGTATTATGCTGTTTATGAGACTGTTTATTATGAGCTTGTTTGTTATGATCAAGCAGCAATATTTATTCCAACAAAGATTGTTTTTTAATTGACTCTCTGAAACACAAGTCTGTGAGACATATATATATATATATATGGAAAATTGAGATAATAAAATTTTTAAATGAGCAAAAATTAACTATAACCTGGACCACATGTAAAAATACTGTTTTATCTTTTGCGTATTATAATTGTTCAGCCTTTTTCCTATGTCTATTTATTATTTCCATAATTCTAACTTTTTTTTTTTACTTACGTGTTTTATATAGTTGCTTACATATTTGTGATGGTAACAAAAATTGTTATCTGCCTAAAAACTATTACATTAAATTAATGTTACATGTGATAGAAAAATAATAAATTAACAATAATTCATTTCTTAGTGATAAGAGCTAACATTCATTCAGGGAACCAAACCACTCTTCTAGGTGCTTCACCTTCTGTACACAATAACTGTGTGATGTAGTTACTATCATTATCTACATTTATCAAATGAGGCAAATGAATCATAGGGAGGTTAAGTAACTTGCCCAAGACATTATACCAGGAAGTAATAGAGTCAGGTTAAGAGAAAGAGCTGTAGCAAATTTCTTTCACTTTAAGAATTATGTGTGTTACTGAAAGTAATATACCAATTAATATTTAAAATTGAATTATGCATTAAACACAGTCAAACTATGTATTTAATCATGTGAATCATTTTATGGCAATAATACCCCAAATTTATTTGTTTATAAATTTAAAGTTCATTGTATCATGTTACTCAATATTCTTTAGGTGTCTAGTAACAGAAACACAACTCCAACCCATTAAAGCAAAATAGAGAGTATTACTGAAGCCTGTCACTGCAAAGCCACCTCAGGCATGACCAGATCTAGCAGTTTCCTTTCTCTCCCTTGCAACTCTGCCTTCTTTGCTGGTTTCATTCTCAAGCAAGCTTTGTGCCCACTGCCAAGTCTCAAGTTGAGTTGTCCCTACAGTCAGATACATAACAAAAACAAACTTCTTTTTCAGTAGCTCTAGCGAAATTCCCAAAATATAAGTGTTGTTAGCCCAGTTGGGTTACACACCGATGCCTGAAGCATCACTGTGGCTAGAAAAAGAAAGTTCTTTGTCCTCCAAGCTGAGTGTTATGTCAGCCCTTCCCAGACTGAATGGAGAAGGGGTGATTCTTCAAAGGAAAATCAGAATACTGCTACCTAAAGAAGGGGGAGGAAATTGCTGCCTAGAAAATAATCCAGAAAGCTCCCAAACACAAATTCTCTAAAATTGATTTTTAGCTTTGTTAGAATAATCTCTTCAGAGTAAACAGAACATGTGGCACTAAATCAGTAGGGTGCAGTTGCAGAGAATAAAATCTGCTCTAGCTAGTTTAAGCTGAAAGGGATTTATTACAAGGGTTTAAGACACACATATTTCTCAAGGCAAACAAAGAGACAAGAGTTTCTTTTAAGGTCATAGGAAATATGCTAAGAGAAGGTTAATCTTTCTAGTATAAAAGGGTTGGTTTTTGTGTAAATATTACATGCTGAGTTTAGAACACTGAATTTCCTCTTTCTCCCCTTCCTAGGGTGACAAACTCATTCCAGTTTGCCTGGGACTTTCCTGGTTTTAAAACTGAAAATCTCACATCCAAAGAGTCCATCAATGCTGGGAAAACAGAGAGTTGGTCACCTGCCTCACCCCTGTCCCTTCTGGCAGTGATACTATAAACCAAAATTAATTTTAGACTGTAATAAAAAAAAAACACATTTATTTGAGCAAAAAAGGAGTTGCAGCCCAGGAGACACAAGTAGACATAGGTGGCAACCTAAATTGTCTGCCACTGAGACAAAGGGGAGGCCGCCTTCTAGAGTGAAAGTTTGCATCCAGGTTCTCAATTAGGTCCATTTCATGTAAATGAAGTATCCAAATTTTGCAGTTCTGATTGGACAGGGCAGGTCTCAGTCCATTGGTAGAAAGACAAAACCTGGGTTTCCCTCCAGTGGTTGACTCAGACAGTGTAAACAAGCAGGGCATAGTGTGGGAAGCCAAGAGTTCAGTCTGAGGTTCTTCCCATCACACAGAGTATGTGAGAAGCCCGCATCAGCAAATGGCCACGAGACTCATTATTTATACAATTTGAGCCTCAGTTGACTGTGGGGAGTCCATCTCAGCAGATAAAGTCCTTCTTGGGGTTCACATCAAATGAATCTTTCTTCTCAGGGTCCATTATATCAAACAGAATCTGCTGCTGAAAACCAAATTTGAAGCCAGCAGAGCAAATGTCATAAAGTTCTTTAATGAGAAAAAGAATGAAGAGAGTGAGGGTCCAACATGAATAGGTTTCCCTACAGAGCACATCAGAGACTCTTGAGAGGCCCAAGTCTGCTGAGGAAGTTAGATTCCAGCAAAAGAGGAAGTAAGCCCAATTACCCATGACCCATTGAGTCTGTGTTGATCGGAAGGCTCAGCTAGAATGCAAAGGTTTGCTTTATTTTAATTCAGGACTCCTAATGTGTGCTTGCAGGCTGTCAGGAATAGTGTTTGATAATTAGCTTAAATCCCTTTCCTTTCATTTTTCAAGAGGGAAGCAGCAGAAATACATACCCATCCTTGCAGTTAGAATTTCTGATATTGACTACCTATCCCTTCCACTGTTTAGAATTGAAATCCTTATTAAATCCCTTCCTCTTCCCCCGCCTCCAGTCCTGTTCTATTGGGTATTCCATACAGGGTTATTCTGATTCCCTTTTCCCACCCGTGAAATTTTGGGGCTTTCTCTCACCATAGAGCCCAGATGTGCTTCACCGGAAATGGCAGGACTATGAGATTATTTCCTTGGAACTGGGGCCCAGAAAAGAGCATGGGTCCTCCTTAACTCTTCTCTGCCTACACCTCATTTTACCAAACTCCTATAAGACCTCTTCCTCAAAGGAAGAGGCAGATTTACTTCATCAGAATAATTCAGCAAGAAAAAGAACAAATGTACTTTGCATTCTGCCTTGGAAGTATGAATTGAATATTGATGCTCACACACCCCCAGAGTTCCACTCTGCCCTTCTCCTCCAATCTGCCACCTCTGAGTGTTTCCCTTCACCACCATGCTTTACTACAACTTACACACCGGTGACCCCAAGTCATCTCCCATCCACATGTCTCCACCTGGAATTATCTTATGCTCTCCAGATTGTCAAACCTTAGAGCCTGTATAGTTTCTACATCCATACTCACCGAAACTATGTGTGGACCTTTCTTTCCTCAAAAACCCCTCTATTGGCTAGCTATGCGATAGGAAGGACAAATATTATATTATGCCCTTATTTTACCAAGAAGGGAAGTAAAACCCAGTGTGTTGAAGTGGCTCATTCAAGGCCACATATCTAGTCAGCAGAAAAGCCAATCCAAGAAACTGGGATCCCTAACTCCCAGTTTATCACTCCACTGCTTTAGCCTGAGTGAGGTCTGGATCATGCAACACCCAAAGAATCTTTTTAAAAGAAATTCAATTTTATTACTTTCAAATACATATGACAAAATAAGTTATTTTTCTCAAGTCTCAGCTTATAAAAAAGGATAATGTTAACGTAAATAGAAGCAATCCAGTTCTACATTATTTATAGTCTAAAGTCCAACAATTTTTATCTTGCAATATTGTTAACACTGTTAATTTGCTAAGCACACATTAAAATTGGGCAACAGGGGAGTGAAAGAGTGAAGACCGCAGAGAGCTGGCCAACATTTAGGCAAAACTGGCTCATCCACATGCTACTGGCATGTTCTCTTAGGCTTTTCCAAAGTCAGCCCCAAGCTACTGCTCCTTTCAGACGTATGCAGTCACACGTGGATGCACCGTTGCTCGGTGTGGAAGATATTTTTTTCTCCCTTCCTTTTGTCCACCTCCAAAGACACATGGATTTGTGCAAGATATTAAAGAATGGTATTTATTC
Organism: Rhinolophus sinicus; assembly: GCF_057876585.1. NCBI lineage: Eukaryota > Metazoa > Chordata > Mammalia > Chiroptera > Rhinolophidae > Rhinolophus > Rhinolophus sinicus. Next base: position 101,588,972 of record NC_142515.1, on the reverse strand, counting down.
CTCCCTTTGAATTGGATTAGCGAACTAGTCCACAGCTAAGCATGTATTTTAAGTCAGATCTTAGTGCAATTTATTCATATTCTATAATGGGCAGTTAATTTTAATTCCAGTAGAAATGCACACACAAAATTCTAGACAGTATCCCATCATATTAGTATAAAGTAATATGAGTTTTCTACAATAAGAACCAAATGCAAATTCTTAAATCTGAAGGCATTTTGAAACATTTTATGTTTTTTTAAGATAATAAATTTCTCCCCTTTAAGGATTTTCTAGTGATTTGGTGAACTACTACTCCTTGAAAAAATATTTATTACATATGGCAAAGATGGATCTGTGGAAGGACATTTCTATGGGTTGGTGAAGAGAATTTGTAGAGAAACCTTTTCCCTTCAAGCCCTGACTGTAGTAATTAATTACTCGACAGTAATCACTGTAACAGAGGACATCCTGCTTGAGGTTCCTCCACACCTGCTCTCTCCATGTTTCTACTCAGTGGTCTCCAAACCTCCTCTCTGTCAATGGTGGTGATAGTTACCCTTCTAACTTACCTTCTGATCTTTATAGAACACGTGTTTTTGTAGAAGAACTAGACCGAGGCAAAATTACAAATTATGGAACTTTGTCTCTGGGGCTCCACCTCTCCTTTTCCTCTCTTTTAGAACCATTTGCTTGTTTTAGTGAAATCTAGCCCACATTCGTATTTTATTTGGCCTGTACAGGATCTGTTTAAAAAAAAAAAAAAAAAAAAAAAAAACAAGTTGAATGTGTTGTCCACGTTTCAAATTCAGAAGATTTCATACGAAAATCCAGGCTTCTGACATGTCTTGATGTTGGAAATACAGGCTAGCGTTTCCTCCTGACAATTGGCTGGTGATCAGCAGCCATCTCTCCACATGGCTATGTCTCCAGTTCATTACAAAAGTCACTATATTTACTTCTCAGGTCCTTGAGGTCTTAACTCCTTCCATAGGCTTTTGAGTTTGCTACCCAATGGCTGATAGTAGCCAGTACACACCAGTATGACAAAGTACTTGCTAGTCCACCACCCCAAACCCTCTGAATGCCATTTTGAATGCCTCCATTCCTGCTCAGGATCTCCAAGGTTTCCCCATAATCCGAGCAATGAAAGAGTAAATGCTTGGCACAGCAGGGCCCCCCCAGACTCTAGTCCAGCTATGCCACCCTTCTCTCCTGATGGTGGGGCTCACGACATTACTTTTAATACCACCCTGACCATCCCTATACTAAAAAATTTCTTTATTGATTCTCAAAAAGCTAGATTCATCTTTTTTTTAAGTATCATTTAAAATGGGTACTTTTTTAACCCACGGCAATGCCTACCTAATCTTAAAACTTTGGTCGTGAGGCTGTACTATTTTAAGAAAGAGAAACTGTAGTACATACATAATAGCATCCAGCAGGTGACAACCAGCCTAACTCACTGTTACCACATTAATTTATATATAAAACAACGTGCATATAAACATCACGTGCATAGCAAAACATTTTAACAAGGCATTTTTCTTTAAATTAAAAAAAAAAAGAGTTTCTCAGATCGGATTGTAAAGTTGGGATAGAACAATAAATAATCTACTTGCATTCAGAGCTTTCTAATACACAAAATGCTTTTACATATCTTCATTCATTTATTCATTTCACCAATATCTGCCAGATTTGTCATTTGATTCTCGAAATTCAGAGTGTCAGACAGTGCACACGTTATCATTAATGCTTCACATACAAGGAAACAAAGGCTCAGGAAGGTAAACTATTTACTCAGAGTTGCATAATCCCTGGCAGAACTGGGACTCGAATCAAATTCTCCTGGCTCCCAGTTCCAGGGGTGCCTGAGGTTATTTTGCATTTATTTTAACGCTTTTTACATCATGAAAATTGTCCTGATTTGGTCAATGACAAAGCTCAAGCTGTTTTGTTTTGTTTTTTGCTGGGCTATCTATTGTTAATTCAGATGATGAAAAATACAGGTGTAAATTTTCTTCATCAGAGTTACTACACTTTGCCCGTAAAGCTTTATTTCCTATTATGGAAAAGATTATACTGAACTACAATTTTTTTTTCCTTTAAGAGAAGTAAATTTTTTAAATGCCTGTCACACTCACCTTTTAGCTCTATGCATTCTGTAGGTTTCATATGCTCATTTCAGAATAGCTTATGTTAACCTCTAGGTTACATATTTTTTAAGTTACTTGCTATATTTTGTTTAACTTTTGGTTCTAATTTTATCCTGACTGTACCACATTTAGATCAGAACACTTAACTGTTTATAATAATAGTATGTCTTTATCTTGCTGACATTTCCCTCAAACCATCTATGTGTTTTTATGGAAGACATCTCATAAAAATTTTTCAGTTGTTGTAATATAAATTCTCTCTCTTACTCAAAGTATGCTTTAGCTTAAATATTTAGCTAGTTATGTTTTGATACTGTCTTTTTTAAAGTAATCAAAACAATACAAAATTTACCAAAGTCCTAAAATTACGTCACTAAATATTTCCCTAAGTAATCTTAAAGACTTTTGACAAGGCATTTGAAAAGTTTCCGACTTTCAGTTCTGGATGTTGATTTAGAATCCTTAAAAATACATGAAGTTATTTGGCCTGAAAAATTATGCTAAACAAAATCAAAATCTAAATGGGATTTTAAGTCTAGCTCTTAATATCCTTATTTGATTAAAGGACTAGCCTCATTCATAAGTGTCAATGAAAATCACTTGATGCTGGTTTATATAATATTCTCATGTTGAACACCACATTAAAACAATCCTTAAAATAATAATAAACACTGACTAGTTGATACTGGATTTTTATATCTCCTTTTGAAAGAGAAAAAAAATAAGGCAAATAAATGAAAATGGAAATAACACCAGCCATACTACCAAATAATAAATTTCAAGTGAATGACTTTATAGCTACTTCTTTACTCCTTTGGATAACAGAGCTCTACGTCTAGTAGCGTAAGGACACTAGAAACCTTCACTCTATTTCTCTGGGTGGGGAAGGAGGGGCATTCAATAGGCCAATTATGAGGGAATTCAAGGTAAAACCAGTGAATCGTATAGGCACGTGGCCATTGCCACACTTCCTTTGCCAAAAAAAAATGAGTTCGTTAATCATAAAGAATGTTGTATTGGATATTTGACAGCAATTAAGATAGAAAGTCTGTGGATAATAGTGCTTACAGGAGAATGGTGGGCAAGGAAGGCAAATCTACATACAGAGTAAGAGTCAATTCTAGTAATAATAAAGCACTGCCCCTTCCACGGGGTCTTAAGTTTATCAACTTCCCCTTGAGTAACTGGCTAGTCCCCCTGGGGAAAGGTACTATACTGAGTGCACAGTATAACCTCACTGTCTCCCCAAAGTTCTACCAATAGCTGCCTCTCTCTTAGGATGATCTTATCTGATTTTAACAGGATGACCAGGTTGAATATCTAAATTGGCATTAATCAGATCACCCTTGGTGAGGGGAAGCCCATATTAATGGAATCATGGAACTTCCATTGCTGCCATTTTGCTCAGGAGCCCAGTGAGCCAGCTCTGGGTTTGGTGAGGAGACGCTGACTGATATTGAGTCATCCTGTACGTTGACAATTGAGATTCTTTTCTGTAATGGAGGATCCTCACATTCTTCACTTTTCTAAGGAGGCTACCCAGTCTTTTCCCAAATCCACATTTCATCAAGTCCTTCAAACATTCCTCCTGAACTTCTGGCCAAGCTGGTAGCCACTATGCATTAATTCCTCTAGATCCATATCTCTGGCCCTTTTGCTTTCCAAGCAAAGTAAATACTCAGATGCACTCTTTGTAATTTCTCCTACTGGAAAGCGTTTCCTTCCCCAGTGTCCTTCTGGGCCACCTCTGAGGAGTACTGTATAGCAGCAGTCCAATGCTAGCTAGTGCCAGCATGTTATACAAAGCCACCTATAAAACACATTTGAATTTTTACCTTCTCAGCCAACTGATCAAAGGGAACTTCACATGAGACCGTGTGTGGATTGTGGGTAAGAGATTAGAGCAGCAGAAGTAGACACCAAGATAATTGGTGGCACAGTGTATTCATGCCTTCAGTAACTTCTTGAGTCCTGTCACTTGTATACGTACCACTGTCACATGATGGAGTGCTTCTAAGCAAATCCAGCTTTATGACGCTTTGGGTCAAAAGGACATTGAGGTCAAATGTTCACTGGGTGCATCTGAGCTCAGTATTCAGTGTCTACCAGACATTAGCAAGTCAGGAGCAGGAGCCGTTTCCCAAAGAGGGAAAGAATTTGTTTCCAAAACCCTAGGAGTCTTCTATTGGTCAGGGGCTACATACAACATCCCTATTTGCCAAAGACGAAGCTGCCAAGTCATAATGCCCAAGGAGCAGACTTGGACCAGCTGCATAGCTTTCTCTTGCTCCAGGGCCCCACTCAAGACTGACAGCTTCATGGAAATAGATCAACCCAGCACATTCAAATGTAGTTTATGTTGCCACCAGGAGCCTCTCTTTTTAGTGAAAAAAAATGAGACTTCAGACATAAGAGTTAAATAACTTCATTGGTGAATATATATGCATGCATACATATATGTATATGAATGCTGCTTTCTAACCAGATAAGTGTAAAGCGATATTTATATGATATTTAATAGTTCCTTCTGAGTCAACAAATTTTATTTTAGTCTAGTTAAAGGCAAAATCCCACAATATGCTCAACTTTTTAAAAAATCTTACTATGTCAGCAACCTGTTATTGAATACTTCAACCATTTTCATTTTTCATTTCTCCTGCTCCTATTTTAGACATTTTTTGAAGAATGTACCATTGCATGAGACTAGCAATGATTAATAAGACTTCATTTGGGGGAACTTAAAGAAATAAGTCAGCATGCAAACTATTGTTGCCTCATCTGGTCTCAATCGTGCATGCCTAAGTTATGATATATGCATCATTTTATCTGGATTTATATCCCTCATTACTGGAAAAAAAATTAAAAGGTGAAAAAAATTAAAACTAGAAAGATTGTGTATGTTAACAAATATTCCAGAAAAGAATTCTCTATTGATTATTGACATCACAGATTGATGCATTTATCCTTTAGGACTGAAATCATTTGCCTTTTGTTAATGAAAAGGAAATAAACACCTGGCTCCTACTCAAACCTGGAAGAACTGACAATATACAAATTAAAGATGACTTTGAAAGGAAAAGGCCACAATCCTGTTATAAGTAATGATTTTTCCATATTGATCTCTTGATCTCTGCCCATATGCATATGTATTTTCTACATTGTTCATTCATTCATTCATTCATTCATTCATTCATTCATTCAACAAGCTTTTACTGAGTCCCCTATACGCTGACATTGTTATAAACAAAGCAATTTTGTATTTACTTTTTAGACAATATGATAATATACATTTTTATCATATTCCTACCAGTCAGTGTTAACTTTTCAAATATCGATTTACTGAAATACAGGTGTTGTGAGGTTGTAGGTTTTCTCAGTTTTCACCTTCACAAACAACTCCTCTTTACAAGGCAGTATCATATAGTGACTAAGGTCCTGGTTCTGGAGCTAGACAGATCTGAATCTAAATTCTGGAGTCACCACTTACTATGAGACCAGGGGCAAATTAACCTCTCTAAGCTTCAGTTTTCTCATTTGTGAAATGGTAATAATAAAAGTACTATTTCTTGGTTGTTTTGAAGATGAAATGACATAATGCATATAAAATGCTTAAGACAGTACATAGCACAAAATATCACTTGTGTTATTTTTATTTCTCCCTATTACCCAGCCTGTGAAATTTCTTTTTATTTTTCTTGGTTCATCTCATATTGTATGTTCTCTTCTCTGTTAAGCTTTTCCTGGTATTTCCAATTGGATATGCTCTTTCCCTCTGTCAATCTTCCAAAGCATTATGTTTCTATTGTTCTTACAGCACGTGAAACTTTATGCTTTGCTTTCAAAATATAAGCGTATTTCTCCTCCACATTGCCAGATTGCACATATTTTATCTTGCTAACCTCTACCGTGGTGCCCAGCAAAATACTGCACATTAAATAGATGCTCAGTAAATATTTACTGAGTTGAAAAAATTGTGGATTGTGGGAAACAGTGATGCACACACGTGATGCGTTTTCAATTAGAATTATTTCAACTTTCAATTGATCTTAGTTTTCAGTTAAAAATGATCCATTTCTTTATATATTAGTCATATCCGAGTTAGGGACTGTTTTCCTATACCAAGCCCTACCTTATTCTTGGATGATTTCATTACTTTTCTTTTTTAATTCTTTTGACCATTTGCAACTTTTTATTCAGGATAAGTTTATGTTTTTCTTGGAAACCTATGAATATGTCATCTGGCCCAGTTACAGCTATTTTGGTTCCCCAAATAAATAAATGTTTCCATTTGTTTGGTCCTCCAAACAAATAAATGTTTCCAAAAACCTTTTTCTAATATTCTGGCTTACCAATTATCATTTACTTCTTTGCTAAATTTAGTTATGCTATATTTTTTGCTTAAAGCATCAGAATTATTTTCTTCTTATCGCAGATTACTCCCCTCTGTTTACAAGTATTTGCAATATCTATAATGGTATCAATTAAATTCATGAAATAGTTTTCAGTGACTTTTTCTGTATCTATATGAGAGACCTAAAATGAAAAATGACTTACCGCTCTTTAAGCATGACTTGACTCCCAAAACCTTTGCTTCAAATCAACATGTTCACCATAAGTAACATCATCATAAAATAATTTAAGAGCATGAAGCAATCTGATTGGCCTCCAGCCATCAGTTTATAAACTTATCAACATAATTCCATTCTTATCTCTAAATTGATGACCATGAATAATGAGTTTAAAATGAAACTACAATTGCATTAGTCATGGTTATCCTTGATTAATGAATAAATGCAAAAATTATTACACTACAGAGATACACATTAATATGATCAGTCGTGTAATTATGTAGTACAGTAATTCAGTGCCCTTATGTAGTCACTGTATAATATATAGATACGTCACTATACAAAATGTGATTCAGATTTTTGTAAGGCTCCACAAAACTGTGTGAAAAGCAAATAAAAATGTGTGCCCTTTTGAAAACTTGCAACTCACCTAACTTCCAAATTAAAATAAAATTGGCTCAATTAGAAGAAAAGTAATAACAAATGATTCTTTTTCTAAATAATTATAATTTTTATGTTTCTAAAAATGCTAAACATCTTTTTATAATTTATCTTATGATTACCTTGGACTTCATAAACTTTGTTTTATCGAATGCCCCCATTACAGTTGAGTGAAATTATAGCACCAAACATAAAACCATTAATCTTGTATATTTGCATGGTACTTTATAATTCTGAACTATTTCACCGTCATTATCTTATTTGAAATCAATTTTTGCCTCATGTGTCAGCCCTTATTAGTATACGAACAAATGTGTACTACAGCGTCATGTGGGTCCTAAAGTCCATTGTAAATTCTCCCATTCGCAAGTAAATTCTTGATCTCATTTTTCTCAACCATATAAATTACTAAGGTCTTGTCCTCATCCCCAAAACCTCCCTTCAGCTTTGTGATGCTGGGGCTGGGACCCTGTAGATTAAATAGTATCTGCTTTGCCACAGGCTTTCGTGAGGCTCTACCAATAGGGGGAGAGAGAGAGAAAGAAGGGGAAGAGAGGGGAGGGAAAGGCAGACTGAGAAGAGACTCATCTTTGTTTACATCGTGTCTCCCCTTTACCAGCTCAGTAAAGACCCTACACTCTGGCACCTGATTCCAGTGTCCAGACCTCCTAGATCCTGCCTCATTACACCCTCAGAGGTGCAGCCTGGCCAGGCAGGGCCCCCACTCTTCAGAACAGCCTCCATTCTATAGTACCCCTTCTCCAAGACTTCAGGTTCTTTTTCCTTTATGCTTTCATGTTGATTTTTTCAATTCCGTAAAACATTTACATACCTCCAAAGTCACCCCCACCCTATTCCCTTCCTTCACTCTGTAGGTAACCACTTTTATTGACTTTTGGTTCATTTTTCATTACTTCTTTTGAAAATATAAGAAAATGGTATGTCGTCTTATCACTCCTTCACTCATTCTTAAACAAAGGATAGGTCACTCTGCGTGCTATTCTGTACCTTATATTTTTTTCAATTAAAAATAAACTGGATATCATTCCAAATCAACAATAGAGATCTGCAATAGAGATAGTTTAACCTGTTCATTTCCAATTCTTAAGCCTCTAATTTCTCTTATCTGATGACATTGGTTGATACTTTCAATTTAAAGTTAAATAGTAATAGTATACTTAGTGTCTTTTCTTGGTCTTGACTTTAGTAAGAGTGCCTCTAATCATGTTCTTCATTAGTTAAGATGGTCATTTTAGTCTGAGAATTAAAAATATTATTAGGTTGGTGCAAAAGTTATTGTGGTTTAAAAGGTTAAAAAGAATTGCAAAAACCCCAATTACTTTTGCACCAACCTAATATCATATTAGTATATCAATTTCTAATTTATTATTTTTAATATGAATTGGTGTTCAATTTTTCAAATATCATTTAAGCATCTGTGTAGATGATCATATGATTTTGATCCTTAGTTCTAACAATATAATGTATTCTATTAATGGATTTCCAAATAGGAGCCATCGTTAGGGCTAGCCCATTTTGAGTACTAACCATCTCATGTGGCAGAGACGTCTGATCAGGCAATAAATGGTAGGATGAAAAACTGGAAACAGTCATGGGTCATATTTTGGCATCATATTGGATGTGTAAAGAATTTGGACTTCATCCTAAAAGCAATGAGAAACTATTCAGCTATCTTTTTATTACCAGTTTTGAATTTTAGAACGATCTCTCTGGTAGCAGAGGAAGTCAATATAGAAGCAGTAACTATTGTAATGAGCCACGTGAGAAATGATAAGGGCCTGCACTAAATAAGGTGGAATTCAGAAATATTGAGGAAATGTAATTGTCATGACTGATTGGAGGAAGAGGATAAACAAAAAAGAGTCTAAATAACTTACAGGTTTCTGGCTTGGACAATTAGATAGGTGGTAAGGTATTACCTATGATAAGGAATACAAGATGAATAGCTTTAGCAGAAAAAGAATACTATGTATGAAAATACTCCATATGTTGCTTATTACTTTCCTCCTAAAATCCTTTTTATGGTTTACATGGTTTAAATAAACATAGCTTACAGAAAACATAGTTTATTATTCACATTCATATACACATATGTAATGCAAATATCAAGTAAAGACTATGTAATATTTTCAATCCTATCTTTCTCTCTTCTAGGAATAATGCTGAAAAATTCCATAGTGGCCACCATTTGACAAATCCTGAGTTTCAGTTTCTACCTGTCAATGCAAATAATATTTTTTTACACGTGTTTTTAAACCCTATTGGAAAAAATGCCACTCATATTTGAGAAACAACCAATGATAGTAATAACTGCCAACTCATACAATTATAACTTGGATCTTATCTACCTAATATTATTTTGATATCCAAAAGTATTTTTATAGCATATAGCCTCTCCATTCTGTTTCTTTTCACCAATTGAAATGGAAGTCTCAAGAACTCCAAAAAATGCATTTTATTTACAGAACAGCTTTTGAACATTAGAAACATCATAATAGTCTTATGCTTAACCCTTATGAGCTTTAAAATGTGTAGTATATTGGCTACCTCACAGAGATAGCCAGAGAAATAAGCAAATTAGATCCTTGTGAAGTTTAGTTCAAGAGCTACAAGACAACAATAGGTGGTGCTGCTGGGATGGAATACTGAATACGTACATTTGATTCAACACATGTCATGGAAATGTTTTCTGAACAAAATTACTATGCTTATTAAATTAAAGGTTGGTTTGAGAACAGTATTAAAATCTGATCAAGATGAGCATTTGAGAGAGACAAAAGCTTCAAACAACTTCTCGTACTGCAAAGAAAGGTATTTCCACCAGTGGGAACTAATTTTTGTAAGCAGATTTTTAAAACAGCCAAATGCCATGTTAACTTCCTAAGGCCAGAGGCAGCTTAACTCTTCTGTGCCTACATCTGTCCAACAGAACAAAGTTATAACTGCCAGGTTTAATATTTAGATACGTACAAAAGAGACTCAGAAATGCTCTTTAACATCACTGTATCTTATTATGATTTCTCTCCTTTTAGTACTGAAATTCGAGTGGAAAAAGATGAAATCTAGATTTATCCCTGGCCTGAGCAGGTCTGATAGCTCACAAGCCGTGACCCCCAAGTAGTATCAGCAGACAGACACAGGCCTTTGGAGTTTGGACACTAGGATTTGTAGAGGTTCTACACACCTGCTCTTTGCTATGGCTGAAGGATTTGAAGTGTCATAATAGATTGGAATTGGAAGAGGGAAATTTTTAAAGGAAGGAATGGGACCTGCATTTCCAATTTTCCTAAGCCATTTCTAACTTTGCAGTGCAATTGATATATTTTTTCCTCTTCGTATATGTCTTTTAACATATGTGACAATTGTGGTAGAAATGTAATATTCACCTCTCTCTTTGTGGAGGGGTACCAAGCGTGGGTTGGAGGCTCCATGGCACACTGTACTTCCTTAGCTTGGCACTCAGCTTCCAGGGTCACCGATGTAAATAATTATTTAATTCTCTAGAGAGCTTCCCATGAAAGTCTGGTTCACCTTTTTATCCCCCATCCATATCGCAGTGCCTACCACAGAGCAGGTTTTCGATAAATATTTGTTAACTTCATGAACTCCCAGGACTTACGTATAGGTCTAGTGGCACATTTTCCAAAGAACCCACACAGTAACTCTTGATTTCCACTACTGTTTATTTGAGAGCTGGTTGGTACAATGTGGTAGTAAGTTTGCATTCCCTATATTTTACTCAAAGTTGAGTTAAATTTTCTCCCAGTGGATTATTAAAGATAAGCTCTGAACCTACAAATTGGCTTTTATGTTCTTCATGGATAAAGCAGCTAAAATGAAGAAATCCAGAACCTATAAGCTCTGTGAACTACAGGAATAATGGGAATTATCTATCTAGTCTACTATGAAATTAGACCAGTCTTAATTATAGCACAGAGATATTCCCTCACAGATGGACTATTTTGAGTTAGTAAGTAATTAACCAGTAAATTCTGTTCCATGCTTTGAAGGCTTATTTCATAGCATCTTGTATGTGGATTAAGGTAACGCCACATCTGGTTTCCTCTACTCATGCAAAAGTACAATGTTTGGACACTTTTCTCCGTGCGTTTCATGAAAATGACATACGTGACATAGATATATTTTATGGCTGTGAGATGTTACAAAATCTCTTATAAAGGTTCTCTCTTTCTCTCTCTCTCTCTCTCTCTCTCCCTCGGCTTTTTTTTTTTTTTTTTTTTTTTTTTTTTTTTTTTTTTTTAGCAAATCCGTTTATGTGAAATAATTGGGATAGATTAGTCAAAAATGCTTTCATCTTTGTTTCTTGCCTACATTGCATTTTAAAATAATTAAAACTCCAGATTGTTTCTGTTTTTCACCTAAGTTTACTGGCACCCAGCAAAGAAGCCTACACTTTGATTTTAATCATGCCCAGACAATATAAGGACCCTGTCTCAGAAGCAACAAGAACAGCAAGTAGAAACCCTGCTGGGTAATTTCAAAGCAATGTACTTCCTGCTGCTAGCCCTACAGTATGATTTCTGTTCTGCCAAGGGCACCAATAGAAGGCAACTTCCAATTTGCACCTCACACATAAATTCACATTATGCCAATAGGTTTCGAAGGAAACCACAAGCTACCCAGCTCAGCCGTCAGAGGTCTGTTAACAGACCTTTAACTATGATCTATTGTGCAGCCGGACCTGAAAGACGCACGCAGAGTCCCACTTTATAGAGACCCCACTTGCCTGACACCGTTTTTCTTGAGATAATTATAAGTGTTTATTTTGGCTTTTAACAACTTTAATCACATTATTTAGCATGTTGCTGTTTTGTCATCAAGTTAAGTGAATACAGAGTTCTCCCAGGAATGTCCCAGAAACCCACTCATCGAGGACAGAACCCAATAGGTGAGGTGGCGGTGGTTAATTACATCCAAGCTTCATGGATGCCAAGATGTTTCCCTGAACAAGTAAATAAGCAAACAAATTATACCGAGCAACAGAGAATTTCTAAATGAATAAGGTGTGATCTTTCTAATTAGCATAGCGTGGTTTCCTTTGGCTTTGAGGTTCTGTTTTCAGTGGTTTCATGGTGAAAGGGGTTTACAATGAATCCCACATAGTGGCACGTAATGTGTTAGATGACAAATGTTGCTGCAATTACCATGTGGAATAAAGAACAGCACTTCTCCAAGTTATCTAGAATTAGGTTTAAAAATAACGTTAGCTGATCACAAAGGGTTAACTTCGAGCAACTGTTGAAACATCATGCTGTGCCAAATTGTGTTTGATGGCCCAGTAATAGAACTATAATATACTTAAATGAATTCTAAAAATATCTTCTTCCAATGGAAACTGGTTTTACAAAACCAAAAATGACAGTTCACCTTAGTCCTAAATTACCCCACTCAGTATAAATGTGGGTCAACTGGAGTATAGGTCTAGACTATTCAATAAATATATTTCATACATAATAAAACTTATATGCCCTTTTTATGTCTTTAATATTTTTATCTGGTGCTATACATTCTGCTATTAATTAGACTAAAGTTTCAAAGTAATATCTTTTCCTCTATAATTATGCATTTCTATCATTTAAAGTCATCACTCTAACTTTCTTAAGAAACTAATGATGAATATTTTCTATCTTACTTGGAATTGTTTTTTCTGCACAAGCCTCTCAAGTGGACATGCAAGATTTTTAAATATGAGAACAATGAAATAAGTTGGCAAATAAGGGATATGATTTTGAAATAACTAATGTAATCAAACAGACATTATTTCTTTCTCATCACATTTCTTTTTCATGAAGACCTGCCGGGCATCTTGTAATTTGACTATCAGGTTCATGCTTTATTTAATGAATCAAGTATCCATAAATTAATCAAGGATCCATAAATAAAAGTTCTCTTTGGGCATATTCTCAATCTCAAATTCATATCCAACAGATAATTCCCAGATTGATAAAATAAAAATGGAAAAATTGAGTTTCTAGTGTAAATCAGTACTTTAAATATCCTTAGGAGATTCCAGAGTTTTATATACACAAATACTGTTTAAACATATGTACATACTTATTAAAAAGGGGTTTAATATTTTTAATAGTTGAAAGTTCCAAGTCTAACAGAGTAATAGTCAGAACAAGCAAATGCCAAATGTATGTATCCATTTCAGATTGGCTTTGCCCCTAGAGATTTAGCAGGAGCCAGGGACCCTTGATCATTTGAGCAAACATTCCAATGTTTCCTTGCTCCAGCAAAGCCTTTCTTAACAGGCATCTCTTCCATCTCATAATTAGGAGACGTGGATTCAGCTCTCACTTCTGAAATGACAATGAGGTATAATCGTTAATCTGATTCCTAGTTAGTAGTAAGAATTTCTGATTTGAAACTTCTTTCTGAGTTTAGTGCTCTTTCATTAGATTATGCTAATGAAATGAAAAGATGAAATGTTAATTTTCTCACTTCATCCTACCTAGCAGGGATGTAGTACAGTGAAAACTATAGAATATAAAAACATAAAGGTAAGGCACAACAAAATAGTTCATGTAGAATCTAAAAGCTTCCATGGTAATCCAGTTTTGCTGTGATTCACATCAAATTTCCACTTTCTTTTTAATTTTTCTGACTTGAAAGGATCAGATTGGTCTCTAATTTCTCATGTACAATACTGGATACCAGAATATAATGGACCAGTGCCTTCAAAGTGATTTTGAACTTAGAATCTATACCAAACTAAATTATTATTCAAGTCTATATGCAAAATTAATCTTCAGTTTGCCCACACACACTTTCTGAAAAATGCATGAATAAAATATTAGTAATTCAAACCCAGCAATGAATTATAAAAAGAATGTGTAATAAACAAACAGGCTTATTCTTAGAATTTAAAGATGGTTTAAATTTAGAAATTTATCCATGCAATTCACCATATTAACATGAAAAGAGAAAACCATAGGATTATTTTGAAAGCTTCTGGTAAAGCAGTTCCTATAATTCCTTTTATTGATAAAAGGAGAGAAGAAAGACTCCTAGAAAACTTGTAATAATTTGAAAATTAAATCAAAACCTATGATAAATATCATAATTAAGGATTGCCAATAAACAATGCTTATTATCACTACTATTATTCAAGCTTATTCCAAAACATTCCAGCCAATGCAATAAATCAAGAAAAGTGAAATGTATATGTTGGAAATAAAGAAACAAAACTACCCTCATTTACATATTATATGTTTGCCTGCCTAAAAACTCCAACAAGACAACTGAAAAACTATTAAAACCAATAAGAGAGTACAGTAAGGTAGCCAGAATAAATATAAATATACAATAACAAATAACCAAATGCAATGGGAAAATATCTCATTCACAGGAGTAAAAGAAAGCAATAAAATGAATAGGGATGAGACTAACAAGAAATATTAAAATATACTTGAAGAAAACTTATACCTAACTGAAAAACCTATGAAAAAGAACTGAATAAATTAAAGGTTTTAATATTTTCCTAGGTGTGAAGCAAGTAACTTATGATAATGACTACATTCATTTGCTAGGGCTGCCATGGCAAAGCACTGCAAACTGAGCAGTGTAAATAACAGAAATGTATTTTCTCACAGTTACAGAAGCTGGGAGTCCAAGATCAAGGTGTCAGCAGTGTTAGTTCCTTCTGAGACCTCTCTCCTTGGTTTGTGGATAGCTATCTTTTCCTGTGTTTTCACATGATCTTCCCTCTACATCTGTCTGTTCCAAAGTTCCTTCTTATGAGCCCAGGTATATTGGATTAGTGGCCCCCTAATAACCTCATTTTTACTTACTTACCTCTTTAAAGACTATCTCCAAATAGAGTCACATTCTGAGGTACCTAAGGGTTTAGGACTTCAACATAAGAATTTGGGGGAGGGCAAAACACAGCCCATAACAGTGACATTTCTTTCTCAAAATAATCTAAAATTTCAGAACAATTATCATTGAAAATCCAAGAGAACTTTTTATGAAACCTGACAGTATGGTTATAAAATTTACTCATACGAATAAACGCATAATTGTGCAACAGAACATCACTGAGGGACAACGTGCTGTACCAAATGTCATAAACCTATAGAAAGTGCTTGTAGTATAGTGATTAACAACATCAACCTGGATCAGGAATGTTGGGGTTCCATCCCAGCTCAGCTGTCTATTAGCTCAGTAACACTCTAGCTTTTTAGACCTCAGTTTCCTAATATGCAAAATGGTGATAATAATGTTGATTACCACAAAGGTAGCTGTGAATAGTAACAGAATGGTGCCAGACACAAAGTAGAGGTTCAATAAATATTAGATCATTATTGTTACTAAAGACTGCTGCAACAGAATTAAAACCATAGGATGAATAGAGAAATAGATCAATGGAAGAGAATAGAAACTCCTAAAAGAGACTGATGTTTATATGGGAATTTATTCTATGAAAATGTTGGCTTTCAAATCTGTCAGTAAAAGGTTAATTATTAAACAAAATGAAAAGCCACTGCTGTAAAAAAATTATTTGCAATATATTTAGCAGATACAGAATTAAAAGCCATTATTTATGAAAAAGTTAAACTACCAAAAAACTGGTCCAAAATTATGAACTGGCAGACGAGGAAGTGCCAAAGACTTATAACCGTGCAAAATCATGGTCAACATCATAAGTGATAAAAAGAAATGGAATTAAAACAATAAGCTATGTTTCACCCACTCAATTGGTAAAAACTTGAAAATTTTGTAACATCCTGGGTCCATAAGATTTGAAAAATGGGAACTTAACATACTGTTAAAACAGACTTTTAAAGCACAATGTAAAATTATATATATATATATATATATATATATATATATATATATATATGAAATCTCCAAATTATAATGTGCAAGTTACTTGATTCAACAGTTTTACTTATAAGAATCTCTGTTACAGAAATAGTAAGCAAGATGAATGTATAGAATCTTTATTCTTTATAGTATTAAAAAGTTGGAAACAACCTAAATGTCCAGCAATAGGAGAATTCTGAAAGAAATTAAGAAATATCCATTCTATGGAATGTTAAATAAAATTAAGTAAAGAAAGAAATAAACATGACAAAATGTCTATCAGTTATTATTAAGTATTTGTGGTTTTTAAAAAATCTTTATATCTAAACATGTGTAAATGCTTAGAAAAAAGTCTAGAGATACCTACATGAACAATAATTATCTCCAGACAATGAAAAAGATTGGAAGACTAGGATACTTTTAGAGAGGTTTATTTTTATATATCTGAACCATTTGTTATTTTCAAAGGTATTGCTTTTATACTTAAAAAAATTAAAAGATAACATATCAACAAATAGTTATAGGACTGAAACCATAAGCTGGAGGATTGTTGCCAATTGCTCTTTGGGAGAGATGAGCTATCAACTAGAAAAGTGTCTCTGTAATTTTACTTGGGTTGCTAGGGGAAGAGTAATGCCATTGACGGAGAAAGGACATGTGGAAAGACAACTGTTAGTACTAGAACGTAAATAAGGCGCTTACTTTTCCCTGATTTCATGTTTCTGGGTATAAAGACTTCCATTCAAGTAACACTTCTGGCCTCTCTGCCCTTACACTACTTCTATCCCAAAAGAGAAAGAGTGACTTACTGAGTGATGGGTCTAGAACAAAAAATATGCAGGCTTGGATCAGCTCTTCCCCTCTTTCTTCTGGGATCTGACCATATGCATGTGTTCTGGTCTACTCTTGGTCATACCATACATTTAGGGGTCAAGACTCTGTACCTAAACAGGAAGGTGACTGTGGTTGTCTAGAACTGCCTTGACTGAGAAAGTATTGTTTCTAATTCTTGGGTTCTATTAGGAAACCCACTATTGCCACATACCTAAGCCATGTTTTCCAACCCAGCCTTTGTCAGTTAACGAAGCTATCACTTTGATCTTCAAGTGCCTGATTCTTGGCTCCATCTCTCAATTGATTCCAAACCTTAGAAGGGTGGAGTGGTTTAATTTATTATTAGTTTCTAACTGCAGATGCTTCCAGAGAGTCATTGCATAATTCATACCAGAGTTTCATCCAGTTATTTATTTGTTCAATCAGCAACACTGAGCTAGGTTCTAGAGATACAAAGGTATATATAATAGGGAAACTACAATTCAGGAGGCCATAGTGCATTTGGGAGACAGACATAAAACAAATACAGCATTCTTTCAGGCAATTGGAAGAAGGTTAGGAATAAGTGCGTAAAAGAGGTGATATAAGCTGAGTTTTAAAAGCTGAAAAAAGTTCACTTGGTCGATGACGGAAGGTGGTGAGGATATGGCACATCTGGCAGAGGGAGCCACATATGTACGAAGGCAGGAAAGCTTCAGAGAGCTTGGTGCATTCAGGGAGCTCTATGAAGTTTGGCATAGTGAGGTACAATGTGCATATTGGAATGATTGTAGCGGAAGCTGAAAAAACGACAATCAAACCTACATGCAATACTGTGTATGGTACTACGTCTTGAATATGATGGAGAAGTCATTGAGGAGTTTTTAGCACTAAAATAAAATGACAAATTTTGTTTTTTAGACAGATCAGTCAGATGGCATGTGAAGAGTAATATTTCTTCATGTTTCTAAAGTTTAGATTCTTAACCATTCCAATATAAATTCCTACTATGATGTGGCAAGTCCAGAAGACTCATTGATAATTAGCTGCCTTCTGAAGAATTTAGGCTGCAATTAGATGCAATGTTGGCATCATACTTTGTTCTGTGAGTCTCTCAGAAGAAATATTAACCAAGACTGATTTTTCTACTTTTCATTTTATTATTTTTTACAAGAGCCCCAAAAGACAGGTTGTAATGATTATGTTTTCCATTTTATACATGAAGAAAAATGGCCAAAAAAGAATTAATGAGATTAAACCAAATCACAAGTGAAGAATGGAGACTAAATTTGGATAAGTCTTAAATCAGAAAAAAACTACACAATGTTAGGTGATTTTCTTCCGTATTAGAAATTCTTCCTATTACAATATTCATTCTCCTATAACCATAAAAAGTAATTATGTTTTGAAATATAAAATTTGACCATTTGGCCTTACGTCCAAATTCAAAGTTGGATGGAGTAACTGGTATAAAACAGGTTTTCACAGAGAAATTAAACTAATATTTATTGCATATTTTAATCCTTTTTAAAAATTTTCCTAAGCTTCTCTCCTTTGATGTAAATGGTTCATTTTTGATATTCTCTACGGAATTCATACTCTTTTATAAATGCCCTGGAATACTGGGTGCCAGGCTAAATAAAACAATACAAACGTTTTGGTAAACCTCCTGGATCATGTCATGACTTCTACATATTGAAAGAGTCACACCATGGCAAACTGTTTGAAAGTCAAGAGATTCATGGAGAACAGCTTTGGAGGAACAGTAGTCTCATTATTTAACCCTTTCCCAGCACTAGTATCCGTGTGCATTACTGGTGTTCATGTAAAAGCTCTGTCAAAAAGAAACAGTGGGACCGATTTCAGTTCTTTGCTCTGAACTCATGGTTGTATGACTTTACTGGCTGCTGTTGGTTGTCATTTTCATATCTGGAAATATATAATGGCATTCTATATACATTTAGTGATTTTTTTAAATCTTATTTAGTAATTCCATTTTCATTCAGTGCAGGGGAACATGGGGACTCCCTTTTATATCTGCTGATAAAATATTTTGAGGAAGTGTTTATATCTCCTTCCAGAAATCAGACCTGTTGGTATATTTTGGAGAGCTCTGCAACTGTCATTGTATTTGTAATATCCTGTTAATTTGAGTTGTGTTATAATTTTGGCACCTGATCACAAGTTTCAGTTCAGAAATTCAATCAATATATATTTATGGTACATGCAATAAATAGCTAAATGTTTAAGTAATAACATACTGAAAATAGCTGACTAAATTAGATAAAAAGAAAGTGTTACAGATTTCTTCAGAGGAAATATTCGTCTCAGTGTTCATGTAACTATAAATGTGCACGTCTCATGTCCATGAATGGCTATGGAGTATTTTATTTCCCCCAGAAGATAAGCAGTTATCTTGCAGTAAAATGTAAACAAAATTCACAAAATACCCTGATACTTTCGCTTTCCCTCTTATCCACTCCCAATGCCAAGGAAGTATAAAGGGACAGAATACTAACCACATACCATGTGTGCTCCCTGCATGTGAAGAGTGACGACTGGATGACTAAAGCTTTGGTTCTACAAATATCAGAGCTGAAGGACCCATCCAGGGAGGTGACACTCTGTAAGATAAAACAAAAGCTGGTACGAGCTGTTTCCCCAAAATTCCTAATAACCCTTTATCCTAATGTATTTAGTTAACTTGAGTTTGTTTTGTTTCGTTTTTCCATCTTTGAGCCACTCCACATGTATTAGTTTTGTCTAGAAACACTGGTTCTGAAATACAATCATAAAGCCAGTTCTGGAAGCCATGTCAGCCCAAAGTCTAGACCTAGAAGTTACAGATAAGGGTAATACAAGCACTCAGTCAAAAGTTTACTAGATTGTAAGCTGCTTGAAAATTAACACCATATTTTTGCTATAAAATTATACATAAAAAGTGTTAAGTACCTCCTACAAATGGCATGGACTTCGGTTCAAATAGATGGTCTAATAATCTGACTATCATTAAATGACTAAAAGCAACATACCTTTTTATAAATGTTACTATCGTTTTCTTGGCAAGCATCTCCTCATTTATCATCAAAGTACTACCTGGGATGGCATATTCAAAACTTGTTACAAGCAGTTTTCTTTGCTAAATTAATTGTTGGATTCATATATGACCATATGGCCGCCAGCCATGTTCTATTGAAGTGGTTTGCCTGCAAAATGGAAAAAACATATTTCTACTCCCATGAGGAAAAACGAAAAAAAACTAAGTCACAAAACAAAATTTTAAAAGCCCAGAGAAATCTATCCCGTTGGCATGTGGGTTGTACCAACCTAGAGACAGTGTCCCAATACAAGCCCATGTCAGTTGAGTGAGGCTCTGAAACTTCAGCCCTGTTGCATGCTTGTTCTTCTTCATGGATTGCAGATGGTACCAATCATAGTGATAGCATCCCTTGACACCACATAGCAACAAATGCAATGCATCAGTGAAGCTTCTTTCTAAATTAAGTGAAAGATCAATAGAAACCTAAATGTAATTAGAGTATTTATTTGAGGAAAAATGATAATCCAGAGCCAGACATGGAGTCCTTTGAATAAAGGGAAAGCATCCACATGAGAGCAGTCAGAGCTGCCTCTACCATGTGCACAGGGCTCCAGGGAGAAACACCAGGCTAAAGTCCACCTCAGATGGAGGCCAGGGAGTACGACCTAAGGTTCCTCAGAAAGTAGGAAACCCCAGAGACACACATAGATGCAGAGTGCCCACAGCCTCTACTTATAACTGTACCCTTGTAACATCATAAATCGTGTGTTATTCATTTCTGGGGCTTCAACAGCACCGCCCCTGATATATACTAAATGAAAAAAAAGTTCAATGAATGAATGAATGAGTGAATAACAGTAATAAACTGATCATTGACTGGGATGAGCAAACAACAACAACAACAAAAAGCCAACATCTGATTAAGATGCTCAAATCTATTAAAGATTGAAGATTTAATCTCTTGGTAACAATCTCTCATTAGAATAATATACTTATGAGAAATTAAATTACCCATAAAACATCAGTATGTCTGGATCCAATTCGTTTTCTGTATGACTGATACTTTTTTTCCTCCTTATAGCTTGAGGGTCATGGAGGAGCAAAGCACTTCTAAATGTGTTATATTTGTGGTTAAGGCCAACACAATAATATAGCTCAACTATGCTTAACTACACTTACTTTACTGTGGATTGCCTTCCTACTATATTATAGAGAAAACTAAAATTATGACGTGACTATAGGTTATTTTTTAAAACATCCCAAAATTCTTTGCCACTTTTATCAGCACAACTTGACAGACAAATACACCCAACCCCAGACATAGTTAAATGAGCCAAATGTTTATAACATGGTTTAATGACTATTCATGTATAACATTATTTTAATGATTTTGTTTTTCCACCAAAGTAGAGCACAGTGTAGGAGAACAATGCCAAAAGGGCATACTGACCCCTTCTAATCTCTAACGGATCTGTTATTAGCCTAATAAGGATCTGGTGCAGGACATTTGGTGAGGGCATGGTGTAATTTTAGTACTGACCATTTGAATAGAAAAGGGGCAGGAGAGAATGGGCAAGTGCAGTGGTAATATAAAAATGAAAGGCAGGCAAAATGACTTAGCACTGTCAAAAGCCCATCAACTATCATTCAGTTGGTATGCTGAGATCTTCACATCATAGATTCTCAAGCAAATATCTCTAATTGTGTGCTCAAAATTCCTCTCAGTGAGAGGAAAATATAATAAAATATACAGAAAATTGACAGAAAACTGTAACATTTAATTTTCCTTCATAATCGATCCAACATAGTACCAACATTTATATTTTTCTTATCAATGGACTCGAGAAAATAATCTATAAAAGCATAGGTTACAATAGTGACATATGACAATATGTAATCCCAGATAAATTATATTAATTATACGAGTATTATTGAATATCTACCAGGTCTTACTTTATATTTACATTATTTTTGTCACATATTTTTCCAGGTAAGTAAGAATTCTATAATTTTTCTTACAATACCATAGATTATCAAAAAAAAAAAAGACACTACAATTTTGTCCACAAGGATAAACATATTACAGTCTAGTAAGGGAGCTACACAAGTAAGAAATTACAATGCACAATGTTAAAATGCAATGAGATTCTTTGCAGGGACACTGATCCATGAAGGTGAAGACAGGCAGGCAGCAGAAGGAAGATCTGGGAAGTCCTGGTGGAGATAGAAATTAAAGCTAAACTAGGTCTAAAGGATGAACAGGAATGATCCTGTGACATAAGGGGGCAAAGGGAAAAGGGTTAGGAAAAATATTCCAGAGCAAAGGAGTAACATCTGTGAAGGCCTGGAAGAAAGAGAAAGCATGAAATTGAGGGAAACAGAAAAAGTTCATTATCAGTGGAACACGAGGAGAACGATCCATGAGATAAATAGGTTCCCAATCATGGAGGGTCTTATAAGCCCTGGAAGGTTATAAACAGGGGTGTGACAAGATCACATTAGCTTTTTTGAAATATCACCCTGACTGCCTACTGAAAGTGGATACACAGGAGGACAAACTGGGGCGGGGGGGGGGGAGAAAGAGAGTATATTTTTCCATATATTTTGTCCAGTTTTTTGGTTATTTGTAAAGAAGACTAAGTCTGGCTCCAACCACTCTACTAGCCAGACTGTCCGACTTAAGGCATTGGTTTGAGTGTTATTTGTTGGAGCTTTAGAGGTCATCTTCTCAGAAACTTAATCAGCTAAGAAACAAGAAGAAGGCATTGCCTTTTAACTGTCAAAATATTGCCTTTATTCCTTATAAAACTGTTATTAGAGAACGTGGACAAGTGAACTACATAACATTGTACCCCAGAACTGGAAAAACTTCTCCATTCTAGACACTTGCATTGCCTGGGGACCTGTCTCTGACAGATGTATGCAAAAGAGAAAGCTCTCTATCGGAAGCTCCCTCCCAAGAAGCAAGGGGAAGGGGAAGCACTTGGCTTCTCCTTCCTACCTCATGAAAGAGACGTCACTCCAACTCACCCTATTGCAGAGTGAGTGAGGGGGGCAGAGAGAAATCAGGAGAGTTTTGCTAATAGAGTGCCCTCAGGATGAGAAAAACACATCTTCCCTGCCAGCAGTTCATTTCCTTTATAAATTTTGTCTAATTGTCCGTCCTATCCCCCCAGACATTTTTCGTATATGTTCCCCTTAAATAAGCAGGCATTTCTCTAATAATTCTTGCAGCTTTTTACCCCCAAATTATATTCCAAATACATCAGAAAAAGTGTTTTTAAAGTTGAGGCGGTGGAGGGTCGATAATCAGTATACTAGTTATCTGTGTTTGTTTTATAGTCTTCATTTAAATTCAACAGCCAGTTAATATCTTCACACATGTCTCTTCAAGGGACAACTATCTTTGGTCAAATACATAAGCCAGTAAGCTGAGAATAAAAGGGTCAACACAATCGCTATGATGCCAATCACAGTGAAAAATAAGCCCGAATTTTTGTTACTCCAATTAGGCCTTGAATACAAAGGGTGCCACTGATTCTCAGGTTTCAAGGACTAATAAGAGGTTTAGACAGCAGTGAGTTTTTTTGACATGAATGTGCAGGTGTCATTAAATTATGTCACCCAGTATAACACACTTAACCTATAGGAAAAGTAACATTTGTATCAACTGTGAGAAAGGCTTTTTCAGAGATCTATTATACGTCTTGGCATTAACTTGAATATCAAAAGTAGTGTTTTCACCATGGTTTGCAGATAGGTACTTCCCCCTAAATTTTTATAATAAAGATGACAAAGTCAGAAAGTGTGAAATGATGTGCTGGCAGGGAAAGCCAAAATCGATAAATAAATAAATGAGCTTCCAAGGAAAATGAAGACTGCAATGGCAATGAAGCAACATAAATAAAAAACACTGGCTACAGAACCGTTTTCTGGAGAAGACAGAAAGCAACCACTGTGGCCAAATTAAGGCACTAAGGGAGCAGCCAAAGCAGCCTTCATTAAGCACTAGAATAGTTCCTGCCAAACAAAAGATATACGGGACACAACTCAGTTTGACTTATTGCAAGTTTTAGTGCAGAATTATAATTTGTGATAAAAAAATGCTACATGTGCAGTTTTGTGATATAAATGATACATTAGGGAAAAAGGGGGACCATGAATGAATATTTGAAGCTGTTGGAATTCAAGCATTTAAAGGATGAATCAAGGCAGGTTAATCTTTTATTAACCTCACAAAGTTTATTTTTTTCCAAGTTGGAGCCACCTAAGAAATGCCATTGTGTGATTAAGAAGTAAAGTGTCTCTCAGTGGTTTGGTTTGTTGGTTGGTTTCGGGGGGGAGGGGGGGTGCGGATTGCAAATCATTGTCCTCCAAGCTCCATTCTCAAGGTAGCTTCCAGTAAATAAGGGTCAAGTGTCTCCAGTGATTATACTTTTGCCTTTAGCTCTATTATCATGGAGATTTTATTCTTTAGTGTAGATTGTGCTATAACTTAAACAAACTGCAGTATCTATATTTGAGAGGGCTCCGTAGGCCTCACTTATCCTTTCCATTTAAAATTCCCTAACCACACTCCAGATCCCCAAGCTACCTTTGAAGAGAGATTTATGTGTTTTAAGTACAATTCCAGCATACTGCAACCTCAAGAGGAGATTGTAAACAATCAGAAACCAGAATATTACACGCTGACAGCAGCCAAAAAATACTCATGTGCCCTGTAAGACTGGACACTAGTAATAAACCTATTTAGGCGCACGCCACCAAGCCCACCTCAAAGGGCTCAGGCGACCAGTGTATGCACTGTGTTTAAAGAGTTTATAACTCTTCCTTAGCCTCAGTCACGAAAACATTCTGAAGTCAGACCAGTGGTGCAGTTCAAATTCTCCTTTTACATTTGAGAAGTCAGTTCAGAAATAGCGAGGTGACCTAGCAATGCAACTTCTAAAAACAGATAGGTGTTAAAACTAATTTATACTCTTGTAAAACTATTTTGCTTTTTGTTTAATTAAAAATAATCCTTTCATCAGATTACTTTCACCAAAATTGATAGAAATAGTTTGGCACTAAGTAGAAAAAAAAGTAAAACCTAACTTCAGTGTATTTAAATTCCTCTTCCAGAGAGGCTGTCTGACAGAAATTGAAGCCTTTTTGGTTTGCCCTATAAGTTTTGAGTGAGTTACTCCCTTTTCAATTTCATTGGAAAATTCCATAAAGAAATGGGCTTTTGCTTCCCCCTCCCACCACCATTTGTGTTCTACATAGAAAACAAAATGTAAAAATCAGGTCTCCACAGTCCAAATGAAATGAAGTATTATGGCAATTATCTGGGTCATTCAGGGGAAACCAATGTGTTAGAGGTGATTTGGGAAAAGGTGTTTTCTTTTTGCTTGAATTACATATAGGGTTGCCTCAATTACTTTACCACTTGGGCATACTATTTTCTTCTGAGTCACTGTACAGTTATTCTAAGGCCAGAAATATCCTGTCTTGAAAACATGCTTAATGTCCTTTTACATACATGCCATTTATAATCTTATAAAAAATAATCTTAGCCAGTTAAATACATTAACCAAGCAGATACATATGTTTGCATAGAAGTTTGAGCCTTCCAATATAGATAACCACCTTCATTCATTATCCATAATGAATTTTATGATGTTTTTCACGTTACTTCCTCAAATGGTTTCTATTCATAATTAAAGGAAAGGACCTTCACTCCATCTAAACTCTTTGCTAGGAGTTGGGGCTCTTTCTACCACAACAATTTACAGAATTGAAATTTCTGGCCTAAAAAATCTTTTGGCATTATAATGCTCTGTAGAAGAAAATAATGAATTGATTGAACATATTTACTCAATCCTTTACTGTTTAGCATTTATACAATGCCAAGAATTCAGAATTACATAATTCAGCTCTGCTAACCACCAGTTATTTCCATATTTTACTTTCTTCTTACGGTGTATTGTATGGCTGCAATACAATATAATATAGTGATGGATAGCTGTCATTATGGAGCAGGCAGGACCACTGTCACAATCCAAGTTGAAAGAAGAAAAGAGAAGCCTTTGGATATGAGTCACAACATTCTTTCACTTATGAAGTTATTTGGTTCTAAACCGCAAATGTCCAAGGATAATAAATTGGAGAACAAATTTTATAATATGGTATTATAGGGAAAACAAACGTGTACAAGAATGTGATCTCCCTCCTAAATATTCATAAATTTTAAAATTTTAAACATAAGAGTAACACATGACTACTGTAGAAATTTTAGAAATGTAAAAGATATTTGGAGAATCTAAAAAATTCTGTTTTACCACTTTGAGAAAATCATTAAGTGTGCCTTCTGAGGTTTTTCTCTGTGTCTCTATGTATGTGTTATGCATGTGCATATATATATAATTAATATCATAATGCGTGCAGTATTCTATAACTTTCTTTTTGTTCAGAGTACAATGAACATTTGTGCGTGACATGAAATAGTTTGCAAAAATATGTAGAGAAATCACATATAGATATACCATAATTTATTTAAGCCATCCCCTACCACTGTATCCTTAAGCTGTTTCTATTTTTCACTTTTACAAAAATTGCTGCAATAATATTTTAGTGCCTAGCTAATAATTTTTTCTGAAGATAAATTCCTAGAAGCAGAATTGCCTTCAAAACGAATATGACTATTTTAAGACTTTTGATAGGTTGCAAAATTTTAGCCTAGAAAAGTTGTTCTAATTTATATTCCCACCAATAATTTGTTTGTGTGCCTATATTCTCATCTTGTTAAATTATTCCCATTTCAAAATATTAAAATTGGTATTTTACTTTAATTGGTGTTTACTCAATTACTAAAGTTCAGCATATATTAATATTTCTGCTGTACTTCCCTTATGACTGGTCTGTATATATCTTTTGCCATGTTTCCACTCAGGTGAAGGATATTTTAAGTAAATTAATTTTAATGTTTCCTAAAATATTGGACCAAAACACAATTCAAGAAATCTTAACTAATCTAAGGAGGAAAATAGTGGATTCCAGCTTTATTGCTTACATTTATACCTTAGTCTTGGAAAATTCACATAGGCTTTTTTAATGGTCATCAAGCTAATTGTCTTGATGATATGCTACAACTCGGTAGACTACTGCTGCGTTATTTCTAATGCTGAGATAGCTCTATGTCATATCATGTTAGGTCAGTAGACCACTTACATTTTGTTTTTAATGAGGTTATCAATTGATGGATATATTTGAAAACTAGTCTCTGTAAAGGACGTCTGAGACTTTGAATTCATTACAGTGAATTTAATCCTCACTATTAAGTCCCAGCTCTTTCCTCTGGGTTACAAAGACATTCTACCTGAAAACAAAGTAGCAGGCAGCAGGCCGTTCACTCATGTCTTCTCTCCACCCATTAATCTCTCTACCTCTAAATGCTGGTACTCCATAGGACTCACTCACAGACTCTCCTCTGCTCTCTTTCTACCCTCATTCCCAATAAATCATCTGTAATCCTAGTGGCTTTAAGTATGATCTATACACTAATGATTCCCTGATTTTTATCCCCATCTTCAGCCTTTCCTCTAAATACCAAACTCAGATATCTAACTGCCTACTCAACATCGTCATTTGGATGCCATCTCAACTTAAAATGTACAAAACAGAACCCCTGATTCCTCAATCCAGCCCAGACCTGCTCCTCTTCCAGTCTTTTCTGTCTCAGTAAATGGTTCCAGTAGCCCAGGTGACCAGGACAAAGATTGAGCGGTCACCTTGATGTATCTCTTTCCCTCACATCATTCTCCATTCATCAACAAGGCCCTTTGGCTCTTCAAAATATGCTCCAAATCTGACCACCTCTTACCACTTTCACAGCTGTCCTAATCACAGCCACCATCACCATCGCCTGGTGGCTCCTAACTGATTTCCTTGTTTCTACTCTTGCACTCTTATTTTGTACTCTTCACACAGCTGCAGAGTAAGCTCTTTAGACATAAATCAAATCATATCACTTCCCTTTATTTAACCTTCCAAAGGTTTCCTTACACACTCAGAATGAAATGCAAACTACTTACTACATTTTCCCAAATAATTTGATTCCTCCCCAGTTTCATCTCCTATCATTCCCTCCTTACTCACTCCAGTCATACAGGTCTTCTGGCTACTCCTTGCCAACATCAAGTTCATTCTCCTTCTCAAGGTTTTGGTACATTTCTGTTCTCCAGCCTGGAATACCCTTCCCCTACAACTTGGCATGGTTTCCTCTTCCACTTCATTTCAGTCTCTGCTCAATGCTGCTTCCTGAGACAGAATTCCCCTGACAGCTGTATCCGAAATATCACTCCTGCCATCACTCTCTACTTCTTTATTCTGATTTGTTTATCTTTGGAGAATTTAAGTGTGTGTGTGTGTGTGTGCGCGCGCGCGCGCGCTCCTGTGATGTACACTCCATAAAGGTGAGATTTCTTTTTATGCTCATCTGTATTTCCATCTCTTAGAACAGTACACACTCAATAAAAAATTTCTCTCCCCTCCCCTCCATTGACCCTGTAATCCATACTAGAACCATGCTGATCTGTATTGAGAGCTGTATTATTTTCTATTACATTCCATATTTTTCTTAAGTGTCTTCCAAAAGATTTAACCATAACATTTGACAAAATAAGTGCCGATCATTAGTAAGAAAAGGGGTCATGAGTGATCATAGAGTTCAGTCCCCTGGCTTCAGTTGGATAATAATGTATTATTAAACACCTTTTTACAAAGTAATCAATGGAATCTCAAAAGTTTATAGCTAATTTTCAACTGAGTTTGAGTTCACAGGTTACAATTATTCAGGGATAAAGAGAAGAGTTGGGAAAACCTATTCACTGTTGTTTTAACTACCGTGTTTGGCTAAAAATGAGACCTAGCCGGACAATCAGCTCTAATGCATCTTTGGGAGCAATACTTAATATAAGATCCGGTATTATATTGTATTATATTATATTATATTACATTACATTACATTACATTACATTATATTATATTATATTATATTATATTATATTATATTATATTATATTAATTATATTAAAGACCTGGTCTTATATTATAGTAAAATAAGACTGGGTCTTATATTAATTTTTGCTCCAAAAGACGCATTAGAGCTGATTGTCTGGCTAGGTCTTATTTTCGGGGAAACACGGTAGTGTGTAATACTGTTTCATACTATTTCACTTTAAGACAATAACATGGTATTGGAAAGATGTCGGTTATTACAAGCTATAGAGGAAGAAAACACTGATTTGGTTGCTAAGTTAGCTATAGTTATTTCACAGAGATAATATACCAGTGCCTTGGAGCTTTTATCTTTTACTCTTTTCTTAACTCTTTCCCCCCCTTCATAACTAATATCTACCTAGAACTCTTAGTGAAGCTCTGAACTCAAAGAGTTGTTTAAAATAGACAGTTTCGTTTGGACAAGATTTGACTGGTAAAGGCAGCCCTCCAAGTTCCACATTGTATATAAGAACCTGCTAACAGTATGCCGAGAGAATCAGGAACAACACTAGTGTTCTCCGATAGAGACATAAACACAAATGCACTCACCACTGGGGAGAAAAAGAAAAAAACAAAACACACTGAGCATCAGTATCACTGGAGCTGGTACTGAACCAAAATATAGTTCAAGAAGCCACAAAGAGAATTTGGTTCTGGTTATGACATGTATGTCTGTCTCAACACAAAAAATATCTTAGCCTTTTGAAAAGTCATTATTTTATTTTGCAACATAGAAGCTAAACTCCAGTCTTTGGTTCTTCAATACTCATATTCTTCATGGGTATGTGGATGAAAAGAAGGGTTTGTCCCACAGAGCCCTCAGTGATCATTGTTTTTTATCCATCATGGCCTTTCAGTGCTTGGCTGGCTCCTGCCTCACATCACAGCCCTCCAGGGATGGCAGACGCCCACCTTCCCTCTCTAAGTACTCACCTTGGAAAGGCACTTTCCTATTCTATCTTAGCACTAAAGTCTTATGAAATGGTCTTGGTTGTTTTTTTTTCAGAAAGCCATCTACTTACAACGGAGAGATAAAACACTCAAGTAATCACTATTTCTGGATAGCTCTGAGCCTTCTGGAGGCATTGGGTCTTATTTTCTCTGTACATCTTTGAAACCAAAGGCTTTGAAACCAAAAGCTTTCCCCCAGGCTCACTAATGAGTTACACTTAGCCATTCATAACTGCTAGCTGGTTTCTATTTATTATGTAAACCCAACTTTCTTAGGTTTACATCTGCCCACAAGTCTAAGAAGCCATAGAACGTCCTCATTGAATTAGGCACACTCGCTGGAATGTGGACTCTTCACATTATTTTTAGCCGCAAGTCTGATTACACTTTGTTAGAAAATAACCTAGTTCAAAGGCAAAGGCAATCAAGTCAGAGTAAGTGCTTAACAATTTTTAAAGTTTCCCATTCTCTTCATTTACATTTCCCTTTCACTGTAATTTTTAAGGGCAAGTGAATATTGGTATCTGGGTATTCTGAAATCAGAAATACTTTTACTTTTTGTATTAATATAATCTAATTGTAATTGTATATTAAAATTCAGGAGAAGGTGTGATTTTCTCCTAAAGGCTTGCTTTTTTATATTATTGCAATAGTAAATAAAGTAACTTTCATTATTAATAGAAGATTCACTGACAGTTCGCAGAAAGAATGTTTCATGAAAAAGAGAGAAAATAAAAGGTTGCATGAAAAGAGGACTTCTCTTGTATCTTCAGAAGCTCACAGTGAGGTTAGTTTGGATATCATACCTAAAATTGGTCTCATGGTTTAGTAATTCCATTCCTTATGAAAGTGGTCTTTCTTCTATTTGTTTCGTGTTTTCTTTCACCTCTTCCTTCCTGACACTGCTACCACATGTAACCTGGACTGGACTGGAGTTTTCTCAGCATTATTCCTACTTCACTGTCTCAGACACACCAAGACACACTTGTACATACCCTAAGTGCATGCGACGTAGAGCCCGGGGACATATAAGGCAACATGGAAACTCTTTCTAGATGCATCAATTTTACTTGAAGATTGTAGCAATAGTAATTTTTAATTTACAGTATTTTGAAACATTTTTACATTGGGACAGAAGGAATGTATTATGAATAGAGTGTAGAATTCTTTGGAATATTTAAGGTAAAACACTGACCTCTAAGAACATTACAAGTTTTGCAAGGCTTCAAGCTCAAGACCGGCAGTCCAATGAACTTTTTCTCTGGGTCGATTTTTCTTTTTTTCTCTCTCCACCCACACCATCCCCATCCTTTACTCAAGTATCTAGGACATTCCTTCTAGAGTTCTTCCCCAAAGGTGGGAGGCATCACAGAACTAAAAGCAGAAACAAAGGAGTCCCCATAGCTTTGGTCTATGAAAGTCAGTCCTGGACAAAAATTGGAACTGCCCCCTCTCAAGGAACAGAAAGAACTGTGGGCATAGACAAATATTTGGGAAGTGTTTCCATGGCTGAAGTTTCAGTTTAACGGAGTAGTTCTTCTCCCTAATACCAGGTGGGAGGAAAAAAGAAAGAAAAAAACCAGCCTGCCTGAGAGAACAGACACAATAATCTCTGAGAGAGTACAGAGGTGAATGGCGACCAGAGAGAGAGGAGCTGGATTGAAAAGATCATGGGTGGGAACTAGGTTGTCTCTGAAACCTGTGCCAGGGGCTGGAATGCCCCCACCTCCCCATGCTTGAGCACTAAGTAAACCTCCAGACCTCAGATGCAACCCTAGGAAGGGAATAATCCCAAACTAAGATTAAATTTCCCTCACACGGGTTCAAGGGAGGGAGGCTATCAATAGAAATGTATTTGCATTAGAGGAAAGGAAAGTTATATTCCTTGCCTGCCTGGGTGTGTAGACTGATAATCATAACAATATGTTCATGGATTAAACTATAAAAATATATTTTAGGGCATCAAGGAGTATGTTTCTAGTACGTGTTTAGGACCATGTGGTTTAGAGCTGGGGACACTGTGAGAATTCCTGTTTTCAAGGAACTAAGTGTATTTAAGACACTAGGCACATTTGCCAAGAGTTTAAAAATCACTAGGGATTGGCTAGTCACCAAAGGGGGAGGAGAGGGTTCCTGGAGGGGATGTGACATAAAACCAGTGCACAGGAAGATATCTGCATGGCAGTTCCATGATAAGTAAATAGGGCGTCTTCAAATTTTCTAAAAAGATTGTCAAGAATTGTGGCTTTCAAGCCATTTGCAGTATGAACTTGCATGCAGATCAAAGTAGAGTTGCTCTAAATGAAGTGGCAGGGTGCTCAGCTCCCCACCCCACCCCTAGCTCCTCAGAAGCACCTGGATAAAAAGGCGGGGGCTTCCCAGAGCACAAAATCACTGATTTTACCTAGCCTATTCATTTTCTAGGTGAAGAAACTAAGACCTAGCGATGCAAAGTGACTTACCAAGGACATCACTGGCTCCTCCATATGCTGACCCTTTGCTTAGCTCTCACTGATATCCAGTGTTTACGCTGTTACTCGTATTTAAAAAAAAAAAAAAAAAAAATTGGAACTGCCCCCTCTCAAGGCAAAACACCAAAAATCTTGGGTGTTTTGGAAAGAGAAGAAACGCAAATCCTAGTCATCCTCAGCTACTTAAATGAAAGCAGGGTTGGCAGGAATATTCGTAAATGAAAAATGCCAAAACCCTAACTGCAAATTAAGGCTTAGATTCCAAGAACCTCTCAACCTGACTCTTAACAGAATTGCTAGTAAAAACCACATCCTATCGCTCTATCTGCCAGGTTTGTGATGGCAGGGGGACGAGCAATAAAATAGTCCAAGGGTACGTAAAAGAAAGGAGAATTCGTATGAAAATCCAACAGCCTGGTTCTAGATAAGTGGGAGTTGACCATAAACACTTCAGCTGTCGTACGGCAACTTTGGTCCTTGGATAAAAATATTTTAATGGCAAATTGTTTCACTTTAGGAAAATTGTATCTGCTTTCAACAACTGGAGGTTTGTTTCCCAAAATGATTTTCAGGCTAGTAAAAGAATGTGAATAATGATAAGGCAGAGCACAGAGAATACAATCTCTGTTTGGCACCGGACTGTGTACTCGTGGCACTGAATACATGCTTTTTAAAGTTTGTTTTAGTTATTCTGTGAAGAACCTCCTACTCTGTCTCCTGCCCCAAGAAAGAAACTCTGCAGAACTCTTCTTTTCCTTCATTAAAATAAAGCTGCCGTTAAAGGGCAGTGCCATATTTAAACTAATCTCTTTTAAAATATTGAACAGTGAGCACTTGACATTCACAAAAACTACGTTTCCAAAATCTCCACTAATGCTCAAATTATGGGGTATTATTTGATGGTAAAAGTAAATTTAGAATTGGCTTGCACATGTGTTTTGTTGGGCCTTCAGAGAGCTGACATTAAAAAGGGGCGGGGGGGGTGGAGATTTCATGTAAAAATTGGGATTTCTGGAATCTCTTGAAAATTGGAAGACATGGCAAGGCAGCTCCACATTCCTATCTGGCATCGTTCAGCCAGAGCTCTGGGAGGTTTCTGTTCTTAGATGGACTCAAGCCCACCAGTTCACGATATTCTCCACCCAGCTCTCTCCACTCATTTCCAGTCGTTTGCGTGGACTGGTTAGGCATTTGAGTTTGTGAACCCAGCATGAGAGTATGTAATTATTCACCTAAAACATGCAACAGCCATGAGTTGCAAAAACGAAAACAAAGATGGTTTCAGTTGTTGACACTGGCTTTTGGGTGGATTCACTGACCAGCTACTGACTGCCAGCTCATGCACACATACAGTGGCGATATAACATGAAATTCAAATTCGTGTTTCAGCAAAATGAAAAATTCTTTCATTTGGGTTGCGCTCATATTTTTAAAATCACACATCTTACATGCATGGCAAGAATGTTTTGTATACTATAAAAAATGTTAAAGACAGAGGATACCCATTCTAAAAGACTGACTGATTTTTGAAATTTATCACAGAAAAGTAGAAAATTACATTAAATTATATGAGAAACCTCATGCGCCATAGCAGTAGTCCTCAAAGTATGGCCCTACCAGCCCTATCAATATCACCTGAACACCTAGAAATGAACATTCTGGAGCCACATCCCAGAACTACTGAATCAGAAACCGGGGGTGGGGTCCAGCAAGGTTTCAACAAAACTTTCCGGTGATTCTGAGGCAGACCAAAGATTGAAAACCCCTAGTCCAGAACTTTCCTCCTAGCGCCCCTGAATGGAAACACTGATCTCCTCAGCCCGAAGGAGTAGAACAGCCTGGAATGGTCAAAGTCCCAGAGCCACAATCTCCAGCATCAAGTGGTTCAAGGTTGGTGCCTTATGTGTTCCCAACTTGTCACCAGGGGAAGCAAGCAGGATGAGCATCATCTAGCACTTCCTATCCTTCCTCAGTCCACTGAACTTGGCCAAAGAGGTGTTCTACCATCTGCACGTCTCACCGTCAGCAGCCACCTGAACAAGGGCCATGGAGCTGCCAAACAAGTTTATATCCCAACTGCTCAAGTAGAGGTACACAGAGCACAGGGTACAGAGATCAGGAGTCAGCCAGGCATGGGGACGGGAGAGGTCAGGCAAGATCAGCCAGACAGGAGCTCCTGGAAGCTCAACAATAGGTGGCGGTCCTCACCCTGAGTCTTCACATGTGTTGAATTCCTGCGCCTGTTGGTGGCGGATGGTCCGGCTAGTGCTGTTCTAGCTGTCTGCATGATGACTACAACGATGCAAACATTCCCATAGTTAGAGCTTCATTAGCTTAAAGTATTTGATATGCAAATGTGCCATTGGATCTGGAATCCTTGTACATTAGCTTAAGAAATTTTCAATGAAGGAAAATCTATTCATACTTTAAAATATAATTTCAACTCTTATAAATTTTTGATTGGTTGATAAGTCATTTCAAACATTACTTTGAATAACACAATACAGTGAACCTCTTTACAAAACACTTGGATCCAAACAACACAAGGAGTGGACAACCGTGGATGCCCCAGTGTACCAGCCAGATCACTACTGTGTGAGTTAGCCATCTCTACCGTAACAAATTACTGCAAATTTAGAGGCTTAAAACAGCATGAATCTGCACTTTACAGTTCTGGTAGTCAAAGCCCAAAGCAGTCTCGCTGGGCTAAAATCAAGGTGTCAGCAGGGCTGCATTCCTTCTGGAAGTTCTAGGGACAAATCTGTGTGCTTGCCTCTTTTCAACTTCTAAAGACCACCTGCATTCCTTGGCTTGTGCCCCTGCCCTTCCAGCAATCACATCACTCCAACCTCTGTTTCTGTTGTCACATCTCCAACTCTGCCTCTCCGCCTCCCTCTTTCACTTATAAGGATCCCCAGCCAATGCCTCTCTCCACCCTCCCAGTCAAGAACAAGATAACCCAGGATAGGTGGAAGGAGTAAACGTTTGCTCAGGCTGCCATAACAAAGTACCACAGACTTGGGGATTTAAACAACAGATATGTATTTTCTTACAGTTCTGGGGACTGGAAGTCCAAGATCAACGTGTTGGCAGGTCTGGTTCCGTCTGAGGCCTCTCTCATTGGCTTGTAGATGGCCATCTTCTCCCTGTGTCCTCACATGGTCTTCCATCTGTGTCTGTGTCCTAATCTCCTCATGAGAATACCACTCATATTGGATTAGAGCCCACCCACATGACCTCACCTTACCTCAATTACCTCTTTAAAGGCCTTATTTCCAAATACAGTCACATTCTGAGGTACTGGGGGCTAGGGCTTCAACATATGAGTTTGGAGGGGGGGACATAATTCAGCACCCATAACGGGGAGAGGGGGGGAGTTCCTGTGCCCTGTTTTTTAGGAAAAAGAGCCCTGAAAAAGCCTCAAATTTTAGGGGGTCTCAAAACTAGAAGAGGGTTGCATTTTGCTCCTCATTGCAGAGCCCAGAAAAGCTGCCAGTCCCCAAAGAAGAAATGACTCTATAGTAGTTCTGGGCAATTGAAGACACAGACAGCTTCTAAGAGTTTCCTGTCCTTCAAACTGGCCGAAAGTCAGCCTCGTGGGCAAGGCTCAGGAGCAGCAGAGAATGCACCACTCTTGATAAGATACAAAAATGGAGGGCTGATGGATCAGAAGCTGACTGATGTTGGGCACATGTGTGGACATATAACTCAAGAATCAGAGGGATCCCTTACCCTTAATGCCTGGGCATTTCCTAAGCAACCTGGAATTTTGACAGTCATGTGGGGAGGGATGGTTCCCAATTGACTGATAGCAAGGTCTCACCATCCTTGTGCAAAGGAACTTCGCACAAATTAACTTGCGTTATGAATAAAAAGGAAGTTAAGTTATTTGCATACCTTGTGAGTTGGAATTCATGTATGCTACACATGTGTCTCAGTGTGGGATCCCACAGAGGCAGACCCTGAGTAAAGGATGTGGAGACAAATCCTTCCTCCAATGCAAATGCAACCCTGATGACACCTTGATTTTAGTCCCACGGGATTCATTTCTGACTTCTGACTTTCAGAACTGTAAGATAGTACATTGGTATTGTTTTAAATCACTTAAAAAGTTATTTTGGATTAAGTTTCTCATCAATGAGAAATATTTTAAAATTGAAGAGATCATCATCTACAAGTCCTAATCAAAAATTTCCCACAGTCATTTCAAGCATTAAACCTGATAAATAAAATCAAGCTCAAGTTTCTCATTAAGGCTTTTTGAAAATATTTTATTTGAAAGGGGTTTTATAAATTCAATATTTAATATCTGCCCTTTTAATTCTTCGTATTTTTTCTATCATAATTATGCAAAGAAAGTTAAATTCCTCCCAAGCCATAGTAGACACACCCAAATTACATGCAGCATACCCTGAAATGTTATGCAAATATTATTTCTGTGACATTTCATGCCAGGACATGAAATTAGTGCATTATTTGAATTTTCAAGTCAAATCTAAAGTTAATCAATTAATTCAAGGCATACAACCCTGATGGGTGAGACTCTCGCATGGGACCAGTGTTCCAAAAATACCTGCATCCTTAACCTGTGCTCCATAAGCTCGAAGAACTGATGAAATTTCCAAAAAGCAAAACAGTCTATGAAGCTGCTGCTTCTACTTAGAACATTTGGAAAAGCATACAGAAAACACCCTTCCCAGACAGTGATTCTTAAGGCTTTGGGCTTGGGAAGCATTGAGAACCTGAGTAAGGATATGGACCCACTATGCAGAAAACTGCACAACTGCACTGTAAGGAAATTAACATTCATCCCCTTCCCAGGCAGCCCACACCCCTTCCACTTAACCACACTGTCTCCTGACACATAAACAGAAATGTTAATAATGCCAAATTTTGAACTCCCCTGCCCAATGTTTCTGAACAAACTGCAGTGATTATATCTCACCCATCATAGCTTAGAAGGCCCTTCACATACAGGGTCTCTTTTGATTCTCACAAACCCTGGGAGGTGTACAAAAGGTATCATTAGCTTATATTTTTCACAGAAGAGGAAACTCAAGGTCACAGTTATCAGTCTCCTGTTTTCTCACTACCTCTTTAAAATGCAAAAGACCAATACAATAACACACACTTTTTTGCATTATCCCAAAATACTCCAGGCCTTACATTTCTATGATAATTTTTAACAAGGCCATGATTCTTTTATAAGTTATTTTATTTGCACATCCTAATCAATTATCCTTGAATATAAACTCCTAACATATTGGATGTGATTTGTTTATGTTCATCTGTGCTATAGGATCTTAATTGTAATTTTTTTCTTAATTGTAACTTGACAGTCAGAGTAATAGTTGCAGCAGGAGAAGAAAATAATAAATTCAGTGACCCACTGGATATTGTTAAAAATGCAATATTACTCTCATACATCAACAGCCTTCACTATGGGCATACAATCACAACAGTAACTACATCTAAAGGGATGTTTGATCATTTCAAAGACGTAATTTATTTTATGATGTTATATTCTTTCCTCTGTGTTGCTCTCATAGTGCTATTCAGATAAATGTTAACATAAGCCCTCTTTTGACCATTATGTGGGACACAGAATAGTTTCAGAAAAATGTGAATATACTAGCAATTGTTAATAATGTTTTTAAATAATTAGCTTTTCTTGATATGGCCAAATAGTCAACAATCTTAAAAGTATATCATGTACACTAAAAGAACCCATGCAGTAAAAACTTACATAACTGATCACAACTTCATGAGACTATGTCCTCAGGATGTCACATATAAATGCAAAACTTCAAAAAGCACTTTTTCAATGACACCTTCTCAGGGAAACCCTTTTCCATATTTCTCTTCCATTTTCTGCTCACTTTAACCTTCCATATACCTGAAATATTTTCAAGATACAGTAACATGTTTTTGCCATCCTTTCAAGGGATTTAAATTTATCCTTCAAAAGGGACGTTTGTAGTTTAAGAGAGAATCCTGTAAAATAAAAACTCTTCAACATTCAAAGGAATGAGTATTTGCTGCTGGGCTTTCAGGCACTGTCAGCGGTAAAGACCTTTGGAGGCAAGAAGACCCATATCTGAGCAGGTACATGACTCCTGCTGACAAAGTCACCCCAAGAGCCAAAGCTATTTGGAATACATGCTGAGACCCATGCAACACACAGTACGTGATAAAGGGAACAGCATGGGCTTTTCACAAAGGAAATGTTTCCTTTAAAGTATAAAATGTTGAACTTCATGCCATAAATGTATTCCCCCTGGCCAGAATTGACAGTCTAATCCAAATGTGATCTTCAGTTGCTTCTCTTCCCCTCGTCGCTTTAGGCGACCATATTGAAGCTGCTATGCCCCAAGTGACTTTCTGTACAAGCTTCCTGGGTGCCTACGCATTCAAATCCCAGCTCTGTTGTTTCTTTGCTTGGACGAGTTTCTAATAACATTTTGGTGCTTCAATACTAGATCAGTGATATGGTGATAATAATAGTACCTACCTCTGAGCTTTAGATGAAGTGAGTTAATGCCGGTTAGTGCGCAGCTTGCGGAAGCCCTCAGCGGATGCCACCTCTGGGTTCTCTCCCGGAGTGTCAATGACCTCTCTCCTTCCCTGCTTTTAAAAGGAAGGGGAGCTCATCCAAGGTCATGCTCTCTTCCCAGGGGGTCTGTATCTAATGCCAGGATGTGAAGGCCCAGCCTCATGGGACAACCCTGATGGGGACATTGCAGCTCTGTGGGATCTACAGAGGCCATATATTTTAACCGTATTGCAGCTTAGCTTCTTGCTCTGCCCAGTCCTGCTTCCTTCCCTCTTTCCTATGGGTGTTGCTCTTAAGGGCACACTGTAATAAATATCCTGCATGTTACTCTCTCTTTTAGAGTCGGCTTCCCTGGTAATCCTCTGCAAGGATATTCAGATTGCAGTTTATCATATTAGTGATAACGTAGCCATTTTGAGGCATTTAACTTAAGGAAACATATAAGCAATAAAATTTCCTTTCTGCTTCCCTACATCATACTGTTAATTTCCCTTTTTTTC
Source organism: Rhinolophus sinicus (assembly GCF_057876585.1). Taxonomy (NCBI): domain Eukaryota; kingdom Metazoa; phylum Chordata; class Mammalia; order Chiroptera; family Rhinolophidae; genus Rhinolophus; species Rhinolophus sinicus. The sequence continues at coordinate 101,549,611 of NC_142515.1, read as the reverse complement.
CAGTTTCATTGAGACATAAATGACATATAACATTGTATTCGGTTAAAGCATACAACATAATGATTTGATATATGTATATAACCACACTAAGTTTAGTTAACATCCATCATATAGTTACAAACTTTTTTCTTGTGATGAAAACGTTTAAGATATATCTCTTAGGAACATCGAAACATAAAATATGGTATTATAAGCTATTATCCTCATGCTGTACATTATGTCCCCAGGAATTATTTATCTTGTAGCTAGTATTTTATATGGTTTGACCACCTCCCCCATTTATCTCCACCCCCCACTCCCTGCCACTGGCATCTACCAGTCTGTTCTCTGTCTGCCCGCTGCCTCCCCCCAAAAGTGAGTAAGTCCTTCCGTCCTAAAGGGGAGATCTGGGCACATTGCAGTGTCCACCACAGAGCTACTTGTGCATAGAAGGAAACAAATTCTTGAAGTATATATAGAAAAAGCTGTGAATGGTGGTGGCTATAGGGAGACAGACTGGGAACACTTAAGGAGAAGAACGTAGCTTTTGTTTTCTGCTTACAGTTTTCCGTACTGTTTAAACTTGGATAACATTGGCTTTTATCACTGTTAACTTTTTTACTGAGGTATAATTGACATATAACATTATATTACTTTCAGGTGTACAACATAATGACTCAATATTTGTATACATTGCAAAATGATCATCACAGTAATTCTAGTTAACATCCATCACCACACCTAGTTAAAAACAATTTTTTTTTCTTGCGATGAAAGTTTTAATTTTCTTTAATATCAACAGGGGTCATCTGGGCAGTTGGATTGCAAGTGATTTTTAAAAAGCTTACTAATAAAAATACCTTCTTTGAAAAAAATAATAAATAATTATAAGAAAGGGGAAAAAAATAAAACCTGCATGCAGGGCACACACCTGCATTGCATTCTCTCTCTCGCTGCTGCCCAGCGTGGAGGGTGGGGCAGGGAGCCGAGGAAGCCCAGAATTGGAGTGACCACCTTTCCTCCCTCACTGAGGAATCCAGCGACAGCTGGGCAGCAGGAAACTGAGGTCAGCCAGATGCACTGGGCAGCGCTGACCTGTAGATCTGTGCTTGTTGTTAAATTTATTTTGGGTTGGGGGAGAACACAAGCAAACTACGGATCTGTGCTTGTTGTTAAATTTATTTTGCTTGGAGGAGAACACAAGCAAACTACAGCAGACATGGAGCTATTATCCTGCAGGCCCCTTTTAAGTTTCCAAATGTGTGTCCGGGCCCGCATACCCCCACTTAGATTCCATAGTACAACCTTTCAGAGGGAGCAAAATCCTCTTGGCACTCAGGTTATCAATCAAAAACCACTGTAAAAGCTCTCCTTGCCCTGAGCAGGTCTACATTTCAGGTCGGGCCAGGCTGCATATACAATCAATCTGAATGTGCAGAGATGATGTTAAATGTGAAATCCATTCTATAATTTGCTTAGCAGATGTACCTAGTTAGAATGGTTTATCTTAGCTAACATTAAAAATAATTTGGTCTGCTTGAAACATATTGAGAAGAGACATGCAATCTGGCATCGTGGTCACCCGTCTTCCCTTCACACTTGGCTTCAAACTTCTGGCTCTGTGAACATACCACATCCTCTCTGGCATCTGAGCCTTTGCATATACTGTTCCCTCTGTCAAGAATCTTCTCAATCTTTTACCCACCCCCGCCCTTAGCTTGTCCCTATCATCCTTCAAGTGTCAAATTAAATGCCACCCACCACACTCACCCTCGATAAGGACTGCCCTGGCTGCATGAAGGAGGTCAGAGTACCCAGCTGTCTGTCCCCATAGCATCTTGTCTCTCCACTGATGCCAACCCTCTTTGCATTCTATTACAAGCCCCTGTTAATTGTCTGAATACTCAGGCAGATGAGGACAGTGTCACTCTTATGCTTAGGGTCTAGCATAGCACACAGTAGGTACTCAAAAAATATTTTTGAATAAATGAATGAGTGAATGAATGAGAAGGCACTTTTGGATTAACACTAGCTTAAAACAAACCACAAAATAATACAGCAATAGAGGGCAGATTATCTCTGCATAAATTTTCGCTGTGTACACTACACTTTTGAACTTCATTGCTAGAAAATTTGAGGCCCTATGGTGAGGCAGAAATATGTTTTCATCATCTAATGGAATCACTTGCTAGGCTGAAAAATAATGGATATTGATACATTATTCCATATCAACAGAAATCAGTTATCGTTTTTTAAATGGATATTTTTTTTAAATCTTTTTTTTTTCTTATATAATGCAATATAGAAATACAACATATAAGGAAAGTTACTCTCCAGAATGGAGAGGGTCTCTTTAATTTACAAACCAGATTTTTCTCATGATCAGATTATTCCTCAACATTTCCTTGGTGGCAGAGAACAGCGTAGGGGACACATTTCTCTGGGGGGAATGGAAACACTTAACTGAAGCTTTATCAGAACCAAATTATGCGCTCATGGACCCTCACCCAGAAATGTAAAATTTCTCCTGCTGCTTCCTATTAATAGTATTAAAAAGCAAACTATGGGTCTTTTTTAAAATCATATATTGACTGAATCTGTGAAAAGCTATGAAATGCTAACCAGAAGAACAACCCAAAATAAATTTAACAACAAGCACAGATCTACAAGGAAAACCCTTTGTAATGTTTTCCAGGGCACTTATACTTTTTGAACATTACATACAGGAAAATATTACATGGAGGAAACGTCACTTTATGAGCCTTTAGATGAGGCCTTTCTATTCTAATGAACGTCGTATATAAGGAAATGTTCAATATAACACAGTTTCACTGAACTGTATTGTTGGAATAAAATGCAGTTACTTTGGATTTTCAGCTTTAATCTTGTGAGAAATATATTTCTAAATATCTTTGGCAAAAGGTTCAAGGTTTATTTCCTTGCCAGTGTGGATTTTAATTCCAAAGGTCAGATTTGTGGTATTCTTCAGGCTAATTCAAGGCAAACAAATTGACAAAATATCAAATAAGCGGTAGGAACATTTCCATTCAATTATTCACAAGCACTGAAAAACAGGGTACGCATGAATTTGCTCAGTTTTAAATTACCCTCAGCATTTAAAAACCACCTGGATGAGTTCGAGAAGTAATGTGAGACTGAGAAAAATATGAATTAATGAAGAACACATTTTGGTGATAGGCCTATAAATAAATCGTTTCTATGCATGTAGTTGGCACCCGCAGATTGAATAATGCTAATGTAAGCAGACACAGATTTCTAAAGTCTTTTTATGTAAAATGTGGTTAGTTTCTGCTTTCTTTGCTATGCTAATGAATGCCAGGGAGAGTGTAAGCTGTATTTTAACTTTTTGTTTACATGGCTGGACACACGCTGAGAAAGTTCCCATGGAACACGGCTTAGCGCATGTAAGGGTGCAAGCTCCCAGCATTAATCACGTTTTAAAAAATGATTTGGTTTCTCACATTCAAGATAATAGCCCTTTGTTATTTTTAACAACTTTGGCATAACTGCTTAAATATAGTAGTAGCATAGCCTTCGTTACAAAACAGAAAAAAAATCATTAAATTTAATAGGTCTGACAGACCGGATTCTCCTAGATGGTAAGACGTTTATCCTCCCTGGAAGCCTGTAAGAAAAACCCAAAAGCAAATTTCCTTGGATTTTCAACAGAGGCAGCCGACTTAGATGGGTTCACTCAAAACCAAAACATCTTTTTCAGTCAAGAAAGCAGAAGGCCTCAGATTAGGAAGAAAATACTGAGCATTCGAGTACGGAGAAAATATCTCCACTTCCTAGGAGCAGCGACTAAAGACCCATTTGAAACATAGCAATAGTAGAGAGAAGGCTAAATGAAAGACAACAGCCCATCACTTGGTCTGTTGTCAACATGCTTTCCCATTTCCTCTCATCCAGTGTTCCTCATAAAAATCCATGAAGAAGATGAGGCCAGAAGGGCCGCCCCTAAACTTCAGAGCTGAGAGGGCAAATGGAGGCCCACATACCACATGTCTAAAAAAGTAAGTTTTGCAGCAAGCTAACAAGCTGCAAAATAAAGCACTTCATATGTTCTAGTCTCCTACCTTAACAAGATATATTCTTCCTAACAACAAAAATGAAAAGACATGTAAAGCCATGGTTTCATTACTGAAAGTTGGCAAAAATATCAATGAAACTGAGTTTAACTTTTATTGTCCATATCGGGGTGTTCTGTTGATGGGCCAGCAATGTTTGGGTAACTAATAAAACACAGAAATAACATAATTCATTTAACAAAATCATATATTTACCTCATCAAATTTCTGCAAATTTGCTAATTATGTTGCTATAATCAAAGTTTTTACAGAGTTGGGTTCTATCACAGCCAAACCAAGTAAGCTTTCTTGAGTTTTTGTAGTTCTTAAATAGTATTTTATTCATTAATTTGCAGAAACGTTGTTCTACTGAGCAGTAGCAACTGGAATTGTCAATAAAAATTTAAAGCCATACTTAGATTCAGAAATTAAATATAAAATTAACAAATCATGTTCAAATATTATAATAAGGACTCTGGTGATAAATTATTACCACAAAACATTACAAAATAGTTTAATTACAAGATATAAATTTCTATCACTTTTATCGGATTTTCAAAGTATCTTAAAGCAGTGTCTAGAGCCATCCAGTATCTCTTTTCTTCTAAAATTGTCAATGCTGAGATATTATAAAGAAAACTGAAAATAGAAGTGTGTTGTTAATTTGTTCCAATCTCTTTTCAGTGGAGACCATAACTTGCTTCTAATGGCCAGAAAATATTCTTTATAGAAATTAATTTTGGAAATATTTGTACGTGACTTTTTTTCTGCATAGTCAGGAAACATTTTTATATCTTGTAATTTCCTCCTATTTTATGAAATGTCACATTTGTTGCATATTTAAGATGCAGTTTTTTGCAATTTAGAAAAATAATTTTCTCCAAAAATTTTAAGCTTCTTAATCCTTTCAAAAATAAAGAAGCCAAACACACCTTTTTTGAGTGTTGTTTCTGTTTATTATCTTTTACTAACATAGTTGCTTGCTATTAATAATGTTAGTAAAAGATAGTAAACATTTAAAATTATGTTCATAATTCATTTTCCACTAAAAATCAAAATTTGATTTTTATTTGAAGAAATTCTTAACTTTTGAAATCCAGTTAAACTGAGTTATATTTACTTTTTTATGCATTTTCTTCTCCTACTTACTTATCCGATAAATTAATGATCTAATTTGAATTCCCCATTTAAGAGAGGTCTTATTTTTCATTTTTTTTAAATTCATGTTACATGTTTAGCCATTCTGTTAACAAATTTGGAAATCATTTCTACTAAATCCAAAATTTTTCCATTATTTATATAGATATTAGGGAGAGATTGGTAAAAAATCACAAGCTTTCAGTTATAAGATGAATAAGGTCTAAGGACCTCATATATAACATGGTGACTATAGTTGATAACATTGTATTACATGTAATTAAATTTACTGAAAGTAGAACTTAAATGTTACCACAAAAAAAAATACATTTATATAAATATGTGAGGTGATGGATTTATTAATTAACTAGATGGGAGGAATAACTAGATGGGATATAAATATACTCTGTGTATATTTATATCAAATCATCACAATGTACATTTTAAAATATCATTTTATTTGTCAATTGTACCTCAGTAAAGCTGCAAAAAATTAGTGCCACAATAAACATCGTTGTGCTTTCTTAGATATTGGACCCATAATATCTTTTAATATTCTTTTAAAAACATTATAACAATGTTTGGTATTCTGTTCTATATTTACTCCTCTGTTGAAAAATATCAGTTATCTGTTGTACTCAGTCTCTTTTGTTGTTGTTGTTGTTCTAGTATTTGCTAATTTTATGTGCATGTGACATTTCATGCTCTTTTAATCAAGAATGTGTTTCCAATCACAAATATCTTCATTGGCCAAACCAATTATGAACATTGGTTGAGAAATATTTAACAGTAGTAACAAGACATTTTGTCTTTGAACTTAGAATAGAACACTTTCTTTCCAAATTTGAAAGGATTTGAGTTTTAAATAAAATATGTGGAGCACAGAGGATTTTTAGGGCAGTGAAATTACTCCATATGATACTGTAATGATGGACACATGTCCTTAGACATTTGTCTGAACCCATAAAATGTACAACACCAAGAGTGAATCCTAACTTTGGTTTTTGGGCAATAATGATGAATCAATGTAGGTTCATCAGTTGTAACAAATGCAAGACTCCGGTGGGGATATTGAGAACGGGGAAGGCTGTGCATTTGTGGGGGCAGAGAGGTATATTGGAAATCTCTTTACCTTCCCCTCAGTTTTGCTATGAACTTAAAGCTGCTCTAGAAAAATAAACTATAAAAAAAGGAAATATAAATTTTCTGCCATGTTTACCCAATGGAAAACTGTAATCATTGATTTGAATCAGATTGTGCTTTGCTAGAAACATTCTCATTCACATCAGGATATGACAGCCATTTTCCAGCATCATCATCCAATAAACAGAGTTAAGTTCCAGAGGTTTCTTATCCAATTTGAAGATTTTATAAATGTAGTTTTTCCAACTTCTAACAAGCACACCAGAACCACATTTGCTGTCTCTGAATTATAAATTTGATATGAATAACTTTCCCTCAGTTTTATTGTTTTGATCAGAGTATATGAGTTCATTTGATAAGACTTTGAATCTGCAGAAGTTTTATCTGACCAGTCCCAGTCATGGATTTGATGAGAAAGATTTCCTTGTTTATTTTCATTAAATCTTCTTTAAATAAAGAATTCATAATGTCCTGCTTGCAGATGTTATGTGGGCTATGCTATACAGAAGTGTGCTCACTTTCCTAGCTTTCCATTATTTAAATTTGAAGCACTAATTTGAAAAGTTTCTATTTCTTATGGGTTTTTAGTTTTTATTCTATTTTAAGTTCTATTTTTATATTTTATATTTTTATCATGATTCAAATTGTACATGTTCTTAACAATCTAAAGCAGGAGTCAGCAAACTTTATCTGTAAAGGGCCAGATAGTAATTATTTCTGGCTGTGCAGACCATACAGTATCTCCAGCAATTACTCAGTTCTGATGTAGTAGCATGAAAATAGCCATGGACACTGTATAAAAAGATGGGCATCGATGCATTCCAATAAACCTTATGTAAAAACAAATGGTAGTTTGGATTTGACCCACAGGTCATAGTTTACTGAACTTTGCTTTAAAGAATTAAAAAAATAAAACATTATTTTCAAGTGTAAAATATCTCCAAGTATAAATATTAAAAACTATTTTTACATCTCTCACTTTTCCTCTAAAATTAATATCAACATTGAAATCAAGATATAAATAAAATTTGTTTTTTAATTTAATTTTTGAAAATGTAATTGCTGCATATTAAATATTTTTATAAAAATAAAACCATTCATAATCAAAATGTTCAATGTCCATCTAGCTGCCAATGTAAAGATTCAATGTTGTGAGTAAAACAAATACTGTAAGATCTCACTTACATATGGAATCAAAATAAAAAAAAGTCAAACTCTTAGAAACAGAGAGTAAAATGATGGTTGCCAGGGGCTGGGAGAAATGGGCAGATATTGGTCAAAGAGTACAAACTTCAGTTATAAAATGAATAAGTTCTAAGGATCTAAAGTACAGCATAGTGACTATAGTTACTAATAATGTATTATATACTTGTAAGTTGTTAACAGAGTAAATCTTAAGCATTCTCATAAATAAATAAATAACTGTGGGGTGATGGATGTGTTAATTAACTTGGTTGTGGTAATAATTTCATAATGTATACATGCATCAACTAATGACACGTACATTTTAAATACATACAGTTTTGTCAATTATATCTTAATAAAACTAGAAAAAGAGACTCAATATCATGCTTCACATGTTTCATATATACAGAGGGTGCCAAAAAAATATACCCAAGTTGTCACTTTGGTCAATGTTGCTCAAGCAGTAGTTTGCCATAATCAGAAATGTCTGCAAACGTGACTTATGGTCATCTTTTGTTATCAGTATATATTGAGTATTACAATTTTAATACAGTTTTCCTTTCTTAAAATGTGTATACATGTTTTGGCACCCTCTATATATGTTTATGCATTATATATAAATATATATATTATATATTCTAACTCCTATGAATTAATTAACATTGCAAAATGATATTCAGACTCCGTGTACAGTTGTTGCATATACCTCATTAATTTATGACTACCACCAGATCCAGGAATTAGAGCATAAGTGTATTTGTCTACTTAGGCTGCCATAACAAAAAACACACACTGGGTGGCTTAAACAGCAGTAATTTCTTTGTCACAGTTCTGGAGCCTGGACCTTCCAAATAAAGGTCTGACAGGGTTTGATTTCTGGTAAGGACTCTCTTCCTGGCTTGCAGACAGCTGCCTTCTTACCCCAGTCCTCACATGGCCTTTCCTCAGGGCCCATGCAGAGGAAGAGAGAGACAGAAACAAAGTGAGATCCTTCTGACAAGGATACTAATCCTGTCAGATCAGGGCCCCACCCATATAACCTATGCGGACTTAATTGCCTCCTTAAAGGCCCTATCTCCAAATACAGTCACATTGGGAGTTAGGGTGACAACATGTGAATGTGGGAGAACACGATTGAGTCTATAGTGACAAGGAAAAGCACAAGTATAGATTCTCAGCACTACTGGGAAACAAATACATTGCTATTCAAGAAATTATTGTATTAATGTTATCTGATAGAAAGGATTTGGCACTTTACTTTTCCTCTCTGAAGTATTTTTGTCCCATACTTTCAAAGCAGTGTCTGTCTTTCACATGGGCAGTGGCACAATCCATAAACTTTCATGGCATTAGAACCCCGGAGCCTTTTGTCTTACGTTTACAGGGCAAGAAAAGTAAAGAAGCATTTCCTTGGAACAAAATGGTGTTTATGATATACAGGATCCTCTAAAGGGAGGCCCAGGTCAGGGGCCCCTCTGGCCTTGTCTACAAGCATTGTGCAGATGAATGGAAAGCCGTTAAGCAAATTGTTTAACCTTGACAAATGTCTAAGTCAAGACTAGGGTTAACTTACATTCTTAAAACCATATTTAATGTTCATGGCAAGATACAAGTTTTTTATATAAGTCAATGTTAGAAACATGTGGGCAAGGGTAGAGGATTGACTCTCATTGTATGGTGGCAACTTGGGTATTAGTACCTAATACATATTAAGGAATCAACAAATCTATCTTGAAAGAATTGGTAAATGATTGCTTATGTAGTCTTAAAACTTATAAATATAAAAATATGGTAGAGAAGTAGCTATTTTATAGTTGAATAAACCAAGGACAGAAATGTCAGTGATGGCCCAGAGTAAGACTTTATAGTTAGTCATTCAATACATATATCCCCTAACTACAACTTTAATATAGTGGCCCTTCATCATTTAGTCTTCGATGTCAAAATCATTCATCTAAGAAATATTAGTCTCTTTACATGAGGGATGAAGGAGCCTCCTGGGAAAGACTTCAACCTGTCAGTTATTCCCTACAGATCTCATACGAAAAACTTGGCCTTTGTAGGAGAGGAAGGATTCTGAATAGAGCTCAAGAGTTGCGGAACAAAGCAAATCTGATCGTGGAGAATTCTATTAGGTTGGTGCAAAAGGAACTGTGGTTTAAAAGGTTAAAAATAATTACAAAAACCACAATTACTTTTGCACCAACCTAATGTCTATCCAGGGTCTACCACTGCAGTAGCGTCCAACTGTGGCAGCCATAGTGCTTTTGGAACAGGCTTGTGTGGAAAATGATGGTGCCATGGAAGGTGCCTTGAACTGTGAGCACCAGAAGCAGTTTTGGGTGCCAGTTATTGAGCCTATTTTGTCACTTGTATAATCCTCCTATCACTAACAGCGAGAAAGTTGAGGATACATTAATCATGAAAGTATCCCAAATCCCTGTGATATCCATGTTTCCTTTCTTGGAACTAAGTAAAATAGAAATTCATTTGAGGATAAATTCTTCTAATCACTTACCTAAAGGCTTCCCCCTAAAAAAATTAAAAGTAAAGAATCTCAAGTAAGACACAGCTTAAAATTAAAAAAAAAAAAAAAAAAAAAAAAAAAAAGGTATAAGGGGAATAGTCAGGAAAAATCATGATAGAAGGGAGGAGTTGTTTTGTGGTACTAGTGTGGACAGCAATTTAATGGCAAATTATAGCCCTTTGGGAGATGAGTCATAAAAAACAGCCTTCCAAGTCACCAGACACAAATTATTATCATTCGCAAAAGAGAAATAAATAAACGATCAAAGATGTTGCCAAGATTGAGTTGTTGTGACTGTTGGTTTTTCCCTAAGAGTTTACACTGAGACAGGTGATCACAGCCACTAAAATTACAAATGTCTCAAATTGTGAGGGAGAGAACTGGGAACTTAATCATATTTTCTATATAATAGTTTGTTTTCTTAACATTCAGAAAATGTAGGTCAAGCTCAAATGGATCCTCTACTTATTATTGACCTAATTGAATTTGTCTTACAAATGAAGGGACTCATTTCACTAATTGAAAGAGTTTATTTTGCTACATCTGCATTGCCATAGAAAACACAGGTGCACACAGGCACACACTGAGACAAAATAGGAAAACATGTCTGTTTCATGATTTGATCTTATTAGGCTTTTATAAGGATAAATTTATCTAGATGGACTTAACATGTGTTATTATCTTGAGTTGATTTTCAATGCATTTGAATTTTAAGAATATAATGTACAGCATTTAGGTTACTATACACTGGTAAGAAATCTTGAAACAGAATTATATCATAAGGAATGGTTTTGGGGATGATACCACTTTTAAATTAAAACCCACAAAAAGTGTTAACTTTTAAAGTACCCTCAAAAAACGCCATTGGAAATAAGTTTTACATTGAGTTTGTTAAAACATTTCAATTTGAAAACCTAAATTTAAATAGACTATTGCTGTTGTTACTGAAACTATGCCCATAAAAAAAACTTTAAAAGCAGATGATTGCTTTTTTTTGTTTTTCATTTTGAGATTGCAGTGTAGTGAAGTGTAAAAGCTCTGGACTGGTGAGGGGATACCTGGGTTCTAGCTACTCTTCTCTCTCACTAAATGTGTCTTTTACACTTGACCATTTCAGCAAATTCTGGGGCAGCAAGCACAACATTGAGAATTAAGGTGCTGGTTTCAATTCTGTAGCCATTATAGTATTACCTTATAAAGAGAGAGTATTCTTACTGCCAGAAACCTGTGTCAAAGAGTGGAAGGAAACACCAGACAATGGGTGGACAGCGTTCCCCAAACACTGACACCAACTCATTCTGAAAAGTAACAAGATTAGCATTTGTACAAAGTAGCAAATGACCTTCTATAATGACCATGCAATATGTGGTAAGTAGATATAAATCCCATCCCTAGCTTAATGTTATTTAAGTACACACAACACTTTCATATCTATACAAGTGTTTTCTTGCTCACTCTACCAGAGATACTCAGGAGTTGGAGAAATTCAGCTAAAGATGGATGAAGTCAGAACAGGGAAAGGATATTTGATAAGAACAACGTGAAATCTCACAGAAACCCAGGATAGGAAAAAGTTGGAAAAGGGACTCAAATCTCGAAGGGTTCACTCTCTTTTCTCTCTGTGTATCTGCTTCATTTCTCTTTTTCTCTCTTTACATTATACATTGGCCTCTGTCTTTCTGGTAGAAAACAAGGCAGACAAGAGCCCTAAGCTTTACATATCTCAGTACAGGAATCTAAAGAGATTTAATTCTCTTACTCAGTTCCAGTAACAGAATTAACAAAGATGAACTCTCTGATATAATAGAGAATATTTCTGGTCTTTGTCCCTGGTTCCTGGCACAGAGCTTCAAAAACCATTGGAATTTCCTGAATGATGAATGTCTTTGTTATGTTAATGAAGTGACTCATGGTGGGTGTCTAGATAGCTTCAGGATGGAGGTTGGTCCCCAGAAAGACCAGCCATGTAACTAGAGAGTTGAAACTTTCAGTGGGAGGAGATAGGGGTTGGAGAATGAATGCAATCACATGCCCAGTGATTTAATTAATTATGTCTACTTAATGAGACCCCGACAAAAACTCTGGACATCAAGGCCATTCCTGGTTGATGAACACACTGAAATGCAAGACAGTGAGGCACCCTGACTCCATGGAGAGCAAGCAGGGAGGCTTTATGTTTGAGACCCTTTCACACCTTGCCATATGCAACTTTTCATTTGGCTGTTCCTGAGTTGTGTCCTTTATAATAAAACTGTAATCATGAATACAGCACTTCCTTGAATTCTGTGAGTTCTATCAAATTATGGAAACTGAGGGGGCCATAGAAACCCCCAGATTTATAATAGGTCAGTCAGATGTGTGGCTGACCTGGGGACCCCACTTGCAGCTGGTGTCTAAGATGAGGGATATCTTGGGGGCTGAGCCCTTAACTTGTGGAATCTGGTACTAACTCCAGGTGGTTAACGCCAGAACTGAATTGCAGTCCACCCATTCTGGACGGAAACAGAATAGACTCTGACTAGTCAATCATAATCAATGAGCCAAATAATGGGATAGTCCACCTAGGATCGTCTTCCCACCCTGAACTAATCAATGGCCACATTTATAAACATAGCAACATTTATGACAACAATGTGAATTTACAAGAGAAAGGCAATTTCTAGAAAAGAGATGCTGGGCATACAGTATCCTGGTGCTCTATCTACTCCCACTGCTCAGAGCCTCCACAACTGACCAAATATGTCACGCATTTCATTCTTAAATCTAGTCACATCTGCAGATGGCTTTGCCGATGTTATAAATTTATGTAGTCATCCACGTGGCTGGAGAGTACATGTAATGCTGAACTTCTAAATGTTAAAACATTTCACAATGACAGAACACTTTTCAACAGCTAAAACATATTAAAATCGAGAGTTTATAAATAGTAACCTGAATTTATAAACAACTGGCAGATTTCATGCATCTAGAAAATCATTCAGTGTTTTTCTCAAGTATATGTTTTCTTTGGCACAATAGATAAGTACCCTCCTAAAGACAGCCCTGAAAATAAATGTAAGGTCTATTCTGGCATTACATATGCAGAAGAGAGGCGGAGTTTCCCATGTGCTATCATGGTAAGCTGTAATATGATCACAAAGAACGAAAGCCTTGTAGAGCTAAAAGAACAAAGAGGAACACAGTCTACTTTCACTAGCAAGCGACACACAAGGAAGAAAACTCATTTACCCTGCTGCGTCCCTGTCTGCCTGCAGAAGTCTTCCCTTGTACCCTATGAATGTGTTCTGTATCTAACAGTACCCCAGTGCAGTGTTTCATACATTAGCTCTTAGCCCTCTATAGTTCCCTGGGACTTCATCTATTTTCCCCAGAAGACTATAGAGAAATTGAGACATAGACTGTCTTCTATTTTATTTAGTCCCAAAGACCAGCACAGTGCCTAGAACATAGCAGGAGCACAGTAAATATCAGTTATATTTGCATTGTTTGATGGTCTTTGGCCAGTGACCTACACTCTCTGAGAGTTGGTTTGCTTGTGGATAAAATGAAGGTAATTATAATCCTTACTTCACTGGGTTGTTATGAGGATTGAATGCCCCATAAATGCTACGGTTGTTGCTGTTGATAACTGCAGTCCAGTCAGCAATCATTATTCACTGATTAGAAGTTATCAGACCCAAAGCAAGCTATTTATAGGTGGAGAAATCAGAAGAGAATATTTCACAAGTGGTCCAAGTCACGGTTCTCAAAATAAGCAGCAAATAGAATCTCACTATTCAGACAGCCATCATCCCCTTTACTGGCGTCTCCGTAGTCATTGCACCCTGGGTGGATATCATTAAAGTTCTTTGAATGCATATCAACTTATTTAGGCATGCACATCCCCTATGCATTATTCATTTGTTCATAACAAGTCATCAACATAATTAATTAAGAGTCAAATAATGTTGTTTAGTTTTCTTTAAGCCGCATGTTTAGACTTTATTATACTTTGTAATATTGCAATAAAGAAAAAATTCTGGTGCCTGTCCTACTTACTTCATTAAATCCCTATGCCCCAGAATACTTGGTATTTGTCATGTACTTTTAAAATATGCCAGCTCTGCTTCTTACTAATTCAGGATTTTTACCCTGCAATGTTAGTAAATGAAACAAACATATTATTAGGAGCTAGAAGCAATTTATAATATATAGATTAAATAGTATCACTAAGAAGTCATTCTTAGACTCTTTATTGAAATAAAAATCATAACATCCCATTTATACCATAACTTGAAAAGAAATAATTTCATCTTATAGTTTAAAACACACATACACTTTGGAAAGAGCAAGTATACATGAAGTCCCAACAGGCAAATAAAATCTCTTTTTAACCAAAAAGAAAAAAATTATTCACAAAGAACCTCTGAGATGAAAGCAGAATTCTGAAAAATAATGCTACTAAAGAGAATGGTATGTATAAGCTGAGAAGTAGAGCTGTAGTTATACATAATACCCAAGCAACTCCTAAAGAAAATACTTATTTTTAAATTCATAGTCATCAAAGATACACTAGTTAGTAAAGGCAACGCCATTCTTTTGAATTTTTTTGGTGGAGAAGAAGAATAAAGCTCATCAGCTAGAATTTAAATATGTTTCATTGAATAAAGGTATTCAACACTTGCCAACTACCAAATTAATTTGACATAAAAATTGAAGTTATTTGAAGTATTAATTGCATGAGTAGAATTTATATTGATTTAAAGCCGTTTTTAGAAGCTTATTGATTCAAGGTGATTTTTTTTTTTTAATCTTTGATCAAAAATACTATTACAAAATGCCCAGCGTGTATTTAAATGTGGGGTAAATTCTCTGCTGCCCAGGAGACACAGAAAGCAGTTTTGTTGGAAATATGTTGATCATGCCTCTATCCTTTCTAATGTACAAAGGTGAGTTTGTTTCCTAAATCACATGTGCCATCCTTAATTGAGATTATAATCCTAAATCTTTGCTCCAAACAAGTTCTGAGGAAATTACAAACCAGGGTCTACTTAATTTTGACACAAAATAAAATGTCACAATTCACTGTTGGGTGATCACATCTCCGGCATCTCACCAGTGGCATGCTAAGCATGTTGCTTCTTGATTTATTGCCAGCTAACATTTATTTTGTGATATATGGATATCGCCAGGGAAATTCAGAACCCTTCAGCCACTTAGGCCTCACCTTAATACTCCCAAGTGATTTTATTAAAGGCGCCAGCATTGCTCCCCATTAGGGGTTGTCATGCAATGTTTTATTTTGATATTTTACTTCACTGATTTTCATCATAGTTTCCTACCTAGATTCCAGACACTATGACTGCATTCATAAACTTGCATATAATATGCATGTGAAATCATATTTCCTTCTTGGACGCGTTCGCAAAATTCCATCTGTCTGTTCCTTTTTAAACTGTTAAGTTTTCCACATTGAAAAGAGAATTGGGTTACAATTCCCTACTATGACTTTTCATCAAAATAATGTTTTAGATTATATATAATATTGTTCCATATTATCGCTTGCCTGAGGAGTTTAAAATATTTCACACAGAGATATTTCTACAATAAACCTAAAGGCATATTAAAGCATATTAAAGTTGAAAGGAAGTCTCAGAGACTTTTCTAGGGTAACCCCTTCATTTTTCAGATAAGAAAGTTCAGCTCAAAAAGATGAGAGAGACAGGAGGTCATGGTGGCTGAACTCGAGAGCCAGACTGCCTGGGTTCAAGGTGGTTCCCACCATAGCCTCGCTGTGGGATACTGGTGCCTTATTTCAAACATCTGTGCTTTGGTTTCTGTGTCTATACAATTGTGATAATAATAATAATACCTACTCTAGAGGGTTTCTGTGAGAATTAAACAAGCTAATACATTACTAAGGCGAACAGTTCTTCCCCAGTCCCATAGTTTCAATGAAGAGGGAATTTCCTTAAATACCCCTCTGATTATGACTTTGGAAGAGGAGGTAAAGTTGTCTCTTTGTCAGTCTGTAGCCCAGATCCTTTCTCTCCCTGTATCCTGGGAACAGCTGCCCACCGAACACTCAACTTCTGTTCTGTTCTACTCATCTTGGATTGTCCATAACTTGGAAAACCCTACAATTGACCACTGGATGCAGAAGCCGTTTTTAGAAGCTTCTTAATTCAAGGTGAGTTTTCTTTTTTAATCTTTGATCAAAAATACTATTCCAAAATGCCCAGCGTGTATTTAAATGTGGGGTAAATTCTCTGGGATTCAGTATTTGGAAGTCTGTTGTTGCACATTGTCTGATAATGGCTTCATTAGTCATAAAGGTGATATTTGGTTTTCCATCTGACCTGTTTTGTTTTCTCTCATTTGGCTGAGAACTCTGGCAAGAAAACACCGGTATAAAACACGGAGCTCACAGACTGCCTGACACCGAGTGAGCACTCAGTTCACACTAGCTGTTAACTATCATTATTTCATTTTGCTCAAAATCACGTATTACACTAGCATCAGAATATTACAACCCAGATCCCTTAATTACAGCACTAAGATCTCATCTACGGACAGAAAAAAAGAAAAAAAAAGAGCTTTGATTTTTTAATACCTAAAATCATACGTTTCTATTTCACAGCTCTTCAGATCCACTTAATCACTATGCCTTTATTTAAGGTAAACATGTACTGCAAATATCTAGTAAATATTTTTGGGGGCCTACAATTCAAATAATAGTAATTTACATTCTTACAACAAATATTTAAATCATATCTTGGTATTTTGAGGTACAAAAGTATGGATGTTTAAAAAGCCACAGCTTTTGTTTCTCAACTGAAAAAACTATATTTCTTGGATTTGAGTTTTCAGTGTATAAATGCTACATTCCTCATCTTTATGACTTTTGAGGCTGTAATTTTCCATTTATATTTGCTACTTGCCACTTCCCACAATTGCCCGAATATATATGTACCCTACATGGAAATCTTGTACCCTATATGGAAATTTTTTTAACTTTAGTAAGTTTCTTTTTTTAATAAAAATCATCTATGTTTTAATAACATCTATAGTTTAATAAAAACATCTATGTTTGTGTAGTATAACTTTGAATGTTTGTGTAGTAGAACTTTGAATAATAGATTTTTAAGTTTCTGTAGTGCATTTGTAGGGTCTTTTTCATTTGTCTTGTTCATCATAAATCAAACCATATTAGTCCCCCCTCAAAACCTTCCAGTGTCTTCCCATCATGTATGGAATTCAATCCTTTAAAGCCCACCATGATCTGGCCCTGCCTCCTCTATGACCCCACATCCAGTGAGCCCTCTGTGTCACTCAGGACCTTCTAGACACAGTTTACCTTCTCGCTATGCCAGGACATGCCAAGGGCACCCCATATCACTTGGACTTGCTCTTCCTTCTTCCATGAACTCTCTCCTCTCAGATATTTACTTGGCTCATCCCCTCACTTCCCTCAGGTCTCTGCTCACATGCCATCTCCTCAGAGAGACGTTTTCTCACCATCTTCCTCAAATATCCCCACACACACTCTATCACTCCCTGTCTATTTTGCTTCGTTTTCTTCATAGCCTTTATCGCTACTAGATAATATGCACACATTGGTTATTTTTTCTTTATTACCTGTCTTTTTACTATGATGGAAGGTCCATGAAACTAGAAATTTAATTTACTTTATGCCTGCGTCTTAAGAACCTGGCAGGGGTTAGAATTAATGAACATGTGTTGAATTAATAAATAACAAATGAAATCCTTGTATGTTATTTAGCACAGTCCCTGGCTTATAATGAGCACTGAATAAGCAATAGTTGAATGAATGAATAAAATATTTTGTTCGACAAAATATATTGCTCCCAGAAAAAAAGGCATAACCTGCCTGTCTTCAGACATCTTAGAAACTTACTGGAGAGAGAATGATTACATGTACTAAAATTTTTTAAATGATATGTAATACTGTGTTAAGCTGCATGTAATCAGTTCTACAATAACTGTGTCTAAATCAATGATACAGCTAATAAGTGCATGACTGCTCAGGAAGTAAAGTTTTACAAAAACCTGGTTCTCAGGTCAGTCATCATTGAGTAGCGTTTTGAGATGCATCTTAAAGAACTTGTGAGTTTGGAACATGTAGAGGAGAATTTAGGGAAAACTTCACAAGAGGGAAGAAAAGAGCCAGTTCATGATGGTACTGTATTTTATTAATGATGCATTTTTTCAAATAAGAGTTTTCCAATTTAAGTACATAATGAATATTAAATTGTACATCTCTGGCACTGTTGAGATTCTCATGATTTGCAGTTTAGACTTACAAAATAAAAATTAGTAGAATTATAATAACTCAGCTCCACTCATGTGCTAATATGCACAAATACTTTTGCTTAAAGTAATTTAATCAAAAGTTATTATCAGTATTAGCAAATTATACCTATTTGGAAAATTGAAATGCTTTTAGAAGCAAGGTTTTGTAAGCACAGGAGTGTTTTCTCCATTTGGTTTCTTAAAGAATTTGTGAGTTTGGAACATGTAGAGGAGAATTCTCACTTGCTGATAATTCAGTGCAGTAAAGCTGTTTATCAAAGAATGGTACCCGAATGTCATAAAAGAATTAACGGAGGTTCCTAAATTCAATAGGCTATTCTTTAGTGAAAGGGTCACTAAACCAAAATCTTTCTTCTAAAAGGGAGGGGGGGGGGAGAAAAGTCAGACTAGAAGCATGAGAGGAATTCAACAGAAGGGAAATTTTTCATTGTTGAAAAAGGAAAAGGCCGTGGAACAAAGACCTCATAGTGGCCTCTAGTTGCTAAGACCGGCCCCCACCTGACAGCCAGTAAGGAAACAGGGATCTCAGTCCTACAACCACAAGAAACTGAATTCTGCTAACGTAAATGGGTCTAGTAGTGAATCGTTCCCCACAGAAACGCCTCCTGCCTGACACCTTGATTTCAGCCTGTGAGACCCTGAACAGAGAATCCAGCTCTGCGCTGCCTGACTTCTGACCTACAGAACTGTGAGCTAATAAATGGGTGTTATTTTAAGCCACTACACTTCTGGTAATTTGTTGCACAGGAGGGAAAAAAAAAAAGGAAAAAGAAAAACAAGCAGTTTATACAAATGTGTAATAGCACCTCAAGCTCAACATTTCCAGAGCGAAATGCTTGTTCTTCCCTCCAAATTGGCTTCCCCTCCTTCTTCTTCCCCATTTGCATTGATGGCACCTCCTTCCTTCCAGTGGCTCCGGCCAAAACACTTGTATTAATCCTCTCCACTTTCTCCTACAACGCACATCTAACTGCCAGGAAATCCTGTTGGCTCTGCTTTCAAAATATATCCAAGTCTTAATACTTGTTACCACCTCCTCTGTTACCACTTTGGTCCAAAACATCACCATCATCTCTCACTTAGACGATTGCAGTCGCCTCCGACTTGGACTTCCTGCTTTCATCTACCCCAGTGCCTGTTCTCAGCAGCGTGGCCAAAGGACCCTTTTTAAAACTGCAAGTCAGATCATGTAACTCCTCTGTTCAAAACACTGCAATGAGTCCTCATTTTACTAAGAGTAAGTACTTGCAACGTAGAAGAAAACACACACGCCTGATACTGTCCTCAAATAGCTTCCAGTCCTGCGACTGGTCCTCTGAGGAGGGGGAAAAAAACAAGAGGTGTTTGAACAGTAATTCAAACCGTGTAATTTCACTTCCAACGACAGTTGTTGTTTTTTTGTTTTTTTCCATTGGACAAATTTACAAACGAAACTCAGTGAAACAAAAGCTCCTGATTTTCCCAACACTCTCAAATTTTCTGAAAACTGTAAGAGGCCTAGCTGTTTGCTGCTTTGAAATCTTCCTTTGGAAACTATTGTGATTTTTTTTTTTATTGTAATTGGTTTCCAGAACCTCTGCTATTTCTCAGCCACTGGGACCCTGGCAGGTCAGTTGGCCTCTGAGACTCAATTTCTCATCTGAATTGGGAGCTAGTGAGGCCTGCCCTGCCCAATTCACAGGGCCACTGTAAGAATTAACTGAGATTCTCACGTTTGGGGGAAATTTTATAACTAAAGAGCTCTGTACACAAGTCTATCCTTCTTATTAACAAAACTATTTAGCAGCCTCCCTGGGGACTGAGGGGGCCTCTCAGCACCTCATCACTCCTCCTGCAGCCAATGAACTTCCCTATAAAATTACAAAGATTTCCAGACCTGCAGGTGACCCTTAGGCGTGGGTGCTCGTTGCTTACCCTGTGACCAAGTAATGAAGAGCAAGTTATGGCTCGTAAATTTTCAGAGCTGTCTTTTTCCTGCAGAATTTGAAACGAAGGCGGAAAGGGGAATTGGGGTTATTTGGTAAATACAGCCATTCCTTCCTCTGACACAGCAATCCCAACGTTCGAATGTCAGCTAGTATTACCAACACATTTCAATTTCTGCCTCCCTTCGTTTCCACATCCCCAGCCTTGCTGAGAAAGAAAAACTGCAAAGCCACCTTAAGAAAGAGCAGGGCAATCGTCGTCACCAGGAAACATTACATTGTAAGAATGTGTTGTAGGTGCCTGGGTAACTCCGATAGTACTGTGCTCACTTGTGGGATATTTCTGGCCATGGCCCTCCCCAGGACACTGCCATCACATGCAGTGTACTTTTCCAACATCATTCCAATAATACGATAGACATTAAGGAGAAAACACAGCACTAGGATGGAAGTCTGAATTACTAAGTAGGAGAAATCTTAGAAGAAAGGGCTACTATCATAGTATCTAGGCAGCCATACTTTTTATTCTGACTACACCACCCCCACCATAAATTAACTCAAAACAGAGCAAATCTTCATAAGTCTTTCCACCAGGCTTATATTTCTTTTGCCTCCCCCACCTCTGAGCTTTGCCCACAGTAGGCACTTTGTATAGACTTGCTATGTGGAGTATCTTCTGTTTCCCTCCAAGATCTATGCTCTACTTTCTAAACATTGATCTCTACACTGGGAGGCCAACCTGTGTGGGACACATCATCTCCTGACTTCTAGTTTGGTCCAGCCAAAGGGGAGTTCCACTAGGAGACAACAAGGAAAAGGAAAGTGAGATCTGAAAATATATCCTCCTGACTTCTGAATTGGGAAGTTACCTCAGGTTGCTGTGTCCCTCAACCGAGGGACTGCTCTTCCCAATGCAACACTGCCTCTCTCTACTACTTTGTCCTTGTAGATTTTGGTAATGATGCCTCCCACCTTGTCCCTTTAGGTCTAGGGATTGTGACAACTCTGCTCTTGATGGCCCAAGGAATATTGCTCTATCCTTTGTCATTTCCCTACACTGTCATGGCTTTATAAAACTTATTAAATCCAAGTTCTCCATTTTGCTAAGCCCCTGACTGCTACACTTGCTGAATTAAATGAGCGTGGCCTATATATTTCTTTATTTCATTTAACATACACATAACTATAAAAGAGCAACTCAGCGGAGAATTCTATATGATTTCAGCGTATCCCATGTGAGTGTGTCTTTATATTTTAGTAAGTATATCCTTCGAATTTCAGCTTAAATATTCCTTCTTCGGACCTGCATTCCCCAATCCACAATCTTTCTCATAGCACTTTGCTTTTCTTTACTACAGCTTCCCACAATTTATTATTGCACACATTTGTTTGTTTCTGTTTGATGCCTGCTGCCCACTAGACCTTAAACTTCATGAAGGCAGCAGTTATGTTCTTTTTCTTCAACATTGTGTTTCCTAGCAAGTCACCTGGCCCATGGTGGATGCCCAATATACAGGTGTTGAGTGAGTGACTGAGTTAAACAAATAGATACAAGGAAGAAAGTCCACCTAATTACTCATACCAGATGTATCTCAACCTCAGCACCTATACAACTTGCCCACCTCCCACGTAAGCCTGGGTTATCATCCTCCCTGTTCATTGCCTGTCTAGGTACAAATATTCCAAAGCACGGACCTCAACACCGCATTGGTCTTCTCCCTCTCTCTATTCCTATGACTAAGTGCTGCTTTCCCAAAATAGACTATAAGTTTTTAGAATATTGAGTCTATGACTTGGATTTATTTTGTACCCCCCATGATGCACTATAAATAAGAACATCTAGGACTAATTCTGACCTAGGGCAAGGCCTCTCTAAAATGGCATTAGAAGTTTAGGGCTGACAACAGAGATCAACATAACTTACCAGAAACAATTTACATATCTGCTGGATGGATATACAGTGTCTGTGACTCATTCCTCATTTCAATTATGAGCCCTTTATAGCATATAATCAAATACATTTCAGGCCCTGAATTTCCTTCTAGCTAATTCAGCCACATAATTCTTTGATGACACAAAAATGTCCTTCACCCCCCCAAAAAAAAAAAAAAAAGAAGTTTATATTTCAACACAACACAAACATAAAACTCTTTAGTAATATTTTAAATCAACTCCAGTTTCTAGAATGTTTGCTATACATGCAGCTGCCACTTGGAAGTTCTGCCAAGGTGACCATATCTCCATCTTTAAGTTTTGTCATTTCTCCTTCTATATTCTCCACTTAGTAAATTACAGAGGCAGTTTTCAGATAAACCAATCTCCAGGAAAACAAAAAGGAAAAACAGCATACAAATCTCACAGAATTGTAGTCCTAGTAAGAACTTTGAATCCAGCATCATTTAAATCACGTGTTTAATTATCTAATTATTTCAGTGTAACCGTATTTTGTATTGACTACTTGGAAACCTTCCTTGTTTGCATAGCCTCCTGCCCTAACTGAAAAAAAATAGAAGCAATTAATAATATTTGAATAGTCAAGCTAATTTTGGAGTTGATGACAATGTGTGAACGAAAGTATCTATCTTAATATGAAGATATACTTCTATAATCGCAACTTGAAGAAGAATTTATTGAGCAGTTTAATATGTTATTTTCTGTTTTACTTCCTTTCCATTTTCCACAAATATGCAACTTTGGAAGAGAAATTGATCCTGCTTAATCTGCCATAAATATGATCTGACTTCTCTGAGAAGCTTCTACATAGGAATGACTTGCATTAAGCACATTTTGAGTTCATTTGGCCTGATCTGCAACATCTCAAAAAGCATTTACCTTATTGTGTCCCTATCAAACTTACATGCTATTTAAATATTCCTTGGAATGAGATATTTCTTCCCCCAAATCATACAGTACTAGGCCAATACTCAAAAACCAAAAAGTAAAATTGCTCAGTTTAAGAAAAAATAAATTTTGAAAGTACTATTATTTTCGAAAAAGGTTAAAGTCACAAGTTCAACATAGAGGAACTGTACACAATGTGTGTAAACATGGTGAAAAAGAATACAGAGAGTTGTCCCATCATGCAACTTTAAAATTTGACATGTTTGAACTCTCAACACACTTGGTGAACTTCCGGAAAGCTCTACCAGTCATAATTAACCACTAATGAAATTTTACTAGAAAAAAAATTACAAGCTATATTCAAAATCTCTTTAAGTCTGAGGGAGCAAATTCCATGAGAATGATTGCCTTCCTATATAAGAGACTGCCACAGAAAGGCTCAGAAACAAATCTGTCCCCAACAGCTAATAATTCACCTATTATCAAACCCTCTAGAATCATAATACCTCAGTCCCAACTGTGAGCCTGCAAATATGTGACAAAACAATTGATGAATTGCAGTGACCAGCCGAATTGGTAATGTGCCTTGGGATTTGGGAACTCCACCCACCCTATGTGTGAGAAGAATTTATGAAGATAACATGACATGCTAATATATTTTTACAGCTTGAACAAGATATTCCATGCCATTTTTGAGCACCACACATAGTTTATCAATATAACTCCTAAGACCTTTATCCCCCTTTGTTTCTTTGCTGCTGCACATAATATAATTATCAAAAAGGTTAAGACTAACTGACGAGTGGAAGCATTTGAACCCTAGACAGAAGCTTTTTTTTTCCTTTCCCTATTTTTGTTCTGCTTGTTGGTTCATTTTTATTTTTGTTGGTTTTGTTGCAATTGCTTTAATACAATCTTCAGCCATAACAAAAACATGAAAAAAACTTTGAATGGCTTAGATGTGACCTTTGAAAAACCTTATTCTTCTATCTCTTTTTAGTTGGGTCAGGTGGTATATCAAATCCTAAAGCAGCATTGGCTAGAATTCAGGTATCTTTCAGAGAGAAATCAAAGTCACCACCTCAGAAGGATAAAACTGTTAGTTCATAGGTAGAAAAGACATCAGCGCTGTCTTCTCCCATAGCTGTTGGTGAATGTCAGATCTACTTCTGAAGGCCGTTTTCACTGTATAATACACTTTGCACAGTTAACTATGGAAAAGTACTTCAGCATTCTCTGCTTAATCATATTTAATGTATAAAAATGTATTCTGCTATATTAAGTAGTCAAAAAATTCCTGTAAAGTGAAAGAGTTACTATACACCAGGGTTATCACTGCTTATGATAAAAAAGAACAAGCAGCTAACATTGGTGAGTCATTAGCATATGCCTTGCACGGTGTACTTTTCCTAAATTAGCTCACTCAGTCCTTATACAACCCTAAGATATAAGAACCAATATGATGACCATTTTCTAAATGAGGAAATAGGCTTCTAGTCTTTAAATATAGTAAAAGAGGAAAAAGGAGAAGGAGAAGAAAGAGGAGGAGGAGGAGGGGAAAGGGGAAAGAGAGGGAGAGAAGGAGAGGGGGGACAGAGGGAGAGAGAGAGAGAGAGAGAGAGAGAGAGAGAACTAGGAAAAAGTCCAGCCTCCAAAATCCATGCTTTTGAGAGCTAGGCTTAACAATTTCTGCAAAATTCATACACACTTCACATTGCTTTGAAATTTCTCAAATATAATGTACATACATATGTGTACATATAATAATAAGATTTAACCATATCACAAATCCTTTAAAATCAAACAAATATGGATGAGAGACTTCACCAATTATGAACAATGTGATTTGGGGAAATTTACTTAAAACCTCTAAGTTTCAGATTCCTCATTTGAATAAAGCTCACAAGATTATTAAAGTATAAATGAGATCATATATGTCAGTACATACCCTGTTTCCCTGAAAATAAGACCTAGCTGGACATTCAGCTCCAATGCGTCTTTTGGAGCAAAAATTAATATAAGACCCAGTATTATATTATCATATCATATCATATATAATAAAATAAGACTGGGTCTTATATTAATTTTTGCTCCAAAAGACGCATTAGAGCTGATTGTCAGGCTAGGCCTTATTTTCGAGGAAACACGGTAGTAAGACCAACAAATGGAAGCAGTTTCCCCTTTTAGAGATTTTCAATGTTTAAGATAACTCAGTTTGAAAATAAATGATCTTACACATATGTTCCCTCTTAATGCCACGCATACACAGGCAATTTCATAAATACCTACTGAAGAAAATGGAATATTTCTAGTAAGCCTTAGTAGGAAAATGTTACCTGATTGGAACTTTAATTATGACTTCCTCGTACCTCATTTTGTCAATCAAACATCTATACTTAGAGCACTGCTGGTGAGACTGAAAAATGGTACAGCCCCTATGGAAAACAGTATGGAGATTCCCCAGAAAACTAAAAATAGATATACCATACAACCCAGCAATTCCACTTCTGGGTATTTATCCAAAGAAAACAAAAACACTAATTCAAAAATATATATGTTCCCTGATATTCATTACAACATTATTTACGATAGCCAAGATATGGAAGCAACTTAGGTGTCCACTGATAGAAGAATGGATAAAGAAGATGTGGCATATATATACACAATGGAATATTATGCAGCAATAAAAATGAATGAAATCTTGCCATTTGTGACAACCTGGATAGAACTAAAGGATATTATGCTAAGTGAAATACATCAGGCAGAGAAAGACAAATACAGTATGGTTTCACTTATATGTAGAATCTAAAACAAAACAAAAGCAGACTCAAAGAAATAGAGACCATGGGGTGGCTGGCTGGTTAGCTCAGTTGGCTAGAGCGTGGTGCTGATAACACCAAGGTTGCCTGTTCCATCCCCGCATGGACCACTGTGAGCTCTGCCCTCCTTAAAAAAAAGGGACAAAAAGATGAGGGAATACATTCCTGATGGAGAAAGCTGTCTTTAAAATCAATCCTCTACATTATGTCAGTAGCTGTCCCATCCACCAGCTGCAATGACTATGGAGAATTTGAAATGTGGCTGGTTCAAAATGAGATCTACTCTAAAGTAAAATAAACATTAGAATTCGAAGACTTAATGTGGAAAAAAAAGAATGTAAAATTTCTCATTAATAATTTTATATTAACTACGTGTTGAAATGATTGTATTTCAGACATATCATATATAATAATATGTATAAGGCATAACATATATTAATACATATTCATATATTATTAAAATTAAACTCACCTGTTTCTTTTTATTTTTTTAATGTGGCTCCTAGAAACTTTAATGGTTCACGTTGTGAAATTTAATGGTTCACATTGTATTTTAATCAGTGCTGGTCTAGAATTTTACAAAATCTAATCAAGCCATTTAAAAATAATATAATTAATTAGTGAAGAAAATGTAAAAGACAGATATATACAAAATCTAGGAAGTAGATTAAAAATCATTCAGAACATCTTCAGGAATGTTTAAAGAGGATAAACTCTGACTTTTAATAACCAATATTGTTAAGTGAAATGGAAATAATCCTACAATTAAAATTTTTTTAATTATTGTATGAGTTTGTGAAGGCTGCTATAACAAAATACCACAGACTGAGTGGCATAAACAGCAGTAATTTATTTTCTCACAGTTCTAGAGGCTGGAAGCCCAAGATCATATGTGCATAGGTTTGGTCTCTTCTGAGGTATCACCTTGGCTTATACATGGTCACCTTCTCACTCTGTCCTTACATGGTCTTTCTTCTGTGTGAACGTAGATCTATGTCCTAATTTCTTCTTATAAGGACACCAGACATACTGGATTAGCGCCCACCCATGTACCTTATTTTACCTTAGTCACCTCTTTAAAGGTTTATCTCCAAAAACAGTCACATTATGAGGTACTGTGGATAAAGACTTCAACATATGAATTTTGGGGAGACACGATTCAGCCCATAACAATCACTCAGCTCTAGTAGTTTAAAAGAAAATCCAATTATGAACATTGTTTCTTTTTTCTGGTTATAGAAACTTTCTAGAATCTACCTAACAGGAAAACTCTCCAAATGATCAATATTTATAATCCTATAGACATGTATTTCTCTTTACAGAAATAATTAGAACTTCTATTTTATATATCAATTTCTGTGGGTCTTTTTAATGTGAACTGGTTGCCTAGAGTTTAACCCTCCTGGAAGATAATAGTTTTCTCTCCAGACACAACAGAGGCATTTTGGGCATCATTGTACGGTATCGTACAAGGTAGGACTCTGGACCCAACATTCATATAAGCTGAGCTTCGAGCTGTTCCCATAACAAAGTTCTTTTTATCATCTATTGCAAATGTTTCTAGACAACTGATTGGATTGATGTAATATGGTAGTTAAAAATACAAACATTCCTCAAAATGGCACCGACTTGAAGTCCAATCACTACTCTGCTAGTTCCTTACTGTGTGGTCCAAGGGAAGTTGTTTAACTCTCTACCCCCCAGTTTCCTCATCTATGGTATAAGAAAAGTAAAGGTGGCCATAATCATAGGGCTGTGATGAGGATGAAATATTTTGACTTAACTTCCTGCTCCAACAAATGGAACAGCTAGTTTCTTTTCTCTACTATACTGCCTAACACCTAGGTAGACAACATATGATAAGTCTCTTCAATTAAGAAGCTTACTTTAGGAACTCTCTATGTAGACACTGAATTTAGTTTGTAGCTCAGTAGCCTATATCCATTAAGAAATATAATTTTGAGTTATAATTGGAAGAAATGTAGGAAAAAAATTTTTGGAAAGAAGCCTTTGAAAATGGTACAAAAATACGTTATAATGGCAGAGAGGACAGAAAAACATTATTTCATAATTCCCATCAATAGGTGTCTTGGATGCAGGAAAAAGAGAAAAGTAAGAGAAGAGGTGGATTATTAGAAACTTGTGGTCAGAAACATCAAAAGTGAATCCAAACTTGTTTTTGATTCAAATAAAAATCCAGGGGGAAATAAACCCAAAAATAATTCACTTAGAGTTGAAACCAGAGCCATGAGGTGAGTCCAGCTTTCCTGACACAGTAGGAAAATGTGT
Organism: Rhinolophus sinicus; assembly: GCF_057876585.1. NCBI lineage: Eukaryota > Metazoa > Chordata > Mammalia > Chiroptera > Rhinolophidae > Rhinolophus > Rhinolophus sinicus. The sequence continues at coordinate 101,521,362 of NC_142515.1, read as the reverse complement.
ATGAATCAAATCTTTAAAAGGGAAAGCAAATTGCCTAAATTAATAGTAGGAAATAACAGGTTTTATGCCCTCCCCATCCCTGTTTTTGTTCCTTGGGATCCAAGAATTTGGAAAACTCTTGTCAACAAGAAAAGCGATCAGGAATGAAAAAAATTGTTACTGACTAATCTTTCAGAAGGATTATAATAACATCTGGTTGGGATTGCCTACTTATTTTAATCTTTCTTGAAAAGACTTTAACTTGGAAAAAGGAAGCATTCAGTTGTTTCGACATTTAGAACATTTTAAGTGATACATAACTTTTACTTTATGATATTTTATAAAATTATATCACACCATGTAAATGTTGATTCTTAAGTCAATGGTGAAAAATAGCTAATTCAAGTGCTCTAGGTTTATTATATTTCTTTTCCATTAGACTATTCCTTCTGTATACCGTTTATAAGTTTATAGTGATCTAAACTTCACCTGGTGAAATTTTCAAAAAACCAACAATGATGTTCTGACCCAGATTTCAAAGAAATAATTTGTCTTGGTTTGTCATACATGACATTGTCTCATCACTAAGCCTGAGACAGATATCTTGAAATTGCTATAGAACAGTAATACATCTGACCTCTTCCATTACTAGGATTTTTAAATCTGTGGCCAAAATAAATATTTAAGCTGCTCTTATTAGGATGTGGCTATTTGTGATGGCCATTCAATATAGAAATACGTTCACTTGGGTTCACAATTTAATTAATGTTTACATCCTCATGGTGTCTTTTTGTGTTAAGTGGAATTTTATGACTATTTATAAGGGATATCTAGGGACCACATACATCAAACTTCTCTGAAAGATATAGATAGATGATAGATAGATAGATAGATAGATAGATAGATAGATAGATAGATAGATAGATATAAATGGATAATGAGCTCTCAGCAGACATTAAAAATAAAGGGGTTAAGGGAGTCAATTTTATGGTGATAATAACTAGACTTCTGGGGGCGATCAGTTTGTTATGCATGCACATGTTGAATTATAATGTTGTATACCTGTAACACACACACGTACACACATACATACACACATATATATATAATGATGACTTTGATCAAAGACAAGCAGAGCAGCACCCCTCAAAATTGAGAATGGAACAGAGAGTCTTGAACTATGGCACTGGTTCCAGCCAAACATTCTCAAAAGTTCTGACATTTGCCCTGCGCCTGAAAGAAACTAGTCATTCCAGTTTCCAGTACAAAAATGTTCCTGTAATTAAAATGACGTTTTTACCTTTTTTAACTGGCAAAATTTTTTCCATCTTATGTCAGTCAACTGATTCCCCAGACTTCTTGATTTACCCCAACCACACTTGAGCTGTTTGAGTAATTATCCAATGATTATGTCTGATTTGAAAAAAAAAGAAAAACATAAGCTAAGGGTTCAACCTGCCACTTTTGTTAGGTAAACATGAGCTTTAATACAATGGGTACAACATTTTCAGAAGAGTTCTCAGTAGACATTCAATGTCTGAAAGCATCCTAGATCTCTAATAGGATCCATACAATGTACAGAGATATTCCACTACTATCAAAATCATTCTATCCTCAGAATTGTGTGACAAGTACCTTCAACAAGGTGAATAAGCAACATTTCAAAGGTATATTTTCAGGAAATACAACGTTTGTCGTTAGAACTAAGTAAACAAATCTGTGTAAATATACTTCCACAAATGCAAGTTTACATAAGCAACAACAAAGCAGTGCCCAAAATTCTACAATCAAGGAAGGATGATATTTTATAATCAATTGATGACAAATATTGATTATACACCTATTATGTGCCATATTATTCTTTTGGGAATAAGTCAAGTATGGAAAACAGTGATAAAAAAAAAGGACAATCGGTTGCTCAAAACGTCATTATCTCTGTGTACATGAGGAAATAAACATTACTGAACCCCTGTGATGTTCCACACACTGCTAAGCACTAGGGCTACAAAAATAAGTAAGATGCAGTCCATGCTACAGATGAACTCATAGTCTAATGGGACAGAGATTACAGCGCTTACCGTAATGTACTAAGATATATAACCGCATAATAATGAAGGACAAAATGTTAAAACAACCATTTCACAAAATCACTTTAGTTTGAAAGTAAAAATGAGCTTGTTTTAAGATTAACTGCAGTAGATTTGGAACGATAGAACTTCAGTTCACCTCCAATCACCAGCATGGAACTCAATCTCTCTAACCGTAGAAGGACTGTTCTCTGTAAATTGACAGCCTGGAGGAAAGATGTTGTTTTCACGTCAAACAGACATGTAGTTCTGGTGTGTTTGCATTCTCGAGTCCACAACAATGGAATTCCCAGTTACTGTGTTCCTCTCATGAAAAACTATGCAAATTGTTTTTGGCTGTTTTAAGTTTCTCATTTCATCTGAAAGTATTCCATCTCTTAAATCGAAAACATCACATCCCAGTCACAACTTTTTCTCCTTACAGATTCCTGGCTTTCTTACTATCATTGATACCTATGGTCAACCTCAGAGAACCTGCCTTTTCCTCCTCCCTTTCTTTCCATATCCGGACTAAGTCTCATGATCTACCCCTTGAAATATTCTCTTGTGATTGGCCTTGACCTTGTCAGTCTCTCTTCCAATACATAAGGACTGAAAACCCTTGGATCGCTCTAACCATTGACTTACTCTACTTCTAAGTCTAACGTCTGTGAAGATAGTCACACAGCCATGAAATCTGGCACCAGGAAGAAATACAGTTTCCAATTCTGATCAAGCCTTTGGACCGAATCAACAGTCCTTTATATATTTCTAATCTGCACCTTTTATCCTTACCACAAATTATTTACTATTTACATTTACTCTTTCTCCAAGTCCATTTTCAAACCTCATCTCTCTCATTTATGGCAGACTATCTTATCTCCTTCTTAACATAGAAAACACAAATCATTTAAGAACTTTCTTAAAGTCCTATTTCCCTATGTAAGTATATCTACGTACTTATATGTCCCACCTCTTGCCCAAAGCTAGTCCGGCAACCCACATCTTTCACTTGCTCAGCTCCCTGCTCCTCCAATCAGCTCTGCTTTCCCCTATGCTTCTGCCTTTTCCTCTGTTTTGGATTTTACCCTCCACAAATGATATAGGAAAGCCTCTTCCGTGTGGAATAAAATAAAAAAATAAAAAAATAAACTTCTCTCAACCCTGTGTGTCTCTCTGTATAATCGCTCTATCTTCCCCTGAACTTCACCATCAAGCTTCTTAAGAATGGTCTTTGCTTCCCACTTACTTCTTCACTCACTCTAATGTGATTTCTTTCTCCACCATTCTACAAAAACTGATCTTGAGACCAAACTGCTGTTCATGCTGTTCCCAACTGGCTATAGCCCATGGATAATTATGCACCCAATCTTATTTGATTATTCTGTGACATTTGACACTATGGACTACTTTTTCAAACTCTTTTCTCTCCTGTTCTTTTATAACAACATATCTCCCACACACTACTACCCCTCTGACATCTTATGTAGCTGTTACAATTCCATTGATTCTCTTTTTTATGCTATACTCCACCTCCTGTGACTATATCTCATCTCCTTCTCTTTTTGTATTTCCTATCGCAAAATGGCCGCATCTTCTTAACTGGCTTCTCAAGTAAGAACTTTGGATGTCGTCATTGACTTATCCTGACACTACTCCCTCTTGAATATATCTTAAATCCATTCATTATCTTTCCATTCCCACTGCCATGTCTTAAGTCAGGACTTCATCATCTCCCACATTAACTTTTGCAACGGCTGTTTTGCCTCCAGTCTCATCTCCCTTCGAAGCCATTCTCTGTACTATTGTCAAAAGTTTCTCTCCAAAACCCAAATCCTGGCATGCCATATGCTGTTTAAAATCAGTAGCTTTCAATACCCTTCAGGATAAAATCTAAACTACTTGGAATGTTCTAAATGATCTGTGTGATTTGACCCAAGTATTTTCAAAATGGTGACCTTAGACCTGGGATCAGAACAAGGTTCAAATGCAAATTCTCTATTTGTTCTCTGGTGACTCAGACAGTTAATTAACTGCTTTGGGGATGTTTCTTTATTGGCAAACCAGAACAAATGATACTTTGCGGAATCATTGTGTTAGGGATAACGGCATTTAAATAGTAGGTATACTTTAGGTGTTCAATAAATGGTAGCTATTATTATTTTTACTACTACTTATATTATTGTCATATCGACCCATCCGTGAGGAGGGGTAGTGTCTTATTTATCTCTATATCTCCATCACCTATGCCTAACACATTGAAAGAACTCAAGAAAGTTTTACTGAACAAATAGTAAGTATAGATGATATTTTGGTCCCTTCTTGGTAGGCACTGGGCTTTTACAAACTGGTTGTGGGCTTTCTAAAATTAATCATTAAAGTCATTTCACCTTTTTCATCTGAATCCAATCATAAAGTAAGTTTTATGTCTGTGTGCAGTAAGAGATTACAGAAAATTCTTCCAGCATGCTTCCTCATTATTTACTTATAAATACCGATGCCACACTGCCTGTCTCAATTTGAAAAATTCACAGTTCTAATTCTGGGTAACATCAGATAAATCTAAGAAGGATTCTATACATACTTGGTTATATAACATCATATCCTCTTATTCCTCAAGCTTTAACATTCATTTTCTTGCATTCCTGAAATTAAATTGAAAAAGACAGTTCCTAAAGTCAGTCAAGACTTATCAATCCATTTATATTTTGACCTGCATACTTTACATTAAGTTAAAATCCACTAACAAATACCAAAGTGCTTCAATGTGCAAACTAATTACAGCTTTAAGCAGTCATTAAAGTAAGTGAAATGTATTGCTTTGACTAAAGAAAAAAGCATTGTCTCTGTAAATTTTTATGGAGTACTCCAAAAGCAGGGTTTTCTCTTCATCCTCTGAATAAACAAAGTCTTAAATTCCACAGACCAAAGAGTAAAATAAAAACAAAATTAAAAATTGACCACACACACCTGCCTACTTAGCTGTAACATATGTGATTAATATCACAATATAGTACCTTGGCAATAAAGGAGGCCTTAGTAATGCTTAGTAATCTTAATTTGCAGCAGTTTGACTTTTTGTTAAGCTGAAATATTATTCTAAAAATAAATACTTTTAAGAATAATAACTAAAATGCCTCAAACAGGCATGTTTCCCCACTTTAATATTATAAATTCAGTATTCACTAAGACTAATTGAAAATGAGCTACTCACATCAATGAAACATACCATATATCTATGAACACAACTTCTAGAATTATTAAAATAAGTTCATCAGAGATCATGATTCTTTCATATTAGATCTTGAAATTGCTGGTTGGCCTACTCTAGGCTCTACAAAACCACTTTGAAACTCTGGCAAGCAAAGAGGATTGCAGTAACTTTATGGGGATGGTGAACTTATACATGTACAAACTTTGATTCTGGACGTGGTGCTAGGGTCTGAATGTTTGTGTCCCCCCCAAACTTGTATGTTGAAATCCTAAACCCCAAAGGTGATGGTATTAAGATGTGGGGCCTTTGGAGATGCTTAAGTTATGAAGGTGGAACTGTTATAAATTGGATTAATGCCCTTATAAAACAGGCTCGAGAAAGATCCCTAGACCCTTCCACCATGACCATGTGAGGACACAGTAAAAAGATGGCTGACCATGAACCAGGAAGAGAGCCCTTAATAGAACACAACCATGCTGATGCCTTGATCTTGGACTTCCTAGACTCCAGAACAGTGAGAAATACATTTATCTTCTATAAGTTACCCATTTATTGTATTTTGTTATAGCATCCTGAACAGACTAAGTCACACACAGACTAAATAGAATGATGGAAAATCTATTTGGGTAATTTGAGATCACTATATTAGCAAAGAGTAGGAAATTACACATAGAATACATGAGACTCCGAACAAAACGCAATGACTATGAATAAAAATATTATATTTGCTATGACCAATTCCATTATATAACAAAACATATTGTTGGCAACAATTATTCCTTTAAGAAAACTTGAGGGAATAATTCATTCAGGAAAATCTACTTAAATCAATAGTAAAACATACAGCAACAGTACTTTCGATTTTGTATAGATATTTTCTTTCAGGTGATCCAGATTAGTTCACATTCAGCCTGGATTGGTCAATCAGAATGAAGGAACTTACTTAGCTGTTTAAGGTAAAGAAAGTAACCCAGAAAAAAATAACACTCACTACTCTGAAATGTACTAAAAGTAATAACCTGTTCAGGTTAACATCACCAAACGCAACATGACCAACTTATAATGCTGACACCTCAACAGGGCACTCACCAAGTATATCTCTTTAATGTAACGAAGATATCTAGTAGTAAGTTGCCTGCTCAGGTTTATAGAATCCATATAGAGAGGAATAAAGCCCAGAAACTATATGATAGCATATAATACCTTCTTGATCACCTTTTATCATAGAAATTATTCCTTTTTGATGATGTGCAATTGAATAGTTCCTGTTTTGATAAATTAAAAAGAACTAATCTAGATACCAATAAAGTATGATTAATTTATATTTGGTCTGGAAATAATGAATAGTGGACAATGGCGAGAGATTCTGTAACAGAGAAGAGCTCTCACAAAGAATGCAAGAAGTGATGAAGTGTGAGGTGGGGTAGCCAGGGCAGGCTGAAAGGTGATGATATATGATGAAGTGCAACTGAGAATCTCAAGGAATGATAAAGTGAGATGGGCAGTGATCTTGGGGTGGTGGACATCTATCCATAAGGTAAAAAAGCGTTATCTTGAGAGATAATTCAAATAACCAGTAGAAAACTTGAAAACTCATTGGACTACATTTTTATACATGGATATTACATAGGGTATTAAGAGCAACACTTGGCGACTGAATCTTTAAGCATAATATAGAAGATGTCCCGTCTTCAAGTTATCATCTCCTGTCTTCATGTGACAGTAGTGGTCTGTTGTCAGTAAGCAATCCACAAAGACTATATATAACATGCCATAATTTAACTTCCATCTGTGGATCTTTTTGAAACTCAATAATGTCATAATTCAATTGTAACGAATCCTGCATTTCAAGGATTACTAATGTATTCCTAAATCTCAATTTCTTTTGTTTTAAAACAAGGTAGTAGTTCCATGAGGATATCTGAAGCATTTTGTACAGTGTCTAGCAGATAGTATGTGATCAAAAAATATTGAGTGAGTGAGTGAGTGGGTGGGTGGGTGGGTGGGTGGGTGGATGGATGGATGGATGGATGGATGAAGTCAATATGAATCTACAACCAAGCAAAGCTAAGACCACTCATAAGTTTTCCATAGTACAATGGAGGCCAGAGTCCATTGAAGAACATAAGGTACTGATGGGTTCTGTTGTACCATTTTTGGTGCTGCTCATGAAGTCACTAGACTACAGGCTGCTTAAGCGAGACTACATTTTAGTAACCAGTACCTTCAGCTCTGAGCACTGGACCTATCTACAAAATGAATCAAGAAAATTCATTGATCCATGTAAATTCATATTTGTAACAATGTTTAAATGAAAAGATTTCATGGAATGCATACCTCTTCATAGATGTGGGACTATTTTTAACCGTATTTTGCTTCCAGAATCATCTTGATCAACTGCTGAAACAAAGTGTCTATATTAACTCAATATAGGTTCAAATTCAAGTTCTAAACTATATGAATACACTTATTTCATTTTAAAGCATGTACATACGGCCTGCAATATTATAATTCCTGCTTTATCTCTGGTCTTCCTTACTCTCACCTTAGGCTTTCACATTCTCCCTGCCAAACTTCCTAAGATATTTTTGGTCCAGGTAAACATTGATTCAATATCCATAGGGGTTGGGAGTTAATATGATGACAATCATGTATTCAAACATACATTCTTTAAAATCTGACATTCAATTTGAAGTAGTCGTAGGGCATTTTATTAAAAATACAAACTTTTGGTTAATATATAAATTTGCTTTTATGGCAGTTTGTCTGGCTTTAGGTAAGCATAACCCTTCTAGCTTATCAACTCAGTATTTACCATTCTCAATGCTTTTACCATCACCTCCCCCTCTTTGCTGCTATAAAAAGAATTCTAGCCTATCTCCTTTGCGTGTATTCACTTTGTATCTCTTTTCTCAAAGTTTTAACCTAGAAAGGCTTCTGGTTATCCCTATTCCTTCGCCAGGTATACTGCAAGTAGTCGAAGGGTTGTACTTTTCAAAAATAGGAGCCAGTAGGAGGAATGTTAGTAAAGAAAATCTGTGCTTCCTGCTAAATCAAGAAAGATATAGAGATAGGGTGTTATCAGGAAAAATCTTTTAACTACTTTTTAAGAGTTTGAATAAAAATAAAGGAATCATTTTTTGGAATAACTTGTCCTAAAACATAGGTGCTTTCGAAGAAAAGTGAGAAGATAGGCCAGAGCGCAGAGGGCAGTAAGGAAATCTATGGTGATCTGGATGCAAGGTGAAATTTATCAAAGATTTGGATTTCAAAGAGACCATATCAATTTAATTCAACCCAGTTCTACACTTCACTGTGGAAAATAGAAAGTGAGCTGTCATAGAGATAGCCTTTGTTTACAGAATAGATATGGGGGAGGAGGTGAAGGATGCACAATGACCCCTGTCACGTATTTTCTTGTGTCATGTGTCATACTGTACAGGGCACAACAATCTGTGTGACATGGGTAGAGATGTCACATCACCTCTTGGAATGCTCCGTGGTTATCTCTTATGCAGATGGCCAATTACTGTGATGTCTGCCCTTTGGCTAAAGACAAAAGAGGAAGAGAAAATCCCCACCATACTCAAAGGACAGGTGGCAAGTGCTGCCTAAATACAAAAGGAGAAAAACAAGGATTTAAAATTCACAACTTAGGCCAGCAACCTCCATTATTTACAAAAGGCTGTTTTTGAGTTTAAGAATATGCAATCTTTTGAGAATCTAGTAAGCAAGTGGTTTATTTGGGCGGTAATTCTGAGAAGGACCATGAGAGAAGTAGGGAAGTAAAAACAGAGAAAGAAGTTGGCCAGTAAAGGGTATGTTGCCGAGTAGGTTACAGCTGTTGGCCGCTGGAGCTCCAATCCCACTGAAGAACCCAGGGCGACCATGTAGGATATGCCTCAGAGATATCCCAAGCTGAAGAGACTTACCCTCCAACTCTATCAGCTGTTGACTAAGAGCTACTGCCAAGGGATCTTCATTCCTTAGCACTTCCCACCTGTCCTACGAGATAAATGAGAGAAAACCTTGCACAGAGTACTGTGTACCTGCTGCATGAAGCAGCAGAGTGAATGGGCATGGGAATGGTGAGTTCTGAGCAGATACAGGCAGGGCATCAACAGTGTCTCCTATGCCTAATGCCCATAAGATTAGACTCCAAATGCCAATATGTTTATCATCTGACTGAAACAAAAAAATGAGGGAAGGTAGGGAAACTACCTTTTTATAGAAAAGAATGCTGCATGTAAGAGGAGACTAGAACATTATTTTAAAAGAACACTTCCCTACTCTAAATTTCTTGGGCCTTTTAGAAATTAATATTACATTCCTTTAGAGCAAGGATTGGCATACTAGGGACCTCTAGCCAAATCCGTCCTTCCAACTGTTTTTGTACGGCCCCCAAGCAAAGAATGGTTGTTTACATTTTTAAACAGTTGGGGAAAAGTTAGAAGAAGAAGACTATTTCATGACATGTAAAATTTATATGATATTCAAATTTCATTGTCCATAAATATTTATTGAAACACAGCCACACTCATTCGTTTACATAATGTCAATGGTTGTGCTGTTGATGGCAGAGTTGAGCAGCTGTGACAGAAAACATCTGGTGTCCAAGGCTTAAAAGTTTTCCTATCTGGCCCTTTACAGAAAGTTTGCCAAGTCATAATTTAGAATCAGACTCACTCTAAGGGCATCTTCATGATAGTAGAGATCCCCGGGGTAGGGGTGGGGGGTGGGGTTAGGATGGTCTCTTCCTTTCTTTAAGGTGCATCAAAATCCCTGATTTAAGCTCCGTCAGTCTCTGAGCTTCTTGGATAAAGATGACTGTTATTCTTCCCTCCCCTAAAATAATCAGAGTAGAACAAATACTGACAGTCTCCCATTATTGCCAACATAAAACTTGTGGTTTCTTGTTAGTAAAGCATGTAATAAGAAATGAGATTCTTACAGGTAGTGATAAAAATGGAATAAACTTTAAGATTTAGAATCCCTGTTTTCTCCAATACGAAACATAACACTTTGCAAACACCTGCCCCATTTTGAGTTTTTCCAGACATTAAATTCACACTGGAAACTGATGTTTGAATTCTTGAAAAGGAGCTAATTTTGAAAAAGGAGATGAAAACATACCACACCAAGAGGTAACTCTGGAAAAAAGAGAGGTGGGTGGCAGCAGCTGGAAAAAAGAGAGGTGGGTGGCGGCAGGTGAGAGAGAGCTTAATTAATATTATCTAATCATCAGGCATCGAGCTAATAAATTGCTGAAGGAATAAAGATTTATATAAACCATTGAATATAAACCAAAAGCGTTAAAACTGTAATTTTAATCAGATCCCATGGGAATCCAGTGTGCCAAGTTTAATCCAGCACCTAACCACATGGTTGCTTATTTAGTCATGGAAGCAAGGACTAGATATGTAAACCAGGTCTTTTCCAGGGAGTGTTAACAGTGATCTATAAATCAGCATTTTGTTCTTCAGAATACCAAAGTCCATTCTCAAGGCCTTGTTTACAGGAGGACATCAGTATTCTCTGGGCACGCACGTCAATGCGAAAAGAACTTTAAATAGCACAGGAGAAAAGTGTTCTTGGTAGTCACACAGCCTACGATAAACTTTGAAGTACAAATGAGAAGTGGAAGTGAACGTTAAACGTATGCCTTGTCCTAAAACTTCATGAAAAATGAAATGTACAAGAAAAGTTGGATCCCTGCCATGACACCCATTACAGTGTAGACTAAGGCTCTGACCTTTCGTGTTATACTTACTGTGTTTTTGACACATTTAGTCAATTAAAATGGGTGAAGTGTAATTTGTTTTTCTTAAGTTTAATACAGCATGTCAATAGAAGTTAACCAAAATTTATAGTTGGAACACTAAAGCTGCCACATGCACTTAAACAAATGAACACAATTTATCATGGTTGAAATAAAGAGAACATCACGGGCATTTGACTTTATACTTCATATAAGCGTGTTGCCAAATATAGGAAAGCAAGCTCCTTCTCACACTTCCAATGGAAAAGACATTTTGGTTCACATTAAATATTGGTGTGAAAAATCTGGCAGGTATCCAGTCCTAAGGAGTGTTAACGTTGGCACTTCCACTGTGTACTTTTACTGTAAATTGTTGTAGCGTTTATTTGACATGGAATACCCAAAGGATTGATGGGCAAAGAAAGGAAGATTTTTTTTATTGTGCCATATTACCTTTTTCAGACATCTATACTAAGCCTTTACATCTTCAAAGTCTAAACAAGCAGCCACCTGTATTCAATCGGTGCAAGATATTTTTCATGAAACTATAGCTTGCCTTTTTATAAACCTATAAAAGCACACATTTTCCATTTTATTAGTCAGCAAAGCAGTGGCAGATTTAATAATAAAACTTATAAATGCAGTTTCTTTATAGACACTTTAACTTTTTTGCTTGTTTAAAATACCACAAGAACAACCAAATTTATTTCACAGTTTCTGTCCCTATCACGTAGAAACAAGTAGCTACAATTTTGTGTATCTTTATATTTAAAAGAATTCACCTAGCACTCAGACCATTTATATAGCAGCCTACAGACTCCTAAAGATTTAAGAGAAACCTGATACCACTTGGGGAAAATTATCTACTACACCCAAATACCTGTATTTGATTTTGACATCCATAATATGTCTGTCATTTACATATAGCTGCAGTAATTGTGCACTTTGAATTTCTAAAGACAATTTTAAATAAGTCTGTCCCTTTTTTATATTAAATAAAATGCTTCCAATTGTGACCACAAAATAAACGTGCAGTCCTGTGTGAAAATATGAATGGGATATTTGAATAGATTTTAAAAGTTGAGACTCACGTAAGTTAATCAAGCTGTACTATTTTAGGACTAAGATGATGGCATAACAGAAACTGTTATATGAGATTTCAGATTTTAAATAGAATATATAATAAAAACATTAATAAGCATATTTGAAAAATACCTAGTCTGACCTTACTGTTCTCTCCAAGCACCTAACCCAAGATTTTTACACTAGAAATGATTGGTTTTAATGTTTAACACAATCAGTTGTGTTAACATAATCAATGGTTTCAGTGTTTAATTCAATCAAAGGTTATGTCTTTATATTACCATTAGTTTACATTATGACAAAATTATTTCTCTTAATCTTTGAGTAGGTCCACCCATTTTAAACTCACAGGACTAAAATCATAGCCTGATATGGACTATTACAATTATCCTATAGAGACCCAGATAGATGTGGAAAAGTTTGCAATCAACCCTTTTCTAACCTGACTACCCAAAATGTTAAGATTAAAAGCAACGTATTTTTAAACGTTGCAAAAATAAACATATATTTACTCTTGAAGGAATGGAATGCTTAGTAAACCTTTTCTTGGAAAGAGAAGCTTACTGGCTATTTAATCCTCTGCTGGTTTATAGCAATAAAACAACTAGTTAATTAGGCAATTTAAATTATGAAACTGCTTCTTAAAATAAAAGCTATGAGATGGTTATTTCATATCACAAATAAAAGTTGTACAGAGAAATTTTTCAAACAGCTGGTATGACCTTCTGCAGATAAATTTATAGTGTGCTATGTATCACTGAAGTACAAATATTCATGGTTTTTGTTTTATGATATTTTTCAAGTACCCCAGAAATTATATACACACACACAGTCCCAAAGATTACAAAATGAAAAGTTAAAGTAGCAATGAAATAGCACTACGTATTTGCTATTGGTAAGTTTTTAAAAGAGTGGTAACACCTATTGTGGATAGAGATATAGAAAAGTATATACCCATACGTATACAGTACTGGAGAAAGTATAAATTATTACAGCATTTTGGAAAAGCAATCTGGCAATGTCTGTTAAAATTTGAAATACACATATTCTTCAAATCAGCATCCTTGTTACTGGCAATCGATCCCATAGAAATAAAGTACTGGTATATAAGGATGGTTAATGCAGATTTTTAGGGCGGGGCAAAATATGGGGGGGCGGGGAGAAGTGAATGTCCACTAATGGGTAAATTGTTTAATAAGTTGTGGTAAACCCATACCATGAGATAACATACAGCAATTACAAAGAATCATATCAATCAATAATCAGTTTAAAAGATTTCTAGAATATGCTCTTAATGAAGCTAAGAGACAAATATTTCGTATAATATCCCATTTTTCTAAACCAAACAATACCTAAATATTTGAATATATACGATCATAAATGTGTATAAAAATATATAAATACATGTGAATGTAATTATATGACCACAAATTGAAGTAAGCCAAGATATATACCAAATTGGTAACCATTATACCTAGGGTTATTCAGTTGGCAGAAGAAAAGACAATGAACAAAAAAAAAAATTACATTTTTAAAAGGTTTATACAGTAAAAGCAGAATTACTATATGAACATCTTTTGATAAAAATCTATGGGTATATGTATATGTTCTCAAAAAGGTACATGTAACAATAGTCATCAAGATGTTGGTGGTTCTTCAGATAAGTGGAATAGTAGTGTATACAGATGGAGAACCATAATGTTGTACCCTGAAACTTATGTAATATATAAACCAATCTAACCTCAGTTCAAAAAAATTGATGGTATTTTTTCTTACAGTGCAGAAATTTTGGATATTTCCTTTCTCTCGTTGGCTGATTTTTTTTAAGACAATGATCATTATTATATATAAAAATATATGATGAAAGGGCTATTTTCATTGAAGGAGAAAAACCTAAACATTTTAGAAAGGGCATACTAGCTTAAATTTTTCTCAATATACCACTTACTGTGGGGAAATTTTTAAGTCTTATAATGCAAAGAAACATCCTGATTTTTAAAGGAAAAAAATCATGAGAAAAAGGATGCAGAGTATGCAAACAGTTGGTCTCACTATCCATTCTCCCCTTCTACCATTATGAGATTATTTCTGTGTTTTATCTGGACAATGGGGCACTGAGAATAAGCACTGCCTTTCCCAGTCTCCCTCACAGGTAAGAATGCAGGAATGAGCTGAAGTTCTGCCAAACTGCATGTAAGCAGAGGTGATGTGTGTAACCCTTAGGCCTGGAACATGGAAGCAATGGTGTGAGCCTTCTGCAGCCATGCAGACCAGACCAAACAGGAGGGACTATCACAGAGCAAGAAAAGGTAACAGTGTTCTAGAATAACCCTGGACTGCTTATGCCTGTGTTATTACAAGAGAAACAAGTACACTTTTCCTTTTTTTTGAAGTCAACTTTATTTTATTCTTTATATTGCTAACGGTTGATATACTCTACAAATACAGAGTTTGGTACCTAGAAATTGAGCAACCTGAACAAAACTTAAAATATGAAATGTTAATTTAGTATTCAGATGGTGACCCGCAAGAAACAGAAACTACAGACTGGAAAGTGGGTGATCCTTGTAATGTCATGGCACATTATCTGGTTATGTTTGATTGGCTATAGACCATAATACCTTACAATACAATCCCATGCTGATAGACCCTATGAGTGAGACTAAATGGGGGGGAAAATCAGATTATTGGTGAGGGTTGGCTTTTCCTCGCCAAGGTTAACATTCCTGCAAGACAAATTAGTTCAAAAGAATTATAAGATATATGTTTAGAGGCAGATTTAGTGGGAGATAAGACCCGCCCAGTCCTCTCAAAAACATCCCTGAGATAAATGGTGTCAGTCCTGTGACAAACATCAGATAAAAATATGACCTTCTTATACAAGATCGCGATTTCGAGGGACCTAAAAGTAGCCATAAACAAAAACTTAGCTAACTTAATTGAAGAAAAAGAAAGTACAGATACACAAAATACTAAATAACAAAGGGGAAATAAACAGATTAAACTTTGAAAATCATGAGATTCCATATTGCATAATTCTATGAAAATAAAATTGAAAACCTAGCTAAAACAGCAAAATTCCTATAAAATCTATTTATCAAATTTGACCTTCTCTGTCTAGGTATGTTTTCTATAGCTGCCATTAAAATTTACCACAAACTTGGTGGTTTAAAACAACACAAACTTGTTATTTTATAGTTCTGTAGGTCAGAAATCTATTACAGGTCTCACAGAACTAAAACCAAGGTGTCATTAGGCTGCTTCCTGTTCTGGAGCTTCTAGAGGAGAATTTGTTTCCTACTTATTCATGTGTGGGTAGAATTCATTTCCTGTGGCTCTATGACCAAGGTCCCTGTTTTCTTACTATCAGCTGAGGGCCATTTCCTGCTTCAGAAGTCACCCATATTCTTTGGCTCATGGTCCCTTACTTCATTTTCAAAGCCAGCAACTGTGGGTGCAGGTCAAGTCTCTCTCACATTGCATCTGTCCAACCCAGCAGGAAAACGTTATTCACTTTTAAGTTTTCAAAGGATGAAACTACTCAGGATAATCTCCCCATCTCAACATCCTTACCCTCAATCACATCTGCAAAGTCCCTTTTCCCATGTAATATAACATATTCACAGGTACTGAGGATTAGGGCATGGAAATCTTTATACACCTTTATTCTACCACAGACCCAAATACAGATTTCTTAAAAAGAAAAACAAAAACACTTGGATCAATTTTCATAGAAGAAATGGAGAATGGGTTCTCAAATATTGCCATATACAGATGGTTTCACAGAGGGACTCAGCCAAACCTTCAAAGACTAGATAATCCAATGCTATTTAATTTTCCAAGCATAGACAACACATTTCCAAACATTTTATTACAAAGAAATGTAGTATTGATACATAAACCTGATAAAATATCATAGTGAAGAAAAGCACCAGAGGGTAAGGGGGTTGGGGGGTGGGAGATGAGGGTAAGGGGGATCAAATATATGGTGATGGAAGGAGAACTGACTGGGTGGTGAACACACAATGGGATTTATAGATGATGTAATAAAGAATTGTACACCTGAAATCTATGTAATTTTACTAACAATTGTCACCCCAATAAATTTAAAAAATAAATTAAAAAAAAAAGCAATCTCACTTTGGAATATTGAGGCAAAGAATCTTAAATAAAATATTAGGAAATAGAATCCAACAGCATATTAAAAAATTTATATATCATGATCAAGTAAGGCTTATTACATGAACGTAAGAGTGATTTAATGTTTAAAAATCCATTAGTATGATCAGCATTTTAAAAGATCCAAAATATTATTTGACTATTGACATAGATACTAATAAAAACTTCAACAAAATTCAAAACTCATATCTGATAAAAAACACTTTGTAAAATAGAAAACCATGGATTTTTCTTTAAACTGATAAAATATATTTACCTCAATCCTCAAGTCAACATATTACTTACTAGTAAACACTAGAAGCATTTCCACTAAGATCCAGAGCAAGACACGGAGCCCTGCTGTCCTATTTAATTATTTAACACAGAATTGGACTTATTAGCTAACACAGTGATACAAGAGGGAAGTAACTGGAGATTAAATATGAAGAAGTAAAATCATCTGTACGTGGTATAATACTTTACTTAGAATATCTGAATCAATGATAAAACTATCATGAATTAAATAATTCAGTAAGTTAGCAAGATAAAAAATTGTGCAGAAATTTATAGCCATAATATATATAAATAATAACCAGTCAGAAGATATAATGACAGAAAAATATCAACAAAAAATAATAGTAAACATTTTGTAAATTAACAATAACATACAAAACAAATATGAGGAACATTACAAACACTCCCGAAAGACCAAAGTGAAGTTGAACGAAAGGAAAGACAGCCCTTGCTCTTCATTGGGATGATTCAACAACAACAAAAAATGGTTATCAGGTATCTTTCTAGTGGCTATAAATGTAACGTGAGTTTCCAAATATATATATAAATGAGATGTTTTTCCCCCCCAGAATTAGACAAGTTGGCTCTAAAACCTGTGTGTGTGTGTGTGTGTGTGTGTGTGTGTGTGTGTGTGTGTATATATATATATATATATATATATATATATATATATATACTCAAAATTAACTGATAAGCCCTTTATAGAAAAAGAGCCAAGAGGGAAGTGGTTAGCTCTCCTATGTATCGAAACATGGCATATGAATAAACAGCCTGACTCATACAACAAAAAAGAAAGTTTAAAATAAATTCAACTACATATGGAAATTTAGAATATAATTGAGATAGCATCTCACATCTGTGAGGACAAATGTCTTGTGACAAATGTCTAGTCATTTGGAAAAAGAAAAAACGTAGAGAAAAGAGAAATGTCAATATAGGAGAAAACACTTGCGACATATGCGTATATATGTCAAAAAAGAATTCATCTACCCAATATACAGCAAACTCTCAGGGCAAGGAGGAGCTTTATTTTTTTTTTTTTCAGCTTTACTGAGGTATAATTGACAAAATTATAAGATATTTAAACTGTACGTTTATTCATTCTGAAAACATTTATTGGGAACCTACTGAATGTAAAGTTCTGCCTGAGAATTTGGGTTATGGGATGATGTTACACATGCGCATGTCTGTTCAAAGTAGGACAATCCCCTTGAAGCCCTTTCCACCTCAGTAGCATCCCCTTTGGCAGCCAAGGGCAACTGCTATACTAATTTCCTGCACATGTTTTTCATTTAACTATTTGCCTTCTTGAAGATCCTGGAATGCAAAATAAGCCTCTCGAAAAGGACTATAAAAATCCTTTGATATTCTAAGATAAGAAAAATATCCCTATACACCACAACATTTATTTGAAAACTTTTAAAATGTCGTTACTTAAGCTATTTTTATTAGAATATAAGGTCCTAATTTTAAAATAAATTTCTACCATCTTTTGTTTGCAACCGTTAAAGTAGTCAATTATGTGTTGATTTAACCCTGATTTTAACTTGAAATATCTAATATGACAGTAATTGCAGTACTCTCAATTCAATATTTGGCTCTACATTTTATGTCACTCATAGCTCTAACTACAGCTGTCTAAGAATTCTGAGCTTGGAGTCTTCCATTATTTCTTACTCAAACATACAGAGTTCAAGTTTGTTTAATAATTTGTTTAATAATTTTGTTTAAACAAGACTATTTATTTGCCTTGGTAGGAAAATTGTTGCTTTTTTTCCCCCCCTAATAGGTTATTCTTATTGTCATAAAGGGAGTCCAAGACAGAACAAGGGCAATGTATGTTTTCCATCTGACAAGAGAACTATACCCACTTTTGTATTATTTACACAATAATGATCAAGGCCTAGGGCATTTCCTGGGGATTAATGGCTGACTGGGAGATTGGCTGAAGGCCATTAACCTGGGGCAGTCATTAATTTTTTTAGAAAACCTGGGTTGAAGTCATTATTTCTATTATAAGATCAATAACACACATCCCTCATCACCACCACCACAACAAAAAAACTCATTGAAAATAACTTTTTTCTGGAATTTTTCTTAAGTGCATTCAATCTGTAGGTTATAATTTAAAACAAAGGTCACTGAAATCCTTAACAACTTAGTAACGTGACAGACCTCATCACCTAGACGTGAATGTCCTCAACCTGGTTGTTTTCTCTGCCCTGATTTAGGAGTCAAGCTAAAAATAAAATCCCTCTCCCTTCTTCCCCCTCTCTCCTTCCCTCCCACTGTTTCTTCCCTCCCTCTTTCCTGAGGTCTTCAGTGAGCAAGTTTCCAGTGAAGGTGTAAATCTGCAAAAGCAGCATGTGGTAGGTCACACAATATACAAATTATTGGAGACCAAGTGGAACTGACTCTACAGTGTTTTTATTAATGGCATTTTCTCAGAAATAAATGTGTGAAAGAACTGTTCCTTCTTAACAACTTAACTGAAATGGATCTAAGAAAACTAGAATTCACACGATTAAATAAGGTGTGATTTGTCAGCCACTGCTTTGATGCTCTGAACACAGAGACTGGCAAGAGGAGAACCCTGACCCAAGCAATACCACCAAAAGAGCAACATTTGGAGCCTGAAAGAAGCAAGAGGATTGTCGTGCAGGGTCTCTAGTCCCGCTCCCTGCACAAGAATGCAGGATATGGTGAGGCCAAAAAGGAACACCAAAGGAGCCATGGAAAGGGGGTTCATACCTCTATATTCTCACTGGCGGCTAGGTTGGAGACACAGGAAGAGGAGCCACACGATATACAATCTGCCATCTGCTTCTCTGCCAACCAACCAACCCCCTAGCATAGCCATGGCAGTTATATTAGTGGCTAATGGCTAACTGGTTACAGCTGATGGCCACCCAGCCACAGCGGATGACCATCTGATTACAGCTGATAGCCATCTAATAGCCAAGCTAACACCTTTCCATGTGAGGCCAAAAGCCTGGAAACTACTCTCTGGGATTCTGTCCCCATAAGGATATATTATCAAATAAATGTTAAAGGACCTCAGCAAATGCAATTTAGTGCATGAAAGCACATCAAACAAAGGGTGAATTCCCCCCATCAATTCTTCAGTTCAGACATATTTAGAGATATCATCCCTTTTCTGTCTCTCAGAAGTTCCTACTTTTTTTTTTTTTAAAGATTTTATTGGGGAAGGGGAACAGGACTTTATTGGGGAACAGTGTGTACTTCCAGGCCTTTATTACAAGTCAAGTTGTTGTCCTTTCAATCTTAGTTATAGAGGGTGCAGCTCAGCTCCAGGTCCAGTTGCCGTTTTCTAGTTGCAGGGGGCACAGCCCACCATCCCTTGCGGGAGTCGAACCGGCAACCTTGTGGTTGAGAGGACGCACTCCAACCAACTGAGCCATCCAGGAGCTCAGCGGCAGCTCAGCTAAAGGTGCCGTGTTCAATCTTAGTTGCAGGGGGCGGAGCCCACCATCCCTTGCAGGACTCGAGGAATTGAACTGGCAACCTTGTGGTTGAGAGCCCACTGGCCCATGTGGGAATCGAACCAGCAGCCTTCAGAGTTAGGAGCATGGAGCTCAAACCGCCTGAGCCACTGGGCCGGCCCCTATATTTATTTTTTTTAGGCCAGGAGTGAAGTACTACTAAGTTCCCAAAAAGTAAAGGACTTAAAGAAATCACATCCATCTATTTTCTTCATCTTTATAATAGGGATAATGTGAATTACATTAAAACGTGCTATTCAAGAGAAAGGTATTATGATGTAATGTAATAAGAATGACTAATCACCTAGGATACACCAGAAATAGTAGATGAAGTGTAATATGCAATTGGAGTCCCTACCCATCTTCTTTTCATTGATCTAATTTCCATCCCAGTCACTCCTTACCCTTAAAATAAGGAGCAGCAATATTGTCATAGTCTCACCTGTCAATGTGCTTATATCACTTCCTTGGAGACTATTGACAGCTCTATTTATTGAGCCTGGAGAGCTTCACTGAAGAATTCAACCAAATATTTAAGAAAGAAATAGTGTCAATTGTGCACAACTGTTCCAGAAAATTGAAGAGGAAAGAAGACTTGCCAGCTCTTTTTCATGAGGACAGAAGTTCTCTGATATGAAAACAAGACAGACATTATCAGAGAAGAAAACCATAGAGCAATCAATGTCCCACACACACATAGATGCAAAAGATCTAAACAAAACTTTAGCAAATCAAATCCAACAATATATAAAAAGGATAATATGTCTGGCCAAATAGGTTTCATTTGAGGAAAACAAAGTCAGTTTAACAATTCAAAAGTCAATGTAATTTACCATATGAGCAGACTAAAAAGTAAAAATCATATGATCATCTCAACAAATATAAAAAGAGCATTTGACAAAAATAAGCACATCTGCTTAGAAATTGTTAACAAAGCAGGACTTGTAGGGAACTTCCTCAACTTGATAGAGGCCATTTACAGAAAACTTACAGTTAGTATCGTATTTAATGGAGAAAGACAAAATTTTTCCCCTAAGATCAGGAAAAAGGCAATGATATCCCCCTCTTACCATATCTATTCAACACTTTGCTGGAAGTTTAAGCCAGTTCAATAAGGCAAGTAAAATGTACCCAAAATGGAGAGAAAGAAACTGCCTCTATCTGCAGACAAAATAATCATCTATGTAGAAAATCCTTTAGAAATGACCACCAAAAAAACCTATTAGAAGCCATTAAAATGCTAGGAGAAAATTTGAATTTTTAAGAAAGTCTTACAGTGAGGAAGCTCTAAATATAGCATCATATCCTGAAGCTATAAGAGAAAAAAGTGATAGATTTGACTACATAAAAAATAAATTGTAATCCTCAAAACATGCTGTAGGAACGTCAAAAGAAAAAAGAACACAAATTGGGATAAAATACTTTCAACTCACATCACGAAGGGATAGTTTCTTAATACATTAACAGCTCCTGTAAGTCAATAAAAAATATCGAAAACCCAACATGAAAATGGGCAAATAATAAAACCAGAGAGATCACAAAATAGTGAATATATTTTAATATAAGATGCACATAACTTTTGATTCAACAATTCCACATCTAGGGATTTCTTCTACAGATATTCTTGCATGTGTACATGGCTATTCACTGCAGCTGTGTTTGTAATACAAAACAATAGAAAACAACTTAAATATCCATCAGTGGAGGACTAATTAATAATTATGTCATATTAACAGAATGCTGCCACTAAAAAGAATTGATATAATACTACAGAAGGATTTCCAAGATACATTGCTGAGTTTAAAAAGCACCATGTAGAAGACTGATGTCAGGAGCATGGCAGACTAAGGGGTCCCAATAGTTGTCTCCTCCACAAACACAACAAAAACAATAAATAAACAACTGAAACCCAACGAAAACAGCTCTAGGAAAAATCTGGACCACAACAAAGAAGCAGCAGAAATCCTGCAGAGCTCAAAAACAGGCAGATGTTTGCATAGAAAAGTATCCGAAGCATTTTAGCTGTGTCACCCCAGCCCCCAGCCTGGAGCAGCTCTGCACCAAAACGGATCCCTTCAGAAGGATTCACCCCATGGAGAAAAAAAGAATGGGGAACCCCAGCGATCCTCATCACCTCTGTGGATTTCTGTAGTCTTTGCTTCTGAGGACCCCAGTCTTCACCAGTCCTGAACTCAGAGACACGGATAAAGAGAGTATGGGACTGGCTGCAGCCATTGGAAGTATTCAGTGAAGGGAACATTCAGCCCTAGAGAAGTGCCACTCTTCAGAAGTCATCAGACACATCTTTAAATACACACCCACATCCTTGTCCCCACCCTACCCAGTGATTCACAGAGAGCCTAAAGTAACAAGATATCTGAAATCTGCAGCCACTAACATTTCCTGGGTGAATTTCCAAACTGGCCCGAAATAATCATGATCCAGGAACTATCTAGAAGTCAAAAAGCAAAGTAATGGTGTGAGAGCAAGCCACGTGCCAGATACATACTAACATCAAAAGCTAATTGCTATTTAGACACAAAACACTATTTCTGACAGGATAGTCATGTCCTCTAAAGACAATTCAGGCACTTAAAAAGTAATTGAGCCAAAGTGAGTCTCTTTGCCATCCTAGCCATGCGTAGTTTTTATAAAGCTGAAATCACTTACAATTCAGCTTTCACACAGTTTTAATTTTCTTGAGGTATAATCAGGCAGTGTGCAAAACCAATTGATTCCTCTATTTTCTTTCTAATTTTAAGCCACAAATCTCTGCAGAAAGGTTGCATTTATTTCCCCAACCTTTACCTAAAAAAAAAAAAAAAAATAGTGAAATAACCTGAGCACAACTTAATTTTAACCATGTCGATTATGGGATGGTTAAGTCAATCACCGTAATGAGAGGTGATCGCTAGGACTGCAAAAATGAGTAGATCCGAAGTGCCCTCCACACATGGGCACAGTCAGACTTAAGCTGCAGGCACAGCTAGACTGCAAGATGCTGACCACACTGAAACCAGAGCCCTACCTCTGCACTCCATTCACAAAACCAAATTGATGGTAATTAATTCATGATTAGTTCGTTTCAGCTAATATATGAGCCTAAGCTTTTGCTGAGTGATGTAATATTTCAAAAGTGGGACTGTGCAATGGAATTTATTGGACTTCCTGAAATCACCAATGTAATTGTTTTTGCTGTTCACATATTAGGCCCAGTCTCGGGGGGGAAAAGCTGATTCTTCTCATATAATACTCTTTCCCTGAAGTTTGAAAGTCTGTCATCTTTCTCAATATACTCACTTCGTTAAAGAGTTTACGGCTTGCAAGAGGGTCACAAAGGCTGAGTAACAAAATGACTGTCCTGACAGATTTAGACAATAAAACCACCAGATTGTGACATAAATGTTTTTCTCAGAGGCTCTTTCTGAAACACATACTAAATGCAAATATTGAAACACCTGCATGCCCAGCACAATTCTTTTAACAGATGTTAATCCCTGTGCATTTAACGGATGAATTTAGATCACACAAATGTAACTTACCCTCTTCAGACTACCTTGGAAAGCTACCAATTACCTTATTTCAATTTGACCAAGAAATTATTACTCTCTACATTATAAATTTGATTTTATTCTTTATAAGGGGAATACGTAAAAAGCAAGCAAAAAATATGAAAACCCAACTTGAAACTCAGGCAAAGACTACCTCACAGGTCATTATGTAAAGGTGCCAACTTTTAGCATGGAAAATTTACAAAGACTGATAAGTTTACAAATTTTTATTTTCTTTTTCTTCATAGCCCTGAAAATTAAATTCTTTATTTGATCCATCACTAATCAGAAGAACTGAAGAGCAGTCATCTTGTTTTCCTCCATTTCTGGTACTGAGTAGGTACCCTGGCTCATTGTTAAAAACTGCTAAGATCCCTTGGGTTATTTCCTGTTTGGGAATGCATCTAAGAGATTTTTCTTTTTTCTCTCTCTCTCTCTTTATTTTTATTTATATGTAGACCTTATTTTTCACAGTAGTTTTAGAATCAGAGCACAATTGAGCGGAAGGTAGAGATTTCCCATCGACCCCCACCCCACACATGCACAGCCTCCCTTACTATCAACATCCCCACCAGAGTGATACATTTGTTACAGTAGATGAACCAATAGTGACACATCATTATCACCCAGAGTCCATAGTTTACATTAGAGTCACTCTTGGTGCTGTACATTCTATGGGTTTGGACAAATGTGTAATGATATGTATCCGTCATTATAGTATCCTACAGAATAGTTTCACTGCCCTAAAAATCCTCTCTGCTCCTCTTATTCATCCCTTCCCTCAATTTTTATCTTTTTAATTCTTCAATCATCTCCCCATATGTCCAGCCTTGAATCATCCTTTTGAGTCAATTATTTAATAGTAATGAAAACTACCATTTTAGGGCCCAACAATATGTGCCAGACCCTGCTCTGAGTATATGACATATATTATCTCATTTAATTCTTAAATATCCTAGAAGGTGGGTTTTACTTTTCACATTTACTCTGCGATAACTCGGCTAACTTGTAATTTTACCTGAGTCAATGAATATAAATGGTGCAGTCCAGATTTCAAAGCAGCTCCGTGGCCTATGCTTTCCACTAGGCTATCATGCCTCTCACACATCTATAAAGCATTATTCCATAGGGGAGCTTTCTATTTCCATTTTAAAACATATCTTGTTCTTTTTTTAGAAATATGCAGAAAAAAAGAAAAATGTTTACTTAGGTTGCCAAATTATTTCAAATACACATGCTGATCTCATTCTCCGCTTATGTACCAGGATCTAGAATGAAAAGACTTGCATAGTGCAGAAGCCTAGTTAATTTTCAATAAATACAGACTTGTTGCTTGGTTAACTAGTTATCTACATGGAGTATGCTATCTCAGAATTTTATCTTCCACCTTTACTTCTGCATATTGCATGATCTTATTTATCCAAAATCTTCTAGATTAATCCAGAGCCAGCCTTGTCTCAAGAGCACCCCTTCCACCCCCTATGTTCCATCAAAGATAAATCAACACAAGTCACTTACACATCAAGATTAAACTCCAGTAAAGTCAAGTCAAAATTTGGCTGCAGAATCCTAGCATGTTACAGCTATGAAATCATAAAAACTTTCAGATTCCTAGATAGGAATTGTTTCTTTGGTCACTATCAAAAGGCAAATTATTAGAAAATTATGGGCAATTATTTATCATTTTGTTACCATGCACATTTTTAACTGTGGTCTTTTCTCATACTCTTATA
This sequence comes from Rhinolophus sinicus, assembly GCF_057876585.1. Taxonomy (NCBI): domain Eukaryota; kingdom Metazoa; phylum Chordata; class Mammalia; order Chiroptera; family Rhinolophidae; genus Rhinolophus; species Rhinolophus sinicus. The sequence continues at coordinate 101,496,023 of NC_142515.1, read as the reverse complement.
CATAGTCTCTAATACCATCTATAATCTTGAATACTATGGTGGATACAAAATAAGCTCCAAAAGTGGTTTCTATCCTCAAAGGCTTTAGACCCTACTTGTGAAGAAAATATTAACTCATATGAAACCATTAGAAACAGGCAGGTATATATTAGAAGATTAACAATAAAATACTGGTAGAGGCTGTAATTATCATGAAAGTTCAGAGAGAGATAAGATTACTCTAAAATGTAGGCACCAGTAATGTAAGACAGCTGAAAGAAGGTAGCCTTTGAAATTTTGATTTTCAGAGGTGGATAATATTTAAATAGATATAAAGGAGTGGGGGTATTGTTGGAAGACAGTTCTCCATGGGTCTGTCACATTTCTGCATTTCTTGTAAGCAGAGGTTCTAATTGCCATTGTTCCCAACTATCTTTTCAAAGATGTTTGTATAATTTACTACCTTGGAAGACAAAGATTATTATGTCTTTTTCGGGAGTGAAGGAACAGGCATGCTTATTGCACTACAAAATATTCACATTCTTTAAGCTCAGGGTTTTTCTCCTATAACGCAACCCATTAATTGTGCAGGTATCACCTCTTTATGTGGCCCACTAGGAACTGGAGCTCGGGGTACTGACACGAATGCTAATACTCTGGTTACTGCTGTTGTTGTGAGTAATAAAACTAAGGCAGGTTAATTTAGCTTGCCAAGTAGGGTGAAATATCAGACCCTTCGTAGTTCCTAACGGGTACATTTGAGACAGAGGTCACAGACTGAGTAAAGGCCTAGGAACAGGAATATGCAAGGGGAAATACAGAGAAAGATGTGAGTATGTCCATGTAGTTCTAAATGGCATCTCTGGACTTAGTCCTTATAACTGAACTAAGGCTGAACTAGCTAGATTCTGCCAAGTGAGTTAATTTATAGCCAAGATTGAAATTGACTACATTGTGAGAGAAATTTGTTTTCCAGGTGACATTTAAGGTGATAGAATAATATATTTAGTTATGTTATCTGTGGCAGAATTAATCCACTACCCTAAAAATGACTAGCACATCAAGATGGACTCACAAAAGCTCTGACCCACTGTGACTTTTACTGATCAAAATAAAAAGCACTGAGATGTTTGCATAGTTTCTTTTCAGTAAATTAAATTTAATCTTTACAAAGTACATTTCACTTTCAACGTTCCTCACTATATTTGTGCTTTAACCAAATTGCACTTGGCTGTACTCACATTGGTCTGAATGGTTCTGTTCTAATTCTCTCCAGCTTTGACCTTCACATATTTCCTCTGGTCTTGACTTTTAATCCATTCATACTTTTAATCTTGTTTTAATGTGTGTGTACATCACCTCAAATCTTTTCTGGAATGAGGCAGACTACTAGTTAGTCATTAATAGTTCATCGATTGTTGAAATAATTGAGTAAACTTGGCTGAATCTATTAACCACTTGCCCAAAGTTTCACCTCTTTTCCCCCCATATCCTTTCAAAGGCAGAAGAGGAAATTCCAGTCAGACATGCATTGATAGGCAATATGACTACACTCTTCAACTTCTACATGCTGAGTAATAATTTTTTGTTCATACAACAGACAAATCTAGAGGGAGAAAGGAAGTCAGTATGAACAATTTAGGTTCTTCCCCCAAAGTCCCAAAGTTTCACATAATCATGGAGAGACAGGGTGCCATCCAGATTATGTCTAGATACCATAATGATTGGCTCTGCATAAAACTGTACAAAGAATGTGCTTGTAGATTACTTGACATATCCGGGCATATGGCTTCATATCAGTAACATGTCCTGCTAAATTGTACTTTGCACCTTCAAGTCCACTTACAAGTATTATCTAAAATTTGTTGACACAAAGTATCACCTGGTTTAATTAAATTGAAATTATTCACAACAGGGAAAGGTGCCTGGACAATTGGAAGATGCTTTCCAAATGTTTTTCTTCCAATGGAAGTATGTGGAATCCGTAAAATAACAATAATTATTTCAGCACCATAAATCAAGCTAAAACATTTGTTTCCAGAAGTGTCCAGTAGAATGAACACCTTCCAGACCTAAGTCATCTCAACATAATACAGCTGTCTGGAACAACACTGGAATTTCTGTGTTGTTTTTTTGTTTTTTTATAATGAGAAAGCACCTTTTGAAGCATGGATGATATGTGAGATTCACAATATCATATTTAAGAATCTAGGAAATGGATAAATAAGAGAAGGATGACTGTAATGCTTTGAAAAAATTGTTTTTAATTTTACTTAAATGATCTTTTCTAAAGGCAATTAAGGATGCAAATATAAGGCATGTGGGGTGGAAGGGTGCAGGACGTAACAGCAGATAGAGAGAACACTGTTTTTAACCACAGCATCAAGACATAAAAACAGATGAAAAGTAAGGAGCCATTTAAGTCTTTTCCCATAATAAATAAGTTAAGATTACATCTACCTAACGTAGTAGTACACTGCAGAGGTTAAGAGCCCGACTTCAGGATTGGATAGATGGTTGGGATCAGTCAAATCTGGCCCCAATTCAGCAGTCTTCCCTTAGTGAGGGATCCAAGAGGGGTTAGGTACAGCAAAGAGAATGGGATATGAAAGCCACATACAGTATGTCAGAGGATTTTTCTCTGGAGCATCAGAAATTCTAGATTGGTAACATCAAGCCGGGGCAGGCAAGGAAAAAAGTAGCAGAGGAAAAGGTCTGTTATATTCACTAACAGTTTCCAGAATGAATGTCAGACTCCACACTGGTGTCCAGTCCACCTGTGCTTGTCACTATTTTACTTCCTCGTCACATGTTCTGGATTAATTACAGGGCGGATGAGCTTTGTATGGATTTCCTATACAGCACAAATTATCAGACGGTTGCTTTTGGAAATTGGGAGTAGGGAGAGGGATAGGAAATTCTCCATTCTCTGATTCTTCAGTAGAGTACACAGAATCAAGACTGCTGAGGGCAGAGGGGTTGTTTCGTGGAAAGCTTGGGGTCCTCTACAACGCCTAATATAGGTGCCAGTATTTATTTGCTAAGTCAAATGTAATTGAATTGCTCAGCAAGTTCTATTTATTTCTAGACAACAGATACATTTGTTCCCTACAATTTGATGATTTCTTATTTATGGTTGATGGTTCCCAACTTTAACGTTTTTTAAAACGATGATATATTGGTTTGCTTTGGTCAGCTATGATTCTTGCACTATATTTGTGCTTTAACCAAACAGAAAAAAAAAGCATCCAAGTACAATAAAACCATACCTGGTGTATGGCCCTTAAAAAGGTGGTTTCTAAACACTTATGATAGAGTTATAAAATTTAAGACGAATATAAACAAAAGTGTATGGTATAGGAGTACTATATAAGCAAGGCTAAATTATTTGCCAGTAGATTTATAACATGACATATTGGTCATATTGTGTCTTACTCACAGTAGATACTCAAATATATAATAAGTGAGTAATTAGTGTTCGCATAGACTCCTGCATTTGGACCTTCATGACTAGGTCCTCCACATTCACAGGAACCTGTATGTTTTTGGAAATCTATAATTCAACTGTAGAATTGAAGAGCAACCTTCCCTTTCTTAGATGAAGTACTCGTTCACCAGAGAGCAAGCTTTGGTGGTTGTCATCAGGCTATCTGTGGAAAGAGCAGTGAGTTAAGTTTGGGTGACCTGATGTCTCTATTTTATAGATGAGGGAAGTGTGATGCAGAGTCGTTTAAGGAAAATAACATGAAAAGTATGGTAGGAGAGGTGGACTGAGGCCAAGTGCAAATGATAGTATGTGCCCTGCAGGGTTTAGTGCTGGGAAGGCACAGAATGATTTCAAATAGGTGGGTGACATGGTCAGCGTTACAACCAGCACTTCGATGGTGAAGGATGGTCCCTATACTCCAGCCTTATGTAGTATCAGTTCCCTGGAGTCTGTGCGTCCATATCCCCCTGCCTCTGTAAATGTCATTCCCTTGAATAGGAATGTCCTCCCTTTCTTGCCCACCAGACTCATCCTTCCTTCAAGTACCAGGACAAGCATGGCCTCCTGGTTGAAGACTCCCAGGCAGTCCATCACTTTTTCTTTTGCACTCTCTCTCTGTAGCCATCTGGGCCATGGTACAAAGATTGTCGATGTGTCTGATTCCTCTATTAGACTGAGACTTCTTTAAAGACAGGGACTGGGCCATAGTTATATTTTGAATTACAAATGCCTAGCGCGAAGTGTATCTATTAGGTTGGGGCAAAAGTAATTGCAGTTTTTGCAATTATTTTTAATCTTCTAAACTGCAATTTCTTTTGCACCGACCTAATAGTAGGTACTCAAAAAGTTCCTGTCAATGCATATGGGCAACGTCATAAAGTTAGTACAATTTTGTCTTCCCACTTCCTTTCTCTGTCTCTCAAACACCTGGTATTGCCTCCTCACTCTGTTCTCAACTGGCTTTGGGATGCCCAGAACCCTCCATTTAATTGTCCCACTGAAGCCTGAACTCAAACATCGCAAGATCTAGAACTCTCCCTTTCCTCTGCCCCTCAAAACCCACTCATTGCTTTCCAAAGCTGATCCCTAGCTAAACTAATTTATGTGGGATGATAAAGGATACAATTTTCCTTTTTGACTTATAGTTCCTAAAATTTCAAGGAAAGAATAACTAATCATTGAATTTCAGACAGAGGCTGCCCAGCAGAGGCAGGAAACCAAGGCATTTCTCTATTATGGTGTTCAGCCACTGATCCCTAAAATCACAGTCTGTAGGCAGCTGTCGACACCATCTATATGTGGACATATAAGAATTGGAAAAGTTTTTTTCAATTCACAAAAGCATGGCTATTTCAGCACTCCTCCAGCATATATATTTTTTTAATGTAAATATGAGGTTTTCCTTTTCAAAATAACTCTAACTTCATTGAATTTTTTTGTGATGAAATGATATCCACTCACAAAGAAAAAAATCAATTGCACACATCAACATGGAGAAATCTCAAAAACATAATGAGCACACAAAAAAAGTCACAGAAGAATACATCTAGTGGGATTTCATTTATGAAGTTAAAAACAATCTAAATAAAGTGAAATATAGCTTAAGGATATATTTACAGGCGACTAAGCCATATAATTAGCACAAGAAATGATTAGCACAAAATTCGGGCAAGGAATTACCTCCAAGAAAGAGGCAGGGGCAGAAGGAAGGCTTGGCTTCTAAGATAAAGTAATATTCTATTTATTTATTTATTTATTTTTAGCTAGATAGTGTCAAATAGATGGCACATTTCATAATAACAAGAAAATCAAGTGCTCTAAAAAACTACACGAAGAAAATAATAACTCAAAACCCACCACCCAGAGTTCCTATTAATAAACTTCAAGACATCTTTCTTTTTCCACACATGCACCCACACATAAAATTTTGTGTGTAAAATCATATACCATAAATATTGTTTGCAGCCTGCTTTTTTTTTCAACAATACACCATGTGCATTGTTGTGAAATGAACTCCATGACATATAATTGAGTGAGAAAAAACACTGTGAGCTTACTAAGAACTCACACAAAAAGGAATGTTCTCACCCAATGTGATTAAATATATTTCCCTCAGATCTCCAGAATTCACATGACAAGAGAATTTTATATGTTCCAAGCAAAGTTTCAGAGAATGCCACACAAAACTGACCTTTCCTAAGAAAGTAAACTTAGCGATACATTTCATTAATCCACAGTCAAAGCCAGATTTTTTTCACTTGTAAGCTAAATACTTCTTTACTGTGAAACAAATGTGCCAAAAACGATATTCATCATTTTCAACACAGAAAAAAAAAATAACCATATTACATCAGAGCCTATAAAATATTGAAAATGGAGGGGTGATTTTCTCACTTCTGACATTCATGTCGTATGTAAGACAAAGACATATGGCATTTAAGTTCTGTTCTGTTAATAACAGAATTGTTTTCATCGAAGACCCCAAATTACGTCTCAATCATGGCAATATTTATAAATCCTAATTGCCTGTTACTACTATGTTAGTAAACTATTGTTTTAAATGGACATGCCTTCTGGATCAAATTATTCCCATGTACAAACTACTTGCTAGCCAGAGCCTCAGTAAATATTTCCTATGAACTTGAATTTTTCAATACGGCAAGCCACAACTGGTAACCATACACTTCACACTCATGGTTTTCTATAAATGTTTTAGTTTGAAATAATAAATGCTTTTAAAAATACCTCCACTTTGATAGGAAAACCCTATTCACCTCACAGCTCATTCCCACTTTTTAGTAATTTTTCTCTCATCAAGTTGACTCAAATTGAAAACATATCACCAAGAACTGAGTCACATAACAGCCTGACAGAGGTTCCAGAATTGGGGGTGAGGGGCCAATGAGTGGGACCTGAGAACTTGTGGAGAAAAAGATTTTTCATATCAAAACATGATCATGAGTTTGAAAATGTGCTCACAAAAAAGTAATTTTTACTGAAACAATTCTGTGTGGTTCCCACCATCCCCCAAACCATGCTTTTATCAGTCTGAAAGACTGCAAGTCTCCACACCTACAATTCAAGTTTCTCATTTCCTCCAGAGTAAATGAAATTGAGTTTCTGTAGTTATAGCTGTTTAAAAGGATTTTCCCTTTTTAAGTGAGTGCAATGTACACAGATACTCCTAATTCATTAAACCTTGTTGTTCACCAAGCAGGAGACATTCAGAACAGCAGTAACACGCCAGGACTTATGAGATTTGAGGTAAATACAGTGAGCTAAAAATATCTCACTGAAACCAAGAAAACTCCATTGAGGAATTAGAAATGGAACAAAGTCACTGGACACAGGTAAGGGTTGTAACATTTAGATGACCTTCTTGGCTCTGTGTTGTTGTTTGCATGATTCTCTCTTATCTGCCCTCAATAAACCAATTTGTCAAGGAAATCATCTAGGAAACTGCAAGATTGTGCATTGAATCTATTTTTAAAAATTGTTCTGTTTAGATATGAAAGATACTCATGAGTGGATCCAAAGCAAGTGAAGTATTGAGCAAATAAAAAGCAGGTACACTTCAAATTATTGTGGAATACCAGATAGCCCCCCTTACTGTCAACTTCCATTCCAGTTTATATGTGTGGTAAAAGTCACTCGTGCTGAGGTTTATGGATTCTACACAAAATGATGACAGACAAACAACAAATCCAATTGTTTGCTGCGCTTTAAGTACTTCTCTTGCACTTCATGATTTCACAGGATCTACAGAACATTAATAATGGATCTGAAGACAAAGGAAAAGATTGCATGTAAGTCAGAATAGATGTCCAATGGAACGGACACATTCGAATAGGGCGGGCCTGGAAGGCTTCAGCCTCAGGTAGTTAATGTGTAGTCATATGAAACGCCAGCTTAAGAAGGATGGCAACAAATCATGGCAGGTTGTTCTGCTTCCCTGGCCTAGGAAAACATTTGTGGTCGCATGGCTGTACCACATTTGTTTTTATCTCCGACTTGTTTTGCCCATTCAATGTTTTTCTTTACATTTTTTATCTGTGCAAATATGAATTCCACCCTCTTCCAACAAAATAATCGTTTTTCTTCATTAACATTTTAAAGTGCAGGCTTAAGAACATGCTGCTTCTAACTTGTTTCCTTCCCCCTTTCCACTTCATCATAACATTGATGTGGGAAAGATATTCCTAAAATTCTCCCGTTGTTCCTTTGCCCCTGCACTCCAAACCTTCAGTGGTTTTCCAATGCCTGTAAAATAAGGTCAGTGTTCTTACTCTGCCATTCATTTCCATGATATGGCCCAACGTCTTTTTTTTTTTTTTTAATTTCTCTCCTAAACAAATCTCTTGACTAAACCAGAGTAGATTGTTTTATTGCCCCTCACATATGTAGTTTTCTGTCCCCACACACTTCTCAAGTTTTGTTCCCTCCCTTTATTGATCTACAGCTACGTTGCAGTAACAAACAACCTCTCAAATCTCAAAGAATTACAACACATATTTCTCATTCACATTACATGTAGATTTTTAGCGAGCTTCAATCCTGCTCCAGGTTCTAACTCTGCTCTATATGTCACTTCATTCTGGAACCCGTGCCAAAGAAGCTGCAGTATGTCTCCGGGACATACTGCAGTCCTGGCAGAAAACAGAAGCGAAACATGCAGTTACGTTTAAAGCTTCTGTTCTGATGTGACATATGTCAGGATTCAATCATAACTCATTGGACACACAAGTCACTATAGCAAGCCCAACATTAATGGGCCAAGAAGATATACTTCCTTTGCAAGCAGGCATTACCAATCACACTGCAGCTCGGGGAGGTATACGAGTATAATCCTATTACCGGGAAGAGGTTAATAATTGCAAACAAAATAAAATCTACCCCATTATCTGAATGATCTACGCCACTCCTTTACTGGTAAGTCTACCCTCTATTCAAGCACTGATTCAAGTCCCATTGTTCTCCCACCTGTGTACCCTAAATACCTGCTGGTCTTCCCATAACCCTCCTCATCAGTATGATACATTTGACGCTTAGCTCATGTTACCATATATCACAAGTATCATACCTTCCATCTGTCTTGTGTTCCTGACTAGACTATAACCTTCCTGAGGACAAGATTTAATCTTATACCTCATGATAACTTCAGTGATTGGATACGGCAGTACGTTCCACCAAAAATGTTTGCTGTTGAAGGAGATATGGGTGATAACACTTTTCTGTTACGGGAAGCAAGTTTCATCTTCAAAGAAGAATAGACAAAGTCCAAATGAGTATTATTACCACGTTGTAATGTATTCTCTCCGTCATTTACAGCATTACCATAGTAACTATACGGAGGCACAACACATGTGCACACATATCTGGGGCCTAACTACGTATTAAATAAAGTGTGTGGTGTGAAGTAGGGCTCGGCTTTAGGCTCCACAACCCTGGCTTCACCAGAGTTCTGGTCCTGGTGTGAAAGCCATAAGCTGGACAAATAGAAATAAAAATGACTTGTTTTCATGGAACGCAGCTATGCTAAAAATGAGAATTTTAAGCTATCATGGTATTTTTCCTTCAATTCTTATAACATTTATAGTCCAGGACCAGATTCACAAGTCACCTAATTCAAGAGGATCTTCCCAAAAGAAAATTCCTTGCAACAAACTAGCAGGAGGTAGAGTCCCATTTATTGGGGGTGCTATTCCTACAAAGTTTATTTTTAATGTTTATTGCCTTCCTCTCAGCTCATCTGCATGCAGTAATTCGTCCTGAATGCTGCATATGCATCGTCCTATATCGCAAAGCAATGCCTTTCACATTTCTTCGGCAACTATATTATTTTTTAAATCACCACTGAAACACAAATCGAATGTCAGGAGGTGACTTCTGTCATGCGAGACACAATATCTCCATTCAACAGCCGATCAGAATCTCCCCGCACCTCCTCAGGCACGCCTTCCTGGGATCACATCTATTCTCACATTCCTGCTCAGCTCTTTTCCCTTATTTGAAGTTATACTCATGACTCCGAGCAGAGCCATCATTACCTCTCCCACCCACAAATAGAATCCATTAAGTAAAAATTCATTCCAAACTCATCTTAGGGTAGTGAGGAAGACTGGGTAAACCCCAAAAGGTCTAGAGGTTGAATTTCATTTGGAAAACTACCCAGAAGTTCACCTGCTTATCCAGTCCTTATCCAAACTATGAGAGTGGCCTAGGGACGTGCTGACAGGAAGGAATTAAGGTTCCCCCAGACACCAGTGAAAACCAGTTTCGTAGCCCATCGTTGCACACGGCTTCTGAGGAGGGAGGAGAGTGAGAGAAGATGTTGAGGGAATCACAGGTCAGGAAACCTCACTTCTAGCCTTTCCAGAGCCTTAGAGAAGAATTATCCATGCTGTGTTTCAAACGAGGAAGATCTAGTATACCTACTAAGAAAAATTGCTTCTGACAAATAGCTCATTTATAAGTAAAGTGACATTGAGATTCCTTTCCTAAAAATAATTTATTTTCTGACTTGAAGACCAAAAAGCTTTGCAAGGTAGGGAGGAACCACTATTTCATTGGATTTAAAGGGGATGTTTGAAAATGAAGAAAATTACATGTAAAATAAGAAATAGGCAAAGGGGCCTTTATTTAAAAATCCCAAGAATGTCTGTCAAGTACTTAGCACGTAAAGGTATGGAGCTAAAACAATTCATCAATTTAACCACTCAGTGGAAACAAAGATTTATTTGATATTTTTTTAATCTATATGGCAGGCACCTTGATCTGAGCTTCAGTAAAAATAATATTACTCAGTTCACTGTTTGAACCAGGGCAATACAGGGGGTTGAGGAATCAAGCCTTAGAATAGAACCTAGAAATAGAAAATTCCTTTAAGATGTCTGCCAAACCACCTTTTCCTCCCCAGAGCTTCATTTAAATCTTTAAGAAAGAAGATAGCTGTCTATTTTTTAGTATATCAATGGGGGGGGAGGGGAGAGAACTATATCCTGTCTCATTAATAACACTCATCAATGCTGGTAAATTGTTTTTACACGTGACCCAAAGGAAAAAATTAAATGATGCTCTTGCTCATCTCTCATGATGACTGACATGCTATCTCTAGGGCCTAATCCCATTCAGTGGCCTTTCTGTGGAATCCAAAATGAGTGTATAAAGCACTCAAGATAAGCTAAGGCCTTCCATATGTGTCCTTGCTCTTTCTGAAAACCATTTTCTCATAGCAGGGGGAAAAAAGGATCTATTTCAACAGACACATATCTTCTCCAATCTCCCAAAATTCTGGATAATAAGATTCTCTTAAGACCAAGGCTAGCCATCTGATTGATTAACAGCACTAAAAAAGAACAAAAAAAGAGAGGATAATCAGACTTGATTATCCGAAAAAGAAACTTACAGTTTTATATGTGTGCTTTTCTAGGATTTACGTACATTAAACACATCAGTGAATACCCAGATCCTTCAGGAAAAAGCAAAACATTCCAAAAGAGAAAAAATTTTGAGCTTTCTTTGAATGTAAAGTACTAAATAACATGATACCTACTTACATTATATAACTGTCCATGGAGAGTTGGCTTAGCTAAAAGAAAGGTGTTACATCTCCGGGGTTTTGACTTTGTTTTTTTAGTGTATAGAGAAGGTGGGATCTATCTTGCTGAGATAATCGTTTCTCAGTATCAGATTTCATTCTGAGAAAAAAATCAGGTGTCTGGGGACATGTAACTTCTCCCGGAGCTTCTAGGAAACAACTTTGTGTAAGTGATGGAAAATTCGTTTTCTTCTGAAACTCACATCAAGATGCTTGTCATCCTTCCTTCCCTATAATTATAAAATCAGAAGACCCTAAGGAAGCCATCTGGAAGGGGAGAGGAGAAGAACAAGTAGCAACAGAATAGTGTAAATGTTCAACATGGAGGGAAATAAGATAACAATACATAGTTTAGAAATAGCAGTTTCAGTGCAAGCAGTGCTATGGGCCCCACTGCATGGAAGGAGCAGGTTTCTCCCTCACTGTCAGCTACAGTGAAGCAGCTGCCCCACCAGGTGTATTTGCTTCTGTCTAATGGTTCAAGAGCCTTGGCTCTGGAGTCACATAGCCTATGTTCACATACTGGCCCCACCATTTATTACTTTCATGAGCGTGAGCAAATGTCTTGACTTCTATGCCTCAATTTCTCCATCTGTAAAATGGAAATAAACATAATAGCAACCTCACAAAGTTGTTGGAAAGATGAAATTGCATAAAGCATATAAAATGTTTATCATAGTGCATGGAAGATATTAGGTTAGGGCAAAAATAATTGCAGTTTAAAAGGTTAAAAATAGTTGCAAAACCCACAATTACTTTTGCACCAACCGAATAGTAAGCAACCAATAAATGTTAGCCAGTATTGCACTTCTGTTCATCTCTACAACAGTCTTATTAAAGTCATCGTCATCTTCTTCATTCATCACAGAGGATACAGTTCAGGAGGAGATGTTACCTGTTCAGTTTCACACTGTCAGCTTTCCAGACAGTATCTGTGTCCCCGAAAGATCTGGCTCCAAATAAAAATCTTTTGCACGGTTTTTCCACTCTCCCAAGACATCCAATTTGAAAAATGTTGACTTATTGCAATGCAAATAGTCAATCAATGGGATTTGTCTGAATAGCTAGCATCTAAAGGCCTGAAAGAGTGAATAATCTTCTCAGACTACACAACTTTTAATACTAGAAAGCAACATTCTTTGAGTATCTACAGTCAACCCCAAGCATTCAAAGACTCCTTAAAAGACCAATGTCTTAACTATATATGTAAGATCCCACTAAAGTAGAAATTCTTAAGTTTTACTGAGTCTTGGAACCCCTTGTAGAATCAGATCAAAGGGAATAAAAACACTTTCCCCAGAAAAAAATGCACATAAACATACTCACACAATATGCATAGTTTCAGTGGGATCAGAGACTTGGGGAAGTCCATGAAATCCTGGCTAGTAATCCCTGTTCTAAAGTGCCTGGCAGTCTGGAATGAGATTCCATTACAGATGATTTTTTTCTATCTAGCTATCATCTCCCTGCTTTGTTTTACTTTGTTTCTGTTTGATTTCTTTCCCTTCCCCCTCCCCTCTTTCCTATCTTTTACCTCTCTTATTCTTCCTTTCTCAATTCTCCACCCTGTCCCTACCTTGGCGATCAGACAAAGCCACTATCACAGTTCCCTCTCCCTTCCCCTCCCTCCCCTCTGTATCCTTCCTGACCAGCTGATTCCGGACAGGAATCCGATAACTTATCAATAGGCATAGGTTGCTCCATAGGAATATTGGCCAGCCTAGGAAACAGTCTTTCTTTGAAGGATAGCAGATCAGAACTTCTGACTCCTTTGGGTGTGTTTTCTCCTAATTCTTCAGTAAATGTGGCCACTTTCCATGAAATATGCACAGATTCACTGTATCCTGTTTTCAAGGAAACAGTGTCACTAACAAGTTAACAATCCTGGTACAGATATCTGTGTACTCATTTGTCCTTCTGTGCCTGCAACTTCTGTAACTTCTTTTAATGCTGCGCCTCAACTTAGTAGTTAACTACTCAGAAAAAGATGCATTGGAAACAGAAGTAGTTCTCAATTAAGCAACCCTTGCATTAAATTGTGTCCATCTCTATTAGGTTCCTTGTTTCCCTTTAATGTGTAAGTAAATTCCATTTATACCAAGTTTTTAAATTAATCTTTTAAAAACTCGTATTGCAATCCTTTGGAATCCTTGGTCAACTTTCATAATCTTATATTTAGGTTTTTTACATACATTCTATCCATAGAGTTGCCTGATATGAAAATCTGGTTAAGTAATTACAAGAATGAAAAGCCTCAAGTTGAAATAAAATGTAAAATCCTGTACTAAAATATTTAAATGAAATATTGTTCAAAGAATCTGTCTTATAGTTTGCATTTTGATGCATTTTATACCACTGTAATATTCCATCATCAAAAATCTAAAAGATCAATAGTTCTGTTCCTAAGCAAATCAAAATGCTTTGTGTATACTCAAGAATTTTCTTCAAGGATGCCTTTCAAGAGTATAGTCCTTTGTGTCTTCCATGTGGAAGTTTCTACAAAACCCAACTAAGATATGATGACCATATTTTTAATAAGTCAGATTTACCACCAGAAAGGTGCCTCGGATTATAAAAGGAACATTTTCTGAATTGTGGGACATGCAGAAAGCAAGGAGAGGGACAGATGCTTTATATGAACATTACACGTTTAGTTCAGATTTTTCTGAATATTTCATAGCAACTCCATCGTCAATTTTGCTTACTATAATGACCATTTAAGTTTCTGTTACTGTGAAGTCATTCACTAGATGGAAACATTTTTTTTTTTTTTTTTTTTTTTTGGAAAGGAAACAAACATATAAAATGAATAACATTGGCAAACGTTTCTAATCATTTCCTTAAAATACCAAACCACCAAACAATCTTTTTATTTACTACGTTTTGCTTGGGTACATAAATCAAAGGACAATAACAAGCCTAATGTCAAAGAAAGTTTTTGACACTTCATACATTTGAGCAAGCTTAGCCGATAAACAGTTTAGATGAAGTTATGGTTTGAAATACGTTTCCCAAGAGAACTGTGGTTCATAAATTGCTATCAGGCTACCTCTGTCATTATTGATTGGAGACGCACTCAAGGTACCCACAGTTATTTCTAAGTCTAGTATTACCTGACCTGCTTTTTCAGAGAACGATATTTAGTTATACAAGAGATCCATCCTATAAGAGATATGCAGTTTGCTTGTCATCATATATATAAAATATAGCATTCTATTTGAAATTTTGACCAACAATTAAAAGAGGAGGAAATGTAATCTTTTTTCATGGAATATCAAGTTTTCATAATTCTGAGATGGTGTTAAATCAATTGTTTTATAACAACTATAATACAATACCTTAGAAAAATTAGAATTAAAAAAATACATGAAACAAAAGAAATTTGCATTGCAGATTTTGTGATTATATAATTTATTACATCTGTGCTCTCTGAGGTCTTCTTGTGTTGATAAGCTTATTAAAAAATAAACCCACAATTAAATCAAATATTAGTTACATAATGTGTGTGTGTGTTTATTCCTTTCTCTACCTGCAAAACCCAGCGTGCTTACGCTCCTCAGTGAGGCTAAGAGAATGGAAGTTTACCATCCAGCCTGCTGCACCATGCCCTCTGCCTTGTGGATTTGGGAAATGTCAGAAAAAGATCAGAGCACGGATCCTGCTACTTTTTATTCAGATCATCTGGTCTTAACCTTCAAGGAAACACTGAAAGTGTAGTTATAACTGGGATCATCCTTGCCTGAAATTTGTCTTCAGTTATCCAGCTTCATAAAATCACAGACCCAAAGAGTTTTAGAAATGGACTTGATGGGTGTCGTCAATTGCTAGAGATGTGATACATTTATAAATTTTATCAGCCTTGCTCTTAAAAGTCCTGGTAAGTAAACAGTCAGAGGTGGAGGTTTCCTGTGAGCCCTCTTAGTCATCGGAGGGCTGCATGCCTGCACGTTTGAGGAGAGCTATACAAATAAAAACTTGACCACATCACTCACACACAAAGAAATCTGCCAAACATAAGGGGAAATGTTTGGCTTGCTTATTAAAATATACATGTTATATATATTTTTATATATTAAGTGTATATATGTATGTGTGTATATATATATATTTATATATATTGTGTATATATATGTATGTGTGTGTATGTATGTGTATGCGTATATATATATATACACAGAGGGTGCCAAAAAAATGCATACACATTTTTAAAAAGGAAAAAACTGTATTAAAATTGTAATATTTAATACATAGCACTAACAAAAGATGAATACAAGTCATGTGCATATATTTTTTTAGCACCCCCGGAACTGACTGATTTGAAGCACTTTTGCTAACTGGTTCAGGAAATACCACTTATACTCCTGTCTCCTACACTTTCAGTAAACTTTCCTAATGCTTACATAGGAACCTTCACTAATTTTACACACTCTTCTTCTCAGCTAACTGAATAAGAAAGTAGGTTTTGCCAAAGCAAACTCAAAGTTACCTCGCTTTGACCTTTGGCTAGAATTGCTTAGGAATCAGAATGGCTCTGAAGAGCAAAAATCCTTTTTCTCATTCATAATTTACAGCGCTACATGGCACTGAACTTGTAGAAACAGTGCAGATCCTGGTGAGCAATTAAAAGGCTCTCGAGATCACTATCAGCTGCTTCACTCACCCACCCCTCTTGCCCCCAAATAAAAATAAAACCAGTTTGTTCTGAATAATTTTAAATGTGAAACACCAGACCTTTTCGGTAGTTTGTTGTTATTGCTAATTAAAGCAGGGCCTCTACTTGCAGAATATCTTTTTGTAGGTTTTCAACCATAGAACTCTTCTTTCATAAAGACCTTGGGAAACTTCCACAGAATTGGTTTACTCCTCTAAAAAATATCTAAAAATGCACAGGACATTTTACTCTGATAAAGCACTTCTGACACATAACTATTAACCTCTGAACAATGGGTCTCCAGCTACTTTTTCTCTTGACCAACTATCCCACAATCCTTTGCTGTAGTTCTGGCATCACTTCAAAGACTCACAGCCCAAGAGAGGCTGCATGTATTCTATTTCCTTCTTCCTCCCCCACTTCTTCCCTTGTGTCCTTTCTTTCTCTCTCTCTCTCTCTCTCTCTCTCTCTCTCTCTCTCTCTCTCTCTCTCTCTCTC
Source organism: Rhinolophus sinicus (assembly GCF_057876585.1). NCBI lineage: Eukaryota > Metazoa > Chordata > Mammalia > Chiroptera > Rhinolophidae > Rhinolophus > Rhinolophus sinicus. Next base: position 101,479,811 of record NC_142515.1, on the reverse strand, counting down.
AATTTTTTTCACTTTCCTCTTACAGCTTTCTTGCCTTTGATAGAAAAATGTCTAATCTCTCTATCTTCCCACAACTTTACAGTTTTCCTGACCATGTGCTTAGCTAGCTCTTTTATTTCCTTTATTCAAGGAAAAGTCCAAAATCCGCCTGCTGTAGTTTAAAAATCACAAAGTTAGTCTCCATTTTGGAGCTATCTCTACTTCGCAACTTGGAATGATAATATTTTAGGCAGAATAAAGAAAATATAACGTCAAATAAGTAGACAAATAGGTTCATTACTTAATAGCCAAAATGTTGCTTTCGTTGAATCAAAGAATATGAGAGCTGGAAAGAATGTTGAAGGTCTGTCCTCACTCCTTTTTTGAAGATAACAGGCCCACAGAGGCTACAGAATTTGCCCAAAGCGACAGGGCTGTATGTGGCAGAAATCGCCTCTTCAATCCCACACTTTCCATGACGTCACAGGATTTCCCTGTGGTATGAAGAGACTTACTCTTTGTCTTGGGTGATGGTGGCTAGTGGAATGGTGCCTGCCCCAACTCTCTTTTCTGGACTGGAAAAATAGGAACTAGGGAATTTCTGCATTCCCAAATCCACCCGGGGGCAGACATTTTAGATTATACTGTCCGCTTTGACATCATAGTTATTGCTATTTCTTTACTCCTTCATCCTGAGAGAAGAGAATCAAATAACTGAAAAGTAAATAAACACAATGGCAGGACCATGGAATTTTAGAGCTGATAGGAAGCTTGAACTCTGTGAGGCCATGTTGCTCACATTACATTTGCGGTGACTTGGCCTCGAGTTAGTTACTTGGTTAGTGAAGAAGCTGGGAGCAGAAAGCCAGGTTTACAATTCGACTCTGCCAAATCTCTATTCACATATAATCGAGAATATGCATATTTTTGGACATTACTAGTAAACCTTTAATTTACTGTGTGCATGTGAATCTCACCTAATTACTTATGTATTTCAAGCATCTCTGATATGCAATAATCAGGATGTCTCATAAATTCACTTTCAATCATTTAATTACTCTTAAAATCTTTTATAAATCCAACTCCTTTTGCTATTCCTACAACGGTTTCACATATCAAATATCAAATTTATCACTCTTCTGGGCAGTGGCATAAACATATAAAATTTCTTTCATGCTGTATTTTAAGGAAAATATCCACTTTGGCTTTTTTAAGTAGTTTTTTTTTTTTTTTTCCCCTATGATAGCTATAAAGTAATATTGATTTAGTTTTAAGAAATTTTCTGATAAATGGTTTCAACTAATGTTTTAAGAATTTTTTAGGAAAATAGCTTGTCTCCTACTCATGTTTATTTTCACCTTTAAGAACAAAGTCCCATGAGTCAGAGTTTATAGTCAATCAAAAAAACACACATTACTTTCCCATTTTAATGGTAGAATAGGGAACTTTAACTTTCCTGGAGGCTTTGCCTTTGGGTTTATGCAGAGCAGAACTTCCTTCACGCTAGTAATCAGACCCGCAGGACACGTGTTAATTGTTCTTGACATGTAAAACTATCTACAGTATCTAAGCTAATAACACCATTGCAGACATTTCACTTTTGGAAAGCACAGTATTGAAACCAATTACGTGCCTGTTGATTTACCTTCCCCCACCTTCCCAAGACATTAGTTTAGCTCATTCCAATAATGTCAAAATTTTAATTCAGCAAACATGCTGAAATACAGAAACAAGTTATAATGTGTGCCATCACTGGCTGATTAGAGATGGCTGCCAAACCACCATACATTTGGGCAAAATATTATTTGTACAATTTTACAGAAGCATATAATTGATACAGTTTCACCATAGCTAATAGCTTCAAATAAAACATTATTTAAAAGGAAGTCACCCTCAGACTGTTTACCAGTGGGTACACTGGTAATTCAGTGTAAGGTGTTGGTATTTATTTCTCTCCTGGCTAAGAAAATTGTTGCATCAGTGGAAGTTCTCTTTTGCAGCAAGTAGAAACTGACTCTGATTATCATAAGGAGAAACAAGTGGGAAAGGGAATTGAATGGAAGTATACGGAGGCTTGCAGAATTAGTGGGCGGCTGGAGGACCAGGCTGGGAAAATGGCCAGGAATCTCAGGGTGCAACAGAGCTGGGCAGCCAGAACCAAAGCAGTAGACAGGCTGAACAGGCCGCCCCAATCCCACTGCGGCTGTTGCCAGCGGATGCCCACCATCCATCCATTGCCCGCTTACACAGTTGCTCAAGATTCAAAGTCCCAAAAGACAATGTCTGACTGCCCAAATCTAAATCACATGGCTTCCTCCAGAAAGAGGGAGGGAGGGTCTGGCCCCTTCAGCCAGTTGTGCTGCTCCCTAGCTCCACAGAGAGTCTTCACCAAAGTGGGACCAGGCACTAATAAAAGGGAAGTTGAATAATGGAATCTCTCTCTCTCTCTCTCTCTCTCTCTCTCTCTCTCTCTCTCTCTCTCTCTCTCTCACACACACACACACACACACACACACACACACACACACACCAACAAAGGTTTATTATAAATATGCTGCCTTCATTTGTTTTTTAAAAAGACTTTGAATTTGGGAAATAATTTTCTACTTCTGATGAAGTCCAGTTTGAGCTTTAGAAATGTAATGCTTTCGATGGGAAACAAAATAGATGAGCCTCACATCAATCTTTTTCTTGAAGTGAGTTATAAAATGGTTCCTGGGTTCTGTCTGACTTCGATCATATAAAGAGACACGCATGTAACAGAGAGCCAAATAATAGATTCTGAGATCTTTGACCCTTATGCTAGAAAATAAGAATCAACCATTTCTTAACTAAAAAGAATATTTTCATATTGGATTCCAGATCTTTTTTGGTCACATCTTTTTCAATTTTTGATTTAGGTGATTTCTGTCAGCTTATACTTTAATTTTCTTTGCACAAAATATGAAATCTAAAAGCATTATTTGCACATAATCATTTCACTAAACAAAGGCAAAAATGCAATTCAACATGGAACTTTACTCTTCAGGATATTTTTACCATTTGAATAAAATAAAGATCAACTTTTTAAAAGGTCAAAAATAGTTTATTGCATATTTGCTTACTAAAGTCCATATGCTATCTTTTAAATTTAAAAAAAAAAGTGTTCATACTAAGAATTTTGCCAGATCTGAGCACATTTTCATCAGATTTTAACTCTTCAAAAGCTGACCCTCACTGCAAAGAATGAAGCAGGGAGAATCTATAATGAGGTTTATTTCCTTAAAGAATTGTTTCCCTGGGGGGTGGGGAAAATGGGGAGATGGTCAAAGGGTACAAATTTTCAATTATAAGATGAGTAAGTCCTGAGAATCTAATATACAGCATAGTAATCATAGTTAGTAATATTGTATTGTATACTTGAAATTTTCTAAGAGAGTAAATCTTAAATTTTTTTCATCACCAAAAAAAAAAAAAAAATGGTAACTATGTGAGGTAATAGATGTATTAAGTACCTTGATTGTGGTCATTGTCACGCAGGGTCTCTGCTCCCACTCCCGGCACAGGAACGCAGGATATGGTGAGTCCAAAAAGGAACACCCACGGAGCCATAGATAGGGGGTTCATGCCACTATATATTCTCGCTGGCGCCTGGGTTGGAGACACAGGAAGCAGGAGTCACACGACCCGTAACCTGCGTCGGCTTCTCTGCCAACCAACCAACCCCACTTGCCAGCGTAGCCACAGGCAGTTATATTAGTGACTAATGGCTAACCGGTAACAGCTGATGGCCACCCAGCCACAGCAGATGGCCATCTGATTACAGCTGATTGCCATCTAACACCTGAGCCAGCACCTTTCCACGTGAGGCCGAGAGCCTGGAAACTGCTCTCTCTAGGACTCTGTCCCCACAGTCATTATTTCACTATATATGAATATTAAATAATCACATTGTACAATCTAAACATACACATTTCTTTTTTTTTTTTTTAAGTGGTGAAAGATTTTATTAGAAGAAAACCTACACTCCAAATGTTTAGGAGCGGGCCGTGGCTCAAAGACTCAAAGACCTAAACATGTACAATTCTTATTTGTCAATCATACTTCAGGTAAAGCTGGAAACAATAAAATAAACCTATAAAATAAAACAATTGTTTATCATAAAAGATAATATAGAAAGCTGATGTGTATTACTAGGTGTTAAATAGTAAAAGCTCTTAATAAATATTTACTAATTAAATGAATTATAACTACATTTATACCACACTGTGCCAGGCACTGTTCTAATTACTTTACATATGTAATTTCATTTAACATCCTACAACAGCCCGATAAACTAGGTATTATATTTATGCTATTTTACATATGAGAAAGCTGAGGGGTTAAGTAACTTGCCCAAAGTTTCATAGCTAATCCAATAGATCTGGCTCCAGAGTCTATGCTCTTAATAGTTAAGTTATAATTCCTCCCTAGATACAGATTTTCAAAAAATGTAATGGGAGTTCTTCCATTAATGTAATTTGAAGATAAAATATGCAATCGATTGGGATCATGGAAATAATCCTCTGCCTCCACCAAAGTTTGGGTCAAAAGGTGTTACAATTTCATCCTCTTGTATTAGAACCCATAAATCTGGAATAGAGGACCCCTCTCCAAAATGTAGATATATTTAGATAACTCTCTCCAAGGTAATTGTACATTCCTTAACCCATAACCAAGTATGGAAGTTTCCTCCAATATTACACCCGTCAAGTTCTAACCTGTGAGGGTTTTGCTTGGGGTACAGAGGTTGATCCATACAACACAGAGTTACAGCTACATAAATAGATAAGCAAATTCAACACACTACTAATTTGATGCTTTGGGTGCCAGGTGTACTCCTACTGGCTTGAGGGCATGAAGCCATCTATATATAGCCACAAAAGAGCTTAATGAGTGAAGAAATCAAATCCCTGATTGTACATTGAATTGTGCATTAAAATGCCAGTGTAGGAGGTGTCAAACAGCCAATCTTTGTGACAACAAATGGGTGTGTTTTGAAAAGTGTACTGAACAACATTGAAGGATACAATAATTACTAAAGGTTTCCAGACACACTAGAGTTATAAGACCTTGTTACAAACTCTAACTTCCACCAGTTACTGTATTCATTTGTGCCATTGAAGCCTACACTCAGAGCAACGGGAACAAAAATGTTTACATTTTACCAGTGTTTTATTTTCAATTAAACATCTTGGCTGCTATTTACATAGTTGAATGGCATGGCATTTAGACCATGCAATTTGATGTTATTTCTTTGTAAATATTTCTCCAAAATGAGACCTAAGTTCAAATTCGTTGTGAAAATGTCACCCAAAATAAAATAAACTTTAATTTAAACTTGATCACAAATTATTGTTAATCTAAATCTGAAAACCTATAAAAAATTAAAAATGGAAGGCTAAAGGAATTAACTGAGATGCCCGTGTCCCAGAAAGTGAATTGCTTTTGTGCTCCCTGCGCCTGTGAGGACTTAGGCTGAGTTAACTCAACTAAGCTCAAGTTGAAATGTAAAGTGAAGCTAGAGCTCGCACAGGAGAAACGATGAGGCTGTGTGCTACGCTTTCACCTCTGAGGCCTGCGGGTCCATTCTGGAATAGGTCACAACTGGAATGTTTCACGTTTCTCACTAATAGTTGCTGTTATCTGAGCAGATCCTCTTTCTAAGATCATTCATCATGGTTGGAAATCTCCATTCTACCTAGGTCTGAAACTCCAGGTCCAGGCAGGTCAGTATCAGATTCAGAATGGAAATAAGAACCTCAGAGGATCTGCCTAGCTTTCTTTGTGTCGCTACCTCAATAGAGTCTCTTCCCAAGCTCCCTTTAATACAGAGAGAAGCCTAAGGAAATAAGCAATGTTTTAGGCTTACTTTTTAACATTTACTTGTTGATATCTTCCAGTTTTCTAGATTCTGACGTAGTAATCTGAATTTAGGAAAAACAAGCTTTAGGGTAGGACATGCCTTATACTCACAGAATGTAAAAGCCAATAATCACAACTATCTAATGTGACTTGAGATTACAATCATGACATTAGTCAAAAAAAAAAAAAAATCCATTGACTTGGCCTATACTGGAGATGAAGGCATGGTTACCATTCTTTTAAATCCCAGTAGCACTAGAGAGGTAAAATATCAAATGCAGATTCCTTTATTAGATTACTTTCCTCTGAGAATGTTAAATGAAATAAAAGAATAAGAATTTGACAGGGAAAGGGGAAAGATCATTTTTGGACAGGAGTGACATGATGTCAAAGAAACTCAACAATTTACCAATTTTCCCAATTTACCAAATTTGCCTTGGTTTGGGGAATAAGATAATCCTTCCTTTCTCTATTTAGTCAGTAAACTCGCATGCCTTCAGCAGTTGGGCAGTTAACACAAGTTATACAGAATCGACTCTGTGGAAAGCAGTAGAAGGTAAAGGGGTCTGTGGTGACCTAACAAGCACAAACCTCATCACAAGAATTGCAAGTTCTCCCTGCTTACCCTCTGATAATCACTAAACTGTTGTAAGCGGGGAGAAGGTAAAAGGGATCAAATATATGGTGATGGAAGGAGAACTGACTCTGGGTGGTGAACACACAATGGGATATATAGATGATGTATTGCAGAATTGTATTCCTGAAACCTATGTAACTTTACTAACCATTGTCACTCCAATAAACTTTAATTAAAAAAAAAAAAAAAGAATTGCAAATTCTAAAAAAAAAAGTATAAAACTATCTGGCTGGTCAATGAAGATACATATGCAGCTGCTAGTTTTTGATCCCTAATTTAGTCCAAGCTGAATGAAGTTCTATGCAAGAATGATATTCTTCAGGAATTATATTAAAACACCATTCAGTACCTAATGAATGCTTGTTAAATCAAGAGGCCCTAGAGAGACTCTAACTGAAGGGCGATCACTAACTGAGTTTTCTCACACTTGTATACATTTTTCTGATGATGATGATGGTGACTAAATGGGTTACTGGAAGAAGTCTCCTGTTACTCGGAATGAATTGGCAGCATCTGATGGGAAGGTGTGAGGAAAGGCACAGAGCTTAGACGTTTGGGAGCTCAGAACCAGCAAGGGAAGCGTTCATCATCAACATTCAAATAAATACTGCTTCAAATTCTTTTCTTTTGTTTCCATATCTGCAAAAAGAATATAGCACTTCCAGTGCCTACCTCAGAGTGGTATTATAAATATTAATCATGTTAGTGCCTTCCAGGTACTTTGAAGATGAAAAGGACTAATTAGTATCAAGGCATGAAGTGGCAGCCAAGACATCCATAACAATTAGAGCAAACAGGAAGGAGACCCAGCCAAAAAACTTGGAAGCAATACAGCAATGTACTTGTTTCTGTGCAAGCCTTTTAATAATGAAAGCCTCTGAACTCCTCTTCAGATGAAAAGAGGCTCAACTGTGTCTTTAATTAGATCATCCTATTGGAGCACAATATAGTGATAAAGAAGATTTAATAAAGCATTTTGTCTTTTTATTACTTTGATTTGATGCAACGTATCTGCTCATCCAAGCAAGATGTTTAACTTCAAAAGAAGTTCTGTCGACCCTCCCCTCTGGCTCATAAATAACTCCAAGGGGGGGATACCTTATATTTAGAGCATCCCCATGCTGCTAAGTGATGAAAAGATTCATCATTTTTTTCTACTGTGGACATGGTTCTTTAATGAGTCCTTTATTTCCCTCCTATAGCTGGTAAAATTTGTAAGATTTTAAATGATGCTAGTTATTGATCAAAGTAATTTAAAAAAAATCTGATTACTCAATACCCATAGTAAGACTTCCTGACTTGACATGATCCTGGATATCTCCATTAAACTGGGAATTTTAGGAATAAACAAAAGTCTTAAAACTGTTGGCATAGAATTTTCTGTATCATGACAAACTCGCTGTAAACATCTTTTTTGTACCTAGATCTATAAGTTCAGTTCTTTTTTTTTTTTCAGTAGGCCTGAAAAATCGATATTTTATTTTCTTATTAAGGAATAGAATTTTCTTAAGTACAGTTCTTGAGTTTAAAATTATGGCCAGGCTAAGCCTGGAATCATAAAACTAGAATGTTTAGGAGGTCAGGGAATTGAGTTTTGGAATTTGTTTGCCGTTTTCTTTAATTCATGTTAACAATAATATTAGCTTAGATGATCAGATTAGCCAGACAACCATCCTGAGTCTATACATAAGAAAACTTCAGACAAACCCATCCAAATAAATTAGTTGACATTGATTGAGTAGCATAGATAAAATGAGAAGAAAAGATGGACAAACCACAGGGAGAAAACTAGAAGAGGATCAGCAAGGACAAAATGCAGAGTGAGCAATCCAGTCAATTAATTGTCTTAACTACTACACCTAAAAGCCATATTGATTTTTTTACCCTTAACAAAAATTTGACTATATTAATGAGTAAACAGGGTCTCATGGAAGCTGGCTTAAATACTCACATAAGCAAACAGAGAGAAAAAAAAGCCACAATTTTTAAGTAACAGAACAGAATTTCTAAGTGATTTCTTAGAAACTATTTTTTTTTTTTTTGCATGACACAAATTGATTTTTAAAAAATAGTCATTCCTACAATTTTTCTTCTGCAAGAAAACTGCTGGTTTCTGTATCTCCCAACTGGAGTACCTTATACTTTTGGAATCAGAGAAACCTGAATTCAAACATCACCTTTATCATTAACAGGGGTTTTAGTCTTCTTATCTTTAAAAATAGAAATAATAATACCTACTACATGTTGTCATAGTGCAGATTGGATGAGAAAACATCCATTAAATTCTTAGAAGTTAGCAGATTCATTCACTCACTCATCCCTCACACACTCACACATACGCTCAGCCAACACTCCACTTGTGTCCTCTGAGCTAACATCTTAATACTCATTTGTGTATTCTCCTACCAGTTTTTCTGCAATAATACATACTCAAGATTACATCTAATGATCACTGCACTGTACACCTGAAGCTGAAGCTGAACAATAATGAATGTCAACTACAAGTTTATATGTGTATGTGTGTGTGTGTGTGTGTGTGTGTGTGTATATACACACATATATATTATGTATATAGTTACAAGAAGTACAGTACAGCATTAGGAATACAGACAGTGGAAATGTAATAATGGCTGTGTGTGATGTCAGAGGGATAGTGGATGGGGGGACGGGAGTTGACACAGTGTGAGGGATATAAATGGTAAACATCTATTACATTGTGTTGCGCACCTGAAACTAATAAATATAAATAAATAAATAAAAATAAAAATAAATTACATCAGGTCAATTATTTTTCAAAAAAAAAAAAAGATTACATCTAATAACTGCATATGTCCAGGTGAAAATTTGTTTTCTTGTCTATTCAAAAATTTCCCAAATGCAACTACCCACTTATTGGGGGAGTTTTACTTGGATGTTTGGGTGCATGTAGAGTCAGCTTTAAATGGAAAATTTCTAGAGAACAGAGCACATTACATTGAGGACGTGGCCGAAATGGTCCTGTTTCATGTAACTAGAAGGAGATAGATAGGGCCCACCAGCAAACCTACCCACTGATGTTGGACAGCTCCTAGGAGTCAATCCCCACGTGTCAGTGATAAGGGAAGGGTCCTGCTGGCAAGCAAAGTGTGCCATCCAGCAGAACGCTGCATCCACCGCACTGCCCGTCAGCACACTAGTGAGAACAAGGGTAGACTTGATGAAAGTAAGACACTGAGATTTGAAGAAAGTTATCAAAAGAGGGATTTGAAAGATGGGGTCTTAGTCCAAGTCCTGTCTTTACACATAAGAGAAACGAACTCAATCCAGCTTAAGCAAACAAGAGAATTTCTTAGAAGAAAGTGAGGTATCTGAACCCAGAGATCTTTTCAGAATAGGAAAGCCATCAAGAACCCACACAGATCAGGCAGGTGTATCTCTCTCTCTCTCTCTCTCTCTCTCTCTCTCTCTCTCTCTCTCTCTCTCTCCCCCATTCTCTTCCTACTGCCTTTCTTTATGGTGCAAGATGGCTGTTCACCGCAACTCTGACGTGTACAGCACTGAGTTATAGCCACTCACAAAGACTGACCCTGAAAGAGATTCTAAAGGCTCTCGCTTGGATCAGATGATACTAACATGAGCCAGAGGCTCAGGCCTGAGCTGAAGTGAAGTTCTCAGGAAAAGAGGTCATTGTGAAGATGGTCACCATAAATGTTTTATTGACAAAAATAGATCACAAACTCTGGAACAAACTAGCAACCTAACAAACTGGAGCTAAGCCTCAGCACGTGGAGTATGTGCCAGTCGAGTCATTCACACGTCATCTGCTTTAAGTAAAGGTGAATTCTTAGAACTGAGCCTAAAAGATGGAGATCAAGTTATCTCCACTACGAAGATGGAAAGCGGCAGAGTTTTGGAGATCTAACCTAACATTTGTGGGGCCCAGAGCAAAAATGCAAACAAAGGCCCACATACCATATATCTAAATATTTAAAGTCATAAATCAAGCTTACAAACAAAATATGTTTTAGCACCTGACCTTGACAAATATACCTTCAGAACGACTTGGAAGTTCTGGTTCCACTTCTCAGACCCCTCAGAGTTCCACATGGTGGTGTGAGACAATTGGCCCAAGAACCACCCCTCTTCTTTTCCACCTCAGGTACCGAGAGGAGCCTCACATATACATGTGGACAACCCATCCCACACATTCAAGTGTTACCCACATCCCTCTAAAGAGCCACCCCATGAGCCCAGGTGATGAGACGCACAGACCTTGGAAATGGGCTGTCTGGGGAGAGAATTTCAGGATCCCAAGGACACAGAGCAGGGTTTCTCAGCCTTGGGACTACTGATACTTTGCTCTGGATAAGTCTTTGTCATAGGGGAAAGGAGGTGTTCATGTGCGTTATAGGATGCTTAGCAGCATCTCTGTCTCCTACCTACTAAATGCAAGTAGCTTTCCTCCCTCCCAAAGTTTTAACAACCAAAACAGTCTTCTGACATTGCCAAATGTCTCCCTGGGGATAAAATCACTCCCGGTTTAGACCCACTGACTTACCTAGAAGGCTTGTGCTGAGACAAGTGGCAGAGCTGGAAAAGAGCCAGAGTGGGGTGAGAGGCTCTCTAAAACATGAGGACTAGTACAGGGGCTGTGCTGTGCCAGGCCCTATGTTACTTACTTTCCCAGAATTATTTTCTCTGATCCTCCCAACAACTCAGCAAGGTAAGTACTATTAACCTATTTTATGGATGAGGAAACCGAGGTTAGTGAAGTTTAGCCTTTTGCTAAATTTCACACATCTAGAAACTGGCAGAACCAGTCATTAAGTTTGGGTCTATCAGGTGCCACCCAGGCTGAAACTAACTTAATATAAAACCAAACTGTAATCTCAGGCCTTGAGGTGACCCTGATACCGTGTTTTCCCGAAAATAAGACCTAGCCAGACAATCAGCTCTAATGCGTCTTTTGGAGCAAAAATTAATATAAGATCCAGTCTTATTTTACTATAATATAAGACTGGGTCTTATATAATATAATATAATGTAAGACTGGGTCTTATATTAATTTTTGCTCCAAAAGACACATTAGAGCTGATTGTCTGGCTAGGTCTGATTTTCAGGGAAACATGGTAGTAAAGTGAATCCACTCAATTCTTCATCAGCTGTGGAGCAGATTTTTTGATGCTCAGGAAATGGTATGTGATGATAAAAAAACATCACAGGAAATATTTTCTCCTGTTTAGGAAAATATCCAAGGGATAAAGAGGAGGTTATTCCTGACTTTAATACCAACAGTGTTGGTATTAAATATCATATCTGAGTGGAAAAGATCCATATCCCCCAGTCTCTAATTCATTAGTTAACATGACTTTAACTAAATGAGAATCTACTCTTTTGAAACCCATAAAGATTTTGTCCATCAATGAAGCAGATTAAGGTGCCTATAAATTAAGGAGCTGAACTATGTGAGCAAGGCCAGAAAATCCCATAGTTCTTTAAGGGCAGGGGCCACATCTTCCTTATTTTGGATCTAGCGCTGTATGTAATACATTAAAAGCACTTAAGAAATTTTGTTGAATGAATGAATGCCTTTGAATTTATGTAAATAATTTTAGTTGAAGAAATATGCTTTCCTCCACCCTTGGGAAGGTTTCTGGATAACTGCCTCAACTTTTTACTTACCTCTAACTGTAGAAAAACAATCTAGGAGAGCGAGCTTTGGAATGTATCACTTTTAAAAGTTTTCAAGTAAATGTGTTTGGTGCAGTGCAGTTCACATGAAGCAATGTAATCAGCAAACTAAATATACATGTGTCACCAGAAAGCTGAAAGGCATTAATAAATACATTTGCCTGTACTGGACCAAGGGTAATAGTACACAAGGGCAAAGGTTAAACAGTTGGAGGCCCCGGTTTAATAGCAGACCTGAACTGTTATTTAAATGTCACAAATGTCAGTGTTCGTCTTCAAATAGTATTACAGTAGGATTAGTGTCCTAAGCCTTGTTCCAATTTATGGAGAATCAGGGAGAATGATTCTCATCAACTGGGTCCAAAGCGGAGAAGATTGATTTTCCTTTACCCTTCAGTCTGCTTTTATGAGTTTTCCAGACCCTACCTTTCCCAGCCTGCATCATGGATGGGAACTGCCAGATCTGCTTGGAGGCCATATGTGAGCAGTGAATCTGAAAGAGTTATGGCTCATTGAGAAACCAACGAAGAAACTCCTGCCTCTCTCAGCCACATCCCCCTAGCCCAGGCTCCCCGCGAATGTTGAAACCAGGAGTGGCTTAACCCCACAGGACAAGTGTAGGCAGGACCCACCATGCAGCAAGCACTAGAACCAGGATAGGGACGCTCATCCTGAGTCAGTCTCCATCAGCATCATTAGTGTTTGCTCAACTAGGAAACGGTACAGGATTCTGAAGCACTTCTCATCCTTATTCGAACGTTGTTATTCTTAGCAGTAAAACACATGTGTTTGAGCACCTGCGATGAGCCTATGTAATATTACTATTACGCCTATTTTAAATAACAAAGACAGACTAAAGGTCCTACAACATGGCAAGGGTTACCTGATTCCAGGCACCTCCCGCTTAGCAATTATGTAAATGGAATGGCTTGCAGAGAGGGAAAAGGCACACAGATCTCAAGGCCACAAAGCTTTATCTCTTGAAGTAGTGCCCTCCCCCCATGGACATGGGATTCTATAGCTCAAGGGGCCTAGGCCTCCAGTAGGACATCCAGACTAGGAGAGGTATGCCAGTCAATACACTGAATAGCCTGCAGATGAGAAGTCTGTCCTTGACGTAGCCCTTTCCTCTTCAGAGCTTGCAATGAGCCACAGGGGCGATTTTCACATAGGAGGTGGAGACTTTCCTGCTGCAAAGAAGACACAGGGGATGTCAGAAGACGTCATGGAAATCATATGGTGGGCCTCTTAAAGCCCAGTTAGGGGACTGGCAGGAAATGTCAGGCCAGGTGACCTAAAGGAAGCAGCCATCTCTCTATTCCAACCCTTTCCATCTCCTGGGCCTTTGAGAGTTACTATAATTTTCCAAAAGAAGTGAGCTTCTACTTGTGCTAAGGAGTGTGGATGTGTGGCGGCGTGAGAAGGCTGTATGAGACCCCAGAGGGTCCACAATAAAACTATTTCAGTAAATAGCCACTGCTAGGCAAGGAATTAAACACGCTTTAAGATCTCCAGAAAGAAAACACTCAGGGCAGCCAGGCGTCTCTCCACTAAGTTTTAAAAGAGGTGTTCTGTCTATTATGCCTTTCCTCATTTGCATATGATCAGATGACTCAAACAAATAATATAGATAACTGTTGTTGGGCTGCATTGACTATTAATGAGATAACCCCAAAATACTATAAGATTGATGCCACATTGTAAAATACAGCTAAATGTTTAATCAGTAATAATCAGTCCTTCATATGCTATGAATATAAAATGTATTGAGTACGTACCATGTATAACATCCATTACTAGATGCTTTTACATAATGAATTTTTTTCCCTCACAGCAGCCCTGTAAGGTAGGTGGTATTAGTAACCCCTTTTATAGAAGACACGATTGTGTCTCAGGGAAGCTACATGACTCCGAAATTCCCACAGTTCTGAGCCTCTGAATTGGGTCTTTTGATTGTAAAACTTCTGACTCTTTTCATTGCACCATGCTGACAGCTAAGCAAAGGAAACAGTCCCTGTGGGCAGTTGCAAAGAAGGGACTTAATGGAAAGGTTATTATTAAGTAGACATTTTTATTCTGGCAAAACCTTGCCTAGGAAGGTGCAGGTTGCTCATACTGATAGTGCCCAACTTTAAGTTTCTAGACACTTTAAGTCAGATCTACATAAATAAAGTAAAGATTTGTCTTCATATTTTCAAAATTATTGTTGAAGAAATTGGAATTTGGTACCCAAATCAACCATCATGCTTTTCTACGTAGTTCAAATTCACCTGATAATTATTAAATGACCTTTGATTTTGCTTGTGGAGACAAGGTCTTCACTGTGGTCATTCCTTCCATTAAAGTCCCTTGTATTTGATAGTTTATGTATACCCACGAACTCTGCTACACACACACACACACACACACACACACACACACACACACACACAGAGATGTGAGTAAGAGCAAGGAAAAACAGCAGAATTCAAACAATTCCTATTTTATGTTTTTAAGGTAGGAGTAACCATACTAGGTTTTTGGTTTTGTTTTTGTTTGTTTGTTTGTTTGCTTGCTTGCTTTTTGTCTACCATTTTTGAAAAATTTCTTTCCACATTTAAACAAACTTTGGACCTCCTCTGCTAAAACCTTTACACAAGGAAAAGAGGGAAAAAATACAGTCTCAGGCATGATTGGAAAAGAAAGAAATTCAAGCTGTTGTTCTGGATTTTCATGCAAAATTAGAAAAAAATAACTTACTATATATATATTATCACCTCAAAATGATTTTTTCAGGAAAAAACAATATGAAAATCTTTTAGAGCTAAAGCTCAAATTTATGTTGTAAATTGACCAGATTTTTATCCTATCTATGCCGGAAAACTTTATGCTCTCATCGCTTTTTCTCCTCTTCTATCATAGTAAACATCTACATCCTTCCTAAGATGTTTGGGAATCAGTTAGTCCTAAAACAGCAAGTATTACTATTGACAGAGGAGACACATTGCTGAAGAGAAGTAGAAATTAAGGAGTGAGGGAGCCTTGTTGCAGGGCAGAGGGGCTGCAGGCAGAGTGGTGTTAGGGAGAATCAGGGCCCAGGAAAAAAAAATGTTCTTGGGCTACAAAAAGGCTTTTCAGTTTGTAACAAAAATCCAATTCAACTTGCAAATTAACTTTTTTTTTTAGCTCACTAATAATCTGAAAATAATGTCTACATTAAGCTAGGAAGTAAAACCATTCAATTAAGGAATTAAAAATATCAACATGAACTAAGAACTTTCTGATGGTAAATGTATAATGGCTCTTTTGTTAGTTTGTAAAATAAGTCCAGGAAATATTTTGATAGATTAATACTCAAATGAACAGCAAGTTAAATTTTTCCAGCACAGTAATACAGTCTGCTTTATTGAGCACCGAACAGAAAGTTGCAAACGTATCCACTGGATAACAATCTCTACACTGTTCAGTTTTAGCAGGTGGAATTCCAGCTTGCCAAAGACTCAAAATTAGGAAACTGCTCTTCCAGGCATCTCCAGACTGCCAATTCTTTATTTGGTGAACTGAAAACTGTAGGAAGATTGTCCTTAAGTATGTGATCAGATCTTGAACCAAACTTTTGTTTTCGATTACATTCCAAAGAGGTCTCTATGTCAGGCAAATAACTCAACGGTACATTATAAAATGGATAAATAAGGATGATGGAACATCAGTAAATGTTGATCATGAGCTTTCTGAAGACTGAATCTTGCTTCTACACATTCATCTAGTTTACCAGAAGGCAGTAATGAGAATTACTGGACACATCAAAGAAACGAGGCCCCTTTATTGGATAGAATAAAATAATATAAGTAAGTTACATATGGAGATTTATTTCACTGTGGTTATTTTCTTTTTCTAAGATGTCTTAAAATGTTTTAATTTAAATATTATATGCCATTTTATCCTTTCTGGACACAAAAATAGTCATAAGTGTTGTATTAACTCAGTGAGCCATGGAGAGATGAGCTGTAAAACATTTAATATAGGACCACGGTGGTTATTCATAACTGAATAATGAATTGCATGTCACACAATGCATGATAGTTATCAGTGTTGCTGAAGTTATAGCTGAGGAATTATTGGTCTGCCTTATCTGAAAGACCAAATGTAGCATGAGATCAAAGGAGGCAATAATTATACAGGAAACAACATCTTTTAAAAAAATTCCACTGAGAATGAGAAACTGATTTATAAAGTTCAAGATTAGTAAGTACCAAGTATCATTTTAGGTTACCCAAGTTGGAGCAAACATTTTAAACAATATTTCTAACAGATCACTTGCAGCAAGGACAAAAATACTAAAAAATTACCAAATGGCCAAATCAGGGACTGGACAAAAGAGCATGTGAAGCTATTTTCAGTCATTGACATGCCATAGAAAAAGTCCATATAATAAATATAACGTAATTACATAAATGTGTTTCATTGGAAGCAGAAGATGACTCTTGAAGTTCACTCCAGAAGTCCCACGACCAAATCGGATCTCTATAAGCAAAGAAGACAATTGGAGATTTCTGGCCCCTGCCAATTTATGGCAGTCAATGCTTTCTGTGTGGCACACACACACACACACACACACACGCACACGCACATGCACACACACACACACACACACTCCTGCTTTCCCAAATTGACTGTGGGTTCTTTATGCCCAATTAGCTCCCTCCTGATCTCAGTGTCTAGCACCATGTCCAGCACATATCTCTTGGTTGGTTGATGTGAAGGACTAAGCTTGACCACATTTTCTTTTTTCTCTTTTCTTTTTTTTAATTAAAGTTTATTGGGGTGACAATTGTTAGTAAAGTTGCATGGGTTTCCAGTATACAATTCTGTATTACATCATCTATATATATCACATTGTGTGTTTACCACCCAGAGTCAGTTCTTCTTCCATCACTCTCATCTACCACCTCCCACCCCTTAACCTTCTGGTAACCACTAAACTATTTTGTGTGTCTATGAGTTTTTGTTTCTTCATGTGTTTGCCTGACTTCAGTTTTTCAATCTACCAATCAATCGTCTTTAACTGGGTGTGGCCACAGCCCGGCTGTCATAACTGGAGAGGCAGCACGGTAGAGTCGAAAGTCCACCAAACTGGGAGTCAGGGCATCAGAAGGCCAGGTACCAACTCTGCTCATCACTATCCACGTGCTCTTGGACAAGGCATTTCATCTTCTGGGCTTCAGTTTCCCCATTTGTAAAATCAAAGCCCAGGCTGGGTAAACATTAAGGTTTATTCTAGTTCTGAAATGCTATGATGCTACATGTTCAGAATCCCCAAGAATTGTTTACAGCTGCACTGTCTAGCACAGAAACCATTAGTTCACATGTGGCTGTTCAAATTCAAACTTAATTAACTCAAATGAAACACAAGGAAAATTCACTTCCTCATTTGCACTAACCCCATTCAAGTGCTCTATAGCTACGTGTGACTAGGGGCCACTGGATTAGCACAGATATGGAACATTTCCATTACTACCAAAAGTTTAATGGGACAAATCTGGTCTAGAATGATATCTTAAATATCATAGCTGTCCTACCGTGTTTCCCCAAAAATAAGACCTAGCTGGATAATCAGCTCTGATGTGTCTTTTGGAGCAAAAATTAATATAAGACCTGGTCTTATTTTACTATAATATAAGATCGGGTCTTTAATATAATATAATGCAATATAATATAATGTAATATACTAAATATAATATAATACCGGGTCTTATATTAATTTTTGCTCCAAAAGACAAGTTAGAGCTGATTGTCCGGCTAGGTCTTATTTTCAGGAAAATAGGGTAGTGATGTACCAACCAGTCCAATTACCTTTAATTAAACATATTACTCTCATTTCGTTGCCAGTGTTAATACTCATAATTCATACATTCCAAATGCAATGTGTACATTTTTAATGACAGTTACTTATAAATGCTCCTCTTTTCTTTTCTTTTTTTTTTGAAAAAAAAAAATATATAGCAACAAATGTCATGAAAACAGCCCCAAAATAACCCAGGTCTTAAAGTATCCCATCTTAACCCAGTCTTCCATCCATGACTTACTTAAATGTCCTGTCTTTAAAGGAAAGGGTTGTATTAATCACACATAACAAGAGATGTCCAACAATGTTTACTACTAGGATATGTTATTGATGTATAGAGTAGGCTGAGAACTACTACAAAAAGTGCTCTTTGGCCATATTCCCTAAAATTTACCTTGTATTCTACTTATTTCTTCTTTATTTAAAATAATTGTTAGAATTCTTCATATCATACTTAAAAAGGTATCAAATAAAATTATCTGAATGTAAATTTTTAATTGCACATGCCAATATTAATTGTTACTAGTATTGACTTGTTTTCTTATAAAATTCCCAGTTCAGTAAAAGAAGCGTTTTTCTCTACTTTTCTCAAAGTTAATAGTATCTGAAAATTGTCTATAACTGAAAAATATCACTCATAACCAAACATCGCACTCATGCAGTTATCATGGGCTCACACTTCTCATGTAAGTCATTTTCTATAACCTTAAGTAAACTACACAGGCTTTCTAATTTTAAATTTGTTGTATGGTTCTGACACTGCCTGAAGGACATAATAACTCCCTGTCACACTCCATTAAAGCTTCTCCTTCATTGGGTTTCCCTCAACTTTTTAATTCTTGCTGTAGCTTAAGAATCTATACCCTTCAAATGTCTATATGATAATGTCAAGTGGAAAAAGCAACTAGGCAAAAATGACTTGGGCATAAAGGAAACTTAGAAAATGAAAATATTCAATTGAATAATGTGACGATAATTTTTTATGACTTTTACTTCATTAAAATTGCCATTTTTACTACAAATGTGCCTTCTTGCTATTAATTCTACATATTTACTTACACATATGTAATACACATATAAGATTAGTCATTACAACAGTGTCTATAGAAATGAAAGATTAGAAACTCAATGTCCACCAATAGGAAACTAGATAGACAAATTATGATATACCCATTTAATGGAATGATATGTAAATGTCTTTAAAAGCATGAGAATGCTTTCTAGTAATGCATTCCAAAGTAGCTTATTACTTTGTTGTCCATAATATAACATACTATAAACTCTATCAAGGTCCATCAACAGGTAACTAGATAAATAAATTATAGTACATCCATTCAGTGGAATAGTACACAATCGTGAAAATAAATGAGGCTACTCTACATATAAGGAAAGCTTTCCAAAATATATTAAGTGAAAAAAGCAAGATCAAAAACAATTTTTACGTTGTGTTAACTTTTGCATTATAAAAGGGAGGGTTGGAGTTATATTTTCTGTAAAGAAATTCCAGAAGAGTACATAAGAAACTAATAAAAATGATTATAATAAAGGAGGTAGAATTGGGTACATGAGAAACAGGGGAGAGAGAAAAACTTTTCACAATATACCATTTTATATGTTTTGTTGTGATACATGTTGTGAATGTATTACCTATTCAAAAAGATTTTAATATATATTTTCATTATCATTGTTCTAATGTTTGTTTCATCAGTGGATTTAAAGAGAGTCCCTGATGTATTATTCTCAGGTCTTTCTCTTGCCACATTCCCTTTCTGTATTCTATCCTTCCCTCTTCTTTGTTAAAATGGCTCACAAAGACCCAGCTGAGGACCACAGCTGAGGCAGAGTACTTTGGAATGGAGTTGCTATTGATCCCGTTTGAAATCGAACAGGACATGATGCTAAACAGTGAAATAATCTGGGGGACATGTTTGCCTGGAAATGAAAGCTAGGATGTGTGGGCTGGGTAATGGCCAAAAAGTGGAATGATATGGAATTAAGTTTATGTGCTTCTTGATAACATTTTAAAAGTTTAATTATCAGAAAGTTTAACGAAAATGTTCTCATTCTTAAATGAGGTAATAATTATCAATCACTCTCTGAAGAACTAATTAATTTTTATTTCACTAGCTTAGACAGATTCTAAGAAAATGGGAAAGTAATTGAAATTTCCTTTTTAATACTAAACCAACTTTTCAACTGTTTAAGTTATTAATCTATATTTGGAAATCTACAATCATCTGAGGTCTTGTACAGCCTTTCATTTACTAAAAATTAATTCACACAAAAAGCAGCAATGTTTAAATTTGGTGTTCAAAAGTCCCTCTCAGCAAAAGGTATTAAAATGTCAACCTCATTTAAATGAGACATTATTGACCCCCATTAGTAGGACACGTGCTTGGCTTGGCTTTCTCTAATGGTGGTGATGGATTTGCTCTTGTCCATCTACACACTCCCGCCATGTCCTCTTATGACCTGGGGCAGACATATGCTAGACAGCTGGCTGGACCAGATCTGTGGCCACTGAACAAAGCAAACCTTGCTGGCCCTCACAAAGATTGAACCTGTGACCTTGCTCTCATTAGCTAATACCCTAACCACCTGAGGTAAATAGCCACACTGAAAAAAAAGTATAAATTGAACTCTGTGTAAATAAATATCTGTGTGTGGACGTCAAAGCCAAGTATAAAATAATATATAACAATGGGCATAAAGCTGGTGCTTAGGTATTAAAAGAGGATGTTATCAGTTATATATCTTGTATATCTTGCATCCCATGCCCAGTGGCATTTGCCAGGCTGAGAACCAAAAATTATTACCTTAAAAGGCATTTTATTTCCCTTCTGTACCACAATTTAATATGGTACCAACCCTGAAATAAAGAAATTGGCCATTGACATTAATAATTAACTAGCATGTATCAGGAGATCCCAGCAATAGATTCTACATCTCGTTTGATCTGTATTCTACTGAGCCCTGGGCTAAAAGGAGAAGTAGAGATAAGAGATAGAGGTGAGAGCAAGACCCAAGAATTTGTCACTAGAAACTATAGAAGCTGTTTATCCAAGAAAAGCTTCTTTAAAAAAAATCTGTGCTCAGTCAGTCATTCTACAACTATTGGTTGAACATCCATGTTTTTTGTTAGGGTGGGGGTTGTTTCTTTGTTTTTGTCACAGGATCTCTGGTTACAGAAATTACTAACAGGAAGGGGACTTCCACTCCACTCAATGATGGAGAAAGTCACTAATGTCTAGATTCTTAAGTTTCTCCTTAGCCCTGAATAGGCAGTTATTCTGGTGCCAACATTCTAAGGGTCACCACGACTGCAGTCCCAATGTAATATTCATTAAGCATAGAAAACCCCAGATTAGATGAGAATTGTAACAACAAGGGCAATATGAGCAGTTTCAGTGCCAAGGTTTTATTTCAAAGGATGAGATGAAGTTCCACCCATAAGCCCTTCCTCCTCACTCATTCAGACGGACTCCCCATCATAGGAATGAGTGACAACAAGTTCTTGGTCAACAGAATTGTAGGTACATTAAGTCCCAACCATTAGGAGACAACATCTAATCTCATATCTTGGGTCAGAATTAATATATTCCAGTTAACCATCCAAAACTACCACTTTCAAGTTCCTCCTTTCTTGAAAGATATAATTTTCCTCAACATAAAGTTCCAGTTCTTTACTTGACATCCAACAGAAATTCATGGCTAAGTCTCCTTTGTGTTTGTATCCCCGTGCCTGGCAGAGAGCTTCCCACATATAAGGAGCTCAATAAATTATTGAATAAGGAAACAAGTGAATGACTGACTCTGCTCCTAATTTATCATCCCACATTATTTCACTCCACTTATTTTACTTAATTCTTCACTCAATAGTCTTGCCCTATTGTAAGGAGACATGGCCAGCTCTCTCCTTACTCCCTGCTTGTTCAGGATTTTCTCTCCAACTCAGGGTATTAACATGTATTAAATGCTTATTATATATCACATTATATGTGTTATCTCATTTAATCCTGAAAAATAATAAAGGAATCACTATTGTACCCATTTTCCACAGGATGCTCAGAAAAGCTGAGTAACCTCCTAAGATTCCACAACTGGAGAGCAATGGAACCAAGATTTCAATCCAGATCTGTATGGCTCCAAAATGAAACTGTCCTCCTCAACAGGATATTTTTCTGCCTTCATGTACCCAAATTCTGCCTTTCCAAAATTGGTCTGTCTCTCAAGGTTTAGGGCAAGCTGTAAGGAGAGGAACTCTTTCTTGTTCGTCCCATAATGGTCTCTCATTCTTTTAACTTCGTGTTATTAATGCAATGTTTCAGGTAACGATCATGGACTACCTCAACACTCCATCTATTATTCCTTTCTATTTTTCCTTTTAACTTTTCATTAATTCATTCCTTCTCAGCCTAACTAAATTATAAGCTTAAAGTGCAGATTCTACATGGTATAATTTGCTGTATCCATTCAAAAGCATTGAAGACACTTCCACATGTGTTAAGCAATGAACAAACATGACTAACTAAAAATGACTAACTAATGTCAACACCTTCATCCTCCCACTAAGAATTTTTGTCCCAGTTCCCACTGTTATGAAGAAACACTTCTTAAAGTATTTATCTCCTAAGTTTGTCGTACTAAAGAAAAAACAGGAAAACTTGAAAATTAAATTATGTTTATAAAATATTTTAGTCTTTAATTATTACCTTTCTGGAGCATCTCTGCTTCTGAGACGTCCATACCAGTGTTAGTGAGATTATCTTAAGATTTTCCTTGTTCCCTTCAAATACCCTCACTTTCAGAGGTTAATTGCTTGGTTGTAAAAGTGCACACCAGAATGAAATTTAACGTATGAGTTCTCCATGTTCAGGTGAATATTCTTAGCGGTACTTTTTTTTTTTTTTTTTTTTTTTTTTTTCAAAAATAGAAAGCCATCTGTTTAACCAATTTGAATACATTCTTATAGAAGAATTTTAAAAAGGAATACAGAGGTTCATGGATTTTAAGTACTTTTGAGTATTTGTAAAACACATTATGACTTTGATGCTTGGAAAAAATATGAAGTGGTGCTTTCAGCTATAAATCAGCACCAGCAAATAAAGCTGAGCTAGAAGTGGAGATATCTTTAGGACAAAATTTTTTTGATCATCCAAAATGTTGATCATTTGTGGGCCATAGGAAAGAAAGATTTATTATTTTTGAATGGTTCAATTTTTAGTAAGATAAAGCACATATAATTTGAGAGAACATCAAACAGAATGTGGTTCTTATTAATATCACATAACTTTTCCTACAAAACTTTTCCTTTCTCCGGCCTAGCTCCCATTAGAACAAAACTAAACATGTTGACAGCTACAACTTGGGAGGTGTTAGGCCAATAGTCTCCCCTTTTGAGAAACTGGATCATTAATTCAATATCATGTTACTAGTTTTCTATAAACCAAATACATGGGGGCAGACTCTATTCTATAGGGTTTAGTCACACACAAGTCGAAAAAACCACAGAACACAGCTCCTAATCAGCTGGGCCTTCAACCACAGACTCACTCTATGCACATATGTCACTCCCATTATCATTAGTATGAATAAAAGTCTGACTTATTTTACGCATTCAAAAGAGGCTGGATCTCAGTGCTCATGGTTAGGTATATTCTCATAAAAATTATATTGTGTCATCACCAAATGTATTTACACATATCAGTATGTTTTAGAATACAATATTCTCCTCCGGAGTAGAATAAATCACTGTTTCCTGAACAGTTTGTGACTTTTTTTTAATCCTAATTATTCATATGAATCTAAAGTTAGCATTTTTGGGTTTTTTTTAGAATTTTTAAGAAAATCAATGAACTCTAGGATCTCAAGTTTGATTTATTCTAAGTTTTGCATTCAGTAGGCACACAATAAACATTTATCAAAAAATGAATGAATGAATCACCTGAACTTGGGAACCCAACTCATAATCACAAAGGGGTGTGCCCTAGAGGAGACCCCCAGATGGAATTCAAGATAAAAATCTCAAAAGCTAGGCTCAGATTTACCTTATATAGTTGATTACACTTAATTCTGAGTTTCAATCCTAGGAGGAATAGTCTTTAGGTTTCCAAAAAATCCAGACAGAAGTGGTTTGGCAGAGGTCAAAGATAATAGATATTACTATATCTTTAGAAGAACTAGCTTGAACCTTCCTTTGTATAGAAGACTAGAGCCCTTGGAGCTATCTCCTCATTCTCCTCTGGAGGCCTACCCTGAGTTGGTGAACCCAGAGTCATATTCCAGAGTTAATGACTATACATCAAGATGAAGCAAAATGAGTTAACATCAATGCATCCCACCCCTACTGCCGCTGTTATTGGCACAGTTATATCCAGGTTGGGAACCTGCCCACCTAGCCTGTGACCTGAGACACACATCGAAGTACAATAAAGGAGGCTGACATTGAGTGCACATTTAACTGAGCCGACTTTTACCCACTTGGATGGGGAGCAGACAGAAGAAGACAACAAAGACTGTGGGAAGGAGTCAGGCTACTTATTTTTATTAAGGAGCCTACATCAAAATCAACGTGAGGCGTTCCAGTCAAGACGATGGAGTAGATAACCTCTGTGCTCACCTTCTGTCACAACCACATCAAAATTGCAACTAAACTATGAAACGACCATCACTGAGAATCGCCTGAAATCTTGCTAAACCAGAGCCCTACAATTAAGGACATACAGAAGAAGCCACCTCGAGACAGGTAGGAGGGACAGAGACGCAGAATGGTCAGGTCGCATACCCACGTGTGACCATTAAAAATCGGCTGTGGAGGTCCCCACACCCTGACGGAGGACCGAGATGTCCCAGCCCCTCCCCAGCCCAGTGCCAGGGAGAGAAGTCCCATAATTTCTGGTTGTGAAAACAAGCGGAGACTGTGGCTGAGTGAGATGGAGGGCGTCTGGAGTCCTACATTCCTCTTAAAGGGACCACATTGGACTGACTCACCGACGGAATCATTGGTCTGAGTTCTAATGCTGGAGAGGCAGCAGGGACATATAGGGTGGAACTGAGTTGTCTGGATTCAGGACAAGGGCTGGAGGGGCAGTTTTCTCCTGGTCAGAGGAGCTGGCGGAAGCCATTGTTTCTTTGTTGAGCCTACCCCCTTCCCAGTATGCAGACACAGGTGGCCACCATATCTGAGTCTCCATCAAGCTGGCTAACTGCGTTCATTTGCCACACCCTGGTGATTCTGAGACCCCACCCTGCCCTGCCCAACTTTTGGGCACACCCAAGCCACTTCCAGGGGCTTTTTCATACAAACTGCCTGCCTTGGCTCATGCTGCAGACATTCCTAGGACTTCTCAAAGGTTTGCAGAATGCAGATAAGTATCATCTGGCTTGAGCATATCCCATATCTCTGGCTGAGCAGCCCTAAGTTCACTGGCCTTGGTTCATGGCTTGATCTCTTGAGGCACTTCCAAGCATAGTGCAGGTGGCAGCCATCTGTGGATTGCTTTGTGGCTCTTGCTATGGCCCCGGGAGGGGCACAAGCTGCAGCTGAACTTGACCTGTAGCAGGTCCCTCCCAGGTGGTCCTGGTGCTCGTGTGCCCAGTGACCAGCATTGAAATGAGCTGAAGCACCACCCAGCTGCCTCCAAGGATGATACACCCAAGGGGTGGATTGGGCAGGCACCTGAGCCCTGCTGAGGCAGATCCTACTCTGTAGGATCAGCCCCTACACCACAACTCCTCTACTGTAGTCACAGTCATTCCTCACAAACAATGAGTCAGAGAGTAAATCCCTCCCATTGATGTGCAAATAGCAACCAAGGCACAACTATAAGAGGAGGGTACACACAACTCACACAAAGGGCACACCTGGAGTATGCAGCTCAGGTGGCCAGGAAGAATGTGTCACTGAGCCCCACAGCACACCTACTACATAAGGCCACTCTAGTAAGACCAGAAGACACAGCAGCCCTACTTAATACATAGAAACAAACACAGGGAGGCAGCCAAAATGGGGAGACAAAGAAACATGTCCCAAATAAAAGAACAGAACAAAGCTCCAGAAAAAGAACTAAGCAAAATGGAGATAAGCAATCTACCAGATGCAGAGTTCCAAATGCTGGTTATAAGGATGCTCAATGATCTCAGGGAGAACTTCAACAAAAAGGTAGGAAACAAAAATGGAGATAGAAAACATTAAAAAGAACAAGTCAGAAATAAAGAATACAATAACTAAAACGAAGAATTCATTACAGGAATCAACAATAGATTAGATGAAGCAGAGGGTTGAATCAGTGATTTAGAAGATAATGTAGCAGAAAACACAGAACAGTGAAAAGAAAAAAGAATCCAAATAAATGAGGAGAGTTTAAGGGGCCTCTGGGACAACATCAAGCATACCAACATTCACATTATAGTGGTACTAGAAGGAGAAGAGGGAGAGAGAGCAAAGAATTGAAAACCTATTTGAAGAAAAAAAATGACAGAAAACTTCCGTAACCTGGAAAAGGAAATAGATATACAAGCCCAGGAAGAACAGAGTCCCAAACAATATGAACCCAAAGAGGTCAACACCAAACCACATCATAATTAAAATGACAAAGGTTAACAACGAAGAGAGAATCATAAAAGCAGCAAGACAAAAGCAGCTAATTACCTACAAGGGAGTTCCCATAAGACTATCAGCCGATTTCTCACCGGAAACTTTGGAGACCAGAAGGGATTGGCAGGAAATATTCAAAGTGATGAAAAGCAAGGACCTACAAGCAAGATTACTCTACTCAGCAAAGCTATCATCTAGAATCGAAGGACAGATATAGAGCTTCCCAGACAAGAAAAAGCTAAAGGAGTTCATCACCACTAAATCAGTATTACAAAGAATCTTAGAGGGACTTCTTTAAGGCATTTGATTCTTTTTCTGGAATGACCATCAGAGCTGTCATCGTATTACAATTGATACCCTGAATGTCATCAAAAGGTCTTCCTTTCAACATTTCCTTTATCTTCAGGTAAAGAAAGAAGTCATTGGGGGCCAGATCAGGTGAGTAGGAAGGGTGTTCCAACACAGTTATTTGTTTACTGGCTAAAAACTCCCTCATAGACAGTGCCATGTGAGCTGGTACATTGTCGTGATGCGGGAGCCATGAATTGTTGGTTCAGGTCGTCTAACTTTTTCATGCAGCCTTTTCAGCACTTCCAAATAGTAAACTTGGTTAAGTGTTTGTCAAGTTGGTACAAATTCATAATGAATAATCCCTCTGATATCAAAAAAGTTTAGCAATATCATTGCAACAAGTCCATGAACTTAATTGTCAGACCTCATATGTGCCAGCATTATTATTATTATTATTATTATTACCTCTAATTCCTGGTGTAGGATAGAGCAGGGCCTTGACCAATTTCTAGCATTTCATTCTATCCTAGAAGTTCTCATCGCCCTGTGAGAATGCTCACCCCTGCAATAAATCATCCTCCTTTTGTCCATGAGAAGACAAAGCTCACCACTCAATAAAATGAATTCTCCAAATGGCCTAATGTCTTGCAATGCTTAAAAAGATCCTCCAGAGTGAGAAGTTTATCTCGACACTTGTCCTTAAGCATAAATAAATAAATAAATAAATAAATAAATAAATAAATAAATAATTGTGTCCACGTTACTACCCGAGGACCATTGATATATTTTTAAGGTCCATTGATATTGAATATAAAAAAAATAACTTGCCCACATGTGCATAATTTGCACAAAATGTCATCACTGCAATTTTGACAGGTACAAGGAGACTCCCAATATTGCTAATTGTTCACTGGGCTTAACCTCAGACAAGGATTCAGCTCAAGGCTATATAGGATTTCATCATTTCCATTTACACTGCCCCTGCAGCAATTCTCTGAGGGGTTTATGATTATCTAGAATAACCTGAGTGCCTGGATGTGTGCATGTGGGTCAATGCAGAGGGTTGTGTGAGGGGAACAGGAAGGGGAACATCTTAAAACAAAACAGCTGCATCAGAAATGGTCAAGGCTTGGGCGCAATATGATAGCTGCTATTAAACTCCACTTTGAGCTTCTCCTAGCTTTGATGATTTCTTTCTTCCTCTCAAAAGTTTATCATTCTTTTCCTGACCTCAACTCAACCTCATAAAAGCCCAATTTGTGTTTTGGTTCATATTAAAGTTTTTGTTATATTGTTGTTAGCTTTGGGATTTTAATTGTTTTTGTTTTTTGTTTTTAATTTGTCTATTTGGACTGAGAAAACTATAAGGTGGGGCGGACCAATCATGCTAAATTCTCCTAAATAGACATGGAACTAGGAATTTTTGTTTCCCAGTGTTCACCTGTTTTACAGCCCCTGCCCTCCATGGCACTTCCTCCTGGTAAGCAGCTGGAAATGCCCATGTGTGCTGCAAATTTTTTTCAGGCTGTGTGGTACCAATAACCTTTCCTGACATCTCTCATTCCACTGTGAGCTAGTTGAGTTAAAAGGTTCCATGTCAACATCTGACAATGACATCCTTGAATAAAATTTGTTATGCACTACTTGAAGACAATAAGAGCTTAAATACATTGTTAGAATAAAAAAAAAATCTTCATTCTGACATAAGAAGTTAGTGCACGTTAAGTTCCTTGGCAAAGATGTGTTATAGTAACACAAACAGTAGTAGAATTGGAAAGATTATAAAGAAGCAGTTTTAGGGCCTTCTAACCCTACTATGAGGGAAATCATTTAAATGAACTATAAATAATGTTCCCTAGATTAGCGTACCTTAATCCCACCATTGTATTTAGCATAATCTTTTCTTAAGGTGATAATTAATAAGTCATCACTTAAGGACTATTTAATGATACTGAAAGGAAGCCTAGACTGAAGGCAATGAGATTTTTCCAGCTCCCAACGACCACCTGGCATTCATCTCAACTCTGATTCTGTGTTTCAAATCAGCCACTCAAAGATACTATTTGCTGTCAGCAAGTCCCCTGATTTATATAATCCTTCCCCAAAATATGTCCTAAAATTCTCACAATTTAACCCCTATTTGTCATGACGGCAGCTCCTCTGCCATGACTAAATCACTCTCCGGTGCTGTCAGGTGTTGTCACAGGCTCCATGACTGTGCCAATGGCCTGGAAAAGTGAGACCAATCCTCTGTAATATTGCTGTGATTTTATCTTCGCGACAAACTACCAATAGATTTGTTTAATTATACTTGTTATCCAAGCATACTGCAAGAGCATGGTACTGTGTGGAGATTCTATAACTTTATCTTTCTCATTTTAAGAATGACATTACTAATTCTATCTACTATATGCACCCTAGATGTTTATTTTTTTAGATTAGACACTACAGTATGGGGAAATATGGTTTCAAATAGAATAAGGGGAAAAAAGAAGGAAAAAGAGAAAAGAAGGATAATAAAATATCTTCCCTGGTTGACTTTAAAAACAGATTGTGGGTTGAAGAGAGTAAAGGGAGTCAAATATATGGTGATGGAAAGAGGCAAAACTTTGGGTGATGAACATACAATGCAATATGCAGGTGATGTATTATTATATTGTACATTTGAAACTTATATAATCTTACAAGCCAATGTCACCCCCAATAAATGTAACAAAAATAAAGAATAAAAAATAAAAACAGATTGTGACAATCAGATTCAATGTAATCTAGTTTTATCTTCGAATGTATAAAGCAGTCAGCTGATGGATTTTTTAAATCCCTGTGCTTTGCAAAGCAGAAGTCCTATGACAGAGAAGTGGCATTCTTTTCTTCCCCCAAATAGCAGTAAGTAAGCATTACAATCCATAATAAAAATTAGAAGGAAAAAATTCAGAAGAGTTTGAAGGGTATGCTGAAAATCATTCTTAAAGTTTACGACTTATTGTTTTGTGCACCTGAAATTAATTTTAAAAATTATAAAAACAAAAAAAACAAACAAAAAACAGTTTATGACTCCTATTCTCAATCATACCCTTCCTCTATTTTCAGGTCAGTTCTGGAAGTCACTGAAGTTCAGTCAACTTTTTTATTAAGCTTTTTTCTTTTTTTTTTTTTGTAATTGTAGATTCTCATGCAGTTATAAGAAATAACAGAGATACCATGAGCCCATTACCCAGTTTTCCCAATAGTAACATCTTGCAAAATTATAGTACAATATCACAACCAATATATTGACATTAATACAGTTAAAATACAGAACAGTTCCATCACCATAAGGATCTCGCTTGTTGCCCTTTTATAGCCACACTCACTTCCCTTCCACACCCATGGCTCCTTAACCTCTAATAACCACTAAAACTTTTCTCCATTTTGATAATTTTGTCATTTCAAGACTGATACATAAATGGAAGCATACAGTATGTATACTTTTGGGGGTTACTTTTTCACCCAGCATCATACTCTGGAGATTCATTCAGGTGGTTGTGCTTATCAGTAATTTATTCCTTTTTATTGCTGAATAGTATTTCATGGTACTCTGATTAACAGTGCATGCTTAACCATTCACAAAATAGTTAACAGTTTTTTTATCCATTGAAAGAGATCTGAGTTCTCGTTAGGGGCTATTATGAACAAAGCTGCAATAAGAATTCATACATGTTTCTGTGTTAAGTCTTCATCTTATCTGGATAAATACTCAGGAGTACAATTGCTGAGTCATAAGGTAATTGCATATTTGTTTCTTTAAGAAACTGTCAAGCTGTCTTTCAGACTGGCTATACAATGTCAAATGTGACATTCCCACCAGGAAACTGTGAGTGATCCAGTTTCTCCATATCCTCGACTGCATTTGGTGTTGTCATGGTTGATTTGTAGCCAAAGCCAGAGATCCAATTTGGGACAAAAACTGGCAGCAAGTCTTTCAAATTTAATATGCTTTGTTATTTTAACATTATTTTTTAAACATGTAAATTTTTACATTACAGGTGTAACCTGTCTCCCCTCAGTTCAGACAAATATGAACATAGTTTTAAAAGTGACTTAAGATGATGGAACAGAAACAGCATAATACAGCTTTCAGAAAAAAAGTTCAAATCCAGCTCTGTCACCTACTATGTGAACTTGGGCAATAATTTCATACCTCCAGTCAAAGCCATTGATGGTTCATCTCTTCCGTCTTTAGAATGAACAGAATCAGACCTGCTTTTCCTGCCTTAGGGAGATAATGAGTTCAAATGAAAGAAATCTATGAAGGTGATTTGTAAACAGTGAGAGTGACTCAACCACGTGGCAAGTAGAGTAAGACAAGTTATAGAAAACAAAGTCCAGTGCACCAAAGGGTCTCATTCATTCTGCCATTGAACGTCAAGGGATAGAAATGGCAGGAATCACAATAACTTGTGAGTCTAGCACAGTGGTGCCTCCAAAAACGGGGTGCAAGGAGACCATATTGGAAATTGTCTGTAAATTTGTTTTTATATAACCAATCAGAAACGAGTTCACCAGCATTCTCATTTGGTCCTAGTCAGCAGTTGGCTTGGGCACACAGGGTGTCCTCAGGGAAGGGGGTAGATCTCAACAACCAAGGGGCTGACAATGGCCCCCTCACAGGCTGACATGGACTGAGATGTCTTATGGTTTATCTGGCTCAGTTAGGGGAAAGTAGACTATAGGATCCAGTTTTAACTAAACTAACCTTCACCAAATGGACAAGGGACTTAAAAAGATTCCAGTAAAATACTTCAGATTAAAGATAATTCAAAGAATACAGGCATAAGCCATCAACAAGAAAATGGCAAAACTGAACTGCTCCCCCTCCTAGTTAAGAGCTTTCTTTAATCAGCTACAAAACAAGGCAGAAACATCACAACATAAATAGAACAGTAAATCAACCGAAGCATTGTTAAATGGCCAAGACTATTTGAAGTGTGTATTTGCATCCATGGCTGATGATGCTAAACCTCACCAAAAAAAGGTTTAAACCTATTGTTTAATTCTCTTTTATCATACCCTTTTTAAGTTTATTTTTGCATGAGTCTGTAATGTACATAATACATCAGTCAAGTAGTGTAGATGTATAATTTGCATATACATACACTTAAAATATTTTACTGTTGGGGTGTGCAGTTAAAACTATAGGGAGACTTCATTCATTGAACCTCAGTTCAACATCTGAACCGAGGGGAAACAGAGCTATAAAGCTGAACAGAAACAATGCTTCTAAGTGGTGCTGGGAATGGATTAAGAGGAAGCATGTATATTAGAATATATAAGGATCAACTGGAGAGATGTGGAGGAAAGGAATTAGCATTTATTGAGCACTGATTTTATCCTATGCTCTTGACACACATTATTCCTTTAACCTAGTTCTTTATTTGGAAGGGTAGATTTTACATATAAGAAAACTGAGGTTCAGTGGTGTTACGTAATTTGTTTAAAGTACACAGGTTTTAAGTTGCGATGTTTAAGTTCAAAAGGAGATGATACTAAAAAAAATTTTTTTTCATAGTCTGCTGTGTTGCTTGCCCTATCCTTAAAGTCTCATTGTATTTAAAGCTGCTTGATTGTAGAGAGCTTGGGCATTAAAACTCCCCTGAACCCCTGGGTGGTGGCTGTGGCCATATAAGCCACCCTCTCAGTAAGGATGAATCCCATCTGACACTTTGTATTAAGAAAAGAAAAAATGTGGACACCATTGACCTAGGACATTTCATTTCTTTAAAGTGTTATTTTCCCCAGTTTTGACCTTTGTGTCAGGCACCCACAGACTACACTACATGTAGAAAAGACGGCAGGAAGCTAGATTTCCTCTGCCAGTCTGGTGGGTTGCTATACTAGGACCATCCCTAAATACCTTTCCGGAACCTCTGAAGCCCGCCAGAAGCCATTGCCTTCCCTCTGTCATCCTGGAGGGCTGGATGCCAATGTAGACGCCCCCTGTAGATCTCCATAAGGTTCAGGGGCTGTCAACATCCCTACACTTACTTAGTGGCTCTCAGGAAGGTGACTAGCATGTCACTCTTAACCATGTAGAGCTATGCCAAAGAGAAGAGCTGGCCATTATTCAGCACTTACTCTATGCCAGACCTTCTCCTAAGAGCCTCATGTGAACCGGCTCACCAAATGTTCCTCATGATACTATGACAGAGTCTACAATTATCATCCATCTTTTACAGATGTGGCAAGCGAAGCGGAGAATGGTGAAATAATTTTCCCAAGACCACATGCTGATAAGTGTTCTAGTCAAGATTCAAAACTGTGCCGCCGACTCCAGACACTTGGCTCTTCCTCACTGCGATGCTGCGTTACATGCATAATAATGGTGTCATTTCTATGTATCATTATTAAGATGTCTTTACAACATACTCAAAATTAATTTTAAAAACTTGTCACATTCCAAACGTGGTTTTCCTGCACCGTGGAATCAAAATATTTACGAGAATACATCATTGATCTTATAATAAACATCAAAATAAATTACAATTCCAGTTACAGGAATTATTTTTGCAAACAAACTTGGAAAAATTCTTCTTAATTCTTGAAACAACTGCTTTAAATTCTTACTGACATGAAGCAGGGCATGGATAATAATACAATAAAATGTATACGGTTTACTATTTAGCCAGATGGATCTGAGGTTGTAAGTTAAAACTCCTATAATCCAAGGCAATGAGAAAAATTCAGTGCACAATCCAGTTATTGCCACATATTCAGACAGCTAACAATGAGAACAAAAAACACAGAGACAGCTGAGTGAACTCTTCAATCATTAGTGTAGCTATGTTATACCATGTAATGGTAAGGTATTTGAGGAGAGTAAAGCCCAATGAGTTGCAGCCACTCTTAATTCTGTGACTTTTTAATAAAATACAGCAAGTGGAAATTTTGGGGGGAGCAGTGGAGAAATAGCAATTTCAATAGAGAAATGCTTCTTGGACAAGTTCCCCTACATGATTGCGTGTTCTGACCTGTGTAAGTTGAGGACCCTTGAGTTTCTCTTCTCAGATGTCCTCATTACAAATACCAAGGTCATGATTTTTAAAAACATGATAATTTACAAGCACAGCCCACACCACACAGACTCAAATGTCACTTTGCTACCCTGACTATTTTATCTTCGCTGAATCACCACATTGTTCTCTACAAAAACGTCATTAAAGATCACTCTGTCTGAAAAAAGAAATATTCGGTATTCAAACAGCTAAGTCTTTAACAGCCCCAATATTACATATATATATATATATATATATATATATATATATATATATATATATATATATATATATATATATATATCCATATGTATTTTGTAATAAAGCACAAATAGTCACTTGATTAGGTTCTGTAATTTTATTTCTGACATTATCTTTACTTGAATAGCACAAGATGCAAAGAACTTAGCAATGATTGGAAAAGCAGAAAGAATTCCTAGGAATGTAAGGAGGCAGTTTCTTGCTGTACTGATCCCAGATTCATAACCAGTTGCCTGGTTTCTTCCTAAAAAGGTGTTTTTCACCTTTCTCTCAGCAAGTTGGAGTTTATGGAAATCATCTCATGAGTATACTTTATTATTCTAATTTAACACAAGTTTGAAAAAATGTAATGCTTTTTACACCAATTGTTACAACATGCATTCATTTAGAAAAAGCAATGGTATAGTGAATTATACCAAGGTCCCTATATTTTCATCCAATATGGAAAATCAAGGTAGCTAGTATTTTCTCATATACAAAAACTTACACCTATTTCCTTGATTGGGCTTCTTTCCCCAGTGGAAAATCTATTTTAAAAATCACTGAATTGGAGAAAACAAAAATCAATCTATTTGGTGATGGATCCAACTCATCACTCTCCTGTTTATAGACAAAGAGCCAGACCCTGCCTAAGGAAACTTCCTTTTTCAGATTGTATCTCTAATTTTATATTTTGCATCTCTCTTGAAGCCTCATTTCATACCTGTGGTTAGAAAAAGCACCTGCTCCTTTTCTCTGATTTTGCATTTTAACAGAATTTTTTAGATGGACCACAAGCAATCTCATAGAAAAGCTCCAACGTCTGGGAGATTCTGCAGAGTAGGCAGCCTGTCCAATGCACTGTCCACTTGTCACCCGGCACAAATAGGGAATCCTATTACCTACAAAGGTATTAGGAAAGTGCTCCCAGCTGAAAGCATTTACCCAATTCCAATTGTTATTTGGAAGTCTAAAATACTAAGGGTGGTACTGTTCCAGGAGCTACTGTTTAAAACAATGCAATGCCTGTTTCGAGGGGAAAATCAAAACTTGAAAATCTGAGTTGGCTTTAAAAATAATAACTGTGCATCCAAAAAAGAATTCTTAAAGAAACATTTGTATGCCAGCCACATGTTTTTAATTTTTATAACATTGGCTTACCTTAATAAATACGTAGACCCTAATAATTGTTCTCTCTATTTTGATATTTTTGTATATTTTTCTATTTTAGTGAGTTTACAAAGAGGCTAATGAATAACAATGTAGGAAAAAATATGTATCTGCCAGTACCGAGTTGCTGTGGTTTATAGTCATTGCAAATGCTGTTTTGAAAAAAAAATCTGCTAAAAAGTAATTGAAAACTGCTCTGATTTTAAAAGAAATGAATGTGGCCATATCCTTATAGGATGTCAGATAAAAAGTAATCATGTTCCCTCTATAATTGTGTTTGTTGGCATTTATGTAAGAATTATAATGCTTTAAGGTTATTTTCATAGTTGTTCACTTAATGTGGGATTACCATCAAAATCTTCGTAATTATCTGAGATCACCCATTTGAAAGCGGTGTAGTAAAATATGTTAGTGGTTAAGACACTCTAGCAGTTTTAATACTAAACAGATTAACGCACATGAAACTAATATTATAATTTGTGCATTGAATAATATGCCAGACCAATTTTTTTTTTTTTTGGTGAAGAGAGACTTTTTATGAAATGGTACCCTTTCCAGCTACTGCTTCCTATTTCTTCAAATACTAAAGCAATCAGCTGGAAAACTCCATGGGAGATATACATGGGTATGCATGACTTACGGACTTGAAATACTATTCTGTGGATTTGTCATCGCACAAATTTCAGAAATTATCATTTCTGAGGTTTTGTAAATAAACTTTAAATAAACTTGAGAACCAAAATATGGCAATAGGAAGGTGATTTGGAAAAATAAGGTACAGTCCACGTGGGATTAGGAACAACAACAAAAAAAATTGAAGCATAAAAGAGATTGCTAGTTGACAAGAACAGCTATAAATTTATTTTATAACCACCAGCAAACAATTGTAGGTCCATTTTTAAATAATAAAAAACATATTTTAATATGTACCCCAGAGTCTTAAAAAACTATTTCTCCACCTCAACTTCCCTCCTCTTTCAAAAGTCGATAGGAGGAAGATGGGTAGTCATTTAGAAAGGAATATGAAATTATAAATTAATTACTTGAGTCATGCTCATCTTTCTTGAATCCACGTGAAAACAGACTTCATATCCCAGACCTAATTGTTTCATAATCCTTGTTACATTCGGCTCATGGGTCAGGGTGGGGTGTGAAATCTTGGAAACTAAATTGAATGTCACAAACGTGGGTGCCTCCCCCCAGACATGGAGAATGTGTGTTAAAAGACAGTATCTGTATAACTTCAGCTGTGCCTGAAAGGAGGGTGGGGGTGTTGAGGATTTAAATCATGTTGTTTCCACTTATGCAGAGAGAATCCATAAAAAGAGATTTATTATCATATTTTCTTTTTTGAAATGTAGTATTTGTTTTTGACTTTAAAAGTGCTCCTCAATATAGAGCAGAGTAAATATTACATTTTTTGTTAAACAGCCGCCAAGATTTAATTGTCTGTGAAATGTAAGGCTTAGGACCTGATTTGAGTTAACTACTGTTCTGCTGAAACAAACTCGTCTGGCCTGCGCGGGGACCGAACGCACCCAAGCCGCTGATTTATTTGCACCGAAAGCCGTCCCGCAAGAATTAGAGGGCTGGGCAGCCACACGCCTGCAGGAGCCCATCCAAAGGGCTTGGAGCTTCGTTCTTCCTGCCGCAGATTTAAAATGACTTTGTACAAAAAGTCAAGCAAGAATAAGCAGCTATGAAAAATACAACAAATCATGCTAGCAGTTTAACAGCGAGAGAAGGTGAAATCCAGGAACCGCTAACAAATACTGTCTTGGGGATAGAAGAGACGCGAGAGGGAAGAGGGGAGAGAGGAAACAGGACACAACAGGATTGCCACATGTGTCTTGCTCATTTTATTGTTATCGTATATATATACCTCGGTGGCTCGGTCGAAAACCTGAAGAGTCCGTCTCTTTTAACAGTGTTCTGCGCGCCCTTTGCACGCGGGTTAGGCAAGGTTCAGCCGCCAGCGTCCCCTCGCGTCCCCCCACCCTTGCGCCAACCCCTTCTCCCTGCAGTGGCCCAGGGTGCGGAGGAGAAAGCGGGAGGCTGCAAATTTGCCCCGGTGGCACCGCAGCCACAAGCCAACCCGTAATTGCAAAGCAAACAAGGCTGAAATATTGGGATTGGTCTCAGTCGTGACAAGATCTACGCTTTTGCCGCCAATTTGTTTGTGCAGCTCTATTTAAAGGCACTTGATTGAGGAAATGTTGAAAATAGCGGTGAGGGTTTCCCTAATGAGACCTCGGGAGGGAAGCGGTGGCCTTCGCGAGGCGCACCGGGCGCGGGCGGGGGGAGGGGCGCTGTTAACCCCTTCCTGCCCGCGTCCAGCGAAAAGTCCTAGGAGACGAGCCGGGGGAAGATAGGTGTCCCTCCCGCCTTGAAGCAGTGACCGCCTTGGGCCTGAGCGGCGGAGAACCCGCCTCGCTGGTTGAATTCTCAAAACGAGAATTCAGCCGGGAGGGAGAGGGAGACCCGGCAGCCAACGCAGTGGCTGGAGGGCCCGCGGCCTAAATCCGGAGCGGCGGCCCTGGCTGCGCCCCTTGTGCCCCAATATTCCCAGGCTGTGGCCGCAGCGCCGCATCTCATTCTCCCGCACAGTCCTGCGAGGACTGAGGCCTTGCGATTCCCGCGGGAATGCGGTGGTGCCCACGACGTGGGCCGATCGCTGTCGGGCTGCGTCTTCAGGCGGCTGGAAGGGAGAGCAAGAAACCGAAGAGGCTGGAGAGAAAAATAAATAAATATTTATTGAGTGCAGCTTGATTTCATTTCATCTGCCCTAAACACCCTCGAGGTCGGGGTCATTACTCCGTTGTTCAGATGGAGAGACACCGAGGAGCTTGTCCGAGGGGAGCCAAGGGTCCGCCCTGCCTGGCTCTGACTCCGAAGCTCAGGATGTCTTAGGGAGTGAGTACCCAGCGAGGCCGGGCAGGGGCTCCCACTCTCGGATCCAACACTGGCTGACGCAGACCCAATGCCAGCGTAATTGATGGGAGGACGTCTTCCTTGGTTCTCCCATGGTCTTGAGGCAGGAGAGAAAAGGGAAGCAATACCTGGAAAGGCTTTCTGGGGGAGGTGGCATTTCAGCTGGGCCTAGAAGAAACACAGAAGTATGGATTTTTTAACATGGGAGAGAAATGGGTTGTTTGTCAGCTATGCTGGCAAGTCAAGGGATGCCAGACCAATAGTTGGGGGCAATGTGGGGGTCACACTTTCACCACCTGCTGCCACCTTCTGCCTGCCCCTCTAACTTAAAGAACTGTGAGTTGGTTGCTCAAGCCCTGAGCCAAAGTTCCAGTCTCTCTTAAGACAGAAAACCTAGGGCTTTGGGACAATACCAGTGGCTAGACTTGGACCCTTACGAAGCCCTGGACCTGGGCTAAAGGGACCATCAAGGGCAGGGGCAGGAAAATGGCACTGGGGGCGCTCTCACCAGAACTCCTATTAGAGCCACACATTCCAGCACCTTCCCAGACAGATCTGGTCAGAGATGTACCTTGGCCAATCTGAAGTTTGTCTTTTTAGAGTCAAAGGCAGTTGTAGACTGGAAGAAGGAAGACCCCTGTGGAGGGTGGGGGGAGAGGCAGGGGAGGCCTGGTTTTGGTTGTACTTTCCCCAAGAATGATCTGCGCTTTCTGTCAGCAAAACAAAAAAGCGTCAGTCACACCGATTTAGTGAAGCCTCCAAATGTGTTCTGAATGGAATTCTGCTTTTCTTGTATGCAACCAATTCCTCCATTTGAAGTTAAATGCCGTGCAAGCAGAATGCAATTCCATTTTTTGTTCCTCGAGGTTTTGGCCTGTGTTAACTGAAGTGGGCACTCACACAAGTATTAAAAAGAAAACCATTCTCTTCTGGAAAATGGAACAAAGTTGCACCTCTCCAATCAGGGGGCAGATATATAATCTGTAACAACAAATTAGCCTCCCAATGCTGCGCATTTCCAGCAAGCATCCTGCCTTCTCTGTTTATATTACAACTTTTCTGCCTGCAATTATTTTTATTTTAATTTTCTGTCACTTTAACAGAAACCAGAGCCTTTTCTTTTCATGTTTTGTACACAACATGTTCATTTTGATAAGATGTTCTTTCCTATCCTCTTTTAGCTTGCCTTTCCTTGTTTAGAGTTCTGTATCAGGAGTTTCTAATATGTCCCCCTCTCTCTCTCTCTTTTTTTTTTAAGAACTTGTCCCTGTCTTGCTTTATTTGTTTGTGTGAAATTTAGTTTGAAAGGAGATCAGAGAGAGCAGGAGGGGTTTGTAATAAGAGAATGACCGAATGACCCAAAGGCTGATTATCTATCATTAACTGGAGACTCGGTGTACCCAAATTACCAGGGAGACCTCAGTCTGCCGGATCCTTACCCGGCCAGAAAGGCAAGTGTGGAATGCACACACTGAATCAGGCTTGTGACATTGCAAATGAAGACACTCTGCTCACACATTTTCTTAAGGAGGTTTCCTTCAAAACTCAACTCGGGTTCAGTGGGCAAATTTATCAGATTCTGACACGTTGTATACAGGTAAAAATCTCTGCTGAAAGACGAACTTTCACATTTCTGTGACTAACTTTTTTGTGTTGTTTCGTTAGAAGTAAAATTGCAGTTAATTGTCTAAGCTCCAGAGAATATTGAGAAATCAAGCCAAGCTGCTTTTGATCTGCTCACACTGCTAAACCCAAGCCTTGTAAAAATCGAGGTTTGCCATTAATATTGACAATAAAAGTGTTTCTTTTTGTTAACCTGAAACCTAACCATCCTGGCTCAAGTCCCTTGTCTAGAAGCAAAGGCCCTGGAAGAAAGTAGAAAAGGTTTGGAAGAAACTGCCAGGGCTAAAGCAATCCATCTATGTGAATTTGCAAAGGAGGCTTCAGAACAGGGCTTCCAGGATTGTGAGCAGCACTGCAGTTGGAACAGGCAATGGCCGGGGCCTCAAGTCACAAACAAACCCTCCATCACATAGTGGTTTGTCCAAAGCCCCACATTTTAAGTTGCCATTTGCTTCCACATTTTATTCTGAACCCCAGACTGTCCTGCAGACTTGTTGAAGTCTAACATAGCATGTGTGCAAAATTACAATCACGTCCTCATCTGAATGTTGACTGATTCCCTCCAAACTTGGAAGAAAATATTGCTAGTGTTTATGTAATTTGCTGGAAACAGGAATGTGGATGAGTAGCTAGCATAAATCCTGTGGGGGGTGTTTCCTTATGCCACGTTTGCTCTAAACTTTGTATTTTACTACTAAGTAGCAAAGATCAGATTTACTGTACCTCTTAGGACCCATATAATAACATTAAGAACACCTCCCATGTATACCTCTTGCTGTCTCTTGTGATGCTCTTTCACCTGCAGTATTTTTTGCTCCCTTTAGTCTGAATAATGTTACATGTCAATAATATCTCAATTTTAAAAAACATATTTTTTCTTAAAGAAGTTAGGCTGAACCAGTATCTTCACCAGTTTCGGGTTCAGTGACATCAAAAACCTTGTAAACCCAAAGATTGCTGGAGAGCAAATTAGAAGACAGGGGAGGAGGGGAGGGAGTGAGGGGAAGAGAAAGGGAGAGAGAAAAGTAAAATGGGTGGGGGTAGGTTGCAGGCACCAAGAAAGTCCCAATTTTCTCCACTGACTTAAATGTGTCCTAATCATAACTGGACTGAAGAGGTCATAAGCGATAAGCCTTTCCATAGCCATCTTTGCAGCTGGGTCAGCCCCTCCCTCGCCCCCCTCTCCACAGATCTGCTCTGGATGGGGAAGAGGAAGGTAGAGACCTCACTCACCAAACACCCTGCCTCATCCCAAAATCCAGAAAAGAAATTGCTCAAAAGAAATAAAGCCTCATAAGAGCTAAGGGCAGCTTTCCTAACCCTTTCTTTTGAAAGAACATAAAAGCCCAATCGAACTTGATTGTGCTTTGTAGATGTAAACTGTGAGCAACAACACATTTCTGGAGCCACTGTCACTTGCCATAGTTAACAACTATTTCCCAAAAGGAAAACAAGAAAGTGAGGGACTACAAAACCCCAGTTAGAGAGACCCTTGCCGCTACTCAGGCAATATACCTTGTTCTAGATGTCTTAACATTCTGGAATTAAGTGGTTAGCGTGTAAAAAGACTCAATCCCACCCTAGTACAGACAGGAATGCAAAGCCATCCAGGTGTCACAGGAAGCACTGTCCTTGGAGAAGGTGGGGCTGGAGTTACATCTTCAAGAACACATTGCTTTTTGTGCCACCTTCAGGGTTTAATGTTCTTCCTGGGGTTCTTAACACATCTGGGGTTCACTTTATATGAGTATTACAGACATTTAAGTGAAAACTCAGTCACTTCTACTGTGTTTGTTGGGAAAATAAGGTAAAACAAGATTTGAAAAATGACGAAGGGAATTGAGCCATAATTCCCATAAATATAAAATGTGTACTTATGGCCCTTTGGCTTGGTTCATTTCAGCTCCAGTGTATTTTGAATTCTCATGAGCAAAATACAAGATACAAACTTCCCTGCCTTTGAAATAATAAATACCTCAAAAAAAAATCTGTATTTTCCCTAAAAGCAGACTGGAGTTTTATATATATATATATATATATATATATATATATATATATATATATATATATATATGGTTTAAACCAGATTGATTTGAAAAGTAGTATCTCACAAGACCAAAAATGTTTGCAAGGGAGTGCTCAGCCTCTCCCAAGCTCTTTGAATCTTTTCCAGGGGAAGGGAGTGAAGGAAAAGAGACAGAGACATGGGCACAAGATAAATGTTTGAACCCGGTTCTGTCTGTGTAGCTGGAGGCAGACGTAATGCGCAGCAAGGGGGAACTCCATCAGCTACTACGAAGACGGTGGGCACGGAATCACAACCATTCCCCCCAACCGGGGCTTCCCCACAGTGAAGCGGTCTCCCGACCAGGGTAACACCAGTTGCAGCCTCTAGACTCTGAAAAGGAGAGGCCGGAAGTAGGCCCTGCCCAGGATCCCTCCTGTGGGCACCGACGCCAGGGCTGCCCCCAGCTAGCGTCATCTCAGCTGCTGGATCCCTCAGTGCACTCGCAATATGTGCCCTTTGGGGAGCAGAGGCCACACTAGTACAGCCCTGGGGTGGGGTACCTGGGCTGACATCTAAGCCTGGAACTCCACCCTCCTTCCTTTTATCCCTCCCCCCTTCTTTTCCCCTCTAACACTGCCATCTCATCATTTCCATCACTATGCCCTCTGAAGAAGGCACAGGCTACCTAAATTGGGGGCAAACCTGAGATGGCATCTTTGCCTCACAGCTCTCCAAAGCAGCAAGCTAATCCAGCATCCCACTAGACTTGAAGCAAAATGTGCCAAAGAGAACACTAAGGGGATATTTGGTTGAGAATTTAGAGTGGAACTCAACCAGTCTGGCCTCTGAATCAATAACTACAATTAAAGACGCTAGAGTTCACCACCCATTCGTCCCCTACCTCCAAGCGGCCTTTCTAAGACTATAGCCTCTGGGTTTGGCTTTCTGAGATAAATGAAGCCCTAGACCCTTGGCCAACATTAATTAACTGATAATGACATTGTTCGTGAGGACTGATGCTCAGATTGGCATCGTTTACGATTTTTTTTCTGTCCCATGTTGTCCATCTCCTTTATCACTTGTCATGCTATCTGGGACCATGAAAGGACTCGCTCATTTTTTTCGTTTGTTTCAATTAAAAGAGCATGAGAAAAGCTGAAAGTGGCAAATTCTGAAGCCTGCACCACGGAAGCCACTTGCGTCTGATGGATACAGTGTCCTGATTCCCAACCCGGCCCTCTGCCTGACCTCTTCTTCCTTTCAACTTCCAAAACTTCCTCTGGGTCTGAAAGCAGCCTACTAACCACTCTCCCTGAATTTTTATCTGTTCCCAGCCTGGGTACAACCATCTTACTTTTGTCTACCTGTTCTCAAGGCCGAGATGTGTTTTTATAAACAGATTCTTTTTTTTAATGTATGAAATGTCAGAGGATTGAACTACCAGTATTTACACATTCAGGGTTGGCCTCCCCGAGAAAATGTAAACAGAACCCTGACCACACTACCTATATTCTTTCCCAGAAGAACAAGGTCTTTAAAAAGACTCGCCTTGTGTTCAAACTGCAGACCCACCCAAGTCAGAGGTTCCACGCTCCAGGTCTCTATTTTGTTCCGAGCCCAGAGGTAAGCCCCTGGCACTTATCACTGGATCTGGTTTCAGCTATTCCTCACCCCCTGTTCTCTGCCTGGAGACATTCTGCTAGGGGCGTCCAGGGAAATTGACTTCTTGCAGAGGGGATGGAATGGGCCCTGCATGGACTCCCAGCCTGCGTTTCTACTCCCTTTCTGAGTTCCTTTCCCTATCCTACTGCCTAGCAGTGCAAAGCTAAAAAAATATTTCTCAGCGCTGCTGCCCGGGGGGGTTGTGGCTGGCCGGAGTGGCCTGGAATCCCTTGCAGCACCTGAGTTGGGCGCCGCCAACCCTGCCCTCCATGCGCCCTGACCTTGCCTTCCACACTCCGGCTACTATATACCCCAAGGAAAGCGCCCAGCGGGCAAGGAGAGGACTGACTGGGGGCTCCCTTTGTGGCCTGGGGCCAGCCTCTGCCTGCCTCCAAACCACGATACCCAGAGTGGAGTCGTTGGTCTCCACTGGGCGACCCTGGCCAGGCCTAGCAGAAGTCCCATCCGCCCAGGCCCGCACTGGCTTCTGCACATTCTGCCCTCGGATCCCTCTAATTTATGGCCCTCAGGCTCCTGTTGACACCGTTTTCCACAGCGAACTCATTCGGGTGAAATCCCCATCTACCACCTTCATCTACACGTCAGCTTCCCCTCCCCGCTCCGGGCCAAGCCCTGGAGGATAATTTCAGCTCTTGCCACTATCTATTTCCACCTCCCCCCACCCCACCCCAACAAGGCTCTTGGATCCTTCTCTAGCCGCTCACGCCACGCGGGCGCCGCGGCCCGGGTGCCCTGCGGCCGGGTGACTTACAAGTGGAGATCCATTTTCCGTTATAATGCGTTCAAGATCACCAAGGCCAGCAGTCTAAACATCCACGAGCCGTCCTCCTGGCCTGCCTCTTAAACTGGTGTTTAATGGTTCCCCTCCGATAACTAAACCTGCTTTCCACAGATGCCCGCTTTTATGGGAGAGGCAGGAATGCAGAGATATAT
The DNA here is from genome assembly GCF_057876585.1 of Rhinolophus sinicus. Lineage (NCBI taxonomy): Eukaryota > Metazoa > Chordata > Mammalia > Chiroptera > Rhinolophidae > Rhinolophus > Rhinolophus sinicus. The sequence goes on along the minus strand of NC_142515.1, from coordinate 101,435,312 downwards.
TTATATGTTTGTTCATAAAAACTGGAAAATAAGCTCTGAACACGCTGTAAAAAATATTCAGTTACTTACCAAACAGGCTAGTTAAACCAGGGGAACACCGATACCGGCCACACCACAAATTCGAGGAATCGAGGTGCCTGCGCTTTGAAATCGCCCAAGGTCTTCGTTGGACCTGGTGTCCCTTGAAGAATATGGAAATAGGAGGATTTACAATCGGCCAGACCATTCCTCTGGGGGTCTCAACAGTCATCTCCAAAGGCAACCACAATGACATGAGCCACCCCAAACGGCCTGGGCCGGGATAACGTGGTGGGTAAGTGAAGGCATCCCGAGCCGGGTGTTTCCAGCCTGTGCCTACGGCCAAGCAACAGCCTTCCCCGCCGCTCCCCGCGCCCCGCGCCCGCCTGGGCCCAGCCGCCCCTTTGTGGGGCCCTCGCCGCCCACCTCATCTGCTCTCGGCCCCGCACAAAACTGCACCCGGCTGCCTGCTGATTTTCTTGCCTCGGTTACATACCAAACACTTCGAAAAGCGGTATCTGCGTTCCTTTTATTTTTTTTAACCAGAAAGAAAGCGGAGTGATACTGTACCTGGTTTGAGATTCTTCAATATTTGAGACTTGGGGAAAAATATTTTAATAATGAAGCATCTTTTAAACACTTGCATTAACCTCTGGCTGATAAAAACGTTTTTTTAACCCTGCCCCCCCTCGTTTTAATTATCTTATGGTTATGAAGGGGCAGCCAATCCTGGAAGAGGACCTCGGCAATTAGCAACAAGAACATCAAAAAGTTTTATTGCGGAGAGTGCGAGGCACCGCCCCCGCCGCCCCGGGATTGGCGTGAGGAGCCTCTGACGACATATATTAACCCGAGCGGCCCTAAAGATGTAGCTGTACATGGAGATCTTGCTGGGAAAATCTGCTTGTTCCCCTCACGGCGTCCAGCCCGGGAGATCTGCTGCCGCCTCCACCCGGGAGCTCCCTCGGCCACTGCGCAGACCCCTCCGAGAGCCTGAGCCGCCGCCTTCACGCTCCAAGTCGACCGCAGGGCCCCAGATCCTTACCCGGAAAGAAGGAGAGGATCTGAGAAAATGGATGCACTGAAACCTCTCTGAAAACCCTCCGAGGGAGCCCGAGAGGAGCGAGGACACGTTACTCGCAGCTAAAATCACATTCAAGGACCAAAACAACCACCACCAAAATTTTCATTAAAACAATAAGCGCCCAAGAACACAGATCGGGCTGGTGGGGGGAGGGGGAGGGGCGGGAAGGGGAGGGTCGCACGGAGGTAGCTTCACAGTGAGCAGTGGACCCGGCCGCTTCCCTGCAGAGCCGGGCCGGCTCCTCCAACTGTGGCTCGGACTTGTCCCGGGACTCCAAGTTAGTTTCCGCGCAAGGAGCGCGGCCGGGGCGTGGAGCCCGGCGACTCCGCGAAGCAGCCTCGCGGGAGCCCGGGCACTTTTGCATGAGCACCAGAGGATTTGGCCTCCCCGCAGCAGCCCGGGAAACAGGAGCCGGCGCGCGGGCCGTGGAGCAAGAAAGGAGCCAGCGGCGGCGGCGGCGGCCAAGGGCGCACGGTGCCGGGACCAGCTCGCCGAGCCCCATGGGGAGCCGGCGGCCGCAGCGCTCCTGAGGCAGGCCCGGCGGGCCAGGCGGGGGGCCGGGGCCCGGGCTGCAGCAGCCCCCTCTGCGGCTGCCGGGCGGGCCCGGGCGCCCGGGGGTTGGGGGGTGGGGGGTGGGGGAGGCCGCCGAGCGCGGAAGCAGGAGCCCGAGCGGAGGGCGCAGCGGGGCTGCGCGCACGCTGGGGCGCGTGGAGGGGCGCGGAGGGCGAGATGAGTCTGGTGGGGGGTTTCCCCCACCACCCGGTGGTGCACCATGAGGGCTATCCGTTTGCCGCCGCTGCCGCCGCCGCCGCCGCCGCCGCCGCCAGCCGCTGCAGCCACGAGGAGAACCCCTATTTCCATGGCTGGCTCATCGGCCACCCCGAGATGTCGCCCCCCGACTACAGCATGGCCCTGTCCTACAGCCCTGAGTACGCCAGCGGTGCCGCCGGCCTGGACCACTCCCATTACGGGGGGGTGCCGACGGGCGCCGGGCCCCCGGGCTTGGGGGGGCCGCGCCCGGTGAAGCGCCGGGGCACCGCCAACCGCAAAGAGCGGCGCAGGACTCAGAGCATCAACAGCGCCTTCGCCGAACTGCGCGAGTGCATCCCCAATGTGCCCGCTGACACCAAACTCTCCAAGATCAAGACGCTGCGCCTGGCCACCAGCTACATCGCCTACCTCATGGACCTGCTGGCCAAGGACGACCAGAACGGCGAGGCGGAGGCCTTCAAGGCTGAGATCAAGAAGACAGATGTGAAAGAAGAGAAGAGGAAGAAGGAGCTGGTCAGTACCAGGGTGCAGCGGGCAGTGGGGGTGCGGAGTTCGGGGGATCGGTGCTCCCAGTCTCCAACTAGGGTGAGCAGTGGTATCCCGCGTGCTTTGGCTGTGTCCTGAGCCTAGTTTGCACCAGGTTGTGGTAGGGATGGTTTCCCGAAGAGGCAAAGGAAAGGGGGGAGGGTGTCAGCAGGCGGAGGAGGTTAAGAGGGATGCTTCGCGCTGGTGATCTTACCTCTGGGTTATCGCTGCTCCCCCAGGCACTTAGGGCGGGCCTCGCGGACTCAGGGTCGCGATTGATCTTCCTTTTGCACTGGCCCTCACCCCTCAGTCCGTGTCCTTTAGAGCCTTCATTTGGCCTCCAATCCGATCTTGCTTTCAAACGTTTCTAAAATGAGTCGCCCCAAAACGCCCAATTCCAGTTATTTCGCTATTGATACCATTTCCACCTCCTGAGAAGAGGTTGCCACTGATTCTAAGAAAGTTTTATGATTGTTCTTACTGTGCCCGGAAGATGTAAAGGTAAACATAAAATAAGCACTTTCAACTTCAAAATGCAGCTCCAGTTTCTCTTTGACGGTGAGGTTAAAATGTAGCTTACCAGATGAGTATATTTCATGGGTATTTCTTGTTTTATTTGCAGTGACCTGCACATTTTAAGACAAATGGTAAATATTACTATGATAATTGTTATTGTTAACAGTAACACGGAATTATAACTGAAAATTAGTTTTCTCAAGTTCCTAGCAAGTGCCCTTAGGGTGGTAGTGTTCAGAGCTGGGCTGTTGCCAAGAAGGGCCTGGAAAATAATGCCATTTGTAGAATTTTTCTTCTTTGGAGCTTGTGGCTACATAATCGAGTGACCTCCAGAATAACTAGGGATTTCAGAAGGGCCTTAGAAGAGAGGCACTGCTGAGCCTGGCGAGAACCGCAGGCCACCAGGCCCAAGCCAGGAAGGAGGGAACTTCTCCCCATCTTCCCAACAGCGTGAATCTGAGATTGCGATTGAAAACAGGGAAACCAGACTTAGCGCCGACCCCCGCTCGCTTCCTTACATCTGGAGTCAGAGAAAGGGCCCCCAGCTCCTCCATAAACGACTTGAAAACGGGTGGTTGTTTATAAACTTGCGGATCCGGTAGTTGAGCGTTGCAGGCGCGTGGAGACCTGGGAGGTAGCTAGGGCAGCTCCAACCTTCGTAGCTTTTCTTCAGGGTCTAGGACTTGAAACCATCACGCCTCTCATCCGTTGGTCGAGGTCCCACTGTCTCCTTCGGCCCGGGGAGCGCGCGAGTGGCGTGGAACCAGGTCTCCTCTCTGAATTTCTCTTTTCACTTTTCTCCCTCTCGCTTCCCCTATGCCCAGAACGAAATCTTGAAAAGCACAGTGAGCAGCAACGACAAGAAAACCAAAGGCCGGACGGGCTGGCCGCAGCACGTCTGGGCCTTGGAGCTCAAGCAGTGAGGAGGAAGAGGAGGAGGAGAGTGCGAGGAGCTGGGGCCCAGGAGCCGGATGCAGACCCAGGACTCCGGGCAAGCCCTCCGCGCTCAGCTCCAAGGACTACTTGCATTTGGAATCATTCGGTTTATTTATGTGCAATTTGCCTCCCCTCTCTTTGCCCCCCTTTGAGGCATCCGCTCCCCACTTTCCCTTCCAAAAAAGTGGATATTTGAAGAAAAGCATTCCATATTTTAATATGAAGAGGACACTCCCACGTGGTAAGGGATCCCGTCGTCTTGTAGATTCTCTGTGTGTGAATGTTCCCTCCTGGCTGTGTAGACACCAGCGTGGCCCCCTCCCCACCTACCCAACCCCTTCCAGATAAAGACAGCGGACATTAGTGTGTATGTGAAGTGTATCTTTAATCCTTGGCCTTTGGATATAAATATTCCTGGGGATTATAAAGTTTTATTTCAAAGCAGAAAACGGGGCCGCTAACATTTCCGTTAGGGTCAGTATCTAGTGCTGTCGTTTCATCTGTGGTTGTTCCCTATTCGAAGATGTTTCCAACAGCTACTTGTTTTGTGCACTTCCGTCCTCTAAAATTAAGTGGAATTTAATTAATATTGAAGGTGTAAACGTTGTAAGTATTCAATAAACCACTGTGTGTTTTTTTACAAAAACCCTAATCTTTTAATAGTTGATACCTCAAAAGAGTTTTGAAAACAAAACTGTTATATTTGTTTTCATAATATTTAAAATATTCAGAAGTAAACTAAATTATCATGATTGCCTCTAACTTTATTTGAAAGAGTCGGTGCTTCCGACCAATCATCAACGTGAGCTCTGATCCTTGCAGGGTGAGGAGGTCCTTTAAAGAGAAGGGTCCTTGGTGAAAATCCTGCCAAAGAGCTTGGGCTCTCGCCCCCACCACCCAGCTCCCAGGCGAAGGCTGAGTGGTCTGTAGAAGGAGGGTCTGAATCGGAGAAAGGCCTGGTGGTTTCCTCAGAAGGTGAAAAGTGTCCTTGTTTTTATGAAAACAACCAGATACCATTCGGTGGGGGCTTTGGTTACAGAGCGCGTTTTGGTGGAGGATGTTTAAGGAGGATCCCAGGCGTTAGTCTTTAATTCAAAATATAGAGCTTTCATCTAAGAAAAGAAAAAAAGGAAAGCGGAAAAGAGGAAGTTTTTGCTTGTAGTCTCCATGGGGGAGGGAGGATTCTCGTCCGAGCAGGCCGGGGGAGAGGGAGAGCCTTTGAAAAAAGTCCTTCATTAGGTAATAAGGAACTTAGGTAACGTCAAGTAAGAAATCTCGAACACGACCAAGGATTTAAAGAGGTTGGGGGGGGGGGTTAGATTTACAAGGAGTTACAGGGAACTCAATATTAACTGTGCGGTGTCTGAAGTCTTCCCGGCCGCAAGCCAGCCGAGCAAGCGGCTTCCTCCCCCGGCTACCAGCCGCCTGGGACTTCACCCCGTCGGAGGTTTGGTCTCGCTGAGTCCCAGCACATCCCGGAAGGAAGTCCCTGAGGCCTCCTTAGCCCTTGGGCTTGGCTAGAGCCCGAAAGTCTCTGCTCTAGGAACCAGAGAGACTGAAGCGCCAGAAAGGACGAAGCCAGGGAGGGGGGAGAAGAGGGGAGGGATTCAGGAGTGAGGAGGAGAGAGGGAAGAAAGGTGAAACGTATTAAAAAGCGGTTTGTTTCATGAAACGCCATGTATATAAATCTGGTGTTAGGGAGGCTTGCCAGAGGGTTTCCATCTTGGAACCCATCCTCGGGGTGATGTTCGCACCTCGGCTTCGGTCACAGACCCTCCCCCGATATCCCAGCGGTTCCCACGCCTGGCGGATGCCCACTCGGAGCTCTGCCGCCTGCAGCCTGCTAATTCGCAAGTGCCGGGGGAGACACAAGCGAGTGGCTCTGCAGGTCTCTTCTGCGGGCAGCTGACAACGGGAGGGCGAGGGGTTAGAACAACTCGGCCAAAGCGATCTGAACTTTCTCCCCTCGGGTCAGCGGGCGCTGGGCCGACGTGGTGGGCGCGGGGCTGTGTTTACAGACACTTGCCTTTGTTTATACCAATGGGGGGTGGAGGCGCGCCCTGATTTTCTATTACTCTCGGGATCCCTGTAGGTTTGACCGAGTGGTTCCCTCCCTCTCCTGCCTCCTGCCGCCTTTTGCGTCTTTACTTTAATCCGTTCAAGAGAAAGACACCAAATCGTAGGAGTGGGTGAAAAGCATTTACCGAAGTAGTGTAGTGAATGGAGGTGGAAGCGGTGAGGTTTTCAAAACAGGAGCCAGAGAGGAGTTACGCATGTGTGCCTGTGCTTGCCTTGGATAGCTGTCTCCTTCCCCGTCTGGGCCTTAACGCATTTCTGCTGGTTTAACACTTTTTTTGTAGTTTATTAAACATCAGCAGAGGAGAACCAATAGACCCTGGCAGCACCGTCGCTAAGGGGCAGCTGCTACTACACATGCTTTTAAACCCGCGCTCCAGAAACCCGTCCTCTTTGTCTGGCCTGGGCCAGGCTCTGCCCTCTTCCTCTCCTCTCCTCTCCTGCCTGCTGCGCGGCTTCCTCGGGCCCAGCAACACCAGCTCCCTACACCTCAACTACCTCGACATTCCAACCCGCCAGGAACCCCAAGGCCAGACATCCAGCAGACCTGACACCCCAGGGGCCTGAAGCTCCTAACCCAACGTGAACCCTAAGTGGTGGGACACTTCCACTGGCAAGACACCCCAGATTATGCGTCACTCTAGCCACCCAACATCCCTGTCTCACGTTGTCATGTCCCAGGGAAGTGAGTGGTTTGGGCAGGCGTTTCTTCTTCGCTTCCATTCTTTTCTCCTGCACACATTTCTTTCTCTTTTAACTCCATTTCTTTTTTTACTTTAAAAAAAAAAAAAAAAAAAACTGTTTCCAAGCTCCTGCCTTGCGGGACCGGCTAAAAGGTCTCTGTTTTAATTGCTCGGATAATGTGGTTGCTGCCATTTTGTTAAAAGCAATCACTCCTGCAGCGAAATCACAAGCTTTCTAGACAGGCCGGAGCCGACAAAAATGCAGGATTTGACGTTAAAAGCTAAATGGGAAGCTGGGGCGGCGGAAGGTAAATTGATGGTAGATCTGGCTGTCAGGGCTCGGCCCCAGACCGCCGCGCAGGCCCAGCGCCTGATAACCCTGGAGCACCGGCGGGGCGAGTGCTCCGCCGCTGTGCGTGTGTGAGTGTGAGTGTGTGTGTGTGTGTGTGTGTGTGTGTGTGTGTGTGTGTGTCCTACTGACCCATTCTCAACTCCTTGGGAAGTAATTTGGAAAACTCAACAGAATGACTTGAGCACACGTCCAGCTCCCAGTGAAGGTTTTCCAGGACTTTCGCCCCCAGCCAGGACAATGACGGTAGTTTTAAGAGCTTTTCAGGCCAAGAGACCCAGAAGATAACAGCAAGATCACCTGAGGTTCTTCTTATCTTCTAAATTCCCGGGGCCTCCCCTGGGGGAAGTTCCAGCGTCCGATCGAGATAGCCAGTAGGCCAGGAACCTGGGAAGGGTGGACCTCCCGGCCTAGGCTGCCCTCCTCAGGTGTCGCAGCACCAGGCAGCCTGATCCTCTGCAATGAGGTGGGTGCAGCAGTGGCTCCAGAGAGGGCAGCTTCCCAGCCCCTTGGAAAGCTAACATGCAAGACTCAGGGGTGGGGAGTGGCTCGGTCGCTTTTCCATCCCCTAGGCCTCTGCTACCCGCCCCCCCCCCCCCCCCCCGGTGGTGAGGATCGCAGAGCTGGTATCTCACCCTGTTGTTAAGGTAGCAGGAGGGTGAGTATGTTGTGCGTACGCGGATTTCACAGGAAGGGGTGCCGAGGGTGAGCGTGAGCTCAAGTGCAAAGTCACAGGGAGCAGAAGGAGGCCTGCTTCCGAGATTACCTTTGCAGAGAGAACCGAGCCACTTGCGAGGGCTTGAGGTGTGTGTGCAGGGAACAGTAAACTGGGCAAAGGATGCCACAATAGCCGGGACTGCATTTGCGCTGCGGGTCTGCAAAGCGCGGGAAACCTCTGTTATTTGTGTAGCTTTAAGGAAACGCTGTGTCTAACGCTGCGCCAGCGGCTGGCGGTTTTCTCTTCCAGTTGCCGTGCGTTCTCCCTACCCGCCAGTCCCACCCACGTGCCTGGATTTGGAGAAGGGACTGGTGGTAGATGCCAAGCGGACAAGACTGGAAAGGAAGCTTGTGGCGTATGCCCCGCAGAGGGATGAATCTGGGCACTCCCTGTCTTTGCTGGAGCTTTTGGGCTAAGGAAACCCATTCCCTCCACCCGGCCCAACTTCTGTGATTCAGATCCCTGAGCGAGGAGGGGGTGCTACCGAATCTCCGGGACGCACCGGACTCCCGGCCTGTCAGAGCCCACCGATCCGTCGAAGAGAAGGACGCTGGAGCCGCCCTCAGCCTGGGGCCCAGGACCCCGGCTTGAGCACAGCCATGCTGCAGAATTTAGGTCGGGGCGGGGTGGGGGGTAGGAGGACGAAGAATTTTTTTTCACTGTTTAGAAAGGGGAGGGAGAGGGGGCAACTCCAGGAGAGGAAACGAATCCCACATTTCCGGGGGCCGGACAACGCTGAGCCGGCCGCTTGACTATCCAGACGCTGCGCAACGCGCACTTCGCTCACAGCAACTGTCTGCCAGGGTCTAATTGGCTTGTAACAGCCCAGCGGCTTCGGCCAGGAGGGCTCGTGGACGTTAAAGTGCACCCGGTATCTGACTTAACAGGCGCACAGAAGTTAGACTTCTCTCCCTGGTCTCGCTTACCCAAGTCAGTTCCCTTCGAGGAGCTCGCCCCCGCCTCTCCCCTAAACACGACCCCCCCCCTACACACACATTCCCTTCAAATTCTCCGGGCATTTGGGCCGCTTTGATGATCAGATGGTAGAGCCCTGATTACAAATTTATTCCCGGCCGCTCCGTCGGTCTTTATCTCCGCTATTAGGGACATCTGGGAGTGATTAGCGCCGCGCCCGCGCCCGGCCGCGCTGCCTATCTCGCGGCGGCGCGGCCCGGAGCCTCGCTGACGTCAGGGCAGACGGCTCGGAGCCATCCCAGCCAAGCTGGGTGTAATCGGCGGCCGCGCGGCCAAGTCTTCCCTGGGCCAGGCCGGCAGCTGTAACTCGCCGCCCGCCGGAGCATAGGGACTTTCTAAATTCGTATTTTTAGCCCAGAGGACATTTTTGTTTTTCTTGTTTAAGGTGAAGCGGAGCCGGTTAACCTTTCTATTGTCATCCTCCCCACTTCAAAATTTTCCAAGTCTCTGGTCTGGTGCATTCCGCCTAGAAAAGCCTCCCACATCCGGCCCTGACCGGTGGACACTTGTCTGCTGTTCCTGTGGCAGCGTGCTGCTCTCCTACACTAACAGCGGCGGGCCGTGCTGCGGTACCCAAGCCAGCCCGGGAGGAGGAGGGCGGCTCTTACGGATCCGGGCTGCCCTTCCGGCGCTGGCACATGCTTGGCGGCTACAGCCCGTGGGTCAAAACACTGGGAGTTTCTGCCTAGTGGAGTGGCAGGGCGACGCTGAGTACAAAACGGGACGTCTCTCCAAGCCCCCGTCTTTGCACCTGCTATTAGCACCTAATGGATCCAAGGAGCAAAGGCGCTAGACCCTCTTCTGCCTCCCCGCCCCTTTCCCCTCCAGAGTTGCCCTTGGCACAAACACTAACACCTCTCAAGGGCAAGGATGACAGGCGGCAGCTTTGTTCCTTACCCTGTCTCAATGCCCAGCCAGAGTCTAGGTATGTTTGTATAATTTCTGGACAAATATATCTTCCAGACATCGAAGGCTGGCACTCTGGTGCTCCATCCTGGTCACTGGAATGAATCCAATTCCAGAACCGTTTAGGTTGGAGCTTCCCATACCTACGTAGCTACTTATCCGAAATTCCTGAAGAACTTGAAAAGATTATAAATTCAGCCCTTATTTCACCCCCACCTTCACCAGAAATTCTGATTCAGCAGGTCAGGGAGGAGACCCAGAGTCTACAGTTTTCAAAAGCTCCCCCAGGGGATTTGGGAGCCACAGCCTGAGGCTACACGTACCCAATACAGCCGTCTCTCACCCTTGGCACTCTCTCCACCGTCAATTCGAAACATTGGATGGTTTGGGGGTGGTTTTATGAAGGCCTGCATTATATACAGTCTCTCCAGGGAGAGAATTGGCCATATCATGGATCAGTCCTACACCTCGCTTTAATTGGGCAGTGCAAGGACTCAAAGCGTACCCAGGAGGTGCTATTTATTTCCACACAGGCTGCAAAGCCCAAGCTGAGTGTTTAGTCAGAGACTACAGTGAATTTAGCTAGAGAGAAAAGAAGTCATGGCCTATGATTTGAGTGTAGTAACAAGAAGGTCTATTTGGAGGGCCAAGGTTATCAAAAACAAACAGGGAATCCAATTGAGAAAATTTCCCAAATGTTCACCCCTTCTCAATTCTTTGAGGCAAATCAATAAACCAAACTCCAAAGTGTCTTCATGTAATCTGGAGCGGAAAGGGATCATTTCCTCCTAAGTCAATGAAAATGTCACATTTGAGAGAGCTTGGTGGGACTTCCACCCACCTCTATCCCCAGCAGGGGGTGAAGGGAATATTGAAATGGGGGGGGGAGTCTTTGGGGGCTAGGGATAGAGAGTGAGGCTTTTAGACACTAAATCCTTACTGATTGGAGGAGGAAACTGTGTTACTAGAAGGGGGAGGGGCAAGCAATAGCTGCACAAAGTACTTTCTCACAGTGCTGGCAAGTGGTTTCTCCAAGATCTTCTTTAGTGATGGAGTCTGCTCAGGCTAATAGGCAGTTTTCTGACTCATTCAGACCACTGAAAACCAAACAAAAACCAACAACAAAAACCCCACACTGCTTTTGCCCCTAATACTTTCTTGCCAGTAGCATAAATGAACTTCTACTTGAGTTAGATGGAACATGGGCCAGAGGCCCAGAGAATCCCATTTTATATTTCCAAGCAAAGGAGACAGGCTTGTAGGCAGCAAAACTGTTCATATAAAGGATCACAGGGTACTCACCAGCCCTCTCCCCATCTAACAACCCAGTTTTCTGAAGTAGTACATTTAATGCACAACTAATCATGAACCAACCAGACCCACAACCTGATGCTTCCCTGTGACCAGATGGAGTGTTCAAAATAGCATTCCTTATTGTAGCACCACATCATCTTTCCATCTATTGATGAACAAGAACTAAAGAGTTAGGGAGACCTGTAGATTCTTCTGTGAGAGGTGGGGTCATTTGCTGCACGCTTGTTTGCTGCTCCACCATCTGAAAGGATTTAGAACAAACAGTGGACTTAGGAGCAGAGAGAGTTTTCAACCTTCATTAAGTATAGAGCCTAGAGAAGATGCCAAAAAGACATCATTCTAAATTAAGATGGCAGTAAATACCTCCTTGGTGAAAAGATGGAAGCCAATGGCCACTGAGGCCAGGGCATGATTGCCTTCTACTTAAAGTGGATTGTTGCTGTTGTCTTGGGCTGACATTTCAGTCTTTAGCATAAGGCTTAAACGCAGGGAAAACGCTTTAGTTGCTTTTATTTTTAAAGAAGAAAATGCAACTTAAGTCTGTAGCTAGAGCTTGGCGATGAAGGAAAGCTGGTGCAGTTTTAACGGGAGAAAGTGGCGGCTAGGCCGCCTGACCATCGCCTTCGCTTTGCAAATCTGGTTTTCATATTCTCCCTCAGTAATCACCCAAAGCCATAACTGTCTCTGAAATTATTCATTAAAGTCATTTTCAGGGATTCTCACAGGATGACTCTTTTACCGTTTATGATCTTCTGAGAGCAATGACATCAGCCTCGGTCTCTTTTCCGCTTTTAATTAATGTGCTGGGAAGATGAGAGGGGCCATGACTGTGTCCGTGGGGAGGGGGCGGGCCGGGGGTGGAATTCGCCGGCGTGTTCAGCTGAGATCGCGCGAGCAGACATCCTTTGATTAAGGAGGGTATTTCGGGGAGTGCAGGCTGTGCAGAAGATCACGGCTGTGCCCTGTGGTGCTGTCAGCAGTGACAGATCCCAGATGGGGCCGCTACTGTATGGCAGATTGAGTTTCTCAGCAGAAAACTCACCCTCCCTCCTAAACGTCTTCAAAAACCTTCTCCAGATACTCCAGGTCGCGTCGTGTGAAATTGAAAAGGTCCAACCCCAAAGTTGGTTTTGCGTGCGTGTGTGTATGTTAGTTGTTTTTTTTCCCCCCTGCCTATTTTTTCTTTGCACTTCCTCCTCCTCTGAGCATCTTCGACCCGCAGGGCTATCCGACTGCTAAGAGCGGTAGACCTGGCGGGGTTGGTGGTTCTTGTTCGCCGGGCCACAGCTCCGCGCCGTCGACACAGCACCGAGGGGCCCCGAAGGCAATCCGGTGGGTAGGGGCGCGGCGTCCGGAATGTGGGGGCAACTTGGAGTCCCTTAGGCAGCTGGGGTGGATCGCACCGCGGAACACTCGGGCAGGGAGAGCAGGGAGGGAGACGCGGCGGGGAGGGAACGTTAAGGCGGAAGCAGAGAATACCCGGGCCTGGCTCCCTCTTTCCTTCCTAGTTTTCCCCAGCCGGGCGCCATCCCACAAACCTGAGCAATACTGAGAGACAGAGCAAAGCCTAAGAAGGGGCTTGAGGATTGTTTGCTGGGGCCTCTTCGCCCGCAGGGGCCCCGCTGATTCTGGATGGGGAGAAGGGAGGCGGCGGAGGTCCCGGCTGCGGCCCAAGCCGGGAAGCTGGACTGGGACATCTCCAAGGTGAGAGGGGGCGCAGAGCGACCCAGCTTTCTACATAATAAACATTCGCCAGTGTGGGTCCCAAGTTTCGCATTCCTGGACACACATCCGGTTGCAAACTCCGTTGTAGAAACAACTGGACTTATTTTAAACCTTTATTTTAAAAATAAACAAATGCCCCGTGTCCCTACCTCCTTGGAGGGAACGGAGATTCCTTCCCTCCTCCCTTTTCTTCCCAAGGGTGTCTAGGCCGGCTCCCGGGGAGCAGCAGTGGCCTGGAGAGAGGGGATGAAAGGCGGAAAGGAAGTGCACGGCACCCTGATTCTGCTCGGATTTCTAGATCCCACCCATTATTCCCCCATGGTCCTCTTAACTGTGGAACTTGGCGTGTTCCCACGAGCCTGGGAGGGAGGGCGAAAGAGAAAAAGAATGAAGGACAGAAACCTAGAGATAGCAAGTTTTGTTTTAATTTAAAGATAAGCAATTTTTTCCCTTCAAAATACCCGTGCAGCAGGCTCTGTCTAATCCCACCCCCCCTACCCCCCACACCCGCGACTGAGGGCGGTTAGGAGAGGCTCCTTTCGGCTTACAGAAGAGCCTCTAGGGAACCCAGAGAGGGGCTACAAATAGCGCAGACTCTAGGCCCAAGGTCCGGGAAGACCTAGCCGCCTCCCCAGTCCGTGCCCTGCGCTGGCGGGAGTCGCTGCCTGCTCCACCTTGTGGGCCGGGCCAGCTGTCGGGTCCCTTCCTTTAAGCCAAGGGCCGAGACCAGGTTTCGTTGGATGTCCACACTGCAGCCCACCAGGCGAATTTCGTCTCGTCTTTGCGCCCTGACCCGGGTCTTTTGCACCCACGCTGGTTACTCTTAGAGAAGATTTCCGGTCCAATCTCTGGTAAAATTAGATGCAACACTTTTGACGAGTTCCATTCTGCCCGCGCGGCAGACTCTGTTGAAAGACTCAGTTCTATAAAGAAAGGGGTGGTACCTCTAGATCCTATTTTATGTCAACAATAATCCAGTCACGCAAGTATTCTCCCCCACACACACACACACACCCGTCTGTATAATGATCTATGTGGATGTGTGCAGTTGCTGGCAGTCCTGGGACACAAGCTGGTTTGGGACAAACCTGTGAACCCTTTTGACAGCAATATCCCGGAAAAAAATTCTAGCGGTTATTTCCCAGGCAATTTCCCCCTAGGTTATCAGGTAAAACCGCAAAACTTTATAAAAGCAAAACACACGCTGAATTTCAAAACTCCCGCTCGCCCCCTCTAAAAGACGGCTTTATTTTCACTGCCCACGCTGGATGAAAGTGGTTTATTTTTATTTTTTTTTTCCTTGTACCCACATGCCTTGTAAAATGTTCCTGTGCACGGGCCCGGCCCCCCTCTGATGACCGCAGGCCCTGGCTTCCAGACTGCAGCCCCCGCCACTCGGTTTTTAAGTCTTCGCCTGGAGCCGAGGTGTAATTGTGACCCCGCCCGAGCCGCGAGCCTCCCGGGGGGAAGTTTGGCCCGGCCTGCTTTGGGGCCGGGACCTCCCAAGTGGCGGACCTGGGAGCCGGGAGCTTCGCGGTCCCCTCGCTGCCTGCCTCCTCCCACTCTCCCTCCCCTTCGGACTGTGCGCGTTTGCTCTGCGGTCCTCCAGCTCGCCCGCGCCACGGCGCACAGCATTTCTCTTTCCCTTCACTTTTTGGGTTTTCTCTTGCCCTTTTCCTCTCTAGCACCTTCCCCCACCCCCTTTTTTTAAAAAATCGCTCTCTGTCGCTTTCCCTTTGAAACCCTAGGCCCAACAGAAGCAAAGTGAGGCTTTGTAGGGATCAGGAGAAACGAACTGGGAGCCTCCGGCCCCCTCGGCGCCGCGGCCGAGTCGCAACTGGGCGCGCTTCTGCGTAACGTCAGCGCGCGGGGTAATTTACCTTCCCTGGGCGTCTGTCAATATGACTAATTTCCACTGGGGTCAAAAAGCCTTTCTCCGGCAGTCCATCTTGGAGCGCTCTCTTACACAGCAGACCGGGTTAGTTGTTTTGTTTCCAAAAGCCTTAGAAATAAATACTCCTGGGGGCGTCCCTGCCTGGGCAGCCCGAGAGGAGCAGAGGAATATACACAGTGTCAATTAAAGGCAGTTTTCCTTGAACTACGAACTGTGATTGGGTTTAAATGGCAGCGACCTGCTTGCCTTTTAATTTACATTACCTAACTCGTCCTTGATACCAATGCTTTCTTTGGAAGCAGGAAATCAAAAGAGAGGGAAATAATTATTGCTCCAATTTTGCTCTCTCGCAGTTAGATCCCGCACTGAAACATTTTCTCCGCGTTTCAGGGTGTGTTTTAAGCATAGAGTATGCGCGCGCGTGTCTTGCTAATCTGGCCTAGACAGACAATTTATCTTCCGAGTGGTGTTTTACAATAATTTCAAAACTGCTACCGGTTTCTAAGAGTGAAATCCATGCTGTGGATTTAAACAATCTCCGGGACTGGATACAGGCATCTAATGATGCTGGTTGCATAACTCCGACTCTTTGAAAAATGCGCTGGAAGACAACGTGGCTAGTGGAGACAGGGCGATTCTCTGTCTGCAGAGTCCTCTCCTGCCTGGAACAGGGAGGCGAGCATTCACTTCTCAGGGCACCAAGTCGCTCTCCTTGGGTGTTGGGGGAGGTACACCTCTCCTGTCCGGGAATCGAGGTCCAGCGGCAAGGGAAAGTCATCAGACAACCCATTTTTCTGCCACCTACGATCAGGTACTGAAGACCCAACTAATAAACTTACTGAGTTTAATTTTTAACAAACTGTCTTGAAAAAACACGTTTTTTCCTCCTTCCCCTCCCCCCTCGTGGCCTTTGGACTTTAGGCAGTTTGGAGATTCGATGGAACCCAAGAGAAACGTTAGGAACTAAAAAAGCCAAGCAGAAGCCCTAGGAAGCCTCACCCAGGGCGGCCTCAACAGGGCGTCGCTGACCTCTGCTTTGGCGGGGGAGGGGCGCACACACTCGGCGCTTGGACCCCCAACTCCCACCACAGTCTAACTAACCCGCATAACCCCATGCTTTTCTGCCGGGCGCGCGTGCACACACACACGCACACACACACCCAGCACACACCTTTCTTTCCCTCTCTCATCTGTTGGTGCATTTATGACCTAATGAAAGTATATCCTTTAGGGAAAAGACTGTCTATAAAACCTGAAATATGAAGAACCCGTTTGGATATTCCTACTCCCGTCCAGGCCCGATCTTGAAGTTTTTTAGCACAAACACCTTGACTCCTGCTGCTGCTGCCACAATCACTCTGTTATTTTTACTAAATGAAGAGAATTGGTTCTAAGTGACCTCTGCTCATTTCCTTTGGAAGGAGAAAAGGTCTCTCTCCATCCTGGAGATGTATCTTTATTTGGGGGAAATCATGCCCTGGGAGGGGGGATAATTTTACTTTCTATACCTTCTCATCTCTAGAAAACCCTAGTACCCATATGTTCCAACTTCTGCAAACAGCTGGGGAAACCAAGGGCTTTTCAACTCCCCTTTCCTTCCTGCCCCAACGTTTCTTTCAAATGCCACCTTTTTGAGTCTCACAACCATTGGCCTATTCTTTCTCCTGTTCGCTCTTCTGGAATCTCTCCTGAGTGTGCCTCTTTGGAAATCACACAGCTAACCACCTGTTTTTATGGGAAAAGGAGATCTAATTTTGTGTGCCAGGGAGGATTTGTTTATTAACACGAGTTGGCAGAGCAGAGATTATTATTCCCCATGTGGTTTTCTATACATCATACCTTTAAGTAAGAATATTTTAAAGTCCCTTTCATTTTGCAATTTGACCTTTGTCATGGAGCGGTCTAAGTTGTTTACTAGCAGGGACTATGCAACAGGAAAAGCTGCAGGAGATATAAACACTAGTGTGAGCTGAACAGCTGCGTCCCCTGGTGGGGTGGAGTTGTTTATTTGCATATTTTTAAAAGAGCACAGCAGTTCTAACTTAAAGTATTTTTTGGCATCCAGGGAACATTTAATAACCTGGGGGTGGAGTGGATCTCTTTTTCGAGTCACTGCTTAGTTGATTCCCTTTGTTTCTGAGTTAACATTGCTAAGGGAATTTTTACTCTCAGATTTTTTTCTATTTTTGCCTTAAAATAGTAAATTTCCTGTGTAGAATTTGCCTGACAAGAACTTTTGCACCTGGTTAAAGCCTAGGGAAAGGGGTAGACGTTCTAGGGCAGGGTGTTCAGCCCGCTCTGAGAGGGGTAGATTGCATGGAGGGGGAGTGGACTGAGAGGCAGCCATTTCTAGGGAAGGGTCTTGTCCTCCTTGTACAAGAAATTGTCCATTTTTGAACATCTATTAGGAAATATCTATCCTTTTTCATTTGTGTTCTAGCTTAGCCTTTCCACTTAGGACTGAGGGCCCGGCCACTACTGCAAGTCTGTGTCCACTGACACGATGTAACTGGAAGAGCAAATGACTTCAAACTTCCTATTCCCAGATGGAGAGGAGCATTTGGCTAGTGTGCATTTTGCCTCACCTAAAGTGTTATACTTCTGCATAAACAATATTCTTCTCTAGGCAGATTTCCAGCTTACAACCCATTGAGCAGAGAAAGTTCATTACTGTATTTCAGTCCCATATTCTCAGTGGATGTCTTCTAGACCCTCTTCTTTGATATGTGGTATTATGTATAAATATATTTAGCATCTGGCAGCTCTCATATAGATCCTGACTATATTAATTTTCAGTAACTAGCCAATATATTGTTATGGTTCAAAAATATGCAAAATGTGCATGTGAATAGTCTGTCTTTCAATATATATCTATTTGCTTCTCCCATTGTTATTTATTTCCTGCACATCCTTCCAGAGCTTCCTAATGCATAGAAAAGCAAATGGGAATATAATCTCTATGGATCTAGAATGAGGCAAGTTATTCCACTTGTGTCTGTTCTGCAGATCAGGATGGGGGGGCATCCCTGGAAGCATTGGAGAACTTAGGCTCACAATCTGCTCTCCGGATTCTGAGGCATCAGGATGAGATGCCTCCTGATTCTAATTTAAAATACTCAGGAAAGAGAAGGTGGGGCACATGCAGAATAAACCATCCCTAAGACTCCAAACTGGATGTCTTTTCCCTGTGGCTGAGTCCAAAGAATAAGAAGCGAAAGAAGAAAGGAAGAAAAACAAGCAGAAAGAGGGAGGTTATCAAATTCTGGAACTGTAAGAATGTCGTTCCTTATTTTTTGGTGTGTCACTCCCACTAAATTTAAAAGGATGACATTATTATGCATCAAATAAGTAAAAAATAAATCTTCTCCTACTATAAGAGGGTTTTTGCCATGTTCTAACCTGTAGATATTTTGTATGGGTTATAAATTGAGCGGGAAGGGATTGGAAAATGCACATGTATTAGAAAACAACTAAGATAAATTCTGCAGTGTAATAAGTAAGTGTATGTAGACTTAACAGACCTCAGGCATTTGTCCTTTGCAATTCAACAAGAGACAAGGTAAAGCCAGAGTTGATTGCTCCCTATACAGAGCAGGTGGCACCTTCAGTTACATCAGTGCAGCCCTTAAAGAGGCTAAGGGGTCTTCCTGCTCGACAGTGAGTGACCCTGACAAGCCTCTGGGTAAGGGTCCAATGTGCATAGAGAAGAAAAAACGCCTTGTGGGAAAGTGCCAAGCACAGGGCCCCCTGCCAAAGATGGGGCCAGTTCTGTGATCTGGGGTGTTCTGTGATTTCCTGGTACCTGGCCAGAATTGTGGTTGCTAAATTGGCTCAAGCCCACGTTCCTCCTCAGCAAGTCTTCCCCTTATCCTTCTAAATGGGTTGGAAGCATTTTCAGCTTCTTGATAAACTATAGTCATTAGTGTGTGTGTGTGTGTGTGTGTGTGTGTGTGTGTGTGTGTTCAGGGAGAGGGTTGCTCAGTATTTTTGCCTTCTATTAATACCAAAAAGTTCTGTTCTTTCTCTTTGGGCAACTCCCTGCCCCGCTCTCATAATAATACTAGATGCAGTAACAAAACTCATTGCTGATTCTCTTTTCCTCCTATGAATGGATTCTTGCCCATCCCTCTTATGGACCCACTGCCAGGTTTTAGCCTTAATTACTGTGGTTAGGCCAACCTCCAAAGGGGGTTAGATGTCAGATCTAACAAGAGACAAGGTAAACCCTGTGTTCGACTGATGTCCTGGTAGGACCCTCGGGCATTGGTAGGTAAAAAAAAAAATCCCAAACCCTCTGCCCACTGCAGCCTTGGAGCTGTTCATCAGATTAGAACCCAAAGGCCCGCTAACTAATTAATGCATGCATATTTTGGCCAGCTTCTTGGCCAGTTTTATGGGGTTTCAGTGGTGGTGTATGGTCAGATGAGGATTATGGGTCCTAATGAATCATGTGACGATAAGTGGATTTAAATGATGGCTGTGTTCAGGAGACTCCCCCCTGGGGGGCTCTTTCTGTGCTCAGACAGGAAGGCTGCTCTAGGAGGAACCAGCCTGCGATGGCACTTTCAGAAGTTTACAATGTCCTCTTCATCTGCATCTTGGTACAGAACATTACTGAAATGTATATACGTATCTTCAATCATTCAGAAACGCAGAAGAAAATCTTGTCTTAAAAGTCCTGCATTTAAGAGTGGAAATGCATCTTTAGAGTTTATCTGTTCTAACCACTTCTTTACAGGTGAGAAGACTCAGACTCAAAGATGCTCCTGGTACTTGACCAGCGTTTGCCACTAATTAATGAAACCAGGAGGGGGGTTCCTCTCCTCTCCTTAGGTAGTTATTTCCAGGAGTTGCTTGTTTAAAAAAGATAAGGGCATAAGTAAGGAGGATGTTGTGGTAGACAGTTTTGAAGGAAAAAATAAAGTAGAGAGCCAATGGGAGAAAAGGTAGCCCCTGAAATGACAATCTGGGGGTCTGTTAATTGAGCAGGCCTATCTCTATTTCCTGAAAGTCTTTATTGGACTTCAAGACAGCTATTAGAGGCTGATGTTTCACACCACAGAAACTTTTCCCTGTCTGTGTGTGTGTTTAAGCTCTGTGTGTGTGTGTGTGTGTGTGTGTGTGTGTGTGTGTGTGTGTTCAAGCCAGTCCAGGAGAATAGATTCTTCTCTCTTGGGGAGAAGGAATGTGTTTCCAAAAGGGAAGCAGCTCTCATCAAAAGCGCTCATGAATCTGGTGACAACACGGACACGCGCTTCGCGTAGAGCCTGGAAATTGTCAGGCAGTGGAGGCGGGACGGGGGACAAGTAGGACAACGGGCTCCCAAGGTGAGCGAATCGGGCAGGCAGCGTCCCTGGGACGATTCACAGGGAATCGCTGAGGAAGAGAGATTGGTAGATCTCGGTGACAGAAAGATGAAATGGGGGGAAAGAGAATGCAAGAGGAGAGAGATTGCGAGGTCTCCAAACCTGGCCTCTGGATCTCTACAGAGTAACAGAGTCCGCCCGCAGGGCAACCAGTCGGTCTCCTGTCGGGGCTAAAGGTAACGCTTGTGCTAGATATGCCCTCTGTGTGTAGTAGTAGGGAACCACAAAAGTGGCTCTAGGTTTTGCATAAATTCACACTTAAATTTTTTTAATTATTATTTTGGCGTGGGTCTCGGTGGAGTCTGAGGCTGAAAGAGCCCTGGCCGGATACAAAGAGGCCTCGAGAGCCATCAGCTGTCTTTCCTTACTCCTCGGAAAACAGAACCGCACCAAAAATCAGCCACGGAAACTAAACAACGGCCCCCACAAGCCGTCTTTCCAAGGCTGGGGAGCAGTGTTCTGGCCTCAGTACTCAGGTTTGAATGGTGCCAGATCTTGGATTACACCCCCGGGACAGCATTTTAATGTAAATGTAAAATATGCTTGTAATAATCACTTGTGGGCCCTGAAGCACCACTAGAATCTCTGTTTAATTATGGGGGCATGAGAGGAGCATTACCAGCTAATTAAATCCAATCCGATTTGTAATTCTCCCTGTGCTGCTGCCGACTTTAAAATGCGAAATTGCTTTTTAAACGTGCCCACATATGAAATTTTAAAACACATGTGAAAACTAAAGGAGAAACAAGGGGACAAGGGGCGGGGGAGAAGGAAGGAAGGAAGGAGGGAGAGAGACGCAGGCTGCTTGGGCCCGAGTCAAGCAGGCGTCGGATGAACCTCCCGGCCAGGCCTCGGGCTCCGTGCACTCCGGCCCCGCGCTCAGCGTTTGGCCACGAATGAAGCCATTTCCTTTCTTTTCAGAGGTTTCGACTTCCCCTTTCCTCCCAGCGGAATCTCAGCTTCCGGACCTCGCCCCAAGAAGAGTCCAGGGTCGCAGAAAAGGCCCCACACCTCGCCTCGCGTGCCCCCGGCAACCGCGCCGGCTGAGACGCGCGTCCCAGCTGACATGCGGGAGGGCGCGGGGAGGATGTGAGCCCACTGGGGAAGCCGCCAGACCCGAGGCTGGGAGGCGCGCGGAGCCCGAGAAGGTGCTGCGAGCCCGGGTCTGGCCGCTGTCGGCCGTGGAGGAGGCCGGGGCACAAGCGGGATTGGCAAAGTGCGGGGCCGCACTCCAGCTCAAACCACGCAGTCTCTCCTGTGCGATCCGAGCTAGGATGAGCGCGGGGCGCGACTGGCGAGGCTCAGGCCTAGAGGCCAGAAGCTGGAGACTCCAGACTCCGAGGGCTTTATGCAGGCGGACGCAGCCCCCACGTCCCCGTCCTTCCCCACCCTTCCGCAGTGGAAGCCTTTGCTTCTGTCCTTCTTGCCTGCACGCACCTCTCTCTCTCTCTCTCTCTCTCTCTCTCTCTCTCTCTCTCTCTCTCTCTCTCTCTCTCTCTCTCTCTCTCCCCCCCCTTTTCTCAATCGTCAGCGCCCCTCGCAAAAGCTGGTCTTGGAGCTTTGATTTACGATTAAACAGTTGAGTTATTTAAATGGAAAAAAAAAAACAGGGTGACCTCGGCCACCCATTCTTGAATACCCCTTAGTACTTGTGAATTCGAATACGTAATATGCCGTGGGGGTGTGTTTCCAAACCTGGTACCATCTGCTGCCAACTGCACCATCACCCGCTGCTCCGATGCAGTTTAGCCTAGGGAAATGTTCTAAAGAAGGAGGCCACCTCTGCAGCTTTGCACGAGGCCCTGAAAGCAGAGAAATGTGAGAATGTGGGTCTAAGTGTTTCCAAAATGCAAACGCGCCGAACAAATGCAGTGACACCTATCCCAAAGCGAGGCATTCGCACCTCGGCTTCCCCGGCCACCAGTGCTTACTCCAGCCAGTCCCGCCCTGTGTGCGGAGTTCCTCACTTGGCGGTCGCATAGCTCATTCGCATCTGGGAAAGCTGACAACGTTTCAGAACTCAGCTCAGGGCTGGGTGGGATGGGGATTGAGGTGTAGATCTACGATATACCGGGGAGAACCAGGCCCCAGGCCTTTCTGGAGGGCCCTGCCCTCGCCCGAGGAGAAGTCGCGAGGATACCAACCTCGCGCGGGGGCGCGGCCTGTGGTCTGGCTCCCCCTGTTGCTGGCCTGTGGTTTGGCAATTCGGAATTGCTGAGGCCCGGGAGGTGGAAAAGTTCGAATCCCTGTGTGTTTTGAGGATGGGGATTATTGTTAGACCGAAAGGAGTGGGTCCTTGTCTGTCCTGCAGTGTGGGAATGCTTGTCGGGTTTGTGCGCTCTGGATCTAGAATCGGCTGGAGAAATTTTCAACTAGGATCTTGTCATTTCACCTCCACTTCCACTTCCTGCAGAAAGCATCCGTATACCTCCTTTATCTTTACCCAGTAGAGTGATAGATTGTTTCCTAATATTAGTAAAGTATTGTTTTGAGTATAACGTACAACATGATCGTTGTCTGTTTTTTGACTCTAAGCCTTCTCTGTACGTTTAGGGGGGAGGTGGTGAAGTCAATCTCTGCAGCCAGGTGGGAGCAGCGGACAGGAGATTACGGAGGTTTCTCCCGTATGCTGCCTGTTTGGTTCCCACCTTTCTCTCCCGTCATCTCTGCCAGCACCAGCCCCTACCCCTAATCCCTCCCCGCCTGTTGCCTCTGGTTCCGGGCCAGTAGCGCCTCCTGTCGCCACGCATGGGGCAGCAGGGACTCTGGGCCTTCCAAAGCAGGCAACTGAGGGGCCTCGCTGCCTGCTTTGGAAACTCTCCATTTTCCCACAGTATTTCACATTCGTATTACTTTTCACACCGTTAGGTAGTCATACCACTAAACCTGCTAAATACTTCCATGCACCAAGCCAGCCCTCCCGCGACAGCTCCAGATCGTCTGCTTTCCCCTGGTGATAGGGACACGGACAACTTGCTCACGGTGAGGGGTTGTTTGCTTCCTTCTTCTTTTCTCCTCTCCTGGGATCCACCTCCAGACCCTAAGTATGGTGGTGCTGGTCATGGCCGCTGGGTGGGGGCGCTCAGGTATGAAGGAGGTCTTAGCCCTGGCCCTTCAAGAGGGTGGAGGGGGCTTATTGGGGGAAAAAAAGGATTTGGGGACTGTTCTGAATTGTAGTAATTGTGTGAGGCTAGATCAGCAATTTTTAAAAGAACAGGGCCTTGCTCCTGGCCTTGAGAAAGGCTCAGGGCCTGGTCTACATAATAAGCACCACCTCCAACCTTCCCTTCAGGAGCACCAGGCCCAATAGGTAGCATTTGGGTACTAAGGCACTCCGAGGCAGCGGAGCGCAATGCTCTCCACTGCCTCCTCTGGCCGCCATGCAGCAGCTCTGAGAATTCGGGGCTACTCCTTAAATCCGGGGGTGCGGTGGGTAGGGACAGTTAGAACCATACACCGAGGAGGGCATAAGGAACACTTCAAGAGCAGAGAAGAAAGTGTCAACGCTGGCTCAGGAAAGCCACCATTCCTCAAACCAAGAGTCCCTTGCTCTTTGGCTGTCGAGTGCACTACAGTCATTGGCTCCTGAGTCTGTGACAGGGAGGACCTAAGGCAAGCGGATTCTCAACGTCCAGTTACAGTGGACTGGGCGGAGAATGGTGTACTAGACACCTCCAACCTGGCCTGTGCCTGGGCTGCTAGAGGGCACTGCAGGGGCAGAGAGGGGACTTCAAGTCTGCCACCTTAGCAGAACTGAAGCCATTGGCCCTGGGGCTTCGATCTGAGAAGCCAGGGGAAATTAAAGGTGCCCCTCTGATGCTCCCCCAGGACCCTACTTCGATTCTTCCATGAAGAAAAGAAGAGTAATAAAATCTGCCTGCCCCCTACCTCCAGGATATGGAGGAAGGAACTAACTTTTAATGAGAGCCTATTAAGGGTCAAGCATTTTACAGGCTGCATATTGTTTAATCTTCACCAACTGTAAGGAGGGTATTTCTAAACCCCACATGCCTGCAAGGAAACCAAGGTGTAGAGGAGGGACCAGACCAGAGCCATAGATTCATCCATCCAAACAAACTCCAGGCCTCCTCAGGTCTGTGCTTCTAGCAACCATCCTGGGAGTTGATGACACACTGAGGGGTCCTGCAACTTGGGCCAGGTCTCCTGGTGACCTTGAAGAGAGAGTGGAGCTGTCTTCCATGAGCCTCTAACATATACTCCTAGATGGTGATACATGTGATGGGAAATCCGGTTCTAAGTACTTGAAGCTTTTAAGTTGTAATGCCTTTATACCTGTTCCTTCAAAATATCCATGGCAAAGTCAAAGTTACTAGGACTCTCTTAACCAGTAGAGCCCAGCGTATACCACACATGTGTCCCACAGTATTACTTTTATTGCCCCAACACACCAAGATAGAGAAGGTTTAAATTCAGATTCACTGGACTTAAGTTTCTGCTCATACCTACCACTAATATCTAAACTGAGCCCAAATCCTGCCCCCCCCCCCAATACTGAGGCTTAGAAGCCTGGGGAGACCTAGAAGAGGATTTAAGTTGGTTCCTGAATTCCAATCACCACGTCAGCCATTTCTCTACTTGTCAGGGCCAGAGTTTGTCCAGTGTGCAAAAGGGACCACCCACCTCTAAGCTGGGGGAGGATGGAGTGCAGGGCTCTGGAAACCCCTGCCTCCACTTTTGGAAGTGAAACTCTAGGAGCCCCATCTCCCAAACATTGTTACTTTCACTTCCACCTCCCAGCCCTGCAGTGGTTGCTTCTTGATGTCACGGACTTCATACTCATGTAAAGAGAGGCCGTCTGGTGACTGCTTACTTAGACTCTTGAGAAAATGCTTTAGATTTTGGATTTGAGGCATTTGTAGAAGGTAGGAGAGGTGAGACAGACCGGCAAAGCCAGAAGGCAAGGAAGAAGACTGTGGGGGGAGGCCATTTTATTTGGGAGTTGCTTGGGAAACTCCTTTTTCTTTTTCCTTTCTTACAAAGACCTCCCCATTGTCTCTCTACTTTCCCCTTTCCCTTTTCTTTGCTGTCCTGATGCTGAGCCTGAGCAAGAAGAATTAAGGAGTAGGACCCTACCTCCATCTCCTTTGGACAGTCAGCTGCACAGGGCACTGACTCCAGGAGGGCAGTGAGGACAAATGGTGTTAAAAAGTCCCTGAAGCCGGAGCCATCCCTGTTGCGCCCTCTCCCCCTTTGGGCACGGAGGGGGATTTCTGGGAGCCTCAGACGCATATCCTGAAGTTCTGGTTAATCTAAGTTCTCTGGACCCTAATTGTCCCTGAGCACTATTCCAAACCTGGAGGCAGCTAACTGAGTGGTCACTTAATGGGATTTTTAACCCTACCAGGGTATATTAATTCATTTACAATCCTTGCAGTGGGCGAGGGAAAGACTATGATATTTTCCTAAGAGCCAACTAGGAAGTCCCTGTGCCCCCGCATTTTTTTTCCATACAGTTACTTATTATCTAACTCAGTGGTGACAAACAACGCTGACAGACAAGTGAAAACTAAGTTACAGGAGGCCGGTTAGCTCAATTAGAGCGGCGGTGCACTTAACAACAAGGTTGCCAGTTCCATCCCCACATGGGCCACTGTGAGCTGCACCCTCCACAACTAGATTGAAGCAACTACTTGACTCGGAGCTGATGGGTCCTGGAAAAACACATTTAAATTAAAAATGAAAGTAAAAAAATAACTAAGTTAAGAAAGCAGCACTGTATTCGTGTACTTCTCCTCTGCCACACTCTGCCATTCTTTCTGTTACTACGTGTGGCCAGTGGCACCACACCTGACTTTAAGAGCACCAAATGCAAGAGGCTGACCAGAGAAACCCAGGAGACCATGGCAATGGATTTGAACTTGGTCTTCCTCTGACCAGGACGGGACAACGACCTGGAAGTGACATCTCTTCTCTTCTCAGGGACTCTGGTGGCCTAAAAACTCTAAAAATCAAGAAATTCAGAAGGGAAATTAAAAGAATAAGAAACTGTAAGAAGAGAGGGAAAGAAAAAGGGAAATGTACACAAAATTCGAAAGGCATTTAGATTTCTGCCTTAGTTTCCAACGACCGAAGCTAAAGCTGTTTGTCTCCACTTCACTGGTTTTCTCCGCGTGGTTTTCAGAGCCCAGTTCCCTCGTTCAGTATCTGGGGTTCATTGCCTGGGAAGGGAACGTTCGCAAACTTGCAGGTCTGGTCCCCTGAGGGCTCTCCGACTGGCGGAGGGTAAGAAAAGCTGGAGGCAGCGTCAGGGTGTGGGGGTTGGATAAGCCCTGGGAGGTCTGGGCAGGTCGGGTCGAAGCCCTCTCCCCACCCAGCCACCAGAGGGGCGCGCCTTGCCCACTGCCCCAAGGGAGCCTCTGGGTTCCTCTCCATCCAGGGGCGACTTGACCAGAATGATTTCTTAGCCAAGACCAAAAAAGAAATGGATCCAAGTGAGAAAACCAGCGCAGTTTGGGCTTCGCGATGGCTGCAAGCGAGGAATTGCACCGATTGACGATGTCTACAGCTGCTTCTCTGGAACCCGTCGGTGGCGGGTGAATTGGTGCGCGGGGTTAGTCTCTGAGCTCCGGAGTTGGCAGTTGTGCAGGGCTGGAAAGCAGTGACGTGAAACTTAAAGTATACCGTGTTTAGTTAGGGTCGGTGTAAAACAGAAGACTCCTGGCATGCATAAGACTTACCCCTCCCCCTTCTCTCCCAGCAGCAGGTTTAAGGTTAAGTATCTCCTTTGCTAGGGATGACACCCCCTTCAAAAGCTACCAGGACTTGGGGGCGATCAGCGACTCTTGTAGAATTAGGAACGTTGCAAAAATCCCGCTTGAGCTGCGCATCAGAGGCTGAGTGACAAGTGCTTAAAGCATCTCGGAGCCAACCCCCGGTCCTGGCTTCTGGATTTACTGGCTTTGTGATTTCCAGCCAGCATCTGGGGCCTCTAAGTTTGTTTTTGCATTTGCAAGACTGGAACGTTTGCCCGATGAGGGGTTTAAAAGTGCCGCTCCCAGCGCTGGCGATCTCCGAGCGTTTATTCGTCTACAGGAAAATCCCGGTATTTTCTTCCTAGAAACCCGGCAAACGTAATAGAGCTGTCATCCCCCTTCCCTTGGCGAGGTGTGGCCTCCTAGTTGGCCTACTGCCTCCCTCCCCCCAGCGGACCCAGACTCTGCGAACTCTTAAGTCTTTTACCCGGGGTCTCACAAGCGGGTTCTGGAACTTGCCAGCGTTTACAGTCTCCGACCCTGCCGAGCAAGGTCTGATCCTGTGTTCTTGCATTTGCTCTTCAGCGGGTTCTGTTACCCTCCTGTTGCACGTCGGGAAAGACCATGTTCGACAGCCCGGGAGGATGGTCCCTCGAAGAGGATGGGAACCCGCGCAAAACCCCGGACTCGTGATGTCGTGGAGCATGACCTCCTCCTACCCACTTGCCGAAGGAGCCTTTCGGCGTGTACTTGACTAGGGTGCGTGGGAGCAGGAACGACGCGAGGGCCAGCTGGCCACGGGGACCAAGAGGGAACAGCTGCACTGCTCCGGACCCAGGGATTTGGGCCGTAGGGAGCCTCGTCGGCCTGGGCTCCTCCCGCCCTCCTCGAGCTTTCCCTAGTTGGAGAAGGGTTCAAGGTTCGCAGGTGCTAGGCCCGTCTTTAACACGCTGCTTCCCAAGGAGTCCTGCAATGCTCGCCAGGCTCCCTTTTATTTTATTTTCACAAAGAAAAGTAAACATCTTGCATATATTTCCATAGTGGTCAGGCCCTTATTATGAAAGATCGAGTTCCAGAAAAATGGCTGTTGCAGCCGGAGGGAGCCGGGACCGCAGAAGACGCTTGGAACTTCATATAGAAAAAATGTTTCGTTTGGGACCGTTTGGGGAGGATCCGGAACAGATAAGTTGTTAGCTGGGACGGGGGGCGGGGGGAAGGAGGCACCTGGATTCCCCAGTCTGAAAATGGGGACCTCTCTGTCACCGTGCAGGTGAAAGCTGGAGAGAGAGGCAACAGGTCAGTGAGATCAGGACTGCCCCTGTCCAACGTGAGCAGTCCCCTGCCGCCCGGACTCCTCCCAAGGAACATCTTTGGCTAGCACCACCATTCAACCGGGACCCAGTAAAATCTCTTAAACGTGCACACTTGGAGAGAGAGGGGGGAAGGTATCCAGGCAACGGAATTACGGAAACATCCTCTCGGTCACGTGAACTTTATTGCAGACCAGGAAGTTATCCAACAGCTGCCCCAAATCTTCTGACTCCAGTGCTCCAAATGTTGACTGTTTCTCACACCTCACCACCGGTACGGAGTCTGCTGCCTTGGGGGTTGATAGATTTCCTCTACCCTTTCAGCTTCGATCTACCCCCACCTGCCTGGTTGCATTTGGAGATGATTTCCTTTTTTCCATTCGCGAGACCATGTGGCTCCCATACTTACCTGGGCTGGCTGTTTCCCCACCCACCCTCCGTAAAGGGGATTCCACATCTCCTGAGGGAGGAAAGCCGGGTTGAGGAAGGGTCAGAAAAAGGAAGCCGAGCCCCAAAATCAAGGCGTACAATATTATATTCTTCTCCGGGTGCCTTTGATTCATTAAAAAAAAAAAAGTGTAACACAAGAAGTAATTTTAATGGGCGCCCTCTGTTCCTAACACGAGTGCACTAATTCCCAGTCCTGAACCAGGTTCACAGACACGAACCTCGCTTTTTGTGGCCTTGTATCCCCGAAAGGATCTGCTGAAAATCTGAGCACACAGTAGGCACTGAGACAATAGATCCTCGTTGACAGAATGTTTGCTCCGAAGGAAAGGGGGGGGGCAATTATTTGAGAGCGGCTGTAAATAAAGACGTTGTTATCCGCCACAGTTGTTCTCTTCTGGCACGAAATAAAGGCGCGCGTGTATGTATCCTGTGCCTGTTCAGTGAATTCCAGGCTCACAACCGAGATTACCGCCGGAGGATGGGCTCCCACTTTCAACTCCTGGATAACCCGTACCTCGGCGTCGAGGGACGCCGCCCCAGCTGACCCATTTAACACAGTCAAGACGACACTGTCACCCCTGCCTGACGGTGCTCCTTTCCTGAGCCTCCAGGGTCAGAGTGAGTGGAGTCCACTCGACTGAGTCCAGGCTCACTCCAGACCACCGAGAACTGAGACCTTCCCTGGAGGCCAGAGGGCAGAGGCCGCACCTCGTGCGCTCAGTGAATTTATTCTGCTAAAGGGGCGCCGCGCCCGGCCCGAGAGCCGGCGACCACGCGTGGGGCGGGGAGGCTGAGGGGGCGCCCTGGCCCCAAGCTTCGCGGATCTCCGGAAATTCCGAGCCCCTGCAGCAACGCCGCTTCTCTGGGCCGGCAGAGAGCAAAGGCTGACATGCCCTCTAGGGGCCCTGGTGTCGCCCACCCGGGCGTTAGTATCCGCCACGGTCGTTACTGTTCTCTTCTGGCACGAATCTTTCCCTCGGCTCTTTGTCACTATCAACAGGCGCCCAAACCAGCCGCTGGGCACGCACCCCGGAAGCGCTTGCCGAGACCCGGAAGCAGCGGGAGCTCGGTCGCGGCTATTCCCGGGGGAGCTCCCGCCCAGCGCACTTTCGAGGGGCCCCAGTTTGCGAAACCTCGAGTCGCCCGAAAGCCCATCCCGCGTGCACGCCACCCTCGTGCCCCTCCGCCGAGGCTTTCCCGCCTCTGGGTCCTTCCCTGGCGGCGGGCCTGGGCCTCCCTGGGCCCCCAGCAGGGACCCCGAGTGGATTCAGGTTCCTCGTGAAGGTCGGGCCGTGGGTAGAGGGAGGAAGAAAGAAGGAGGAATTTACAATCGGTGCATGAGTGACTTTCATCAACTCCCCAAAGATTAGAGTGTAAATTTACTAGGGATCGTCAGTTGTGATTCATAATGCCCCGCGTAGTAAAAGCGCTCCCTCCCGGTTTATGTCCGGCGTTGCTGGCCTCTCCGGTGCGAGCCGGGGTGGGCGCGAACCCGGGGAACGCGGGAGGCCCCGGGCGCACCCCGCAGCTCGTGGGGGAGCCGGGCTCGCGGGCGCCGGGCGCGCCCCGTGACCTGCCGTCGTAAGAATGCTTCAGATCCAACCTAGGCTCGTTTCCGTGACGCAGGAAACATCTGGGGGACTTTTTTCGCCTGGCGTTTGGGAAAGTACTTACTTCCGAACTTGGCGCTGGGGCGTCCGACCAGCCAGACAAACCTCGGCCTGAAAGGGGGATGGGGCCAGGAGGGGACGGCAGGCCTGCCCGCGGCCAGGGTGCTTACTGGGGAGCTCACCGGTGGCCAGCGCTTGGGTGAAGGGCGAATTAAACACTTAGAGCCCGGTCCGCGCGTTCTGGCCTCATTGTTTTAATGTCTGTAGTACTTAGGCGCAGTTTGAGAAAGAATAATGTCTTTAGTTTCAGAAAAAACATCAAAGACCAGGGGCTGCTCAATATGGAGCACATATGGTAGTCTCCGAAGGCCTTGCCTGCCAAAACATGTTTCTCAGTATTTTTCTTCTTTCCTTTTTTTCCGAGCCCTACCCGCACCCCGCCCCCCGCCCCATCTTTTATTTTTTTTCTCCTCAAATGGGAGGGAGCCGCAGGCTCGGATTACCTAGGGCGTCTTGCGTTCACGTGAGGCAGTTGGCGGCTGTGCCGAGGCGATCAATGAGGCCTTTCAGGAACTGAATGTAGCCCAGGCAGGGACTTTGAAGATGGGCGGGCTTCAGGGCCGGGCCGGAGAGGCCGGGACTTGCCCAGGACCCGAGAGGCAGCTGTGGCAGAGTTGAGGCATTATCAGATTCAGAGACTCTAGGTCGCTTTTGGCATTATACCTGCAAAAACACATTTTCCTGTTGGTACGTAAGTGCTTCATGTATGTGGTCAAGATACACTGGCTGTATCCCCAGGCCTTAGCTTATTGCTCAGTGTGTAGGGTGCACTTCAATCTTTACTGAATGCATATTGAATGAACTAAGTGAAGGCAATAGCCTGCAAAGCACTTTTTTTTTTTTACTTCAGTCTAAACAAGATTCAGTTGCAAAGCTCCTCTTTCCCATTAACTGCTGCTATTATTTGTTTGTATTATTATCTAGATCACTATCCTAGTTTTTTTGTTGTTGTTGTTTTCAAATTAGCACAGAGAGGCAGGGGACAGTTGGCTAAAAGTTCAGGCAATTTGCTTTAGGAATTTCTCAAGATGAAATCTCAAAATGTTAGGGGTTATTAAAGTAATCTAGTTCAACTTCTGAACTTCCTGAAGATGAACTGAGATCCAAAAAGGTATAGTTACTTGCCAGGGCACACAGCTGGGAAGTGCCCTCTTTCCTATGCCTAGTGCCAGCTCAGCTCACTAACCCACATTGCCTTCAGTGGAAGGACAAGCTGGATCATTTCCTCTCTTCCAGCTTCTTCCGTTAAATGGATTCCTTTCGTCACCTCTGAAAAATGATCTCAGGATGTTCTCCTTCCGCAAATTTACATGTAGGATTAGTATTAAAGGCAGGGGCAAATTCTTAGGGCTCCCATGTAAAAGAAGATCCATGCCGTCTCCAGAACCTACAGCTTTTTCTAATGCAGTATCGATGATTGGGGGGGTGAGGGGGAGGAAGCACACCACACATGGAGCTGATTAAACACCCATCTTATCAAATCTTCCAGTGTTCTAGTGACTTATATGACTTATACACAGAGACCAGTGGGCAAATTACCTGACAAGTAGTTAGAAAATCTGGACTTTAGGCCTGGCTTTGCCATCAACCCACTGCACCTCTTGACCAATCAAGATCTCAAGATCTCTCTTTCTCTCTCTCTCTCTCTCTCTCTCTCTCTTCTTTCAAGATATATATATATATATATATATATATATATATATATATATATATATATATATATATATATATATAACCTGTTGGTCCATAAATCCAATTTCTTTGCTCAAATTCTCTGACGCTATCATATGTATCAACATGAAATGAGCTCCTTACCTATACCAGATGGAGAAGCAACACAGCCAACACTAGAAGTCTGCTTATTCTTGTATTAAGTACTCAGAAAATGTTAACCTTGCGAAGCTCTTCAAAGATGCTTCAGCCCCTTCATCTTACAGATGGGCACACTGGAGCCCAGAGAGCTGATTTCCCGGGTCACAGAGCTGGAGAGCCCAGGTAGGCTTCCTGCTCAGCACCTTACTCCTCTGAGAAAGTTCTTGCAAAGATGGGGTCCACCAGTCTCTGGCAGGTTTAGGTGAGCATGGATCAAGTCTTTAGGATACGTCCCTGTAGAACCCCGACTGTCCACGCTCCTCACTCTATTTCTCATTCATCAGGAATTACTGGGCCAGAATACAATAGTCTTGGGTCCAGGAGTAGGAATTAAAAGCAAAAGTCAGTCAGTACCGTTTCATTTGGGCAGTCTTTCTTTAAACATACCAGCTCTACTGTGTGAGACCCTCTGGGGTCCCTGCGACAAGGTAATGGTTCTTCTAATGAGGAATACATCAGCGAGTCTCATTTGTTTTTAGAGTCTTGAATCCACTGTAAGTGCAACAAAAATCCCTGGTCAAAGTTAATAAAGAGGTAACATAATAATAAAGTAAAGTCAATGTAATGCAATAATATCTTTTCCCCTCACACAACAAAATCCCAAATTATAAATATTGGGGGCAGATGGAGGAGCTGACTAAGGAATTATCCATCATTAAAAATAGGATAGTAAAGCTGCTCTTGCTTTTGGGGAGCACCTTCTTGATGTGAGAAAATGACCCACGTCATTGTCTGCCATGTTGAAAATTAAGTCTAGGGCACTTTCTCCCTCCTACCTGCTTGGCCCTGGTTGACCTTACCTGGCCTGATTGATGCTCTCTGGCTGGACTCCAGAGTGTTTCAGAGGAATAGTCATGATATGTTTTCCCTGGGTGTGTAGTAGAATGGGCAGTGTCTCTGTATGGAAGCAGTCTTTTCCTCTGTCACCTTCAGGCTGGGGGACCTTGATGACTTGGGGGCTAAATGAACGCTGCAGAGCACCAAGTCTGAGGGGAGTCTCCCTCAGCAGGGGAACTAGATATATAGGAATGGGCTCTGCAGCCCCGGCAGCCCCTCTAGGATGTTGTCTGAGGCCGGAATAGAACAAGGATGGAGCTGAGAGTTCAGTCAACTGGAGGTAGACATGTTGCCTTTTGCATTTAAAGCTGGATGGTAAATTGTTCTTTGCAACTATAGCTGTGCAATAGAGTAGAAAGAACTCTCCTGCCATTTCTCTTAATCTTCAGCGTCTTGTTTTGGATCTTTACTCTTCTTATATGAAAACCTCTCTCTGGGTAATACTTAATCATAATACTTCCTGAGGTTGTTGTGAGGATTAAATGAGAAAATCTACTAAAAGCGATTTGCACCGTGCCAGATACATAGTAAGTACTCGGTACATGTTAGCAAGTATTATTATCAGCCATTCTATGGTTTCAGTTGATGACATACCTCTCTACAATTCAGACCTTTTCATGGAACGCTAGACCTGAATGTGCAACTCCCTGCTGGAGAACATGTACTTAGATTTTAAAAACTCACCATGCTCAAAACAGAATTTATTTCTAGTCCCTGATGCACACTCATTTTCTGTTCTCCTAGTCTCTGTGAATGGCACCACCACCCATCAGGTGCTCAGGCCAGTAAATGGGCAACTGTTACCAGGTCCTCCTAAATATCTTTCAAGTTTACCTACCCTTGCTTCTCCCCACCTCCTGCGTTAGTAATGACAGATACTGAGTTTAGCCTGCATCATTCCATCATTTCTCCCATTGCCATTGTGATATCCAGTCTGTCTTCACAGCAGCTGGAGTAATGCAATTTGATCATGTGATTTCCCTACTTTAAATCTTTTATTCGCTCTTCATAGACCCAGAAAACCCAAATGCTGAGCATAAAATGTTCTTTATAGTCTCCTTTCTTGCCACTCCCCCTACACACATGCTAAGCCCTAGCTCTGCTGAACTAGATTGAACACCCTAAGTTTCTTTTGCCTTCATTGTCTTTGCATGTGTTGTCTTCCCGCCTGACATATACACTTCCCTCCTTCTCCGTCAGACTTCATTCTACTTCTCTTGCAACATTTAGCCTGGCTGTCTCCTCTTTTTGGAAGCCTTCACTAAATCCCAGGCTGATACAGAGTTTATATCCTACAGGATTGTAATTTCTCTCTTCTCCACTAGGTGTGATTTGCTTGCGGGCAGTAGAGTAAGTCTTTACTCTTTGTGCCACAATATTTTAGTGCCTGGCACACAGTAAGTGTTCCTCACATGCTTGCTGAATATGAAAATGGCTTAGAATTAGAATAAATAGCTTTGTTTCTATAGCTTTGTATCATCAAGATTTTGGGGAAGTTATTTTTCTGAGCCTTAGTTTTCTCATCTGTAAAATGGGTAGTAACAATGGTCCTTAATGTTGCAAAGATTAAATGAATGCAAATTATTCTGTAATCTGTGTAGCACTGTACATGAGTCATTACTATAATCAATGCAAACCCATATTGCTCATGCATACACACTCTTTCATACATGCACTTAATGTGTACATAATTACATGCATCCATATGTCTGTGTTTGTGCACCTGCATGGTTACATGGAAAAGCAGTTTTAAAATATAACATGCCTTTAAAAGGCATGCTGAGATAGGTGGATAGTTACTTTTGATAACTAGTCTGGGTTCTATTAATAGATAAAGCAGTTTGTAGCAGTGTGCTCCAATTAGCAGTCACTCTGTGAATTCATTACATCCATACACACAAATACAAGCAGTGCAATATTATAGAGCACTGAGTGGGTAATTATAGCCCATGACCGTTTTTACTACGACTGTTATTCTACCTCCCTACTATAACCGTAACGTTGAAAGCACTTTCCCGCTAGGCTTTCATTTTATTTTCTCATCGGTCACTTGGAGCAGTTATTGAAGGCAATGTGTCCCCCATTTTGCATGTGAAGAAATCGAGGTACAGGGGATTCGTTTAACAACTTGCCTCCTTTCCAATGTTGCAACCAAGTGGAGGTCAGAACCCTAGGATGCCCTTTTTCCTGTCTTTCTTTTCCCACATGTCGGTGTAGGAAGTTTTCGTTGAACAGGTTATTGATACAAAGGAGTCAGAACTGATCAATGCGTAAGTTAACCGGTGCTTGTTTATACTACTTTGAGTTGCCAGTTATTTCTGCACTTTGGATCTGCTTTAAATGTGGAATCTGCTATTCTAACATCAGTAGCGAGGAAAGGTCCTTTTTTCCCCCCCTATTCTCTGGAGGGTAATTGCGTCTCCTCTCGCAGACCTTAGTTGCAGGCAGGGCGGCTGCCCTGGGGGCTTTGAAGTGGAAGTCGCACCCGGGCTTTCTTCCCTCCGGCTGTTGCCCGCGGTGGAAAGGAAGGCGCAGGGGGTGGGGGTGGGGTGGGGGGAGGCCTTCCACACCTACCTCCTGCCTCTGTTCTTTTCTAGGAAGCCAGGTGGCGCCAACTCTCAACCACTGCTGCAGCTGGAGGAGCTCCCTCGCCGGGCTCAGAGCGGAGTGCGACCGTGGAAGGCAGAGCACGAATCCGGGCTGGCGTTCTCTCTGCCCTTCGCCCTTTGGAAATGGAGCTTGACTTTTCTCTTTTTCCGCACCCCTTGCAGGAAGACGGCAAACCTAAAGGGTAACGAGATGTCCTGTGTGCCACATGGAGCTTGGGGAATTGAAATAATTAAAACCATGAGGTTTCCTGGCTCTTCGCGGTGCTTACGGTGGGTTTTGATTTGAGGAAAGAGAGCGAGGAGAGGTGAAGGCCGGTTCCAATCTGCCAGCATCCTGTATCTCTATCTGTGCTGCAGATGACGTGCGGAGCCGGGAGGGCACGCGCGCTCCTCGGTGTGCGCAGGGCTCTGTGTACAGGATCAGGGCTCTAGGTGTCGTGTTTGGTGGCCTACCTATTCCTCAGTGACAGAGTGGGTGCATGGTTATAAAGAGGCAGAAAACCTCCCAGCTGTGAAAGGAGGGCTTTGAGGTTCCCTCCTATGACAGCTGAGGGTCTGAATCAAATATGGAGGCATACGTTTCAGTTTTCAAACCTCATTTTTCATCCTGGAGATGTTTCCTGTCTTTGAACTGCTGTTATTTCACAGGGAGAAGGGAGAGACTCCAGTATGCACTTGTATTGATTATATCGATTTACTTGATTTAAACCAAACTTCATTGAACAAAAATGTTTGTTGAAACTGCTAATCTGGTAATGAAAATTCAGCCATCCACATGTGCGGCTGGTGCAAATCATCACCAAATTTGAAGTTAAGATGAATTCAATTAAAGTGTTTCTTTTTCTTTTTGTTATTCACTGGAATACTAAGAGAATAGAGTTGGTATTATGGCCTATAGCAATTTTAAGATTTTAATTGAAATGACAGTAACACATATACAGACACACAGAGCACTCAGCAACATTAGTAATGATGGCAGTGTGCTATTAATGCTGCTTTTTATAGAGTGGTACCCGTGGTGTGTTTATTACAGTGTGCACTTTAGAGCAGTGTTTTTCATACTGCAGGTTATCAATCCTTCGTAACCCTTAGTAATACTGTGACCAGCATTTTAAAAAAGAAATAGGAAAGATCAGAAGGATGGTAAGGATAAATATTCTCACAAATCTTTTTCATATATACATATATGCATACACATGTGCCACATGTGAAATGTATTTCTTATCATGGATTACGTTAAAAAGAAGTTTGAAAGCTATGGATTTAGAAACATCCATGTTTCTCTACCAGGGATTCCATCAGTGTTATGCTCTTCCGGTTTGGGGTGCAAGGCTGAGGGCTCTGCTGACCCTTGATGTACAATGAGTATGTACCCCTTGCAGACTTGACAGAGCCTGACCCTTAGTGACGATGCTATTGGGAGATGAGTATTGTTTTTAAAATCTAGGCACAGTGGATTCTTTCCTGGTTATGAAAGTAATGCTGGGTAAGAGATCATGTCTAGCCCTAGGGACAGAACTGGCAAGAAAGAATGCCACGAAGCCCCAGGCCTCAGAGGACTGGTGGCAGTAGCAGGACAGAATCGGAACTTTGGAGCAAAGACCTATGCAGAAGACTGCTTATTCAAACTGGGTATAGGGGTGGAAGGAAGATGGCTGGAGTCAGAAATTTTGGAGTGGGGACTCATTATCTTAACAGAGGAAAGTAGAATAATCTTGAACCATGGGAAGCAATTTAGTAGCTCAGTGATTGATGTTAGGGGCAAGGAATGCTTCTGTCCCTCCTCTTCCTCTGTCCCAGTGTCTAAGAAGAGCAGATACTACTTCCATTGTTCAAGTTTCAGGAAAATGATTCAAACATATTTAATAGAGAGCAGGTCATTTTGTGTTAAAAATTGCCTTCTAACAGGCTCTTTGGCTCTTTCTCCTATTTCTTGGTAAGTGGACCTGCTAGAGCCTACCCTCAGGAATGCCAACCTTGTCTCTCTCTGTTCCCCTCCAGCTACTAGGATTGGTTGGCTGAGCCAAGACCTGCTTGGGTGTGGCCTTCCTTCTCTCTGTTCACCTGAAAACATGTTGGTCATGGCTTTAGGTTCCTGTGCCATGTGGTCAGCCAGAGGAGATGTAGGTTTGGACTTTGGGGGAGGTGGACCTAGCCGTGGGTTCCATCTTAGCTTGACTGAGGCATGTGCTGGTTTTGCCCCGAGTAATCAAGTGGGCATTGTTGCCCATTTTCTATTGTTCCAGAAATATCTAATTTCCTGCAGCAGTTGTTTTCAAACTTTAGGAGGCAGCAGAATCACCTGGAGAGCTCCATAGACCATAGATTACAGAGCTCCACCCCTTCTTTTGACTCACCAGGTCTGGGGTGGGGCTTGAGAATTTGCATTTCTAACACATTCCCAAGCGATGTAGATGCTGCTGGCACAGATCCAGATCATGAGAACCATTGCTCTGTAAAATCTTGAGAAGGGTGTGGAGTGGGAAGATGACTGGCAGGGCAAGAGGAAAACACTCCTGAGTTCTTGGCCTTAATACCATCTTAATTCCATGAACCCTCCTCCCCCATAAGCTAACCCCCTAACACTCAAGGCTGCCAGGGGATCAGATCTGGAGAAGGGTGACTCGATCAATAACACGAGCTCTCAGTGGATAGTTTTGGGACTCTCCATCTTGAGAAGAATTCAGGAAAATATGGGTCTTGGTGCGTGCACCTTACCTTATGCTTGGACAGGTCACTGAGAAATGTGATTCATTGCAAAGTCCCCATAGGAGAGCTGTGCTGGTTATTGTCTACAGCACTTGGCGTGCTCAGGTTCCCTCCCCGCCTTGCATTTCAGGGCCTAGAAGTGGAAGAACTATCATTTTCAGTCATCTCTGCAGCAAGAGTTTAGAATGCAGTTTAGGTTCTGGCAGTGAAATGTGTCACATTGGCTTTGCAAGGCAGAAAACTCAATGTAACTCTCTTTATCTGTGTAGGTACAGACGAGGGATCTGGAAGGCATGAGTGTGGGCAGTGACTGAATTCCATGGCCTACTGACTAGTTACCAGCCTTGTGGGTGTAGGGGGCTCTGCTGGTTGCCCGTGGCTCAACTGCTCCAGCCCTTCTACTTGATAACTTGTATTAAATCCCTCTGAGCTTGAAATACCTAGAAGGTTTTGTTTCCTGGCTGGTACAGGGAAGGAGGCAGTATGAGTGCTCCGTGCCTGAGGTCTGGATTCGTGCAGGCACATCCTATAGACCCTGCAGGTGGTGAGATGACTGTCCTCAGCTGGGGGAACGTTGGGAAGTGGTGAGCCCCATCCAGGCGATCAGGCTGAAGGGATGAGCGTGCTGGATCACTCTCACCTCCTTCTGCCGCTCTCACCACAAAGCCTCACTGCTCCTGGCCTCCCTTTCAGATTTTTGCAAAAAAAAAAAAAAAAAACAGGAAAAACAGCAATTTTTTTAGAGAGTGCAGACAAAAATTTTTGCTAACACTCAATGGCTGTTCTGCCCATTGTGATACTTAATTGTATGCTGCCCTGTATTGTGCTCTAATTTCTGGACATTCACTCTCCAATGTGACTGTCACCTACTTAAGGGAAGATAGTGAGTTTTCAGTTTCTAGCCCAAGTCGTCTTCACTCAGTGTGAACCGAGAGCTGGATGGACATTGCAAATCTGTGGGGAAGCAGCTGACCATCGGGCCGCTTCCTCTACCTCATGATGCACTGAGCCTGCAGATATTATTCAGAAGCTGATTCTTTGGCTCATCCATTCTTCCTGAGCAGAGACAAGACTGAATATATGTCATTTAACTAATACTTGTCCAGAAGGAATTGATGGCTCTAGTAACAATGTCGTTGTTCACAAATGCACGGTACCTGTGCGGAGACATCCCTCTTCAGTGGCGCTCGGTTGTGACCACGTGACTCTCCCTAGCCAATGAGGTGTGAGTGGAAATGACTGCCCTGGGTCTTGACTCCTTCTAACCACATGTCAGCAGTAATGCAGATATAGGCAGCTTCTCAGCCTGGGCCCCAGAGTGAATGGGGAACAGGGTTGCAGGAATCCAGGATGGACTGTGGCTAAAACATTTTTAAAACCATTAATTCTGTATTACTTAATTCACTTCTGTGAAGTGGTTGGGATTCTAGAGGACTAATAAATTATACCTCCCATCCTGGCCACAGTTTGGGCCGAATGGCCAGCCTGGGTATTCTCAGCTTCTTCCAAACGCACCAGTCAAATCACTCCGCCTCCCTGGTTGAGGAGGGAATCGGTGCAAAGAATGACTCTAAAGGAGGTCCTACCCCCTGAAAACTTTAGGCAAGGGAAATAGAGGTTTCCGAAGGGATTTCATTACTGTGGAATTATATCACTCTACATAGCTAAGAGAATTTGCCAGAAATGGAAATATTAGGAGAAACCCTAACAATGTTAGTTTTTGTCTCATTTTTAATCTTGCATATTTGAAAGCCTAAGGGAAACATTCAAGTAACAGATCAAGGCACTGAAATGAAAGTTTAAGCAATGGTAATCCTAACCATTATCATTAAATAAATGTAATTTATTAGCACTTTGCTGCAATAAGGCCATGACTCCATAGTAAATGGGAACTGAGGCTGAACATTAACATGACAGACTTTCTGCCAAGAGGGCCCTTGCTCCCAGGACCTGGCTCATTGTTAACTGAAGGCCTGTGGCTCCCAGCACAGTGCTGGGCTCTGGCTGCTGGGCCTTAGGGAAATGGGGTTGCTTTGAAACCCAGTGTTCTTAATGAAGCAGTTCCTGACCCTGAAATGTGTGAGAAAATAATCTACAAGTGTGATGAAAAACTGGTCTATGAAGAAGTTAGTGACCCTTCCAGGATTGATTTTAAAATAATAGACTTGTTTTATTTTGGTAAATGATTTAATAAAACATAACAACGTCAAAGAAATTATCCAGGGTGTTTCATGTCCTGCAGCTTGGAATATCTAAAACTATATGCTTGCAAATGAGCCTCATTATTCGTGAAATTTTATTGCAAAATTTGGCATGGACTATTTTGGAGTTTCAGACTTTTAGGCGCTATCACAGAATTGGCAACATTCAAGGGATTGTTACTGATTTAATAACATTTTTCTTTATTGTCCCCATAATCACCTGCTTTATAAACTGTGGCTAGAGCTGATGTTGCAACTGGTAATTTTCTTAGAACCCAAATGCATTTACATTTTTCCATCTTTTGATTTACATCATTTCTGGGAATTGTTAGTAGATGGAATAAAAAGAGAATACATTATAAACAATTCAAAACACCAAAAACAAAATTCCTTGGACCTTTTACAGATACCACACATGCAAATAAATGTGGCTTTGCATTCCAATGGCATTCGAGTTGGGATTACATTTTCCTCATTAACCTCTTTCTTACCCAAACAGCATTGTTTTTGAAGCCTGTTTTATCGAAATCAAGTTTGACATTTTAAATTAATTCACACTGACTTAGTTCAAGTGAAGAGGTACAAGGTCTTCTTTTGATCCCAGTCACTTGTGCAATCCTGGTTGAATTGTACCTAAATAGGAACTCCCACTGGTTTAGGATGAAATCAGGAGATTGATCATATTGCACGCAAAACCAAAACATTAGAGATAGTAAGTATGGTTTTTCCTGCACTACTAAAGAAAGAGGTGGAAAAAGCAATGGCACTCCTAATCATTATCATTTAATAAAAGTAATTTATTAGCACATTGCTGCAATAGGGCCATGACTCCATAGTAAATGGGAACTGAGGGTCTGAACATTAATATAACTGACTTTCTGCCAAGACAGCCCTTGCTCGGAAGGCCTGGCTCCATGATGTACACCTGAGATCT
Source organism: Rhinolophus sinicus (assembly GCF_057876585.1). NCBI lineage: Eukaryota > Metazoa > Chordata > Mammalia > Chiroptera > Rhinolophidae > Rhinolophus > Rhinolophus sinicus. The sequence continues at coordinate 101,394,151 of NC_142515.1, read as the reverse complement.
GAATGTGCTTGCTTTTTTATGGCAAACCATTTATAAAATGAACGTACTTATTTCTAATTCAAGGAAACCCAATCTGTTTTCAATCAGTCATAACCAATAATTCTTCTGCTAATACGTGGACCTTAATTTGAAGCAGTGGGAATCTTCTCTTTTCTCCCAGAAAGTCAACAGTGTTGTTTAGAAAGACTACAATTTTGGTAAGAGCAGACATATGATTTGATTATTTTTTTTAACTTCTGTAAACACTTGTGCACGAATCTGCTATTTTTTGCCCTTATACATAACAAAAGTAGACGTTGTTTTCAGTGTTGATATTTGGTAGTGTATGGGGAAGCATTTGTGTGTATTTAGGTAGGTCCATCTGAGTAAAATGAAAGAGACATTAAAATCAGTCGGTGTGGCCTGAAAGTTAAGTCTATCAATTTTAGGAAACTCTGGATCAGTGGTCTTCACTCTGCTGTGAACTGTCTTGTTTTGTCAGGCATTATTTTAAATTCTGCTATGTTCTCATGCATTGTTTTCAGACTCCTGTAATCCCAGGTGTGCATGGCATGAGTTAGAGTTGGAGACAGAACCAACACTAGTTTTCTTAGTGTCCACAATTTCAAAACACAAATGTTATTTTATACCATTTTCTACATGTGTTTTCTTTAGAAAGTGGAGAAATACCTTATTGAGAGTTTGTCAGCTGAAACCCTATTGCAAAACATTTGCAAAACTGAAATATTGACAAAAATGCATATGATTCCAAAAGGGCCTGCGTGATTGAAAGCAGTTGCAGTATTTCAACATGAGAATATGGCTTATTCATTCTGTTGTCTGTTTTTAGATTCCTACAGACATACCTCTGGACTTCTACTGTCCCCAGATAGCAGTTTCTACACAGCTAACTCACAACAGATTAGAGCTAGAGTTTTATGCCTTTTATACCTTGAGTAAGCATTGGCTGTTCTCTCACGGTCATCTCTAATTCATAGGAGGCTGAATGCCCTTTGCATGCCCGCAATGTCTAACAGCACCTACCAAATTGCATAACCATGCTGGTCCATTCCCAGCATGTGATGTGATTGCCAAGGTGCAGCCAGGTCCTCAGTAGGTTGTTCAAAGAGATGCTCAGTTCAAGTCGTGTCGCTTCAGTATTGATTTGCTGCTTATTCTTCAATGTTCGGGTTGGCCGACCCTTGGCTTACCTCTGAGAATGACACCAAAATCAGCGCTGCCTCTAACCAGAAACAAGGCCATTTCTATTGTGATAGGAGAAAAATGGCCTCGTGGAATATTGCATTTGCATATTTGATGATAATCATTAACAATATAGAATTTAAAATTTTAAAAAGCCCCCATGTGTGGTGTGTGCAATATGTAGTGAGAGAGAATTTTTTAAAAACCTACGTATTTGACGTCTCAGTTTCCTTTCGGCTAACAAAGAATGAGCATCCTGAAAACTGACCAAAGAAGGAGAAAAACACTTCTATTTTTTTCACTCTAAATATACTTCCTTTCTGAAATTATTCTCTTTACCAATAAGAACAAACATCAAGAGCAAAAGCAAATGTCCCAAACTGTCCCCTGAATTTTTTAGTGGACTTTCGTCTGTCTAGCTTCATCTTGTTTAAAGATGTTAGAGCTGTGTTGAGATTAATATCAACAATCAGAAAGTAATATCATGATTCTGATTGTTGTTATCCTGTTTAGATGTGCTAGACCTAGATTGCTTTTGTAGAAACCTAACGGACTAGAGAAGAGAAGCATTCAAAATCTTCATGATGGGAACGTCAACATCCAGACATCTGCCAGATGTCTCATTTTCTAAACTCAGAACATCTAATAAATCCACAATTTGCCTCAATTAATGTTCTCAGCCCTGGCTATATGTTAGAATAATCCCAGAATTATAAAGAAAATTGATAGGCAGTCTCCACTCATTCTAATTAAAGCACGGTAGGGCCCCAGACATTTTTTTTAAGTGCCCTAAGTGATTTGAATGTGCAGCCAGGTTGGGAATCACTAACCCACATGAGAATTTCATCTTTTAGAAGGGAGAGGAAGTGATGAAGAGGATTAACACCCTGCTTCTAATTCTGGCCAACTCAGAGGCCCCGAATGGAAAATCAGAAGTGACAGGAGTCCTGGACGTGGGCCACCTGGCCATCAGAAAATTCCATAGGGATGTGGTCACTGCCAGACACACACTCAGTTAGTTTGAGTTTTAAAATATCTCAGGAAATTATAAAAGCCTGATTTTGACCTCCCAGTCTGAGATTCCAAAAAGAAGCAGAGGCGATTCCTCAAAATAAAATTCTGATGCTACTATTGTACATGGTCCAAAGCAAGGCAGGGGTGAAGGGAGGTGGGGTGGGGACGGGGGACAAGAAAAGAAAACGGAAGAAGGTAGCCAAAAAGATTTAGTATCTTCATGCGGGAAGCTGTCTGCTAAGATCTGATATATTTTTTAACGATGTATGTAAAATGTGAACGATGATCTAGAAAAACAAGTATAGATACAAACAAATCTGTCAAGAATTTGTGAGAAAGAGTCAGAAAGACTAAATCCAGAAGGAGGCTAACATTCTAGATGATGAAGAGGGCTGTTTGAAACAAAAGCAAGTATAGGCTCCCTGCAGGACTGTGCTGGCGTTTTGTCACTATAACGTCAATGGGGAAGATACAGGTGGCCACACCCTCACACTGTTGTACTCTTTAGATCAGAAAGCATGGAGCTAAGTTTGATGAGACAGAACTAAAGAGTAAGATCACTTAGAAGCAAATGCTAACTACCCTAAATAAGTTCAAACAACTTATAACAAATCAGAATATTAATGGAATTTTCAGATGAGATTGCTTTAATCTTTAAAAACTGTGGAGAATGAAAGAGGTGCCTGAATAAAAGAATAAAATAAAATAAAATAAAATAAAATAAAGAAAGGAAGAAAGAAAGAAAGAAGGAAAGAAAGAAAGAAAGAAAGAAAGAAAGAAAGAAAGAAAGAAAGAAAGAAAGAGAAAGAAGTGCCTGAACACTGTCCACGTGTTTTTTTTTTTCAAAAAGAAAGTGGAAAAGTCCCTGAACTACAGACTCAAAGACCTGCTGATTCTTCTGTTCAATAATTCTAAACTTTGTTTTAAAATGCAGTTTTAAATGCATTTGAATGCAAGATTTACCAAGATAAATATTACCTACAGCATAGCTTATGTAAAGAGTAGAGACAAGGAATCATAAACTTTTAAATAATCTAATTCAAATTCAGTAATTCATTACCTTTGAGAATTAGATGAAAACTAAATACCTTCTTGAAGTATTTAGATATCACAGTATAACAAACCATCACAAAACTGAATGGCTTAAAATAGCTACCATGAATTTGCTCACAATTCTGCAATTTGTGCTAGGCCCAGCGGGGTGGTTCTTCTGCTGGTTTTGTCTGAGATCACTCAGACAGCTTTAGACATCTGATAGTTTAACTGAGGCTAGCTGATCCAAGATAGCCTCAGTCACAGGTTTGGTGCTTGATGCTGGCTGTCAACTGAGCCACTTGTCTCCAGCAAGACAGCTAGGGTTAATTTACATGGCGGGAGCAGCATTTCAAGAGAATGAGAGCAGAAGCTTCAAGGTCAAATCTTGGAAGTCACAGAACATCACTTTTCCCTCATTCTGTTGGTCAGAGCTAGCCACAAGTCCAGCCCAGATCAAGGGATGGGGAAATAGGCAATACCTTTAGATGGGAGTTGCTGCAACTCCCATATCTAATCTACCAAACTTCTCAGAAAAATGCTTCTACACTATCAGACATGAACTGCAGTCATGCACCACATAACAACGCTTGGGTTAATGACAGACCACATATACGAGGGTGGTCCCATAAGATAATGCAGCTGAAAAATTCCTATTTCCTAGTGACATTGTAGGTATAATAACACCATAATAAAACACATTATTCCTGTGTTAGTGGCGACGCTGGTGTCAACAAACCTACTAGACTGCCAGTTGTGTAAAAGTATAGCACATACAGTTATGTACAGTACATAATACTTGATACTGATAATAAACGACCAGGTAACTGGTTTATATAATTTACTATACTATACTTTTTATTGTTATTTTAGAGTGTACTCTTTCTACTTATAAAAAATTACTGTAAAACTGTGTTATACCGGCAGCGGTCTCATACATCTCGTGTGTCTTTTGGTTGCATCATTTTCTCTTGTACTTGATTTAATCTTGTGTTGTTTTGTACAGTAACATTCTGTACAGGCTTGTAGCTTAGAAGCAATAGGCTATTTATACCATATATAGATGTGTAATAGGTTATACTACTATCCAGGTTTATGTAAGTGTACTCTGATGTTTGCACAATGACAAAATCACCTAATGACATTTCTCAGAATGTATCCCTGTCATTAAGCCGTGCATGACTGTATTTAATTTCACAGGATTCATACATCCTTCCAACCTAAGTTAAAAGCCTTTATTCTAATCACTGGCATATTAAAATAAAGCAATTAAAGCCCAAAGAGATTAGAGGCTTGCCCAAGTCAAATAGCTATTTATTTAGTATGCAAGCATATAAGGATGGCTTATCATGTAGGTTTCATAACTCCCAGTCCTGTGCCATTTTCACTTTATTATCACAGGAAATGGATTTCAGCAATTTTATAAATCAATATTTGACTGCCAAATCAGGACAGCTTTTTAAGTCAAAAGTATATAGTAAAATACAAATATTTTATTTAATTAGAATCCTCTACACATCCATCCAGTTAGGAAAGTGAGCTGATTAAAATAGATGTGAGGAGTAAATTATTTTATTAATTTGTAAACTGGCACAATTATTCACCAATTATGGGCAGTTTCCTAAGTCTAGCTGCCTTTTTTTCTGACAGGTACTCTCTTTGCTTCAACCAAAAAGTTGATTACAACAGGTTACAACACTGAAAAGTTGATAACAATGGACAATTTGCAATTAGCAAGATTGTTTTCATGTTTAACCACCTAGTTAAAAATCATTCATTGATAAGAACAGTAAATAATCAATTTTACTGATTTTAACTAAAAACCGGGCACTATTACCACTTCAAGTTTTTGGTTTTTTCCTCATAAGAGAAGGATCATTAAAGGGAAATTGATGTGGTTTATCTTAAGTTATTGCCTTTCTGTTGTTTTTGCCAGTGGCTGACTTTTTATGTGAGGGCTGCAGGTTCTACTTAACTTTTAAAAATTATAAGTATTTTGTTTATTTGTTTATATTTTGGTGAATTTGACAGGCTAATTGGGTCCAAATGGATAGAGAGAAACTAATAAGCTTTGAAACATCCAATTTTCAGAAATCAAGTAATAAAGATAAGGTTTTAAAAAATATTTAATCATAAAAAAGTTCAACTATGTAGGGAAATAGAAAAAATAGTGCAATGGACACCCATAACCAATACCTTTAATCAAAAATTATCATTTTGTCTTCTTTGCTTCATTTGCTGACCTCTATTTTGTTGTTGTCCAACCATTTTAAAGTCAATCACCCCAAGCACTTCAGGCTATGTCCTCTTACATAACCAAATTCCAATATATCCCACTTAATAAGTTAGTATTAATTTCCTAGTATCATGTAATACCCAGTCCATATTCAAATTATAACCTTGGTTTCATAGATTTCTTTTTCAATTTAGTATCCAGTTGAGGAGCACATTTATAATTACAGTTGACCTTTGAACAACACAGGTTTGAACTGAGCAGGTCCACTTATATGCAGATTTTTTTTCTATAAATATACAGTTGGCCCTCTATCCCTGGGTTTCACATCCACAGATTCAACCAACCACAGATCAAAAACAGTATTTTCCCAAGATTGGGAATCCGTGGATACAGAGGGCCAACTCTATGGATTGTTCTACGCCATTTTATATAAGGGACTTGAGCATCTGCGGATTTTGGTGGTGGTGGGGAGCAGTCCCCTGAGGATACTGAGGCACAACTGGGAGTCAAAAGTTATACGTGGATTTTCAAATGTGTGGGGACTGGTGTCCCGCATTGTTCAAGGGTCAACTGTGTTATGTTTTCAGTCTCTTTTAATCTAGAATGGCGCACACACACACACACACACACACACACACACCCTTTTCCATGCTATTGACTTTTTGAAGAGGCCAGGACAGTTGTCTGATAGAGTGCCCCAATTCTGGACTTTGGGATCCTTTATTTGTGGTGCTTTAACTTGTTCCCCTATCTTTTGTATATCCTTTAGATCTAAATTCTTGATGAGATTCAGTTTACACATTCTGAAGGACACTCCGTATGCGAGACGACCTACTTCACAGTGAGTGACAGCGGCAGCACAGTAAGGCCGGTTGCCCCACTACTGGTGATGCCAAGTTTGATCACTGAGTTAAGATGATGGCAACCCCAACTCTCTTCACTAGTAAAATGCATTTTCTCTTTGTTAATTAGCAAGTCACCAGTGGGGCGGTAATTTGGTGCCATGAAAATATCCAGTTACCTAGTTTAAAAAAATAAAATAAAACATAACTCATTGTTTTGTACTTCTGATTTTCATAAAGAATTATCCTCAGTTTTTCAAAGCTTTCATCAAGCTGTGTATATCAGCCTAAAATTATGAAAACAAACCAATGTCTGCATGAAGCCATTAGATAATTATTCATTCTCTGCTCAGACCTCTGTCAATTGGGGTAGTCATCAGACCTGGGCTAGTAAATTGGGCTTTAGTGGGTTCCCAAGCAGTGTGTTGTGGTTCCCTTATCCACTCATCTCATTTTATAATTATTACATGCCAAGTTCAATGTAGAACGCTGTGGGAGTGAGTGTCATATTGTCATGCGTAATGAAATGAGATCCGGGCAGCACACTGTTTACCAAGAATCCAGGTGTTACTCTAGGTGTGGTGGCTGCTCTTTCATACTTGAACTAATTGTACCACACATTGCAACTGAAATGTGGCTGCCTTGAAGTGACTTCTTTGTTGCCTTTTTTAAGAAGGTCGAAAGACGTGAGTGAAAACACACCAGTAACCAAACATGGTGGTATCAAGCCTAATTAGGAATAGAAAATCATTTCTAAAATCGGTGTCTGTTCATTTTCTTTATTTCATTTGTTTTTGTTTCACCCTCATCTGTGATTCATTTGCCTTTCATCATCTTCCACAATGGCTTCTGCAAGAATATCAGTCTTGAAATGTACAACATGGCTCATACCCACTTCAAACATTGTTTAAAATCTCATTTATTATTTTGGACTGTGGTCTCACTTAAAAGCCAGTGTTACTGAGACTGCAGAGCGCATACCTTTAATTCCCAGGGTGAGAGGGGAAAGAGAGAGAGCGCAAGAGCCAGCAAGAGGGAGAGCTAGAACTGTGAGTCGCTCACCAACAGACATGTGGGGAAAACAAGAATATTCAGAAGTCTTACAGGCAGCTGAAGTCTCTAGACACAGGAACACTGGAAACTGCCCAAACCTGGGCTCGGTAGAGTATAGCAAAGTGATGAAGACCAGGACTGGTATTTTTTCCCAACAAGAGGTTAGTTAGTTACTTAAGGACCACATCCCCAGGATTACAAGGATTTGTCTGCAGAGCCCAGGGAACACTTATTTGTAGTAGGATTAGTGACGGGAAGAGATGGGGTTCTATGTGAGCCGCTTATTACAGGAGACTCTATTTGGAACTTAAAATGAACACTGGGAAAATCATATTAAATGATATCAGCATATAACAGCTTTATTAAGTAGGAATTTGGTTTTTCTAATTAGCTTCAGTTTTCAGATACTAAAATCCAGGTGTTTTGGGGAGCCAAACCCAGTCAATAGGGTTTAGAATCATTCCTTTAAAGAAAAAAGAAAAACAGGCCATGTGCTGAATGTCTCAGGCCTGGAACTTAATCATATTCATTCAACTCACCTTCCTCTCTCCACACCCGAATAGAAAATAGTCACCTGCCGTTGACAACTGCTTCTGTGTGGGCCCTGCTGCCTTGGGAAGGGAGAATGTCCCAGCTGTCCATGGGTGCGTGTGCTATTGATGCACCTCCAACCCTGACACTGTACCCAAACATTTTGTGAATGACAGAGGAAAAGCGTTTACCTAACAGGGAAGAGAAAACAGGAAGGAAACTTTCCTGTTCCTGATGTAGTGAATTCCCTGCCCTCCCTTTTTTTTCTCAGAAAGCTATAAGTCACACCTTTAGGAAGAGTTCAACTCTCCGACCACACATGTGTTTCAGACAGTTATTTACTCAGCAGCTCATTGCAGCAGGATTTCCTCCCTCTGGAAGCTGCAAGTATGGGACATAAGAAAATAACACGCATTGAACTACAATTTTCCTTCTTCTTGCTGAAGAGCGCGTGGCTAGAAGAGCCATAGGAGGCAGTGTCTCAAGCTTCCACCTTTTATCTGCTTGTTTATTTGAATAAACTTACATGCAGTGCTGCCATTTTCAACTTCAAATTCTTATAAATTAGACAGCCAATATCTTCCTTCTGTTCCAGGTAAAATAAAGAATCAACAGATAGGGCATCACCCAGTGATGCTAACTGAAGTCAAGAAAGATGGAAATTCTCATACAAGTGAAAAATTAGCATGGAGTGTTATTATGAAGGCCCTAAGTGTCTGGATAGCCTTTGGAGAGCTGGAAAGAGTGTAAAGATGGCTGGCTTTTGATATCGGGCTGGAGATTCAGGGTGCAAGAAATGTAACTTTATGATACAACTATAATTCTATGTCAAGCCTTCATTCATTCATTCAATTCAGGAACACTCTCTGTTCCTGCTGTCACATACAAATTCTGGGGTGGCATGCACAGAGCCAGGGCTCTGGAGAGGCTCATCTTGTTCTCCATGTTGTCTGTCCACTCAGGGGACACCGGGTTACCCAACAACCGGGGTTGTCCCTGGTCAGAAATTCAATCTTGTGAGGTCCTCTTCAGCTCCCCCTGCCTGCCCTTCAGTTCCCATGCCTCTTTCTGCCATTTCGTCACCACTCTGGGGCACACAGCCATTACAATGCTGCTCTTACACCCACTGGGGCCTGGGGATTTTGTGAGGCTAAGACCCGGATGGCCAAGACATAGCACATAGGCATAGAATTTCCTTTTCAGAATTCTTACCATACACCAGCTTTATCCTAGAAGTGAGGGCCAAGTTCTCCCTATTTTAGATCTATGAAGGGGTTTGCCCGTACCTCACAAGCAGGGTACAGGACCCCTTCTCAGGAACCCATCGTTGTCTTCCTCTCATTTTTGCTTCCCTTCTTTCTTCTCCCAGCTTGAGGAATCCTTTTTTCATACTATGGGCAGAAAAGACTTGCTTTCAACATCAGGCTGCCTTCACCATTGAGTTGCTTTTTTTTTTATCATTGTGGTAATATACACATAACATAAAATTTACAATTTTAACCATTTTTCGGGGTCATTTTTCAGCGGCATTAAGCACATTCTCGTGTGACTATCACCACCATCTATCTCTAGAACTTCATCATCTTCCCAAACTGAAACTCTGTCCTCATTAAACATTCACTCTTCATGCCCCCTTCCCCCAGCCCCTGCAACCACCATTCTACTCTCTGTCTCTATGAATTTGACTACGCTAGGTACCTCATATAAGGGAAACTATACCATATTTGTCCTTTCATGATTGGCTTCTTTCACTAACTTGTAGCATAATGTCTTGCAGCTTCATCCATCTTGTAGCATGTGTCAGAATTCCCTTCCTTTTTAAGACTTTACTTATTTCATCTACACTTGTATCCTTTGATCTTTGGGAGAAAATGCATTTAAAGTTTATTGCTCACAGAGGATTTTCTTTTTAAATGTCTTTAATAGAATCCACTGATATTTCCTGAGACTTGTTCATTTTAGTCACCTTTTTGTACTAAACTTTGAACATATCTAACTTTTAAAAATCATCAAATAAAACTTACATTCCATTGCTAGGATGGCTGTGTTTCCAAAAGTTCCCACAATGCTAAACAATAGCAAATCAAGGTGCTGAATCCTGATATTTCATTGAACTGAATTAAAAAGAAATAAAGAAAAAAGTCATATGGCTTCTTCTTTAATGTTATATAAAACAAAAACTCCTCTTAATAAGCAAATGTTCATATGAAACACATTTAAAACAGAAATTGGTACATGACCCCATTTGGGTCTTCATTATTTAATTTGCTTTGCCTGATGGCTGATTTCTGTTTTTTTGTTTTTGTTTGTTTTTACAGTCTTTATGACCACTTGCTCAGCAACCAAACACTATTTGACAAATCAATATGACCGAAACACCCAATCACCTGTGAGCTGGTCTCACTCTGACTGTAAAGTCTAAGAACGAGGAATTATGCCTCATTCATCTTGCAGCTCCCTTATCACTTGCACGGTAGATTGCATGTAAAAGATACCCAATACATGTTTCTGTACAAATTAAAATTTTCATTACCTTCTGTTCTTATAATAACGTACGTCACTTGGTAAACATATATGGAGGTGCTTACCAATGATAAGTGGGAGAAAACCAGAAGAGGGAAAAAAGATAAAAGGGGGCAGATCATTATTATGAGCATACCCCTTGTTCCTGACTCTGTTTGGGTTCTCTGCCTGGGCTGGGTCAGATACTCAGCCTCCCAATAGAAGATACGACTCCCCGGAAAGGCTGTTATTTATTTACTGGAGAGATGTGCGCGCACACACACACACACACACACACACACACAAAGAGTCTGTGGTATGTGACATCATGTGCCCCTAACAGGGGACACAGTGTCCTTGGATAGACAATAAAGCCAGCAGCAAGTAACAAGCCTCCCTGATGTGGCCATAAAGTCTGAAGGAGTTGGAGAAGAATTCTTCAGCTTGGTCTATCTAACTCCTCTGAAGAGAGAATCCATTAGTGGGAGGAAGGTTTCTTCTTCCTGTGGATTGTTTTGTTGGTGTCTTATGTTAACAGAAGAATTCAGTAGACAAAAATGTATTATTTACTCTTATTTATGCAACATTTCCCCTCAGAAAACTATTGCTCACATACAAAAGTATCTAATAATTCCAGTAGGGAGTTTATAGAATGTGCTTCCCACCAAAGCAAAATCTTGAGTACATGAAACCTGAGTACTTGCCAATTTAATGGGTTCCTAATAATTTTTAAATAGCATGTATTATTTTAGTGCTTTACACAGTTGGAAGGTTATTGAGGGATAAATTGGCAGAGTCTCTATTTTCTTTTGAAAAAACAAATTCATAAAAATGAAGTATTCGACATTTATTTTATATTATTATTTTGGCAGTTTTATTTTTACAACAAAGTTCTGAGTCGATAATATTGTCTGAATTCCAGAAAGATTCGATTACAGAAAAATTTATTTTAAAATTTGTTTCGCCATTTTTTTCTCTGGATAATTCCTGAGTTTGTTTTATACCTGCTATTTAAAGGACCTATTTTATTTTTCATGGCCCATCACCAATATCCAAGATAGTATCTAATTTCTTCATTCTGAACTCTGCCTTGAGTGACTTCCAAACTAAATGAAATGAAAATACCTCGGGCGGACTTTGTTTATACACGGTGGCAAACTTAACTTTAAGTTACATGGATCAGTGCACTGGGGAGACTACTGCGTCTCTGCTGTGTACGTCCCCATGCAGAAGGCTTCTCCTCCATTCACTTTAGATGCAAAAAAGATTTTCTGAGCACCTACTCTGAACAAAACACAATGCTGAAAATACAAAGGTGAATCAGGTTCTGTCCCCAATTTGGTGGTCCTTGCTGGTACAGGTTCTAGAACCGTCATATCACCGTGTCTGTAGAGGCAAAAGTTTGTTTTTATCAGTGGGCTTCAAAACAGGGATGAGTTTACTTACAAGCCATGCATTGTGTCGTCAACTTGACTATTCAGTGTCAAGATGTCTTTCTGAGGCCTGTCAATGCAAACAGATCAATGAAATACTTAAAAGGCCATTCGGAACCACAACCTCCTCCTTTTGGACATTTGCCTATAAGGAAATGTCAGTGGTAAGAGAGACTACATGACACACAGGTAGTTGTCCATTTTCTGGTTGGGGCCATCTCTGAGAATGGTACGTCACAGGATACTTTTTCTTCATTTCTCTTCCACATCAAGTGTTGTTTAATACCCAACCATGTACTTGGCACATAGTAAACACACAGCAAGGGTTTTCATCAGTGAATGAATAAATGGGTGGATTTTGTGGGCCTTATTTGGGCTAAAATATGTAGGGAGCCACTGTTTGACCTAATATTTAGACATCATTCTACTGATATTTTTTAATAATTCAATTTTTGCAAAGCCTCATTTCCATGTGGGTCCAATTACTTGGGGAGAAATCTCCTCCTTCTTCACCCTCTTATAATTAACAAGCATGTTCTTTTTAGATTATTTCAGAATGTTCTCCTCCACCAACTCCCAAAGCTTGCTGGCTTGCCTGATTCGATGTAACTCAACACCATTGGGATATCAGAACACATGTAGTGTGTAGAAGTCAGGTGAAGCGGAATTGGGAGCAGATTCAGTCAGCCTAGATATACTAAACCTCGGAGAGCCAGTTTAACATGAGTGTTTTATTTAATGTTAATAGTTAGCTCGAGCTGGGAAGGGTTATAAGAATTATAGGCAAATATCCAAGTTATCATCTTTTCTAAATTGTTGGCAAAGGTGTCCCAAAACAATCCAAGAAACAGAATCTGGCCTTCGGTGACTAGCAATTTTTGCCAACAAATTCAGTCTTTTCTACTCTTCTCACATTCACATGAACTCAAAAGGCCACAGTTAGTGTGTCAAGGGTTAACTGCTCTGCACCTGTGCTTGTCTCCTCAGTGGATTCATTCACTTCTAATCTAGTGCGTCAAGTAGTCACGTGGGTTAAAGTCTAGTGATTCTATTTGCATAATATGAAAGATGTCTAGATTCTAGACCAAGGCCAAAACACTAGACGATGTGATCCTTTAGTACAATAAGAAAATACCTTTTGTCAGTAGACCATTTACTCACATCCAAACAAGGACAGGTAGAGGAAATTAACTTAATAAGTTATAATTAAGAAAAATACGTTTTCTTTAAAAATATTACTTCAATTCATTGTATATTCCATGAAAAATCTTTTTGCTAATCCAAATGATCCAGAAAATTCCCAGCTTCCTACTTTTCAGGTATAGATACATATATCCCAGGCTGTACTAATATTAGGCCCAAATTTGGAAGAAGGTGAGAACACATCACTGATAACATTCAGAAACTAGAAAACTAGTTTATAGCCAAATTCATTTTTTTCCTGTGGCTATTCACGGATAAGGTGGCTGTATCAAATTTGTTGAGTCAAAAAGAATATTGGCATGTCTTACTTCAAATGAAGTAAATGAACATAATAACATTTCAGAATTATAAAATTTTACATTTAAAATCCATTGTAGTCTTCAAATTGATCTTCAGTTTTCTAATTCACTATTCTTTTGCAGGTTTTGGTATTAATTCCATTACTTTGTCAAATATTACATGGCTGCATGCTAAAATTTCATTATTAGACCATCTATTTATTTCAGGTAGTTGGGAAAGAGACTGAGAGCATTTGGACTGTTTAACTTTATGTCAAATATTTATCAGGCCTGACTTATTATTTTTTCCATTCTCCTTAAGTGAATACCTTATACCAAACCCAGCATTGCCTTCTGATTGAAATCTTGGTCTCCTCTAACACCAACACCATGTTGGTTCCAAAACTCTGTATAAGGTTCCAATGCTCATTTTCCCATTTGATTTTATCTCCGCAACAGGAGATCATGGAAAAATGTTGTGAACAGTAATGAAAGAACTTAGAGGATTTCACTCTCTGTAGATGGACCAATTGTTTGTTGGGAATTGTTCATTTGGATTCCCTTACTAGGATGGAATGTAACATATTCCAGCTGACGCTATTCAAGGCAAGAAAATATATCATGATTAACATGACAGATGACTCCATACCCAGTACTGCTGCTTGGGAATTCTTGCTTTGAGTGCATTGCTTAGTTCAAGTTTATATACCAAATAAAAAAGAAACTTGTTCCATTTAACTACAAGAATAAGTACTCTGAAGTTTCACAAGATTTTTCTTCTCTCCCTCCTCCTCCACCTTCTTCCTTTTCTTTTTTAATCTGTCTCATCCCCCATCTTTTTTTTTTTTTTTAACTTCAGATTGGCCATTTCATCCATAAATGTTCTTTAAACCAAGGGGAAGGAGGCCTGTCTCTTACGCTAGTCCCAAGTCTTCCCTATTGCTAATTTTCCTCTCTAGAAGCCTTAAGGAAAGATGGACCGCTTGCCCCAGGCACAAAAGCAAGGTCAGTACATTGTACTGTCTATATGTGTGCACACACACACACACAAACACAAACACACAAATTGTGGTAAAATATATATTACACAACATAGTTACCATTTTCACTTTTTTTGAGTGTACAGTTCAGTGGTATTAAGTACATTCACACTGCTGTGCAACCATTACTACCGTCCATTTCCAGAACTTTTTCATCTTCCCAAACTGAATCTGTGCATCCATGAAACAATAACTGTCCACTCTCCTCTCCTTCCAGCCTCTCGTAACCGCTATTCTACTTCCTGTCTCTCTGAGTTTGACTACTCTATATAGTTCATATAAAATGGAATCATACATTTATTCTTTATGTCTGGCATATTTCACTTAGCATAATGTTTTCAAGGTTTATCCATGTTGTAGCATGTATGTGAATTTAATTCCTTTTAAAGGCTGAATAATATTCCATTGTGTGTATGTACCACATTTGTCTAGTCATTCATCTATTGATGGGCACTTGGGTTATTTCCATTGTTTGGCTATTGCGACTACTGCTGCTGCGAACTTTGGTGTGCAAGTATCTGTTTGGGTCCCTGCTTTCAATTCTTTTGGGTATTTTATGTTTAACTTTTTGAGAAACTGCCAAGTAGCTTTTCACAGCAGCTGCACCATTTTATATACAACCAACAGTGTATGAGGTTTCTAGTTTCTCCTCACTGACATTTAATATTTTCCTTTTTTTTTGATAAGAGTCATACGAAGGGATGTATGCCTCATATATTTTTAACAATTTGAAAACGATACTTTGACAAAAGAGAGATACTATTCTGGTTGTGTTTCTTTACAACCATATTTTTTTATTAGTTTGGTGGCCATTTTGTTCACTGAGAGACTGTATTCTGGGAAGTTTGTGTTACCTCGCGGGACCCAGGAAGTGTTCTCAGCCCCGTCCCTGTCTCCCAGGGCTAATACTTGTGCCTTCCTCAGGGCAGAGTGCAAAATCTGTCAAGGCAAAGGGCAAGTTCAGCCTTGCCAAGAATTCAGACAGCCTGAAAAAGTGTTTATTCAATACCCTGTTTAATTTTCTTCATATCACTTCTTACTAGCAGCAAATACTGTATATTCTTGTTTGTTTATTAATTTATTGCCCAGGTCAGAATCTAGGATGTAAACTCCTGGAGAGTACGGACCTTGTTCAGAAAGGTCAGGGAGGCCATAGCCCAAGTATCTGAAGCAGTGCTGGTTGTATGAAAAATCATGAATAGGATACTCGTATGTACAGACTCCAGGACAAGGTTAGTAAACCGTTAATAACCACTTCACTGAGCAGATAAGGCCACAAAATTGACAGACTGAGTCGCTGACGAAACCTTTGCTGTCTAACCTGGGAACCACTACCCTCTTATAGTTATAGAGCACTTGAAACGTGGCTGGTCTGAATTGAGATATGCTCGAAGTGTAAAATACACAGTCTGAAGGTCTGGTATAAAAAAAATGTGAACTATCTCATGAAATATATTGGTTATATATTGAAATGATAATGTTTTAGCTATATTAGGTTAAATGAAATATCATATTAAAATTAATTTCACCCATTTCTTTTCACTATTTTTGATGTGGTTACTAAAACATTGAAAATTACATGTGTGACTTGCATTATATTTCTATAGGACAAGTGTAGGACTGAACAATCAGTCATTACTTATCTGATTTCTGTTTTTCACTGACCAGACTTAAATTCCCCTGAAATAGTGTCAGGGTGGCTGCACTTCCCCTGATATCCCCCAGGCCCCGAATGGCCCTATTAGGTGCACGTTCAACCCCTGCATTTGTGTCATCTCAGTCAGTCTGGCAATCCTAAGGGCAGTTCGGGATCTTGAGATTCCCATTCCCATTTGGGGAACTCAGAGAACGTTCTGTTAACAGCCCAGCGAAGGCCTGTCCTGAGTATCCTCATACCCCGTCAGGCACCCCACGGTCCCCTGCATTTAGAAACACAGACAGACCTTACACAGATGGAATGCTTTAACTCAGGGAACACGGATTCTTTTAGAGAGACAGGGAGAAGATGCCAGGGGTAGAGCAGGGGAGGGGGTGGGGTGGAGGCGTGGGAGCCTGCAGCAAGAGGGAAAATGGGACAGAAACACAGGCTGAGCAGAACCTATGTATGACTCAAACTAGCCAGGGAAAGTAGGCATAACTTTCACACACTGCATAGCTACTCCAAGATTATGATTACTGCTTTAGCAGGCACGTATGCCTACAATACTACACATGGCATGTAGTCTCGTAGATAGAACCTGAGTTAAAAGTGGACTAACGAAAGAATATCAAGTGATAGGTCCCAAGGTGACCCCACAGTCCTGAGTACAAGCCTTGCTAACCCAGATCCAGAAGAACAGACACCTCACTGGGAAGTGGGTGGGGGAACTGTCTGCAGGCCAGGCTCTAAGGATCAATCATGCTTTTAATGAGTAAGGATGGTTACCCAATGGTATGACTCTCTGTGGAAAACAGACAAACTCAAGTCAAAAGCAAAAATGTACACACATTTTAAGAAAGGAAAAAAATTGTATTAAAATTGTAATACAAAGAATGACGCTAGCATTCATTTGATTGACGCCATCTTTTGAGGGGACGTCATACTACACATTGCTACCGTAATACAATTCAACTTAGAAAAGTAATACATAGATAACATCTCTTAAAATGTGTACTTTTTTTGGCACCCCTGGTATTTTTTCTCATAACAACAAAGAGACACAAGAAATTGACTTCACTCCCCAAGTCTTCTGAAATGTGGGAAAACTCTCTTTTCCTTTGCTGTGGCATCATAAGCATTATCAGCATCCTAGCAAAACACCATTTTTGTGTCTGTCTTCAGAATTTGCTGCATTTTTCTGCAAGAGTTCTCTTCTTCATTCCTCTGTAGTTGCACAGGCTGTGGTCTGGGCTTAGTAGTGAGCCCTCTCTGCCCTGCTACCCCTCCCCCTGCAGGAGGCTTTTCTAAGCCACCCGGGTCATGGCAGAGCTCAGGCTATTCTGCCTTCAGCACATTCAGAAGCTAGTTTGGTTAAGAAGGAAACAAATTCATTGGCTCCCAATTCTCCTCTACACCTCTCTGGCCTCCAGTGTCGAGATGGAGAAAAGCGCCTCCCTGAGCCCCTTTCACAGCACCTCTGAGATGCAGGTCACCTGTTGAACATTTCTTTAGCAATCAAGATTAATTTTCAGGCTGAAAACCCCTGGGAGGCAGGGACCCTGACACCTTCTGATGAAGCGCAAGGAAGGGAAGTCATCTGCTAGGACACCAAATAAAAACCTTTCTGTTTTCTTTGGAGCAGTACAGCCTTTCCTACTCTTGTTACTTTTTTTTTCTAAACCCTTATAGTTATTTTCTCTACATTCCTACCTCATTTTATACATATTCTTAGCTGTTTAACATACACACCTATTGCCTTGCCAATGCTGGAAGTACAGGGCTTCCACCTGCAATGCATGTAATTTTCAGTAAGAGAAGTTTACTAATCAGTACACATTACATAACACAAAACGTTGTTTTTTTAACATAACAGAACAATTCAAAGTGTTAACTATAGCAATAGTTGTATGTGTATATGTCCACACGTGTGTGTTCTAGGTGACAGCAGACAACCGAATGAACTGCTGCTACTGGAATGTTTCTGAGACCCAATCAGATCTTTAGATTCAAAGACAAAATCAGCTCACACAATTATCTACAACTGAATGTAAAAATATACCGTGTGATGTTTCTTATTCACTCCTGTGAATTTTATTAACATACAAATTTTAATTCGGTGATTCAAACTTCTAGGCTTACTTTCAGGGAACAGTTTAATGATGGGTCTAAATAAGGCCATAGGGACATTGTTCCTTTGCCAAGCACAGGGATTCCCAACTGGTGGCTTTATACACTACAGGTGGCCAATGGTCAGAGGACTTCCCATTAAAAGATTGCCAACTGTGACTCTGCTTCAACGCTGGAAACTTGGTCCACCTGACATCTGCAAAACAACATCAGCTTTCTCATTAGGTAAGTGTTATTTATTCCCTTCTGGAAGGCCTGCTATAGGTATATGTTCCGTGACACGTGTAATGTGTTTATGAGCATGTACATAATAAATTATTGGAAATAGCTGTGTTTTTAAGAGTCCCTTAATATATAAAGTTTGACTTCTGTCAGCCATGGGCTCTGTTAAAAATATTTAGGAGTTGGCTTACATGGTGGTCTGCCAAAGCCTTTGATGATGATCTAGTGGTCTCACTGCGGAACTGCTGAGGACCCAGGACTGTGGGAGGCCCAGAGAGGATGATGGGAGCCCAGGAACATGTAAGGTGGCACGTCATTCATTTGTGAAGAGGCAGGTGTGAGACTTGCTTATGTTTCTTACAACAAGATCAAGGAGCCAAGACTATTACATAAGAATAATAAGAAACTACAACAGGACATTTCAATTTCCAATCTTAGGGTTAAAGACAGGCTGTTTAGCACTTACTTTGTCAAGGGGCTCTCTCTGTTCAAGCCACTTGCTTGTTAGTACCCTGTGTTTTTTTTTTTTGGGGGGGGGCACATTATCTTTGCACTAGTTTTCTCATTTTGACAGCTGAAATTATACCTGGCTGCCCATGTACAACAGGCATCACCTCTATCAATCTGCACCCACACCAAAGCCTTCTCTCATCCTTGCCATAAAGGATCCCCTGAAGTCCCTTTGACCTGATCCCTGACACTTTCAGGGAATGGCCTGATCCCAAAATGCATGAGAGAAGCCAGCACTGAATACACTTGGATGACACCCTCTTGAATGAGAAAGTCTATGAAAGTGCCGCTAAAGGTAACAGATTTCTTAACGATGCTATAAATCAATCCGTACACATAAAGTTACCTAGAAAGTTTGCCTTGTCCTCTACGGCAAAGAAAACAACTGAAAAAAACCATAGGTATGGTTTCCTGCTACATAGAAAAAATTCAAGTATTCAACACTTCATGCCCAGATCATTGCAATAAACTTCTAGTAGACTCTTTGCCTTGCCTCTAATCGCCTCCCCTCTGGCCCATCCTATGCTGCGTTGTTAGTGTTGCTCTTGTCCCTCTTCATTACTGTAGGGAAGTTTCTTAGGCATTCCAGGCCCTCTAGAAACTGGTCCCCACCCCCACAGCTTTCCTAAATAAAGGTTCCCTTCAACCAAACCGTCTGCTGTAGATTGGCAAATACCTCATCACGTTTGTCTCCTCACCTGCCTGCATAAGTAGAAGCTCTCTCCTCTTTCTTGGTCCAGGTTCTCTCTTCCCTTCAAAGCTGAGCTTCTTTCCCAGACTGCTCAGCCTCCAGTGCTCACTTCTCATTCACAAGGGGATGGTTGTAATATTTAGTGTTTCTCGTCCTTGTGCAGCACTTGGCATGCATTGCCTCATACCTATTGGGAGACGGTTCTCCATGGGTCTGCACATCTTGCAAGCAGAGACACTGACTACCTTTATTCTGGACTATCTTTACAAGGTTGTTTCTATAGTGAATAGCCTTGAAATACAGTTGACCCTTGAACAACGTGGCCATTATGGGTGCTGACCCCTTCACAGTCAAAGGTCCATGTATAACTTTTGACTCCCCCCAAAATTTAACTACTAATAGCCTACTGTTAACTGGAAACCTTACTGATAGCACAAATAGTCACCTAACACGTATTTTGTATGTTGCATTTATTATATACTGTATTCTTAAAATAAGCTAGAGAAAAGAAAATGTTATGAAGAAAATGATTACTAAGAGAAAATACATGTATCGTACTGTGGTATATTTATCAATACCATAAGTTTACATCATCCATTTATAAGATGGGTCGTCTGTCAGTACCTACATCAATATTGTCTTCTATGACACAAAACGCTGCAGATGTTATATGTATCACTAACACTAGACATCAAAAATGAAAAGATAGTGTGAAAAAAGAAATCCATATTTATTTACAGGTATAACGATTCATGTGTTGATAATAAAGAAGCAGCAATATGATTGCTTTACGGCAGCCTAGTGTAATCGATACAGTGGCTTCACAGTAGTAAGGGAATCTCCAAAAAATTTTCCAATATACTTATTGAAAAAAAATCTGTGTATAAGTGGACCCGTGCAGTTTGAACCCGTGTTGTTCAAGGGTCAAACTGTTCTGAGACAGAATTAGAAGGAAAACTCAGGAAGCTCTCGGAATTGCGCTAATGTGTGGACCTGCTCACCCCTCACAGATGGGTATCAGTTTAGATTCCAGCTTTGCTACTTAGCTCCTTTGCTACTTAGACCAACATGATTGTGGTCCAATTACTGAACTTCAGTTTTCTCATCTATAAAATCGGAATAACAAAACATTCATCATACTAGATGCTTCCTTACTCTCCATCCCATTCCTCTTAGTTCCTCTAAAAAAAAAAAAAAAAAAAAAAAAGTAAGATAACTAGAAAATCTGAGGCTGTTCCTACGACAACTGGAGTTTTGGGGAATCTGTGCCTCACTTCTAGCATTCTTGAAGGACCAAGAAGAGATGAAAGCTGATTCAGAGACATTCCTTGGAAAAACAACTTCAAACATTGTGTCAGATGGGACTATATTGTTGGATGAACTCAAAGCAAAGAGGTAAAATCGTGAAGTAGGCAAAGTAGGTTTTCAGTTCCTCCCCCCTCCTAATGTCAGGCCCCCTCTCTCTCTTGATGAAATGTCCTTTCTCGGTCACCCAGCATCCCTTTGCTGGTCATGCATGCGCTGGGTGAAATCTTTTCCCCTCTGGGAAGCCCAATGAGCCAGGCTGAGTCTGAGCTCTCGTCCCTCTCATCACATTACTATCCAAATCCAAACTGTCCTCCGCATAAAGCTACCTTCAGTTCAAACACTTCTCAAAGATCGGATAAGGCGATTCACTCAGAGGTTAAATAACCAAAGAGATTTTTTGGGTTTCACTCCCTAAGACAACTTGTACTTCCTCATGTAGGATATGTTAAGGCTAAGACACCATTAAGAAGCCCATTTACTATCCTTCTGACCCTCATCCGGAAACCACGTGTAAAAAGAATTGTATTTGCCAAAGAGGCAAAGTAGTGAGCAGACAAACACTGCTCGCTATCAGCATGAGCTCACCGGTGTTTCACCCTGGCCTGATCTAATAGCTGCCCAAAGCAAGTCACCCAAGCAGACACACAGGAAGGCTTTCTGAGATACACAACGGCTCCTGAACACACCCCTTCGTAGGCTTCAGAGGTGACACTTTGGGAATTTCTAGCCTTCCATTTTTTTGAGTGTAGGCTGGTGTGAAAACATTTCTTTAAAACAACAAACTGTATAAGCGTCCACCTACTCCACCTAGAGAAAAGGCATACCTTTGCCAAAAGCACATCCTCTGCTTTTTCCTCTTCTAAGACAGAAAACACTAAGAAATGGGGGAAATTCTTTCAGCTTTTAACAGTTACAAACAGTCACTTTTCCAGTGGCAAAATAAAATCACCAATAGACAAAACTATTGAGGCACACAGCCCACCTCAAAGTGATTTGTTCACAAGCCACAGCATAGAAAGCTGCCTGGCAAGCTGTGGCATGGGAGACAGTAAGCAGATCAAGTAGAGGTATAATCGTCACAAGAGCCCAGAGGAAGGATGTTCCCGCAATGGAGACATTTGTGGAACGCTGGAGCCAAGAGGCCGTGACCAGAGCAGCTGGGTCTGCTGCAGGCGGAGACACGAGGCCTTTGTGACAAGGCAAGCTATGTGCTGGGAAGCCGACACACACAGACCAAAAAAAGGTTCTCCACGGATTCTCTGCAGAAAGGCCTTATCATCTGTCACACTTGGGTATTTTCAGCCACACTTGCATACAGGGATAACCACAGTGTCAACAGTGTCATCCTTGACTACAAAGGACAACAGTGACAAATCTCAGGGCTCTTTGAATTGGAAGATAGCATTGTTAACGACTGTGGATGCCAGATTTTCTATTGTCAACAGAGCTTCTCAAGTTATTTATGCCGCAACAACTTGTATTAGATCACCCCCCTCTTTTAGCTGCTTCCCTGGGACATGTCAGAATGAAACTGAGACTGTTGTCAGCAGTAACATGTCCTACATCGCCTGAACAACCACTGGAACTGGAGTTTCCAAACGTAAGCTCGAGACCTCTTACTCTGCTAACCACTCCACTTTAGCCTGTCTCTATGATTCCCCTGGGAACTTATCAATGGCATCAAATGATATCTCATTCTTCATTCTGGAAACTTGGAAAAGCTTCCAAAAAAATAAATCACTCTATGAGATTCCAAACTATGCCTGCAAGGATTTTTGAAGAACCTGCACAAGGAGGCTATTGTATGCATATACAAATAAATGACACAATTCAATGGTTTAATACTATCTGCCAAGTAAAACTACTGCTGAGCAGCTGTGCACATTTAAAATGATGGCTGGCACAACTGGAGATCCATAAATCAGCAGCAGCATACTTTCATCCAATTAAGAGGGTTAAATAAGAAAAAAAAATCTACAAATTAAGATGTGTCCAGGACATGGATGACAATTGTCATTTCTTTCCGCAAAAATAAATAACAATAAGTCTTCATTTTGCTGATGTTACATCTGGGGTTTCTTTGCTAGGGACCCAGGTTTTCCAGCAGGTCAAATCCTGGCATAAAACTGTTCCTAGGAGGGTCATTTTAGGCTCATCTGATTGTCTTTCCGTAAATAGTAGGGCAAAATAGAAAAGATGACTCAACCTGAAATGCAGTCGTTCTTTAAAAGGAGCAGATGGGTAAGTCAGGATCCCAAGGCTTTCCTGGGAAAATTATCACAATGCTAGAAGTTTGGGGACCTCGCTCTGTGCAGTGATAGGCCCTTTGTTCTCTGTCTTCTTCATCTGTAGGACAAAGACGTACAGCAGTGGGTCTGATGGCCAGCACGCCAGATGTTTCCGTCCAGCTTACATGGCTTTGGGCTCCTAGGCTTGGCTAGAAAAGCCAGGGCCAACTAAAATGAAAAACTTGCATTATTATAAAGTCGGGTCACTGCAGGAAAGAGTAACCAGCCATCCCAGTTTGTCTGGGTCTGAGAGGGTTCCTAGGATGCTTGAATTTTAGTGCTAAAACCAGAAAAGTCCTGAGCAAACTGGAATGGTCGCTCTAGTAGATGACCAGGTTTTAGTTTATCCATTAGTCTAAAGGAACTTATAATTCTTAGCTTCTCTCTTGCTGAATGTAAGTCAGTATTAACAGTCTGGTTCCGACCAGTGCTATGTACAACATCATAGATGCCCAGATGATATCTATTTATTGAGCCTTTGTTTCGTGTTCAGCATTGTGCTACTGTTTCCCTGAAAATATGACCTGGCCGGACAATCAGCTCTAATGCGTCTTTTGGAGCAAAAATTAACATAAGACCCGGTCTTATTTTACTATAATTCAATATTTATAATTGTATATACTGGTTTAACATAAGAATTTATTAAATGTCCTTAATATACCTTGATAACATTGTGTACATTGTACCGTGTTTCCCTGAAAATAAGACCTAGCCGGACCATCAGCTCTAATGTGTCTTTTGGAGCAAAAATTAGTATAAGACCCGGTATTATATTATATTATATTATATTATATTACATTGTTATATGTTATATTATATGTTATATGTTATAATATATTCCATATATGTTATATATATTATATTATATTATTATATAACATATAATATAATATAACATATAAAATAAGATTGTTACCTTATTTTACTATAATATAAGACTGGGTCTTATGTTAATTTTTGCTCCAAAAGATGCATTAGAGCTGATTGTCCGGCTAGGTCTTATTTTCAGGGAAACACAGTATGTACAGAGTAGGAATAAAAAGGAAAATGCAATGAATTCCTCACTTTCTTTTAATTCATCTTTATAGAGAACAGCCAAATAAACCTCTATTGGCTATTAGAGGCTTGCAATCCACAAATAGATGTATGTGCTTTCATTTGGAGTCTGGGGGACTTTTGTGGGCTCCTCCCCTGCAAGTGGCCCCATGGCCCTCCCCAACAACTGTCACTGACAATATCAACAACCACACTGTTAGCTTCCACTGGCAGAGGAGGGAGGGAGGGAGAGAGAATGCTGTATCTTTATAAAGACATAAGATTAATTTATTCTGTGGCTGACTCTCTCTATAGACAATTCTTCAATAAGGATTCCAAGAAGCATCATTTGCATAAGCATATTCAAAGGAACTTCTAGGAATAAATATGCTTATTTGATCTTGAAAAGTTTTTTATTTAAAAACCTTATTGTCTTATAGGCGGACATAGTAAATTCTTATACATTACCAATAAAAGGAAAACAATGTTCTTCTGAGGGCTGTCACTATTATAGGGCAAACGTATGATCTGTGGTTGGAACTGAAATGTTATTCTTCCAGATTATAAAAGCAAAACTTTTTAATAAACATAAATATTTTTTAATTAAAAAGCTTTATTGTAGAAAACTTGGAAAATCCATGAAAATTAAATAAAACTTGAATTACTTAAATTATTATTACTTTGTAGTATTTCATCCTATTCCTTTTCTGTGTACATACAGTTTTTATGTGATTGAAATCACTACATACACATTTCAATATTCTGCTTTTTTACCCCTTGACATTGTATTTCCAGTATTTTCATGTGTCAGTAAGTATTATTCTAAATCAGTGTTTGGTTTTGAAACTTTTTACAGTCTTAAAAATTATTGAAACTCGTAGACACAGACAATAGTTTAGTGGTTACCAGAGGGTAAGGGGAGTGGGGGCTGGGGGATGAGGGTAAAGGGGAACAAATATATGGTGATGGAAGGAGAACTGACTGGGTGGTGAACACACAATGGGATTTATAGATGATATAATACAGAATTGTACACCTGAAATCTATGTAATTTTACTAACAATTGTCACCCCAATAAATTAAAAAAAAAAAGGAAAAAAAATTATTGAGTACCCCAAAGAAGTTTTGTTTATGTTAGTTTTATCTATCGATTTTAACCACATTGGAAATTAAAATGGAAAAAATTAAAATATATATTTACTATTCATTTTATGTTAACAATATTCTTTATGAAAAATAACTATACTCCCCAAAAAATCAGGGAGAAGAATGGCATTGTTTTAACACTTTTGTAAATTTCCTTACTGTCTGACTTCACAGAAGACAGCTGGATCCTCCTGTCTTCTTCTGTAATCAATCCATTATGATATGTTGTTTTGGTTAAAATATATGAGAAAATCCATACTTAAACAGATCTGTCATTTGAAAGGGAGGAGTATTTAGTAGCCTTTTCAGATCATTATAGCTATTCTTTTTAGACACTACACCACAACTGGACAAGTGGTAGTTTCTTAAAGGTTACTTACAATGTGCTATCTGAAACCATATCAATGAATTTTGTATTCCCATTTCATTAAAATTCACTGGTCCATTTGTACATTGAATGGATCTCTTACCCATGCGTGATTTCATAACATTAATAACACCACTGATCTCATCAGAAATGTCTCTAAGTATTGAGAAGCCATCAGGCTCATTATGGCAGACACAAATTTCCCAAAATTCCAATTTAAACCCAAAAGCTTGAATTTTACCATTAGCAACATGACTTGAAGTGAACAGCTCACTTGAGTCATTTTAGAGAAAATATCTTCCAAAGCTCAATCTGAATAATCATCGTCTGCCTGTTACTCTTTTAAGTATAAATGGCATAGTAGGACCAAAGAGGCTAGTTAAGCTCACTCCACAAATAATGACACAAGTACTGGTCTTCCAGACAACTGCAGGACTTCGATATGCAGCAAAAGTGCTTTGTGTGAGGGTCTCATTTTGTTTCACAGAAGATTAAAATATGTATACTCGGGGTTGAGATTTGATCAATGTAGTCATTTTTAACAGCTCTTCAGGAACATTTTTAATTGAAATCAAGCTTTTGATCCTGTGAGCATGGGGTTGAAGAGTACGATGAGTATTGGTATAGTTGGATGCTACCACCTCGTCTCATGCTAAGATATCAGCAGTTTCATCCACCAGTGCTTTTGCACCATCAGTGCAAACATCAACCCAGTGAAAAAGGCAGATAATGTCTTATTATAATTATGAAAATGGTTTTGACCTCATAGACCACCTGAAATATAATGTTTGTATTGGCTACAAGTATCACAAATGAGAAAAGAAATACGAGCATCCTCACGGGCATTCAGGGGGGAACTGTTACTTTTACTTCTGTATTAGCTGAATTTTAAAAAATGATCCTGTGTGACTTTTAGAATAAAATGAGAAAAGAAAAAAAAATGGACCTCCAATTTAATGTGTCTCCATTAAAAAAGTGGAGGGAGATTGAATAATGTCTTAAGAATTTATCATGTGGGCCCAAATCTCCTAAAAGTTTCTTCAAAGTCTTGCGAAACATCCCCTAAAAATCCTAATGGACTCGGTGACTTGCAGGAGTGTTTTCTATACTCCCTTCAGTAAAAACAGTGTAGGACTTATGATTACATAAGAACTTAATATGATACATATTTTCAGTGTATTTTATATTTTTAAATTACATGAATGTCCCCTAAAATGTCTTAGTCGACACTTAGAACGCTGGTCTGAGTAGACCACTCAGCTTCCTTGAGGTTTGGCGTTCACTCTTGAAAGACAGGTGAGCAGCTTGTGAAGATCTGGTCTAGCATTTTCCACTCATGACGCTAGTATTACAGGCTCTGTAAAGGAGATCCCCCTAGGCTTCCTTATGTCATCCTTAGACTTAATCATTACGTAATACCAGGGTTGTTTCCAAGTAAAAAGAATTGTATCACTGTTGTCCAGCCTTGTTGATACCAGTCCTGTATCATTTCCCTCCTATTCTGTGGTACTTCTCTCTTGTTCTCACCTATTAGAATGTCCTATAAGGGGGCTGAAAGCAGCATAAAGGTAAAACTAGAAGCCTCACTCTAGTCAAGAGGCTTTACACTGAAAGAGATGAGAAAAACTAGAAAGAAATCTGTGACTTCTCATTATCCTCAAAATTACCACTTTTAGGTACTTTCCTAACCTGATATGTCAAATGTGCATTATTATGCACCAAGCGTTGTGCTCAAAGCTAAATATTAATAGGATATAAGAATATGGAGAAACAGCCTTCACATTCCTAGTCCATCTGTCATACAGGACTCCTCAGAACACTAAATTTAAAGTTAAGGTGATGACTTCCAATTTGTCATGAGTTTCATGAGGTAAAAAGTAGAAGGGAAGCAGTTAAGCAGTTTGAAGGAAAGAGTGGTCACGGATGTATGTGTATTTGCCCCAGCAGTTACTCCCAATGATTAGCAGGAAGCTCTGAGAGGCACATCTGAGCAATGGTTGTTCCTAAGAATTTGCACAAAACAGGGTAAGATTCACAAGGAAAATGAGACAAGGTGGCAGGGAGCCCAGCAGGGTTAAGTTCGGAATTTCAAAACTCACAATGACTCACAGTCTTGAGGAATTGAGTACATTTTAAAGATCCAGGCAGACAAGGGCCTAGAGTTTAGACCTCAGGGAGTTTAAGACTAGAAATAATTCCTCCTGTTCCACAATGTTTAAGCCTTCTTAGTCAATTCAGCAAATATTTCTTGAGTAATTATCGTATGCCAGAAACTGTATCCGTTACTTATGTTTTCTTTCTCCTACTAGATTAGATGTTTGACTTTTTGAGGACAGGACATATATTGTATTTATCTCTTTAATCTTCTCCATACCTAGCACAGTGGTTTGCACAGTTATCACACAAAAAGTTTGTGAAATGAATAAGTGAAATGAATGAATGAAGTTAGTTCTGTTTCTATTGCAGTCCTCTTTTATGTTTCCTTCTGGATGAGGGATAGTCCTAGACACAAAATTAGAGGAGAATGAGAGGTCTACAGGTGTTCCACGTACACAGTTGGAATAAGGCCAAAGGAGCTGGGATTACAGAGAGATACTTGCACCAGGAAGTGTTAATTTGATAAATATTTAATACATAGCCTCTACATATTTCACAGTTGAGAACAAAGTAGGACTGCCTGGATTAGAGCGATGAGGGAGGCATGGCTATGGGGAAAGACAAAGTAAATGTTTCGACTGAACCTCATCTTAATTAAAACAGTAACACAATAACATGTTCTGTGTAAGAAGGTATTTTTTAATCTGCTTTATATGGTGTCACACGTGTTTAGATGATAAACCATCTTATTTCTATTTTAACTTTCATTCACCCTTCAGGATGCAGCTCTGCTATCATTTTTTCTGATCCTTTGATCATCCTTCTGCCATGTTCTCATCTGGGTTAGGAACGTATATTGGGTTGAATAGTGTCCCCTGAAAATTCCTGTACACCTGTGAAGATGATCTTATTTAGAAATAAGATCTTTCAGACACAATCAAGTTAAGATGAGATCATACTGGATTAGGATAGGCCTTCACTACAGTATCATTGGTGTCCTCACAAGGAAAAAATAATTTGGACCCAGACACAGGGGAGAAGGCTATGTGAAGATGGAGGCAGAGATTGGCAATAATTACCTACAAGACAAAGAATGACAATAATTATCAACAACCACCAGACACCAGAAGAAGCAATGAAGGATTCTACCTGAGAGCTTTCTAAGGCAATATGGCCCTGCTGACACCTTGATTTTGGACTTCTAATTCCCCAGCACTGTGAGAGAATACATTTCTGTTGTTTTAAGACACACAGTTGGTGGTAATTTGTTACAGCCACCCTAGGAAACTAATACAGAACCCCTTCCTTTTATATCCTGGATGTTTTTCCTTTTCTCCTGGATGTTTTATTACTAAGAAGCTTGTAATTAATATGATTAATCAATACATTTCTCAGCATTATTTTATATAAAAAAATTTCTTCTCTCCAAAGTTTAGAATTTAAAAAATGTAAATATAACACACAACAGCTATTTTAATGTGGGATTTAGTTGTAAACAGCAGATTCCCTTACAAAAAGCTTAATTGTCAACCTCTGGTTACCCATTTTTGTCCTGAGAATTGATAGGTCTATAACACCACAATGCTGACCAAATCAATTAAACCTTTTGCTAGCATCCATACCAAATCCCCCAAAGTTTTGATGTTTCTTTCAATGACGTAGTGTGGCAGCCCTTATAGATCAACTGAAAGAAAGGGAAGTTCAGCACAATATTTAGAATTGTTCTTTCTTTATGCGTGTTGGCACAGCCTGTTTTTTTGTTTGTTTATGTAATTGTCTCGTTTCACATTGTCTTTTCCTGCAATTAAGATTAAGATAGCCAGGCAGGAAATATATCTAAGTCATTTATCTTTAATATGTAAAGGGACAGACTGTCATCAGCCTATTTAAAAAATATCAGATCCTAACTCAAACAAGATAAGCCTTTGGTAATTCCTAGCTTCTGCCATAGCTTTTCTTTTCTCTCTCAGTCTCTCTCTCTCTCTCTCTCTCTCTCTCTCTCTCTCTCTCTCTCTCTCTCTCAGCTAATGTCTGACCCAACAAATTGCCTCTCTAATTGAGTATTATTCCATCAATTCAAAAATAAAGTAAGGAAGGCAAATGAGTTAATAAAGTGAAATGAGCCCTTTCACTTTTCTTAACAAGACTTTTTTTGTTTGTTTTTGTTTTTTTCTTTTTTTTATTAAATTTATTGGGGTGACAATTGTTAGCAAAGTTACATAGATTTCAGGTGTACAATTCTGTAATACATCATCTATAAATCCCATTGTGTTCACCACCCAGAGTCAGTTCTCCTTCCATCACCATATATTTGATCCCCCTTATGCTCATTTCCCACCCTCCTCCCCCTTTACCTTCTGGTAACCACTAAACTATTGTCTGTGTCTATGAGTTTTTGTTTCTTATTTGTTTGAACAAGACTTTTCTTAAAATCTAAATGTTAAATTACACGACAGTATTACAAACCTTCCCTTATTTGATGACATCTGTGGCTAAATATTTAGGCCCTTTTTGAGGTTTCAGTTATTGCATTAAATATTGCCAGATAAAATAAATTGGTGTATGCTTTATTAAAAAGTACCATTGAGCAAATGAGGTTTAAAAACAAGAAAAAGATGCCCAAACGGTTTTGTTCTGACATATAGTATGTATGTGTGTGTGTGTTGTTTTGTTCGGGGTGTCTTATATAGTAAATTATTCTAAGATTACTCAACAGGATTGCATGCGGGAAGAGGGGGAATATTTGCTTCTTTTCTAAAGTAAGTTGGCAGAGAGTAAACAGTAGAAAGAAGACCATGAAAGCAGGAGTTGATGGTAACATAAAGACAGCTTGCCTTTTATGTCTTCCTGGACTCCACAGAGAGGAATCCCAACCTCATTACTGAGCAATGACTGTTTCCGGTTAATTTGGGTGTGTGGGCAAAAAAAGGGGGAGAGGAGGGAAAGCCAGCAGCAGGCTCGGCTGCTAACTAATCTATTACACTCTTTGGAGATACTTAAATGAGTGAAGCAATTAAAATCTACGCGCCTGGAAGGCTGGGAAGAAAACTGGAGAAGAGTAATTAATGAAAATCCAAGCACATACGCAGTTGTATTTACGTGAAGCCTATGACGGTGGTGGCTCAGCCAGGCATCAAGGTGTCTTTTCAGTCCGAGAATAATGGCCAGATGTTCACATAGACTGAAAAACAGACAAACACGCCCGCACACACTTTGTGTACAGATGTGCACACAGCTTCAAGTTTACCCATCACACACACACAAAAATAGTTAATGCACGTTTATGGCAGTATATATGTTGATACAAAAAAAGAATGCATAGAGAACGATTGTTTTGCTTCGGCGTGGAGGTGAACTTTGATGGAACTTAGTAATAACACAGAGCATTTATTACCCTGATGAATGGCTCTCAGGGGAGTCATTTCCCTGCCCTCCCAGCTGGAGTATAGGGCTGCAGTGACAGCGCTGGGTAAGAAAGGGACGGAACAATAGGTTCTGTGAGTTGGAGAAGCAGAGGTTGCCCTCCCTGAGTGGGTGGTATGAGCATCAGTCCCGAGCAGCACATAATTCAGAGGAGTGATGGATTCTTGTGGAATGTGGAAGTAAGAAAAGGGGTAAAAATAAGAGCAAATTGTAAAAGGGCACTTGAATCACCCAGTGTGCTGAGGATTTTTCGTGTCAACAGATTCCACTCTTGAATGGCCATCTGCTTGGTGCATTTCCTGATCAAATCCAGGACCCATTATTCCACACGAAGTAACCCAATGACATGACCCCCACAGGACATCACTGGGTGATTGGGTGATGGGATCAACCAGAAAACAAGTAGTTTTTTCACCCCTTAAAAAAATGTATTTATATGTTTGTTTGTTTGAATTTTTAAATTTTTAATAGAGTTAAACCAGTGTGTCTGGTTCGTTTCAGCTCATTTACTGCAAAACCCAGGGGCAGGGACTACCTCCGTTTTCTCTGTCTTCTCTTTGTCTATGACAGCCAAGGGGTAAAGGCATCTGTTGCATCGAATATTAAACTTCACATTACCTTTGTTATTCTTGATCTTAATAGATTTGACATCC
The DNA here is from genome assembly GCF_057876585.1 of Rhinolophus sinicus. NCBI lineage: Eukaryota > Metazoa > Chordata > Mammalia > Chiroptera > Rhinolophidae > Rhinolophus > Rhinolophus sinicus. The sequence goes on along the minus strand of NC_142515.1, from coordinate 101,362,299 downwards.
TTCCCCCTGACTGTGAGCAGAAAGTTCTTGAGTTCCTCAATTTTGCAGATGTGACACGAGGGGGCACACAGGGAGAGGACTCGTACCGCCCGAGAGTCGCCCTTTTCACCAGAGTTTTTTAAAAAAATCCTGAGGCTCTCCTCTGATCTGCATTTCATTTCAAAGGCACAAAGCAAGAGAACTGACCCTGGCTAAAGTTAAATGAGACTTTTTTGCTGCTGACCTTGGCTATGTTCTTTCATTTATTTCGTTTCCATGTTCTTCCTAAGTTCCTGACTGTATCTGTGGATATACGCGGTTCTTGAAGTCAGATGCCTGGTCCGTCTACCTGAGACTCCCACAGAGGGAGCAACCTGGACCGAGTTCCGCATTGATCGTCAAAGGCCCACTTAGAAGGGAAATCCCAGCGTCCCGACAGCAGGCACCCCCTCGGAGCCCCAGTGCACAGGGATGGTGTGTCTGTGTGGACACAGAACCTGCCTCGCCGCCTCGCTCTGAGGCCCGATGATTGGCTCTGACACTGGGTGGAGAGGATCCAGAGCCCTTCAAACATCACCCTCCTAGGATAGCTCCACTGTCTTTGTTTCCCTCCCAACCCTGAGTTTCCCCCCTGCCCCCTGCCAGGACAGAGACTGTCAACACCATGGTACTCCCAGCTCAGACCTTTTCATGGAAAAAAACCAAAACACTGAATTCAGAATCTAAGTTCAAAAAAAAATTTTTTTAAGTTTTTATTCTATATATGAATTGATCCTAAACCTGTTATTCATCAGAATCCCTTGATCACATGAGGTTTTCTAAAAAATACCAGTTCCAGGGTCCCAACCCAGGAGAATCTGACTCCCTGGTCCTGGGGTCAAACTCAGCAACTCGTCATTTTAATGCTCCTCCAGATGATTCTAATGATCAGCAATATTTGAGAACCAGAGTCTTAGTTATTTTTTTTAAACCATGTATTTTTAAATGTATCTTTGGAGATTCCGTTTGGAACATATTGTTTGCATTTTACTCCCAATTCCAATACTCTACCAAGTCACGCTATCTCCTTCCACTGTCTTCGAATGGCCACTGCGTGGTTTATAGTTGTGGCAAATACAGCCCTGCAGAAGGATTCATTTCCTTCCATTTCTACTAAAATTGCTGAGTACCGTTAAGTCAAAAGATGAGAAAGGATTTATTAACACCCCACAATGTCTCCTATTCCATCAAGGGATGCTGTAAAATTTTCAAAATGAAATAAATCCCTTTGAGTTCACTTTAATTTCTAAAGTTTGAAAAACACTGTTTTAGATTCAGAGAAAGAATTCAAGGCTTTTCCTCCCCGGGCCTCCTCTCCCACCCTCCCACCCTGCCCCCGCTGCCAAAGCCACTCCTGTGGAGGAGAAGTTCTCTATTCTTTTTCCATTGAGGCTACCTAGGAAAATAGACACCACACTAGGTATTTTAACAGAGGGAATTAGACAGGGGGGCATTGTTGCATGTTGAAGGGCTGAAAAAGCAAAAAGGAATGCTAAGATAACAGATACAGGTAGGGACAGATTCTACTCTCAAGAGATTGGAGTTACCAGAATTGGAAGTTGTCCCACAGATCTGGGACCCAGGTGCCACTGCTGGTCCCTCAGGAACTTGAAGGAGAGGCCTCTAGGATCTGGAGCTCTGACCCACAACGCGGGCACTCCCTGGAGCCACTGCTCTCTCAGACAGATTGCAGTGAGATTCCGGGAGCATGAGGAGAGCTGAAGACAGCAACTGACTATTGCAGCAGAGTGAAAGGCCTCTGAGAACATGACCCCCAGGTAGCGTGAACAAAACGAAAGAAGGAAAATTCCTCTCCCTGCCTCCTGCTGCACAGTCCCCCGCATGACCACCCCAATAGGAAGCCAGCTGACCAAAGCACAGTGTGGTTCCCAGCGCTGTGGCCTGCATCACAGGCAGAGGAAAGAAGGGAACACTGGGAGCTGGGAGGTAGCATCTTCAGTAAGCACAGTATCAGACACTCCTTTGGATCAAGACAGCAGGGAAACTGGCATTGGCAGAAACAAAGTTAAAAGCTTTTGTTTCCAGAACTATGTTTTTTTGATGATCAAATACATTTCAGAAAACTGTATTTCTAATTCAGTCTTGAAGTGTCACAATGCCCATTAGCATATTAAAGCATATGACAAATCCAGCAGTAAAGGACCCTGCTTTATGTTGTTTAATTCTTTCTAAAATGTAATTTAATGAGAATTCCTTATTTTTTGCAGGTATAATATTCCCCAGAACATGCAAACTGTGTTGTAAATGATGTTCTAAACTGTTTTGTTTTGTTTTTCAACCTGTGATCTAAAGCTGGAGAAAAAGAAGAAGGAATTCAAGTGAATTTGGGAGAAAATAGAGAGTTCTGTCTACAAAGTATTAAACCTAACTATTTCTCATTCATGTGTTCTGATATCTGTAAAAGGGTCATCCTCCTCTGCCCTTTGCCATGTTATTAGGAAAAGAATTCCTCACTTAACTCCCAGAAGAATCACGAACCACGACCTATCACAAAGACCACCAGCTTCAACGCAATCTGAGAGATACAGGGTAAGTGTTACCTGAAACTACGAATCATCCCGCGTGCCCAGGATGCGGGGCTGTCCTTAACCACACAGGGGAGCTTGAAAATTATCCCACAGGGCAGAGTGGCTCTATTTCTATTCAAGGAGATAAAAAGAAACTCCACGCTCTATCTTTCTAGAACTTTCAGGACTACAGTTTTTCTACTTTCTCTATACCTGCCTCAGGCTGGAGAGGCATTGGGTTGTAACACCTGACACACACTAAAACACAGTGCAGCACAGCACAACTTCCGGATGGGGCTGGGGCCACCACGTGAGATGCAGATGAGTGGGTAAAAAGGGTTGTCTGTAAAGGCAACAACCAGGATGGAGAGAGAGAGAGAGAGAGAGAGAGAGAGAGAGAGAGAGAGAGAGAGAGAGAGAGAGAGAGAGAGAGAGAGAGAGAGAGAGGAAGGAGGAGGCGGGGGGGGGGGAGGATAAACAGGAGAAGAGAAGGAAGTGAGGGAGGGAGGGATAGAGGGAGAGAGGAAGGAAGAAAAAAATAACTGCTTGATGATTTCCCAGCTCCCTCATTTTATAACACCACAATGTCCAACTAATAGTAGTGTCTCCATCATATTATGCTAATCTGGTTTTTACTTTTGAGTTGGACTTTGTTCATAAAGACAGCTGATTCCTATTTGGAAATCTGGAAATGTCTTAAGCAAAAGCAGTTTGAATTGATTTATCTGTCTGTTCCATTCCTCATCCTAAAAACAGGTATTAAAAAGCTCCAAACAACTGAATATAGATGAAAGTCACCATCATATGACTTCGGCATACTTCCTTCCTCATGATGTGTCACCTGCAGACCTGACAGGTTACTAAATTTATATGAAAACATTAAGACCCAATTCTAATTCTGGGAAAGTTTTCTGTCCCATTCATTTGGGAGCTGATCAGTTGAGACAGAAGACTTCTGGTAGTTTTGTCTCCAACACCCATATACAAAAGACAGAAGTTCCTGGGACAGAGACAGGAGAAACCAAGGCCAGTTAAGTATGTATAGTTGAAAAACAACAACAACAACAACAGCAACAACAACAACAACAAAATATGTATAGTTCCAGGGATTAAAATCTCCTAGCAGACACAGTCTCTTTCTGAAATTAGATTTCTTTCATTGGATCTGGCTTCATTTCACAGTCAAAACAACACTTCTGAATATTGCCCAAGCCAGGTCCCAACCACAGCCTCCTTGGAAGGTGACCTATAAATGGTTGCTTCCATTTGTATTATTTTGCCTTAAGGAACAACATGTCCTTCACCTTCTAAATACACTGACTTTGTCGTGGTTTCTTTCATTTGGTTCTCGCTTTTTCTACCCTTTTGGAATTAATCAGTCTGCTTTCCAAACTTGACTTCAGTTGGAATACAGATTCAAACTTCCCTTTGTTTAGTGGCTAAACAAAGTTGAAGGCTAGCAGCTGTGCCCATTCCCATATTCAGTTCTGCTCACTGAACCCCAGTCTATGCAGGAGGTGGTGTCCCAGAAGCAGAACCCTGACCCTGAGATATTTCATAAGTGAAACAACCTATGGGAGAGCAGACAAATTAACCCTTTCATAGATCTAAAAAATTACTCTTAGTATAAATATTTCAGCAGTGTTTGCTTTTTCTCTCTAACAATTTTCAATATACTTATAAGCTATTTCTGAAGTTCTTAGGATCTAATTATATTGGTTGTTTTTGCTGATGATTCTGGATTGTTTCTTCATATATTTTCTAATTTAAAATTGTGAGTTCATGTTTGTGGGAATTTATCTATAGGAATCCTGTGAAGAGTTGGAAACATGCCTTTCTAGAGAAGGCTTTGAATTACTTTTATTGAGGGTACCAGTATTACAAGCCTGCGACTGCTTTTCATACCATTTTGTTGGCGAATCTAAGCCCTCCAAACTGTAAATTCAAACCCTAAACTTGAGTGAGGGTAGCCTGACCTTCTCAGGTTTTTTCAGATTCTTGGGGTTTTTATTATGTTCCCTCTTCCCCAATCAAACAGGCTAACCCAAAGATTTTTCTTTAAACCTCTCTTTGGGAGGGGATAAACATTTTCAGTTCTCCCTTTCACAGATGTATTCAAGGGTTCTTTATTTAAGGATCTTAGATCCAAATTTGTGCCCTTTATGGACCCCAAAATTTGTCTCCTGTACTTTTATAGCCATTAAAACCAAACTCATTGTTAACCAGATGGCAAAACAATAAATCCAGAACTGTTAAAAGGTCAGTTTCTGGAGTATTTCCTTTACTTTCTTATTAGCACTTAGAAGCATACTTCTTATATTTTTAGTCAGTGTATCTAAGTGATTTTTAGTAAGAAAGTTTTCAGATTATCTAGTCAGCAATATTGCTAGAAATAAAAGTCCTATGTTATTTTTCATGTATTTATACTTTTAACATACCTGTTCTTGTTATCTGTCAAGATTCCTTTTTGTATAAAATCACTTCTGAAAATGGACTTACTTGATAACCACTTTTGATCCCGTATAGACTTACATTGAAAATATATTCTTAGGCAAAGTGGAAAGATCTGTGAACTTATTTGCCAGCCTCAATCAACAGAAACAATCCATATGGAGAGTGCAGTACCCCCTTCCGTTCAACTGTCCCAACCACAGTTCGTAAGTTTTCTGGTATTCTCCAAAACAAAGCAGAGAGTATGAATGCTTCCTTATGAGAAAGGTTCTTTGGAGTCAGTTTTGAAAGAAAGGAAAAACGAGAGAAAGAGAGAGAGACAGAGAGACAGAGAGAGAGAAAGGGAGGAAGGAAGGAAGGAATGAAAGAAGGAAGAAAGGGCCTCATCCTCAAAGAAATCTGTGCTCTCCCTGGGATAATCAGGATTTACGCCTTAAATCTAATATTTAAAAATCTCTTCATTTTCAATTTTTCTTTGGCTTAACTTTAATGGAAATCTTTGAGGGGGAAAATTATAAGGCCATGCCTTTATAACATCAAAATTAATCAAAATTAACTTTTAATTTGATCAATTTAATAGAACTCAACCATCTAGTTTTAAAATATATATTATTTTACTGAATTGAGTAATAGTCACCAAAAGGATTATTTATAAAAGAAAGTAATATCAGAAAATTGGGTAGGGTAATGCAAATCTCATATGCTGGATAGAATATTCATAAGGTCCTATGATTTTTGAAAACTATTAACAATGCAATTTCTATCCTAATTTTACAGATCTTCTTAGGAATGGTATTACTTAGCTTCTCTTGGGCATTTATTTTACTGATTACCAATACGGAGAGTATTTGGATCTAGCCTAAATTCTTCCTTCTGCAAATCAAACATATTTCCTCTTGTTGTATTTCTAATGGAGACCAGATTCTTACATAATAACCTTTCATCTTCCTGAAGACCCACCCACTCAGCTATGCATTCCATTGCATTGTCTTAGTTACCCAGCCGCCATGGAGGATATCCTGAAGGGAAAAGTTCAAGATCAAACAAGATGTCTCTCTTTTCATGAATTAACAAACATAATTTCTCCTTTTTAGTTTCATTAGCAACGAGAATTTCTCTTCAAATAACACACTGAAACCAAAGGTGCCACAAAAAAATACATCACTTTTAAATCCCACAGAGGCTTAAAAATATTACTTTAGTAAACATTTTCTGAGTAATGATGTTTGCGCAATAATTATAGCCTAAGTTTTTCTGTCATCAGAATCAAGTGGCTGATTCTCTAATGACCTTTTTTGTTCTAAAAGCAACAATTCTGACCATTTCTGGCACAAGTCATATTGTTCAAGGATACACTTTGATTCCGTCTCTATCTCTCTTTGACTCTCTTTTTAAAGTAAAATGGAATGTTAATCAATTCAAAATTAAGTAAACCTGGATAATTAAATTCTATCACCTCTATTCAATATTTATCTTGTATCCCTGCTCTTTCCCTCTCCTCTATCCCAAAACATATATCAAGTCTTTTATTCTCAATTAATGATTCTTACGTCTAACGTTTTCTGGATAATTACACATTTTCTCCACATAGACCCTCTTTCCATATACAGAGGGTGCCAAAAAATGTATACACATTTTAGGAAAGGAAAAAACTGTATTAAATTTGTAATACTCAATATATACTGATAACAAAAGATGATTGCAAGTCACGTTTGACTTCTGCAATTACAAGAGGTGCTCAAAGTGGTTACCATCAGCGTAATTTTAATACAGTTTTTTCCTTTCTTAAAATGTGTATACATATTTTTGGCACCCTCTGTATATATATCCATAATCCCAGAGAGTCACCGTGTATTCATAAGATCATTACAGAAGACAAAACCATTAATAATAACTATAACAGCTACTATTTACTAAGCACTTCTTATAACCCAGGATTTCTGTTAGGTGCTTTATATAAGTTACCATATTTAGTTCTTTTAGCAATCTGTTATGAGTTGAATTGTGTGTCCTCCCAAAATATATGTTGGAGTCTTAACTCTCAGTATCTCAAAGTATGACCTTCTTTGGAGAGAGGATCTTTACCGGGGTAATTAGTTTAAAGGGAGGTCATTAGGGTGGGCCTTAATCCAATATGACTGGTGTCCTTCTAAAAAGGGGAAATTTGGGCCCAAAGACACACACACAGGGAGAAGGCCATGCAAATATAAAAACAGCCATCTGTGAGCCGAGGAGAGGGGCCTGGAACAGATTCTTCCCTCACAGCTCTCAGAGGAAACCAACTCGGCCTACCCCTTGATTTCAGAACTGTGAGGCAATACATTTTTGTACTGCTTTCAGATCCTGTAATAACCAACAAGCTCTGTTCTATTCCACAGAACAGAGGAATGATCGCAAGGTCTGATACAAGTGCCCCAATCTTGAGATAATGATTTTTCGGTCAGGGACACCGACTTTGTGGTACTTGGTTACAGCAGCACTAGAAAACGAATGCACAACTCTACAATTTAAATCTTAGTCTCTTTTTATAAACAAGGAAACTGGGGCATTGAAAGATTAAAAACCTTACCCAGAGTCATACAGGTAGTAAGTGATATGACTGTCATTTCATGCAGATCTGTTTTGTTCCAAAGCCTAAGTGCTTTCTACTATATCATGCTGCCTCCAAACATAAGTTGTGAGTTAGTTTTTCATCTTGAAGACCAATTCTCTGTGTTTTGGGAGTGAGTTATCACAGGAAGTTTAAGAGGTAAGACTGGGCCATTGACCTGGTCTAGGAAAGACAAGATTTTTCACTGGTGCCAAGGGCGACAGTTACCTTGCCCTGCACATCAGTGGGGAATTGGAAAGGTGAAACCAGACATGCATGGGAGGGCTTTAGGAAGTGGGAGACTTTGTGCTTGTCAGCCTGATTGAGGTTGAACATGGGAATGGAAGGAAATCTCTGAGTAATTTTCCTGGGAGAGGATCCCAGCTCAAGCTGGGAGGGAGGCAGGCAATAAGATACCCAGAAAGCAGGTGGTAACAAGGAAAGAAAGAAAGAAAAGAAAACCCAGGTAAAGATGCAGGAGGAAAGGAAGATTTCCCAACTTTTAACAAGACTCTAGTCCAAGGGCCAGCTATGCCGAGAAAGAAGCCATCACCTGCCAAGGCGTGGAAAGTGCTTGGTCAGGGAGGAGCCTGCAGTATCCCTTCCGAGCTGTGTGCCATGGAACTGTGCTGGGCCTGGTCAGCAAAATGTGCATCTTTTTTCTAATTCACACAAAGGCATCCCGTAAGCTCTCTGTGGCCCTGACCAAGAAATCATTATCTCAAGATTGGGGCATTTGGATCAGACCCTCAGATCATTCCTCTGTTCTGTGGAATAAAGCAGAGCTTGTTGGTTATTGTACGATCAGAAAGCAGTATTTCATAAACATGATGGTTTTATGCTTTCGAGATTTTCTTTGTTTCCTTTAAAGTTTTTCTTTCCCTTTCCTTGCTATTGTTGGAAAGTCCCTTTTGTTGAATTAACCAAGTCAACAAATGCAATCCGTGTTTTTGCTTTTTTTCACATTGGAACCAGTTTCAAGAGAAGAAATGCACCGGGAGGCCTGTAGGAACTGCTAGACGGCAGACAGGCAGAAACAGGCAGAGATGAAGTGCTGGGGCCCAGCAGTAAGTGAGATCTACCTACGAGGCCCAGGTCTACCGTGCGAATTGGACAAATTAACTTCCTAAGTCTCATTTTCCTCATTTCCTGGAAAATGAGAGTTTGTTCATTCATCCAACAAATATTTACTAGGTGGCTCCTATGTGCCTGGTATTGTTTCAGTATTCCCAGGACAAGGTCCATGTTCTCACAGAGATTAAGTTCTAGACTGGAGTAGGAGGAAAGGGAAAAGACAGGAAATAAGCTAAAATATATGTATAATTTAATGGGTGAAATCCCTCTTCCCACAAATACATCAGTAGGCATTTCTCATTTGCGTTTCTTGCTATCTCTCCTATTAGCCAGAGCCATCTATTGGCCAAGGAATGAGGAAGGGGATACAGTAATGCAGTAGGAATGCAAAATGATTTAAAGATTTAATATTTAGTTGCTGACATCCAAATAGGATTTCTAAGGCAACTGCAAGATAGTAATCCTTGAAATCCACGGTTGTTTTTGTGGTTTTTTTTTCTGAGCAAACCCTATGAATAGGACTGGCTGACTAGATCACAGAGTTTTAAGCACCTGGAACAGAGAAAAGGAACATATGAGGTGGAAGAAGGCAAAGTCCAAGAAGTGGAGGAAGAGAGGAGAAGAGGAAGTTAGATACCAATGCTTTTGCTCTCGGCCCCATTTCTTTTGAGGCCCAACCTCACACATCTGGATGGGTGTGGAGAAAGCTGAGGACCCCGGGGTTATGGCTGTTCCTTGTGCAGCTCAGAAGGGCTCCCAGAGAGGGTTGCCAGATAAACCACAGGAAGCCTGATTAAGTTTGAATTTCAGATAAACAACAAATATATATATTTTTTAATATAGGTACCTCCCATGCAATATTTGGGACATATAACACTAATTTTTTTCCTATTGTTTATCTATAATGCAGTTGAACTGAGCTTCCTGTGTTTTTATTTGCCCTATCTGGCAGCCCTATCCTAGAGGAACTTTTAACTTGGGGCCCCAGCCCCCAATGGCATGGGAATGATGGCACAGAAGTGGCAGCAGGAGTGTTGATAGCAAGGCCTAAGGAGGCATGCTTGTTCTTAGTTTGTGAAATTCTTACATTGTCTTAGATTGTCTGGTCTATGGTAAATGCTCAATAAATATTACCTATCATTATAGCAATTGTGAAACACCCTTTTAGGTCCCTGGGAAGGATGTAGCAGTCAGGGAGTGCAGCAGACAAGAAGAGAAGAACTAGGGCTTCTATTATTATTCTTGGGTGGATTGGCACTGGCAAGGCATATGTAAGATCAAAGATTGGTGAGGCATGCTGGTTTAAGGAGTGACTGCTCCCCGTCCAGCCCTCTTGTGTGTCTCAATGGGCCTTGAGCAAGTGGAATAAAAGAATACAGAGTTCCAGCAACACAAAGAACTATAGGCTGGGAAATACAGTAGCCCACCATACTTCCCCTTCGGGGAAACAAGAAGAGATCCAGTAGATGTGTGGGACACACAGAAATGGATGTCTTTTAAATTAAGTGCAGTGAAATAGTATTTCTGCATTTGAACACTGCTGGAAAGCCAGCTACCAATGAAAACAACCAGAAAATTCCTTGCTGTTGAATGAAATTCAAGAAAAGCAATCTTTTTGAATAGCTGTGCCTTCTGAGTTGATGGCTAAACGCTCCTAATTAGACACAAGAAATCTTTTGGAAAATGAGAAGAATGTCCTAAGATAAAAAAAATCAGTTTCAAAATGGTGGTCACGAAATTGGCAACTTACTGATAACTCTACTTTTTAATTTTTCTTTAAAATATACTTTTACTTCTGGGTTCGCCTAGCCTTAAAATTTACAAATGATGTTACAGAACCATGAAAGTATTTCCATAGCAGCAAGTTCTTGTCAGCTGAGAAATCGTAAAGTGTATATGTAATTTTCTTTCTGATGATTGGCATAGGAACTTGGAAAATTGGCAGAAATAGGTGATGACTGTCAATTTCTACATAGCATCTTGTCTGCTTTGATTTGTAAAATCACCCAGTGTGATGACTTTCACACATTTCTTAGGCTCAGTGCATGTAGAAAGCAGCTTTGCATATTGCTGATCCAGAAGGTTAACTCTCTCTCAGCTGCTCTTTAGAGCAATGCTTTGTGCTAATCAGATGCATCCTGACCCGACAGAGCCCAAGTTTACATTATTTGCCTTCGTGAGGCTACGGTGGGTGAGTAAAAGAAAGAGCTAATCATCATTTTTATTTTTTAGTGACATGCTGAAACAAAACAGAGACACCTCTTTGTAGTAGAGTGAATTGTTACCCTGTAAACTCTTTACATCACCTGTTTTGCCTTTTGAGAAAAAGACACAACTTTATTTTGTTAAGAAATGGAACATAAAACCGAATAGCTAACTGCTAACAGTATGAAACACCATAAAGCACAGCTAAGTAAGCAGTTTATGCTGTCCTCAGATCGCTAAAGTTTTTGTGGTCTGCTCAAGTTCTGCCCTAAGAGCCTCCCCAAGTATGAACTAATTGTGTGTTAAATTTCCATCAGAGGGATTCTATTCAAAGCAAAATACTATTAGGAAAATATTACCAAAAGAGAATTACACTATGAAAAAATATTTATTCACATTAAAGGAGAATACAAATATAAGGTTTTCTTTAAATATTTGAACTAAATTTCAAGTTTAGAATATTTCCCCCAGTTTAATATTTTTAGAAAACATTTTCCTCATCAACTATTTAAGTTAGTACTATACTGATTAGGGAAGACTGGTTAAAGTACTGAAAAGGCTGAACAATTCTTCTTAGGAACATTGCATCATTTCAATAAAAAAAATAAATAAATAAATAAAAAAAAGATGGGTCCAGTTAAATTATTGACCTCTAGGAGAATAATGACGACTTGAACATCTAGACCATGTAGGAACTTAGGTTTGCGAATCTTGGATCAAGTCTTACCTTTGCATTAAAAACATCGTCAAAGAACTTTTACTAGGCAATGATCTCGGTGATGAAGTCAAATACGTTATCTAAAATATTAAATAATATTAAATATTTGAAATTAATGAAATCAGATTTTAAAAATAAAATATGCAATTAGTATTTTAATAATTTAGCTTCGTTTTTTTCTTCCCAACCAATCTCATGTCATGAGGTTCATGGTAGTTTCTCCTTAATGGTTTTGCGAAGCAAACCAGGATTACTCACGTGTTCTTGTGGGTGGTTGAAACCAACACCAGCACCAACACCCTCACTCTATGTAGTTACATACTGTGACCCTCAGGCATGATCCTCTGAGCCTGCTCCTTATGTTAATATAATAGGGTAAATTCTGGCCATACACAGATAATCTGAACTTTAGATGATGTCTGAGAGGCAATTTTTAATAAACTGTACAGAGTTGTAATTATGGAGAGTGGATTTGGCTTTTAAATATAAAATGAAAAGCCAAGATATCAATAAATAATGATCTGTGTCAAAATGGTCATATTAATGGGCAACTTTATCAATTCAAGTCACCATGCAAAGCAAAATGGCAATCTTCTGTCACTTTTCAAATGGTTTGTGATATCAGGTAGTTGGAATCATAATATAGAATCCTACTATATAGAGGTCAATTATTTAACAACTTAGAATCACTGTTTTTGTTCATTACCCCTATGACAATTCTCCTTCCTTTTGACCTTTTCATTTCTAAAGATATGTCCTCTAATGGTGATAAATGGAAAGAGGTAAAATTCGAAGTAACACTTATACTCACGACAATCCTGGCAAAAGAATGGATGAAGAGGGCTGTGAAGTTATTGGCCACAATTAGCACCAAGTGTATGACCCTGAACATAATACTGTCTCAATAAATTCTTAATAATTAATTAGGGACGTGATTAATTTTTCCTTTGGGATCTTATCACATCTAATCAGAAGTTGATTGTAACTATAAAACCTACGAAACTACCAGTGATCATAAGTTATATTTTAAAAAATTAATGGGAGAATTAATGCTGACTCTAACTGCACATGTGCTTATTATTCCAGTCTCACTAAGCATTTGAAAACCACAGCTGTTGATAATGCTTTTGATTTGCCAGATCCTGTAACAATCCACTTACTTTGCCTTGAACATGGCATTTGTACCACAGTAACGTTTGGCAAGCTTAATCTTTGCTAACCACTGGCAAATGTGAACATGCTATAAAATATAAAAATATACTTCAGCCAAAGCCATTATCAGGTATTTATTTGTTTGGATTTGACTAAGAACCTCTAATTTGTTCATGCACACTTGGCATCTTTGCATTCTGCGTGGTGGCTTTGCTTGCAATGAATGTATTACATGCCGAGCAGTGAGCTAAAGCTCTAAGTGCAATCGGGGAGGAAAAGAGAGAGGAAAGGAAGAAAGAAGTCTTATTTTACTTCTGTTGGAGTGAGAATGAACCTCCATAAACTCTGCTCCCCACCCTCCCACCCGACCTACCCCACACTAAAAATATACTTGAGTAACTTGTGTATGTTCTTTCACATAATCACACGAGAGAATCTACCCTTGCGTTTATCTGGCTACAAGCTTCGTAATAGAATAGAACTATATTATCTGGCTATTTACCAACACAAAGCTCAAGAAAACAGCCACCTCTAATATTCTAACCCAATGGAGTTCTTCAGTCTGCACCCAGAGGCAGAATAGGTGTAGGTAGTACGTGAGATTGAGATTATCGTTCTGATTTGTTGTCCACTCATTTAGGTAAAGACAGCCATAGCAACATGTCTTACAGGATGGAGTTTGTCACACTCCATCCCCAAGGGGCGTCATAGAAAAATTTTCATTAACCTCCCCTTTATTGCCTAACTTTCCCAGTAATTAACCCAAAACCTTTCAAACATGGTATCTCATATTTATCTCATGACATGTTGTGAAGTAGAAAAGGGAAGAATTATATAATTGTTATTTTCATGGTATAGAATCGAAGGAAAGGTCAGTGTCGCAGCAGAATTACCATCTGTTCATCTTAGGTCTCCATCCATGCCTGCCTTCGGTGTCTCATGAGAGAACCACAGTCTATGCGTACTTTTTAGTGCCCAATGAATGGGCATACGTAATGAATAAAGAACACTGAACAGAAATGTACCCACATTTCAGGTTTAAATTGAATTTAGTTCTATCAAAGAAATAAAACAAATCAATCCCCTCCAACAAACCGAAAGAAAACAAAGAAATAGATCTTTTTCCTAACCGTCATTTATTCACTCACTTACTCATTCATTTATTCAGTAATTATTGAGCTTCTACTAAGTTCTAGGTGTTTGACACTGTTCACTTCCGGGAGTGAGTGAGATAACATGTGAAACTGCTTATCATCAGGCACTGTGAGAGGCAATAAATAAGTTTACATTTCTTTCTCAAATTTTTATCCTTCAGCTAATCAATCAATCAAAACCCATATTCAATCTAAAGAAAACGATTTGCTTCCCATCCAATGTCATCATTCCTTTAAACCCTCCCTCTGTGTAGTTACTGTGACACTCAGGCATGACCTGTTGAGCCAGGGAGAATAAACTACACTCGGGCAGAGTCATGGCTTTTGATTCCTGGCTGCCATTTTGTTTTCTTTGTTGTTGCACAAGAGGAGAAGAAAGGTCAGTCAAGTGTCCTAGTATTAATAAGCTGTATCTGTACACACACACACACACACACACACACACACACACAGATACTTTTAGTGGGTTGTGTTGTTAATCTAAGCAAATAGCTTTACAATTGAAAATAAGCGTTTACTATTTTCTCTGGTTGACTGAATTTAACTTATTTATAAGCAATTTATGTAAATAGACATGATCTTAAAGCCAACACTTTCTGCCCCGTCTTGCATTCTATTTTCTATTTCTAGTTGCCTTTTTTTTTCTGCTTGGCTCTCAAGGTCATATATGGAGGAGATGCATCAATCGGAGGTATCATCAGGTTTTACTTTCCAGCAGAGTTTTCATGTTCTATACCGACTGCCACCACCAAATGGATCAGGTGGCCCCAACCACACTAATCCCCGAGACTTCCAGAGTGAACAGATAGATTTGTACACAGTCTATAAAAGTCGTTGCAGACCAAGATATTGAAAGCACTCTTCTCTGACCTCTACTGGTCATGTTATTAAAATACAACAAATACAACAGCTATCATTCTTTCAGAAGTGTTTCCGTCTTTTCATTCATTCAACAAATACATGTTAGCACCTACTATGAGCCAGGTAAACAAAACAGACAAAAAACACCTCCCTTATCAAAATTCAGCTGGGGAGACATTTAAACTATATGCATTAAAATCAGTTAATTGTAGAGTATGTTGGAAGGTAATAAGTGCTTTTGAAAAGAGAAAAAGGAAATCAAGCTAAAGGGAATCAAAAGTCCTGAGGAGGCAAAGCCAGTGAAGCAGGTTGCACAGTTAAGCTGGGTGTGCAGGACAAGTTTCGGTGAGAGAGTCGAATTAGGCAAAGACTTGAAGGAAAGGGAGAACCTCAGCGACTTAAGCCCCAACATACAGGTTCTTGAATTAGTTAAATTAGACATCATCCTGGGAGCAGGGTTCTGTTTTACAGTGAGTTCCAGAGAGATTTTTGGAGTCAGTCAGAATTGTGCTCAAACCCTGTATTGGTCAGCTTCTGCGGGAGCAACAAACAACCCCAAATTCTCAGTGTTTTAAAACACTGATTTTTTTGTTCACATTTCATGAGGACTGCGGGTTAACTGTGGGTTGGTTATGACTCTGAGGCGCTTAGCTCAGGTGGCTTCAACTCGGATCCATGTGTTATCTCATTCCAGGAGCCAGGGATGAAGGAACAACCGCTCTCTGAGGCGTGTTGTTCTCACAGAAGCAGTCAGGACGGAAGTGCGCCAGACCAAACCCCGAAATTTAAAGCTTTGCTCACAAGTGGCACCTATCAGGTCCGTTGACATTTCATCGACCAAGGAAAGTCACTGGAGGCAGGGAGTATATATAGGGTCCGTACCCAGAAGTGTGGCAAAGACAAGGAGAGAATGAATAATTGTGAACAGATAATACAATATAACTTTAATGAGTCACCCAACCTCTCTGAATCTCACGTGTCCATCTATGAAACAGTAATAAGAACAAACTACCTGTGAAGAATAAATGAGATGCTTGTAAATGTAGGCAGCACAATAACTGGTCTATAACAAGGGATTGGTAAGTAAATGTTAGTAGTCTTTTTTGGTATTCTTCCAAAGGTGGCATCATCACTCCGGCCCAATTTCTTTGGAGGCTTAAGAGTCTGTAAGGGTGTGTGGAAAACTGAGCAGCCTGGGATTCAAGAAATTTAGATTCAGTTCTTCCTCTAAATCCTGGATAAATTACTAATCTATAAAATGCGACAGCTGTTTAAATGCTCTCTAAGGTTCCTGTCCAGTGTTAAAGATCCTCAACTTGGGATCAAACATTAACAGTAGGTTCTTGCTTTCTCTCCAGAGCCACTGTTTAGTTTTAACACCAGGTGGCGCAAGAAAACAACTTAAAGGCAAAAGACAAAGGCTTTTTTGTGGTAAAGACTGAAGAATTCTAGACTATTATTTTATTATTATTATAGACTGTTATAACTTGAACCCTTGCATTCGATAGTTCCTCAGAAAGAAAACTTTAAGGAAACGGCCTCCAAAAACAAAATAATCTAGTCCTAGAACCTCATACTTCGGGAGAGGACCCCAGGCGCCTGGGGACTGCCCCAGACAATTTCTAGAGTTTGATTTTGGAATTTGGGAGCTTCCCTCTTTTTTAGCAGAAGTATGAGATAATTGGAGCTGTGCTTTAGGATGACACATCTAGTAGCCCTGTGATAGAAGTTAGGAGTGTCTACCAAGGGGGAGAATTGTTTACGAGGCTCTTACAAAAGACCAGAGTCTGGGATTGAGTGGTGGGAGTGAGCACAGAAAGGGTTAAGATGTCGCAGGGACAGACTCTCTAGAACTTGGCAGTTATTTACACAAAGAGACCTCAAGTAGGATGAGTCATTATGGAAGGACTCCTGAATGACTAGGAAAATGTTAAGGCCACTGACAGGAAGTAGTAAAAGGACTTTAGAATGGCAGCCTTCCTGCACCTCTCATATACACTGAGAAGAAACCATGAATGTGTCTGCTATCTTAGGTATGAGACCACCTCCTGGTATACAAATGCTCATCCTACAAGGGCCGGACTTGCCTGCTGGACTTGCCTGCTGTGGAGAGTATTGAAACAATCCAATATGACAATTGGCCTTTCCTCAAGAAATGTCTTACACATGATTTTGCTGGTGGTAGTTTAAAATCCTGAGGCATTTCTCAGTTGGTAATGGGGGAGGCTATGCTTGTGTGGGGTCAGGGTATATACGGGAAATCTCTGTACCTTTCAGTCAGTTTTGCTGGGATCTTAAAACTGCTATAAAAAATAAAATCTATTTTTAAAAACCTTGGAGGATTCTAGGAAGATGGTGGAACAGGAAACACTAAGAATCTGTCTCCCCCACTAGACAACAATTGTACTGGCAGAATCTGTCTGATATAACTATTTTGGATCTCTGGACAGTTTATTGAAGGCTTGTAATGTCCAGAGGTAGACTTAGACAGTTAACTTTGGACCGTTTCAGCTCTCAGCACAGTAGCAGCTACCCATTCCCTACCCTCAGCCATGAGGCAGGCAGCTGTGCATATGTTCCTGGAGCAGCTTGCATGCAGCTTGCAGGAGCCAGGGTGGGCAATAAAGGACCCTGTCCTCCAAACATCAGGGATCTGCGCTCTGATCACTGAATGTGGCTTCTGATCACAGAGGTGAAGACAATGAGGCAGGCAGCCATTGTTGTTGCGCCTTCCTTCATTAATACAAGTCCTGCCCCATCTGGCTAAGTGACAACCAGGAGATTTAAAGGGCCAGTGCCTCCCCCTCCCCCTTTTTTAACCTCCTTCATATTTCTTTTCCCCTTTTTGATAGTCAGACATTAAAGACTAGAACATTAAAAAACAACTGCATATATAAGGAATATTAGAAAGTGACCAGGCATGCCCAGAGAAAGTCTCAGAAAAGATGTAAGGAGACCTTAAGTTTACACCTGAGGCTGACCCTTGGCACAGAAACAGCCTATGCAATAAACAAAAAAGGAAACAAACAAACGCAATAACCTAAACAGCAAGCCCCAAAAAAGGAGGAGAATCTGATGTCCAGAGTTATCACTTTATTAGATTCAAAAGTTCAGTTTTCAATAAAAAAAATCATAAGGTATAGAAAGAAATAGGAAAGTGTGGTACATTCAAAGGAAAAAAAATATATCAATAGAAACTGTCCCTGAAAAAGATCTGTTAACAGAAAGACTTTAAAACATCTGTCTTAAAGATGCTCAAAGAACTAGAGGAGGATGTGGAGAAAATCAGGAAAACAATGTATGAACCAAATGGAAATATTGGTAAGGAGACAGAAAACCTAAGAGGAAACCAAAGGGAAATTCTGGAGCTGAAAAGTACATAACTGAAATTTAAAAATCACCAGAGGGATTTAAAGGTAGATTTGAGCAGGCAAAAAAAAAAAAAAAAAAAAAAAAAAAATCAGCAAACTCGAAGAAAGGACAATAGGAATTATTGAGTCTGAGAAACAGAAAGAAAAAAGATTGAAGAAAAGTGAATAGAATCTTAGGGACCTATGGGATACTATCAAGTAGATCAACATGCATCTATATTGTAGGTATCCCAGAAAGAGGAGAGAGAGAATGGGGCAGAGAGACTATTTGAAGAAATAATAGTTGAAAACCCCCTAAACTTTATGAAAGATATGAATATATATATCCAAGAGGCTCAACAAACTCCAAGTAAGATAAACTCATAGAGAACCACAGCAAGACACATTATAATCAAACTTTCAAAAGCCAACAACAGAGATAATTTTAAAAGTAGCAAGAGAGAAGCAAATAATCACATACAAGGATGTTCAATAAGATTATCAGCAGTTTTCTCATCAGAACCTTTGGAGGCCAGAAGGCACTGGGCTGATACAGTCAAAGTGCTAAAAGAAAAACCTTGTCAACCAAGAATTTAGCAAAGTTGTCCTTTCAAAAGTAAGGAAGAAATTAAGACTTTCCAAGATAAACTAAAGCTGAGGGAGTTTGTTACCACTGGACCTGCTCTGCAAGAAATGCTCAAGAAGTCCTATAGGAGAAATGAAAGGGCACCCAAAGCTATAACAGTAACTCAAAGCTATATGAAGAAATAAAGATCTCAATAAAGATAAATACATGGAAAATTATAAAAACTAGTCTTATTGTAACAATGGTTTGTAACTGCACTTTTTGTTTTCTATATGATTCAAGAGACTAATACATTTAAAGAAAAAAATAAGTAGTCTAAAAGCTAGTATTATTGCAATTTGTAATTGCAAATCTTACTTTCTACATTATTTGAGACTGATGCATTTAAAAGAATTAGTAATATATGCTTTGGGGTACACAATGTACAAAGATATAATTTTATGACATCAAAAGCTGAAAGGAGTGGGGATGAAGATGTAAAGGAGCAGAGTTTTTGTATGTTATTGAAGTTAGTCTCATATGAATTCAAATTATAGTGTTATAACTTTAAGTAATTAATGTAATTCTCTGGTAACCATAAAAAAATAGGATATACACAAAAGGAAATGAAAAAGGAATTTACACATTTCACTACAAAAAACAAACTCAACAGTAATAAAGGAAATGAGGAATAAAAAGACAGTAATACAGGAAATGAGGGATAATAAAAGCTATAAGGCATTTAGAAAACAAATAGCAAAATGACATATCAGTAACTATTTTAAATTTAAATGGATTAAATTCTCTAATCAAAAGATAGAGATTGGCAGAAAGGATAAAACACATGATCCCACTATATATTGTCTACAAGAGACTCACTTTACATCCAAAGACACAAATAGACTGAAAGCGAATCAATGGAAAAAGATATTTCATGCAATAGCAGCCAAAAGAGAGCATAGGTGGATATTCTAATATCAGACAAAATAGACTTTAAATTGAAGAAATTTACAAGCATCAAAGAAGGACATTATATACTAATAAAAGTTTCAGGGGTGGCTGGTTAGCTCAGTTGTTAGAATGCGGTGCTCTTAACAACAAGGTTGCTGGTTCGATCCCCACATGGGCCACTGTGAGCTGCGCCCTCCACAACTAGATTGAAACAACTATTTGACTTGGGGCTGATGGGTCCTGGAAAAACACACTTAAATAAATAAAAGTTTAAAAATAAATAAATAAGTAAATAAATAAAGTTTCAATACAGCAAGAAGATATAACAATTATAAATATTTGAGCACCCAGTGAGAGATCATCAAAATAGATGAAGCAAAAACTAACAGAATTGAAGGGAGAAATAAGATAGTTCTGTGGTAATCGTTGGAGACTTCAATATGCATTATCACAATAATGGATAGAACAAGCAGAAGTAAAGTAATAGACAGTAAACACAATAGACTACCTAAATCTAACAGACGTATACAGAACACTCTACCCAGAAAAAACAGCATACACATCCTTCTCAAGTATGCACAGGATATTTCCCAAAATAAACCACATATTAGGTCACAAATTAAGTCTCAATAAATTTTTAAAAGATAGATATTATATAAAGTATCTTCTGTGACCACAATGGGTAAGTTAGAAATCAATAACTGAAGGAAAACTGGAAAATTTACAAAATTGTTGAAATTAAACAATCACTTTTAAACAACCAATAGATCAAAGAAGAAATCAACACAGAAATTAGAAAATACTTAGAGAGTAATGAAAACAAAACATAACATGCCAAAATTTATGGAATGCAGCAAAAGTGGTGCTAATGAGGAAATTTATAGTAAATACATTAAAAACAAGAAAGATCTCAAATCAACAACCTAATTTTATAACTTAAGGAATTCAAAACAGAAAAAATAAAACCCCAAACTAGCAGAAGGAAGGAAATAATAATAATTTGAGCAGAGATAAATAAAATAGAAACTAAAAAAATAGAGAAAATCAATGAAACCAAAACTGGGCTCTTCTAAAAGATTAACACAACTGACAAATCTTTAGCTATATGGACTAAGAAAAATAGAAGAATACAATTACTAAAACCAGAAACAAAAGTGGCAACATTACTTGATTCTACAGAGAGTATTATGAACAACTGCATATCAACATATCCTAGATTAAATAAACACATTCCTAGAAATCCAAACTCTACCAAGACTAAATCACAAAGAAATAGAAAATGTGAATAGACCTATAACTATTAAAGAGATCGAATCAGTAATAATAATAACAATAACAATAATAAATCTCCTGGCAAAGAAAAGCCCTGGACCCAATTCCTTCACTGGTGAATTCTTTATATTTAAAGAAACCAATATTTAAAGAACTAATATCAATCCCTCTTAAACTTTTCCTAAAAATTGAAGAGGAAGAAACACTTTTTAAAATTTTAATGAATTAATTATTTTTTTTCCCTTTCTTCTGTCTCCCTCCCACCCCGACTCTGGTTCAAGCCGTTGTTTCTCAGTCTAGTGTGTAGGACACAGCTCCCTGGCCCATGCTGGTATTATGTGCCTTGTGGTTCCCCCGGCTGAGGCAGTTGGTCGCCAGTTGTCAGTCGGCTGCTCACAGCAGCTCACGGCAGCTCTTGCCAGCTGCCAACTGCTCACACTGGCTGCCGGCCACTCACGCTGGCCATTGGATGCTCATGGCGGCACATGGTGCCCCGCGACAGTACACAGCAGCCAAGGCAACTCATGCC
Organism: Rhinolophus sinicus; assembly: GCF_057876585.1. NCBI lineage: Eukaryota > Metazoa > Chordata > Mammalia > Chiroptera > Rhinolophidae > Rhinolophus > Rhinolophus sinicus. Next base: position 101,340,881 of record NC_142515.1, on the reverse strand, counting down.
TACCTCCAGCTGCTCACGGTAGCCCAGCTCCAGGGAGAGCTGTTGTTCGCAATCTTAGCTGTAGAGGCCACAGCTCACTGGCTCCTATGGGAATTGAACTGGAGACCTCAGTGCTAGGAGCACAGGCGCTCCAACCACCTGAGCCACCGGGCCGGCCCAGAACACTTCTTAATTCACCTGATGAGGCCAGCATTTGCTTTATACCAAAGCCAAAGACACGAAAAGAAAACTGTAGACCACTATTCCTTATGAACAGTATCTTCAACAAAATACTAGCAAATCAAATTCAACAGCATATTAAAACAGTTATGCACCATGACTAAGTGGGATTTGTTCTTGGAATGCAAGGATGGTTCAATACACAAAAATCAATTAAGGTAATATACACCATTAACAGAAAAAGGAAAAAAATACATGATCATCTCAATTGATGCATAAAAAAGCATTTGACAAAATTCAACACCCTTGTCATCGTAAAACACACTAAAAAAAGTAGAAATAGATGGACACTACTGCAACACAATAAAAGCCATTCATGAAAAACCCACAGCAAACATCATACTCAATGGTGAAAGACTGAAAGCTTTTCCTCTAATATCAGAAACAAGGCAAGGATGCCCTCTTTCACCACTTCTACTCTACATAGTATTGGATTCTAGCTAGAGCAATTAGTCAAGAAAAAGAAATAAAAGGCATCCAACTTGGAAAGGAAGAAGTAAAATTATTTCTGTGGAAAACCCTAAAGATTCCACACAGAAAAAAAAACTGTCAGAACTAATAAATCAATTCAGCAAAGTAACAGGATACAAAGTCAACACACAAAAATTATTTGCATTTCTATATACTAACACTGAACAATCTGAAAAGGAAATCACAAAAACAATTCCATTTTTAATAGTATGAAAAGAAATAAAGTATTTAAAAATAAACTTAACCAGGAAGGTGAAAGATTTGTACAATGAAAGCTATAAAACATTACTGAAAGAAATTAAAGAAGACATAAACACAACACATTCTATGTTCATGAATTGGAAGACCTAATATTTTCAAAATGTCAATATTATCCAAGTGATCCACAGATTAAATTCAATCCCAATCAAAATCTCAATGACATTTTTTTGCAGGGAAAAAAAACCCACTAAAATTTATACAGAATCTCAAAGGACTTTGAACAGACAAAATCTTGGAGAAAAAAAAAAAGAACAAAACTGAAGGACTCACGCTTTCTGATTTCAAAGCTTACTATAAAGCTACAACAATCAAAACAATGTGGTATTAGCATAAGAACAGACATATATATCAATGGAATAGAATTCAGAGGCCAGAAAGAAACCGTTGCATATATGGTCAACTGATTTTTTTGACAAGGGTGCCAAGACCATTCAGTGGGGAAAGGACAGTCTTTTCAACAAGTAGTGCTGGAAAAACTAGATATCCACAAGCAAAAAATACAGTTGGACCCTTACCTAACACCATATATAAAAATAAATCAAAGGTCTAACTGTAAGACGTAAAACAATAGAACTTTTTGAAGAAAACGTAAGTCAAAAGCTTCACAACATTGGATTTGTCAATGATTTAGTGGATGTGACACCATATTGGACTTCATGAAAATTTAAAAACAATTTGAGCATCAAGAAACACTATTAGAGTAAAAAGGCAAGCCACAAAATGGGAGAAAATATTAATATCTGCATTTATATACTGAAAGTATAGAAAACTCCTTAAACTCAATGATTCAAACAACAACCAACCCAATGAAAAATGGGCAAAGGTCTTCAATAAACATTTTTCCAAAGAAGATATACAAATGCCAAGAAGCACATGAAAAGATGCTCAACATCACTAATTGTTAGGGAAATGCAAATTCAAACTACAGTAAGATACCACTTCACCATTAAGATGGTTACTATATAAAACACAACAACAACAAAAAACAAGTGTTGGCAAGCATGTAGAGAAATTGGTACCCTTGTGTATTGTTGGTGGGGATTTAAAATGGTATAGCCACTGTAGAAAACTGTATGGAGGTTACTCAAAAGAATTACCATTTGATCCAATGATTCCACTTACGGATATAAACCCAAAAGAATTGAAAACAGGTCTCAAAAGGATATTTGTATACCCATGTTCCTGGGTATGCATTATTCACAATGGATAAAACATGGAAGCAACCCAAGTGTCCATTGATGAATGGATAAACAAAATGTGGTACATACTAATACATACATGGGCTATTATTCAGCCTTAAAAATGAAGAAAATTATGCAATATACTACAAACATGTATGAACCTTGAGGACATTATGCTAACACAAAGCAGTCAAAAAAGACAAATAGTGTATGATTCCACTTATAAGAGGTACTTAGAGTAGTTACATTCAGAGAAACAGCAAGTAGAATGGTGGTTGCCAGGGACTGTGGGGGAGGGAGGAATGAGCAGTGATTGTTTAATGAGAATAGACTTTCAATTTTTCAAGATGAAAAAGTTATGGAGATGGGTGCGGGTGATGATGCACAATGCTATGAATGTATTTAAAACCACTGAACTGTACCCTTAAAAATGCTTAAGGTAATAAATTGTATGTTATGTGTTTTTTTTACAATAAGTTTTAAAAATTGAAAATAAAATACACACAAACAAAACTGAAAGAAAAGAAAATATCTAGTGGCATTTTTCTAGCCTCTTGTATGTTAATGTGGCAATGTTGTTACATGGTACGGCAGAAGCAGCAGTGGCTTTGGGGTCAGATAGGCTAGGTTTGCATCGCAAATTCCAGCTCTGCAGTATAATCTCCTCATTTTCCCTGTATAAACCCGACCAGAAGAGAGCAAGTTTGTTTTAGGCTTCTTAAGTACTCTATCGCCTTGAGCAACTTACTTAATGTCTCTGAGTCTCGATCCCATTCATAACACAGGGGAAATAATATAAATCTCCTAGATTTTCCTTGAGAAATAAAGGTAGTGTGGCTAAAGAGTAAGTAATCAATAAACGTCAATTCTCTTTCCCTTTAAAGAAAAGGCTATTAGGATGCCCTTAGGGGAATCTGTCAGACAAATTCAACATCAGAGACAGATATAATGGCCTTGGTTATGTATGGCCACTTTTTATAAGAAATGCTGACTGAGCACTCATGATGCGAGAGACTCAAAAATTAAATCTACTAAGCTGGCCTATAGCTTGAGACAGGATATTCACTGGTCCACAATAAATAAAAGGGAAGAAGGAATTACACAACGTATCTCTGTTCTCATTACTCAATCTCTGCCCAACTGAAAGCTTGCTTCATAAGAGATTAGCCACAACCCCTGAGAGAAAACATCATCCTGAATTGCAAAACCCATTTTGCCGTCTCACAGAACCTTTATAAATCTCAGTTGCAGTGAATGTATCTCGTTTTATTTATGGAATGACTATGTAGAGAGAATTTTTATCATAGTCATCATTATTAGTCCTTTGGCCAACACTCCAAATTGGAGGAAGAAGAAATAAACATGCAATGTTAATTTTCCTATTTTGCATTTAAAGGGAAGATAGTTGGCTCTTTTCAAGGGACACAAAGCAATTTCTGGGATGTAAGGCCAGCACAAAAATTTCCACAGTTGAGTCACTGCTACTTCCATCTCATTCTGGAGATGGGCAAACACTACTGGTCACCAAAAGATCAAATGCCCTAAAGCAAACAATAAATACACACTATCCACCAAGAGATATCAACCATTTACTCCCTAGGAAGGAGACGACTATGCATGGGTAACAGATGGCATTCTACCTTCATAGCAGTTATGAATGAGAATGCCAAGGCAAGTCATAGAAGCATATATTCTCTCTGATGAGGGGAAATGGGCAAAGCTCTACACCCTCCCACAGCTACAGTGAGCACAGCTGACAGAAAGAAGAAGAAAAGGTGAAAACACTCTACCCTGTCTTGACTTAACCCAAATCTCTCTCCCTTTCAAGTTACTTGGTCGTGGGGCACGAAGGGGTTTGGGTGGGAACTGTGGTTGACAGCATCATCTGTCCTTTCCTGCCCCTGCTGAAGAACCCTCAGTACATCATCATGTGGCCTCCCCATGGCCCACCCTCTCAAGATGAGGAGGACAGCAAGGACCACGAGTGATGTTAAGTTTATTACCTGGTGAATCTACATGGTCACAATATGATTACAGATAATGCCATGTGTTTCCTAAGGTTCAGGGCTATGAGACACTAGAATGCATTACAGACAATAATTTAGAATTATCCTAGGCTGATTTTAAAGAGGTAAGTAGGGAGATGACATTTGGGGATGGTCTGTGATGAATTGAAAGAGATGCGCAGATGTCAGGTAAGTAGAGCCTCCCAGGACGGCAACGCGGAGGACGGGTCCTAGTGTTCTGGGATCTGGCACTCAGCTGTGCAGGTCCAAAGAATGGATTCTGTCTGTACTGCTAGGCAGTGAGTTTGGGGGCCTCACCTATGCTAACCAAACCCTCACAAGATTGACATGTCACACAAAACACAAATGTATTTATGTGTAATAGGTATATAACAAACCTTTTCAGTGACCTCCCTAACTTGTTTCTGTAATCCTGCCCATTATCAGGGTAGCGGGGAGACCAATTCATGTTACCTTGTTAAACAAAGATGCAGAATCAAAAGAGTTGGATACGTTTAAGGGGTGTTTCATCCAGGTATTGGGAAGCCTTCTGAGTGGAACGTGCTTTCCAGGTGATCTGAGCACTACCGACCGCCAGGAAAAGTGTCTCTCTCCTCTGGAAGGTGTTAAGCTATCAGCACCGAATTCCCACTGCCTAATCTGCCCTTTTCTAAACCAATGCAGATTACCTATCTACCACACCTCCAACGATATTAATCCTAGTTTTCTTCAGATGGAGCACAATACCATTCTCACCACTTTGTTTTACATCCAGTCATTTTCCTGAACCTACACCTGGCTCATCTTAACTATCCCAGTCTTCTCCGTCCCTCATGACCAGCCCACAGAGACGGTTCCTGATGGTTGGTCTCTTCAATTATGTGTTGGTTCTCATTGCTTCCTCTGATGAAATTATTTTCAACTTCTGGGGGCACTTTAATATGCACGTGACAAGCTCCCACAGTCTGCCTGGAGGCAGAAAGATGCCTCCCACAGCCTTGTTCAGCACCAATTATTCTGTTCATCTGTGGAAAGTGTTTGTAACGTGTTTTATTTATTTTGCCGCCACACATTCCTGCCTTCCTAGAGGAAGAGGTGAATAAACCACCCTGCCTCTTCCCCCGAGAAAGTAATTTTTTCACCTTAGGTGGGCCATCTGTTTCTCCTAACACAGCTCTGCTTTGACTTGAATTGAACACATCTTGTCCCAGGCATTTTGCCAGCTGTAGGTTCCAGGAAATGGAGCAACTAAAAGTGGTTTCGTTGTGATGTCAGATCTCTTTTTTTTTTTTTAACGCAACTTATGGAATTAACTTGAAGGAAATTGTGCATCACTGTTCACAGGAGTGGTTAGAGTGGCAAGAGTCTCAGAGTAACAATGAAACTGTATACGAATATCCTAAGAAATACCACTGAGGCATGTTGCTAGATCCAGCAGAGGGCCTGATAAGTGGAAAGAAAAATTGAGTTTTTGCTTTGGACCCAAAACAGATCCCCTAAGCCAGGGGTGTCCAAACTGCGGCCCGCGGGCCAACTGCGGCCCGCAATTCATTGTTAATTGGCCCACAGCAAATTCCAAAAATACATTTAGTTTACTTAAATAAACCAGGTGAGGCAATACGTACTTCACCTCGAGTGAGTGGCCCAGCTGTTTGTATATTTTACCACATATGGCCTTTGGAAAAAAACATTGAAAAAAGTTTGGACACCTCTGCCCTAAGCTAAGAGTTCTCAACCCTTGATGAAGATCCAATTCAACTATGTAGTTTTCAGTCTTCATGCCTTGGTCCCACTCAACTGGCTGCTTCTGATGCCCAGCTATGTTGCGAACAATTCCTCTAAACCATTAGGTGTCAGAGACCTCTTCTTAAGCTCCCAAACTATTGGGGGAAAAATTACCCAGGGCAGAAAGTTTCAAAATGTACAGACTGCACATCAAAAGAAATGATCACAATGAAAAGACAACCTATAGAATGGGAAAAATATTTGCAAATCATGCACCTGATAAGGGGTTAATATCTAAAATATATAAAGAACTCATACAACTCAATAGCAAAAATATCAAATAACTCAACTAAAAATGGTCAAAGGGTTTTGTTCCTCAAGCAATTCCACTTCTGGTATATATCTGAAGGAAATGAAAACACTATGTTGAAGAGATATCTGCAACCCCATGTTCCTAGCAGCATAATTTGCAATAATCAAGACATGGAAACAACATAAGTGCCCATGAAGGTATGAAGAGATAAAGAACTTGTAGTATATTAATACAATGGAATATTGAGCCATAAATAAAGAACGAAATCCTGCCATTTGTGATACCATGGATGGGACTTGAGGGCGTTAAGCTAAGTGAAATAAATCAGACAGAAACAAATACTGTATGATCTCACTTTTATGTGGAATCTTAAAAATAAAAAAAAGTCATAGGTGGTGGACGAATTGTATAAAGGTGGTCAAAAGCTCCAAACTTCCAGGTATAAGATAAGTAAGTCCTTTTACTAACAATTGTCACCCCAATAAAGTTTAATTAAAAAAAAAAGATAAGTCCTGGGGATATAATGTATGTACAACATGCTGATTGTAATTAGCACTGCTGTTATGGTATATTTGAAAGTTGTTGAAGAGAGTACATCCCAAGACTTCTCATCACAAGGAAAAAAACTTTTTTTTCTTGTATCTCTATGAGATGATGGATGTTAACTAAACTTCTTGGGGTAATCATGTCACAATATAGGTGAGTCAAGTGATTATGCTGTACACCTTAAACTTATAGTGTGCTGTATGTATGTCAATTACAGCTCAATAAAACTAGGAAAAAATATACAGGCTTAATGTGGAAGGTGATGAGCTGTGGGAGGCAGCAGTGAACTGAGGGTGGTATGATGCTCAGATTGTTTTCTGACATTGTTATTCGGAGTTGGAGCAAGGAGTTAATCGCGAAGACAAGAAGGCAGCTCTATTTTGGCAACTATGGGCCACTCAGGCCAATGGAGGGCCTTTTGTCGTGCTTTAGCGCAGATATAGGGCATCAGCAAGAGCAACATTACTTGACTGACTTTAAAAGATAAAGCACAATTAGTAGCTGCTTCCACGAACCGACAAGTAAATATGGCAGCTACTTTATAGAGGTGAAAGACAGTAGAAGAAATGGTAGATATCATGAGTTGAAGAAAAGCATTCATGACTTACTCTAACATATGTGAGAGAAGACTTTGAGACTTTCTGAACTATTCAGAAGGGATTGGGCCAGGGCTGATATTCAGCCAATACACACTGACATGGTGTTACTATAGGTTAAAATATAGAAATATTGCCATGATGGTTGGTAAATCGCTTAAGTTAGACCATATGCCACAGAATGACAACATCCAATGGCCACTGTGTAGGTGGTAATGGGATTTGGGCCTGGTGCCTCTGGACATTGGGGCATAAGCTGAGCAGACAGAGGTGGTAGCTGGAGGGGGTGCAGTCCCTGCCTGCTGCTCAGGGTGGGCCCAGGATTGGCCGAGGGGTGGGACAGGCCCCGCTTGTGGTAGTGTTGTAGGTAGGGGTAGGTAGAAGCAAAGGCCCTCCAGGTACAGGCTATGTGAGAAGCGCTGGCATCCTGATCATGAGGGAGAGCCCACCTCGTCACCCTCCCACTGCAGCAAGTGCCTGGTCCAGAGCTAATGACCATCAATTTAATGGGGAAGACATTGGGAGAGTTTGGTGCAGTTCCCTCCATAAAACTGTAGCTTAGAGATAGGCAGCATTTAGTTCTCTGAGTTTATCAAACATCAGACCACACCAGTAATTTCCACACATCAATAATGATTTAGAAATTAGAATAATTTGATGACCATTTAACCTTGTATCACATAGTAGTTTCATGATATATAGTTTAGAGAATATAAATAGTTTAAATCTTTATTTACAGACTGATTATTTATGTGTTGATTACATTTATTTATAAAACTTCTACTGACATACAGGTTGTTCAGTACCATCCCTAGAGTGGGCAGTGTGGAACTGGAGGCATAGTGATTCGGCTCATGGGATTTAAAATGGCTTCATTTCCCCCTGGCCTGTATCCTAGGTTGGTCTGACTTGGGCAAATATGGGTTTCATTTGATTTACAAATGAAATGTTAGTTTCCATTTGTTGCTCAGGATTGGATCTAACCAACCCAGTCAAGATTTCCCAGTCATTACTCTTCTCATACTTCCTGAACCTTCAGAAGGGTCTGCGCTGCAGCTGCAAGATGCAAACGAGGCAAAAGAAATGGCACTGGTAGGCTTTCACTAACTTTGCCAGGGCAGGAAGGCCAGAAGGTCATTCATTCAACAAATAGTTATTGAGCACCTAAACTGTGCCAGGGAGCGTTCTCAGCACTGAGAATATGTAACAGAATAAAATAGATGAAAATCCCTACCGTGGAGCCAACACGTGGTTGCAGGTGGTGGTCATTATTCAAAGACAAAGGACTGACGGAACCAAGGAGAAAGTCGGGCTCTCCTTTCAGCACCCTCTCCTGCACACTCTGCCGCCTTGGGGTAGTAGCTAGGCCACTGGGATTAACACCGCAGCACTGAGGAGCTACTCTACTCTGAGACAGTTAAGCAATCATGTGGGTGGGTCCCAGGAAAGGACCCCAGCTCCAAATTTACTGCTCCTTTCTTATGACTTAGTATTCAAAGTTCTGCCATTTGAGAAACATTTTCCAACAAATGTTCCTTGGAATCTAGTCCCTCAAAACGCTTAGTTTTACCAAAAAAAAAAAAAAAAGGCTCAGTGGTTAAACACATTTGGCAAACACTTTAGCTCTTGGAGATTCATGATGAACTGGCGTATTAAATATAATCCGTGTGACCTCCATTGGTTTTGGATTCCAAATTTGGGCATCTCTCTCTTTTTCTAATGACTTACTTGTGTAAGTTTCCATTCCTTCATATTGAAGGTAATGCAGTATCTCTCTCTTAAGGATTTCCCATTCCCCAAATTGTCCAGGAACCCTGGGAACTTCCTTAGTCCAAACACAGCTTGGAGCAGTCATGTTTCAAAGTGGCATGTGGAAAGAACTGATCAGTTCATTAAAACTTCTGATTTTAATCACTTCTACATGGTGTCACTGTTGAAAACTGGTTTCGACAGTCCCTGTGCTGCCCGAAGGATGTCTTTTCTGCTGCAGAACCCTGTGCAGGCAGCAGGGGGGCACTTGAGGACACCGATTCCCAAGGTGACAGGCTTATTGGATTTATACTCAGTGGAATCAGCCACTGTTCCTCAAACACGACAGCTTTGCCCAGGTGGCTGGTTATAATGGGGTTTTAAAGCACAGCTACACACTGTATCTAGAACACGCTGTCTCCCACAAACCTCCAGACCCTAGTGTTGAGCCTAAGTCACTGAGCCAGACTCCCTTTATTTCTTGGGGGAACTTGAATGCTTTTTGCTATCAGGGGACCCATCAGGGCTATCTCAGACCTTCAGAAAGCTCTAATTAAGTTGAATCTCAAAAGGGAAGCAGATTGGGTCTTGATCCCTTTCCTTCTGGAGGATCCTTAGCCCTAGGGAAGCTTGATTTGGCATATCAGGGAGACATTAGCAACAAAAGTCTTTGTACATATCCCTTCTCCAGAGACATGTTTATGGACTCACCTTGTATTGACATAATTAGGTGTATACAGGAAACTATCAAAGGAGATCCAGGGGGTCTTATTCTGCCATGCTGCTTCTCCACTAAATATACGCATTAAATTTCAAATCACTACAAATGTTTCTGGGAAGTTGGAATACTTAAAAATCATTTGTTATGAATCATTTGGCCCAAGTTGTTTATCAGGTTTCTTCCTATTTGAGAGGTAGCTAAAATCCAGAAGGATATAGAACACACCACTTATAAAGTTTCCTGGGTGCAAAGGACCGAAAGACATGCTGGGATATTGTAGGCAATTAAGCACCCGGAGGGCCCCCTGTCACGTGGGAAAGGAAGAACAATGAAAGAGAGAGGAAGATTTTTCCGTTATGATTTTGTATATTAAAAAGGGTACTGTCTATCTATGGAAGTCCCCTCTAATGCATCATAAGGTATGTTCTCCTTCAGAGATAGACTCCCAAGAATTCTCTCCTGAATTCCGTCCAACTAAAAGAAAAAAAAAAAAAAAAAACTAAACTAAAAAACTGAAAAAACGCTAAAACCCTTCAGCCTTCTTGGTAAGCCAGTCCTCATCTCTCAGTGAGTCAGGCTCCTCATGGAGAAATATCAGAACCTTTTAGGTCAGGCAAGAAAACCCCAGCAGTTGCCAACATGGCTTTAGACTCATTAATTTTTCTGATACTAAAAAGATCATAATTTCTATGGAGAGGAAAAATACATTGAGCTAGTATGATATCCTTAAGCCTCTTATTCTTACTGGTCCTTGGCTATCTCCATTTCCTCAAATATTTTACTTCAAGTGACTTAAGACACAAAATAAAACATAGTATACACTGTTAAAGCTTTCTTGATACCAGGATATTTTATACTCAGTCTTATTGCACCAATTAGCACAAGTCACTTGGATACTGTGGGGAAAAGCAGTGAAAATTCTGTAAGGTGGTAACAATATGGGGGCAATTTTTATTAACCCATCTTCAAAAAAGGACCCTCTTCAGAATACTTGTATTAAAGGCAAAGACTAAGGTACCTTTTGATAGAAGACAGTGTTATAGAAATGCCTTTTGTGTTTTGGGGGTAAAATTGTTATGTTTTAGACTTCAGTGAACATATTTGCCTCCCACTCTAATGCACACCCATATTGTATACAATAACAAGTTGTGTTTTAACAGGATTATACTATATGTAAAGCACATCACATGTTTAGAGATGAAATATCCAGGGACAATATTTCCATTGCTTACAATTCTTGGCATTTCATGTGTTCTATCTGACATGTACACACATTAAGGGAGCTGGTTTTAGTTACCTAATACTGTGTTGCATTTACTACTTTAACTTGCAAATGCTTTTATTTGAATCTCTAAACATGTCATTTTTAACATGTTCTATTAGTGAGAGAAACAAAGAAAAATTTTACAACTAATCTAACGCCTATAAATTTCCCTGTTTGTGACATCGAAGAAATGGCCTTGACAGACACAGATCTGCTCATATTTCAAAGAATATCAAATATAAATACTTCTAAATTGCCCTATATTTAAAGTTCTCTTATTCCATAAAATATTTATGGATTCATTGTTTATACTTTTGTAAAAAATGGTGCCTGATTCTGAACAGATTTATTATGTGAATGTGTTTATTATTTTTTAAACAGCTATATTTGAGAAGCCATATAAAAGCTAAATATTACAAATCAACAATTACACTCAAGAAGAAAACTAAATGTTAAAAAGATGCTTAGTGTATTTGAAAACTTATGTCCCTGCAAAACCTACATAGAAATGTTTATAGCATCTTTAATCATAATTGCAAAAACTGTAAGCAACCAAGATGTCCTTCAACAGGTGAAAGGATAAAAAAACAAAAAACTGGCATATCTCTATAATGGAATATTATTCCGTGATAAAAATAGGTAAACTGTCAAGCCATAAAAAGACGTGGGTGACTCTTAACTACATATTTCTGAATGAAAGAAGCCAGTCTATACAGGCTATATACTATGTGGTTCCAATTATATGACAATCTGGAAAATGTAACATTATAGAAATGGTAAAAAAGATCAATGGTTAGCAGGAGTCCCAGGCAGGGGGAAGGCTGAATAGGTGACTACTTTAGGGCGGTGTGACTATTCTGCATCATAATGTAATGGTGGATAGATGACACTGCGAATTTAACAAAACCCATAGACCTTTACAGCACAGATACTTAACCTCAATGCATGCAAATTAAAAAAATACATATAATATTTAAATTATTATATATGATATTTAAATTATATATATACATATATATGTATACATATATTTATTTATTTATTTATTTATTTATTTATTTATTTATTTAAGCGGTTGGTTTTCCCTGCATGGAATGCAGAATGTGACAAAACACTCTAACCGTATTAAAAATGAATGAAACCACCTCACTGAAGGGTGTGGTAGAAGGAAAGGTGCTGACCTAAGTAACTTTGGAAATGGAGTCTATAAAACTGAAGTCAAAAAATACTGTCAACACTGTGCTCTAGTTGATAAATGTATCATAGGACATGAGTCAACAGTTCTGATATTGCTGTCCGTGTATACTGGAATTGCACAACTAAATAAATGGCAGATGGTGGGAGACAGGTTTCTCACTGTTGGAGTGGGTGGTTACAGATAAGCAAGGGGAGGGGGCTAGAACATTTCATGTAGTAATGGATTAGAGTTGGAGACATCAGTATAAAACTCATGTTTATTTGCTATAGGTACAAATGGTTACATAGACAAATACGTATAGATATGTATACATATACAGATTAGTGCATATATATATTTCCTCGCTCTGTCAGCTGAGAGGGCCTAGAGGTTATGACACACCAGTAGTAATGAGCCCATCTAGTGCCTGGATCTTGGTTTGTAACCAATTCACCAATAGAAGGAACTATGGCTCCTTGGAGAAATGGTTGATTCTAAGACTGGGACAGGAAATGTACAAGATAAGCCTGGGGCATCTTGTAGTGCCAGAAAGTTAGGAGGCGTTGGGGAAAACAAAACAAAACACCTGATGAGGGTATATACCAAGAAGATACGTGAGACGCCTGAAAGAGCTCCCAATAGCCAAAGCTGGAACAGTTTAAGCAACAGCAATATTGGATTATAATCCAAAGTATAAAATAAATATCCATGAGTTCATATTGATGTAAATAAACAAATGAGGGAGAATAGACACATTTTACACACAGAATTCCAAGAAATCTACGTAGACACTCTGCCCTCCAGGAGGTAGACCATAACTCCCTAGTGCTTAAGGGTGAGGTACACATGGTGACTTCCTGTCAAAGAGTGCAATATGGAAAGGGGGAGAAACAGAGTAACTTTGTAGTGGAGAAAACGGCCAAACACTACCTTAGGCAGGTGATCAAGGTCCACGGCAACTGTGATACGTCATGTTTACAGTATGAGAAGATGTACTGAAAAGAGCACTTTAACTTCGGGGTCTTTTTCTCAAAATCACCTAACCCAAGTTCCATCATAAGGTAAATATTAGGTAAATGTCAGTGGAAGGACATTCTACAAAACACCTAACCAGTACTCCTCAAAACTTGTCAAGATCACTGAAAACACAGGAAGTCTAAGAAACTGTCTCGGTCAAGAGAAGAGAAGCCTAAAGAGACAAGTGAACCTAATAACGTGGTGTCCCGGAGGGGGTCCTTGAACAGAAAAAGGACATTTATTTCTTAGTAAAAACGAAGAAAATGAATAAATTATGGACTTTAGTTAATAATGTATCATTATTGATTCATTAATTGTAATTCATGTACCACACTAATGTAAGATGTTAAATAATAGAGGAAATTGGGTATAAGGTATATAGGAAGTTTCTGTCCTGTTAACAATTTTTTCTGTAAATCTAAAACTATCCTAAAATGTAACAGTTTATTTAAAAAGATATTGAGAATCACACATTCATAAAAAGTGGGAAATGGAAGGCACCATAAAGCCCATCCATTAAACCATTTGTTTTTACAAGGGAGGAAACTGAGGATTGATAGTAGGATTTAGCAGCCTGCTCTTCAGAGAGGACCTTGAGAAAACGGTAGCTAGCCACTGAAATTCATCCTCCCTGACACTAAACGTCAATCATAAAAGACAGTGGACACTCAATAAATAATTATCGAATGGCGAATAATTCTCCCAAACCTACCTTCTACCCAAGTATTTCATCCATTTACTCATTCATTTATATACTCATTCATCCATTTAACAAGTACTTACTGAGTGGCGCCACAATTTTACTTCTAGAATTATAATCCCTTGGAAACTCAATCCAAATGACTGACATTTGGGCAATTTTACATATTTGACACTGTAGGAAACTCTATTTCGCTGACTCAAATTTATAAGGAAGAATTGTTTCAAGCCCAGTATCAACAGAAAATAGATTGAGGAGACACACTAAGTGAGTGATGGTTCTATGAGATAAAGAGTATGTATGTGTGGTTCATTTACACTCAGTCATGGGCTGCAACCTTTTGGAATAGTATTGTTGGCTTAGATTCTCCAGCCTCTCATTCTATGTTTACTACTTATTGAGACAATAGGCCAAGAAGAGAGTTTTCTTTTGCTTTCCAGTTTCAGTTCCACGATCTTGGCCAAGTTGCCTAATCTTTTTGAGCCTCAGTTCCCCCATGTGAAAATCACCTCATAAAAGAATGTTGCTTGGATTAAATAAGCCAACATTTCTAAAGAGCTCAGCACACTTGGCAATGACAGACACTATTACTAGTATCATTACAATTATTGGTATCATTACCAACCAACCAGATGCTTGTACCTGTAAAACAACTGTGGGAAGCTGAGGGCAATAACTCAGGATCTACAAAAGAATATATGTCTGTACACTTAATCAATCTTTTGATCTTTCTAGGTTTGATGAGTGGTTCGTGTCCAACAAACCCCAACATTATTGTTGGGATCTGGGCTATGATTCTATTTACTGTCAGTCCAATGCCTCCTTTAGACAGTGAGGAAACAAATTCATCCACAGGGTTACTTTCAAGTTCCTTTCCTTCTTGGCTTCTTTTCCTACTAACGTCTATTTTCACATTAACATTATCATTCATTCTAAATATTCTATGGGCTCCTAAAACTGCATAGTTTTCTTTAACACACTTCTCTCCCGATGTTCATTTTTCTGCCTTTATTTCTATCATATTTAAAGATCACGTTACTTAGGGCATTTACAACCTCTATGTATAAATGCTGTGAAAAAGTCCAGCACTCCCACTGGGTGCCTTACTCTCTATGCCCAAGTAAAACAGGGCTTGTGTTGGCTCTTCTGACTAAAAGTTTCTGAGCAAGAAGATGCCCCCTACAATCCTCATTGGAGCCAAGGCTGCCTGTCTGGAAATCCTAGCAGTTCCCAAGTACATCAGACCTTGGAAACTGCATTTCAAGACGAATGACTTTAGGAAGCAGTTCTCTTCCTGCATCATTCAACATCTTACACAACAGCTCTTGTTAATTCTGCTCTCTCCTCAAGGGCCTCACTCGAGACTCCTCAGTGGAGTCTGTTTTCATGTTTCACTTCAGTGGCAGAAAGCTAAGTATTTGTGATAGAGGTTATCGTGTTCAACCCTGTTGCAAAAAAACCATTCAAAGCACAAATGTTCCAAGTTCAGAGGAAGTCTTAAGAGAAACTTTAAATAGTTTTAATCAAAAAGAATACTCCTTTACTGAGTTCAAAGATACTTAATAACGCAAGTTAATTGTTTCTTTTTAACTGATTTTAAAGGAATTTTAAAAGGTAATTTTGCCTGTAGCTCATTATTTCAACAAACATACTGTGAATTAGTTTTCAATTAGCGTAATTATTAGAAATGTCTTTTGTCAAGGATATGCACATAAAGCAGGTCCTACCTCTCTCCTGGGAGGAACCTGTGAAGGTTGAAACCAGCTGCTGCTTCTCCCCACACTGCCACTCTCAGTGACTCCAGAAGGATGTAAGCCTGAGGGAAATGAGAGAAAGGGGTCAATTCTGGAACAGAGGAGCCACAGATTCTAAATCAGGTCATATGCATCAGCTCCCAGGTGGAAATCAGAGGCAGAGTTTATGTGTTCCCATTTTTTCACAAGCTTAAGATGTCCAATGTGTAAAACTGTTTATATCTAAGACCTCTCCTGAAGCTTCATCTGATGGGAAGGATTTTATTGTTGTTATTGTTTGTTTGTCTTCTTGGAAATACTACTCAGCTCACTTTTCAAATTTAACATGAATCCTTTTCTGCCTAAGTTCTATATTAAATGTTTCTCTACTCATAAATTGGCTCTATCACTAATTTGTGGGGATTTTCTATTTGTAACAAACCTGATTAGACACAAGAATGATAACATTTATATCTATGCAAATAAAACACAAACACACACACACACACAGGCAGTATGTATCACATAAAAATACAGGACATATTTTCTAGAAATCTGGGCAGCATATCTGAATGGCCTTACGTACCTCATATAAAAGGCTTATTTTGGGAGGCTCCAGAGGCTGTCTCAAAGAGACAGATGGTCTCCAGAGCAACATAAACCAGGGTTCAATAATAGGTCTGGGTAACAGGCCATCAGGAGAAAAAGCAAAACAAAACACAATGCCCAAGTTTCCATATACAAGAAAACAAATGGTGGTGTCAGATATGAGCCCCAAATTAAAAGTCACAAGGGCAGCCTGTCCAATTGCAGGCCTTGGTTTATAATTCAGCTGCTTTTCAAATGGCTAACTCTGTGTAATGGACATCAGGATGAATAGCAGAAGACATTTTTTAATTTAACAATGTCCAACAATTCTCCCTTGAAATCATGGGAAGTCCAGCTAATGAAAAGTAAATGAGACACAACGAGGGACTAGGAAGCCAAGATCCCAATGTGCTTTTTAGGGGAAATCTTTTCTAAGTGACTAGGAATGTAATGCAGAAGCACTAGGCAGTTACCAAACAGCTGTTGTGTGCCACTTGAAATGGGCATGCAACAAACCCAGTGACAGATATATAGTATGGATTTGAATATTGCTTAATATAAAAATGAATCCACTATTTTGAACAGCCATAGATTAAATACAAAGAAACCAAAGAACTAAACACACAGGGAAAGAAGGGTTCAACAAGAGGAAAAGAGAGAATTCATCCACAGGAAAGTTGATTTGTGTCAGCACCATACTTCCGTCCTGAATCAACATGGAGTAAGCAAGATGGATAGATAGCTCTGAGGATGGAGTAAAGGCTGAATAGTCTCCATTGTTCCCCTCATACTCACATATTTCTACACATTTAAGTCGTACAAATAAATTTACTCTGCCTGTGGCATAATCTTTATTTAGTAAGTATCACAGGAAACTTATTTATAACCATTCAAAGGAAACGTGCAGACAACTGTACTATGCCTCTCATCTCTTCTCTTCAATTCCTTGTCACTTGCTCCAGCTTCAATGAAATGGGGACCAGAGACTTGATCTCCCTCAGGGCTGGTAACTGCTTCTGGTTTTGTTGGTCTTCCCTTTTCTCTACCTCCCTCCACATTGGGGTGTGCGTGTGTGGCTTTCCTAAAATGGCTGTCATCAGGGGCCTTCCACTCACCTCCGTGCTTCCTGAAATGCTCTTCCTTTGACTTCCATGACAACACTGTCCTAATTTTTCCACTACTTCTGGTTCTCTACTTATGCCTTAAATGCCGGTGCTTCCTAAGAGTCTGATCTTAGCCCTATTCTCTCCTCTACGGTATTCTCTATACTCTACGTATAATCCCTTCTAAGAGATACAATAGGGGAAGAGCCTAGACACTAGGACCACTTTCAGGTCTTATCACTTTCTGGCTGTGTGTGTGTGTGTGTGTGTGTGTGTGTGTGTGAGAGAGAGAGAGAGAGAGAGAGAGAGAGAGAGAGAGAGAGAGAGAGAGATCTTGGGCAGGTTCTCTAACATCTCTGAGGTTTCCTCATTTATAAAACGGGACTAATAAGAGTATCTACTTCATAGGGACAGAAGAAGGAGTAAATAAGTGAAGTACCTGGCACACAGTAAGTGCTCAGTAGCTTTGAAGTGGTATAACCATGGCTTCCACTATCATTTAGTTGAATAACTAGATTAGTTATTAAGCTAATATTTAGTTGATGAGTTGATAAATTCTAATTCTCTAGCTGATACTTCTTTTCTGAGTTACAAGTCCATTTAACCAGCTAAACATTTCCAATTGCATCTAGGGCTCCTTAAATTCAACATTCACAACAAACTCATTTCCGTCTTCCCACTCCGACTCCAACCAAAACTGCTCTTGTTCTTGTATTCTTTCTCTGAGATGAAGAAGAGCACCATCCATCCAAAGGGCCAAGCCTTTGAAGTTATTTAATAAAGTTTCCTACCATTCTCTCAACGACACCTACCCTAAACGTAAAAACCTAATTAGTCACCAAATCTTTTCAGTTTTGCTTCCTAACTCTCTTCTCTCCTGGGGGCAAGAGCCCCCTCCCTCCAGTCTCTTTCCTCTCATACCATCCTTCTTTCACACTGCAGTCAGGGGTGCATCCTTTTAAATATTTTTCATCATCTGTCCATTCACCTTCAGGATAAAACCCCCAATTTTTAGCATAGCATATGAGGTACTTCATCGACTTGTCTCTTTCTGGCCCTGTAATTTTATCTTCCACCATCCCTAGTTCCAGGACACAAAACTGCCTATAATTCCCAACCTTGTTACCCTGTCCTTCACCTTTATGCCTTTATTGATACAACCTAGAATGACCTTCCCTCCATTCTCTGTCTACATAATCCTTATTCTATTATAATATTTCCAACTCCAGCAACACCATCCCAAATTGAATTTTTAAAAAACCCAATAAGTGAAGGAGAGCTAACAGATGCTAACTTTCCAATACAGTGCTAACACGCAACACAGAGTGCTTTTGTGCCTTTATTTCTGAGACATACAATAGATTTCTTCTTTAGTCGTTTTATTTTTTGCTTTTCATTGTCTGGTAATGACTTTTTGGGGGAGGAGTTGGAGAGTTGGATTATATCTCTAACCAAAATGTTATAATAAGAGATCCAGATGGTGAGGAAAACTTGGTGAAAAAACACAAACTGTGGAAGAGGACGAGGTGCTCAGCTATTTTCCTAAATCGTATTAGCCATTTTTCCTCCTTTTTCTTCTCTCCCTCCTTCCCTCTCTCCCTAACTCTCTGTCTCTCTGTCCCTATCTGTCTCAATGTCTCTCTCTTTCTCCATTTCTGTCTCTCACACACACATTTCTCTTAAGGCAAAAATCACTCTCTGTGTTCTTTTTAAATCCCTCGGTTTTATGTTTTATTGCTCCAAGTCTGCCTCTCTGGGGTTCTTGTATAGACTCGTTATTTCCCTCTGTAAAGAAGCTGTTTAGTTCATCTTTGCCTGGTTTGTAAGAACCCACGGGAGGCAGTCTGTGCAGCCCAGTCTCTCTTCCATCCTGCCCCCCCCCCCCCAATTTTGGCTGGAGCAGCAAGTCTGTCAATCCCAGGCGAGAGACAAGGCAGACAAAGGTTCGTTTGTGAAGAACCTCCTTCCAGCACCTCCTCTCTTCTCCTTTTGCCCAAACTCACCCAGTGGGTTGGAGCATTTTAAAAGATTCCTCTGCCAAGAAGACCAAAAGGAAAGAAGAAGAAAAGGTATGTAATTTTTTTTCTTAAAAATCATTTTATGTCATTTATTCTGTTCCAAACTAGTGCTACAGAATAGAGCAAATGTATTTATGTGTTCAGTCATAAGAGAAAGATAGAAAGAGACCCTCTAAAGAAATGACGGATGTATTTTGAAAGAGAAGATGCTTCTTAGAATAAAGGAAAAGAATCAGACTGAAAGAGAAGAGAAACTGTAAATTCCTTAATTGGGAAAGTCACTTCATCAAAGTTTTAAAAAGAGGCAGCTTCCTCTCTGTTAGTTCTGATTAACACACACATCCACTCTGAATCTAGTCTGACATAACAGGAGCTTATTAGTCCATCTCTCAGAACTATGTGAGAATGATGAAGTATATCATTTTTAAAAAATGCAATAGCTATATCTCTATAATATGTACTCGACATCACGTTAACTACAATGTCTAAGAAAGCAAACGGTTTTTGCTTTTTAAAAATCCCGATTCCTGAAAAGAAACTGGTATAAATGTGTGACACAAAAAGGGAATTCATTGAATTTATCCTTGGTGTCTCGGCCATGAGACACAGCACTGTCTGTACTGCTAAGATAAAGGGAACCCTTTTTCCCTTTGGGGCTTATAAAAATTCCTCTCCTAAATTCCTTAACTTAGTTACACAGTCTGTGAAAAGCTCTCCGAAATGCTGGTCCTTTTCTCCACGATAAAGATCTATTGTGGTCAGAAAAACAATAAGAATGATGCAAGACTGAATATTAATATTAATATCATTTTCTAGCATTCTCTGACAGGCCTGAAGCCAGATCACCTTCAGGGAGGATATGGACTTTAGTTTTCTACTGATGAAGTTCTCTTGTTTTAGTGATGCTCGAAAGGCTTACCCACTTTCTAATACCACTTCAATTCCTTTAACATACACTTTGAGAAGTTTCACTTCAGGATTCAGTCATTCTAACACAAACCTCTTCTGACACAGTTAATAAGAAACAGAGAGAAGTTTTGAAATAACAGTGGTTTTCATCCTCTTAAGAAAGATGGAAAAACATCACAGACTGGACAGCAATTTTAATCTCGTGCAACTATAATTTTGATATTTTAAATGTCAAGTTCTGGGCTGTAATTTTCATTTACTTTTGTAGCTTTTGCTTCTCTCTTGCTATGTTTTGAAAGAAATCTGAAAATGGACTGCTCTTTCTGTCTAATTCATCAACTCAGTTTCATTCCACTTCTTTTAATACCAGTTCCCAGAACTGACATCAGTTGCCTATATGAACATTGCACCATAAATGTCTCAGCACTTAAAACTACAGAGCCCTGTTAGTTTTGGCCATTAATACCTTTTCTTTTTAAGTCTCCATTTAACTCCAACCAGTCAGAAGCTTTCTGGTGCCAAACACCCTCACACAATCAAGATTTGCAATTCCCTACCTATATGATGGTGGCAATGATTTATTGCTTAACTGGAAACATATTGCCCATAACTCTGTATCCTCTGCATTGATCTTTTCAATATTATGCCACTATTGGAATATGAATGGTATCATACATTAGGCACAGCATTAATTACATAAAATTGAATTTAAAAAAAGGATAACTGAGGATGTCTTGCTTATTCCTCCAGATATTCCGTTTTCAGCCTTATTTTCTTCTATAATTTGGATATACTCCAGTAGGAATTTTAAGTGCATGTGCTTAAAAAAATATAGAGTAATTTGCTTCAAATTTGCCAGTCATTTCATCTTGTTGGAACTTGAAAAATATATGGTTTTGACGGATTGCCAAGAATTAAGGTTGGTGTCTTCTAATGTTAAAACCAATCAATGTATCACAGGAACATACTGGTTCAGACGTTTTTTTCCTCTTGCAAAATAAAAATTAAAACCATTTATCTGCACTTAAATAAAGAAAGAAGACTAGCTTACACATGTCATTTCTAAAGAGTTAAAAAGAAAAATAAAACTACCAGTAAGTGCTTGCCAGGTGTGGAACTTTCCATCGTTGTATGTGACTGAGACTGTGACAGAAACACTATTTTATGCTCTGGCATGGACATAGTCAGGAGAGGTGCATGGTATGGCAACATACCCACTTACTTTTCCAGCAATTTAGTTTTCATTCCTTCAGTGAATATTTTCTGAACACTGTGAGCCGAGCGTTGAAGCGGGCATTCTGAGAGATGCAGAAAAAGTAGCAGTTAGAGTCCTTGCCTTTATGTTGCTGCATCTCCTCTTGCAGTCCTTTGAATGTTGGTTCACTCTAGCCCTCAGTCCTTTGCCGCTTCTCTTTTCAACCTATACTCACTACCCTGCCAGAAAAAAATAGCTATAAATACTATCAATGAATATCTGGATGACTCTCACATTTGCATTTCCAGCCCTGACCTCAGACTCATATTCAACTCCCTACCCAACATCTTTACTTGGATTGGACATCTAGCAGGCATCTCAAACTTGTCCAAACATTTACTTTTGAATTTCCCCCAAATTGACTGCATCCACTTCTTTCTCAGCTCAATAAATGTGAATAGCCTTTAGGTAAAAAAAAGAGTCAACCTTGATTCCTTCCTTCTTGCGTCATATCTTCCACCAAGTTTCACCGATAGCCTCTTTTTCTACTTCCACTCTTGTCTCACCACAACACATCTTTATAGAGTAAAAAAAAAAAAAAAGATTGTTTTTAAAGACATAAATCGGATCATGTTACTATTCTATCAAAATCTTCCAATCGTTTCCCAATAGACTCAAAAAAATCTAAAGTTCTTATCATGTCCTATAAGGCCCTTTATGATCTTTCCTGATCTTCCTTCCCGGGTCTAGGTAAATTCACAAAATGACCATCACTAAATGGCGAAATGGCTTTTAGTGAATTTCCCACTCCCAGCTGTAGGTAGTCACATTCTCCATATGGCTGACTGGCTTAGGGAAAATGTTGACAATGACAAGGCATTATTTAGCCAAATTCACAGTTCTTGTAGTACAGATCCTTCATAAGTGCTATGGGAAAATACAGCAAGGAAGCTGTTAGCGTGGTATGCGCTGGATCAGGGAAGGCCTCTGAGAACAGATGAGTTTGAGGTTTGGTCAGAAATTAACATAAAGGGAAGAGATGAGAAGAACAAGGCAAAGATACAGGTGAAAGATTGAAGAGATGACTGGTCTAACTCGATTAGCTCAGCAGTAGTGAATGACAGGTATGGCGGGCAAGTGGAAAGAAGACCGGACGATTAGCCAAAAGAAGTTCAGTCTTTTGGATAACATGAAACTTCTGTAGGTTCTTGCTCAGGGTTAAAAATGTGTTTTCAGAGAAGCATTCATTTAATACTACAAATATGGACCAAGCATTGTATTAGCCACTGGGTATGTGGTGGTAGAAGGTAAGTCAGAGAAAGAAATTAGAGTTTTAAAGAAATGATGTTTCTAACATAAATGTTAGAGTTTCCCAGTATCCTGTCACTGGCCTTCTCAATTTCTCCTTTTTTTTCAGGAGAGCAAATACTTTTTATTCCTTAATTTTTGTTGGCTTGTTTAGCACTGTGTATACAATTTGAAAGGTTTTGCCATGTGTATATAATTAAGCATCAACATCGCAGTCTAGATAGTGAATTTATCCATCACCCACAAATTTCCTCATGTTCCTCTGTACACTTTCCTGTCCTCACCTCCTTGGTACCACTTCAGGCAACCACTGATCTGCTTTCTGTTACTAGGTTAGCTTTCATTTTCTAGATCAATTTCTCCTTCTTAACACCTTCACTTATGCACACCAAAAGGAAAGGCATCAAAATGTTAACAGTACTCTCTACATTAAAACTCTGGTTGAATTTTATTCTATCTATGATTTTCTGTATTGTCCATGTTTTACATTGGGTATTATTACTTTTTATCGAGAAAAAAATATTTTTAAAAAATCTAATCAGGTTTATGTCTCTAATTAGAATCTAATGGAAAGAAAACAAGCAGTTAACAGTCATAAAATGAGTTCAGGAACAAACAATAACTATATGCAGGAAATATAAGAAGGGTAATGAGAAATTGGCTAAATGCATGAGTTTATCCAACAGCCATAAAAATTAGACAAATAAGCTGGATTACCAAAAATAAGAACATTACTACATAACAAAAAAGTAGGAAGATCGAAGCTATAAAAGCTATTTTAAAATACCAAAGACTTAAAATAATAGTAAAAAAATTCTTTAAATCCATTAGGCAAGAAGATTAAAATGAGTTTATGACTTTCCTCCTATATCTCCCATAGACCCAAACTTTTGATAGAGAAAAATCTAGTGAGAGAGGTTAGAGAAAAGGCAGATGGTGTGTGTTGTTGTTGAAGCTTCTGATAAATGTACACCACATACAAATATACATATTTTAAGTCAGGTATGAGATATCTGACCATAATAAATGTTAGTTATGACCAAAAAAGAAAAAAAAAGAAAATAACCAGAATTTGGGAAGTACATTTTAAAATCAGATTATTTATAAAAAATTAAATACAATTAAAACAATAGTACCTGATGACATGTAAATTTAAAGATTTGACAGCTCGCTAACCTCTTTCAGTAATAAATAGTTCTCTGCAACTAGATATTGAGTTTAGTATTCTGAGAAACTCCTCTGACTATAAGTATCTAGAGATTAGGATATATGATCTATTCTTTCACTAATCTGCCAAGCACTGTTTCAGCTCACTAACCTATTTTAGTAATAAACAGCTCTCTGCAACTAGGTCTTGAGTTTAGGATTCTAGTCAGAATACTAAGTATCTAGAGATAGGATATACGATCTATTCCTTCACTAATGTGCCAAGCACTGTTTCAGGTGCTTGGGATACACAACAGACAAAACTCTGCCTTCCTGGAGTGTACATTCAAGTCTGGGGAGACATAATAAAAATATTTTATAACAATTTAGAGGTTCATAAATGCCACGGAAAAGTAGAGCCACTAAGGCAGATTGAGAATGTGTGAGGAGAGCTATAAGTTTAAATAGGATAGTGGGGCAGGTCTTATTGAGGAACAAAGTAAGGAAAGACTTGAAGAGGCTGAGGGAGTGACAGGTGCAGACATCTGGTGGAAGAGCTTTTCAAAGAGAGGACATCACCAGTGCAAAAGCCCTAAAGCAAGAACGGGTCTGGTATTTTTGAGGAATAGCTGGAATAGAATGAACAAGAGGAACGGTAGATGCTTTCAGAGAGGTAATGGGGACCCAGATTGCATATGGAAGCCACTGCACTGATTGTAGCTTTTTCGCAAATGAACTGGAGTTTTTGGACGAGGATAGGTTTAGTTATTAATATTTTCCTTTGATATTCCTGGTACTTAGGATAGTGCCTGGCATAAAGGAAACACTCAAGAAAAGTTGGTTAAATGGGACCAGATTAAACCAGCTTGTTCCTGTTTTCCTGTCTCTCACATAATTACTTAATCACTTTATCAGTGAGCCCCACATCAGTGCTATTCTCTGACTCTGTCACTTGACCAATATTGGCTGCTTTTCTTCTGAATACCCTTGCCAGTTTGGTCTTGGTATGGGCAGAGAGATTCTAAGTTACCTGAGACAGTATGTAAAGATTTGGACCTGAAGATAAGGGAATGATTCCAGGCTATATTTCAGCAGCCTGTTTCATCTAGAAAAAATAAACAAGCATCATTCCAGAAGTAGGAAGGGCAGCCTGAATGGCTCCTTGTGCAAACCATAATGGGCCTTATTTGTTGTATTTTGGGACCCAATAGCTACTTACCCTATTCAAAAAAATGGGAGTCAGAGGAGCCATAAGTTAATTGGGGAAAAGGAGTAAAAGAAGGGAAAAACATAGTTCTGAGAATTTGGCTTAAGTATTAAAATTACCAGCATACCACGCAGTTCATTTTTAGGCTCTGTAAGATTTGGGTATATGTCCTTCATATTCCTCCCAAAATAGCTACAAATAGTAAGAGTGACATAAAAAACTTTGCTTCTGCCTAAAACAGAGTAACAAGAACCAGGTTTATCCATTCCCTTAAAACAACAAAAAACCGACAATACATAACACGACTTTTGCCAAAACACTGAATTTTTAAGGAAGAATACGGATTCCTGAGAGATGGGAAATAAATGAGGTGAGCCCTACAATTCCCTCCAGTCTACTGCCTTGGTAGATGCATCTAATCACTGAAAACATCATACTAAAATTTCCTTTCAACAATATTGTTTTCTTTCAAAGTATTAAGTTTGTGCAAAAGTAATTGCGGTTTAAAAGATTTTAAAAAATTGCAAAAACCGCAATGACTTTTGCACTAACCTAATACAATGAACATATCTATCTTACCCTCTTTTTAATACTCCACACTAGCAAAGATACTTTGGCACCTGTCAACAAGATAAAAACTGAATGGCTGTGGATGCTGATTCTGGTTCCTCCACTATTTTGCTACTAAAATAGCCTCCATTCTTTTCATGTCTCATATGGAAGGCAGAAAGGCCTGATTAAATAGATGATAAATAGTCCACAGTTGTATGCAAATGCTGTACTTAAGAGTTATCTCCTGGAGGAGGAATTAGACTTGTTTGGTACAATTCCAAGAGTTCAAACTAGGACTGGTGGACAGTAACTACAGAAAAATATTTTACAGTAAGGGAAACATTAGAATTATATCAGTAGAATATGTTGACTTAGCCAATAATGAGTTCCCCGTCATTGTAAGTGTTTAAGAACAGGCTATATGTTTATTAGGGGGAATTCAAGCCTCTGTTTCCAATAGAAGCTAAAATGAAACAATCTATGTAGAAATAAAAATTCACAATATTATGAAAAAATTGCAACAAAAATGTGTCCCAGAAATAATTCTGAAAGATTTAAAAAACTTAATTGTATTATATCTATAGAATATTTTCTGTCAATGTCAGCATAAATGGGCTTTTTGTTTCCATCAGAGTGGAACTCAAGTTCTTTGACAGTATTGTTCAGATGTGCAACGTCAAGAACCACTGTACTGGATGATGCTATTTGTTATAGAAATTTATCAGACTTTTACTATCTTACAAAGCAGTTTTTCTCTACTGAATACACACACACACACACAAAATACTTTGGGTACTTAAAGTGCAAATTATAGCTCTGACCACCACCTTTTCCCTTCCCCCAGCATTTCTCATAGATCACAGGCATTTAATTTTTAACACACGTTCTAAGTGATTTTTATTGTAGATGGTTTTAAAACTTGGAGAAATACAAAATCAACTCCTTTCTATGCAGTTTATGGGAATGCTACAGAACTTTATGTGTAGATGAATTCCATCTTTAAAACGAACAAACAAACAAAGAAAACCAAACTCTGACACACTTTGGATTTTCTTCTCAGGGCCAAAAGCCAACATGAAATTTATAGTACTTGCTGTCACCGTTGGGCTAACTTTGCTGCTAGGAGTCCAAACCATGCCTGCAAATCGACTCTCTTGCTACAGAAAGATACTAAAAGATCGCAACTGTCACAACCTTCCTGAAGGAGTAGCTGACCTGACAAAGATTGATGTGAACGCCCAGGATCATTTCTGGGATGGGAAGGGATGTGAGATGATCTGTTACTGCAACTTCAGTGAATTGCTCTGCTGCCCAAAGTAAGGAAAGTATATTGCTATGAAACGTATGCATAACAATTCTTTTAAAGACACCTTTATAATGAGTTTGCTGAAATTACTCACCCTTTTTAGTAAAATCCTGTTCAAATCTCAGCTATTTTATAGAATTATCGCCATTGTGTGTGGAACTGAATGTTTTAATTTAAGAAACAGAGTTTGGTAGATTTTAATAAAACCAAATGAAATCCAGAAAATTAATAACACTCCAATCTATTACATTCTAAATTCCCTATCTGATTTTTACCACAAAACAATCCATCAGTAGCAGAGATCAACTTCAAGGTCGATACTTTAAACCAATATGAAAATTAATAAAAGGCTTTAGATAAAAGATTCCAGTGAACAGGATCAAGTAATTAACTGGACAAAAGGTTGGTAACGGTCAAAGACTTTCTAGCTCTATGTATGAGTTAACCATCAATGAACTAGATAAAAATTATCCACTAAGTTGGAAAGTAGATTATTTTAAGTTTAATACAATAGTAGATAAACCAATAAATATTTTTAGTTCTTGATTTTAGTTCCTGGTTACCGAGGAATCTTTCAAATACTATGGTCTGGGCTATTTCGTAATAAGTTTTTTTCTAATTACTTTAAACATGTCATCAAATTTTCATTTTTCTAAGAAACCTGTGAAGTAGAAAGAGCAGATATAATCATCTTATCAAGGAAAGGTACAGAGAGGTAAAATGACCAGCACCATCCCACCTAACTAGTTAATATCAGCACTGACAGTAGAAACCAGGTCTTCTGATTTGGACTGTTTTTTCTACCAAGCCAATTGGTTCTTAATGTGCGGTTCTCAGAACAGCAGCTTCAGGATCAGCTGAATTCTTATTAACAATGTGTATCTACGCTTGGGCTCGAGATACTAAATCAGGAATGTTAGAGGTGAGGAGCAGCAATCATGGCTTAACAAGCTCTCTAAGTGTTTTTGATGTATGACAAGTTTGAAAAACACGGTACTCAATGATAATTTCAAGAACGTGAGTTAACTGATTCCACAAAATGACTTAATTTTCCCCAGACTATATAAATGAAATACCATCTAATATTAAAATACCATGTTTGCTTTTTTGTAATTATAAAGTTTGAATCCAATTTACAGAAATGTGCTTGTATTTATTTTATGATACACTTTTATGATTAGCTGTGTTAATGAATGAGAATAAAAGTATGAATATATAAAAGTAATTTCTATGTAATTTGAGGTTATCTTTTCCCCAGGAGCAATAAATTTATTTTGCTAAATATATATATATATATATATATATATATATATATATATATATATATATTTATATTTATATTTATATTTATATTTATATATGTACATATTTTTTTCTCCCTGTAAACACAAGTTTTAATTTGACATCCTATTTTTTTGCATTTTTCTAGAGATACAGTTGACATACAGCACTGTATAAGTTTACCGGTACAAGGCATAATGGCTTGACAGACATAAACCTATTACAAAATGATTACTGTAAGTTTAGTTATCGTTAACATGCATTACTTCATATAGTTACCAAGATTTTAAAAATTTTTCCTTGTAATTAGAACCTTTGGGGTTTACTCTGCTAGCAAATTTCAAAAAATACCACACAGCAGTGCTAATTATAGTTATCATGTTGTACATTATACACTAAGTATATTTCTAATAAGCCATAATCATATATACCATTTTATATTATTCCATGCATTTTTTTAAAAACTTTTTATTTATTTTAAGTGTGTTTTTCCAGGACCCATCAGCTCCAAGTAAAGTAGTTGTTTCAATCTAGTTGGGAGGGCGCAGCTCACACAGGCCCATGTGGGGATCCAACCGGCAACCCTGGTGGGTGTTACGAGCATCGCGCTCTAACCAACTGAGCTAACCAGCCACCCTCTCCATACATTTTTATACATTACCTTTTGTGATCTTTTCAACAAGAGTAGAGTAGCTTAACATTTCTCCTTCCCTATAAAAACTAGAAATTTATTTACTGACTTTCTAAGAGATGCTTAATCTTCTGTCTTATCTATAGATTTAAACTTCATGGCCCATCCCACTCATATCAAAGTAATGAGGTGTTTTTTTTTGTATGATTATAAGGTTTTGACATCAACTAATTTTCCTTTTATTTATAAATAAATGGTACTGTAATATCAGTGACAAATAGTGTAAAGTAGAATTGATTACCTTCTTGGTCTTTGTGTCTCCTGTGGCAAGTCCTCCCATTCATTCTCTTTGTACTTTATTCACCTAAAAAGAATAGTCATCTGAAATCCTGGAAATCACTGTCCATTTTTAACCCAGAAAAGAATAATACATATCTTAGCTTTCAGCTAAATGTAACCGATGTTCTATTTTCTTTCAGAGATGTCTTCTTTGGACCAAAGATCTCTTTTGTGATCCCTTGCAACAATCACTGAGAATCTTCATGTATTCTGGAGAACACCACCCTTAATTTCCCAGAAACTGCACTATATCAGTGTAACTGCAATTCTAGTTTCTATCCAGTGCAATGAAGCACAGATTCTATAAATTTTTACTTGTCCAAGACAAGCAAACTTGTGTTAAATAAGTAGTAATAAAAATTAATTCAATTTAATTATTCTCTGTGGACATTGTTGGCACTGGTTAAAAATTCTGGCTAGAAAATTTTCATCTATGAAGTGTTCACTATGTTCAGTAAAAGAATTCTGTACCCCAGATGAATAGCCATAATCCTGGCTCAAAGACTGAGAATCTTTAGTTCTTAGTTGAGTTATTGACCATCTAATACTTAATGGAAAGAATCAGATACAAATTGAGGTTCTTAGAAGGGAAACTAGAAGTTTTCTAGTAAGAGGGAAAAGGTGCCAATGTTTGAGTATATTATGCATGCACTATTTTAAGTACATGTTCATTTTACTCTCTTAAAAATAACAATAACCTTCAAGCTAAGTATTCTTAAACCCATTTTTTGGCTGCTAACTCAAGTTTAAGAATTTGCCAAAAATTAAAGCAAGAATTTGAGCAGAGTCCTAATTCCAAAGCCCATATACTACACACAGTCACACACACAGTTGTATCCTTAAAGCTCTGAGGCCTATCCCAATGTATCAATTTTTCTTGAGAACAACAAAACATGCATTTAAAAGAAAACACCATGTTAATGGATGAGAATTAAAAAGTCACATGAATTTTAAAAGTAAATAAAACAGATGCCTTCAAAGGTATTTTCTGATTGTTAGAAACAGCTTTGATTATGCCCCCATAGTGGGATTTCAGAAAGTCCTTCATGCTATAAAAATTTATTACACGATCACTAAGTGCAAGCTATTATTAAGATCGGGGGATGTAGTACTGAATAAGATGGACTTGTCTTCTTGGAATTTGTATTCTATCAAAAGTGTAATAATTGCAAATAATTATTTATAAATGTGAAGCCTGTGACAGGAGAGGTATAGGGTGCTATACAAAATATTGCTGTGGGGACAAGTTGGAGAAGCACCATACCAGTAGTAAATCTAGGAGATATCCTTTTGTGAATAATAGTGACATTATTTAATGGAAATAGATCCTTGGAGATCCCTAATCTGCTTGTGAAGACCACACCTATGGTAGCTGGTATCTATTCGGTGTTCAATAAGTGTTACTGGGCTGAAACAAATAATTTTGAGGCAGTCAGAATTCAGTTCCTCTTAAAAACTGCATAAACATAAGCCAGAACATATTTTCAAATAGTAAGACCTCCTACAAAAATGCATGAAGTAGAACAGTTAAAAAAAAAAATCAAACTTGTTTTTTCAACATAACATGATTTGATTGGGCTTTTTTTTCTTCACTGAGTTGACTGGTATTAAAATCGGACTACCTCAATAATGAAAGTCTTATATCCTTTCTGGAACAGTGCATAGAATAGGTAAATAAAGAAAATCATTAGTTAACCAGTTTCATTATCTACTTGGTATAGCCTCTCTTTAAGGGAGAAAATAAGTGGTAAAGATTCAGTATCTCTAGAAATGACACAACAGAGTGAGGGCATATGTGAGGCAACAATGGCTTTTGAATAAATGATCCCTTATTACTACAATTAAAACCTGATGAGAAAAATAGTATTTGAAAAAAAGCTAAATATTTAATAAATGGAATTTTATAGATTATAGTAATTATTCTTCATCATATTCTTTCCAGAAATAACTTTGTAATACGAAATTCAATTACATTCTTTTAGAAATTATTGTATTATAGAAGCATACATTCTTTCTTATACGACCAAATAAATGTAAAAAAATGAATATTCACACAACTTACCTTATGCAACATTTTCTGACTAGGTCATTATGTTTTGAAAAGCCGAATTTCATTCAGTCTTATTAATGAATAGGCCCTTTATTTTTTCAATAGCTTTCAGGTACAAGACAACTAAGCTTTTATTAAAAATTTACTATTGTTCTAAACACTGTCTTACAACTGAATGAGGTAGATACTGTCATGATCCCTGTTCTATGGCCAAAGTGCCAAGGTTTAGAGAGATTAAATAGCTTGTTTAAGGTTACATTATCAGAGCAGTAGACCCAGGTTTTAAATATGGCCATTCTCCCTCTAGCATCTAGTGTTAACTACTACATTATTTAATAGCATCATCTAATCTATTTTCTTTTTAGGAAAGCAAACCTTTACTTGTATGGAATACATTGTTCATTTCGGATAGCTCATACATCCTAAATGCTTACTGAATAAGTTTCTGTATTTTTCCTTTAGTTTTCTATATCCTTGTTCTCACTATGAATCCAATGATCCTGAGCACAAAGTTGACAGTAATACTAATAGCGCATGTCTTCTTGATAAAATTTCTCTTTTCCTCATCATAATCCATAGGGATTCCTTGAATATTTTTGTGTGCTAGGATTTGGTACTAATCCTAAAGGATTATTAGAGAATTGGAAGCAATATGGAGAACCAAAACAATGAGCAACAACTATTGGAGGAAGAGGAGGACAGATAAGAACATTCAGAGATCATTTTGCAACTTTAACTTCCTTATAATTGCCAACAGATACACACGAGTTCTTTCCATAATAAATCATTTTTGCAAAATATATTGTGGCAGATGCTTTTAACATGTAAATAATCCTCAGTAAAGCATTACAGGCTTTAAAATAATTTTCCCAAAAGGAAACAATAATCAAATTTACATGTTTATAATAATCATCTTGCATTAACAGCCTAAGCCTAAATTTTTCTCTCAAAGATTTTGAAGAGAAACTGATATTAGAAAATTATAGTAAACTGGTAGTGAATTAGCTTTCTCAATTTACTTCTACAGAATGGTACCACCATACTGTGTTCATCTTTGTAGGGTGGTATATCTACAGAGAAATGTGTGGCATATATGTAGCCCATATATTCTTTACGAATAAAAATCTACAGTCAATTTTCAACAAAGAGCATATATGATCTAATTGCCAGAGGTTTAGAAGTAAAAAATCTCTACTGGGTATTATGGGCACAAAATTGATTTGATGCCTTAAGTATACATTAAAAAGAATACACACACACATATGTATATTCACATACATGATAATATAGTAATTAATACAACTATTACTTGAGGACTAAAGCTGACCAGTAGACTATCCATGTAACTAGGACATGACACATAAAATAAAGTTCAAAGCATCAACTTTCAGCTAGAAAGAAATATAAGGAATTCCATAATCTCAAAGGATGGATTCTAAACAGTACTAATCTATGAAAAATATACACACACACACACACACACACACACATATATATACACAAGACAATGCTTGACATTTTTAAACTAACTCTATAAATTAATATACAATGACAAAAATTTATTTTTGAATCACCATCACTTACCTAGATATCATAATCTGAATTTTGCCATCTAAACTTGATGTAAATTATAGCCAAGAGAGCTAGGGTGGCTATGCTAATATCAGACAAAATAGACTGTAAATAAAAAATTGTTACAAGGAACAAAGAAAGACATTTTGCATTGTCAAAAGACTCAATTCACAAGATATACAAATTATGAATGTATAGACATCAAACTGAGCCAGAAAACATATGAAACAAATATTGACAGAACTGAAGGGAGAAATAGACAGCTCTAAAATAATAGTTGAAGACCTCGCTACCTTACCTTAATAGAAATCCAGACAGAAGATTAATAAGGAAATAGAGGACGTGAGCACTACAAATCGACTAGACCTAAAGATATATACAGAACACTCCATCCAACAAAAGCAACATGCACATTCTTCTCAAGTGCACATGGAGCATTCTTTAGGATATTAGTCATAAAACAATTCTCCATAAATTTAAAATAATTGAAATCATACAAACTATCTTCTCTAACCATGGTGGAATTAAGCTAGGAATCAATAACAGAATAAACACTGGAATATCTCCAAACATGTAAAAATTAAACAGTGCATCCTTAACAACCAATGAACCGAAGAAATCACAAAATAAATTGCAAATACTTTGAGATGAGTGAAACCAAAAGTAAAATGTATGAAAACTTATTGGATGTGGTGAAAGAAGTACCCAGAGGGAAATTCAAAGCTGTAAACACCTACATTAAAATAGAAGAAAGTTCTCAAATCAACAATCTAAATTTACATCTTAAGAAACTAGGAAGATTAAATTTAATCCAAAACCAGCAGAAGGAAATAATAAAGATTAGAGCAGAGATAAAGGATATAGAAAATTAAAAAAATACAATCAATGACACCAAATAAAACATAAACAAATTTAGCAAACCTTTAAGTATACTACTAAGAAAAAAAGAAGATACAAATACAGTCATTAGGTGTTTTTTGTGTGTGTGTGTGTGAGCATTACAGAGTGTACTTTATACACAAATATAGATGATATCGCCTGCTACATACCTAGGTATATGGTATAGTCTATTGCCCCTAGACAACAAGCCTTATAGCATGTTACTATAGAAAATAAAATGAGATTAAATCAAGTACAAGACAAATGATGCAATCAAGCGATGGGGTAAACATGAGATGCATGAGACTGTTGCCAGTGTAACACACCATACTGTTTTATAGCAAATTGTTTTATAAGTAGAAAGAATACACTCTAAAATAACAATAAAAAGTATAGTATAGCAAATACATAAACCAGTAACAAAGTTGATTATTATTATCAAGCATATGTACTGTACATAATTGTATGTTATATTTTAGTGACTGGCAGTGCAGTAGGCTTGTTTACACCAGCATCACCACAAACATGTGAGTAATGCATTGCACTGTGACCTTACTACAGCTGTGATGTCACTAGGCAATAGGAATTTTTCAGCTCCATTATAATCTTACGCGATCACTATTGTATATGTGGTCTATCATCGATCAAAATGTCATTATGCAGGGCATAACTGTAACTAAAATTAGAACTAGAAGGAGGGACATTAGTACCGACCTTACAGAAATTAAAAGAGAATGCCATGAACAATTGTATAAGAACAACTTAGATAATGTAGATGAAAAGAACAAATTCCTGGAAACACACAAATTACCAAAGCTGACTCAAGAAAAAACAAAAAATCTCAACAGTCCTATAACAAGAGATTAA
Organism: Rhinolophus sinicus; assembly: GCF_057876585.1. Taxonomy (NCBI): domain Eukaryota; kingdom Metazoa; phylum Chordata; class Mammalia; order Chiroptera; family Rhinolophidae; genus Rhinolophus; species Rhinolophus sinicus. The sequence continues at coordinate 101,306,251 of NC_142515.1, read as the reverse complement.
ATCAGTAATTAAAAATCTTCCACCAAAGAAATATCCTGGACCAGATGGATTTACTAGTAAATTCAATCAAATATTTACAATAAATTAACATCAAACCTACTTAACTTTTTCCAAAAAATGCAAGAGGAAGGAATACTTTCTAACACATTCTATGAGGCCATCATTAGTCTGATATCAGAGTCAGACAGATAGTATAAGAAATCTCCAATCCAATATCCCGTATGAATACAGATGCAAAAATCTTCAACAAAGTGTTAACAAACCAAACCCAACAGCACATTAAAAGGATTATATACCATGACCAGGTGAGATTTATCCCAGGAATGCAAGGGTAGCTCAACATAAGAAAATCATTTGATGTAATAGAACAAAGGGGGAAAAAAGATAATCTCAATAGTTACAGAAAAAGTATTTGACAAAATTTCACTTTTATGATAAAACCCCTTAGCGAACTAGGAATAGAAGGGAACTTCTTTAACATGATAACGAGAATTTATGAAAAATCCATAACTAACATTATACTCAGTGGTGACAGACTGAAAGCTCTCTTCCTAAAAAACAAAAAAAACAAAAGAAGAACAAGGATGGCTGCTTTCACCACTTCTATTCAACATTGTACTGGAAGTCCTAATCAGAGCAATTTGGCTAGAAAAATAAAAGGTGTTCAAATTGGAAATGAAGAGTAAAATTACCTCTATTTAGGTAACATGAGTCTATATAAAGAAAATCTCATAGAATACACAAAAATATTACTAGAGCTAATAAACAAATTCAGCAGTTGTTAGGTAAATGTACAGAAATCTGTTGTTTTTCTATACGCTAGTAATGAACAATCTAAAAAATAAAGAAGATAATTCCACTTACATTAGCATCAAAAAGAATAAAATATCAGGAATAAATTTAACCAAGGAGGTGAAAGCCTTGTATACTAGAAACTACAAACATTGTAGCAAGAAATTCAAGAAGCACTAAATAAATGAAAAGATGTTCCATGTTTATGGATTATATTAATAATACTTAACATTCTGAATATGGCAATCTTAAAGTGATCTACAGACTCAATATAATCCTCATCAAAATCCTAAGGGTCTTTTTGGCAGAAATAGAAAAACCCATACTAAAATTCATATGGAACTTCTAGGGGGCTCAAATAACCTAACAAATATTGAAAAAGAAAAACAAAGTAGGAGGACTCACACTTCTGATTTCAAAACTTACTACAAGACTACAGCAGTCCAAAAAGTGTAGTACTGGCATAAGCACAGAAATATCGACCAATGGAATAGAATTGAGAATACTGAGATAAACCTAAACATGTATGGCAAATAGATTTTTGACAAGGGTGCCAAAATCATGCAGTAGAGAAATAGTGTCTTCATGAAACCAATGGTGCTGGGAGAACTAAATAACCACATGCAAAAGAATGAAGTTGGACCTCTAACTCACCCCATATACAAAAACTGACTCAAAAATGGGTCAATAACCTTAAGAGCTAAAACTATAAAATTCCTAGACAAAAACATAGGGGTTAATTTTCCAAACTTCAGATGTGGCAATGGATTCTTAGAAGTGTCACCAAAAGTCTGAGCTATAACAACAAAAAATAACTCAATAAATTGGACTACCTAGAAACTAAAAACTCTTGTGCATCAAAGATCATTATCAAGAATGTGAAAAGGCAATCTATAGAAGAAAATATCTGCAAATCATATATCGGCTATGGATTTAATATCCAGAATAATATTCAGAATAAAGAACTCCGAAACACAACAACAAAAAGACAAAAACCCAATTAAAAGAAGAATAAAGGACTTGAATAGACATTTCTCCAAAGAAGATATACAAGTGGCCAAAAGCACGTGAAAAGATTGTCATTATTGGTCATTAAGGAAATGCAAATCAAAACCATAATGAGGTAGAACCTCACACCCAGTAGGATGGCTTTTATTAAAAAAAAATATATATAAGTATTGGTGATTTGGAGAAATAGGAATCATGTTCATTGCTGGTGGAAATATAAAACGGTTCAGCCACCACGGAAAAATTTGGAGGTTACTCAAAACACTAAATATAGAATTAACATGTGACTCAGCAGTTCTACTCCTAGGTTTATATGCAAGAGATGAAAACATGTCCATGAGAAAACTGTATACGAATGTTTATAGCAGTATTATTCATAAAAGCCAAAGGCAGAAACCCAAATGTCTATCAATAAATGAATGGTAAACAAACTGTGGTATGTACAGAGTGTCAAAAAAATATATACACATTTTAAGAAAGGAAAATTATGCTGATGGTAACCACTTTGAGCACCTCTTGTAATTGGGGAGTCAAATGTGACTTGTATTTATTTTTTATCAGTGATATTATTACAATTTTAATAGTTTTTTCCTTTCTTAAATTGTGCAAACTTTTTTTGTCACCCTCTGTATATACCATTACATACATACATACATATATATATATATATATATATATATATATATATATATATATATATATATTCAGCCATAAAAATAACCAAGTACTTAAGTGCTTCAACTTGGGTGAACCTTGAAAACATTACACTACGTAAAAGAACCCTGACACAAAATCACTTATACTCTTGAACAACATGGGTTTGAACAATGTGGGTCCACTTATACAGGTTTTTTCCCCAATAAATACTGTAAATGTATTTTTTTCTTATGATTTTCTTAGTAACATTTTTTCTCTAGCTTAGCTTAGTTTCAGAATACAGTATATGAGACATATAACTACAAAATGTCAATCGACTATGTATGTTATCAGTTAAGGTTCAACATTAGGCTATTAATAATTAAGTATGTATTTGACAAGTCTTAAGCTATACGTGGATTTCTGGCTGCAAGGAGGGTCCATGGCCCTAATCCCTGCGTTATTCAGGAGTTAACTGTATTGTATGATTGCCTTTATATGATACATACATAATAGGCAACTCCAGAGACAGAAAGCAGATTAGAGATTTCCAAGGGATGGGGGAAGAGAAGAATTGGGATTACCTATGAGTGTTTTTATGGGGTGATGAAAAAATTTTGAAATTAGAGCTGGTGGTTGTATAACACTGTATACTAAATACTACCAAATTGTATACTTTAAAATGTTAATTGTATATCATGTGTATTTCACCTCAGTTAAAAAGACTTTATGTACAAATAATAGAGCTTGTTTTCTTAAATATATTTCAGGTATTAATTTTTAGCCTTTTCCTAAATTGTTCAGTCACCAAATAACTGACTTATTTCTTGAACACATCATTGTTTTCTTTCTTCTACCCCAAAGGCAGTCAATCTTCTGATACTCTAACAATAAAAGTAACCCCAGCTCTACAGATGAGTTTCCATTGACTTTTTGTTTTGATACAAATGGTTTCTAGAGAATTCACAATTTTTTAAACACAACAGCACAGAATTAAACATTTTATATAAAACCGACTTTTACATTACTACTTTTTGAGTTCCTCAGCTTTGATGAGGTTCTTAAATTCTAAGTTTTTCCTGTTTTAAATTGTTCTAACAAGGATTTATTGGATAATCAACACCTAGAACACTAATTCATTTTTTATTCAACTACATTTTATGCAAATAACTATATGAAACTAACATTGCTAGTCCAAGGTTATACTCATAAACAGACATTTTAATGTAAGCAAATAATTTCCAGCTTTTTTCACAAGAATAGAGTTTTTTTACAGGAAAAAGTAAGCCTACAGTTAAGTTTTTATTAAAAAATTAAGTCTTTGTAAGTTTAGGTAAAAATATAAAATTTGGAAGTAATACTTTCTTCAAATAAACATCTTGTTACTATGTGGTTCATTTTCATATAGCTAAGACAAAAGTTTTCAGAGAGATTTCTGGAATGCCAGATCTGAGAGGATTCTATAATACCAATTATCACAGCTTCTACCCATCAGTAAAGAAGTAAATGTTTAAATGGTCACAGCAAAAACAATGGCGTTACTTTGTTGTTCACCGTATTTTCTAGCTGTCAATACACTCAGCCAGACAGACTCACCTTCTAATGAACCAGTGCTGTAGAGATTTAGCTACAAAGGTGGTTCTTAACCAAGGGTGATTTTGCAACGAGGGGATGTTTGGCAATGGTGAGAGGTATTTTTGGTTATCACACCTTCAGAGTGCTACTAGCACTGGTGTGTGGACGCCAGTGATGCTGCTAAATCTACAACACAGACGACAGCCTCTCACAATAAAGAATTATCAGACACAACTGTCAACTTTGAGAAACCCTGAGTTACATTAATGGTCTCATCCATTTCCAGCCTAAAATCTACACCACGATCTCAGAACACTTCACTCCAGACTGCTTTGTTGTGATGTCACAAAATGTAAATTTCACTTATAATTTTAAGAACCTGGGTAAGTAATACAATCCAGGAAAAGCAGAGGTTAAAAATATTCAGTAGAGAACTGGCAGAGAAGGAGATAAGGAAATAAAATATAAATCAAGTCAGCTATGCATGACTAAATTCCAACGATCTTGTTAGATTTTTAGATCTCTCCAATTTATTAGTTTTAATTTGCAATGTAAACAGCACAGGACACGACTGAAATTAAGCGGCATTTTGAGATTCTTTTTATATTCATGCCATATAAACTCCTTTTCTCTAAGACAAAATTTAAAGAAACATCTAAAACTATTTGATTCTATGTTCTTATTTGAACTTGTAGCACTGTGCTGACTTTTGATGGCACATTAAGTCTTTGGAAAGAGGCAGGCATTAAATTAAACTGTTTTTTCTTCCTGATACTTCATCAAGCAATAATAAAAAAGGAAATAAAAAAGAAATTGCATCCCAAAGGAAGTCTATTTTTTAAAACTTAACACTAAAAAGCGCTTTACAAAATAATGCTATTTAGGGTATCCTTAATTTCAAACCAGATTGTCCCAGAGAAAGCAAATGAACTATATTTGTTACTTCTCCTTAACTTGTTAATTTCTTACTCAGAATTAAAAAAAAAGGTGGGGGAATGACAAAATGATCTTTATATTAAAATCTCAATTAATACTGTTCCATGAAGGTCAGTTTAAAATAAAAATCAAGTTTCACAAAATAAATACACTGAAGCAACTATAATAGTAATAACCTTTATTTAAAATATGTGTTAATCTAGGAAAGCTCATTTAATATGAGTTTCCAACTAATTATTAGAGTCAGAAACAAAGAAAATAAAATCAGAGAAAATCCTCTGTAGAAAAAATACACAAGGAACATTTATTTCTACATGTGAAAAAACAGTCAACAGTCTTAACATCTGAATATCCAAGTCTCAGTCTCAATTCCATCTCTCCTAGTGAACACCACTATCAACCTTGAGATCTGATTTGTTCTTGTCATTCTTCACTGAGTAGATGAAATATGTTAAGGTGTCTTTTTCATTCACTGGAATAGACCTAAAGTGGCAACCAACTATCTATAAAGAAAAAAAAAATTGAGGAAATTAAATTATAGATATTAATAGATTTCATAAACTAGGTAAAAAACACTTTCATCAAAAGAAAAAGTGGTATGTGATGACAAGAGCTATTTCCTTTTAAAAATATATTGCATTTAACAAAATACGAACAGGGTGAAAAGCATATAAGAATAAGATGTTATGAACAAGAAACAGTGTGATTTTAAAGGGACCTTCAGCCCACTCAAATAAATATACATTAATTAGAATGTGTATTTCCTTTTACTTATTTTAAATTTTTTAACTGGAATCTAGATTAGGAAGTAAGTATTTTTAGGTTGACATTTTAAATATCAATGAAATAAAATGGAATGTATGAGTCCACATGCACCATGTAATAATGGTTTAGACCCTACTCAGAGAAAAAGGACAAATATGAAGTTGAAAAAGTTTTGCTACTAGAGAAACAAAACCACGAAATACCTTACAAATATGTTTGTTACAACTTACATTCATTCATTTATTGGCAGTATTTAAGATTTCCTGACAATTTTTATGAATAAAAATTATGAATGGAAAATGAGGGGAAAGAGGGATGTTTGCTGAAGAATGTTTACCTGCTTTCTTGCCTTTTCACTGTGCTAATCTATCAAGTGCACTGCAGCTACCAAAAGAAGTACAATAGACTAAACTGGGGTAGCTCTTATGCATATTTAGTATAGAAGATAAAACTTCTTAAACAAAAGTTATCTAAATGATAATTACGAGATGTAAGGAGGATAGTTATTCAACTCTGGAATCATAAATATCTGGATCTCTGACTTAAGTAAATTATAACATTCACGGCTATTTGAATTATGGCTATTTCTCATTTCTAAAACAGAAAATAGCCCTAGAATATAAAAATTTTTAAGAAGATCAGATTATTCAAAACTTCAAGTTTGGTTTATGCATTTAAAAACATGTCATTTAAATATAACATTTATAATAATCAGTTCTTTGGTTCTCATTTGTCCCAGAGCAAAAGTATTCGCACTCAATTAGTGTTTGTATATATCAATACAGTTCTATCATGGCAGGTAATATCTATATTTATGTTATAGTAATGTGCTATACAATCCAAAGGACTAGATCTTCTAATCAGATTTAAAGAAAAAAATGAATTTTGTTGCCAAGGCAAGAAGGAAGAAGAAATTCTGGCTAAAAAGTTAAAATATTGGATCTTTTTTTTTTTTTTAAATATTGGATCTTAACAATGTTAAAAAGCATTCTGCCAAAGAACTGTACCTTCTATTCATCTTTTATCTTATTTAATATGCACATTTTAGAAAACGTTGGATTAAATTCAAGCTAAAGAATATAAGAAAATTTATATAAACATTTCTATTCTGTCAAATGGGTTAACCATTTCTATTTTAAATACGATTAAAGTATAAATATATATTACCAATAAACATCTTAATATCATGCACAGATTTCTTGGTTCTATTATTTCCTGAGAACACATACACATGCAACTTTTCAAAATTCACTGAAGGACTAGAAGTCCTATATCAAAGCAAACTATTTAAGTAAAAGCTTGGATATACATTTTTGTATCTTCTAGATATGAAGAACACATGGATGCCTAAAATAAAACAAACATCAACAAGGACAAATTCTGAAATGGTTAAATCAGAAAGTTATGGGACTACTGTTTATGGGCTTACCTGTAAGACCTATTCCATCAGAATATTTAAAAAATAAATTCTAATAAAGATGCCAAAGCTTGTTAATTTATTTTATTATACCTCATTTACGTGTTCAATAAATATTTACTGAATAAATGAAATTTTAAAACAAACATATTTCTAGAATGAGAATAAAAAATTTTCACTCAATATTTCTGAAAGCCAGTATTAGAAGATGCTTAGAAAACTACATACAATCCATTGAGTAGTGATTACATAAAGAAATTTCCTAAGAGGTAGACAAACATTTCTAGGTAACTAGATTCTTCCACAATAGATTTTGTTAATTAATTTTGATCTCTCTAATGAAAATATATTGTTACATGCACTATGTTAACAATTTCATTAGCATTTAATGACCTTTTTTTTTGGTATGGCTAAGCTCATTTAAAGTTTTAAATAGTTTAAAACTCATAAATACCTCAACAAGTTGTGCTTTATTAAGTCCTGGTCTGGTTGGTAGTTTGAAGTGTCTTTTGTATCTCCTAAGTGTATTTACTTGTAACTGGTATAGATCAACCTGGAAAAAATTAACATGAATTAATTCATGCAATTTGTTAAAAACTTATCTTTGATATATACAACATTTCAATTGCAGCACAATAAAAATTTCATTCCATTATTTAAAAAGCCTTTTATATAATCAAAACTATAAATGTATTAAACACTTTAATCTTTTGAGGATAAACATTAAAAATTGGGGGGAAAAGTTATAAAATAGAACTGTAAGAATTGTCAATTGAAAGTATAACAAGTCAAATTGTAGAAATGCTCGTTACCTGGCTATATTTATTTTTGCTTTCATTTTCAGATTTTTCAAATGTTTCAAGTATTTTAAAAAATTTGTTCATATATTTTCATCAAAGTTTTATAATGGACTAGTACTTAGGATTTACATCTAACATACAAAAACTTTCCCCTACCTCTGGAGTATCAATATCTTGAACAGGTGAATCTCCTCCATCATCATCACTCCCTTTTCTCTTTCTTCTGTTTCGAACGCTCTGAATTAAGTTTTTATGATAATCACAAATGTAAAGATGCCTTACCTGAAACAGAAAAATTTCACAGACTACTTATGACTACAGTAAAATGTGTCTATATATTAATAAAATACAGAGGCCACCAGTGAATTATTAAATATAAAAACAATCAAATTGAAACAATCAATTTCAAAAGAAACATGCCCTTGTCTTAACAATTCCATTGTTAAGACAAGGGCATGTTTCTTTTTAAAGTCCTGTACCCAGTTAAAACATACCATGTCTAGCAATATTGTTAAGAGGATTAGGAAGTGGGGTGGGGAGGGGTGGCAGTAAGGAAGGGGAGAGAGGCAGAGAAGGAGAATGAGAAATTCCAACCCTCTGGATTTTGTCATCAAATTGCAGTGAAGGTGAACTATAATAGATGAGTTAGGTCATGTTGTTTTTCTAACAAGGAAGGTAATGATGATGTTGCCCAGTGTTGCTACACGATAGTATTTTCTCTATTAAAGAGCATAGGTTAGTAGCATGATATATGCTTCCTAGTCTTTCTAATTCAATACCCAAATGATAACCCAGATGCAAAACTATTCATTTTTACAAATAAGCTATTGATTTCATACCCTACTTAAATTTGAAATTATAAACTTTTCTGCGTATTAAATGAATATATTTATCTGTAATACGTTAACTCAACCAAAGCAATGTGAAATTACTCAAGTTTAACTGAAAAGTTTCTCATGAACATGACTGCAGACTGTATAAACAGTCAGAAAGGATCACAAACTTTTCAAAAACTTTATTTACAGTCTTGAGAACTTGTATAGTAACATTTGAAATACTGGACTTCATATACTAACAGTTACTCCTTAAAAAAACTAAACAATTAAAGACTCAGCTAATAGGCTGTTAACTTCCAAGCTCAGTGCAAGTTAAAAATAAGCAGGACATAAGCGAGGTTCTGAGATCTTGTTATGCATTTACCACCAGACAGAGCTCTGAAAAGTGGCAATGGTTGTTTCTAAAAGCCTCGTAGACGGTCCAAAGAACAGACAAGCAAAAGGAGGGAAAAAGAAATCCTGATGGCTGCCAAACGAATGGCAAAGCCGCAGAGACTACGTGCTCCCCACGCTCGGAGCAGCTGCCCTGGCTGCTGACACCGCCGCCACAGTTCACAACGCCCGCTCCCTGCAAGGCGCGGGGCGAGCTCGGCCTCCCTCACTCCATACTAGGGATTTTTCCTGACTGCGGTGTCAGGTCCTTATAGGATTCCACTTTCCCTAGACCAGAGGAACTACTCCCTGGGCCAAACGCCAGCTTGGACAGCAAAACAAAGGCGGCGCCTCCATTCCAGAAAGAGCTGCCCGGCTACAACTAAACTACCCCCGACACTCCGTGCGCCTGTTCCCTTTGTTTCGTTTCCCGATCTCTGCGACGGAGGAAGGGGGAAGACAGTGAGCGGGAGCGACGCAGGCAGCGGGGGGGTGGGGAGTTGGGGGGCGGGGAGAGAAACCACTGCTTGCAAGTGTGTGTCTGTTGCGGGCAGTGGTCGCAGTTGCTGCGACTTTGTTATTTGCTTCCTACCAGAGACCCCACAAGGGGTTTGCACTGCAGCAAGGTCGGGGGCGGGAGGAACCCCTGAACACCGCGCCCAACAACCCCTGTCTGCACCGCTCCCGGAACCCCTAGGGGATGGGCAGGGCAGGGCCGTCCCGCCGTCACTTACACTCTTATCCAGCTCAATCTTCACCTTCTTCTGGGAGATGCTCTTCTGGATCCTCTTGCTGAAGCTGGCGTTGCCTGCCGCCCGGCCGCACCGCTCACCGTCTTCCCGCAGACAGCACAGTTGCCCGGGGCCCGGCCCAGCGGCTCCTGGGGGCCCAGCCGCCGAGACGGCCCCGGCGCCGGGCACCTCAGCCCCGGCGCCCGCCCCGGCTCCGTTCCCGGCCGAAGCGGCTGCGGCTGCGGCGGCAGCAACTACCGCGGCCACTGCGGCGGCCGCATCCCCGCCGCGGCTCATCTCCTCAGGCGTGAAGCCATTCATGACTCCGCGCTCAGAGGCGCCGGCGCTGACAGAAATCCCCGCTCCGCCTCTCTCTGGAGACGTAGGGGTCTCAGCGGGCTCCCTCAGGCACCTGCACCGGCGGCTACAATTCACTCCGCACACCAAGTCCTCGGACGGCACCGCCAAAACACCAAGTGTCCCCCGCCTGCTGGTGTCTGCTGGTGCCGGGACAGTGGACAGTTCTTGGGGTCGGAAACCAGAGTCGGGCGGCGCCTGGAGCTGGGACCCAGCTCACTGTCACATGGAGACGCTTTAGCAGTTCCACCGCAGCCTCTCCTACTCTACCGCCTCTCGACCCGCGCAAGCGCGACGCGCCCTCCCGTTCCGCCCCTTCCATGCTGCCGTAGGGCACGATGGGAATTGTAGTGCTGTTCCGGGGACTCAACCTGAGCTCGGAACTGATCTCAGGCCTCGCCGGTTGAAGGAACTACTTATTCTAGTATGCATTGCGCGGCGATGGGACGGTTGTCTTTAAAAAAAAAACAAAAAAACAAACCTCGGGGAAAACAGCGGCTTGTGTATGGGGGTTGCTCTATCCCAGGAGGTTGGTTACTCGGGTTGTGTTTAGTACCTGGGATTTTGCAGAGCTGGCATTCTAGACGAAGAGGTTATTCACCTCCAGAGGCGGCGCACATAACGCAGAGGGTGGGGTAGGAGGGGAGTGAGGGTTTCGGGAAAAGAAAGTTTCAGGGCCGTTTTCCTATCTGCGATAAAAGTTTTTGGTGTGACCACGCTTTTGTTGGAAACCAAGAACTCAGGCGAGCTGGCGTTCTGCGGGGTTTGGAGGTCCGGCAGTTAACACTGCGGCTGAAGAGCAACTTCATTCGCTGACGCACCAAATTGTTAATAAAAGTGCCTGATTAGGGGAAAACGCCCATCCCAATCTCAACATGGACAGGGCAGCCTCACAAATGCCTCAGCTGAAGGTCGTTTGTAAATCTTTGCGTTTTCCTTGAAGGAACACGTTTTATTCTTGCGCGCAGTCTGCCTCTTCCTGAGGTGGAGCTAAAGAGTAGTTGACTATAACAGGGCTTCTTTCGCCTCCACCCCCGACCTTTTCCACTTCTCCTGAAATGAACCTGGAGAAGGGCGGAGAGAGAGAGAGAGAGAGAGAGAACACATGGATGCATGTGCGTTTGCTTGGTTGTGCGTGCGTGCGGGCGCGTTCTAGTGGAGGGCGGGGTATAGAAGGACAGGAGCGATCATATGAAAGCTGCGCCTTTTTGCTAGTTACAGCATGTCATTATCAGTAGCTATGCCCTGTTTAACAATCCCATTGTTTAAACCAAAAAATAGAAAGCAGTAGGTTTTTTAAAAAGTTATTTTAGACTTCCTGAGAAAATTGAATGATCGATGATTTTTTTAAAAAACTGTAAACATGTCATCTGCCCTGAAATTCAAATCCAACCATTCCATCTGTTCACTCCCATTCTAGGATATGACATAGGAAAACAAAAGAATTAAAATATTACATAAATTGAGTAGTCAAAAGAATGTTGGATGGTAAATGCTTTGTGGTATCTTTTCAACCTGCACTGTCCAGTAGGGTGTCCCCTATCCATATGTGGCTATTGAGCACTTGAAATGTGGTTATTGTGACTGAAAAATGGAATGTTCATTTAATCTTAATTTAAATTTTAAAAACTTATTGCAGTTATTGGAAAACTTTTAAATATGTTTGGAACAACCTGGGTATTTGAATCTTATTTTTTCAACTCAAATTTTATGAAATCTAAATTCAGCATTGAAATTGAGATAAGCTCTAAGTATAAACTATTAGTGGGGTTTCAAAGACTTAGTACTGGAAATTTTTTAAAAATACTGAATAGCTCATTAATTTTTTGATATATTGGGTTAAATAAAATATAACATTAAAATAAATTTTACCTGTTTTTTAAAAAAAAACCACACAAGGCTGACAAATTAGTATTAGGTAATGCTGGCTTAAAGTATTAAAACAATAATACTACCTATTGTTTATGGGTATATTTTTTTAAATGGTAAAAATGAAAACATGGACAGGATGGGTACACTCCAACTTCAGGGTTTGTGCTTATCTCTCAAGAGAGGCTAGGGGATAGTAGGGAGTTTCAAATAACTTGTATCTGAAAGGTCATCATCTCACTACAACTTTCTTGGTGATAGAGCCCTACTGAACTTCTTTAGATGTTCTAAAATATCAAAGTGAATATTGAAGGGGAGAGCACAGGTAGAGAGCTGCGGGGAATACTGTGATCTTTCCTTAGAGGAAAACCCAAAAGGATTAAAACCAGTGTGGCCAAATACTATTTGTCTTAGTTTTCTGATGAGTTACTATCTTAAATAATTTACTCCAATTTTGTAATGACTTGTCTTGGGGTTGCTATGCAAAAGGAAAAAAATATGCTACTTAAAAAGTTATGAATCTCTGTTGAACAGTATTGTTAGGAGTTTATTTTTCTGACAATAAGAAGGCTGAGGGAAAATGGCCCCTGGTATACTGTAGTTCAACAATGTCAGGGTTGGCATCTATGATTTTGCTTTTCCCTCATGCTACTCCGAGTAGCATTCTCATGATTGGTTTGAATCAGCAAAAATCTATCAATACCCTATTTATAATCAAGGTATTTTTTAAAGTAAGAAGGAGAGAATGATCATTGGGTAAGCAATTAACAGTTATCTACAATGGTCTAGATTAAAGAAATACGATCAAAGAAGGAATAGGACAAGGCCGTGCTATTTAAAATTCTTGAAACAGATAAAAAATTCAGAAGTTAGCAGAAATGAGTTTTAATGGAAGTTTAAAAAGAATTCCACCTTTGTAAACCTAGAAAATAATATGTTCGGGTATTAATTAAATTGACAAATTCACTCAGTAAATATTTGAGCCTATGACATGTGTAGCACTGTGTAAGGTCCTATGAGAACTATAAAACATGATACACATTCCCTGCCTTCAAGAAACTTCTAAACAATAATTCTTTGTATTTTACTTTCTACTTTATAAAACTTTCACAGGCATTATTTCTTTGGAAATCATAACTGTGCAAAGGAAATTTTTATCTGATGAATAAATAGTGGGTGGCTTAGATCCTTGCCCATACCTCTCTGGCTTTTACCATTTCACTGTTCTCAACCAGATTTCCAGCTGCCAGTATCTGTATCTCTTTCCCCGAGGGCTTTCTCTCAAGCATGGAAGGAAGTCCTATCCCTGTGTAGTCAAGGCAATTTGGAAATGCTTGAGAATTATCAATTTCCACCTCAGTAACTCTTACATGATGTTATAGATACCCCAGCTCTTTTGCCCCTCACCTGGGATAATTTTGAGCCATGTATTTCATACTATTTCCCTGAGTTTTCCTGTAGGATTACGCTTCAGTCATTACTAGTGGTAGCTGGCGTGATAAGGCACCCTTTATTTACTGCCTTCCCTTCTTTGTCTCACTTCCCCACCTCCTACAAGTGTTTCCTGAATCCTCCTGATAAACTACCTGCTCTCAGATCCTTGTCTCAGGATTATAGTGGGCATTTCCACTAGGTTATTTCCCCAATACCTGTCCCTCACTCAGCTAGTGTTGGTTCAGTGGGTGGGCACATGACTCAGGGTAAGCCAGTTGGAATCCTTCCCAGGCAATTTTGCTCAATCTGAAACAGGGAGAAAAGAGCCCTAGTCCCTCATTTTTAAGAAAAATTTTTTCTTCCGCATCATTGTATCTCCGGTAGAACAGTGCCTACCACAAAGTAGGAATTTGCTAAATATTTGTAGAATATTCAATGAATGCAATTCCTATAATTTTTTATGCCATCCCACATTATGATCAGATATTAATTGTAAAATGTATGGAATACTCTTGTTACAGTGTATCAGTGTCATAGCATTGTCTGGAGTAAAGAGCACGGACTCAGGAGCCAGAATGCTTGAGATTTAAACTCTGTCACTTCCAGTTAAGACTGTGCTGGTTATTTGTCTGTTGTCTCAGCTCCTCCTTCTCTCTCTCTCTCTCAACTCTAGAGTATTGCAAGAGTACTGAAATCTTAAAAAAATATTTCCCAGACTCACTTGTCAGTTGGTCTCCACTCAGGTTCTGCTGATGGGAGATTAAAATGCAAGAGGATGGAAGGCATTTTTTCTTCTTCGGGCTCCAGCAGCCTCAGCAGCACGGTGCTTCTCTACTGGGGCTCGGGGGCGGGGGGAGGGGGGCTTCCGCTGCAGTCTGCTGGCTTCTTGCAAAGCAGGAATAGGAAGGCAGAGATAGTTCTAACCGTGCAACAGTTATGTTCCCAAAGCCTCAGAAACACAGCATTTGTGGGTTTTGAATAACACCTTTTCTTTTGTTCTCCCAATGCTAGGATAGTAGCTCTTCTATGGTTACCTCTGGATGACAATTCCTCCCCCACCCCCTTTTGCTCCTCCAGCCCTTCTGTAAGGATTTCCTCAGTAACAGAGGTAATAACATTCCCTCTGAAATACCCAGTGGTTTTTCTTTTCCTAACTGAATACTGATACTGTGACAGTGGACAAGTAACTTACTCTTTTTGCCTCAGTGACTTCCTCTATAAAATGAAAATAGTGTATCTATTTCATTGGCATTATTAGGATTAATGATTTAATATTTTTAGAGTACTTAGAACAGTGCCTGGCATAAAGCAGACAGTTTGTTAAATCAGTGGTACTGCGTTTCATACTCGATTGTTAAATACATATGGCATTAGTCATACAGTTTATAAAATCTAATGTCCTGCTCTACATACCTATCCCTTTGTGCAACCTGCCCCATGATCCTCCTTTGTCATTACTGCTTATCACTGTCACTTCTTTACCTCTCATGCTTGTCTTCTCCTTTGCTCATCTCTTCTGTCATAAAACAGCATGTATGTTTTTCACAGTGTCTTCCTTTCACTTGCTTTGGACATAATAGACATGTTGGAGGTCTTTAGGACTAAATGTTTTAATGAAATGATTAATAACTATATTTTAGGATGCTGCAATGGTGAGAGGGGTATGCAGGGATGGAAGCAGCACTGGAAATGGAAGACAAACAAGTTACATTAAAACCTGAAGATGAATCCAGAATCTTCAAAGTGGGATGTCAGGGACCATATGTAGGAGAAAGGCTTGAGAAATACAGATTCTTTTGGTTTAATCCTGTCCACATTAAGACTATCTTGTATTTATATGTAGCTATTTCATTGACTTCTGTTTTGGGATATTCAAAATAGACTTGTTTTTGATCAGCAAATAAAGCAGACTCAGATTCTAGGGTTACATTTATTAGGTTGGTGCAAAAGTAATTGCGGTTTTTGCAATACCGCAATTACTTTTGCACCAACCTAATACTTCATTACTCCCCCACAAACAAACTAGAATGAGGTAGGCCTACAGCTTACTGAACAGACAGAATTCTGCTGTCTTTACAAGGTTTGAATCACTGTCCACATTCTGATTACAGAATTTCTGTTGGAAGTTTTCAACAAAATAACATCACTACTTCAATTTTTACTGTCCTTTAATCTTTCAGCTTGTCCTACAAGGTATAAATATTTTTTCTTTGTTAATTAGTCCAATCTTCAACTCTGCGTAAGTGTATTTTTTAACTTAATAGAATTCTAGACTTTACATTTAAATGGATTTTTTTTTTAAGTACATCTGAAAATCTCATATTGTTTGTGAATATATTTTTAAATACACACTACTAAGCATAGTAACAAAAATTATTTAGGGGACAAAGTTGTAAACATGTCACCTTTATATTTATGAGTGTTTATACAAACTTAAAACTTTCCTTGGCTAGATATAAGATCAGCATAGTATTCATATATCACAAATTTCCTTTAATTGGAAACATATACAAATAAATTATTTTCAAAAAATTTACAAAAGAATTATTTTCCTATTGTACGAAAGCCATAGATATTAAGCTAAATATGGGCTAAATTAACAATGCTATTACAATTTAAGAGCTGCTGACACCCTTAACTACTATTTTGTAAAACAGATTTGTTGTATTCACTTCCTTTCAAATGATTCCTTTTTCATATAGTATTCTATGCCTCTCACTGTTAAGGTCTAAATTGTTCTTGAATGCAGTGCTCTGCAAGTGGAGAAGTCATTGCTTTTTTGGGGGGACAGGAGTGAACATAGGTTTTCATTTTTCTTAGGTAGATGCCTAGGAGTATAATTGCTAGGTAAATGTATGTTTAAATTTTGAGAAACTACCAAACTGTTTTCTATAGTAACTGTACATTTTATATTCCCACCAGTGATACATGAGTGTTCTAATTTTACCATATCTTCACCAAAACTTGCTATTTTATCTTTTTCAATATAGCCATCCTGGTGGCTAAAAAGTGGTATCTTATTGTAGTTAATTTGCATTTCTCTAATGATGGTGATGTTAAACATATTTTCATATGTTTACTAGCCATTATTCATTGGCTTTTTAGCGTAGACTAATTTAAGACCTGATAGCCTATGGTACAGGAAGATGAATTTTTACACATGCACACATCTATATATATATATATACACACATACCTATGTAACTAGCACCCCAATCAAATTATAGTATGCTGGGTATATTACAGCTTAATACAGATTACTTTTATCACTTTGTGAGCAATGAAAGACCCTTACAACAAATTTAACTCCACTTACCCTCTTAGCTTTTCTGCTATCATTATATATTCTATTTCCACATGTTATAAGAACCCACAGGACATTATTATTATTACTGTTTTAAGCAAATATTCTTAAAATTTACATAATTACCATTGCCTGTGTTCTTTTTCTCCTCCAAAGGATTTACAACCATTTTCCTTAAGGAGGACTGCTGCCAATTAATTATCTCTCAGCTTTTGTTTGTCAAAAAACGTCTTTATTTTGCCTTAATTCTTGAAAGCTTTTTCCCTGGATACAGAACCTGAGGTTAGCAGTCTTTTTCTTTAGTAAGATGTCATTTTATGGTCTATGGATTTCCTAGTTCCGTTGAAGAGTCAGCATTCAGACTTATTGTTGCTTTTTAAAGTTTACAGTGTCTTTTACCTTTGGTTCCTAAGATTTTCTCTGTCTTTAGTTTTCAAATTATTTAGTATGCCGTGCTCCACATGATCTCTTCTACTAGAGAGAAGAATCAACTCTTACAATAGGTAGAATGATAAAGGGTTGATTATCTAAATCCAGTGAGGGATTGAGCTGTGTGTATACAGACTGAGTATAAAGTTTCAGTAAAACCCGTCATGCGGGGTGTCATGCGGGGTCTCCGGTCCCGCTCCCCACATAAGAATGCAGGACATGGTGAGGCCAAAAGGGAACACCCACGGAGCCATAGATAGGGGAGTCATACTACTATATTCTCGCTGGTTGCTGGGTTGGAGACACAGGAAGCAGGAGCCACACTGCTGGCAACCCTCACTGCACGCTTGCAGGCTCAGCCACCATCTTCTTGCTAGCCCCCATTTTCTGCTAGCGTAGCCACGGCAGTTATATTAGTGGCCAATGGTTCAATGGTTACAGCTGATGGCCAACTAGCCACAGCTGACGGCCATCTACCACCCGAGCCAGCACCCCTCTATATGAGGCTGAGAGCCTGGAAACTGCTCTCTGGGGCTCTGTCCCCACAACCCAATTCACCTCTGGCTCACTCCTCTTCCTCAGACATTGTCACATAAGCTTTTGATTGAGGTCTTGGCGGTCTCTGTCTCCTTAGCCTTGAAAGACTATGAAAGATTCATTTCTGCTCTTTAGGGGTTTTGAGCTTGTCTGTCCACATTCCTCCCTACACAGCTTCAAAATATGGCAGATGCTTTCAGGAAGAGACCCTTTCCCTCCAGCCAGACTTCTGTCCAAAAAGGACCATGAAACTCTATAGATTTCACTGTCTTTTAGAAGCTTCTGGCACAACTCTCTAGCTTACCATACTACTTGATAATTTAGCCCATCTGTGTTGAATATAGATCATTACATATAGTTAGGGTTCCCTAGTTTCCAACTGATTGTGTTAACACCACACAACTGCCCCAAATTTGCTAGATTTTCATTCCCTTAGTAAAAGTCCTTACACCTGGGCCAAATCAGATTGATTCTCAGTTCCACTCCTAAAAATCTATAAATTATGCCCCCAAATCATCAGCACACCCAGGAAGAACTCTTCCCTGTCTGGAATTTTAGTTTGAGCTATTTTCTGATTGCTTCAGCAGATCTCCAATATATTTAAAAACATGATTTTAGCAATTTGTCCTTTTTTCCCCTAATTGTAGCAGTGGAGTTTTTTTTAGGAAGTAGATAACTTTTTGGTGGATATTTAGTTCATACTGATTCACAAAAAGAGTTAACAGGTGTTTTTTTTTTGAAGAAAAAGGTATCTTATTTTTCTTACAATTTTTCATTGAAAATGCTAGCAGAAGGATGAGAAGTTTTTGTTTTTTCTTGTATTTTCATTTCTTCAAAAACATATTGTTTAACTACATCACTAAATTAAATCTCTGGAATGACTGAGTAGTATATACAGTTAGGCCTCAGAACCAGTGATCTTCCCATGAGTGGGTGTGCCTGTTTGGTAATACTTCAATATGCTTATCCTTCCCCTCCCACTTCTTTTAAAATAACTTGAAAATATTAAACTCCAATATAAGATTTCATCTTTGAGAAACTAATATGTGTGTAGAGTAAATGGCTTTGGTTTTTACATAATGCAACTTGAGGGAATAATTATTTTATGTGCAACGAATCTTATGTAAAGCAACTTGTGTAACTTAGGCTAACTGTATGAATAATAATTATTGAAAACTTATTATTTACTGCTCTGTGTGTGGAGGTTTACAAAAAATGTATGATATTCTCTTTCCCTCAGGATTTTGCAGTCTGGTCTGATGATCAGATTATGTAAAGTCCAAATTCTTACGATAACTCACTGAATAAATTATAAGAGTTTCAATAGCTAGCACAACCCAGATCATTTCTACACAATAATGCCAGGATGACACTGCTATTGATAAATTCCAGTTTACCTACAGAACAGCTATTTATGATGATTGGATAGGGGACCAATTTTGAAAACAGCTTCAAACCTAACTCATAATTAGCTTACTGCTAAATATTTATGTTGTTACAATGTGTAAGATGCTGAACTCAGGCAAAGTTTGGCAAGTAAAATGGCATATTGGTATCATCTAGGGAACAAAAACCCTGGTAAGATCATTTTACTGGGGACTACAATGACTGAGCAATATTGTGTAATCTAAAGTTTGGTCTATATAGTTTATTGCGTTTGAGAAGTTATAAACTTTTGCTTCATTAAATACTCTTTTGAAGTAACTGAGCTCACAACTACTGTGTTTCCCCGAATATAAGACCTAGCCAGACAATCAGCTCTAATGCGTTTTTTGGAGCAAAAATTAATATAAAACCTGGTCTTATTTTACTATAATATAAGGCTGGGTCTTATATAATATGATATGATATATGATATAATATAATAATATAATATACCAAGTCTTATATTAATTTTTGCTCCAAAAGATGCATTAGAACTGATTGGCTAGGTCTTATTTTCGGGGAAACACAGTAACTGGTTATCATAACCAAAGAATTTCCTAGAACCCAAGTTATCTTTTTAAATTTTAACTATAATCTCTTGACCACCTAACAATTGCAATGGATAAAATATTTATTTCCCCACATTATGATCACATTTTCACAGAATTATAGAATCATACAACTTAAGAGCTGAATGGTATCTTAGAGATTATCCCCCAAATGTCATTTTCCAGTTTGTCAATCAAAAGCCTAGAAATATTAAGTATGTTGTTCAAAATCACAAGCCCTTGCTGGATTTTACTTTATACTTTTTTTAAAATGAAAAATATAAACTTTCCTTTTTATCATCTTTTAGAAAGATGCATCATTCTAATAAAAATAAAATTTTGAAAATTATTTTTAGAATATATGAAATTGATGTGTTTCTGAAAAGAGATGGCTTTAAAGTTGAGTTTTAGAAATACAATCTTATTTTCCCATTTAGAACCATTACAAGATTAGAAACACAATGAAAAACACCTTTATAGGACATTTCAGTTTTCCAATAGTCATAATAGTATGCCAAGTAATTCAAAATAGTGAACTAGGTCTTTTGTGTATTTAATCCATCTTTTCAGAACTACATTTGAGACTACATTTCTTTGTGTGTGCTATCAGATTCTGTATATAGTTTTTACAAAAAAAAGAAAAAGAAAATGGGGGGGAGGGGTGATTGTTCTGTAACCAACAACTGTCAATTGCTCACTTAAACCTTACTTCTTGTATCACTTCACTGTGCATCTCAATGTCACTTCTAGGTCAGGAAGTACATACAGCATGAGAAGGATGTCTTGGCATCAATGGTAAAAGTAAATTAATAAAATATGGAAATGTTTTCCTGTTCTCTACTGTGATGGAGTAAAAAATGTAAATTGGTATTGGCAGAGTTGGCTCCTTCTGCAGGCTGTAAGGGAAGGATTTATTCCAGGCCTTTCTCTTTATCTTGCAGATGACCACCTTCTCCATGTGTCCTCATATTATCTACCTCCATGCCTGTCTCTGTGTCCAAATTTTCCCTTTTTACAAGGACACCAGTCACATTGGATTAGGGTCTCACACAGCTCTTGAATGAACTTATTTTAACTATTAATAATTTCATCTGCAAAGACCCTATTCTCAAATAAGGTTAATTATAACTGTGCTATCAAATCCAAATTGACAAAATAAATCATACCACATTATTCAAATAGCAATGAATAGATCACTAATGCACACCTTTCAAATTAATTTTTAAATTCAGTGGCATTACTTAATGCATAGCATTGTGCAACTAATATCCATTTCCAAAGAAAATACATTTTAATAACCTAGTTTTTATTTAAAAACCTAGACAAATAGCTGCTGGTTTTGAGATTCTATGATTATTGTATACAAACCAAACAGTACAGTCTAACAAATGCTAGTGAACTTACTGAGAAAACAAGACAGACTATTTAAAATCTGTTGAAATCATCTCGCAATGCAACATATGGGCCAATAGGAAAAAACAGCCTTCAAAACCAAATACAACACAGAAACAGCATACTGTCAGTGAAAGTCCTCCTATCCTTGGAAAAGCAGCTTGTGACGCTTTTAAGAAGTTAAGGTAGTTTTGGTGCGCTCTCACTAGATACTAAACCGGAGTTAACTTGGCTTGGAGAAGTCTGTAAAATACCGTAGTATGCTGTTTGGTGAATATATGCAATTGAGGGTAGGGAGCATCCACATTGCTTTTATGAGTATCAAATGGTTCTTCGATATTGAAAACTTTAAAAAGACTATTATATTAGAAGGACAAAACGGAACAAGGTGACAGCTAGGCCAGCCAAAGGTGGGGAGGTCGCCAGGGCTTCGACCTCTCAGCGCATAGCTTGGGTGGAGGGGAGACCAGCCAAGTGGTAGGAGCCAGGAATCCCCACAGGGATGGAGGGGGAGTGGCCATGAAAGAGGCCGCTCACCTCCGCCCATTCTGGACGCCGAAGGCGCCCTTGTTTATTTCTCTGCTTTCGATACCCGAGACAAAGGGGGCAGGGAGGGAGGGACCTCTTAAAGTAAACTCCACCGGCCGAAAGCGCCTTACTTTAAGGTCTGTTTGTAATGCCCCTCCAGACGCGGGAACAGCTGCCCTCCGGCGATCCCCGCGCCCTTTCCCAGGTTCCCCGCCACCTCGTGTCTTCCTCGGGTTCCACCCCAACCTCTGTAGCAACGGGAGGAGCTAGACAATCGGTGCTCAGGACAAGCTCCCCAGTTTCTCCCCATTTATTATTCTTTGGACGGGGCAAAGAAGAAACAAGACCTGGACAGTGGTCGGAGCAGGGGCAGGGCAGGCTGCTTATGTTACCTCAGCGCCAGCAAACCAAGTCGTCTCCGCCAATCCCTTGGAACGACCCCCCAGTCTCGTTACTTGGTAGTTTTAAATCTGGCGGGGCTTTCCCTTTGGGGCCAACCACTCCCCCCGTTTAGTGGCCTAGCCAGTCAGCGTTAGGCCCGCCATTTTTCAAACCCTTTTCCTGCCGCCAATCAGGATCGAGCAGTACATTCCTCTCTTGACCGGTTCTAACGGGTCTGGGAGTTAACGACCTGGGCGACCCACCGAACCTGCTAGGTTGGGGGTGGAGGGACGGGCCAGGCGAGACACAGACCAATCGGAAGCCTCCATGGAGAGGGGGCGGGACCTATCCGAGTTTGAATAATCACCAGAACCAATCAGAGAGAGGGGTGTGGCCTGTGGGTCGGCTCGTCAAGTTGCCGTGGCGCGGAGAACTCTGCAAAACAAGAGGCTGAGGATTGCGTTAGTGATAAACCAGTTCACACCGGAGCCCGGCGAAGGCAGCGCCTGTGGAGTGCT
Organism: Rhinolophus sinicus; assembly: GCF_057876585.1. NCBI lineage: Eukaryota > Metazoa > Chordata > Mammalia > Chiroptera > Rhinolophidae > Rhinolophus > Rhinolophus sinicus. The sequence goes on along the minus strand of NC_142515.1, from coordinate 101,283,661 downwards.
GCCGTTCTGCGGAACACAGAGGAAAACCACCAGGCAAGAATCCCCTTCGCCCCCCTCGTGTTCGTGGGCCTGCTGTTCCCCCTTCCTTCATTAGCCTTCTAGCTTAAGTGGGCGCTGTGGTTCTCGGGGTACTCCACGGCAAGCGGAATCTGGGGTGCGGGCCGGTGAGAGAGGCAGGGGCTGGGGAGCGCGGGAAGCTCGCCCGGGCCCGGTTCCGGTAATTTTTTGAATGTGGTCACGAGGCGACAACTGAGTGGGGCTGGCCGCTTGGAAGCCAGGGGAGGTTTCTGTCAGGAGAGGGGTTTCGAGGGCGCCGGCGGCGTTCCCTTCCACCACCCGGAGTTGGGGGGCAGGCGGCGGCGGCGGCGTCTCTTGACCTCCGGGAGGGACGTGGTGATCGCGCGTAAGGGGACTCCGCTGGGACTGCTCGACTTGGACCCCGGAGCAGTTTGTGCGCGGAGGCTGCGTCGCCGGGGCCCATGGGCGGGCGGGCCGGCAGCGGAGCCGGGCTCTAGCAGCCGCCCTCGCGAAGGGGGGCGCACGAGCGGGAGCGGATTTGGGCGGGAAGCCGAGCCCCGCCGGCGCCCACCCACCGGCTTTCGCCCCGCCAGGTAGACGCCGTCTGTCACCATGGGTAAAGGAGACCCCAACAAGCCGAGAGGCAAGATGTCCTCGTATGCCTTCTTCGTGCAGACTTGCCGGGAAGAGCACAAGAAGAAACACCCAGATTCTTCCGTCAATTTTGCCGAATTCTCCAAGAAATGTTCGGAGAGATGGAAGGTGAGAAGAATGAAGACTGAGCGAAGGGTTTTCAGGTTGTGTTTTGGGGCCTAGGCCTGAAGCAGGCAGGTGACTTGTAACTTTCAACTCGCGTACTCTGATGACTCGCCCAAATATTTAATGTTAGTCAGACTATTTCAGGTTTCTGTTTTAAGACTACTAAAGCAAAATGCTGTTAACTAAGGAAAATGTGGCTCTTAAAGATGATCTAGGTCTTTTTTTGGATATATATACGTAGTTTACAGTTTTGCTGTGTTTTTACTGGTCCTTTAATGCCCACAGACCATGTCTGCAAAGGAAAAGTCAAAGTTCGAAGATATGGCAAAAAGTGACAAAGCTCGCTATGACAGGGAGATGAAAAATTATGTTCCTCCCAAGGGTGATAAGAAAGGAAAGAAAAAAGATCCCAATGCTCCTAAAAGGCCTCCGTAAGTCTTTTTTTAAATCACTCAAGTTGCCCCTTGATTTTTTTTTTTTCATTGAGTTTATTAACTCTGTTGTTTCCTTTCAGATCTGCCTTCTTCCTGTTTTGCTCTGAACATCGCCCAAAGATCAAAAGTGAACACCCTGGCTTATCCATTGGGGATACTGCAAAAAAATTGGGTGAAATGTGGTCTGAACAGTCAGCCAAAGATAAGCAACCATATGAACAGAAAGCAGCTAAGCTAAAGGAGAAATATGAAAAGGTATACTGTTTTTATCTTTTTAAAGTCAGGGTTGAAATTAGGTAGATATTTTTAAAATAAGTATGTTAGATGTAGATATAAACTGTGGGAAGTTGGGAAGTATGGATAATCTTGTATTGATGGTTGTCAGCTATATTTTGAAAAGGCCTAATGAAAATTGTATATTTAAGCAACATGCTAATTGAGGCCTCCTTTTGACTGAAACCAGTGTTTGTAACACTGGTAGGTTCCTGCATATTGACTCTTATTTGTGGTTATATAGGTCTCTAAGTTTGAAAAACATGGAGGGCCAAATGTATTGTTTTATGTGGGTATATCTAAAATGTGACGTTAGAGGAGGAACTATGTGAAGTAAATGAATGTTGGTAGTGAAAGTACTGACATTGATCTAATATACCAGTGCATCATTTTACATCATTAGCTTTCTAAAGCCTAAAGGGAACAAAGGCTCTCAAAACTAAGTTAGACTCTGAATAACTTTAGACAGTCACCAGGGTTATTGGTCAATAATCTTAGATTGTTTACAACTTAGTGGTTTTCACAGTTGAGAAATGACACCGGATGCTGATTTTATTTTCTTGACAATATTTCAGGATATTGCTGCATACCGCGCCAAGGGCAAAAGTGAAGTGGGAAAGAAGGGCCCTGGCAGGCCAACAGGCTCAAAGAAGAAGAATGAACCAGATGAGGAGGAGGAAGAGGACGAAGATGATGATGATGAGGAAGAGGAGGAAGATGAAGAATAAATGGCTGTCCTGTAATGATGTGTGGAGTGTGTGTGTGTGCGCTCAGGCAATTGTTTTGCTAAGAATGTGAATTCAAGTGCAGCTCAATATTAGCTTCAGTATAAAAACTGTACAGATTTTTGTATAGCTAAGATTCTTTGTAGAGAAAATACTTTTTTAAAAATGCAGGTTGTAGCTTTTTGAGGGGCTACTACATACAGTTAGATTTTAAGGCTTCTGATGTTAAATGTTTCTAAATATTTAATGGTTTCTTAATTGTGTATGGTAGCACAGCAAACATAGAAATTAGTATCAATAGTAAATTTTGGGTTTTTTAGAATGTTGCATTTTGTTTTTTAAAAAGATTTTGTAATAAAATTATGTATATTATTTCTATTGTCTTTGTCTTAATATGCTAAGTTAATTTTGACTTTACAAAACACTTCAGGTCTGGGACCAGGTCAATTTTTTTGTATTTCTGCCAAATTGTTCAAAGTATTATTTAAAAATCAGATTTGGAATTTACTGAATTTCAAAAATTTATGAAGTTTTACAAAAGTTTTATTGGCATTTCTGTTCATGTATTAGCTAACTTGGCCCTCAGGTTTTTTGTTTTTTAAACTGACACTGCTTTAATGGAAACTTTCTCTTTGAGGCAGAGGAACTAGTAGAATGAAGCCATTATCTAAAAACACAAACTTTTAAAAACATTGTTAGTAACAAGGTTTAAATTTTCTGTTGATAATGGACTAGTTCAATGTAGACTACCACAGTAGATTTTGAGTTAAATCTTAACCTTTAGAATTCTGGGTAACCTAAGAAAGGATTTATTGGTTCACAGTAGTTATTGTGATCTATGACAGGCTAAATTTCACTAGGATTTATATTCATACATGGGAAAGCAGTTAACTTGAGAAATGATCATTTGAAGAAGCAGTTGCTTATATTTGAATTTGGTAACTTGAAGTTATCAGAGGCTATTAGAAAGTTTACCATCTGTTGGCTAAATTACAGAAGAAACCTATTGATAGTTTTATAGTTAACCCTGACAACGTTGGTTACCTATTAAGTTTTAAAATGGAAGCCAAAAGTTACCCAACCGTCGGAGCCTTGCTTGCCTACCTTATGTGGTATTTAGAATAAATAATGATAATTTCACTTAAACAGGAAATACCGAAGTTTTTAATTGAAAGTGAGGTATTAGCAATAATTACCAGAGCAAATGGATTTAACCACCCCAGTGGTTACAGATTTAAATGTGGGGTTTTTGCTGGTCATAAGATGAAAACTTATATTAAAAAATTTTTTGTTTGGTGTTAGGTGATTTAACTAAAAAGTTAGGGGTAATTTTTTAGGTCTGGATCCCAGTTCCCCATCTACCAAATACCTAGCTGCGTGAACTTTACCTCTGAGCTTATTTCTCCCCATTTGTAATACAGGGTTAATACCTACTTGATAGTGGTTTAATGATTGAATGAGACATAAAGTAGTTAAAACAACATCTAGTGTGGAGAACAGAAGTTATACGGTTTTTAAACTTGAAATAGAGTAAAAGTCTTTGAGGATTTCTAAATCTATAGACTAATGAGGCAGACCTATCAGGTTCCTTGTCACTTTTTGGGAGTTTTTGTGACTTCAAGAGTGGTTATGTTGGAGAGCACTGAAATAGGGGTAAGAATTAGGTTCTATCCCAGACCAACCAGTGCTTGATATGTTTATGATATGTTTCTTTTAAAAAGGTCATAAAGGTACAAAATGTAAAAAGGCTATGTAGTAGACAGTTGACGTCCTTGTTTTCCAGCTACCTGGTTCTCCTAGGAGGCAACCCCAATAATGCAGTAATTTATCCTTCAAGAGAAACAAGCATAATTACACATGTATGTGTATATATTAATACAAATGGAAGCTTACTATACATACTGCTCCTTATTGTCATCATTTTAGTGATTGTTTTTAGTGCATCAGAGCTGCCACATTCAAATAGTATCTGCATATATCGAACATAATTGAACCAATTCTCTAAAGATAGGTTATATTTTTTTTACTTTAAGAACAATGTTGCTGTGAATATCCTTGGATGTGACTTCAAAAAATCCTACAAAAAGCATTTAAAAGTTTGTACATTTTAAAATTTGCTAATTATAATACCTAAAACCTGGACTTGGTATATGCTAGAAACTGCTCTTGTGCTTTAACTTAGTGAAGCCAGCCAAAATTTCTCTTGAGTAGAAATTGTACTAATAGATACTCCACAACAATGAATGTTTCAGAGTGCCTATTTCATCATCTCAGCAACATAAGAGTTCTCAAACTTTTTAATCTTTGCTATTCTGATAACAAAAATGATTCCTCCTCTTACGAATTTGTTTTACCAGCCATTTGTGTTTCCCAGGGTCTTCTGTCTCATTGACCTTTTTATTAGTAATTTGTGGAAATTAAGGAAAATAACTCTTTGTGACAAGCATTGTAAATATTTTTGTCCTTGTGTTTTGAATGTAATGGTTTTGTAATGCAAAAGTTTATGTAGGCAAATTTATTTTTTAGTGGCTTTGAGAGGCTTTTTCCACTCAAAAATTATTTTAAAAAGTGCTTTCTTTTAAAAAGTATTATTCAATTAAATATTTGACATTTCTGGAATTAATTTTGGTGTAAGGACTGAGGTAGGGCCTCAAGTTTATTTCTACATAGTAGCCAGTACTTTTGGTCTTTTTAATCTATAAAAGCAGGGTGCTAGATTAGGAGATCCTAAGGGCTCTTACATATCAAAGCAGTCACTTGCAAACTTGCTCAATAGATGAAAGTATGCCTTTTAAGAATTTCAGTTGTAACAGCACTATTTACTGTAAGCCGTAAATCATAATCTTGTCTTAGAATAGTACAGATATAGCATTATCTTAAATGTGACTTTCTGTAACTACATATGCCACTGAAAATGTTTCACAAAGCAGTCATGATTTCATTTCTTGGGAAACAGTGAGAAAGCTAAAGGAGCTGTTTTGACACCGCATAAGATTTAGTCCTTTCAAAATAAAACGCATCTCTAGAAATAAGCCAGTTTTTGACTAGATCTCATGACATTCCTATTGGAGACTGACATTTTTAGAGACAGGAAATTTTTGAATTTTTAGGAAATTCAAAGAGCTTTAGCGGTCAGACAGGGAAAAGGGCTGGATGTGATGAAGTGGAGCATACAAGAATGTAAGCTTTAGGAGGGCAGTTAATTTTTTATTTCTGTATTCTGTATTCCCTCCTTATCTGTGGTTTCACTTTCCAAAATTTCAGTTACCAGTGGTCAAAAATATTAAACAGAAAATTCCAGAAATAAACAATCAAGTTTCAAATTGTATGCCATTCTAAGTAACAATGAAATCTGTACTTCCTGCCCAATCTCACCTGGACATGAATTATCCCTTTGTCCAGGATATCCTCTCTGTATATGCTGCCTGTCACTTAGTAAAGAGATCTTGGTTATCAAATAGAGACCACATTCACAGAACTTTTATTACAGTATATTGTTACCTTGTTTCCCCTAAAATAAGGCCTAGCCAGACAGTCAGCTTTATTAATGCATCTTTTGGAGCAAAAATTAATATAAGACCCGGTCTTACTTTACTATAAGATGGGGTCTTATATAAGACCCAGTCTTATTTTGCTCCAAAAGATGCATTAGAATTGATTGTCCAGCCAGGTCTTATTTTCAGGGAAACATGGTATAATAAAATCTTTTATTATTGTTAATCTCTTGCTGTGCTTCATATATAAATTAAACTCCATCGTAGGTTAAGTAAATATAGGAAAAAACTATATACCGTGTATATGGTTCTGTACTATCTGCAGTTTAAGACATTCACTGGGGTGTCTTGGAATACAAGGTGGGACAATTAAGTTTGCAAACTAATCCTAGAAAAAGTGCTACATACCTCATTGCTGAATATCACTATGGTCACCTTCGAAGGACTCTCCTTGGGAAGCTATGCACTGATGCCAGTGCCTAGTCCACCCTTCAAAACAATTTTGGAACTCTTTTTCTAGAATGGCCATCAGAGCTGTTGTCGTTATTACTCTTGATGTCCTGAATGTCATCAAAATGTCTTCAATATTTCCTTTATCTTCAGGTAAAGAAAGAAGTCATTGGGGGTCAGATCAGGTGAGTAGGGAGGGTGTCCCAATACAGTTGTTTACTGGATAAAAACTCACAGACAGTGCCGTGTAAGCTGTGGGTGCATTGTCGTGATGTAAGAGGCATGAATTGGCGAAAAGTTCAGGTTGTCTAACTTTTTCATGCAGCCTTTTCAGCACTTCCAAATAGTAAACTTGGTGAACTGTTTGTCCAGTTGGTACAAATTCACAATGAATAATCCCTCTGACATCAAAAAAGATTAGCAACAGCGTTGCCACAAATTCGCAAACTTAATTGTTTGAACTGTATAAGGGGGAACTACTGCATTATGCTATACCTAGTACCAGAAACAGTAGGTGTTCTAAAAATATTTGTAAACATAAATGCCCAGGATAAAGGGGACAGCCACAATTTAGCTCAGTCATGTTAGTTTTGATGGAAACACGGGTCTAGGATTCCTAAATCTCCCAAATTTTCAAGTGGAACTAGAAATCTAGATTTTAACAATAATATGAAATGTGAATGGTCAATATTGGCAATGAATTCAAATGTCCAGTCAGAAAATTTGTCTAGAGGTAATATTCTCCCCAAGGGTCACCAATTTGCCACTTCTATAAATTAAGTAGTATAGATGAATATAACAATAAAGTTTACTTGAGATAGGGCTTTTAAGAAAAGTTTATATATACCTTTCAGCTAAGCAGTTTTTATAGTTTGTCTAAGAAATCCCTCTTGTCCTGATTGGAAACTCATCTACCTTCTTATCCTGTAGTAAATGTAAATGTGGATATTGTTTCTGAGATTGTAATAGAATTTCATTGTGTTATTGGGCCTTTGTTCTTCAAGGCTTACAGTGCAGATTTCTCTCTTGGTGAGCCTCAGCTTAGAAGTTACAGCTATAGAACTGGTTCAGGAGCACAATTAGAATGTCATGTTAAAAGGAAAGAATAACTTTTAAGCAACATGTAGCATCAGATTTCAGAACTGGAAATGAGCTTTATATTCATTGGACCAGTCTCCTTTCTTCGGGAAAACCTGGTGGTCAACTAGGACAGTGTCCTAGCGCAGCGATAAGAGATAGTAAAATATTAACTCATACACATTCACATTTATGTGTTATTCTTTGATTCTCCACATTTTTCCTACTAAAGATGAGGTGGCTTATACAAAGAACAAATTAAAATACAAACATACAAAAGGAAAAACATGGTTACGAAAGAAATTAAGAGTGAGATGATGAACAGCTTATACCTGGGAATCATCAGAGTTGGGCTGTTTCTTACTGGTTTAGTAACATCAGACAAGTCATGTCTTCTTTCAGTTTCCTTATCTGTAAAATTAGAATTTTTTTTTATTAAATAAGGCAATGCATTTAAGACACTTATCCTGGTGGCCAGAAATAGTAAATACCCAATAAGTATGTTAAAAGTATACATATTAATGTATGGGTTAATATAGTTTCTATGATAAGAGTATCAGATTTAGTTCTGAGATTCTTGAGAGTCAGGTGTAGAGGAAAACTACAGTTGTATATGGAAAACACGAGTAGAAATTCCTCCCCCACGGTTCTGAGATACTGAATACTAGAGCTGTTTATGACCTTAATTTCCAGTACTAAATCTGTGAACTTGGATGTTATTTAACTTCTCTATTACATATAAGTGTGTTTGACTTACTGCATGTTTCATTTTAGTTGCTTTTGATTTTACAGAAAGTATTTGTTGAATGAAGTCTTTCGGGAATGGCCTTTGTCCTTCAACAGTATCCTACTGACTTGTTTACAACTAGTTCATTTGTGTTCATTGCTGTGTAACATTCCATCATTCTGCTGTTGATCAGTATTTAGGTTGTCCCTGGGTTTTTCACTATTGGAAACAGCAGTGCTATAAATATTCCTGTATAGGTACCTGGTATTCAAGTGCAGTCCCCTCCAGAAAACTGCCCTGTAAATTCCAGCTGTCTCAGCAGCCCCGAAGTTCCCACTCTGCCTTCTCAGCGGTATCACCAGTTTGGTATCCACTTTCCTGTACCACAACTGGGAAAATACTCCCAGGCAGACAAACATGGTGAACCTGGAGTTCACCTTATGTGTTTCCCTTCTCTTAAGTTATGTGTTTCCCTTCTCTTAAGTATCAGTCTGCTTTGCCTGTTATACAACTCCTGAAAACAGCTGCCCCAGAGATTTTGTCCAGTTTCATAGTTGTTTAGGACAGCAAGGTAAGTCCAATACTAATTACTATGTCAAGGTCAGATGTGGAAGTCTATTCATCTCTATTTTCTACTGAAAGTTTTAGTTTTGTTTTGGGCATTTAATCATTAAAACAGCTCGAGTTCGCTCATATCAAAAGCCCAAGAGAAATTTCATTTAAAGATAATTTGAAGAATACACTATCTTAGACATTCAAGCTGTACTTAGTTTTATGCAAGGGTTAAATTGCACTACTGAAAACTACATTCTATACATGCTTTATGAATGGGGTGAGGTAGATAACAATTTATTTCATTATGGGGGAATTTCACCCTCAGTTTAAGAGGCTTACCTTCTGAACTTCATTTCTTCACTTGTAAAGTGGTGGTAATGATATCATATATGAAACACAGGTACATACACATACATAGCTTTTAGAGAAGGTCTGCATGTAGCTGTCTCAACGGACTTTAAGACTGAAACCAAGTAATAGCTAACATTTATATTACCCTGACTACATATAACAACTACTCTAAGCACTTTATGTATGTTAACTCGTTCAACCCTAATAACAATCCTATGAAGTAGGCACTATTATTTTCTCCCTTTTACAAAAGGGAAAACTGAGGCACGGAGGTTCAATAACTTATCCAACGTCTCACAAATAATTTATAGTGTAACAGGGATTCCAATAAATGACAACTCCACCATACTTACCCTACTATTCAGATGAGCAGACTGTAACATCATTCTATTATGAAAATTAGACCCCTCCATCCTACCTCTGCTCAGATGAGGACCGCAGGCCTGATTCACTTAGAAAATCCACTGATATCCACCAACCTCAATTATGGGCATTTCATAATTTAAAAAATGAGAATTGTAAAGCAGTTATTGAATTTAGACAGTTCTCCCTTTAATCTCTAATTCCAGGGATAGTGGTCCCCCAAAATCATTCTGACTTTTGTCCAGGATAATATGCATTTTCATAGTGCTCAATACTTTTTAAAAGTGCTTTCACATGGATTAATTTTTACATACCCAAACTACTGGCCTACTAGGTATCTGGCTTAGGTTCAGGTATTTGTCATGTTTTTCACTGCATTACAAGTGGATTTTTTTTCAATTACATTCTGTCCAGAAATGAAATTTATTCCAGGATCCTCATGAGAGACTATATCTGTAAGTGAGCCCCTGTTTACTCCAGTCTGGAGCTATATCACTTTTTTATACTTCTGAGACACGACACAGCAGCTAAGAATTGGAAGACATGACAATAGCCAAGTCAGATGAGAGTAAGTTTCCCAAATCAACACAGCCACTTACTGGAATGTTAGTAGCCATATCTTCTCGTGAGATGCCACGTGTTGGGCCACAAGGTCCTATGGTCCATTTCTAACTTCATTTTGGTAGGCTTTCCTTCTTTCTACTCGTCAGGTTGTAAAGAATTTTGACTTAAAGAAATTTTTGCTTTCAATAGGCAATTAAATTGTAGAATACACTGTAAAGAAAGCTGTATGTTGCTGGGCATTTTTTTATAATTGGATAAGTGCCTTAAAAATTGCTATACATACCATGTTTCCACGAAAATCAGACCTAGCCGGACCAACAGCTCTAATGCATCTTTTGGAGCAAAAATTAATATAAGACCCAGTCTATTATATTATATATTATATTATATTATACTATACTATATTATATTAAACACCCAGTCTTATATTATATTAAAATAAGACCAGGTCTTATATTAATTTTTGCTTCAAAAGATGCATTAGAGCTGATGGTCCGGCTAGGTTTTATTTTCAAGGAAACATTGTAGGAAACGAGGTAAAAATAAACCTTTATGTTTCTCCTTCCTACAGATAGGTAAGCTTTGAGTATTCTAAGCACATTCTAAGTAGAATTCTAACCAACACTTAAGCACATACTCAACATATAACTATGGTTTATGACATTTTACCTATTATGCTAGTGTATCTTATAAACAATACAATCAAGTAATTATTTTAAATGTGCAGTGTTTAGATTTAGAAATGATTACAAGTACTGAAAAAACCCATGATTAAAATACAGTATTTTATTTTTTCCTCACCTAAAAAACAAGCAACCCAGCATTAAGATATACATAAACTTCTCAAATTTATCCCTAATAAAATTTTGTATTTATACAATTTCTACAGAAACATACAGTGTATCAAAATCTGCACAAATCAAATTTATAAAATGTGTAGAAATGCATAGTGATATTATCAACTTACAAAGCAAGTATATGGGAATTATTTCCAAAGCAGCCTACAGTAGAAAATAGTCATTATGGCAGCAGCTTCTGATGTTTTTCGTTTGGTAAGATTTCTGATTTCAATACAGAGAATCATTTCAGAGTATCTTAACGAATTGCACAAAATACCCATTTAAAATTTACACGCACAATATTATATGTGCCACCTTTCTCAGGCCTGTGCATAGTTAAGAAGGTTAAAATCTATTCAACAAGGAAAATGGAGCCTATTTGCAAACACACATGTAATTAAAGTACCAATTTTCTTAGTTTCTTTTTTACAGTTGATTTATTTTGCAATTATATAAGCATATAAATGTATGCCTTTTTAAACATCCTTAGAGATGAATGAAAGTTATGGTTGATCCTAGATCAGTAGCAAAATACAAATTGAAAATTCAAAATTACAAATAAAACTTTTTAGGATGGTTAACCAACTCTCCAAATTTAAGAACTAAGCTTGGAAGAAACAAGTTTTGTAGGCTTTCCTTTTAAACAAATGTAGGGATTTTTTTGTTTGTTTGTTTTTAAGCTTTAATTAAAAATATTTCCCTCTTGCGGTATTTTGTGAAATCCTTTATTGTAATGACATCATGACTACAGGATCAAAAATGCTTACTTTACTTGCCATTTTCTACCTTACCTTGGTTTTCTTCTCCCCACTCAACATAGTATTTTAATCTTTTGGGTAATAAAAGACTATTTATTTATAAATTAAAATCTAATTGACCATTTGCAGTATTTGGTTTTCCTATACCATCTTAATAAATGTTTAAATCCAAACAAGTCTTCTTTTCACTGGAAAAATACTAATAGAAATATGCTTCCTAAAAAATTAAGAAATACGAGGGAACTAATTAATACCTAATCTAACAGAAAGGAGTTCATATTTGTTAATGAACTGTATTTTTAAATAGCCTTTTTTATTTAAAAAATGTGCAAGGAATGACATTTGGATGAAGATATAAATGAAACATCCATTTACTTGTGGCTTGAATGGTTGCACAGCTTAGGTTATAATGCACAGGAGTTTTGTAAGGCTTAATCTAACAAGGGCTTGGAAATTCTTACCTTAGAATGAACCTTTGATGTGTTTACAGTGGTGTTTTGTTGTTTTTGTTACGCCCATTTCAAGATTTCAAACTGAGAACTATTTACAGTTTTCTATAGTGACAGGTATTGGGGAAAAGTAAATTCCAAATGTCAGTGGATACTTTTTCTCTAGTTGGTAGACCCCTTTGCTCTCTAAGGAGTTGGTATCAACAGTGGGCACTGGGAATGCCAACAAGCATGGGAATTAATGACGTACAATCTTCAATCCATATGGAAGAGCCTCAGGATGTTTCATATTGTCATTTCTTTTTCAAGCCATACAACATTCAATTTCAGAGCAAATGGTACATAAGTTCATTTCTAAGTAGTAAAAGATTTCTCCTACAGGTGAGAATTCCATCATTATCATCCTATAAATTTCATCGAAAGCTCTTGAAATATATACTGAGAAATGAAAGAGGCACTAAATGTGTTGAAATTCACCTTTCAAAAAAGCAGCATGACTGTGAAGGAAGGCCACGTTGGCTAATAACCTGTGGCAGTGCTTCAAAAAGATGTAAAATTAAATAAAGACACAACAGGTTGATGATCACCAAGTTCTATATGAAAGTCTGGTTACTCCAACCTTTTTTCAAGTGTGTTAAAAAAAAAAAAAAATCAAACTGCCTTTCAGACCCCTGAGTGTAATCCCAAAGAAGACAACGATGCTTTTAACTCTGTTCTAAATAAAACAGAGTTAAGTGCACAAATTACCAACATCATCTTAAAACAAAACAAAAAAAGATGTAAACATCTACAAAGTTTAAGGTAAAAGCAGTTTTGTAAACAGTAACTGCAGATGATAATGTTATTGTAAAATCACAGTTTATCAATGTCCTTCAAACTGATCAGGAGTTTCTGGGTTTGGAGCTGTACAGAGTTAATAATAGTTGCAGCAGGTTTCAGGCGGTTTTCAGTCCTGTGAAAATTTATGTGTCAGTAGGTAGGTTATTGGTTTCTTTTCTTCTTTCTAAACACTATGGATGTTATTCATTTCCCACTTTTGAGTCATTTTACTGGAGTCACAATGGGAGAGGAACACTTGATGTAGGACTTCGGAGCGGTCTAAGCACTTTCCTGAAGGAATGTGAGTAAATCTATGCAGGCTCTGGAAAACACAGGAAAAAGAAGTTTTAAATTTGTACTTTTTTGATGTCACTGACATTTGAAGAAGTCGTTGCTTGGCTTTCATAAGATAATTAAAATCAGTAGGTTATCTTTTCATTTTGTTGATGGTTTCCTTTGCTGTGCAAAAACTTTTTTAGTTTGATGTAATCCCATTTGTTTATTTTTCCTTTTGTTTCCCTTGCCAGAGGAGGAGACATATCCAAAAATATCACTAAGAGCAATGACAGAGAGTTCACCACCTATGTTTTCTTCTTGGACTTTTACGGTTTGGGGTCTTACATTTAAGTGTTTAGTCCATCTAGATTTTATTCTTGTATATGGTGTAAGAAAATGGTTTAGTTTCATTTTTTTGCATGTATCTGTCCACTTTTCCCAACACAATTTATTGAAGAGACTGTCTTTACCCCATTGTCTATTCTTGCCTCCTTTGTCACAGATTAACTGACCACATAGGCATGGGTTTATTCCCAGGCTCTCTATTCTGTTCCATTACAAATTGCCAGTTACATAATAATAATAGTCACAGGGATGTAAAGTACAGCATAGGGAATATAGTCAATAATATTGTAATTACTATGTATGGTGACAGGTGGATACTAGACTTATTGGGAGGATCACTTCGTAAGTTATATAAATGTCTAACCACTATGCTGTATGCCTGAAATTAATATTGAATGCTAATTGTAATTGAAAAGTAAAGAAATAGAAATGAAAAAAAGATGATAATTCAAGCAAAGTGGACAGGCTTAAACCAACCATACCTCAGACTTCTGATTTCTCTTGACTGTCAGTCTTCTAAGTCCTCTTATTTCTTCTGTAAGTATATATGACTTACAAGTCATTACGTACTGCTGGTGCCTTAAATTCAATGTATACAAATCCAAACCTAAATTCATTATCTTCCCCTCCAAACCTATTTTTCTAGTTCCTATTCTGATTAATGACAATACCAGCTTTCCAGTCCTCAGGATAGAGGCTTTTCATGCTACTTCTTCCTTCCCTCCCTTCCTCCCTTCATGTTGTACCAGTCATTGAGGTGTGGTATTTCCAGCCTTACTGCACATGCCTTGGTTTAGCCCTCATCATCTGTTGTAGGTTTATAGCTCAGGTCTTCTCAGTGGGCAGTCCTCAGACTATCTAAGATTGTGTCTATAAGGTCAAAACCATTTTCATAATAATACAAAGATCCCATTTGCCTTTTTCATTGTATTGACATTTATACTGATGGTGCAAAAGCAATGGTGGGTAAAAGTACTGGCACCACAGCATAAATCAAGGGCTGGTAGTTGACATTCTTCACAGTCACATACAGTTAAAAAAGAAAATGTCAGTTTCACTTAAGAATGTCCTTGATGAAGCGGTAAAACTCTTTAGTTTTATTAAATCTTGACCCTGAATATATTTTTAAAAATATTCTGTAGGATGAAATGGAAAATATGCATAAAGTACCTCCACGACGAAAAGCATGCGTGCAATTGTTTGACTTGAGTTTGACTAGCTACATTTTTCATGGAATGTCATTTTGACTTGAAAAGTCAACCCATAGACAAACTATGATTACTCAAATTTGGGACTCTGTAGACATTTTCTTGTAAATGAAGTGAGCCTATTACTTCAAGAAAAAAGAAAAAAATCCACAAATCTGCCAGTATTTGTTGCTATAGATAAAATTTGAGTTTCCAAGCAAAAATTAAGAATTTTAGAAAACTTGTATACACCACCATGAACTTGACAGCTTCCTAAGTAAAGACTTTTCTGATGAAATCAGTGGTTATATTTTTTGACACTGTACAATGAAACGTGTCAACATTTAGAAGATCATCATAACTTAGTGAACTGATATCTTTCAAATGAGCAATGCATGATGTTACAAAAGCTGACATGGGTAAAAGATCCATTCCAAGGGTAAGACAGACCAACGGATCTTAATGTAACATAGGACAAAATGTTCACTTACATGGTTTCAGATTCTACGTTGCAAATAACTTTTAACAAATTACCACTTATCGAGTTGTGGTATAGCCTCAAAGAAGAATAGCCACAATGATCTGAAAAGGTTATTGAATTACCCTCTCTTTTCTAACTGCATGTTTATGTGAGGCTGGATTTTCCTCCATTTACTTCATCTAAAACAACATATCGAATACAGAAGCAGTATGGGAATCCAGCTGTCTTCTATTAAACCAAATATTAAAGGGATATGCAAAACTATAAAATAATGGCATTCTTCTCGTTTTTAAAAAATATTGGTACTTTGCATTAAATGTGTTATTTCTTCCATCCAAGTACTAACCAGGCCCAACCCTACTTAGCTTCCGAGATCAGATGAGATAGTGCACGTTTAGGGTGGTATGGCTGTAGACTAAAAGTGTTATTTCCATTAACATGTAATAGGGTTATTACTAATTTTACATAAATTAATACATAAATACTTGCAAAATTTCTCAGGTCTAATTTCTAATTTAGGATATATTTGTTAGCTATAACTTCCATAAACAAAATCTGTCTGAGGTTAGTCTCAGTAATTTTTAAGAGTGCAAAGGGAATCTAAAGACCAGAAAGTCTGAGAACTCCTGATGAGGCTGATCTTCTTGCTTATGAGTCCACACTTCACAGTGTTTCCAGAATTATTTTCCTAAAAGTATCCATTGCTTCCTATCACGGCATTCCTGAAATAATGTCAGCTGCTCTCCAAAACTTACAAAATGAAATTCACTGTTCTTTCATCTGGAGGACAACTTAGGGATACCAAACTAAACATAATTCCTAGAATTTTCTACACTTTTGTGCCAAGGTTTTGCTTACCCAGTTTTCTTATTTATCCTCCACGAAAAGCCTCAAGACCTGGTCTTATGATACTTCCTATATTAATCTCTCTTCTGCTGTTTTATGGCATTTTGCTTATTTTTATTTCTGTATTTCTTTCCTTCTCTGCTATTTTAGTATGATGTGCTTTAGCTAGTTTTTGAAGTCACCACATCACTGGGGTCCAGTAAATATTTAGTAATGTCTGATGCACAAATGTATATTCAGGGCTGTGCCCTTTAAAATATCTAAAATCTGTACATTCCATTTTTTAAAATTACCTTTTGATGTAATTTCTGGTCTGCAAGCCTTCTTTTACTGTTTTACTAACATTGTTCTCACTGACCCCTATCATTTATTGCTATTATTTGTTTCTTCATGGAAATAAATGCTCTGATCTTCAGGGCTTATGCTAATCTTCTCCTTCCTAACGTGTTATAAGAAAAAAAATCAGCAACTGACACTTACTCACTACTTCATAGTGATTATCTATGAATGAGGATAACTGAGAATATTAAGCTGGGACATAATAACATACCTACATAGCAAACGAATGCTTGCATGACAGACAGGGTATGATAACAAATATTAAATGAGTACATAAAATGAGGGTTGCCAGGTTCTTTCAGTTTGGGGCAGATTTCCCAACTTTATGTTTGATAATAAATTGATTTATTTTAGCCAAGTCTAGACATTGAAAATTATCCATCAATCCATTAATATGTTGGAATCCTCAAACTGGCACAGAACATTGATATTCACAGCTGAAGGGAAAAACTGTTCCCTCCCAGGGTGTCAACTGAATGACTAAATATGACTTTTAAAGCAAGAAACAGGCAACATTTATCCTGTTGTATTTAGCAAACCACAATAAGGAAGTTGTGAAGTCCTAGATTTCCAAGTGTTATTTGTCTGTCTCTATCTCCACCTGCTGGACAACATGAAATATAAACACAATATTTTTTGTGTCATATATATTTATCCACACAGAACACCGATTTTCCAGAGTTACTGAAATTAGTGGGTCTTCATGGACAGCTTGTGACCTTATACATGGCAATATTGCAGTAGAGAATAAAAGTGATGCTTCATTATAGAACAGTGAGTCACTCAGTGCTAAGGAAAATAAATGACTAAATGAGAGGGAAATGCAAGTCAATATGAATGCAGGTTTTAAGATTTATACATCTAAATTTCACATGGTAGGTGTTATCAAAATGAAATAGCATATAATGGTTATTTCAGAAGTTGAAATGCAGAATACCTTGAAGTACTGCCATTCCTTAAATTCATTTAGATTACAGTGTGTAATCATAATTTTTGCTCCATCAGGCCCCTTTGTCAAACACTGGTCATACTGCATGAGTTGATTAGCTTCATTGATTCGGAAAAGCTATTAAAAAAAAGAAAAAATAAGAAAAGCACCTTCTCTGCTGATGTATATTAAACAAACAATTCCTATAATTAAACTCAATGACTATCTTATTTTTCTATAATTTTTCTGTATGTTCAGAACTATAAGTCCAAAGACAGGAATTATATTCATTTTGATGTGAGTGAACACCCCAATTACCACTTAAAGGATTATGTTCTTTAGCCTCTTAGACAGAGTCATTAACACATATTTATCATGTACCAACAATATGAGAAAATGAAAAAAAGTGGAAATAGACCTGATAATGTTTTACAATCTAAAGTAGAGGCAAGAAAAATACTCACGTAAGTAAGAAAATATATTAGTGAAATATACATTATTGGCAGTAATATCCCAGCTTACTGGGGGAAACATGGAATACTGAATAATAATGTTTGCAAATAAAATAGGCTTACATTGTTACATATTCACACAAAAATATATTCTAATCTCATATTAGACATAAATTCTAGATTTTGATTGCTTATCTGAAAACCAATACTACAATTCCCCTCATTTAAGTAAAAGTTTTAGTATTGTCAGTTGTTTCACTTTACCCAAGAAACAAAATTACCAAATTAAAAACCAAAAGAAACCCTGTGATCAATAAGCCTGACAGCTTTCACTGAAGAATCAATTTAAATAAGAAAGGATGGTTATTTACCTGATTCCCTCCCATCCTGTGGCAGGGTCCTAATTCAACAAAACCTCCATTTGTTTTTCCCATGCTATCAATGCAGTAAACAGTTTCAAAGCCCCTGATCTAAAAAAACAAAACAAAGATCAAAAAGGCAGGCAACTGTTTAGTTTTGAATAAGCACTTGCATCAGAGTAAAAGAGTTTCATGTTAATTATGGCAGTTCGCAGTGGAAATCTGGGTATGTGTAATGCCAGGTTGTTACTGTGTTGTCATTGTCAGTCTTGAGGCGAGAGGACAGCAGTCATCTTTGAAATAACTTCTGATCTTGAAGTCAACATTGGAATGGGCTCATTCTAACAAAGGGCATTGGCCTATATATGTTGATAAAATACCACAGAAGAAAAAAAAAGGTACTACCAAGCACAATTTCAGATTTGTAATTTATGTGAATGAGAAGCAATTTGGGTAAAGTTACCTAACCACATGGTACAGTCATTGGCCTGAGGTGTGTATGCCAGAACTGAATCTGTAAAGTCACTCTCCCAAATGGCTATGTGTGGCACTTTTGGTAGCTTTCTCCAGGGACCTATGGGGCCAAGGTTACAGCAACTGTGCCAGGCAGTGAGACCTTTTCTGACTATGGACGATGTCAGTGAGACGCAAACACAGGCTTCCATCTTTGGAATGGACATTTTGTACAAAAACCAACCTTTTTCCTTTCTGGAAATATTACACACTTATATCCCAATTATAAATTACCATAGTACTTGGATATTTTGTTTATTCAGTCAGTCAGCAAATACTGACTGAGCACGTGTGCTAGTAAGCGCTTTAGAAGACACAGAGGAGCAATTCCTGGTCCTCAGAACCCTGCTATCTGTGAGCGGGTGGAGGAAGGAGCCGCTCAGGCTGTCTGGAGGAACTCTGAAGAAACTGGTGCTGGTTTATCCTGGAATCGGCAGGGAGTGCTGAGAAGTGAAGTGTAAGGTGGAGGGGCCCTAACAGAGACAGGTGAAACTGAGGATGTATTCAGGGTCGGATTGTAAAAGGAGGACGAGAAATTCCACCCATTCATTCACTCATGCATTTACTTATTCATCAAATACTAAGTTAGGGCTGTGTCAGGCATGTTGTAGGCTCTGATACACCAGTGAACAAAACAGATAAAGATTTTTGCCCCAGTGAGCTTACATTCTAGGGAGGGAAAGACAGAATATAAGCCCAAACCATAACAGACAAGTTAGAAAGTGATAGGTTCCATGAAAAAGGAAGGAAGGGAGGGAGGGAGGGAGGGAGGGATGGAGGGAGGGAAACAGAGAGGGAAGGAAAGAGGAAAGAAGTTAAGGGGGTGGGGGTACATGGCGAGGCATGTTTGGGGAACAGCAGGGTGAGTCTCACTGACAAGGTGACATGTGAGGTATACGCATATATGACTCAGCCACATATGCAGAGGGAAGACATTCCAGCCAGAGAGAAAAGCAAAGGATAGGAGCGTGCCTGCAGTGAGCCAGCAGGACAGCAGCGCTGGAGTGAGTGCGGAGAGTAGTAGCAAGTGAGGCCAGAGAGGAATGGGCCCAGTACGCAGGCCCTGGAGGCCACTAGAAAGGACTTTGCCTTCCTTTCGAAGGAACTGGGTGTCACTGCAGGTTTCTAACAGAGGAATGACATGACCTGCCTCAGATTTTAAAAAGATCACTTTGACTGCTGTGTTTCGAACAGGCTATAGGAAGGCAAAGTTAATCTCAGTGAGAGATGTGGTGGCTTAGACCAGAGTTAAGAATCGGATTCCGGAACTGGATGTGAAGTGTGACAAAAGGAGAGGATTCAAAGAAGACTCCAAAGCTTTGGCTTGAGTAATCAGCAAAGAGGGGCTGGGGAGCGGAGATAAGGGGGCTCAATGTTGAGTGTGTACGTTGAGTTTGGAACGTCTATTAGACATTCAAGCAGAGATGATGTCAAGTCGGCAGTTGGATATGCTCGTCGGGGCTCTGGGAGAGAGATTTAGGTTGAAGACAGAACTTGAAGAGTCATCCGCAGATAGATGGTTATAAAGCCATGAGACTGGACAAGATCACCAAGAGAATACATTCCTTTTACACAGAAGACATTACACTAATCAGGTGTTCTTAGAGATTAAAAGATAACCAAAATGTTGCTGGACTGCCAGGGGCTATTGGCCTCGTTGGGAGTTAAACACAATTTGCTGTAATAGAATCCAGACGTGAAATAAGTGTACAAGAGAAAAAAGGTACTAAAACAAGAGGTGCAGAGAGGGTAGCACAGTGTCCTTTGTTGGCTTCTATTCCCAAACTCTACATGTGGGAGCTCCTTAGGAATGGATTCCGTCCTATTTTTTTCCATCTGTCTTTTCCTCATTCAGTCCCATAAAACAGTACACCTGCTGGTCGCTCCAAACACACGTCCTTACATGTCCATTTGGCCTCTGTTCTGGGCGTCAGGATCACACAGCTTAAGATCTACCTGACAGCTCCACCTAGATATCTAATCGGCCCTTCACACATCTAGAATGCCAACAGGGAACTGCTATCCCCTGACCCCTCTCACTTATCCCCACTACCAACTTCCCGATCTCAGGTACCACCTAGTCTGCTACTCAAATAAAAGACAAAACTGGATGTCATCCTGGCCCATATCCTTCACACACCAATCCACCAGTGACCTACCTCCAGATCTTAACTTTCTGTGCTTCTCTCCATTTCCGTTCTCACAACCCTAGTCCAAATCACCATCACGGCTCACTGCAACTACCCTTCTGGTTTCCTAATTGTCATTCTTGTTTCTACTCTAAATCCTCACAGCAGGGTGATTCAAACCAAAAGGATAAATCAAATCGTGTTACCTTTCTGTTTAAAACCCTCGTACAGCTTTCTGCCACCCATAGGATAAAGGCCTCCCTCTTCACCTGCCCACAGCTCCCCTCATTTAATCTCTCTTCTGCATACCAAACACACAAAGCATTTCCTGCCTCACAGCCTTCCAACTCACTGTTTTCTTGGCTCTGATTTGCTGGCTCTTTATCATTCAGATCTCAGATGAAATGTCACCTCCTCAGAAAAGCCTTCCCTACCCTGTCCCTAAATCCACTTGAACATTACCTGCTTCTTTCGTTCTAGCCCTTCCCACCATCTGTCGTTATCTTCTTTGTTTTGCCTGTTTTTGTCTCTCATCCATCAAGACAAGTTCCCCGAGGAAAAGGACCTTGCTTGTCTTGTTTTCTGTCTAGAAGAGTGACGGACACATAGTAGGTCCTCAACCAGTATTTATAATGAAGCCAGGATACATAATTAAGCAAAGGCAGGTAGACTTGAAAGTTCGTGGCATGTTTAATACAGCTAAGAGGCTGCACCCTCATGGGTGGGTGCAATCAGAAACAAGGTTTCAAAGGCCAGTTTGAAGGAACAAAGAAATGACAGCATAGATCAATGCCTTTAGTTTTAATTATTTTCAGTCACCATTAATTAATTTGTTTCCTTTACAAGCATTATTTGAGTGGGTATTATGTAGGGGGTCTCTATGTTAGTTCCTGGGACACAATGGCGAACAAGCACTTATAGACTTGCTGAGAGAAAGAGGCAATTTTAAGTGTTATGCAAACCCATGGACAGATCACAGGACTGAGTCTTTTTGATGGAGTGTGAAAGAATACGAAAGCCTTTTCAGTATTGGTGATCTCTTTTTTGAGAGCAGTAGGATAAGCTGGAATTAGCCAAGAAAGAGAATTGGAGTGAGGAACTGGGAAGTGGCAGGAGCCAACGGGAGTAGACAGTGTTCCAGACTAGAGAGCCATATATGCAAAGGCTGAGGGGAGGAAACACAAAGTCGGGTGGGGGGTGGGGGGAGGGTAGTTGTAACTGGGGGAAAGGGGGAGAGCTTTCCAGGCAGTTTTTACCCAAACTTTTCCCCAAGAATTCTTCTCTTTCACGCACACATTTCCATCTCTCTCTGCTTTCTTCCAACCTCAGTTTCCAAACACACACACACACACTTTGAGATCGGAATATCGGCTGATACTTACTTCTCCCCAGTCAACATTTTTGGGTGGCAAAGGGTAGTGTAAGGTGATATCATAAGCTATTTCTTCCATGAACCATTTGAAACTTTTGCAGTTGTGATCTTCTCGAAATTTTTTCAGCTCAGAGATATCTCCATATGGCAATGCCCTTGATTCAGGACGACTAGCATAGAAGTAGTCTTTATACTCGTCCCACCAAACCTCCACAACTCTAACGTAATTCTGTGAAGAAGAAAATTAATGTGATTATGACAAATAACAGTATGTGTAATGTCATAAGCAGCTTATCTTACACATGTGAAATAGGAACAACATATAACAAACTTATTTCAATAGGACCTAACATTTAATTAAACAACAAATGCAACTGAGCTAATGACTCTAATATGTCAATTGCCAAGGATAACATGTTCACACATGTTCTAATAAAAAGGGATGGACATAGACTCTGAGATGCGAGAGCATATATACTCTAAGATAATATATTCAATCCTGTTTCTAAAGGAAGAAATGGAAACCTAGAGAGGTTTGTGAGAGGCTCCCTAGATACTGGTACTCCTCCCAGAACAATCTCTTTTAGTACCATTTACTACTAGTGTGTGTAGGGGAAAATCTCATTTCAGAAACCGTTATGAAAAACAATAGCTCTGTTTAATAAAACACATTTTTTTTGTAGGTGGCTTTGCTGGTCTTGTTACAACTATAACAGGACCATTTGTCTATCACCCAGAATTAACTGGGTCTTTCCCCCCAGTTGGTACACTTCTAGGAAAAGCAACTAAGGAAAAATAAAATAAGTTGACATTGTGATAACTGACAAAGATCTAACTTCTCAGGTTTTACTGAATGATGCATGCAGGCATGAATATATGTGACAGATTTAGTACATAATCTAGTCCCTTGCTCTTTTATATCATGTGTCAGCAAACTTCATGAAAAGCCAGACAGTTAGTATTTTGGGTTTAGTGAGCTATATAGCTTCTGTTGCAACTACTCAGCTCTGCTGTTGTAGTGAGAAAGTAGTCACAGACAACCCGCAAACAAATGGGTGTGGGCTGTGCTCCAACACAACTCTACTAAACAGGGCTGGCTCTGGCCTTTCAGAGACAGTCATTGACCCTTGTTTTACACCAGGAGTAGGAACACTTGGAACTCAGGTTGAATTTTTTTTCCAGGCCACAAGGTAACATATCAAAGGATGCACATGCTCCCGTAGGCACGTTGTTGCAAAAGCCAGTACTGATGCTTAAAAAACCAAGTTTTAAACAGCCGTATCCTAAAAGGGCAAGTGATATTATTGCTAAGTATTTTGAATCCTTGCCAATCTATCCAAAATTAGACATAGTGCATGTTTTCTAGATACTAATGACTATGAAGAATTAAGTACACATCCGTAACAATTGTTTGGGATGGAGAGAGCCAGGGGCACCACGCAGGAGAGCAATGGATAGCGCAACCTTGAAAGGGTGCTTAATTAGGGAATGGTATTGAGAGCAGAGATATGCAAATGAAGTAGGACAAATCATGACGCCTTTGGAGTCCTCCAAGGAGTTTACCGTAACTGGAATGCAGGACTCACTGAGAGAAAACTTGCCTCGGTTTCCTCATTTTAAGATGAGAATAATTTATCGTCTTTACCTTATAGGGTTGTGAAAATTAAAAAAGTTAATCTATGTAAAGCATTCAGACTTGTGTGTAATACCTAGTAAGTACTCAAAAAGTGTTAGTTATTGGTATTATTGATCTTTTTAAAAGACTTTGAGTTTTATCTTTTAAACAAGAGTCATCAAAAAGTCTGAAGCAGGTGACAGACATCGGATTTAATTTTCAGGTGAATGACACTGGTGGTGAGTGGAGGACGGATTGAAGGGTGTTGAATCTGATCGCAGAGAGAGCCAAGTGGGAGGCTCTTTAACATCCACGGGAGAGATCTGAAGGCCTGCACTAAGCATAGAAAGGAATGGATTTAACAGTTATGTCTGAGGTCGTGGTAAGGTGAGACGCGAGGAAGACAACCCTAGCAGGCTCCCTAAGTTTCATTCATGGACAAATAGCGAATACAGGAAAAGGTATCCCTTTTGAGGAAAAGTTATAAAGTCTAGTTTTGACTATGCTGAGTTTGAAATATCTAGGATGATTCCAGAAAACAACTGACTATAAAGGTCTGAAGCTGGATAAACTGACATGGGCCACTGGCCCACTGGTGGCTGAAGTGGATGGTGCTAAAATTGGAGAAAAAAGTGCTTGGCACACTGTAGGCACTCACTAAGAGTCTACTGAACATGACATTTATCGGGTAGTTTTTATGAAGTCTACATTTCAGTTTTAGAGTGGGTATTTCCCACTCATGTCTTTTCCTTTTCCTTGCAGCCCAAACCTTGAATCAATTTGATTTTCCTCGTGATTGTAGGTCTGACTCCAAGGGCAGGTTCTTTTCCTGCAGGGGCAGTCAGGCCTGGTGTTAATTTAATGCTATCTTTGTTTTATCGTGGACATTTTAATCTCACCCCCGGTGGCAGTGGGGGCTCCATTTCATCATTTCTAAGATAATTTGGCCAGTTAGAAAGCTCTGTGTTGGTTCTTAAAGCTTAGCTGTCTCTGATTCTGTTATCTATTGCCCTTTTGGGAACTGTCCCAAGTTGAATCTGCAGCCAAGAATAAACTTCCCTCAGCTGTTGACTTGGTTAAAGGCTCCAAAAAGGAAGGGCATCAGAGTTAGATGCTCTTAGAATTTATGACAGCCGCCAATCAAAGAAACTTCAAAGTTGTTGTCAAGGACATTTGACCTCAGCGTGAAGCTTCCCTGGTTTGAGGGACAAAAGATTAATAATCTTTGTAAGCACTGTTCAAAATTTGGTTTTGTTTCCTACAAAATCTCCTAATATGAGTAATTTTCAAAAACCAAACAAAAATAATATTTCACTCGTTTGTGAATAACAGAAGCTGGTATTTTCCTTTTCATTGCTTTCCTACAGTGTGTCAGTCCTTTTTGAATTTTTTTGGATGTCCTCATGGAGAATATACAATATAGAACTCTTAATCTGAATGGGATACAATGAATAAGTCTAGCCTAAGGTAAAAGTGAGGACCTGTGTGATTGCTTACAAGATTTATCCCATTCAGTGAGCTATTTGCGTGACTACTGCAGCACGTGGTACATTAATGTTAGTTCCCTAGCCGTCTCCATTTTCAACCAAAAGACTCACCTTTAGAGTCGGAGAAGTCCCAACAGAAATGGGTGGAGGATTCCCTTGCCAGCCCTCAAGACGGTAGATGTGTCCGACACGAGAACAAGGGACAAACAGTAATTTGCCACCACACTGCCATATCTATCAAGGAAAAATGCATATGGAAATTGTTTCAAATGCTAAAATAAATTAAGGCTGAAAATTTGTCTCATAACTATAAATCTGAAATCTTAATTAGATACAGTGTCCACAGGGGATACATAAACTAAAAAAATCCTAAAATAATTTGCTTGTTTTTCAAACTCATATAATAACAAACAAGGCAATAGGGAATGCAATTAATATAGTGCTACTCAGGGGCCTCTATTCCTGTGTACTTATAGCTCCAAGCAACCTTTTCTCACTGTCACCTTGCCAAACCATGCAGATTCTCCATTCCTAACATCATTTGTCATTTCCATTGCTAATATATTTCCCATCTGGGTGATTATTATAATAACCTCCTGCATGGCTTCTTCACCTCCGCTTCTCTCTCCTCAATGTTATCCTTATTTATAGCAAGAGATTATTCAAGCTGAAGGGCAGCTCTGGGTCATGTTATTCCCTTGCTTACTACCTTCAATGGGTTTCCAGCGCTTATCAAATTAGGTAAAAATCTCTTAGCTCAGCATGAAAGGCTCTCTTCAATATTGTGCTAATGTACTGTCCACTTTATCTTCTTGGATGTCTATCTTATTCACGCTGTCAGATTCTGCCAAACTCGCTCCTAAACTGTTTTCTGAATACATTCTTCATGACTCACCTTTGTACCTTTCCTTATCATATTTGCTTAGAAGTCGCCCACTTCCCTTTATCTCTGTTTTGTGATATCACACCCATCTTTCTAGTTCTGCCTCGAATTCTACCTCCAGCATGATGTTGTTTCTTAATCACCCCAACCAAATGGCATTCTACCTTCTTACTGTATTATGAATTTAAGTGTAATTTTCTTCTCTTCTTATCAACTGTAAGTTCCTAGAGAGCGAGAACTGTGTTGTCTTCCATCCCTCCCACTGCTGAGCATGCCAGGGACATTTAAGACAAGAGGTAATACATATATGTTTAACTCAAACTGTGATATAGTTCTCTATCTTTCTTTTGGGAAACGGGTACTGGTGTTGGAGCGGGGAGGGTACTACTGCTGGAGAACCACCTCAGCGACAGGCGGTGCTGTCAGTTTGAGGACTCAGTCATTGTTGGGACCCGCTTCTGTCCTGAATCACCATGTCTTATAGTAATAAAGGGTAACCACATCAGTGGATGGTCAAATGTGGCCCTGACACATACAGATTCTCCAAAGGGCTTCTAAAACAAAAAGCTCCAATGTACAGAAAGCCTCAGGGTGGGGGGAGGAGGAGGGATTTTTATTTCTGAAGTTTGCTGGCCTCAGTGTTTAGCTGAGCCACTACATACGCATATGTAGTAAGTTTGTAGCTTATATTTTGCCTTATTTTGCCGAAAGGCATACATTTTTGTTAGTCATTCCTTGTAATTGAGAAATACATTAAGTAGTTTTTTTTAAATCCGAAAGTCACACAAGTCAGTCACTACTTAAGCACACAAATGCTATTTGTTTAAATGGAATGTTACCTTGTACGAGATCTCAAAGTTTTCACCACCCCAAATCTGGAGACCTGGATCATAGAGACCCAGTTCAAAGAAGAACTCTCGTTCAATGGCAAATAATCCACCAGCCATGGCTGGGGACCTAAGAAAAAGAAACACTGCAATAACTATTAAAGACAATCCCCCACTATCCCTTCACCAATACACAACAAGCCTTCTCGGAATACAGTCTAAATAATGCATAGAAGAGACAAACCTGATGGCCAAACATTAAGAAATTATAAAGCCTTTGCAAAACAATCTGTCCAATTCTTTCATGAATTTACCTCAATTTCTAACTGAGTCGAATTGTACAGTTCATTACACATTAGAACGTTGCATCGTTTCACCATTAGAGGGAGCCTTGGTTCCTTTGTTAATTTAAAAATTAAGACTTTAGATTTAGTAAAAGTAGAACTTTATTTTTCACTCCTAAAAATTTGGAGCCATACAGCCCTGGTCTGCTAACTGCTCCCGTAATGATTCATGAGTCATTCTGGGATGAGCAAAACCATACACCATGGAAGTAGTCTGTCATTTTTTTAATTTTATAGTTCAGGGCCTTGTCAAATAAGGGTATAAATCATCTTAGAACAGTCACAGTTCATTCAGAGTTTGCAAATGTAGCACAGAAATGACATAGGAGAATCAGACATAGCTATTTATTATGCCAGGAGGTAGCGCTGCAAAAGGGTGATCTGTGGGGCTTCTTGAATGGGATCTTGAACTGGGTACTTTTTAGGGACAAGAGAAAAAAGATTTGGTAGCTTTTTAGGAACAGGCCATTCCCATCATTGGAAGTGATAGAGGAATAGTTTATATACTGTTCCCTGCACCTCCTCGAACATTAATGCATAATAATAATTATTAATGTGTCATGATTCTTAAATAGATTCCTCTATTAGAGACCCTTCTTTATCATCACAATCTATCATAATATTCAATCTATCACTAATTCCTATTGATTCTACCTTGAAAATACGTATGTATATTGAATCTGTCTACCTCTTTCCAACTTCATTGCTACCTTCATTCCTAGACCAAGCCACCACTGCCTGGACGGTTACAGTAACTCCCTAACTTCTGTTCTCTATGCTATTCTGCCCCCATCCAAGTCTAATTACACAGCAGGCAGAACGGACGCCACATGGGCTCACGTGGTTCCAGCCTCTGTCCACTCTCCAGGCTTAGCTGGCTCCCTCGTCTTGAGGCCTTCACTGCTCTGCTCGTGCCTCAAACACGCCAAACTCTCTTCTATCTCACGGCCTTCACTTATGCTGCTCGTTTTTCTGAAATGTTGTTCCTCTTTCTCCATGGGGTTGACTCCTCATCCTTCAGGCCGCAGCTTCCACGACACTTTTTCAGGGAGGCCATTCTGGATCCTCGAGGCTGGATTAGGTTCTCCTTTCTATAAACTCCAAGGACCCTGTGATTTTTCTTTATACCACTTTTCGCAGTTGCTGATCCAGAGTTATTTGTGCAGTTTTCTGTTTAGTTTCTCTCTCACCCATTATATTTTAAGAACTGTGAGGGAACATATCTTTCAAAAATTTATCCACAGAAAATAGTTTCTGGCACATAGTAAGCAATCATTAAATAACGATTGAGTGGATAAATGATCATCAAGCATTATTTTGAATATTAAAGAAAAATCCCATCATGGCAAAGTTTTTCTCTTATGCCTTTTCTTCTGAAAGTATACTGCCTCACTCACTAAAGAGCACTACTACCTTTTTGGTTATATTTTCATGTCACATTAATTTAATTGTCATTTAAAATTACTCTATTATAACTCTGCCTCTTTGATCTTTAAATATATTCCCATTTATCTCAGTATAAGTTTGACAGTATATATTAATATGAAAAGCAATGAGTTATTTAAAGGGACACTGCCCTTAAATTTTTCTAGCCCAGTTTAAGAAACTTCTTTACTAACCCATGGAATTGGCAGAAATAAAAATATAATCATTACCCCTTATATTTTTCTCCTAGAATTGTTAGTCAGGTAAGCGGGTAAGCAGTAAATTCCTGGATTATTTTGAAAAAGGACTTCAAAGGGAAATTTGGAAAATGTCAAATAAATCTTAAATCTCTAATTTCCTTATGTTTGCCATTTCAGTTGTCTTGGTATCATGACATGACCAAATCCCACCAGCATTTGCATGATATTGGAAACACCTTCCCAAAACAGTGTTCTAATATTATCAGTAGTGTAATAGGGAGAGAGAGAGACCAAAAGCAGAACCATAAAGATTAGAAAAATAAAAATAGACATATTTAGAAGCCTACACTAACATTTGGGCAAATATTTCATTTGGGGCCATTCTTTTAAAAGACAGTAACATGTTCCAGTTAAAAGACCCAAAAAGAATAGAGCAGCATAAGCTGTTCTATTTGAAGAGCCACAAAAAGGGACAAAAGCTGATTCTGGAATAAAGTTTCCTTTAAATCAAGTGCTCTTCTGAGAAGGAAGTGATATATAAAGGATTCTATGTAACATTTTCCAAAGTCATGTATTTTCATTCATTAGATTTAACTGGTACAAAATTAGTATCTAAGAGTTAACGTACAAAACAAAAAGAAAAGAAAACAAAAAATCCTTGCTATTGCCTTTCATTGGTCACACTACACCCAAGACACCCAACAAATCAAAGTAGACATAAAACTTGGACTGTAATTTATGCATTTGTAAATTTACAGAATGTCAAAAAAATAAAATTTGATGTCTAGTCTACGAGGACAGGATAGCAAAAATTTCCTTTTTTTCACATGTCTTTGGAACTAATGCCATATAACATTTCTACCACCCCACCCCCCAAGTGGAGCCTGCATTTAGGGAAAAAGCAATTACAAAGAAGCTAATGTGAATTTAAGCCTCTGAACTAGTGAGAGGTAAGAAGCCCTTTCAGAATCTAAGACAGTATCTACAGTTTTAATAACAAATGGTTTAGCTTGGCAAGAGGTTAATAGGTTAGCAAAAACTAGAGAAAAGAAAAACATGTAAGTGATTTAGTGATTACCGATATGGTTCAGTTTTTGTCTTTCTCATTCTCTTCTCTTGAGAGGTCAGAGGCACCCGTTTCCAGAGCATACTCCAATCCCATGCTCCTCGGGCATACCCATCTTCGTCACCACCCCCTTGGGGTACAATTGCATATGTGTTGCCATTTATGACATCTATAATCGGCACAGTGCAAATGGTTCTGTATTGTGTTGATGGCAGCAAAGATGAAATGGAAGGGTATGTATGGACCCACATATTTACACGAGTACATGGGGAAGGAAAAAAAAAAGTACTTAGATAAACATTTCCACGTAAGAAAATAAAGTAGTTATCTTTACCGATAAGGTTCAGTTTTATGTTTTCTTTTGGCCTTTTCCTTGTGGCTTAGAGGAATACGTTTCCATAGTAAACTCCAGTCCCAGGCCCCTCTGGCAAAACCATCTTCATCCCCACCTTGCTGTGGTTCAATGGAATAATCATTCCCATCTATGTAATCTATTAGAGGCACAGTACATGTAGTTCTGAAACATTTACAGAAAATGAAAAAGCATTTAAGAACTCAAAACTGACTAGGTTAGCATGCCTAACTATAATATCTCTTTTTGTCATTGCTTTAGTTTTGGGGGTTTTTGTTTGTGATTTGCATTAGGGGACTCAAATACCTAATGGGAAATAGAAGTAAATGAATGTCTTATAAAAGTCAAGGAGCCTGTTTTCATCCGGGTAGGAGAGAGAAGATTTATCCCTCAGCTTACAGATAAATGTCAGGAACAAAGCCATGTCTTTGAGCTTAATAGCGTTTTTCTCATTTTCACTTTGGTCTTACAGGCAACTTTCTCTTCGTAATTTTGTATTATTTTCAATGTTTTCCTGCCTGTTATTTTGACTCCTTCATCCTCCATTAAAAAATAAGTGTGTGTGTGTGTGATGTGTGCTTGCGCGCATGCACGTACACACACCTGTATAAAAAGACAATACCTGCTACATTTTTAGCAGTTCTCCCAATTCTTTGTTGCTTTCTATTTCTTTGGAAGCAGTTATTATGAAAATCTATTTCTCTGCTTTTCGTTGATCTTCCTTTCCCTACTCTTTTTTATTGCAAAAATCAGCTTTCAGTGCAAAAAAACAAAAAACAAAAGCAAAAAAAGTACTGTATTGTATTTCTGCTTTTTAAAAAAAAACTGAGAAAAAAAAAATCCTGCAAAACCCACTGAAGAACTTAAGTAACGGCCTGAGAATTTGGAGCAAACAAATCCCTTGTATTGGACTTCAGGAAAATGCTGGTACTATATGACTAATTAGGTGCAGAGTAAACTACAATTTGGTACCCTGCTTGTTTTAGTGCTCATTTTATCAGAAAGGATCTTAACACGCATTTCCTAACATGGAGATTACAGCTTTTCATAACTATGTTAAGGTGCTTTTAGGATGTTAAACCCAGGAGAATGAAAAACCTTATAGAGCTTAGAATTTCAATTTGGTGGAAGTAAGTTTGAGAAAGGTGTGTTATTCCTTCTAGAATAATTCCCATGGGACAGTGGAGAGTCACTGTGAGATATGTGGGATTGCCACAGGACCCTGTGGAAAACTGCTTCCTTACCACCCCAGAGGGCTGCTAGTTTTCGCCTAGTGAGGTGAAGGTTTGTTCTCTTTCCTCACTTCACATGATTCTCAGATTTCGTAATAAATGGTGCAGTGTAAAGTGTTCCAGAGAGATCTCGGTTTGATAGTTTATTAGCTGTCTGATTTGGGGCAAATTAATTACTTCTCTGAGTCTCAGTATCCTCTTCAGTGCAAAGGAGCTAATAATACCTATATTGCAGGGTCGCTGTGAGGATGAAATCAGACAGCATGTGAAAAATGTTTCTAATAGGCTTTTACATTAAATCCTCTGATGATTAAATCCTCCAAAGTTCTTCCTTTGACTCATGCCATTCACCACAGGGCCATGTCTTATTTTCCTAGATTCTGAAATAGAATTCTGGACGAAAAGTAGGGAAGGCTTTTGGAACTAGTAGGTCGATGCTGCTTTCCATTGTTTTCAAACTTTTCTGTAAATTTAATGGTGATCACTGCATTTCCATGGAATAGTTGCCTATTTCTAAACTTTAGGGTTTCTATAGGAACCTAAAGCCTTGACATAACTAACGGCAGTTCCTTACTATCTTAAGAATTTAAAAACGCATAAAAAAATCCAGTAGGTGTAATTTCAAGGCTTGCTCCTTCAAGTCTTTAGAACTGTTAGCACAGTGTACAAGAAGCAATTAATATTACTCTTAGAGAAAAGTTTGGGAGCCAGACGAAGTCTTTTCAAGAACTATAACGCAAGAGGATTCTCGAAGCAGACACTCTAGGCTTATCCCAAATGCCCAATGCCTGCATTTGAATCAGCCCAATGTATCAGTCTAGCTTCACCCCAGGAAACAACTAGCTGAGTGATGACGCTTACAACAGAACACTCAATCAATGTACTGAATAGAACTGGATTCAGAAGAATGAGAATATTATTTGTCCTTCTAGGACGAGGTTTACTTTTTAACCAGAAAAGAAAAAAAGCAAGGTAATGTTACCTGTCCTTAGATATGGGAGCTACAAGTGGTGCATACCAGTTAACTGCCACCTCACAGTGGGCATCAAGGTATATCAAAACCTTAAAAAAAAGAAAAAGGAGGCAGGGTGAATGAACACTCATATATAGTACATCATATTATCACACACAATTTAAAATTAGATGCTAATATAAGTTAACACTAGAGTCAATCTTAACATTTAAGTTTTATCTGTTTAAACCAGCATTCTCATTTCAATGGAAAAAAAAGGTTTATTGGTGCCAGGTGGGTACTAGACTTATCGGGGGATCACTTTGTAAATTATATAAATGTCTAATTACTATGCTGTACACCTTAAACTAGTATAAAATAATCCTGCATGTCAACTATAATTGAGAAACATTTTTTAAAAGGGTACTTAAAAATGCATATGACCTTTTAGTTACCAAATCCAAAATGTTGACATTGTAGGTATCGATAAAAATGTTTCCTACCTGCCCAAGTTTAGCCTTCTGGGCACCAATACTTCGTGCTTGAATTAAGCCTTCTCTTCTCTCATTTCGAAATACCTTCACTAGGCCATTCCACAGCTTAATATAGTCATCTAGCTTTTCTTTTAAGTGTTCTGTGAATAAAAAAATTTGAATCAACATTATAAATTAAATTTATGTATATAAACCAATTAAACTATCATTTTTCTCATGAAACAGGGATAGGCAAAAGGTACTTTAGGCAGTCAATTTTACACAGACCAGATTGAATGTTTAGTCTATAAGGAAGTAAGGTGAAGTGTATTATTTGATATGCTTAATGTGCCTTCAGAGAACTGGTTGGCCTGAGAATGATCAAACATCTCTCTAAGTATCAAATAAATGATGACTACCAATTGACATGAAAACTTAAAAATTTTTTAAATTAAAAAAATTAAAAACTTAAAAAATTCACACATTAATGTCATATCTAAAAGCTTTCAGGCACAGTATTTTATTTGCTTTTGGCAGAATGGTTCAGGATTTCAGAAGATACACTACCTACAAATAACATTGTACAATTTCTTTGGAATCCGCACAGTGTATAGGTAAACATTTATTTCTGGGCCATCTTTCTCCAACTATAATCAGTATACAAGGTTGTGGTCTCCATATGATGAATCTAATTGCCATCAAGCTGGCAAATAGAAATCAAGAGATCCCATCTTCTCTGCATTTTAAGCATCAACAAGTGTTTGTATGTATAAATGTATAAATGTGTGTGTGTGTGTATATATATATATATATATATATATATATATACAAATAAATATTTACATTTATATAATTATGTATATACATACATACATACATATATATATATATATATATACATATACATATACATATACATATATATATATGAGTTGGTAGAGAAAATTTTGTGTTATAAAAACAAGATACATTTGTCAAAGTTTCCATCTTGGCCTCTCAGTTGCAAGAGAACAGTTTTTGTTCATATCACTGTGAGTCCATGAAATTGGCTCATTACAGCCACAACTAGCTCCTGAATCCTTAAAGATGTTTCTTGTGGACACAAAAATTATTTTTAAATTGTTTAAAATTTTGGCCCATGCATACAAAAACACAGCTGTATTTAGTGATGAGCTAATGGTTACATGGGCAAATCAGACTGTGTGTACTTAATAATACTTCACTCATTTTTAGGAAGCTTATAAATTACCAAGACACCCACACATGGATATTCAAAATTGAGAAGAAAACAATTTCCCTTTTCCTGTTTTAGAATCCAGATTTAATAACAATTATAAACAAAATTCTCATGCTGAATTATATTTTTTCCCCAGAAAATCTAGGTAATTTTCCCTCAATTTAAAAAAAATTTAAAGAGCTCTTACCTTACATTTTTTTTTTTTTTAAGCCTGGGAGAGTCTTAAGCTTTTTTTTTTTTTTTTGCTTTTTTTCCGTTTTTTAAAGCCCCTTCTGAATTGCATTAGGTGCTTTTTTTTCGATGTACAACCTAAATAAATCTAAAATACATAAATATTTATAGGCCAAAATGAGTCGATGGCCTATTATTCAAATTTAGATTCTTAGTAAAAATGTCCCAAAAGGGAAGTTGGTGAATCAAATGACTTCTGTTTTTTTGGGGATTTCGCATTATGGCATTAAGGTTCAAAGTATTCTCTGCCTCTCCTTGGGGGGGTGATTATCCTCCCCAACCCACAGATGTCAGGTTGAGCCATGTGACTTGCTGTGGACAATGCGATGGGGGTGGAAATTATGTGAGGTACTTGTGAGAACAATTGTTAAAATCCCACTAGTGCTTTGTCCATGTCTCTTCTTTTCCTCTGCCCTTAGGCAGGCAATGTCTGAGATCAGGCTGCTCTGGCAGCCAGGGCCCTGCACGTGGAGCAAAGCAGGGCTGACCTGCAGGAAACATGTAGTATGAACGGGAGGGAGAACAGTACTATAATCCTTTGTTGTTATAAGCCACTGAGAGTGTGGGGCTTGCCTTTTACCTCGAACTGACTCAGCCTCAGCTGGCTGAAACACACGTGTACAGGAGTGTGCTCTATTTAAAAGCTCATAATCTTGTTTTGAGAGGATACTGTGATTTCCAGAAACCCAAGTGTTATGAGCAGCCAGCTCTTTGTGAGGTTTTATATTAGTACAGTATTTTGTCTTTAAAAGAAAACTTATTTAACTCTAAGCTCCACTTTCTGAATCTACTGGAGAAGGAATAAAGCAAATTTTCACTCAAGTCAGATTTACCAAAGAATATATAATTTTATCAAGGATAGGACTGACAGATTTTAAGGTTGTTCTGAAATTGGGAAAATTAATTAAAGATGTCTGTACTTCTGTTCAAGGGCAGCCCCAACAAACATCTCTCTACAGGCTGTAAGCTAAGCAAACTCTGTATGTGATTGATTTTAAAATGTGGTACAAGAGACTGTGTATTAGAGTTTATAACAACAGAAGCACTGATCTGAAAAAATTTAAAGTGGACAAAAATCTAAGTCCAAAAGGTTGTTCCCTTTTTCTGGGGCCAAGCAGTTATTTCGGGTGGCAAACACCTTTTGCTATATCTTTACTTTTTTTTTTTTTTTTTTTTTTTTTGGGATATGCTGAGATTTTACTTGTATTAATAATATAGGGCTTCTTAAAATCAGCACAATCAGAGACACGGGATTTCTCAAAGTTATTTTTGTAGATTTAGGTTTTCCTAAATCTAAAATATTGTTGGTACCAACAATATAACTTTAAAACATATTTTCAAATATTTATATTGAGACAGGAATAGTATTTTTAATGAAAACATTCCTGTCCTAGAAAATTGCAACCAAGATAAGATGTGTAAGCTGAAGTCATTTGATATGATTAAAAAATCTGAAATTATACATTCTCTACTATAATTAAAAATGGCTAGTTGAAAAAAGTGGTTAGTTGCACAAAGAGGAGGGGAAAAGGAAACAGGCCATACTTCTATTTCTTCTCCATGCTAATATATGTGTATAAGATCAAGATTCTGGTCACGTCCTTGCATAAACAGGAGAGGTTTATCCAGACTGCAAGAGTTCTAAATTAAGTTTTGGAGGAAGCTTTTGTAAAGCCATTTTGAATGGTATTTTCAGACTACCATTGCTCTGTCTTCACTTCTGACCTTATAGTCAGTGGTATCACTGTTTGTATACAAAAACTGTCTGCAAAACGTACTTGCCAAAAAGCAAATAACCTGTTATTGAGTAGTCCAATTTCTTTGGTCAGGTTTCAAAAGATTCAATTCAGTTTTGTGACAAGCAAAGAAGAATAAACAA
The DNA here is from genome assembly GCF_057876585.1 of Rhinolophus sinicus. Classification (NCBI taxonomy): domain Eukaryota; kingdom Metazoa; phylum Chordata; class Mammalia; order Chiroptera; family Rhinolophidae; genus Rhinolophus; species Rhinolophus sinicus. Next base: position 101,247,576 of record NC_142515.1, on the reverse strand, counting down.
ATACCCAGATCTGGGTTTCAGCAGCACAATTGCGTTTTTAATTTAGCATGCTGATTTGGGGTCTGGGCTATAGCATTATCTATCTTTTGACATTTACGTCATTAAGAAGATATATTCAGCTTACAACAATGGATCTACTTTTTTAAAAATGTTAACTTAAACTCACTTATCTGGAAAAATCAATGCTCAATCTCTCTTTTGCCAAGTTGAACCAAGACTAACTAATGCCTTTGTAAATGCTATAATAGCTGGCTCCTTAAAAAGAATTTAAAAATAAAATACAATTTCCTTTTGTTCGATATACTAAATCAAATGGAGAACAAAATAATCTTTAGTAGATACTTTCTATTATAATAAAAAATAGTCCACGGATTCTGGTCAAATTCAATATTGTGTCCTCATTAAAATGCAAAATATAGGCTATTAAATAGGTATATGGATTTCAGTTTGACAACTATGGATGGAACATCAGATGGCATTATGACATACACGCAATTGCATTTTTTTTCAGTCTTTCAATAAATTACCTCTATGACTAAATTTTTGCAAAATTCAACGCCCAAAGAATTGGTATAATGTAAGATAGTGATTAAATATACAGACTTATGAGCCTGTAGGTTTGATTCCAGCTGTTAATTACTACCTCTGTGACTGTTGGCAAGTTACTTAACATATCTGGGCCTCATGTGTAAAATGGAGATATAATAATATTACCCATCATAAGGATTATAGTAGAGATTAAACAAAATAACTCAGACACAATGCTTGGCACAATGCCAACTTGATAATAGATGCTAACTATTAATTTTTAAAGACTAATTATTTTCAAATCACACTTTTACAATTACTCATAATTAATGTGTTTTATAGACAAAAATGTCAATTTCATAGCCATTACCTTTATTACTGAAATCATCAATTAACACAATTTCTGCTAAATATTTCCTTGGAGTCCTTTTAATTACACTGTGGACTGTTCTCATGAGGGTTGACCATCCTTCATTATGGAAGACAATGACAATGCTGGAAGTGAGCAAGTTTTCATCGTAATGCCAATACTTGCATCTGTAAAAGGAAATTTTCATCATATTTATTTAGAGGTAATCTATAATACTCAGTTCCAAACTTATTATGATTATGTTTTCTGATTGGATTAAATATTATTGACTTACCTAAGGTAAGTGAATGAAATACAACCTTTTATATTTTAACAGAAACACAAGATAGAAGACAGAAGATGCTATGAGATGAAGATACTCATAGACAAAGCTACTTCCTAACGAACCAGCATTTATTTATTTATTTATTTATTTATTTATTTATTTATTTATTTATTTATTTATTTATTTATTTTCAGGTGTACAAAACAATGTAATAGACATTTACACCCCTCACAAAGTTAAACCTCTCCTCCCCCAAACTACTACCCCCCTGATATCGTATACAGCTGTTACAATTCCATTGACTCTATTCCCTATGCTTTACCACTTTTTATGTGCTAGAGATAATTTGTAAATTTATTCTTCTCAGTTGAGTTGCTTAAGATATTATTTACAGCTCTCAGGCTTTTGTTCCCCGTAACTTAGCTCTCAGTTTATTTTCCTTTTTAAAACTTGAGCTTCTGGTGCAAGGGATTTATTTTACTTGCTGTGAATAAACCACTATATAACTGTGTTTGAAAGAAATCCTATTCTAATAATGGATCAAATATTAAGAAAAAAAATTTAAAGGCCGAACTGTGGCATGTGGCATGCATTCAAAACTTAACTGTTGAATGAGTAAAGTTCTAATATTGTTTAGAGTTACTAGATTGGCTAAAGAAGGATCTTCACCTATTTAACACAAAACTATTTGAAACTGTAGCAAGATTAAAGTTGCCAGAAGCCTTTTTCTAATTGGAAGGAAACTCAAAACAGCCTGATAAAAAGATTCAAGGAACCAGGGAAGGTTTACTGAGTTTCATAGAAATGTGATATATATATATGCATGTGTATGTGTGTGTCTGTGTGTGTACCCCCCCCCCCCAAAAAAAAAATATATATATTCCTGTTTGGTTATGGAAGAAAAACAAGAAAGAATAAAATAGGCTAATGAGAACAATTTGAGACCCATGTTCTTTTTACACGAGTTAATTTTCAGATCTAGCATTTGAGCCTATTACCTTCTCCTCGGTAAGTGGAAGGGAAAGCTTTTTTTTTTTTTTTTCCCCCATAGCTATTCATGAACTAGTAAATAAGCTTGTTCCCAAGATTAAATTTAAAACCATAAAAGCAATAATTAACATTATCAGCTTGATAACCTAGACTAGCATTTAGAATAGTAACTGTTATCCAAAACAGGACCTGGCCAAATATAGAGGGAAACAACCTTTTCTCCAGGTGTTTATTATGTTTTCAAAATTGTTCTAAATTGGCTGTGTTCTTAGAGGCTGTTTTTCTAGAAACGCAGACTGGGTCTGGTATTCCACTGAACCTTATTTCTTACATTTGCATTTTCTCATTAAATGAGTAACTAGTCAGTACCTACTATGCCCAAGCTGTCAGCAAGGCACTGCAGCTACAGCGTCGAGGAAGACACACATGGTTTCTGCCCTTATGAAGCCCCAAGGTCCTACAGGAGATGAGAGGCATGGAGCAAATATTTGTATTATCCGTGATTGTGTTGGTTGTAAAACCAGGGTGCATGTGACAAGTGGACCTCACTTAGTCTCAGGACATGTGGTCAGGAAGGCCTCCTAGAGCCAATGATGTGAGGATGAAAATAAAAGGATGATAAAAAAAAAAGTACTGAGACCAATGAAGTAGGTATGAAAAGATAAGAGCACAAGAATGAACTGTGTGCATATGATTCAGATATTTTGAGAACTTCAAAAATGAATAGATGGAAGATCTATATCTTTGGGCAACATAATTAAACTATGAAAAAAAAAACATGAGTTAAAGAGGAAAAGTTACAAAGAACGGCCTTTGTAATATAATAGCAAATAACAGCATATACTTATTATGTGCCAGGCACTATTCTACTTGCTTTACTTTTCTTAACTTACTTAACCTGCCAACACCACTATAAAGTTAGTACTATTAATCTCCCCATTTTATAGATGAGGGAACTGAGGCTCAGAGATAAATGATTTGTTTATGATCACACAGCCGGTAAGTAATGAAGCCAGGTAATAAACCTAGGCTATCTCAAGATGATAAGACATCTTGTTTAACATAAACAAAAGAAAAAAATACTAGCTACATGTATTTATAGCTACAATAATTAAGTCCATATGGTAGGTGGAAGAACGAAAGAAAGAGGAAGTAGAAGCTCTTCTAGTGAGGAGAAGAGGAAAATCTGGAGGAAACACGATCATAGAACATCATAAAAGCAGATGAAGGAAGGGACTTGTGTTTCTTCCTCCATCTCTTTAGGAAGAGAATATTCAATGTGGGATGGCTGCAGTGCAGAACAGAAATAATGCTGAAGTGTATTTAGGCAGGGAGAGCGCAAGACAATTCCTTTTCTTACCTTTTCTTTGCAGTCTCCCTTGTTTCTAGGATGGAGCCTGAGAGACTAGAAATTTCCACATGCTTTCAGTGGGAATATGGAAAGTAGCTGAGAGTTAAGATCCAGCGGCCTGCTAGGAGTCACCATGTTAAAGGGTAAGATGACATGCAGTGAAATATGGGGCAGAAGGCTGAAGCCAGGGACTGGCCCTCGGGGTTCAGAGGATCCACAGTACCAGTGAAAGGCTAAGTACAGATGAGTCCCCAAAGTGGAGTATGCATGGGAAAGGACCATCCAGTCCCAAGCACAACAGAATTGACCAGAAGTTACTACAGCAGGGTTCCTTCAAAGAAAAGAGGTCAGGACACCTGAGGAGACAGGGTATACCTCACTCAGAGCCAGGAGGAGGCAGCATCGGTGGAGGGTAAGCAGGCCAGGACCACCCACACCACCTCAAAGATATCTGACCCTTCTGTCACCTGGATGCTCTAGAAGAAAGGAAGAGAAGACAAGAGACCCTCTGGAGCACAGAAATGGCCCAGAGTTAGAACTTCATGCTGAGTAGACACTAGCCCAAAGGAAACCTTTATGCCAACACAAATTGGGTTAGTTTTCATTTGCCACCATCAACCTGAACGTAGGTTCATGAGAAAGTGTAGCTCTTTGGCAGTTTTCTGATTTCCCATTGTGAGATGAGGCCTTTGGCAGAACACACAGAAGTAGAGCTTATAATATACAAAACATTGATATTAAGTCATAGTATTGAAAGAAGCACCCATGGTATTGAGGTGAAACCCCCTGTTTTGTATCATTTCTCTCACTTTATTGGCATAGAATTTGTAATATGTTCTAATAAGAAGGAAGACCAACTGAAACAAGAATGCCACATTTAAATGGATGGGTTTTGTTAGAGGCTTTTGACTAATTTCTGCTCTCTGGCACCTCATTTTCCAAGAGAGCTTAAAAAGTCCTCTATCATCAAGGATAGTAAGTAGTGCCTTAGCTTTATGACAGAACTACTCTGGCTGCAAATATTAATATTCAGACTACAGGCTTGAAGTGATTAAAGCTATAGAGTTATTCTTAAAGTAATTTAACAGAATATTTTCATGGCAGCTGTGTAGGTGAGGTGCTTGGTAGCAGAAAAAAGATGGGATTAAGAATTTTCATTGTGAATTTTCTATAACTTAAAAAAGTAGATTTCAAAACCCAAAATGAAATGCCTATGAATAATTTACTTGCATTCTCTCTCTACCAGCTATGTTTTTAACATCTGTAGTTTGATAGAAATTCTTGTTGTATTTCGACTTCATCAATAAATAATATCTAATTCAGCAGACTATGAAAACCTTATCATTGTTTGGCTGCAAGTTCCTGCAATCCATATGTATTATCATTAATCTACAGTAATGTGTGTGTGTGTGTGTGTGTGTGTGTGTGTGTACGTGTACACGAGTGTGTATTTGTTTATGGAAATTACCCACCTTGCCCTTTAAAAGGCTGTATATTACTTCTAGATCATTTCCTGAGTCTCAATAATAGTCACTTTGGATTCCTTCCTTTAATTCTGCAAGCACTCTAAATCCAACAGGATTTAGATCCAAACAATTCCCCAATTTGGAAAACACTCATTTTGTTTTTAACTATCCACTTTTAGTTTTAAATAAATTTAAGAATCTTTCCTGTCTCCATCTAAAACCTCTTACCCATTCCCATGATGAAAGAAAGTGGAAAAACGTTTACAATTTACATTAAATAGTATTGACAGCCAATGGATTAAGAAATTAGTGATACAGAATATATAATTCAACTTAGCATTCAGAAACCAATATACATTTTTAATGAAAGGAGAATTGTCCCTGTTAAACCCATTCACTCAAGCTCAAAAGACTAGGGGGAGTGGATTTTACTCAAGTATTCAGTTTCTGTGCACTTTGACTGGAATGATACAAAGTAAGCTCTTTTAGAACAAGTTATGGTAGATTTTATTCCTTACAGTTCTTTACACATAGCAAAATAATCTAAGCATCAAATAAATTTATAAGTTAAATTTCCCGATCAGCTGGATGTGTTCCATTTTGTCAATGTATTTCTCAGAAAAGACTGTTACAATAATTCAGATGTGGACTAGCCAACATAAAGGGGCAATATTTAAAATCCTTAGTCTGGATATAATTCATTTAAATATGTAATTTAAAATTACATTGGCAGTATATATGTATATTTTTGCAACCATATCATATTGCTAGCTCACCCGTCCCTAGAACTTGTCTCACCAAATTACTATTAAGCCCAATGTTTCTCGTTCTGTATTTTTGCAGTTGAACTCAACATAAAATACCACGTTTACATTTACTGAATAGTATATTGTTGGTTTAGGTACATGCTCCAGCAGGTTCTGCTCTTTGATGATTTTGTCAACTGGTGTATATAACCATCCCTCCTAGTTTTCTGTGTTGAAAATTGGATTAGTAAGATTGCTATCTCTGTATCTACTGTTTATGTGGACGAATATGAGAAGGTCAAATATCACTCCATTCATCAATTTCATCTAACTACACTACCATTCAGACTACAGTTCTTTATCTGTCCACAGGGATCTGAAGATTTTACTCAAATATCCTGCTAAATCAAGATGCATTAAGTATCACACAGTCTCCTGATCCACTAGTGTAAGCTCATGTCTTTTTTTTTAGATACTATTACTAGCTTGGTTTGACTCCTCTTCAAAGACCCATGCTGGCACCTAGTGACTTTTTAAGTATGTATAAGTGATCTCTCTCCTAGGATCTTAGTGCATCAATGTCAAGCTTCCAGACGTAAACTCTCTCTCCTGCTTTGAAAATACAAGGCGATATATCCCCACCTCCAGTTTCCTAAAAGCTCTCATCTTCTCCACAATACTTCTGGATTACTGACAACACTTCCTCTCAAATTCATCTGGTACATTCGTCAATACCTAGTGCTCTAAGAGGCTTTAAAGGCCTCAACAAATTTGAAGTACTCAGGTGCTTTCTTATTCTATGCTCATTATATTTGAATTTAATTCCCTCTTAACATGTTGGCCATAAAACTTTCAATACTGAGATCACTTCTGCAGATAGCTAAGAAAGAAAACAAAAGTATTACATATATCTGTTTTCTCTCGGTCAAAATTATATTCTGTCCTGATAATCTGCCTTCTTCTCTTGTTCTTTATTTTACTCCAAATAGATTTTTAAAATTATTACTATTATTATTATTATTGGTTATCTTTGGCAGACACCACTTGGGATGCATGTCTGGAACGTCTCCTGCTTCTCTGAAAGCTGGCTATCACTCACTGTCCCACCCAGGCAACCTTCTTTAAGAGTCTCCTTAAACAGCAGTTACTGGGTAGAAGAGACTACATGTTGTCATCCATACGTAGTCCATAGGATGGAGTAACACTGAATAATTGTACAGGTTGAGCCAATCGGTGGCCCTCTCCCTGGACGTTTGGCTTCTGAGATTCTAGTTGGTGTGTACCAAGCTCTTGAATGATCTTGTGAGGCAAGGGCTGGACAGCTACTTTCATAGAAAAGCAGAGAAAGAGAGAAGCAGAGATGAGAGTTCATGAACCCTCAGAGAGAAAGAGCATATGACTTTGGTTCTCACTTTTTTATTTTCTGGTTCAGGGAGGAGTACTTCCTGACCTTGGGTTCTGTAAGATACTTCTGTATCCTTTCAATTAGCTGCTTGTTTCCACCACTCCCCCCACACTTTTTTTTTTTAAATATAGCTTAAGCTAGCTGAGTAGATTTGATTCTGGCAAATAATCCATGTCTAACATGCTACTCTTAACATTTTTATAAAGTTCAGTTCATTATGTATAGGTCATCATAGAATTAAACTTAGTTTTTCACTACCTTTTAATCAATCAATTTCTTAAAATTTGAAATTATTGGATATCTTCCCCTAAGGTCATTGCTGAAGTTATAGAAAGATAAGCTAGAGATGGTATTACTTGGTAGGTCCTAAAAATAATTTTTATGAATGTACAAAAATTGATTATGTTTAAGAGAATTACATATGCTATTCAAATAGTAGGTTGGTATATAAAACATTAATTTGAAATGAGAAAAAAAAAATCACACATTTTCCTGTAGCCTAGTTATCACTAGAAAATCTGTCTGCAAATTCTGTTAACAATCAGAAGATTGCTTGGTGAACATAGAATCTGATTGTCTTACTGGTTTTGAAAGCTCCACTCATCCTCCTCCACAACAGGGTTTGCTGAACAGACTAAATTCAGATTGCTGACTCAGGCCCCGTCTCTCCCATGGGTAACTGGGGCTACGATGATCGCATCTTTTTGGCTTCTCTATTCTTACCCCCATGCAGACTCCTCCCTTCTTGATAATTATTCTTTCTTTTGACTAGGCTCAATAAAATTGAATTTATAGTTTATTTTTTATTTCACCACTTTCTCAAAACTACCCTGATGCCCTGAAGCGTTTGCATTCCTTTCCTTGATTATTAGGAATGCTAAGATGATCCAATTACTTGTCCTTAATGTTCTTATCAATTCTTATCAATCAGTCCTCTCTTGAAGGTCAAAATTAAGTCTGTAACACCAGAACTCATTCTTCCTTAACCACCTACAAGATGAAAACATCAGCACAACTAATCATCAGAAGTTCTGCTCTTAGCCAGAACAACATTTTCACGTGTTATGTTAATATTCAATACATTTTGGTTGATTTAATGAAATAAACTTTTTTCTAGGACTATATCACCGAATACCATCTATTTTCTTCAGTAATGAATTAAATATGAATGAAAAAAAGAATAATAAACCTTTAACTTCTGCTCTATTGGGATTAAAAGCCAAAAATTGATGAACACAGACTTAATGATTGCATCTACGAAAGTTTTAAGATATACCACATTTCAGGATAAAGCTAGAGAAGGTACAGCTGTTTGCCATACTTGTTTTGGTGTGTACTGGATGGTATAATAATTGGAAGGTAGGACAGCAGATTGAATATGAGGGTAGAAACAATGGGTGGCTTTAGCTTGCATGCCCATAAACTGTAGGATGTCCACTCTCCCAATCAGCTCAATCTAAATAAAAAACAAATCACATGCTTGCCATGGGTACGAGGTTTGAAGACAAATACCCCAATTCCCACCAGGTAGTTGCACCTAAAGTTCTCCTAGGATGGATTTCATTTTTTGAGGCAGAGATTTGAAGCCTACAGGTTTATTTCATGCCCAAACAATCAAACGGAAAAATTCTTAGCAGAGAAGAATGGCCAGAACCAGAAACTCTCCAGCTTATTATGGCTGATTGCTAAGGCAAGAAACTACAAAAAGAGCTGGTAAAAACCATTGCTTCATGTAGCTTATGTAACAAAGAATAGCACCATTATCTGCTCAGACCACGTGTGCTCTCCTGTAACCTCGGGCTCTCCGAAAAGCTTGTATCTGTATTTATTTCCACTTTCTCTAATCTTCTCTGAGGTAGCCAGTTTCCTGGCACCCCCACAGTTAGTGGGAGACAGCTGTCCAGTCATTAGCTATGACAGCTCAGCTGTCAATGATCCTCCAACAACAGTCACAGAATGGTTAGAATTCACAGCTCCGAAACAGCCAGAGGCTTCCTAAAGTTTATATCCTCACCGGGCCACTCAGCCTGCGGTCTCTGCAGCAACCTTAAATAATGTGCACAAACTCTGGGGCAGAAAGCTTGGAGTACAGCTTTAGAGAACACCTCTACCTCATCCATCCTGTGGACGTTCCTCATGTAGTGTCCTGCCAAGCCAACCACGTGTGAAGGGCATTATGTCCCTTTAGCGAGGACATTACTGGCATCAGGCCCAGTATTTTGTGAGCACTGACTGCATGAGCAGCAACTGAAAGCCCACTGCAGTGAGCCTCAGAGAAGGAACACCCACGCCACCGTGAGGAATCCAAGACGATTCATTCCCGAGCATGTGGTCAACAAGCCCAGCTAACTCCCAGAACTAGCTGGGAAAAATCTGAGGCAGCTAGAATTCTAGCACCGTGGAGCCAAGTAAAGGGTGTTTTGCTGTTAGTTATTATGATTTCATTTTATCCCAGACTGGGGAAATGCAGTTCTAATCACTCTTACAGTTTCCAAAGCACTTTCACACACATCTGAGTTTCACAGTAACCCTGTGAGGGAGGTGGAACAGGCATTAGTATTATTTATTTTATACATAAGGAGACTGAGGCTCCATTAAGTTATAAGATTTGCTCAAAACCAGAGGCGAGATTTGAAAATGAATCCTTTGACTCTAAGGTTCTTTTCCCTAAACCACTGATTGACTAAGAATTACTCACAAATATGTGCTTAAAGAAAACAGGAAAGTGAATTCCTTATTTTTACTCAATACCCGGGGACTACATGGCCACTAACAAAATGACTGCACACAGCTCTGTGGATTTCTGCCTGCTTTTAAGGGTTGAGAATACTAAATACCTTGGGGCAAACTAAGAATGTTCAACTACATCGCTGGGTAACTGTCTTCAAATATTCTTTTTTTGAAAAGGAAAACATACTCGGACAGATGTGTCCACTTAATGATCTGAAATGTCAAAACACAATTTAGGAAAAAATTCTGGCAGGGAATCCTAGCACTGGACATATGTTCTTGTATATTTTTTTGAACTTCCCTGGGAAAGGAAAAAGAACATTTCATAGTATGAGCCATATGTTTATAGCTACAAGGGATTCTCATTTAAAATATGAGCTTTCATTCCATAGTCTGATTTAACACAAGTACCAGCTTATCAAACGATATATTTGAGCTGAAACAAGCACTCATAGGCATAAGTATCAAGGCTGGTACCACGGCATAGACATGACACTAAGAGCATGAACTAATACAGTTTTGCGTCTATGTTATCAATTTATGCTGCACCTTGTTCCACAGAGGACTTCTGGCAGTTTACAAAGACACACAAAAATGCAACAATTATTACAAAAATTAAAAATAGGAGTGGGGAAACGACGGATAAAGAAAGACTGAGGAAAAAAAAGGAGGAATCAAGAATGAGGCATTAGGGGTGGCCAGATGGCTCAGTTGCTTAGAGCACGAGCTCTCAACCACAAGGTTGCTGGTTCATTCCCACAGGGGATGGTGGGCTGTGCCCTCTGCAACTAAAGATTGAAAACGGCTACTGGACTTGTAGCTGAGCTGCACCTTCCACAACTAGATTGAAAGACAACGACTTGGAGCTGGTGGGCCCTGAGAAACACACTGGTCCCCAATATTCTCCAACATATATATTTAAAAGAATGAGGCATTAAAAGTACATACCAGAGGGCCAAGGGCTCTGTGTGCACAATTCTGGGGGCACCATTCACAAAGAATATACTATGAATGGCACCACCTTGAATTGGGCAACATGGTGGCCTTGAGTGCCCGCTGCCCCCAGATTTATTAGGGGTGGCCACAATTTGGTTTGAATTTTCTAGCAGGGAAACCAAATCAGGGCCGTGTTTAAAAAACACAAGTAAAATATTCTTGGTGTAAAGACCAGATCAGATTTTTTTCTAGAGGGCTCCCTTATGGCAAATGCAGTAATGAGTTTCACTGGGTTGGTTTTCATGAAGGCTGTCAATGGAGACCAATGGCATTATATCAAAATGTAAGTCAGTAAAAACAGTTCTGCAGAGACCAAGTTTGGAATTTAAGTTCAACACAGATTTGAAAATCACACTTTGCAAACATTCCCTAAAATGTTTATTGAGTCATCTCCTATTCCATGTTTCATCACTCAGTGAGTGATTATATGGCTTCTCAATGTACTGTAATTATAATTAGGAAATCATATCGAGCATATGGAGGACTTGGACTTCCAAAAGTAAATTTTGACTTTTGAAGAAAAGGTGTAAGTTTATAGTGGTGGCATAGTAATTTTAGGTTGGAGTTAGTGAACAATTTCTCAACAGAGAATTGTTAGATACTGAAGTCATTATCAACATAAGCTATATAACATAATCAGTCTTAAAAACTGATTGATACTAATGTTTCTACAGCAAAATGAGGAGATGCACTAGATCATTTTTTTTTTTGAAAACTGTCAACTATAAAACTGTGAAGATAGGTGTGGAAAAGAGTACAAATGTATAATAGTTAGCATTTATGAATTCATAGAACAAGCAATTTCTCGGGCTAATGAGACTATATTAACTCTGTTTAGTAATTTATCTTGTTAAAGGTATTAGGAAGCCAGGTTGTTCATTTAGCATGTACTATAATTGATACATATAAGATGTTTAATGCAGTGGAGGAGAAAATCTGGTAATACTATTTCAAGAAATCATTAAAGTAGTCTACCTCTTTTCCTGCATTAATTGAATTATCTTTACTTCTCTCTTACATCTTTGCTTCATTGTAATTTTTCAGAAAATCAAATCTTCTTGAGACTAACGAGTCACTAAAAGTGAATTGAAGTTACTTATCAAAAGGTTTATGGCTCAGGGGTGGCTGGTTTGCTCAGTTGGTTAGAGCATGGTGCTGCACCAAGGTTGACAGTTTGATCCCCGCATGGGCCACTGTGAGCTGTGCCCTCCCTAAAAAAAAAAAAAATGGTTTATGGCTCAAAGATGGGGTGGAATTATAAGGAAAGGACTGAAAGAGTATGTTCATTCTTACCCTGAAGGCAGCAGATGCCAGGAAATCTCAAACCACATTTTGGAAAACATTTTGGTTCATTAAAATCTGGCAAGGATCTCAAGAACTGAACACATGTGAACATAACAAGTCAGGTAATAGTCAACTGTCATTTTGAGACAGTATATTATCAATTTGTTAACCTTTTCTCCACAGAGAAAAGAGTCCCTGCGTTTCTAATAGGTCTACAGATAGAATATACACAAGGGAGACTAACACAAAAAAAAGAAAGCAAGATAAAAGAAAAAAGGCAAAACAAATCTGTTCTGTGCGAGGTGGAAGCTGATAAAATATCGACAGACTGGAGGAGGGGCTCCAGAGCAGTAAAAATATTACCAAGTAAAAGAAAACAGTTATTAATATTACATTGACCTAACGATTCCAGGAGGAATCAGACCGACTGAAATAATCAATGGTGGCACAAAGACTGAACCACAAGGTTGTTCATCATAGCATTGTTTACAATAGTGAGGAACTGGAAACAACTCAAATGGCCCACAATAAAAGACTGGTGAAATCGATTGTGGTCATCTGTGTAGTGGACTATCTCTGTAAAAAAAAGAAAATAAATAAAAATCAAGGAAAAATAAAATCCTACCTGAGTGGTAGGTGATTTTTATGTTCTTCTTTAAAATGGTCTGTTAAATACATAAACTCTCCCTTTTCAAAACATTGTAAAACCAAAATGGTCCTCAAGTCTTCTACAAGTGAACAAAACATAACCTGGCAGCTTCATAATCAGCAAACTCCTGGGCAAGGGGTCTATCCTGATAATTCTTTTTCTATAAAAATTATCACTGTAAGGCTTTCCCCGGAACTCGAGTTCCACCTTGCTACACAGAATTAGACCAAACTTTGGCATTTACTTTGTAAATGACTTTGCTGGAAGGCATCTAAGAAGCGAGGGCGCATTTTTAAAACAGCATTACTATTTATACCCATTCTCATTTTGATTCAATAAGCAGGATATTTGACAGATTTGCAAATTATACTTAAGGTGCCTCTGCATTTCATTCCTGCCAGTTTTTTCCTCCTGATACTAGCTCGTTATTCCATCTAATTCCCTCTAATTATGTAACCCTTCCAGCTAGTTGCCATTGTGTCATACTGATGGAGGGGAAGTCTACACAGAACAGTTGCCAAGAAGACTACTGTTTCACAGAGTGCTGGAACAGCTAGAAGCAAAGATAAACGTGCTTAAGTGGGAAAGGAAAACACAAACAAAGATATAAGAGCTCTGCTGGAAGAAATCTTTCACTAGGGCCAGTCGCCAAATTTTGGAAGTTTATAAATCCAAATAGAAAAGCCAGTCTTCTGAGTTCCAGTATAATGTTTCAAATATTACTAAGTATGTTTAATAATCACGATCACCATTTGAGAAATAAAGTATTTCAAGTGGTGGAAAAATTATATCTCTTCAAAATCGACCAAAAGCTGTAGACATCCTAGATATTTTGAAGCAGTTTTTGACAATTCTAGACATTCTGATGTCATCAAGATATATTCAATTACGTTTCTCAAGAGTAAAAAAGTTGAAATTCCTTTAAATAGTACGTGGACATCATTTTGCGGTAATCTGAAGAACTGTATGGCTGTAATGCAGTAAACTGACTTTCGGTTCTCTGCTGTCTGGGGCCCCTCTCATTCCCCCTGCCATGTGCTGACAGCTCGCCTGTGGGTGTGTCTGACTGCCCCAGATTAGCGGCACAACAACCACCTCCAAGATGATCTTTTATACTCAAGGCTTCAGGGAGAAAAAGGAAGCTGCTTCTGCAGCTTCCTCATTAGCTGAGAGAGTAGAATGGAGAACACTACTTTTGCCCCTCAAATTTTAATTTTTATTCACAAAAAAACTCGTCACCAAAAAAGGCATTTTTAAAAAATCAAACTGCTAAACTCCAAGACCCCGGGAACAACTTAATTGAATCCCCTGGCTACTTAAAGTCTCGTTTTCTGAAGCTGAAGCCAATCTGCTTAATCTTTATCCTGGGGAGCACAGATAAGTGTTACAGTTACGGTTTAATGGAAAACAGTTTGCCTAAAGTTATCTCCAAATTATTCCCACCTTAGTTTTAAAGATTTCTCTATGAAATTAACCATATCCTTACATATTGCCAATAACAGTAGCTCTGTGCCTCTGCAGAATTGTTAAAATTGTGGTTGTACTGCAAAGCACATTTTACTAGCATTTTATATTTTCAGGTTCTAGAAATATGCACATGTTGGTATTAGCTTGCTCTTGTCTTCACAGGACTTTTGTAAACAACTTCTCCACCATCAGCTGGCGGGTGAGATATATCTCTAGTTTTACTGGATCCCAAAAGTATGTGAAACCACCAGCAACTTTTTATCTTCAAACGCCATTTTTTCTCTTCCTGTGTTATTTATACAATTGGACTTTGTGGCCATGGTCGGTTAGATTTTGTTGTAAGATTGAAATAAGAAACAGGTGTAATATTCTTTTGTTTATGTGCTCCCTGGAAAGAACTTAAATCACATCTTGGTTGAGGAGGGGGGTAAGATACAATCTAAAATTAGTAAGTATTTCTGATAAAAGTCTAGGCCAGTTACTTAGAAAGTAAACAGATCAATACAGCATCTAACCGTTTAGGTCAGAGTTGGGTGGGTCCTGAGAGTAAGACACTGTCACATTTCCGTGGTCATCAGTACCTTTGACACTCAGATTAGGTCCGCTAATCAGCAGAGACTGTGTCAGCACTAAGTCTAATAAATATTCCAACAGAGCAGAGAACCTGTGTTGCATCACTGGTCATGCCACTGGCGGCCACGGCCCCTGCTGAGCATATCTTGGCCTGATTCCAACATCCTTCTCAAGCCCATTTTAGCAGTTAGATATAGTAAAGGAGGTGAGGGGGAGGGTGTAAGGTGGGGGAGGAGGAGTGGGAAAGAGAGAAAAGAAAGATGAATTATGGGGGTACATTGAATAATGTACCTAATAACTAGGCCAGTTTATTTCTGTTCTTTGAATGGAAAAATTTTAATATTCTATGCTTTTGTCTTGACATTTCTAAAAGCCATTATCAGATTTTCTTTTCAGCCCACATTAAGAGGTAAAACATATTTGGTCTATTAGAATTATCATTTTCATTGTTACTGAGGTCTGCATTTACTGTAATGGGGTATTGGCCTAGACTCAGACTATATTACCTACATACTGAATATTTCTGTGATGAATCCACACTCCATATTCAAATACATAAAAATGCAGTGGACCCCTATTATTCATGGATTCTGTATTTGTTAATTTGCCTGCTCCCTAAAACTTATTTGCAACCCTAAAATCAATACTCAGGACACTTCTGCGGTCACTTGAGAACATGTACAGAGTGGTGAAAAATGCGAACCGCAATTTCATTGCTTACATGCAGGTACAGAACAATGCCCAGCCTTCTTGTTTCTTCTCTGATACTGTAAACTATATCCTTACTGTAGTCTACTCAGTGCCATGTTTTTCTCATTTTTGTGCTGCCTATTGGTGATTTCGTTGTTTAAATGGCTCCCAAGAGTAGTGCTGAAGAGCTGTCTAGGGTTCCTAAGCATGAGAGGTTGTGATGTGCCTTACGGAGAAAATACGTATGGTAGATAGGCTTCCTTCAGGCATGAGTTCTCGTGCTGTTGGCCAAAGTTCAACGTTGTGATTCAACAATGTACGTTAAATAAGGTGTTTTCAATAGAAACACACATAAAGCAAGGTTATGTAATGATCAGTTGATGACAATGTTGTGACCAGAGACTCACGGGAATCTACCTCTCTGTTTCCCCTAGGAGCAATGCTTCTGTATCCCTAATCTGGTGTCCGCAGTGACTCTATAGAACATAGATACCTCGGTAACAAGAATTGACTGCATATCAAAATGGAAGGACAGTTACAAAAAGTCAGCTATAAAGTCTGTCACCCTTTTAGACCGCCCAATATACAGAGGAAGCATGCTAGGTGGATGAATTTCTATTCTATGGGCAAATGCTTCTGGCCAAAGTAACCTGCAAGATGTAAGAGATAGAGACAATCACATTCTCTCAACTACAACAATTATTATGCCAGAAAATAGAACTTTAGTCAGTAAGGTCATAAAAAGTCAGGGTAAGTCAGAAACGTTCTGTAAAACAGTCAGGAATGCCTTACATAAAAATGTGTCAGTTATGACAACATGGATGGATCTTGAAATTATAATGCTAAGCGAAATAAGTCAGACAGAAAGTCGAGAACCATACTATTTCACTGATATGTAGTATATAAAACTGAAAACAACAAAAGAACAAGACAAACAAATGAAGGAACAAAAACTCATAGACATAGACAATAGTTTAGGGGTTACCAGAAGGTAAGGGGGAAGGGGTCCTCTAGAAGAGGGTAAATGTACAGGGTCTAATATATGGTGATGGAAAAAAAACTGACCCTGGGTGGTAAACACACAATGTGATATATAGATAATGTATTACACAATTGTACACCTGAAACCTATGTAACATTACTAACAATTGTCACCCCAATAAACTTTCATTAAAAAAAAAGTGTCAGAAAAACCACAGAAAGTTGTCAAAAAAAAAAAAAAAAGAATGAGAGAGAGAGAGAGAGAGAGATCAGTCTTCGCCACTGAGCAGCGGTAGAAACCAAGAGCCAGCCACAGAGAAATGAGACTGTTTCACCGACAAATCTGCCCTTTAAAGGACATGTGGCCTCTTGCTTAGATAACAGTTTAGGCTACAAAGATGCTTAGTTAGAAGAAATATAGGGTTAAATTGGAAAACATTTTTAGAAATGACAAAGATGTTTATTATTATGAAGTATTTATTTACATACTAAACCCTACAGCCCTGATGTATCTTAATTTTTTCTTCACTTGTCTTAATGATACCAATTATAGACTCTATCACCCAGTATTTTCATGCAAGTTCATTCTTTAGCGTATGTTGCCATTAAGGATAAGGATGGCTTCGTGTTTTCTCCCTGTCTTTAGGACTGACTACTTTTCCTATTATGCAGCAGGAGGGCAGGATGAAAGGCTGTGATGAAGGTAACATACTCTAAAGATGAGGCTGAATGCCACACACCTGGCATGAGGACAGACCCCGTATGTAGGAGAAAGAGCCTCTGTAGGGTTCTCTATGCCTCACCTGGGATGAGGGGGGCTTCCAACCACTGTGATCTCCCGAGTTCCCTACTGTGTTATATGCCTCTTATGCTCTTTGTCACATTTAACCTTCAGAATAACTTTATGAGCCAAATATTCTTACCCACATTTGCCAGAAAGTGCAAGACAGCTCTTTAAATGTTATCATTCTTCTCTCTTCAACTCTGTTTGGGATCTCCAAGGTACACTCATGGCACTCACAAACTTGGTACCCTCAGGTATTCTGCAGTGCCCCCCTTTTCCGCTAGCATCCTGAGGTACCCTGCTGCAAAGGGCCTGTGAAGCTGGTCCTCCTGCTGTGCCAACGCGAAAGGCAAGGTCACTGCCAAAGATGCTTGCCAGTCTGTGCCAAGACAAGGTTACCTGTTGCCGCAGAACCCACTGGATATGGTGATCTGCTCCAAGCTTTAACACACCCTCAAGTGTGGAAAATTGTTATCTCCGAGTTCCACAGACATTTGAGTGAAAAGCTCTTTCATAGCCTCTCCTTAGCATTTAGGAAAGAGCTTCCGGGGACAGGCTGGACTATGACCTGAGTGACAGGCGTTGTACAATGGTAAAATGGGCCCATTCCCTGAACACTGATCCTCTGCTCTGGGGCCACACGTAGGTGCCTTTTTGCTCTCTTCTTAGGATGACTCCTTCCAACTTAGATTTAAGCACTGGCTCTCGCTACTGCTTAGCTGGAATTATAAATGGTCACATTTAAAGGAGTCACTTTGGGATGGATAAACATACTTCTTTTGCTCCTAAGTAAAATTTCTATTACTATAAAACTGTTTCATGAATGTGTACCGTGAATATTACACTGAAAACAACTGCTCTGGTAAACAGACTTTCCTGATCTTTTATCTGGTACGGTGGAAGGCCCCAGAGACATGGATTGACTCGAGGCAGTCATATATCATCCTGGATAGTCACTACTCTTTGGACTCCAGGTCTCTAATCTGCAGAATAAAGGAATAAGTACACCAAGTGACCTCTCTGGCTTCTTTTAGCTCTAAACTTCAATGAGTCTATGAACTATTTAATATATTATGAGCAAGGTTTGAGGTGTCTAAGCCACTCTCACTAAAAGCTGCCATGCAACTCCAAAAGTGCAATCTTATGCCCCCGGCTCCCATCTATTCTGACCATTTAAAAGCAAAAAGCTGGACTCAGAGGATAGCAATGGAAGAGGCAAAAACTAGGAATGGGAGTATGGAAGGAATTCAAGACAATCTTGGAATGCTTGAGGGAGGAAGCGGGAGCGGAGCGGGAGGAGAAAGGAAAGATGAGAGAACTGGCTGCACCATCACTACCAACAGCTGGGTAGTGGCGAGTGCTGGGTGCCTGCTGGGCGCCAGCAGAGTGCTAACCATGGCACAAGCCTTACAGAGCTTTCAGAACATAAGACACATTTTTATGTTCTAAAAACCATGCATTTTATATATATATATATATATATATATATATATATATATATATATATATACACAAATGTTTGGGGAAAGCACATGACCAATATTCACCAAAGAGTAGCTGCCCCTGGAAACGGAGAAAGGGGCCTTTCACTTCTTGGGCAACGTGGCCAAATGGGTTTCCTCCAACCCCCCGAAGGTGACACATACAAAGGTCAATGGGAGGAGACATTCTCATAACTGGATTACATCCTGGAGATGTTAGCAGGGTTGAGCTTGGCAATATAAAAAGTCTCACTGTCTTCTAGCTAATTCATCCTGGTCCCTTTCCTGCTTCGGAGAAACCAAAGAAGGGTGAGCTTGGTATCCTGGCAGCCAGCCTGAGCTTCTCTCTGCCAGGTCGGGCACTGACCAGGATTAAGGGACTGAACACCAAGCCCAACTTTTGCCAAAGTGCATATTGCTCAAGTGCGGGAAGCAAAGCAGGGCCTGCATGCCTCTACGCGGGCACTACACAGCCAAATTTAACAGACACCTTATCTACTGCTACTTTCTAAGTAGGGCTGTCCCACCTGGCTTAGACCCCTCAGCCCTTCCAGGAAGCAGAACGAGGCCAAACCAAAACAGAAAGCACTCCGCTAAGCTGGACGGATAACAGCTACACACCAGCTGCTTGCTGGTTGGTTCCAGTCAGCTTTTGTATCTAGAGAAACCTGGTGGAAAACCCAGGGGGAGACTGTAGAAACACAGAAAAAACTAATTTGAAAATGGAAGAGACCTTAGAAGACATCTAGTCTAGTGGTTTCCAAACTGGCTGAGGAGCCCATGGGTTTCAAGGAAGTAGAAAGAACCAAAGCGTAGAGTTGCCTAGGAGTCATCTGAAGAATTCTGGGGATTCTGTGGCTAAAACAAGTTAAAAACACGGACAACTCCCTCTTTTATCCCCCACGATGCTATAAATCCCACCTCTGTTATTTATATTGTGTTACAAGCCCACCCCCAATATTACCTTGATTGACCACTGAGAGCAGTGACTCTTCATCAGGGGCGAGTTTGCCCTACAGGGGTCATGTGGCAAAGTCTGGAGACATTTTCATTGTCACATCCAGGGCCTGGGAGGGTGTGTGAGCGTGTGTGTGTGCGCTATTGGCATCTACAGTCCACAGGAAAGTCCCCAGGACAAAGAATGTCAATAATGTTGAGATTGAGCAAACCAGTCTCAGAGGCAGGAAAACGTTCTGCAATAATGAGACATAAAGCCTTTTTGCCTTTTATCTTTTCCTAACTTGTTTTTTCTTTTTAAAAAAGTTAAACATGCTGTACTGTACTGTTATGTACCCCCTTGGCCATTAGTTTAGCATCACTAAGGCAGTGAGGTCGGAAGCTTCATTTGAACCCCAGTGCCACCAGCTTCTTGTTATATGACCTTCACGTTACCTACTTCTCTGAACTTCAGTTCCACCATCTAAAAATATGGTTACATACATTATACAGTTTATATACATTATACAGTACATACAGTATACATATGGCTTCAGCATGGTTACAAGGATTGGAGACAATGCATTACAGGATGCAGCACTCTGTCAGACATACAGTAGGTGCTCAGTAAACGGACAGTGATGCCGTTGAGCCTTATGACCATTTACTGAGGACTCTGTATTAAGGGAACAAAGTGCCATGACAGTGACAGAGTTAATTACATGGAAGTGGAAGACATAGCTTATACCTCATCTAAAGTGAGTGAGAAATAGTTCCCCAAAACTATATAATCAAGTGTAAAAAAATGCCCAAGGGCCGGAACCTGCCTTTTTATGGCGCACGTATGTTCCCTAGCACACTCTTAATTCCAGCCCTTCCTCTCCCCAGTGGAGACAGAGACTGGTGCCATAATGACAGAATATGAGGTCAAGAACCAGTTAAACCCTAATCTAGGTTGTTTCGTTGTCTGCTGAGAAAATAGACTCTTCTTTGATTTAAATAAGAATACCAGATGCTGCCTTCTTAATAAGGTGTGGTTCACACAGACTTCAACAAAAGCTTTTAAAGGAAAGGGTTTCTTTCCCACTCTCTCTGTCAGAGAAGAAACCAGTGTTCAAACCCTTGCTAAGATGGGACCCACGCCAGCAGGCCTGCACTGAGCATGTTCGGCTCTGGAGGGAGCCCCTGCCTCACAAAGGATGAAACACCGCAGCTGCTTTGTTCACATTCTCTTCCTGAACACTTCACAACTTGCCTTTCAAGTGACAGTTGTGCGTCTCCAGGCCCTTAGGGGCGTGTAGTTTAGATTCTCAAATCTTTCTCCAGAGTCCTTGATTCTGGTTTTTGATTTGCTCGCTGGGACTTGCTATTCCGGAGAATGTGTGGTTATTTTTCTTTTCATTACAATGGCAGTGCTCATTCTAAAATAAGTTACTAAGTTATTTAAAATACGATTTTCCTCCTACACATGAACTATGTTTTGAAGAGTGGAATCTCCCTCAAGATTCAGTGAAGAGGAAAGCGAAACTATGGGCCACTTCCCAGTGATAATACAAGAATTACTGAATTAAACGGTATTCTCATGTAATTTTAACTCCTATAATTAGCTTGGCCTTTTTTACTTTTTAGCAGGTTCACCTTCTATGTCGCAAGAATGATGAAAGAGTAATTCTATTTATAATATACTAAGTGCATTTTTTTTTACATATTTGGCTTAAAATGAGCAAAGATAACTAACTTATAAGTGAATTCAAGGAGTTGCACAACAAATTTTGCATATCGCTACTTCCACAATCTGTGCATAACAAAAAAAAACTTGGTATTGACGGCCCTGCTTTACAGCTCTCTCCAAGGATTTGCCATTACCTTAGGGGAGCTGTCACAATTGCCCCATAGATGGAGGAGTGGACATCGGTTTGAAACTCAGTCTAAGAGGAAGGCAGGCTTTGACCTGGTTCGACAACTTTTAAAGACAGTCTTCTTTCCCCTGCCTCCTGCACCATCCTACTTTTTGTTTCTCTCCAAAACGGGTCCTTTTACCAGATATTCCAGAGGTAAAGATCTACGTGTCTATTTGTAAAAGGGGTGAAGCTGTCACCTTGGGTTTTTACAGCCCATCGTGACAGTAGCAAGACAGGGCTCTACACTGGTCAGTTTCTCCCAAATGTATGGCTCAGTGTAAGTCCTCACTCACTAAGTTCTGTCTATCTTTTAGAATGGTTGCTGTGCTTCTAGAATAAATGGCAAGGTTGGGGTTTTCTTAAATGTTGATTTATGCCTGGCTTAACAGCTAAGCAGCTAATCAGTTTCATGGAACTTACTTAAATGTGGAAACACCTCACAGTATGATTTTGTAGTCACACTGTATGTGGTCCAATGCCCAGCAGTTTGGCTTTGACTACCCTTTATGTACAATACAGACACGTCTGCTACAACGCCATACATATTTTTGTTCCTGGTAAACCTTCTGATTTGCAAAATCATGCTTTTTTAAAAAAAAGAAAGAAAGAAATAGGACTTAAAGGAAAAACAGGACTAGGACCAGACCACTCAAAACTTAGGGAACTTTGGGACCAGAGCCCTAAGGGAAATCAATCAGCACAGTTAAAAATCACCACTGACATTTGCATTTTACATCACCATCCACTCTTTGCAGCCTTTAAACCCAGGGGCTTGTGCTTTCCTTTTCGTAGGTCCTTGGAGGAATTCGTTCCTAATACAAAGCAACTTGACCAAAATTAAGACTATGATCCAGAGAGAGCCTTTTTCATCAATCAATTTCCTCTCGGCTTCGTTGGATGCACTGGCTGCTCCCCAGACAGCTTAGCATAGTAGCAAGTGTAATGCATCCTGAAGTCACTAGACACCCCTGCTCCCTCCCCCCCCCCATCTCTTGCACTAAAGAGAAATACTTCTGCAGGATTGTCAGCTTTATTCTTAGTCTTAACAAATATCTTGTTATGGAGGTCACTCTAACTGTAAGACCCTTGCCCTGATCACTTCCAAACATTATATTGCAGGAGGAAATCTAGGCACCATGAGGACTTCCACACTGAATCGATACTATTTCCCTGTTTACCAAACACAGGAGAGCCAACGTGCATCAAGGAAACACACATCAGAGCAACAGGCTGTATCTAATGGCACTGCCTGTATCTACTAGTCTGAGTTGCTAAGTTACCAGAGGAGGTCATGCCAACCGGCTGAGGGAGGGGCTTGTGTTCTGGCCTCCACATTGCACTGTGGCATGTCTGGGTCTACCGGCAGAGGCTCTTGCTGGGAAGGAATTAATAACCTTTCAGCAGAGGATAATGACTAGACACCTTGAAATGACTGTCAGCTCCCAAACTGAGATACTCCAACAGGAGAGGGTAGAAAAATACCTCTTAACCTCCTGTGTCACTGCTCCTGATGGGTGGCAAACAGCCTGAAAAGAAAAAGTAAGTCAAGGTCTTTCTGAAATTACCTGCCATTGGTGTGGGATGTTATGGAATATCTAGTGGTGCTTCCATAATATTTTTCTAACTAGCCTCCAGGGAACATATTCTCAATTCCTGGTCGGGGGCGGAGGACTGTGAAAAAACAAAAATAAGCAACCTGAATTTGTAGTGTTTTTTTTTTATCAGGCCTACCTTATACTTTTGACATACTGGTGGTGAGGGTTTGGGGTGGGGGCAGGATGAGGGGAGAGGAAATGATGCTAAGTCCCTTTTAATGAACAACTTGGAAAATGACTAGAGAGCGGGTAGAACCTTATGAACCACACGAGGTCTTGGCAGTAGAAGAATGTTTCCACCAAGGGAAGTGAGCCACCCAGAATGCTATCAAGGAGAGAAGGGGATTCAAGATTGCCGCGAGTCTGCTAATGGTGGCTTAGAGCAACAAATGACCTCTAGTTCCAGTAGGCTCACTCTATGAATGTGGTACACCTCTAAACTGCTGTGGTAATTGAGGTGACATAAGTTACCCCGATTGCTATAATAATTCCAACTTGGCTAAGTACATCTCCCGTTGTCAGCCAGAACCTTAAACAAAAATCAGCTCTGCCTTCATAACTGAGAAAGCTCCAAAGTGCAGTGTGTATGTGTTTAGAAAAAAGAAAAAACTAGGCCTCAGAACATAATTTTCCTTTAAAGTTAATCTGGGAAACCTCTGAACTCACAGAAAGTAGCTTCCAAGAGTAAAAATGTTCAGGCCAGTTAGAACATAATAATTTTTGGACCTAAAGAAGCAACCTGCTCATCACGGGTCATCTAAAATCAATTTCAAATGTGCTTCCTACAGATTAGATCCAAGGCTGCCAAGTCGTAGTCTGAAAAACGAGACATATTTTGGGCAACCTAAGAGAGAAAAGGATCACATGTTAGTAACTGTGACCAGTATAGTTTGGATCAGGTCATATAGAACCACCACATATACTGCTCACAGAAACGGGGACAAAGTACTGAAATCCATATGCATACATGCAATTCACATATATGTGTGTATATGATTTATAGATTATTCTAACAATTTGTTTTAATCTCTTTGGGCAGCTCCTTAGAGCTTCAGTTAGCTCTAACTGAAACCCATGGGACATGATATGCAGAAACTGAAATTAAAAAAGAATCTATAGCATTTCAATTAAATCAACATTTTGAAAATAGCATCTATTCTATAAATTATAGCACTACATTCTAAACAGAGGTATCAAAGAAAGCCTTTAACATGGATAGAGAAAGAAAAAAGCTCACGATCACAATTCATCTTAAAATTCGAGTATAAAAATCAGCATTTTGGAATCAGGTAACAAGAGAATTATCTGGTGTAAATGACTATAAAAGTAAAATATATTTAAGAAAAACGCTCAGTTTTCCACAGACAAGCTTAAGAAAGTTATAACAATCATATTCATATCTGCATAGCTCTTAGAATTTTTGAAGCACCTTAACATCTATTAATTCACTTTGTAAACACATCTAAGAGAGCTTTCTACAAAATAGAAGTGCAGTAGGTGTGTAGGTAGGAGGAAAGGTTAACTATTAGAAGCAGAGGAATTTGTTCAACAAGTCAAAATATGTAATTCATTTGTTTGAAACAAAATCACTTAGAATGTATACCTCTGATTGTCTGCCTTGGGCTGAAAAGGGGCAAGAGTGATTTCCATGTAGTATTTGCATCAGCAGTTAGTTCACAGTTCACAGTAAAGAAAATAAAATCCCAAACTGTTTTGGAAGAAAATCTAATATATTCACAAATAGAACTTTCCATCTCTTCCCACAAATAGGCTCTCATCTTGACTGGCTGTGTGTAAATTCACATAAAGCCAGGGATCAAACTGATTTAGGTAACCAAGCTTTGGGCAGAGCACCATGTTAAGAGCATTCATGGTGCATTCCAGAGCATTGCATCCACCATATTTCTGTTAATGGCACCATTCTTTGTGTTACTGTGCTTCAGAGTCTTGGATTTATGTGTAATTCTTCCTTCCATCAGCTGTCAAGGCCTACTGACTCTAACTCTTCTGTTCTCTTACATTGAGTCTCCTTTTTCTGGTTCTGTAACCTTCCACTGAAGTTCCTACTCTAATGCTACTAACCCTCTAACAGGTCCCTACCTCCCAATGTGCTCTAGACACCTCTACCAACCTCATATTCCTACAGTTCCCTTTGGAAACCTTCAGTGGTCTTTCCTGATTACCAAATTCACCATAGGCTTTGTAAATGGCATTGTGGTCTTCTAAAGATGACCCTACACTCAGCTTTGTTTCTCTGCACACACTTCCTGATCCCAGTACATGACACCACTTGCTTTCCTCCCAGTCAATGCTGTATCTTCATGTCGTCAACACTTGCATGCTCATCCTTCAGGGTCCGTCCCTAGTGCCTCCTCCCTCCATCAATCCCTTCCTGACTCCCCTGTAACTCGATGTGGCCTCCCACTCCTTGGAACCAGGCCATTTTGCTCATGCCTTTCCTATGGCTCTTATATCACGGTCCTCTTTCCCTTCTCCCCAGGGGCAGATGGCAAGCCCCTTTAAAGCAGGAACGGTATTTTCTCACTGTTGCATCCCCTGATGGGCTAGCACAGTCATCTTGTTTATTGGTGATCCTCAATATCTGTTGAACTGTGAAGAAAATTGTGTATGGTATTTTTTTTTTTTACAGAAAATAAGTGTGAAGGCAGGTGAAGTCATTCTTGGCTCAAGTCTTTAAAAAAGAAGTAGGGCTCCAGTTCACTCAAAATACTGTTACTCACTCTTTTAACAAGTAATCAACAGCCAGCAAATTACTCAGCCAGAGAATGTAATTCAAAGCTGTAACATACATAAGCATGAGTCATGCTGGCAGCTGGGCAGTTCTGTCCTGCTTCCAAGGTAGAGAACGCTCATCTGAAAAGACGATGGAACAGCCACAGAAACGAACACGGTAACCCCAGTGTCAGATGGCACAGCTGGACAAACTGCCCAAAACTTGGTTTCTAAGCTTGGCAGGTGGCTCGTTTCTTTCTGTATCTCCACAGGCAAGAGAGAACAAGGCTGATGAAGCCTATATTCTAAAGCTGCAGAAAGTCAACACCACCAAGCCAGGCTGGGCTCCTTGTAGTACATTCTCCATGAGGGATGAGCGTGAGGAAGGTGTGTGTGTGGGACATGGATTTATATTTTGTTTCCAGTGTGTGGCCAGCAAAAGCAGAAAAGTGCTAATATACATATTAGCACTTAGGGGTGTTTTATTTGTTGTTGGCCTTTGTATTTTAGAGGAAATTCGTAAGCCTGTCCACATTCTAATTTATGAATAACTCTACTTAGAAATTATTACTCTATGTTGAATTTTAAGTGTTCAAAGAGGAATGAAGCCTATCTCATTTTTTTTTCAAGTTTAAAAAACAATCTGGATTCAGTTTTTAAAAAGTCTCTGGGGTTAGTATGAGTATTTTGAAATATATATATATATAGATATACATATATCTATATATACATATATCTATATATACATATATATACATATACATATATATATATATATATATATATATATGAATGAACTTTTCTCACTAGCATAGAGGTTTAAAGAGGGCTTTAGGAACATTTGCTAAGATAGCCTTGGGTCCTTTTATTTGATTGGAGACACAATACTTACAAGAATGATACCCAGAAACAGGCAACAATCCTATTTCTAGGCACTGCTCCAGCTGTGCAAGAGAAAAGAACACGAGGGATAAGTGGCAAGGCATGGGAGAGGTAAGAAAGATAAAAGAAGAAAGGACGCAATGAGGAAAGAAGGAAGAGAAAGGAAGGAAGGAAACTGCAGGACAGCAAGTAAGACTCTGAGAGGTAGAAAATTCAGGTGCCAATTTGTGTATGAAATTATCAAAGAAGAGATGAAGCTTTGCCATGGTGGAAGGTACAGGAAGGAGAAGGAGAAAGATGATGTAGATAAGGCAGTGTGTGATACGTTTGTTTTCCAAAAAGCAACAGAGAACATCCAAGTTAAATAGTAACTGAAAACATTGAAGAGTGACAAGAAGATATGTGACCTGAAGAAAGTGCCATAGCAATGAAAACAGCCTATAATACTTAAGTTTCTAACCACACCGGGCTTATGATAAAAAACTTTCAGTCTATTATAATAGTCATTTAATTCTAATGCCAATCCTGAGAGACAGGCATGGTAAGGTCTATTTTAAGGATTAGGTAACTGAGTTGGAGACAGTAGGTAACTGGTCTAAGAGTTCATATCTGATAATGAAGCCAAGGTGTTAAAACCTGGAAGATCTCTCTCCCTCTCTCTCTCTCTCTCTCTCTCTCCTTCTTCCCTCCCTCCCTCCCTCCCTCCCTCCCTCCCTCCCTCCCTCCCTCTGCCTCCCTCCCTCCCTCTGCCTCCCTCCCTCCCTCTGCCTCCCTCCTTCCCTCCCTTCCTTCCTCTCAACAGATATTTACCAGCTGGATACCAAGCTCCTAGTTGTCAGTTACTGGAAGTAGCTGATGAAGAAAACAGATATATTCCTTGCTCTCAGGAGCTTATCATCTAGTAGGAAAGACAGTCAGTAAGAACTAAATAAACCAATACCCCTAACTACAAAATTTGATACATGCCATGAAAGAAATGGGCAGAGAGCAGTAACACAAAATAAAGCAGGGCACTGCCAAATTAGACAGCATGGTTAGAGGTATGACTGGGACCTAAAGGAGGGGAAGGAGTCAGCCGTAAGAAGTGAAACAATCATTCCCGGAGGAGGGAGGAGGGAAGAGCACGCACAAAGGAACCGAGAAGTAGACACAGCTGGTGCATTGTGGGCAAGAAGCATAGCCGCAGAGAAGGGTGGCGAGGCATGGGCGCTGCTGCTGGTTAGGAGTCAGGGTTTTCTTTCAAGTGTACCGGGAAAGGCAAAGAATGGTTTTAGATAAGACAGATTTTTGGGTTCAAACACCACACTGGCTTCTGTGTGAATAAGATAAGAGGCAAGAGCAGACATGGAGACCCAGGGAGGATGCTCTTGCAGGATTCCAAGAGAGATGGTGGCTTGGCCTTGGGTGGTTGTAGTGGAGATGAAAGAACAGCACTCAGTTTGGTGCTAGAAACAAGAGACCTTGCAGATAGAATGGATGTGAGGGGTGAAAGAGAGGGAGGCACAGACGATGATTCTAATCCTGTGTCCTGCTCCGTCTTGTGTGTCACTTGATTTCTTAGCATATTTCTGATATAGAAAAATGAGATCAATTTATATTGGTATTTTAAAAGACGTATCTCTTATAAAGAGTTGCTAAAACATCTTTAGCAACTCTTAAAACCACTGAGGTGCTAAAACCTCAGTCCCTACACTAAGCTCACCCTTAGATTGTAACTGCCCTGAGGCAGATTGTCCAGGGGATACGTACCTTGAGGTGTGGTGTGGTGGAAAGAAAAGGGGCTTTCACACCAAACCACCTCGGGTTGAATCACAGCTTTACCGTCTTGCTGGGCAAAAACAAAGATGACACACCGCTAAGCCTCAGACTTTCCATACGCAGGTGAGAGCTCTCTCACAGTTTGGTTGTAAGAATTCAATAAAGTAACTTATAGTCAAGTCCTGACATGTAGTGGAAAGTCAATAAATGTTAGACTCCCCCCTCCCTTCCCTCTTCCCAGTTACGGTGATGAGAATGCCATCAATAGATTCTCAAAGAACCTTCTCTAATAGAGATGAGCACTATGATTGAGTGCTATATTTTACTAACTGAGACACACTCCAGACGAGGGATTGCAAATCCTGTTATGAGCCATAAAGGGTACTTGCATGGCAGTTCTAGCTCTATAACTATCCTCAACCCCTGACTAGAAGGGTTGCCAAATAAAATACAGGACACCGGTTAAATCTGGATTTAAGATAAATAATTTTTTAAAAAGTGTTAAGTATGTCCCATACACTATTTGGGACATAATTATACTAAATGTTTTCTGTTGTTATCTGAAATTCAAATTGAACTGAGTGCCCTCTGATTTTGTTTGTTCAAGCCCCACAACTGTACTATGGGATAAACTGCTCCAAGATGCTTCCTTCACAGTCTCGGGATGTTCTAGCTCTTCCATGTACAAGAGGTTATGTCTCTCACCATCATGGCTCCATGCTTCTACGCCTATCTTCTTTGCATGCTTCATTCATCTCCTCTCACTCTTACCAATGAACACATGAAGGCAAATTCTACTGAGTAGCACTATATTAGGTACAGAATTTTACTAATTGGTCATAAAGAAGGCTGCTGTGGGTGTGTGTGCATGTGCTATGTTAACCTTTTAAAATGACGATTACATTAATAATGCATCATTAGGAATACATTTTCAGAGGTTTCTAGTAGCAGTGAATTAAATATGCATCCACATTAACGGCAGCTATTTAGATCCTATAGGAGTAGTACTGGTTATTGAATAAACTGAAAGAGAAAAGCTTTGAGTTCATTCAATAATCGCCATGTAGCAAAAGTTGAGAGTTGGAAATCCTTTATTTTACATTAAACTACATGAAAAGTATTTGAAAGCTTAGGCCATAGTTTTATCTGAGTGTTCCTTTTGCATACTCAGTTTCAAGACTGAGGAAAGAATGAGAAGAAACATAAATATTTAGTTCATTATATGAGACATCTAGGGCAGTGTTATTATTTGTTATTGTTCCTCAACAAGATGGATCCAGGATGAAAAGCAACACGGCAATAAATTTTGTTATTAAAAAACTGTCAGTTGAACTAACCAAAGTATTTATAGTTGATTTACATCCTGGTGCAAGCTCATTTTCTCACTGTGGACTGGTAACAAAAAATTCACAGACTGGTGCCACTCTGGGGACCAGATATTGAGTAGGATTGATGTAGAAAACTCCAGAATTGTATATGTCATAGCCTCAATATCATGGCGTAAATGGAGAGATCTCCTCCTTCTGGCCATTTTGTAGAGCAAAGATCCTCTTATTTCCTTGACATAAAGGCATAACTACTTTCTCCATTCTAGCATCTAACTAAATATATATCAAAACAATAATTGCCCCAATTTTAGAAAGAAGAGGATGTGTGCTTACTCTTCTTGTCGTAAGTCATTCACGCTGCGGTCCAGTGAGATCATGTCACTTGCCACCATGTTAAATCCAAACTCTTTAATGCTGGCTTGAACTGCATGTTTGAATTCTGGTCCCAAAACCAATGGCTTGGCTTTCTCTCCAGGGCCACCAACCACTCCATGAGGCTCAGGTTCTTTGGGTTCAAAGTTACCAAGGATCCCTGGGCGTAGCACAGGATCACGGTAGGTGAATGTCTGAGGCTTAAAAGTGAGATACTGCCTCTGCATTATGTCTCTCTGGTTCTCTCCTCCAGCATGGCGCTCTTGTTCATTTTTGGCTTTGTTTTTTCTTCTAATAGACTCTAAGTCCACTTCTACTCCTTCAACATGAGGCCATGGTACCACAGGTTTGAATCTGTCATCCCCAGGAACTAATCCATTGCCTCCTCGGTTAGGCATGGGGTTGACATCTCTGTCTTCCTATACAAAAGGGAGGGGGATATACAATGAGTACATGAAGGCAAACCACAGCAGAGTTTATGATACCAATTTTCATGTTTAAAAAAAAGGCTGAGGCAACAATAAAAGGGGTTAAAGTGTGAAACAGACGCAGGCCATTAATGAGGACTTCCCATTATAAGATATCGTTTGGGGTAGGGAGAAGGAAATGCGAAGAAAAACTATCTCCTTGCCTTACCATTCCAAAATAAATGAATGGATGCGTTTTTTACTTCTCTACTTCTAAATCTAACTCTCTCTCAAATACCTCTTCATAAAGCAAATTGTTATGGGTTAGAGCAATGAGGTTCTAGAACCTTCGACAAAAACAGACATGTTGTACAGTATGGGGTTTCCCCAGCTGACCGGTGTATGATAACTCGAACTCTGTGTCAGTAATATAACCACATGGCAGCAGTGGTGTTAGATGGCATCCATCATTGGGCTGGCTTCGTGCCGCTAATGGCAGAGGAACAAGGTAGGGATATGCACTTGGTCCCAATTTGGCATTTTCTACTCAGTGAAACCTTAGCTGAATTGAGAACTATTTTTCAAAAAAGCCCTAATAACTGTAACCAAGTCAGTTTGGACTTTTAAATCACACCCAATACCTAATTTGCCCCATTCCAGAGGTAAAGAGATTTTTGCATGTAAGGATACTAGGTAAGGGTTGCCCCACACCCCCAGCCTTTCTGTTTAGACCACCTTACACAGATCTTTCAGTTAAAGATCCTGAGCGCTTTTGCTCCTGGGGTGCTATACGTGAAGTATTTGCAAAACCAGTACCATTCTTTGCATGAAGCAGCATTCCCAACCTGACCATCACCTCAGTGGTTTAAAAAAATACTGATGTCTGTGTCCCATTCCCCGGACTCTCTGGTTTAACTGGTTTGGGCATTCAAATTTTGAAAAGCTCCCCCCAGGTGATTTTACCATGCACCCAAGCTTGAGAACCTCTAACTTAAAGGAGAGTCACTAGCGACAATTTGATAAGGCGAATTTAATGGGTTCAAAATAGAATTAGTACCATCTGATCAAAATGTTTCTACCGTGTTAGAGCCGTCTTCAAAACTAAAGTTAAAAACTTCGCTTTAAAGAGCACAAAGTAAGGCTCTAGGCAGGATGCTGATGTATAGGTTGCTATCTACTGGTAGTTTAATAGAGACAAAGACCTCTTTTTAGAAAGTCAGTTTATTCAAATGTGAATTTCGCTGATGCTGACGTTTTGGTAAGGACTAGCTAAGGATTAATTTTAGAGAGTTCAGAAAAGAATTTTAAAAATTTATCTATTTGTTTAGATAATATAAGCATGTGATACAAAATTCAAAGTATTCATATGGGTACATAGTTAAAAGCAAGTTTGCTGCCTTTTCCTCTGTAGAGGCCATCATAGCTAGCCATTTCGTGTGTCTTTCTAGAGATGTTATATGCATGCACAAATATCCACGGGTATATACAACAAGAGAATTTTGGGGAACATGGGATATATACCGGGGATGCCAAAAAAATGTATACACATTTTAAGAAAGAAAAAAACTGTATTAAAATTGTAATATTCAATATATACTTATAACAAAAGATAAATACAATGTATATACATTTTTTGGCAGCCTCTATGTTTTAATTAACTCATTAATTAAAAAGGGAACCTGTAAGATGTTAAACTGGTTCAAAGGTAAATCCAAAGAACAAACAAGTATATAAACATCAAGCCTGCAAAAGGGGAATGCTCATAACCACTTCCGGTTAGGTGCTGCCTGGTTGGAATATTGTTGCTCAAATAAACTCCTAAAAAATAAATTGAAAAAAAAAGGATACTGCAAAGATTTACAAATACATGCAAAACTGGTAAAACATGTCAACATCCAGAGGGTAATAACCAATTGCATTCCACAGTACACAATTTCCTTTTCAATGGACAAGAACCTTTCACATTACTATCAGTTTCCTATCATTTACTGGATTGTAAAATAGCTCATAGATAATGAAAGGGCAAGAGAACTAGAAAGCTGAGTCAGATAGTATGCCCAGCAATCTTTTTGGTCCATTTCAAAGTTGTTCCACAATTTTCCTCCTATAATACAAAGCTAAATATAAAATGCAACACTCAGCCTGATTCTATAAATATGATGCTTTTCTTCGGGCATGTGTTATAGGTTGATAAGGCTTCTGGATCAGGTTTTTCTGATCATCACACACCTGAGAAGCAGGGACTTAGCTGGAGCCTGGCCTATGAGTCTTACTAAGTTAGGGTCAGAGGTGAATAGGTAGGAGGCGGTCCTGCCAGAAATCTTGTATTTATGAAGTACTGAGGAATTAACTCGTTAAGGACAGGAAGCCAAGCATGACTCTAACAAAGAGGTAGGCACCGATGCTGAGAAGTGATTCTGATGATGGAAAAAATATAAATTTCTTCAACTTTTCTTCTGGCTCTTTCCACAATTATACTCACTTATGGCAACGCTGTAAACAAATTAAAATAGAGAAATCATTATAAAACTCTAAAATATTGGACACAAGTTGATGATGTTGAACCAAATATAACACACAAAAAGGAAACACATTCTCCCCCACTTCAGTTCTTTACATCAAGGCTCCAGTGAATCAGTAACAGGGGAAGTAAAAAATGAGGGGAAGGAAATGTCAATAAATTCAGAAAAGTAGATTGAACAGGTCATCAGATGTCAACATCCATAACCATAGCATCCACTATGTTGCTTAATATTCCACAGGGATAAAACCATGCATTGGAAGAATGTAGAATATGATAGTACATGAAATCGAGATAGCCAAATTGTGAAATACATCGTATGGTGTAGATTGGCCTATGCTAATGTAAAAATTGCAAATTTAAATATTTCTCAAATTCAGCCACGTCAACAAGAAAATATTTAATGGATTGAAACTTCAAGCTTATCTTCCTTCAAAAGTTGTTTTGATCTGTTCTTTGACTTATGGGTTCTTTGTGTACAATTTAACTGTTGATGTTTTTACAGTTCTGTCTGTTACAAGTCTACCAGTCATTCCACCCTCATTCTTCTGGGTATCTCATTCTCTTCCAACCCACGTCCGTGATGAGATTTATACTGACCATTCCTACATCCATTTCCTCAGCCCACATCACAGTTCTGATCTCCGGACCTTACAGTCAACTGCTTCCTGAACATTTCTACTTATATCAATCTGGTAGCTAAATTTAAGACACCTCATACTGAACTTGACCCCACATCACAAACCTGTTTCCATTACTGCCTTTCCTACTTTGGGGACTCAAACCACCATCCACTCAACTGATCAAATCCAAAACCTGCATTTCATCCTCAACTTCTAGTTCTCTTTTATTTACCCTACAGATATCCAACCTATCACTAATTTCTGCCAGTTGTATCACCTATGTAGCTTCTGAAATTGATCACTTCTCTCCACTACTCTCACTGCCCCTGCCTTAGTGCAGGCCAATCTCACCTCTTAACAGGATTACTACAACAGCAATAATAGTGATGATTAAAAACACTATGGTCTATGTGCTTCACAAATATTAACTTATTTCATCCCAAGAGTTAGGTTCTATGATTACCATGCCTATGTTATGGAGAGAAAATCTGACCAAGAAGTCACCAAATGTCAGAATCAGGATGTGATAGGACCAAAATTTGAATCCAGGTGGCCTGGCTCAAGAGCTCACGCTCTTGACTATTACGCTTTAATGCTTCTCATTCTAAGACACGCACTTACTGTTTTTCTTCATTATTTTTTTTACATAGCAGTCATAGTGACTTTCCTAACATTCAAATATGAACATGTTACCTTCCCTGATTACAACGTCTCACTGTTGGTCCACTTCCCTCAGGAGAATTTCTCCTCCTGAACAAGGTTGATAAGACTTTTCAGGCTCCAGTCTGCACGTATTTCTCCACCATACCCACTAGAGCAGGGGTTAACTTTTTCTGTAAAGGGTCAAGTAGCAAACATTTTAGCTTTGCAGACCACAGGGTCTCTGCTGCAATTATTTTAGTCTGCTGTCATAGTGCAAAAGCAGCCACAGACAATATGCAAATGAATGGGTATGGTTGTATTCCAATAACACTTTATTTACAAAGACAGGCAGTGGGAGGATTTGATACCCCCCCACACCACAACCCCTACATTAGACTGTAAGTTCTGTGAAAGAGTAGGGGCCATGTCTATTATCACTGCATTCCTAATGCTTATTCTGGCATGTAATCCCTCAATAAATATTTAGTGAATAAATAAATGAAAACTAAAATTTCTGCTTTGGATATGAGAGAGAGACTCTGAGAAGAAAAGGGAGAAAGAACGGAGACTATGGAATGAGAAAGAGGAGCTTGGATCAGATGAAACATTTCTGGCAATACTTTATAAATTCAGCAAGAGAATGGGACATAACTTTATATTCTCTGCACAGTATTGTACTCTTGATAATGCTACATAAAACTTACCAGAAAAATTGAATTTGCTCACTTCTCAAACCCTGTATGTCATTAAATCTAAAGGCAAAACCAAATATGAGAATTGTCTGTCTAGTCCCAAGTCAATTAAGAATAATCGTGTCAAATCTTAATGTTATATGATTCAAAGAATGGCTATAAAGCAGTGTCATCACTAAACTCCCATGAGAAGGAAAACTACATACTCCTTCTTCCTGAGAGTGAATGAGAATCAGCAGATGCCTTTGTGACTCACTGGTACTATGATACCTTCAGGAGCACCAGCTGATTTACCGTACAGTCAAAATCAATGAATAATAGTTGACCAGAAATGCAAGAGGATCAGTAGATAATTGTCTAACATCAGTAAGTTCATATAGGTGGAACTGTACTGAAAAATATAATCACATCACCAGATGGAAATATCAGAAATTATCAAAATTATCAGAAATTGGGTCAGACTATTCACTTTACACCTTACAATTTACAATGTTCCTCCCTCAACCCCAAATCCTACTTATGTATGACATTTTTCCAAGATGGCATGCTTTGGCAGAAATGATATGAATACGAAGCGATTTAGAAAAATGGTCTTTACAGCAAATGAAAGTAACATTCGTTTGGACTTGAAATTATAGGTGAACCCTGGAAAACTAAACTGTTAATGATGAGCTTCTGCAGTCACATGACCTCTTGAGAAATTACAATTTAGCTTTAGGGAGTGGCCACTGCTAACAAGATGAACACTATTTGGTTTTCATTCTGCATGAGCCACACAAATTAAAAACAGAACAAGTCAAATTTAATTTAATGATTTAAAAACCCTCTTGATAAAAAATACCTTTAATTCGAAAAATCAGCATCCTTTCTCTACTTACCTTAAAGGAGCAGAAGAAACAGGCAAAGAGAGCAGGGAGGGAGGTGAAAACAAAGAGATGCTGGAGTGCAGAAGATACAGGGTGTGCTTGTGGGCTGGGCCTCCCCAGACTCTCACCAGCATGTAGCAGGATGTGAGTGGGAGTGTGGGGTGCCCCCGCCTGAGCACCTTTGTTTTCCTCTGGTTACCTCGAGCTGGATTCTAAGCTAATTTGTCCCCTACAGACATTTTGTCTGAAGACAATCCAGTCTTGCTCCTTTCAGAGGACTGAGAGTTGACTGCACCTGGAGTCAGTGGCCCCACTGGGCATGGGAGGAGAAGCAGGGTCAAGTAATTTGTCTTTGCCGAAGCAGAGTTTAACATGGCTAAACCCAAGATTAAATGGAGACCTCACCAGTCCTTGAGTATTTAGGACATGCCCCGTTATGGAAGAGGACCCTATTCTAAGTACATTTTAAGACCCATAAACTAGGAAGAGATTTATGGCCAGTGGTAATGTCTCTGTTGGCAACTGGGACAGAACGGAAAATGGAGGAGTGCCGCTTACCAGTAAGAAAAAAGTAGCCGCTTACCAGTAAGAAAAAAGTATTACATTCTGATAGAAGAATTGTCTCCTGAAAGAAATAGACTCATTTAGGAGAAATTCCTTTTCTTAGCTTTTTAATTTGTTTTTCAAAGTACCAGGCCAGGATATAAACCAAAAGGTAACAGAATGGAGCAAACAGCATGGCTGACATCATGGTAACCACCAAAAGAAATCAGGTCGGCAATTCTAGTACTATATACTAGACTTTGGCAGGGCAACCACTAGTCCAAAGTACTACACAGTAAGTACTACACGGTAAGCCAATCTGACCCGGACTTACTCTAGGGACCCAAACACTGCGACTCTGGACTATGGAGAGCTGCTATTACATAATAGCTAATGATTACTCCTTTTATTTTCTCTCAAAACTTACAATACATTATGGCAACCACAGTTTATAAATGTCTAAGTTAGTGCTGCAGTTTTAACCACCTACTGGAAAGATTTTTACCAGGTTCATAAAAGGGCACTTTGAGTCAATTAACTGACACCCCCTCCTTAACCAAATAAGCAAAATATAAAATACAGAATATGATACAGATCTATCCTGTACTATTGTGAATACTGAAATAGGTGTCTTCCTAAAAAGCTGGCTATATCACATTTCAGAACATTCTGTCATCTTAATAAGAGAGAGATTTCTATCATAAAAGAGCCTCCCAGTAAATTTCATAAATGTATAACTAGTTAGTCAGCATTTGCAAATTTGGATTTTCATGCATATCATATCGTATTCTTAAAGCAGTATCTACCTGCACCGACACATTAATTTTTTTAAGATCTCCGTGCATTTTGCAGAATAATCATGGTCAACTACAGAATATTTACATATGGCAAATTTTAAGTCTTGTGCTTTTTTCCCCTAATTCAAACATAATTTCTCTCCCATCATTAGGATGAGGCAAGATGAGTTTGTAATTTGCCTGAATTAAACAATAAGAAAACTAAAAGTAGTGAAAACAACATATTTTCGGTAGAAAAATACCAGTCACTTTTGGGCAATCAACTATTTGAATTTTTGAAAACCTTCTGAAGGTTATCTAAAATTACCTATGGATGCCTGGAATGAGTTATTCATTAATCCTGATCCAAGCACCCTTTTGCGTCCACTCTCTGGATGTTGTGAATTCCTTTTTTGAGCAGAAGACAAAGGCATGCACTGTTAATCCCAGTGGTTTCTAATCCACTCAAGGCTTTTTCCTCCAGGGAAATGTGAAATCTGGATGCTTAGAGTGAAAAACTCTGACTCCTTCTAAGCATTTAAAATCATCTAAGAAACCCAACAAAGGTTAAACTTATTTCAATTTAGTATTTACGAAAATATTGAAATATCAGTTTCAAATGTTTCTTCTTTGTGTAATAATTGTGCACTGGTGGTATCCCAAGTTATAAACTAGTGAGTGTCCAATTTTCATGGTCATCCTATTTCAAGTACATAGATAGTTCAGTAAGTTTTGATATTTAATACCACTCATGTCACTGGACATTATATGTGAGTACACTTTTCTTTTTCATCTCTGTGGGAAGGCACCTCTTCATTCAGGGTTTAGGAAAATCACTTCTCAACTGACAAGAAATATTACCTTTGTTTCACTAGACTGCAAACTTAATGAACAAGCATGAATTTCTGCATAACATACTCATATACATATATTTAAAAAGTTTCAGAGATGAGAGGCTATACTAAAAAGAAAAACTTCTAAAGAATAAAACTATTCTTATTTTAAGTTTGATCTTTTATATTCTAGATTATTCCACTGACTAGGTATGGTTTCAAAGTGGTTTTGATGGTGCTATTAGTAAGCATGGGTAATAAAACCCATTCCATTTCCTCAGAAGTAATAGTCCATATTAAAACAAAATTTAGTTCAACCAAACTAAATAAGTGATGAAATTGCTTAAAATTATGACAAAATTTACTTTTTAAAAACTATGTCTGTGTATGTCTATAAACCAAAAACAACAAAAGAACAAGACAAACAAATGAGAAACAGAAACTCATAGACACAGACAATAGTTTAGTGGTTACCAGAGGGTAAGGGGGGTGGAAGATGAGGGTAAGGAGGATCAAATATACGGTGATGGAAGGAGAACTGACTCTGGGTGGTGAACACACAATAGGATTTATAGATGATGTAACACAGAATTATACACCTGAAATCTATGTAATTTTACTAACAATTG
The DNA here is from genome assembly GCF_057876585.1 of Rhinolophus sinicus. Classification (NCBI taxonomy): domain Eukaryota; kingdom Metazoa; phylum Chordata; class Mammalia; order Chiroptera; family Rhinolophidae; genus Rhinolophus; species Rhinolophus sinicus. The sequence goes on along the minus strand of NC_142515.1, from coordinate 101,208,783 downwards.
TCACCCCAATAAATTTAAAAAATAAATTTAAAAAAAAACAACTATGTCAATGCACTGCATTTTTTACAAGTATCGAGGTAGACTGCAAATTCCTTAAAAACAAAAACTCAACAATTTCAACATATAAATGAAAATCACAACTGGAAAAAGGGAGATTTCACACAAAATTCATCTGTATTAACACTATACTCTCTAATGTTCTATTTTATAAATGTGAAATTACCACTTACGTCCAACTGGCTCAAGCCAGCAGTTGTAAACTCAGGAATGGGCTCCAGGGAACCTCCCTGCCTCCTCCCACAGTCCTGTGAATGCTTCCAGCACTGCTCTTTCGGCATTGCCTTCGTTATCTGTTTACATATTTCTCCCCAATCAGACTGAGGGCTCTTTGAGGATCCTGAGAGTATATAATTTATGTGTGTGTCCCACGCTGGAGTAGACAGTAAGTACTCAGTGCACGTTTCTTCACGGACTGAGGAAATGAAGAACACCTAGCTGGGGGTCACCTATTATTACCTTGCTGGAATATAAACTAACTTTGGATTCACTGTCTTTTATGCCACTTCTTGGGTTGGTTTAAACTACCATTTTGGGACTCCAAATGAAATAACTATAATTAGTTTCCCTACAAATCTAAAATTTGAATAATCCTTTTTTTAGTTTCTTCTCTTCTTCAGATTTGGATAAATCATGCATGTCTGCAAGTGAAATTTGGTACTTTATGGAAAATGAGTACTTTATTTAAATATGAGAAAGTAAATCTGTGGGTGTTAGTCTTAGTCCTCTAGGCCAATTTATCCTGCAAATGGTTTCCTGTTAAATTTGGTTCCTGTTGTAAACCAACAACAAGATAGCAATTCTAAGTCAAGTCAGAAAAATACCAGATAATACTCAAGGGGTTCAAAAATTAAAAGAAGAAACGGGCAATTAAAGGATCAAAATACAGGTTAATGTCTATAGTAGAGGGAAAAAAACCCCAACAAATTGATTATCCTTTTACAAAAGCTTTTATTTGTAAGCCTGTGTAATGGCCCAGATCAAAGTTACAGTATTATCACAGACAACTAAGAAGTCTATGAAATACATGAAATTTAAACATATTTATGAAATCCCAATAATTTTTTTATTTTTCAGAGATCTTAACAAAAATTCATGCCTCAGTTCATGAACTAAATCATATATATATATACTTTACAGGTTGAAAAAAGTCTTTCTTATTGCAAATATTTAATATTAAATCTTTAGCTGATTTGAGCTAAATTTTAAGAATCAAACATGAGTATGAAACAAATGATCAATACATCATTTTGTAGTATCTTTCAAAAGGTGATGAAGCTGTATTTGTCAAATTTATGCCATTATTTCAGTGGTAAGGGCACCGATGTCAAGACAAGGCTATATATATAAGATACACCAATGTCATTTAAAAGCCCCCTCTCCCACAGGTAGTAAAAGGCAGCTTATAATACCTTTATAATACCTCTTAAAATACATAAAAAAATATATTTAAAAATATATCATAAAAGGATATAGTGGGAGAGTTAAAAAGATTTTAACTCTCTCTGTCTGGAAACTAAGGAATTACTGAATTTTGAAAAGAAAGCTCCTCAGTGGTATTTTCATTGGTTAAAAAAAAGCATAATGAGTTACACAAAATATTTTAATAACATTGTCAATATGTTCTAATAAATATCCTACCCTGTTATTCCTACAAAATGACTTGTCTAAAAACAAGAATGGTATTAGGGAATGATTGAAGAGGAAAAAAAATGAAAGCAAAGCAATGAGAAAGATTATAAAATAAAATCTATTAAGATTTTTAAACACATGAATAATTTATGTATGCATATACATTATGTATGCACAGAGAGAGAAAAATACACACTTTAAAACCAAATAGCTTAGTAGGATAAGAAATAAGAAATTAACCCTGCCGAATAAGGCCCTTCACAGGAACAATCACAGCATTTCATCAGGTGGAGAAAAGACCTACTTAAAAGCTCAGTGAATTGAAAATGAGATCCCATCTCCTCTTCTGCCCACTCACATAATGTTGAAAAACTTTCAGCATGTGCCAATCAACCCTACTTTCTTACCTAGAAGAGCTCAGGATCTTTTTCCACTCTCTTCTAGATCATCTTTAAAATATTTTAAAAGAGCGATCCCAGTATCAGTCCTTGGGTCCACACTGTTACTTTTTTTTTTTTTAACCAGGAAAGTGCTCATTGAGTTCTATCCTTTGATTCTCGTTTTCAATAACAAAGAACTTCATAATCTAATATCAAAGTCAAACAATTTAATTCTAATTTCCTTCACACCTAGCAATCCCAGTGGAAAGCACATGATTCCCAAATCTTCCCGAAAAGTTTATCAGAAATTACACCACCAACAGAATCATCAATACTTCTTAGGATAGTAAGGAAGAAACATTGTACTGAGTGAGAGCAGAATGAGGTCAAATGTGGTATTTGTGTTAGGAGAGAATGTTTGTAGTACCCTTTTGAAAGCTGAAAAGGTAATGTCTATCATCCCTCTAGGGGAGAAATTCTAGAATGAATACATCATTCCCACATGAAATGTTACTACTTTTTGCAGCTGGAAATGCATAAAACAGCTTTTCCTCCAGTGAGTGCTTCTTTGCTTTGCCCCGAAGCTTGGCTTTTGTAACAGCTCATAGAAAAGCATTGCAATGTGGGGCTTTACAACACATACATTTTGATTAGTATAAGAATCTTCTCTTGCAAATCTGAAAAGAAAAACTAAAATCACCTCAAGAAAGAAAATTCCTCAAAGTTCTTGGGGCAGCTATATCAATTTAAAGTAGGGAGCAACATTTTACTACCATGTCATGACTAGAAATCCATTTTAGGAGGGTGTAACAAGGAACCATAACTATGTGAGACAGAAAAAATACACTCGGAGTAGATCAAAGTTATTTATGTAATAAACCTGACATTTTACTGTTCACCTAATCAACAGGCCTATCTCAGGAGGGAAAGCTTAGCCAGTGATACTCTAGTTTGTCATGAGTGTTATTTGGCATTCAGGTTAGTATTTATATGCATCATTAAAAGATAAAAGAACTGTCCTTTTAGTTATCCAAATATTTATTACAGGTCTAATATCTGCCAGGCATTCTATTAATGTACTGTGTTATAGAAAAAGACCCTACCTCTGAGGGAGTCACAGCCTGGGGGAAGGGATGCTTGAGAAGGCTGTCAGTGACGCGATCCACCATCTACGATCTACTTGTATGTTTCAAAACCAGCAGACACTCCCCAGCACATAGATGGTGGGAATAGTTGGTAGGTAAGTGCCCTGGGGGGAGGATGTTGGCAGCCATTCTAGACTGAGGCAAAGGCACAAAAGCATAGAAGAACATGGAATATTCAGGGAACTCCAAATGGTTTGGCGTAACAAGTGCAGAGGACATATGGAGAGGTGGCAGGAGATGAGACTCAAGATACCGTCGGTGCCTCAGAGTGCCTCTTAAGAAATGCCAAGAGGTTCAGACTTTATCCTCTTAGAAATGGGAGCCATGAGAGGGGAGCATGCCAGATCGGAGCTGAATTCTGGAATGAATGCTCTGATGGAAGAGAAGCTGAGATGTTTTCAGGGGGATAAGAAAAACATTCAGAAATCAAATACTGGAAAAAGCAATGTGGGAGAGAATTTCAAGAAAGGAGGAGTCAACAGGGCTAAATACTGCAGGCAAGTTGTTAATAAGAATTCCAAGACTTGAGGGTATAGACAAGGGAAGTAGTTTAGTGTCGGTTCTACAGCGTGACTCACTCACCAGCTCTGGGGTACACGACACTGGCAGAGACCCCAGGAGCATGGATCTAGAGGGGCTTCAGGACTGCTCACAATTAGCCCCTATCCAGCTGCAGAGGGATGATTTTCTATCACCTAGAGTGCTAGAGGTATTTCTGTGATCCTCTTGTTCTATCCCAGACATTCCTTTGTAATGTCCAACTGATGGATTGACAAGTACGTACTGACAACCTACTCTGTACCAGGCTACACGGATACGAGGATGAGCAAATACAAACTTGCTCTCGTGGAGCTCTCTGTCCAGTGGGGGAGACATAGAATCAAGTAATCATACAAATACGGTGCTGTAAGAGCATTTCAGGAGTGTTGAGCTAATCTAGGAAGTTAGGGAAGGCTTCCTTGAGAACAAAGGATGACTGAGTAGCGATCTGAAGGATGAGAAGCTAACTAGGTAAAGAGAGGAGGGGAGATTATTCCAGGTAGAGAACATTTTGTGCAAAGTCCCTACAGCCAGAAGGTCTATGTACAAAGGAATAAATGTGGCTGGAGTGGGAATAGTCAGGGGCCCTGGTGCCAGGTGAAGCTGAAGAGAGGTAGAAGCCAGACCAAGCAGGGTCTGGCATCCATGGTAATGAATTTGGTCTCATTATGAGAGCAGTGAAAAGCCAGGTCATAGTTTTAATGCTCCTGGAAGGGACACTAGCTGAAGAGTAAGAAAATAGACTGGAAGGAGGCCAGAGTGGATGAGAGCTAGTTAGGAAATGGAGAAATTTAATGATGGACTGGATATGTCTGGTGAAGGAGACGGAGGTGTCAGGGATGGCTTTAAGCTTTCCAACTTATATAACTGGATGCTAGTCACAGAAAGAGGAAACACTGAAAAAGACCAAAATTGAAGATGACAAATTCCTTTTTAGATATGCTGAGTTTGAAGTGCTTCTGAAACATTCAAGAGAAGGTAGAAACATAGAATATGTATCTTGGTGAAGAGATCGGGACTGGAGAATAGACATTTGACAGACATCTTTACAGAGATAAAAACAGACGTAAGAACCTGGAGGAGTCTATTTATGGAGAGATGACACAGTGAGAAGAGGAAAGGACCTTGGACCCCAACTTTGGGAATTCAACCCTTAAAAGACTGGCGGAGGAGGACAAGACTACCAGGGAGATAGAGGACTGGCCCAATATGCAGGAAGAAAACCGAAAAATGAAGATGGTGTGTCCAAGACAGAGGGAATGGTCAATAGTGTTAAATGCTGTTCAAAAACCTCGTGAGGTGAAGACTGGATCTGGTGAGGGGAAGTCGACTGGTAACATTAGTGAGAGCTGTTCCGGTGCCGTGAGGGGTCAAGAACCCAATAGGAGTGGGCTGAGGTGTGGAGTTAGGAGGTGCGGAAACGGTGCCAGCAAAAATATACAGCACCTGTGAAACGTTTGCATGTTAGGGGAAGCACAGAAATGGAGAGGTAGCTGGAGGAAATGAGGTACAGTGAGGGGTTTTGGTTTGGTTGTTTTGTTTTTAATGGGAAAGTCCTGATCATTTCTAAAGAAAGGCAAGGGTGAGGTATTAAAATACATGTGAGAGAAGGTGTAATCAAAAGCAGAAAGTTCCTGAGCATGTGGGAGGGGTGGGAGCCAAAGAACAGGGGCGTGGCCTGGTCAGGAGGAGGGCAGCCCCTCTCCTGTAACTGGAAGGATGGACCCGGTGCGGACACAGGTATTTTTCTTGTCCTTGAGATCCAAACTCACTATTGCTATCTGAATTACTTCAACAGTCTCCCCCATTGAATCTACTCCACATACTGCTCAGACTTACCTGTGTTAAACTCTGCTTTCACAGTGCCTGTTAGGGATTTCTTTTGAAAAACTGAAAGGCTCAGCATCTTTTTTTAAGACTTCAAAATCCTTTGCCTGGCCTTCTAATATCACCCATTTTTACTCACTCAAACTGTTCCCAGGACTTTAGTCAGTCAGGACCCTTCAGGAGACCATTGTAGAAATGTATACTTGAAACCTTTGTCACCCCAATAAATTTAATAAAAATTAAAAACCAAACAAAATAAAAAAGTATTCTCAGTCCTGCCTGAAGAGTTTGGCTCATGCTATCAACCTAGCCTACAGCACTGCCTTGGTTTCCTCCTCTTCTTTCTTTCTAAGTTCAATTCCAATTCCATTTATAAAGATTCAGCCCCTGCCATCTGTTCTAGTTTCAGTGGTATTTTTCCCTCTTAAGAATTTCTGCTCCTTAATACTCTTATAATCCGTTAACTAGCAGCCTATGTGTTAGTTTTTTCTTCCCCCACCAGGTTAAAAGCTCTAGCTGGGGAGAGTCTTATATATATAGTCTTTTACTCCTTTTGCACAGTAAGAATTCCTATTGTGTACCTTCTTTTCTCCTAAGTTGTCTGACATTTCAATTTCCCTTATTCCTACCCCATGTATAAAAAAATAATATCTATCTAATAGGAAACATGATGTCTCCTGGACTCCATATTTCTAAAACAGGGTCTACTTTATATATATTTTTAGATGGGTCTTAGTGGGGACAGCAACGAAAAGTTTGGTTTAAAAAATTAAGTAACTGGACACGTAAGCACTTTACATACTCAGTCCTCACAACAATCCTATGATAGGTCCTGTAATTTTATTCTCGTATTTTGTAGTTGAGAAAGTCAAAGATTCGAGAGATGAAATAGCATTTCCAATGTCACACAATTAGTAAATGACTGACCTGGGACTTGAGCCCGTCTGTGACTCCTCGTCCTGAGCATGTAGCCACAGTGCTAACACGCTTGACTTAGGCCTGCTTGATGATGACTTCTACTTTCTAGAAACTTATAAGAAAATAACTCGAGGAGCTTTAAAAATGTCCAATTTATATACACTTTAATGGCTTTTTATTCTGCTTCTTCAGCACATTATAAAGTCTATCTTTGACAACTACTTACACCAAAGAAACAGTCAATTCTGACACAATGAGATGTAATCTTGTCAAAGGTTTTCTTTTGCTCCTTCAATGTATTAGGTTATGATATCCCAACGGCATGTGAAATAAGGGGAAAACATTTTGAACTAATTTTACACAGAGAATTAAATCAGTTTCTCTCATAAGTAAGGACTAAAGTGTGTTTCTTGTCCTATGTTAAACTGACTCTTCTGGAGTAGTACTGTGAATTCTGAGCTGTTCGAACCCTCACTAAAGAATACTCTTGCCTGTTTGTGACCAAAAGTATCTCTGCGGCTATGGAATAAAACCAAATTATTCACCATCAAATCCATGGCTATAGCTTTACTGATATTCTACTCTAACTAAAATCTAATCAAATAACGACTTCATGAAGGTAGTGGAAGATAATTACATCATCACAGAGGAACTTACTACGTTTCATAGACGTGCAGCCCATATACAAGACCAGAGCTCTGCATTTTTCCTTCCACGGTGTAAGAGGTATCATTTAGGGAAAGGGGAGGAAAAAACCTTCACAGAGTATGTATCCACAAATACTACAGTCTGTGTTTCAGGATACATGAGGATGCTCACTCTGAAATACAAAGGAGGATTAGGAGTAGCCTATCAAGACACTTCTTTCATAGAGAATAATGCAGGGTGTTTCCCTAATTTATTCTCTGATTTAGCATGTAGTAAAGTGAATATACTTAGATGAGAACATTAAAAATATGATGCAGTTAACTTAAAATTAACTTTCCATTTCTTTCCAGTGCCATTTCTTAATTTTGCTAACCATACTGCTTCTAATTAGAAATTAGAAGCAATATTCTAATTGTATCATAACTATAGTACATTCATAATACTTTGCTTCTTCCTAGAACACCTTATAAACAATTGGAGTGATCATTTCAAGAAAAATGTTTGGCCCTTTGGGAGAAAGAACCACAGCAGCTGGTGAGCAACAGGAAGCAACTCTATTCATTAGCTGAGAGAAGCCAGTCAATCAGATATGCTAAGTTTAGCTGCTCTGACACATTCCAACCAACCTCAGTTGGTCACACAAGAGCTGCCAAAGTGGTACAACTGAAATCTGATATGCCTTAGTACCTAAAGATGAAATTCTGGCAAATATTATGCACAGTACTTGGCACCATCAAATCTTAGCCAAACACCTCAGTTTTATTTTGCCATAATCTGATGACCGTTAAGCCATCCAAGTTTTTCTGTCAAAAACATTTCCTTCCTTCTTTTACCTTGTACAACGAAGGTAAGTAACACAGTTATCTTGGTATCTATGAATGAAGGGAAAAGGAGGCACACACTGTTACTATGGCACACACACTGAAGACAGCCTGCCGAGGGGTCGGTCAAAGCGTTAGCACACTTAGCAAAGTTAGCACAGAATCCCCAAAGACCTGGCAAGAAAAATGGAAGATAGTATCTATCTATCTATCTAATCTATCTAATCTAATCTATCTATCTATCTATCTATCTATCTATCTATCTATCTATCTATCTATCTATCTATCTATCTATCTATCTATCGACCAACCGACCGACCTATTGAAATAAAGCAAAAACCCAGAGATAAATAAAACGGTCACTGACAGTGTTTTATTGAATGCTGATTTCCAACATGATGACAACGATGACGATGATGATGATGATAGGGTGAGGAGGAGGTAGAAGAACTTTTCAAATGTAACAAGCACTATTCAAAGTGCATTAGATAAAAAAAAAAGTGCATTACATGTATCTCTTTTCATCCTTGCAATAACCCTTTGAGCTGGGTACCATCATTATCTCATTCTGCAGATGACAAAAGTGAGGCACAGAGTTAATTAACTTGCTGAAAGTCATACACTGAGCAGGATTCAAACCCAGGGTCTCTGACTCCAGAGCCCATGTTTTTAACCACTTTACTCTCTCCAGACAGGGAGGCTTCCACAAGTTTTTCATAACTTTTAGCTACCTATATAAATTGATAAATATCCTTGGGATTTTTAAAATGCAAAAACCTAAATGTATTCCTTATCATCACTGGTAAATTCAGTAAGCTCATTTCAATAAAAATTTCCTTTAGTTTCAAACCAATCCAATGCTATTAACCAGAATTAGTAATAAAATAGCTCAGAAAGGGCTAGTAATAAAATAGTTCAGAAAGGGCTAAACTTCTGAAACTTCTAAACTTACAATCAGTACCTCAAAAAGTAGTAACAACTTATTATGAGGCCCACTAGCCTAGGTGAGTATCAGGATGTAGGAAAATGTCATGTACCTTAGAACGGTATACTCATCTCATGTGATTTGATTTCTACAGAGAAAATCAGAAAGAAGTTATTTTCAGTTAGTCACTTGGCACATAAGAACATTAAACTGAGCCTCTCTGCTTGCTATTTTGATTACACAGAAACACAGAATGGTTTTCAGAAATCTATTTGTCTGCCACTGACAAATATGAACTAAATAATGCAAGGTTTTTCAAGTTGACACTAAGAAAGAGTTGGTACCATTTGCACCCCCCGAGATACCGTGGTGTTCCTGAAGGGCACCCTGAGTTGGGCGCACATGTAGGTCTCATTAAGGTCATATTTTCAACCAATTCCTCACACATCTACTTCAGGCTATGCGTATTGCTAGGCTTCTAGGAAGCTAAAAGACAAAATGACCTCAAGAAACATAAAATCTCATTCTATAAACATACATCAACCTTTGCAGGGTGACAAAGATCTTGGATCTTCTAAAAAAAAAAAGTACAGACGTTATAATGTGGTCAAGTTCTTTGTCGAACCATCCGGCTGTATGTATCAAAATCCTTAAAAGCATTTATTCCTTCTGATTACAAAATTTCATAAATGTTCACTGCAGTATACACCAGCAAATATGCTAGAAACAAACAGAATGTCTGTAGTGAGAGAACAGTCAAGAAAATTATGCTGTATTTACACAACTGAATAGTACATAACTATAAAAATGTTTAAGAAAAATAATTCTTGTGGAAAATCCTTATGATATAATATTAGTTTTTAAAACATAGGTTACATACATTGGCTATACATACTGGTTATATCATGTGATCTCAAACATAAAAAAAGGCATAGAAATGACTAGAAGGAAAAAGTTAAAAATAGTAGTTGCTGTTGAGATTTTAGATAATTTTTCTTATCTCATGGTTTTCCTTATTTCCTATATTGTGCACATGTTTGTATAGTTTTAAAATTCTTTAAGCTTCCTCTTAAACTTGTTTTAAAAAATGATTTATTGATCCATTAAAAAACAGTTTATATAGTAACTGAAAAAACTTTTTTCCATTAAAGTTCTACATCACAGTGAGCTCTAAGTTTGTTGATTGCCAAAGACGTCACTGTACATAACTTAATGATAAAACAAAGAGAGAATACATAATAAGCACGTTTGCGAGATGGCTCAGAGAAATAACACCTGTAACTAACAATGGATGAAGCTGAAAGTTCACATATAAGGTACAGCTAAGAATATTTTTCATTTGAGGACATAACCAAAGTTCAGATATCATTAAAACAAAACAAAATCAAGATTTAGTAAATTATTTAAAAAGCACAAAAAACAGGATGCAGTGAATTCAATTATCAATCACTTAAAAGCAAAGAAGAGAAATGATGTCACATGATATCATCTAAAATGAGACATTCCTGAGGTGGAGGCCCAAGTCCTGCCCTGCACAGTGCTGTATGTGAAGACGCATATGTCTTTTCAAAACAAAGAACAAATCCTTTATGGCACTTTATTCTCTACTAATCTCTCCTACTCACACCTCTTCCCAGTTCATCTTCAAGATACTTCTTTAAAAGGAGTTAAATTTGAAAAGCATTTAATTAAAGTTTTAAAATGAAAGAAGTCACATTAAAAGTCCTTATCTTGATTTCTCTCCAAAGCAGTAGACATACATGGTAAATTAGAAAGAAGGAATGGCTGGATTTTAGCATTCATTTTGAGGTCATTTTTTATTATACTGTCTTTTAACCACACGTTAAAGTATATTTGACATGTGCATAATTTTAAAGTATTTCATTTCTAGTTTAGAAAATATTGTAAAGCAAAGAAATTATGTTGCTAGGTGCCAAAATTCACTGCACTGAGAAATAATTAAGTTTTAAAAAACACAAAACAGACATATTGAAAGTATTTTGAGATCCTCCAATAAAAATGAAGACCAGAGATACACCTCCAAAGCAAGAAAATCACAAATAGTACATTAATTATATATAGCCTGACCTAATTCAAATGAAAAAAAATTAGGCATTTCTTTTGCTGAGAGGACTCACTCACTCCCCAACCTAAGGGAAGACACACAAGGGGAAGAGGTATGTGGCAGGCAGCTGTCAGTGACACCATGTTTCAGCCCTTGCATCCGCAGGTCCAAACAAACAGGTGGACGTGGATCTCTGTGAACCAGGGGTTAACAAAGCAGGCAGCCCTTCTGCCTCTGACTTTGTACAGAGGACAGGCTGCTGGGGCAGATGGGGAGCATGCTCAGAAAGCGAGTACCTTTCCTCATCAGAAAAGCATGGGATGGATGGATGTTGAGTGTCAAAAGCGAGTGTTTAGTGGTTTCTGGAACTGATTTAGAGAAGTGCTGAGGCTAGCATGGGTTACTTTTTAAATAAAGGATGATTCTCACTGTGAGAAAAATTATATTACTATTGCCAAAAAAGACACAGAGCCAGAAACTAGCAGTCTGCCGCTTTGACCTTAGTAGCAATTTTATTTAAAACATCATACAGGTCAATGATAGAAGGGGATTGATCTCAGCTCTAAAACTGGAGTCAGGAATTCAGTTTCCAGCCCATGTCTTCCACTAGTTAGCTAGAGAATCTCTGGTAAATTGCAATTAACTCACTGGTAAAATGCAGAAAATAGCAAGTGTCCAACCTCACAGAGCTGTCAAGAGGGTCAAATGAGATAATGCCTGGGACATTTCACATAAAAGTCCTGTTTAAACGTAATAGATTAAGAAGGGGTAAGGGTAGTTTAAAATTTCTAAAGAAGTGTTCAGCATGTAAACATTTTGACTGTTTCATATCCAGAACTTAAAAAATAGCTGATTTTAGAACAAATCAATACCAAACATAAGGATGGGATATAGATGGTTACAATAATGTTAAGACCTTCTCTATATGTCACTATAGGTTCTCTGTGAAACAATCGCTCCATTTGCAAATGTGATTGAGGGGCTGCTAAGCATGTGTTAATGCTGCAGAATAGAGAGACTCTGTGGGAACTGTGTTATGGATCCATAAGCAGGTAGGTACAGAAGTTAAATGGCAGCATTTGGAAACTTTAAAGCAACCTGATAACTTAATTTTATGCCTTCTGAACCTACGTAGGGATTGTATTTTGTCTGTTTCAAAATTTTTCATTCTTCTACTAATTGACTCATATTGTATTGTATAGAAGTATTGATTTGTGACTGGATAGAAGCAAAAAACTAAACCAAAAAAAATGTGGTCCTTCAACACAGGTAGTTTGAGGAGAGGTGTATGAAGCATATGGGGATGAAAACAAAGTGTCTGGTCCTTTTAGGACTCATACTAAAATTTAAGTATATCGCTCCATAGATCAATCTCAACAGCAGTAATTAAAGAGTGGGTGGAGTGAAATAAATCTGAATGGCACACCATTGAGGTAACTGCACTTAATTAATATCCTTACCTACATAATAAAGCCTGATGTGACAGCAAAACTTGCCAACATTTGAGTCAGCGCTGTATTTTAAAACTGGCATCTGCCTTTTATTATACCTTATGCAAACAATGTTAAAATAGTCAATTTAACAGTTAATACTATTAAATTATGATTAAAATATTACAGTTCTCAATAACTCAAATGTTAAGTAAAGAACTTCCCAAGTCTGAGTCTAGTAGCTGGCTGCTAGTTTAGAATGCAGTTTTGTTATCTCTGTTGGTGGTTCCATAATTTCAATTAGTCTCTTAAAAAAATCACCCTCCCCAATTAAAAAAATGGGCTAAAGACTTTAACAGGCACATCACCAAAGATGATATATAGATGGCCAATAAGTACATGAAAAGTATATGTCATCAGGGAAATGTAAATTAAAACAATGAGATACCACTACACACCTATTAGAATGATCAGAATCCAAATCACTGACAACACCAAAAGCTGGTTAGGATGTGGAGCAACAGGAACTGTCACTCACTGCTGGTGGGAATACAAAATTGCAATGGAATATTATTCAGTTCTAAAAAGAAATGAGCTATCAAGCCATGAAAAGACATAGAGGCATCTTAAATGGGTATTACTAAGTGAAAGAAGCCAGTGGGAAAAGGCCACATACTGTATGATTCCAACTATATGCCATTTTGGCAAAGGCAAAACCATAGAGCCAGTGAAAAAATGAGCGGTTGCCAGTGGAGCACAGCGGATTTTTAGGGCAGTGAAAATATTTTATTATGACATTATAATGGCAGATAGGTGTCATTATACATTTGTCCACATCCATAGAATCTCTGCAACACCAAGAGTGACCATAATATAAACTATAGATTTGGGGTACTAATAATGTGTCACTATAGGTTCATCCATTATAACAACTTACCACGCTGCTGAGGGGTATTCATAATGGGAGAGGTCATGGGATATATGGGAAATCTCTGTATCTTTCTCTCCACTTTGCTGTGAACTTAAACCTGCTCTAAAAATAAATAAATAAATAAATAAATAAATAAATAAATAAATAAAGTCTGTTTTTTAAAAAAAAAAAATCTGTAATTTTATTCCATTTATTAATTAGGATTAGGTCTCTATACTCATATGATTGAGAGCTCTACTCTGTTTGAAAAGTTCAGCTCAATATTGGTTGCTTTTTTATTTTATTCATGTTGACTTTTATTACTGGGCTGGAGAATCACTCCATAAGGAAAAGACTATTCCTGTCCTTTTCTTGCTATATCCTCAGTACCTAGCAGATCTGAAGACAGATGTTGATGAAAAGAATTAAAAATAAAACAACCAAAATGACCAAACATTTGGAAGCTGGTAGCTCCTTAAGGGAGGGACCACGATTCATTCATCTTTGAGTACTGAGCATCTAGCACCACGCTAGAAACAGCAGGGGGATCAGTAAATGTTTGTTGAATAGAATGAATGAATGAATGAATGAATGAATGAGAGCACTGGACAACTGCCACAATTTAAAAGTATACATATGCTTTTCACTCTAAAATATTTTAATATTTACAATGAACTCTCAGCAGAAATTTTATTTTACTATTATTATTTGTAGTGCATACTATCAATCCTACAATCAACACAATGTGAATAGCAATACTCAAACTGAAAAGAAACAGGAAATCCAAGTGGCTGAGAGACTTGCCCAAGTTGTTCTTTTTAGAGTATACATATAGAATTTCCTTCAAATAGCCCTCCGTTAAAACGCAGGAGCACACGAGCACACACACACACACACACACACACACACTTCTCAATGGCCACTGCTGGATGTTGTTTCTGTAGCAAAGGAAACAAAATACGTAGGGTGAATTTTACAAAAGTATGCACTATCTTGTTCTCCATTAAAAACAAAAAAAAATCCTCTCAAATTTAGTTTAAGATAAAGCTTTTTAGCTTTCTAAAAACCTTTCTCACTATCACTCAATTAGAGAAGTAGTAAGAATAAAACTACTTACCCAACTCCCAAATTTCAATAATCTCTTCTAAGCTTGGAGCAGCTGAATAAGATTCATTTTTTTAAAAAATATCAGAAGCCATATTTTATTCACAAATGAAATGACTTCTCATCTACAGAAAACATCTATGCTAAGATTTGAGGATAAACCAGTCTGTAATCTATCTTTATTATCATTTAAACTTTTTAAGAAACTCTGCCAAGCCCAATGAACTGCATAAGGTATTGGAATTTAATTTGTCTTCCTACCCTGTCTCCAAAAGCCAGAAGAAAATTTAATGAAGTGATTCAGTCAGAGATTTTAAGGTTATTATGAAATTTAATCAGAGAACTTTCTGGAGCTTGATGGCTTTATGATGGTATTTTATAAACAACTGTCACCACCCTTAGCATTCCCCCCCAACCCCCTTTTTAGACAGAGCATCTAACAGTAGGGACAATCTTTTATAAGCAAGGTTGCAAGTTTACCAGCAAAATCCGTAATGACAGAATGAAGTCAGGCTGAGAAATATCTGTGCCTCACCAAATATGCATAGAAGTTCAATGTGTATTAAATTTCACCCTCACTGTGGGTCTTGAAGTATATATGGATAAATATGGGTATGAAGGTTGAAGAAAAAATACAAATGGCAAAACCACCTCCTCCTATTATTTAGACAATGAAATATAGAAGACTAACAACTGAATCTTTGGGCAATGAAGACGTTAAATCCAATTCCAATGAGAAGGCTATGCAAGGTAACTGTGGTTGTTTTTCTTTTTCTTTCATAGAAAACTGTTTTAAAATGCACAACCTAACACATGCTTTTCCCCTCAACCTTACATTCTTGTAGGTATCAGATATTTATTAGGACAAATTAATGGACTATTAATGGACTATTGCCACAAATTAATGGACTGTTGCCACAGGAAATGAAAATGGTATTTTTTTATTAAAGTAGAATTATAAAACACTTCATTTATTTAGATTCTACTGATTGGGACTTGTTGATTAGTTATAAGGTTTAAGTTTACCTTTGCACTGTTTATGAAGTGTTTGCTAAAGTAAATCAGTGGTCGAAAAAATATTACAGAAGGGGCAAGTTAACATACTGAACCATGTTACATAGAAACAACATATAGACATCATTCTCAGTAATCATTAAAGCCAGTCTCAAAGAACTAAATGTTTGTAAAAATGCAGCTGATATTGTCTAGACCAATCCTAATTACCACAATAATTTCAAAACAATTGTCAAAAAAGAATTGTAGTTTTTATGTGGTTCTGTAATTCTAACATTTCATTGACTATAAATGAACTTCTTAGTTAATTCAGAAAGGTAAAGTTTTACTATATCACATACGTGAAGAAGTATTGAGATTGGCACCCTATCAATGACAATTAAACCTAAAGCACTATTAAATTTTCTATAAATGGCCTTGTTTCCTGAATTTTTATCTATGTATCTATTTCATTTTCATGTAATTTTCTCCTTCTCATAACTGAGGCATCTTTTAATTTTGTGCCTTTGTAACACTGTCCAGAGAAATTGATTCACACTTTTTTTTTCGTTTGTTTGTCTTGTTTTTTGTTTTAAATATAAGATTACTATCTTTACAGCTACAGAAAGATACTAATATCATGTAACTGTAATCCCAATTCTAGGACCAACTCTAGACTTGCTTTAGGAGCCTGAGAGTTGAGTGCCCACGGGATTATCAGAATGATCCTTGAAAGGACCTTGAGCCCAAGGAGGTTCCATATCCAGGACTTCTCAGGTGTCAGGTCAGCAATGGGCTCTCCCCCATCTAGCAGCTCTGATCCTTACCATATCCAGTTCGCCGAGGACTTGAGGGTATTAAAAAGAAACAAACAGAGATTTGAGGGGACTAATTCTGAACCTCTTAGATAGTTGGATTTGCTCCTCCTTCAACTAACCTTCTTTGTGCACCTACCCTGTCCCCGGTGGACTCAGCTCTGGAAGTAGCAGAGATAAAAGTCCTAGCATCTGCCTTCTAGGAGCTTAGATTCTGGTGGGGGAGAAAGCAAGCAGGCAAGTGCGATAGAGTTACAGAAAGGAATGCGTCCACGTGTCCAAACCACAACTTGACTACATGAACTGGCATCTGGCCATCATCGAGGCAGCCAGTGTATTCCTGAAGTACGACCGTGGGCTAGGTGCCAGGATGTGCTGGTACTGCCTCTGGTATTACAGAGGTGTTGAATAACATTTTGGAAAATGCTGTCCAACTACTAGGGCTGGAAGAACTGCAATGAAAAAAGAAATCCATAAAGCTGTAAGTTTGGGAGCAATGAAAGGCAACGGCGACAGGTTACTACTTGATTCTGTCAAGGCATTCTACACTCTCAGCTGCCAAGAGCCAGTAATCTGACTCTCTAGCAGTCCTTGAGAACTGATTTGGATTCCTGGCTGGAACCGCTCTCTTGAGAATGTACCTAATGTGTACAGGTACCACGCATTTCACTTTTCTGGAGGGCTCCTCTGGGTCTAGCTGTCCCTTCTCTGTTTGAGGTGTTTTCTCAGTGCCCTCAAGCCCCGGTAGACCTGATTCGTTCACACTGAGATCTTGCTCTTTCTCTTGGAACACACTTTGTGTCCCAAGGGGCAGGCTAGCGAGAGATAGATAAGGCTTAAACTACTATGACCTTACAGAGTGATCTGGGTCACACCACAAGCTAATGACTTCTCAAAATAAAGCTTCTTAGGTTATCAAATGCCAACCCTGAAGTACTTATCACCACGTGGACTCTTTTAAGAGTTTTTAGAGAGCTTTGTAATTATTCGGTCTTTTGAACTGAACTTTATTGTTGAAAGGAAACAACACTTGAGCTTCTATTAAAACATTAAGATTAAAGGATATAGTCCTGTAAAACATGTTAGCTATGTCTTACAAAAAAATTAAGTAACACTGGGTTGTGTGTTATTTGCAGAGGTATCCTGATCGTTTTTTTGCAAACCAGAGACTGTTTGAGGTTTACTAAATTTACCTGGAGCAATAGAAACGCCCCTATGCTAACTTTATAAAGTCAACTATACAACATTAGTAAAGTGCAGAGGTCAACATTTCAGAAACACAATGCAGAAGACTCCTTTTCAACTTAGCTAAACGCCCTCAGCCTAAAATCAAAGTTGCTATAAAAAATTATGAAGAATCCTTTTTAGTAATAATAGGAAAGGATGTTCATATAATGCATTAGAGGAGAAAAAAGGCTTTTAAAGCTAAAGTTGGTAAAAACAACTGGATTTCATGTATCATATGCTTATCAGTGCTTTTTTTATTGAAACAGTTGTATTTTTGCAATTTACTCTTCATTTCATAAGACTGAATTTTATTACAATTTCTTTGGTTGGCAGACTTTCAAAAATTACTAAGAAATAATCACCAACCACATAATTATCGAATTATACTTTTCAGGATATGTGCAAACAGGCTTCTTTGACTTCAAAGTACAGTACATAATAGAAATATTAATCTGGAACTCTTCTAAGACAATGTATGATTAGTTCATATTTGTCCATCACAGTTCAATTCCATTAGAGACTACTACTCACTGCCTGACCAGTTCTACAAACTGCCATAGAAATCATAGCTCTTTTTCTTCCTGCCAGTTTTCAGCCTAGTCGTCCTTGACATTCTCAAATGGCAATTGCTTACCGTAGCTTCTAACTAACTCCCAGGTTTATGGGGAGCAGTTCCTCACTAGGGAAACCTGAATAGCACACGGAGTTGAGGACCAGGTTTATCAGTTTTAACTCTGCAATAAAAACACTGCATAGCATACAAGGAAAAAGGCCATTGGATACGAAGAGAATGTAAAAAAGAGAAATCGTATTTTTCCTTGGTTAGATTAAGGATCTTGAATACCAAATAAGGAGTCTTCTGTTTAACATTTGGTCAACTTAAAATTATTAATATATATATTTTTCTTAGATATGTATTAATAATATATTAAAAGTCAATTAAGAGCCATCCGTACTTCCCAGTGCATTATATGTGAATTTTCCCTGAAGTGATCAAGTATGTTAAAAGGAAAAAACAGAGTTGTGGTCCCAAATTTTAGTATTTTCCATATAAAGTGTTTTTAAAAATTTGGATATTGTATTCAGTCATAAGAAACCTATTTTTGAAGAAATAACCATTCTCTATTTAATGCCCAATGGTAGACAAACAGGAGGAAATACAGATCAAACTTTGAAACACTGAAGGCATACTATTGTCTTCATAAATTCTATAGATAGATCTCAAAATATTTTTAATCGTTTTCTTATAGCAAATCACATCTTAATATGCTATTACATTCTAACAACAAAAAAGTCATCAGAGCCGGTAAAAAAGAAAAGTCAGTGAAGTGAGTCAGAAGATGGTGGCAGACCGAAAGGAATCTCAGTTAATCTCTTGATCTCTCTGGATCTCAGTCTGAATTTTTCATTTATAAAAGAAAAATGGGAGGCAAAACCATGGAGACCGTAGAAAGATCACTGGCAGGCAGGAATGGAGGGAAGGAACACAGAGGATTTTTAGGGCAGTCAAACTGCTCTGTATGATACTATAATGACAGATGCACATCATTAGACATTCGTCCAAACCTATAGAAGGTACAACCCCATGAGTGAATCCTAACGTAAACTATGGACTTTGGGTGATAATGATGTGTCAACATAGGTTCATTAATTTTAATAAAGGTACCACTCTGGTGGGGAGTGTTGATAATGAGGGAACTATGCATGTGTGAGGGCAGGGGGTGTATGGGAAATCTCTGTACCTTACTCTCAATTTTACTCTGAACCTAAAACTACTCTGAAAAAAATCTTGGAAAAAAAGAATCTAGATAATGAACTCAAAACTTTCAACTGGGAGCCATATAACCATCCCGATTACTGTTAAAAATCTGTTTAAACAGTCCAGAACTTTAAAATGCTTTTGAAAAGCTTAGTAGTGGTGAGCGGCCGGTTGGCTCTGTGGTTAAAGAGCATTGCTCATAACACCAAGGTCGTCGGTTCGATTCCCACATGGGCCAGTGAACTGCACCCTCCACAACTAGATTGAAAATGACTTGACTTGGAGCTGAGCTGCGAGATTGAAAACAACGACTTCACATGGAGCTGATGGGTCCTGGAAAAACACACTGTTCCCCAATAAAAAAATTTTTAAAAACCAAAGCTTTGTAGTTATTTGTAGGGCATTACGGATACTGTTATTTTCTTTAATAGGCCTTGTTAATTACCTGCAATTTCTATAGACCTAAGCTGATTTTTTAACAAGCAAGGATAGCAGTTAAAGAACTATGAAAATAATTGTTAAATTCACTTGCCTTAAATAAAACTGTTCGATAATCTTTTAAGTTTAGTCACGTTATACAAAATTAGTGCTAAAAAGCAAATGTTTTTCTCCATTATCTTCAACTTTTCCAAAATAATCCTGGCATTACCTTTGGATGACCTCTCTGAGATCTGTTATCTTTCAGTGCAGTGCATGTGCTGTCTCTGTCAGCTACATGTGAAAGAGAAGAAAGCTGTTGTGACTCACCTTATAAAGAATCCCCATAAAATTACAGCATAGTGAACCATACTGCCTGCTGATAACTGGCAGTGTTGTCATTAATCTAAAGATATGAAATTTTAACTTAAAAACTCAAGAGTTGAATGTGCTTTTCACACTTTGAAAACTGACAGACTGAAGAACTTTTATATTAGGTCGTGGCATCCAGAAATACATGAAAATAATTACAACAGACCAGATTTTGATATAGATTTTTAAAGGCAGTTCCAAAATAGCAGTCCATAAAGTTATAGACTAATGCTAATGTCTAAAAGACATCAAGAGAATGGAAGTACAAATCCATAGTCATGCCCATCAGAATGAAACTTCAATTAACAAGAGCATTTCATGTGTGTGTACAGGCACTTGCACACATACCATTATGGTAATCTAAAGATTAACCTGAAAATCCCTTTTGTTGCTAGTCCCTTTGTTGTTACTGAAAATCTACAAACAATATTAGTACGCCTTCTTATCCAGCATGTTAGAAATGATGAGAAAGTGATACAGCAACATGGATGCCAGATTTGTTATTGGAAGATTCAGGTCTCTATTATTACTCTCCATTATTGGATATGTTTAGTCATAGGTAAAACAAACAAACAAACAAACAAACTGGACTAGCCCAGTGGTTTTTAATTAAAGGCACTTGTCAGAATTACCTACGTACCTTTTCTAAAACACACATGCCCAGGCTCTCACATGCAAGATTTTTACCTCCGTAGATCTAGTTGGGATTCAAACAGGAAATCATATTTTGAAAAAGTCTTCAGGTGGTTCTAGACAAGCACCTCTAGAGTTAAGAACTAGAAATGGCTATTTTCAGTACAAGGACAAAGTAAGTTAATCTAAAATTTAGAAGGAAGATGATCTCACACGTGGCTATTGAGCACATGAAATGTGACAAGTGCGAATCGGGATGTGCTGTTAAGTGTAAAGTACACACCCAATTTCAAAGAAAGAAAAGAATTTAAAGGATTTCAAGATTTTTTTATATTGACTACATGCTGATATAATATTACTTTGGATATATTGGGTTAAATATGTTAAAATCAATTTCACCTGGGTTTTTAACATTTTAATGTGGCTATTAGAAATTTTAAATTATATACGTGACTTGCATTTATTTTTCTGTTGGATAGCACTGGGATAGAGTTTCAATAAGGTATCTTCTACAGAAAACATTAATTTTTAACATTTTAATTTTTTGTTGAAAAATCAAAAAGAAGGATGGGACTAATACAGCAAATGTAAAAGGAAAAAGAAATAGTATAAGTGATTTTCTGCTCTCCTTGGCTTCTGATAAAGATTTGTGCAAAAGTGACCATTTTTCAGTTTGCTGTAAGTATGTTTACGAAATAGTCAATGAAGGTGAGTTTCTGACGGCTGAAATTCTATCTACCTCAAACACAGGCTCTGTGCCCATGGAGACCACAGCATAGGTTTCCTGGCATCCCTCCTACCAGGAAACAAGTACTCATTCTTCTGGCTGAAATGAGTCATGTTTATTCTGCAGTGTTTCTGTGTAAGTATAACTAAGTAAGTACTTCTTGAATTGCTAGGTGTCCAGCTCTGCCTGAGCACAGAGGTCAGGAACTTTCTGTGCTGACAACCTTGGGAGAGAAGGTCAAAGATGGGTTTGGCAGATGGGGTGGGAAAGGAACCGCTGAAATGGTCTCAAGGTCACCTACACATTCCTGAGGGAGGTAGTGATGGAGACTGGGGGAGATTGCCAGAGATAGGGAGGGCGGATTAGGTGCTGGAAGGTACTGGCAGGTGCCAGGTAGTGGAAGCATACCTGCAGTATTGATAGTGCAATCTGGCTAAGTGACCACTTTCCTTTTGGCTCCAAGTAACTACATAAAAATGTCAGTGAAGGTGTATGTTCACAGAATCAGAGAGGGTTAAGAGTTATTGGCAATGCACTGCACTTCTCAATCCTAGTCCTGGGAGTGAGTGAGAACAAAATCTAGGTGGGACAGGGAGGGGACTACTGTAACATAAAAGTTCTACTTCTCTTGCTCAGATTGAAAAAAATACTGAAGAAGAGATGGGCTACCCGCTGCAACCTCATTCAAAATGTATAATAACACAGAAAACTTTTCTTTCTGCCAAAGGGAAAAGAGAACACAAAACCAGCTAACAGTATTTTGAAAACGAACAATGATGAATGGTAGGGGAGAGACTTGCCCTCCAGACTATTAAAATAAATTCTGAAATCAGAACAATTGAAAGCTTGCTACCTGTGTAGATAAGAGACAGATTAATGAAACAAAGTTCAGAAACACAAATGTAGGTAAGAACTTAGTATTTAATAAAAGGTGGTACTTCATGATTTGGGATTACTTAAAAAATGATACTGGAGCAATTGGACAAAAATTGGACAAAAATATCTCTAAACTATTTCATCCACCAAAATAAATTCTGGAAATTAATAAAGATTTAAATGTAAGAAAGAATTCACAGAGGTACTCAAAGAAAATCTTAAGTTGAAGAAGGACTTTCTAAACATGGCATCAAAGGTAGAGCCAAAGAAATCATCTGTAGGTTTGATTACAGAAAAACTTTTTAAATTCTATACATCCAAAGCCACCATGAGGTTAGTTTCAGATGGCAGGCTAGGCACACTTGCCTTTCATCTTCCTGAGAACCCACTTAAAAGACAGAGGCACAAGGAGGAAAACCTGAAGCAGAGGAGGAAGGCAGAGGGCAGACAGGAGGCTTTCTGGAAGACAGGAAGCAGATGAGGGCGGGTGGGGAGATGAACCAGGATGAAAGAGCAACAGTGGAGATGGATGCCAGTGCAGTGTAGACTACAGACAGGGAAGCTTTTGGAAAAGCTCTGGGCTCAGCGTCCCCAGGTGTAGACGGGGAAACAAGAGAATGACGGACAGAAAGGGCAGAGATGTTAATATTCTTATTTTATGAAGTGGGGAGTCAAGAGATGTTATTGAATGGTAATGAAATATTAGGTGCATTATTTCATATAGGTAAACAAGAGAACTTTTTAAAAATCTCAACTGTTAGTAGAATGAGAGGCAAACAGAAAAGGGTAAGCCAAATTTGTATCTTTTATATCAAGGAGTAAATAGAAATTTTCTATTGTTAAATCAATAGGAAGAATTGCATATTTCCTAACTATAGCATAGACTGTAGTCTTTCATTTTTAGCTTTTTAAATCTTCTTTAACCATGAATAATATTTTAATTTACAATAACACAAAAGACAAAAAACTGAGGGGAAAATTTGTAATGTAAATGGCAACCCAAGTGCTAATATTATTAAACCCCAGCCCCTCCCCACAAATCTCGTATAAATCAATAGGAAAAAATAAACACATCTACAAAAAAAAGGGGGGGGACATAAAACAGTCAATTTACAAAATAATATTCAAATAGTCAATAAGTAAATAAAAAAGATGCTCGACTTTACGAATAATTTAAAAAGACAAATGAAAAACAATGAGATTTGTTTATTTAGTTGTAAAATTGATAAAATCTGGAAAAATGGTAAAATCTGATAAAATGATAATATTCAGTGTTGGTGACGTTTTGAGTTACTGGTTAAGAGAGTAAACTTATACAATCTTTTTCAAAAGGCAAATGATTTATTAGAATTTTACATACCCTTTGACCCAACAATTAAAATTCTAGAGACTTATCCTAAGTAAATCATGAGGCTATGGATGAGGGTGTGAGAGGCAACTTAGTTATACATATACATATATTACTTTAAAAATTAAGAAGCAACAAGGAAGAAAGAGAGAAAATAAAGTATTTGAGAATGTACACAAAGAATTAGTTATATCTCATCACAGAACTGTTTACAACAGTGGAGGCGTGAAACAACCTAAATAGAGGTTTTGCTTCATAATTTTGTTATTACTAAATGATGTAGAAAGTATTTAATGATATGTAAGACAGTTTTAAGAGAAAAAGACTGCTAAACTATAGGTGTAAAATGAGCCCTCCATTTAAAAAATAAAGTATTTATATAGTCTATATGAAAAATATATACACAGATGTGGGAAAATTTGGGGAATAATATATACCAAAATTTAGCAAGTTACCTTTGGGTGGTAATTCTTATTTATTTTTGTATTGTCTTCAAAAATTTATTCTTTTTGAAAAAGAAAATATATTTATGATGGGGCACTGTCATGGCAGGACCACTGACATTTTTAGGTAGCACACACATGAATAGCCCCAGTGACAAGGGCAACAACAAGTCCCCTTTGGAGATAGTTCTAGGGCCCACTACACAGTCCCAGGTACTGATAACGGTTATAATTGGGCCAGTAAAGAGAAAGAAATGAGGAAGGGACAAATTATCACACTGCAGACACAAGTCAACGTGCGAGTCAACGCGATAGACAGCTGATGCGGAGTCCACTTATTGGATGGCAAACCCCAGCAGGTAGAGACAGGAGATGTAAATGGAGAAGCGCCTGTCGGCCACAGTGATAGAAGGCAAAGCGTCCTCTTTCACGGAGGCCCCAAGTAGCAACAACAGCAGTTTCCAAAGACAATGGCGGTCGGAGGCAGTATCACATCTTGGCTGCAAGCTGAGTTTTCTAAATCCAGAACCACTCTAGTGGGAGGAAGACCTGGGGCTGGGCGCTAAGGACACTCTCTTCACTGCTTCTCTCTCTCTCTCTCTCTCTCTCTTTCTCTCTCTCTCTGTCTCTCTCTCTCTCTCTCTCTCTCTCTCTCTCACACACACACACACACACACACACACACACACACACACACCAATAGCAACAGAAATCCGGGTGATAGTGCCATTGTGTGGATGTGAGGAGGACAATTCCCCCTTATCCTTCAAAATTCCTTTCTATTTCCCATTTTAGAACATAAGGGAGGGAGAAAACTCCTGAAGAACCTAAAGTCCAGTTTGGGATTTCAGACCCACAGTGACCCAGGTTTGAAACTCGGCTCTATTTGACTTCACAGTTTTGTGACTGGCAAGAGATTGAAATAGAACCTTTCTGAACCTCAGTCTCTTCCTCTGTAAATTTGGCATAATAATAGTACCTACCCTCAAGGGGATGCTAGGAAATAAAAACAAGCTCCACATACAGCTTTTAGGAGGAAATACCAGACAGTATCCAAGCAAGGGCCAGATTATGTTGAAACAAATGCTGTAAATGACCAGGAAAAGAAGAAATCATTGTGACCTGGAATGAGCAGGCATTTGAACGCGAGGATTTGAACCAGAGTTTTTTTTCCAACTGAGAGGATTGGAACTAGACTAGATAAGGATTGGAACTAGACTAGATAGCTAGATAAGGATTGAAAAGGTAGGTAGAAAAGTGAAGCGCGTAATCCAAGAAAAGGCAATTGCATGATCAAAAGAAGGATGACAGACCCAGCCCCTCTTTAAGTATCTTCTCAGGCTCCAGCCACTGCAGACCTACAACTGGGAATCAATGCAGAGGCTCTCCTCCCTCCAATGTCCACCAAGCTTAGAGAGAAGCTGGTGGCAGTGGTCTGACTTCTGTAATGTACATACCTGACATTGGGGACGAACCAGGAAAAGCACTTAAAATAATGTTTGCGTATCAAGTTTTCAGAAATACAGACATGTTACCCTTTGGCAAAATAAAAACAACCGCTATCATACAATATCAAGGTTGCTCTGAAATAGCAATAATCACGATCAGAAAGAAGAAGAAAAAATCAATGATTATAAACTTGAAAATTAGACTTCCTAGTAAATACTTCGTAAAGATAGGACCTGCTGTGTTTTCTTTTAGAAAGATTTTCCTCTCTTTAGAAGTATAAGATCAGGCATTCACTTACAATAAGACTTTTCTCAAACTTCCAAAACCACTAAGAGACACAGAAGTCTGAAAGTTCTTGACCTTCCTATTAAGGAAAGGCTGCAACATGGCATCCTAACGGGAATTCATAAAAAGATGTCTATGGGGTTCTGGAAAACCTGGCTGAAGCATTACTAGGCCCTCTAAGCCAATTAACAAGGAAGATTGTAGGACACGATCAGTAATTACTAGAAAAAGAGTGCTTTTTCTAAGATTTCCTCTCTTATATTACTTGGTCAAATCGTTGCACGGGAGTTGTCAATTTCATTAAGTTAATACAATGCTAAACTGAATCCTTGACTTTCTGAAAATGACTTTCTAGTTTGGCTCAATATAGAAACAGAATATAACCTAGTTCTCTTTGCTCAAAATAGATTGTATTCTACTCATGAAAATAGCTGTGAATTCATTGAAAGCACTTAAATTTTTTTCTTTATTTTTATCTGGATTCCATAAGGCAGCGAGGTGCTTTGGGGACAGCAGGTACTTTGCAATTAATCACAGTTGGGTTTGTATTAACATCTGGCTTTTACATTTCCTATATGTGTGACTTTGGCCAAGTTTGTAATGAATTCATTAATTGGATAATCCTACCTAATACTGAAAAGGACAGGAGGTGGTCTATCTAAAAACATATTATAAAAATAAAAAAATTAAAATATCAGGCAGAAAAGATAAATGAAAGCGGGAAAATCAGGGGAAAAAGAAACACAAAAGTCATTCTAAAAGGTATTACACAGTTGCTAAAAATAAGTAAAATATTTGTCTCTGAACTTTAAAACATTAAAACAAAGTCAAAACAATAATTTATAAAACCATTAGGCAACATACTTGATCTGAACAAGTTTATTTGAGATAATATCACAGATCTTGAAGGTTTGTTAAAAGAATTAAATCCTCTATGAAAACACCTAGTATAATCCCTAGCACATAGTAGCTGTCCCATAAATGTTCTTTCTTTCCTTTTTCTTAAGCTTTTCTGTGATACATCTATTTTAAGCTGAGGCTCAAAAGTGATATTTGAGAAATGCTACTCTAATCTTTTTTTCATTTAGAACATTACTTTAGTCTCACTGAAATAAAAGGTAACACTCAACACACTCTACAATACAGAATTTCAGGATTATGGAATCTTTGTACTAAAAAAAAGGAAATAACTACATCCTGCAAAATAATTTGCTTCAACATCCTTAATGAGAACACACTCACCTCCCACTCCTTAGCATACTCTAAAGACCAGATAGGCATAAATAAATAAAAAATAACAAAACTGCTATGAGCAAGCTGTGGAGAATATATGCTATTCAAATAACTAGAATAACACAGTCTTGCACATGGAATCCAAAAATAGTATGTAGGAGGTTGTCAGCTCTTTGATATTAGTGTGTTAATTAGGATTTTCCAGAATAAAATATGTCAAGTGAGATATTAATTTTTTTCATTTTTTTAAAGAGAAGAAATCTATAGATTTTGGAAAGCAGTAGCCAAGAACAAAGTGGTCTTAGAACACAGTAACACGTCTGACATATAAAGATAACTGAAAATAGTTTTAAAACAAATTAATCTGAGTGGCTTTCTTTCTGCTTTGAATAATCAAGGGGAAATCTGGCTCTCTGTAATGCAAAGACCTGATATTTTTGTTCACTTGGCATAAAACAGTCATGTTACAAGAGGTGAGTGACTTTCAATGGAGCACAATTAGATAATTCCAAAGGGCTGCTACGTAAGTTAGATACATAATTGGTTAGCTAAATGATTTCCTCCATGTACAAATAGAATTGTAATAATGTCTTCAGCTTTATAAAAAATCTCTCATTTATCTAAATGGTTAGGAAATGAGTTCTTTGGGTTTTCAATGTTTGCAGCAACAGAGATTTTCCCATTCTACACATGGGTTGCCAATTTTCTAACAATTAGGAATCAATAAAATACTAAAACTGTTCCAGATTACTTCGAACTTTTGTTGATTCAGAAGGAACATGGCAAATCTTTTAGTGCCTTAAGATCACTTAGGATAATCCATTATTATCACGGAATGATGATTCTCATCTAACTGAATCCTTCCAGCAAGTGGCTGACCGCAGATTTTGATTTGGTCCATCCTATCCTCAACCCTATTACCACCTCTCTCTCCTTGCAGTCAATAGAAGACAACCAGATTTAAGACTAATAAATCCTCTAGAACTTTATTTTTTGGAGGGGGGGACGGATTTAAAAAGTTAATTTGGGTAGGAAACAGATAAGCAAGTTTAATCTCCTTTACTGGGTAAGGAGAGTGCCTACATGGTAGGTGATTACATATAGGATTCTCACGGGTAAGCCTGAGCCCCATTAGGAGGGGATGAAGGATATTCAGCCATCTGGGCTGTGCCATGGCACAAGGCAGTCTTCTGTGATGAAGATGACAATGACATCACCTTACCTCCTGATGACGGTGAAGATGACCATGATGACAATTGTGATAATAGTATAACACACCATCATCATCTATTTTAGCAAGTGGCACCTGTGTCCCAAGCACTGTTTTAAGAACTTTGCATATACTGACAATCCACTGAAAGAGGCACTCTCAGAGTCCCCGATATTCAGTCACAGGACTTCAATTAATTTACCCACAGTTATAAAGCAAACACGTGGTAGAGCTGAACTTAGGCAGTCTGGCTCCAGCCTCAACCACTACAGCATGCTACCTCCATCACACGGCTTACCACCTGTCCCTGAAATGTTGAATCTTTCTCCTTTGTATTACTCTATTCTTTAAAATGTAACTGTGTCTCTGGTCTGCAGCACATAGAACCTAGCATATAATGCTCAATAAAGATTAACTATATATTATATATACTAAATTTTGATTAGGAAAATACTTCTTATACATATGCTCTCTGCCCGTATTTTCCTCAAAGTGTCCTCCAGAGAACACAAATTCTTTTGTTCTTCTTTCTGCCTAGAAGGTTCTACCCTCCAAGATTTTTCCAAGTCCAGTTCACTGGCATCATTCCAGTTATTTAGATTCCAGTTCAGATATCACCTTTTTAAGATGCCTTTGATGACTATCCAATTAAAATAGGTCTCACCTCTCATCCACACCATTCACACTCATTTATGACATTCAAAGTATTCATCATTATCTGAAATGATCATTTCAGTCTTTTCACCACCTCCCCTGCCCTCCCTCAGGTAGCCTATGACAGTCTCTATGGCACATAGCATGTTCTGAAACATTATTTACTGAACTAACAGGGTGAAAGACAAATTTCTTCAAGACTTTCCAGACTTGTGAATCTTTAAGGTGGGGGGTGGGGTATAATAAACAGTTTTGCCAATCTTACCGGGCCGTGGGACTTTCTGGTATTTTTAATAGAGCCCCTAACAGGATACTCTGAGAAGGGCCATATAAAGATGTACCAACCCTAAGAGAGATTCTGTGGACACTCATTTAAGAAGTAGCCTTCTCCCCAACCCTTTCTTCACTGAAGAAACAGGTTCAGTAAGATCATTGAATAAGTCAACAGCAGCGTTAGGAAGAGAATTCAGGGCCACAAAGCTGAGGACTCAGTTAACTTATTTGCATGTCTCCTACTTGATAAACTTTCCCTTGATCAACTAAGTAAGACTCCTCCCCTTTTTCACATTTTTATTAGTCTAAAAACTCAAAACCAACCAAAGAGAGGAGTGCTTTTCCATTAGATATTTTTATGAATGTGGAAAACAAATAATAATAGCCAAATGCAAGAAAAGAGTATTTTACTCTCAACTAAAAGTACTGCCTTATATATGCCACTTCTCTTTATTGCATTATTTTCCACAGTTGTGATGTTATGGAAATCAGGGTTTTTTAACTTAGGTTTTATATTCCTGGAGACCATCTCTCACTTTCCTCCTTTCCTGTCTCACATGCAGAGTCCTGGGCTTCTGCTACACCAAACGACATCTGCTTCCTCCTTCCCCTAACCACTCCCCAGAATGCAACAGGGGTGAGGGAGGCCAGGAATTGTAACACATAAACCATGCATTAAGCTACGTTTAATCTCTTGGCAGCCCTGTGAGGGTGGGGCGATCTCCATTTTACAGATCAGTAGGGTGAGGCTTCGGAAAATTAAGCAATATCTCCCAGTTCATTTAGGAACTAAGAGGGTAAATCAGGGATCAAATTCAGAACTTTCTGGCTATAAAGCCTATCTACCTCCCACTACTGTACACGCCAACTCTTCATCTCCCATGTTCTCTCCAACCAGAGCCAGGATATCCCTAGGTCTGGGCTTTGGGATGACCCTGAATGAGGTGTGGCTAGCCAAGATGGAACAGAAGCAAAGGACAGCACATCTCTCCGTTCCCTGCTTGTGCTCACACGCCTGCTGGTACAATTCCCAGTCAAGAAAAAACTAACTGTGGTTAGAGGGTTTTTTTTTAAATATTTGAGAACATTAGGTACTGTGGAATCTAAGCTCAAAATAAAATAAGAATATCTCTAATGTCTAGTAGTACAATCATTTTTCATCCCTTTACAGGAAAAATTTGAGAAAGAGAAAGGTCTTTTTCACATTTCTGAATTAAGTTGATTAGGAAATGAATTATTTTCATCATAAGTGTCTGCTCCAGGATTTATCAAAGCCATCCCTATCCTTTCTTTTTCCCTTATACGCATGAAACTTCTTTGCTATTCTAAGAGATCATGTTATAGAGGCTCTAGATGCAATATAAATTTATTAAAGCCTAGGTTTCAGAAATCCTGACTACCAGTAATATTTTGTTTAAGACAGGAATATAATTTCAATGATAAGAGTCTAAAACTCTGGTGTTACTTTCCAGAGTTTGCAAAGAAAAAAAAAGGCATTCATGAAACTAGATCCCTGCTACCTATCTATATCTCAGACAATCTTGAATAATATAGTTCCTTCTGTTTCCCCAAAAAAAAAAAATGAAAAAAAGAGGCTCTAAAATTTCACCTTTTCTGAAACACAAATACCTCTCAAATGTACCTCTGGATGTCTGGGCAAAGAACCCAACTTTAATATGCATCAACCTGATATTTAAACAACACGAATGAATGAAGATAACGCCAGGAAGCAAAGCAAAGTCCAAACATGGAAAGGGCGCTGAAGGTAAGCCATTATTATACACTATAATTGCCCAACTCATTTGTTTTCATGACAACCAAACAACAATCCTCATATTACCAACGAATAGTGGCTATCCCTGTTGCAAATTCCAAGTTCTTTTTAGACGGTCTTGTTGAACACATCCAACGCTTTCATTTTAAACAATTCAAATACATTCCAACTTCAGACTCTCCATCATTAAAAGGTGAACTGGGGAACTGTAATGTAGTTTTGTGTAATTTAATGTAATGCATTGTTCAAGAGTTAATTTTTTTCTATTAATTAGGGAATTATCAAATAGCTGTAAGAATCTCATTCACATCTGAAAGCTAGTAAAGTAAGCTGTTGGGGTTACTAGTAATTTCCATATTAACTTGAAGGCAGCTACTTTTGAATGTATGACAGCAATAAGAGGCACATTTTAGGGTTTAAATTAAAATGTCAGTAGAAGCCACATGGTGATGTGTATTCTTTTTCCTCATTACTAAAACCCACATGACATTTTTGAAAGCTTCTTTGGATTCCATGCCAGATCTCGTGTCTACTGTATAAGAAACTACACATCGGAGCATAAGTTCCTTTTTCTATCTCATCCAAGTCATCAACTTATTTGAATAGTTGTTGAAAAGGAACAACATTCATAGTAAGCATGGAATAGAACAGAAATTCTTAACGGTAATTATAGATTGTGCAGAGATTTGTAAGGGTAAGGACACGTCTGCTCATACACTGAGAAATTTCTTCAGGATCTAGTGTTCTTAGAGAAGAAAATGTTTGTGAGTTACACTCAGATATTGAAGGCACCAGGAAGTGCAGGGGTGTTTTTAGGCCACTTTTATTTCTTTGCAGAATGATCCTAAGATCCTGGGGAAGTTATCAAGTTTACCGCAGAGAAGATGGAAAACCAACTCAAGCACTTAAAGGTCTTCTGGAATGGAAAGGCATTAGATTCAGAGAACTATTCCAAATATGGAACTCACTTCAAAGTTAGCCTAGAACTAGAGTCAGTCACTCAGATCCCCTTCAATCTTTGGAAAATTGGTCTGTCTATCTGCTTTATAGATTGTTTTAGTACCTTTTAAGAAATAACTAAATTTAGTCACAAATATTTAGAGAAGAGGCAAATCCAAAAGGCAGACTTTGTATTTTGGTCTTGAAATTAAAGGAAAGAAATGGCTTTATAAAATACTTTGTGTGTATGAAACCAAATGTTCTGAACAAATTGAGTTTTTATTATTTACCCAGCACTGAAAATTAATATCTGCCACTTAACCACTGGTTCTAGGTTGAAATTTAGCTAAGGAAACCTAAGCAAGAAGTTCTCAGGCTTCCAAAACCGTTCACTTCAATAGCAACAAAAGATAGAGAGGGCATTTTCAAGACTCAGTCTGGATGCTCCTATGGCTAAAAGCCAGATTACATTTATCTCTTGTAAGATAAAATCTTAATCAAAGACTCATATGAAACCACTTCCAAAGAAGTACTTAGATTCAAAATCTGATATTAGTTTCATTTTATTATCATCAGATATCATCTCTCCCTAGCTTCTGAAAATAATGAATTCTTAAATTTATTTTCAAATCCACAGAATATTACTGCGATTGTGAAAGTGCTGGCAAAAAACGTTCCCAACAGCTTTCCAAACATTTTGTTAAAGTTGCAATATGGTGTATACTAACCCTCTAGCAATAAGACAGACTTTCCAAGTTGATAAATAAATTGCTTAGTTTAAATTGTCCCTTTAAACAATCCAATCCATAAATACTATATATTAACATGTTATATTAAATTGAACAAGAACTCCAATTAGTTTATGTCATTAGTCTTTTTAACATTCTATAATATTATCTCAACGCTTTTAACACTCTGTACCCGAAGTAAATACAGTAAAATAAATAATAAAGTCATGAAGTAATTAGTTGAACCTTTAAAGAAATATTTAATTGGTTCCTAGACTATCAAAAAGACCTTAAATCCATTTACAAACAGGAACGTTGAAAACTAAGTCTAAATAAATTAAAATGATACTTTTCCTTAACCAGAAAATTTGTTTTTAAGTTTTGAGTTTTTGGTTAAAGCAAATGCATTGCCCATTAGCAATATTAACAAAATGCCAATCACTTGGCAGGTCAGTAATTCCTTTTTTCTATTTTGTTGCCTTCTGTGTTATTCATTTAAACAGAAATTTCTACAAATTTTGTATTATATATACTATATAAAGTCATCACACATCACAGTTAATGATTCTTTATTGTCAAAAAAGATCAACAAAAAGCCAGGTATCTTAAAAAAAATTAAAGGAAAACACATTTTAGTCTTGTACAAAACATGCTTCATCTTCCTGATTACCATAAAAACGAAGCTGAAGTGGGGGCAGGGGGCACACAAGCAGAGGCAGCGATTAAGGGGCCGGGCAGCAAATTCCAGTACGTGATTTGAGGGGCCTGCTCAAAAACCTTCCTCTCTGGATTATATACTAAATTTCCATGATAGCAATTCCTTTACACCATTTTTTCCCCCAAATAAGACCTAGCCAGACAATCAGCTCTAATGAGTCTTTTGGAGCAAAAATTAATATAAGACCCGGTCTTATATTAATCTTATATTTTATTAATATAAAAATTAATATAAGACCCTTATGTTATATAAGACCGAGTCTTATATTATAGTAAAATAAGACCGGGTATTATATTATATTGTATGATATGATATGATATTATAAAGACCCGGTCTTATAGTAAAATAAGACTGGGTCTTATACTAATTTTTGCATTAGAGCTGATTGTCCAGCTACGTCTTATTTTCGGGGAAACACGGAATTAAAGCAGATTACTTCTCTATGGGGATATATGTTACTCTCGAACAATTTGAGTATAAGTTACAGAAATCTATTTAAGATAACTTAAATAAATTGACATTTATTATAAGGATTCAGGCAAATGTCACAGAACCTAATCTGTAGGAAGAACAGGTAGGTCTCATGGAAATTAGAAGGGGCCCCAAGGCAGAAGTAGACTCTTGGTTTGTCGGTCCCTCCCCGTAACATCTTTCATCTTTGCTCTAAAAAGTAAGCCTACTTCATTCCCTTCTCTGATGACTGGATTCCTCGGCAAGATTTTTCGGTTTCCCTCCCCCATAACTTAAAGTTGTATGTGACTTTGATGCTTAAGGAGTTGACCCTGCTGCTGTGTCTTCAGACCAACTCTGCACCAGCTCTAATGCACAACACGATTCAAAAATCCCAGGAACAAAAATATAATCAAGTTAGCTTAGACACCCCTGTACCAACCAGCTGTATCCATGGGACAGGGTTAATCCTTCCAAACCACAGACAGGGAAAGAGAAGTGAGACCAGGATGTGCCTGAAGATGTCACAAGGTTCCTTGAATTGTAATGTTACACAAAGGATAACATTCACCCCTGGCACCAACAGGAACATTAAGGGAGAAAGGCTTAGGCAGGTGCATTTTGATTCTTTCCCTACAATTTAATTCTGGCAATGATGACAATTTAAGAATTCAACTAACTGTACATATAAAAGTGACATTACATGTCCCCTTCTGGTGGTATGGCAGCCGTGGCATCTTTCATTGTGTGGTGATTCTCATGCCTCTCAAGACAGCTTTTCATAAGCAGGAAGGCCTCACACGTAGAAAACAGAAATTGTTCAGTGAGGGACAACTAATATAAAAACGGGAATGAGACAGCTTCAATTTGAAAATAAAGTAAGAAATAATGGTACTTTTTTGCGTATAAAGGTGAATTATCTCAGCAAGCATATGGCTGAAGTACAGAAAATCATACTAAACTGGGACGGAAGAGAGGATGCCTATCAAATTCAAAATTCTGAAACAAGGAGACTCCCTTGAAGCCGAAAGGGATTTTTTACAGTAATTGCAAAACACTTCTGCATACAGCAACTGGTAAATATAGAGCACATACCATCTTAATAATTATTTCCTTCTTTCCCCTGAAATTTGCAGTTTCTACTTGCTGCCCTCTCCCATAACACACACCTACACACATTCCTCCCTCAGCCTGGCAAAGTCCGACCTTTGAAGATGAGCCCTGAAGTTAATTCTCCTCCCCGGGCCTGCTCTTTTCCACTTTCCAGATACAATTCATTCTATTTTAGTATTTCACATATTAGTTTCTTCACATGCACCTTGTATCACAAACTAGGTTGTAATTTCCCTGAGGACAGAGACTGTATCTGAGTCATCTTTGTATCCTTAAGGCCCCACACGATATAAGACACCTAAAAAAGCTCACTAAGTAGTTTTTTAATGAGTCACAGATACTAGAAATAAGCAAATTTAAGAAAGGCTTGAGGAAATTTATAAAGGATAGTTTCAGAACGGGTTTGAAAGGAAAGACAGGAATATCCAAGCTGCATCCTTAACCTATGAGGATGAAACAATGAATGCATAAAAATAGCTGTGGTACAGGTATAAGACAGAATGGAAGACTGGGCTGACCATTTTGCTCTCACAGAACTGACTCTAAATCTTCCAACATGAACTTTCCAAAGGAAAATCTTATATCCAGTACTATGTAGGGGATTGAACTGTTCTCTCTCAACTCCAAACCCACCCTTCAGTATTCTGCTCTGCCGTCTGGAACTCTGCAGACGTTTCTCCTTTGCTAACTATCTCCCTGTTAGGCTTCATCAACAGGGGACACTAGGGGGTGGGGGCAGAAAGGCTGGCAGAAGAGATCATGGTTCTTTGCTTGTTGTCAAAGTCTAGGCACTTCATGGCAATAGGACTGGTTCTAGTTTCTAGCATTTATCCAACTCAATCCCATCCCCCAAACAGCCTTTTTACACCCTAGAGATACAACAACAGACAACTGGCCAGGGCCCTCCTAACCACCCCACCCCCACCCCCCGAGATCTGAATCCCAACTTGCAGGGCCCCTCCTGTGAGCTTCTAAATCCTGATAGTCCCAACCAATTCATTCCACCGCCACCCCAACTCCTGCCACCCTAGGGGTAGTAGCTCTTCTTGCCATCACTATCTGCCTCCTCGATATTCCCATTTTGCTTTTTCAATTCTTCAATACATCCTGCCCACTGTTAAGACCTACCTTCACTGCTAAGCAAATCCAGACTTATGCTACCTCCTCCAATGACCCATAACCCTTTCCACGGACCCTGTCAACAGCAAACGGGCCTGAGAGTGACTTTGTGGTAACACATCTTCACCAATCCTGAAAATTCCGTATTTCCTCTATATTTCTGAGAGTGGGTAAAGCATCTGATGCAGGGAGTAGGGACTGTTCCAGTTGGCAGGAAAAAAAAAAAAAAAAAAAAGACAAGAAACTACTGACTCTATTAACAATCAAATAAAGAGGCAGAATTTTAATAATCCATCATAATTCCATGTGCTATGAATTTACTGAACACTTGTTTCAAAGCATTGCTTGGTGATAACAGGTACACAACAGAAACTTCAAACCTGGTCCTGCTGACGTAAACTTAGCAGACAAGTCTGAAAAGAACCTTGGAATCAACAGTTAATCAATTAATACAAAAGTAAACATATTTTATGTTGGGGTAAGAAGACCAAACTTACCAGAGACACCAAAGCCATGCTGATCTTTCTAAAGGTCAAGTTAGGCAGAACTAAAACTGGAGCTATAAGTGACTTTTGTCCTTGCTTTTACAACTTTATCATTAAAAAACGTGCATGCTATTACCTTGTATTCTTCCCAACATCCTTTCTCTTCTTCTCTCTCATTAATTAACCACCTCCTAACCTCTGATTTTCTGCTATGCACATGACAACCCACAGTAAAGATACATTTCCAACTTCATTCGGAGTGACTACATTTTGGTCAATGGAATGTGGTGTATGTACAGATGGAAGAAGCAAATACCCTAAATTTGTTCCCCTCCTTCCTATTGCTAGAGTGTGGCCAAGGTGGTGAAATCTCAGACCACACAGATGAGAGCAACTACCTAGGAATGACAAAACAACAGTGGAGAAGGGGCATGGATCCCTGATGATATCATTTGGGGCTGTGAAGAGTTGCCAGATCAGTTTGGATGTTTACGTAAGAGGAAAAAACACACAACCCTTTTTGGATGTCTGTTGTAGTAGTCAAATCCACATTTTAAGGGATCTAAACCCCAAATGTCTAGTTACTACCCCTTAACATTCACATAGAGCCAATAGAGCCAACAAGTAACTTTGAACCTTCGGTCTGCTCTTCCTGTATTTCCCCAGGGAAGGTTGGGATAGTGATGAAAATCATCTGTTTCCCAGCAGATACCATTCAAAGACTTCCAGAGGCATTGTGCACACTGAATATGGAGTGAAACTGGTCAAGACAGATGATGTTAATTTTGTACACAGAAGTTCCTTGGAGATAAGGAAGAATATCCGTGATTACTGCAGGGAGTTTCCAAAAGAAAAGGTGGTGTTTTCAGTGCAAACTTTATTAGACTCATATTTTAAAAAGCTTTGCTCAATCTTGCCGATGCAGAAAAATACATAATATAGATTTGGTTTTACGTGTCTGCAAAATGTTTGTAAAAGCATTTATTTGGTTTCGGGGGACTTGTTTTGATATTTTCATCATATGATACGAGTTTGTAATACTGAAACATAATTTATACACTGGACATCTATTTCTATATGAACAGCAATCTAATAGCTATTAAAACCACTTGTCACACAGCTAAAGTCAAGGACTGACTTCTATTGGGATTCCCTGTGACAAGAGAAAAATTCTGAGATGTCCTAAATTAAATTACAGCAGGCCAGAGAATGAGAAAAGAGACGAGAGTAGTTAACCAGTCAATTGCTGTGGGCCAGCTAACAATAGCCGGCTACATTCCTGCATGCATGTTGGAGCTTTGAATCAACTTCCAGGCAGTAACCAACCACCAGATGCCACGGCATCCTGCTTATGGCATGAACTTTCAGGCCTGCTGCCCACAGCCAATCAAAAGTAGTAAATATTTCTTCCTTAAGGGCTGTGTGCTTATCCTAGAACTGTCCCCCACCACATTTCCCTGCCCCTCTCATCTGTAGCCAATGTAAATCCTTCCGAACGACTTACATCTTTCTTCCCCAAAACAAAACGTATAAAAGCACCCACCAACTCCAGGACAGCAGACATGTTGCCTTCTCCATCTGGCGCTGTTGCCAGTGGTTTAAACTTTATGGTCCAGGACCTGGGCCTTTTCTGGCTACCATTTGGCTCCATAAACTCTTTCTTTCAGAGAACCTTTCGGCAGGGAAAGTGTTTTGTTTAACACTTCTATAAGAGAAAGTCCTAAATATAAATATTTAGCCAATTCATTGGGCTGCTGAGGAAACAGAGCAAGATGTAGGTGACTGCCAAGCAGGGGCTGTTCTAAGAAACCTATTTTAATTGACCAGTAGGATTTTTCTAGAAATGTGAAATACAGACCCTGAGAATGTACAACAGAATTGAAATCATTTTTGATAAGTAATACAGCAAGATCGATGCATTGTGTCCCACTGGAAAGTAATACAGGGAGCATGACTGCCAATGTCAGCTTTTCGTAAAATGATTACATGAGTTCCTCAAGTCTGCGGATTAAGAATGAAGCGCAGGTTTCACTGGGGTCATGACCAGGAGACTGTGAGGATTTGTGAGCTGAATAAAAGCCACTAGAACAACTTGGACCTCTCCTCTCTAGGTCTGTAAGACCAGAAGCGAATCAGCAGGAGACCAAGGGAATGGTATAAAATAGGACCTACCCTCAAGGAGCTTAGGGGTCCACTGGGGAAGCAGTCATGCGCTAAAAAGTATTATCGTCATTTATAATTATACACCATAATGAGGAACCTTTCTGAGGCTGGAGATATCAGAGTGGTCTAAAGTGGTTAAATGAAGCTTCTGCAATACACAGATGGTGTACTTACAGAACTGTGCACGTCAAACTTATGTAACGTTATTAATCATTGTCACCCCAATACATTTAGTTTTATAAAAAAGAAAGCTGCAGAGGAGAAGTTGGAACATGGATGGAT
This sequence comes from Rhinolophus sinicus, assembly GCF_057876585.1. NCBI lineage: Eukaryota > Metazoa > Chordata > Mammalia > Chiroptera > Rhinolophidae > Rhinolophus > Rhinolophus sinicus. The sequence continues at coordinate 101,169,896 of NC_142515.1, read as the reverse complement.
CTTGAAAGATGAGAAGATTGAGACAGCTGGATGATGACATGCCAAACATAAGCATGCAAGTAATGGCCTAAAGGCAGAATTCGGCAAGCCAGGGCAGTTAGTCCTGCCCTGGAGACAGGTGCAAGCATCTATCCAGGGCATTGGCCAGTAACATGACCCAGGTAACTCCCTTACTTTGAATCAGCTATTAGCAAACTCTTCTCTCAGGACGCTAGAGTTCTTTTAAGCCTGAATATGTAACCAGGTCTGTTTGTGAAAGATGAGCTAAAATCTTAAAGTTTTATTTTCTGTAGGAATTTTCAGAGCTTTCAACATACCATTGTGCACTGTGCATCTTCAAGGGGTTGACACAACATGCAACATTTCTCAATGTTGCTGGTCTAAGAACCCTTTTTAAAGTAACTCCTGCTAATACATCTTGATTCACAGAACTGTGGATGAAAAAAGGGGCCACATACTAAACCTGACAAGCTCAGAGGAGGCCAGCATGACAGGCCCTACAAACTCAGAGACTGTAATTAACCATAGGATGGCCTGACATAAAAATTCCTAAGTAAAAGCAGGTCATAGGGGGTAGTCACATCCTAGGCCTGTAGCTTCCTTGACAAAAGTCAGTCTTTACCTAAGTGAGCCTTTCTGTTATCTTTTTGAATCTAGGATAACATGCCCTTGGAATGTCAGTATTATCCCCTTTTTTTTTCAGATCCCTCAGGGCACTAGAGCTCAGGACTACAGAACCCCTCACTGTTATCTTGTTCCCAAATACCATGTAAATGTTCATTATTAACTATCCTATACTCACCATTGTAAAAGAAGTATGTGTCTATCTTACTTTTTATCCACTCCCAGAGATTTCCCCACTATCCCTTCTCCCACTGCCTTAATCTACCACCAGTGGATTTTATAGAGCCCTCCTTACATCTCTTCCTTTGATTTTAATGTATAAAAAAATAAGCTGCAAAACTGCCATTCTTGGAAACATTTTCTCAATCTGTTCAGATCTTGCTTCCCAGCAATTGTTGTCAGTTTACCTCAAATAAATTCGTAAAACTTCTCTACAAGTTTGGATGTTCTTACATCGACAGAATATAGTTCAGGAAGCATTAGTGGGGGTACAGAATCCTGCCTGACAGGGTGGGCTCTGCAGTCAGCCTGGGTTTGATCTCTGGTTCCATTTACCTACAAGGCCAAGTGACCTCAGGCACAGCGTTGAACTTCTCTAAGCTGCAAATTTCCTCACCGGTAAAATGTCAGAAGATTAGATTGAGAATGTAAACATGCCTAGCAGAAATTACATTAAGAATTCAATACAAGTTCCTTCTTAGTATTTGATGCTCACCAATCAACTTTCACACTAGAATTCAGCTTCTTTCATGGGTAGGAAGAGACGAGGCTGACCTGTTATATCACTACATTTAAGTATAAATAAATATGCAAACAAAATGTGTGTGTGAACTTAAAATAAGACTCAAGGACATAGAAAAGAGGAGCCTTATCGCTGCACAGTGAAAGAGGCGTCATCCAACCACACAGTGACTAAAAGAAAGGGCATAATGTTCATTTTCAATTGTTTATTATATGAAGAAAAATATTGGAGAAAATCCAGAAGTGGCTCAGTTGAACTGATAGGACGAAAAATTATTCTTCGTAACACAAAGACAATAGGAACAAGATTAATAAATAAAATTAACAATGCATTTACTGAGCCTCATAATTACCCCCCCAGCAGTGACTAAGATTTCTTAGTACTTACTGGCAAAGCAGAAGTTTAAAAGCTTTAGAGTATTCAGCAACCACAATTCAAATTGTGGACTATGCTAAGGGGAAAAATAAGGAAGAGATAGTGAAATAAGTAACTGCAAAGAATAATTGCTCTTTGCAGGTGTTTCTCCCTCAGATCACTTCTGTTTTTCCCCTTAATTGTTGGATTAGCCAGGAAGCACCCCAAATTGTTTAAACAGCAACTTTTATAACCATCTTATAAAACTCAGAATCATACTTATACTTTTTTTAAGCAGTTTCACATGAAAAACAATTTTGCCAATGTGGAGTACACAACGATTTAGGATCTGTAATTCTCGGCATCCTGGTATTTCTTTTTCCTAATGTTTAAACCACCTCAATGTTAAAATTACCAGCTATTAAAAGATTAGTTTACAAAACAGCATATAGCCTAGAAACAACATATAAATTAAAATATTTTTACACTAAAATAAAAAAGACAAACCACAAAGCAATATGTATGTAGTTTACAAGTACATATACCGTTTTCCCCCGAAAATAAGACCTAGTCGGACCATCAGTTCTAGTGCATCTTTTGGAGCAAAAATTATTATAAGACCCGGTCTTATGGTCTTATGTAACATAAGACCCGGTCTTATATAACATAAGATCCAGTCTTATATTAATTTTTGCTCCAAAAGACGCATGGGAGCTGATGGTCCGACTAGGTCTTATTTTCGGGGAAACAGGGTACTTCAATTTGGGCGAGGAATGCAACAGATTATGATAATTAGCTTTGAATAAGATAGATTATAGATGATTTTTAGTTTCTTACTTGCTTTCACTTTTTTGTATTTTCAACAATGGACATACATTTACATTTAGGAAAAAAGAACATATTTTTAAATTAAATAAATGATAGCATTTTCCTCTTTCCCCATTTTAGAATATTGGTGCATTGAAGGACATAACTTTTAAGGCAAAAGTCTCAAAATCCAGGAGAAAAGATAATACTCAACCCTTTTTCACTTAATAATTCAACATAATGAATTCGTAATAAATTTGCATAACTTATTTTCACTTAAAACTACTCTTAAAATGATGTATGAATTATTACACTCATCCAAGAAGAAGGAGGGGAACAAAGGGAAAATCACATGTGTATAATTGCAAGTTAAACACTGTCCGAGGAGCTCTGATAAACTTAACCTAATGGAAGCACAAGAACATTGCTACCAAGTAGATTTATGTCTACTTTACAGATGAGGAAAAGGAGGCTAGGAGACCTTAAGTCAACAGGAGAATCTCACTAAAGCTATTAACAGTGTTTACACGAGGATTTTAACCCATGTCAGGGTCCACGTGAACTTTTACTATGCACGGATGTCAGCTTTTAGTTTCAATCCACCAGGTTGTCCTTGGGGAGCTATAGATTACACAGTACGCTACATTAAACATCAATATAATTTCCCCAGGATATTTAGTATTCATGGGGATTAATATTCATAGGTTTCAGCCCAATTATTTTTAAAAAGAAACATCATGTAGTTTAGATGTCCTCATCCCTCCTACTCCTCACTGCCAACACAAACGGTTGTACTATAGCAAAGCTTCTCCTCCTTTTAAATAGCACACCTTCTTGTCTACCTACACACACATACACACACACACACACACACGCACACTGGTAAGGAATACTATGATCAACTTGAATGTGCCTTCCCTAGGAATGTTTTTTATTAATTATGGATTTATTTGGATTTTTCAAAATCTCAATGAGACAGTGACAAGAAAACACCAAATATGAGATTAGTCTAAAACCATGAGATTGCTGAATCTCTCAAACTTAAACAGAGTTTATGTCTTTTACTTGACTAGTAGCATACAGTTTATTACACAACCACAGAAACTTACCGTTCACACAACAACAGCAGAACAGGAGATGGTAGGCTCTAAGACTCCCACAAGGAAAGAAAATATTTCCCCAGCTGCACAGATTTGACCTCCATTACTTACTGGTAACTAGCCTACAGTACAGTACGAAATGCTAAGTTTAGTATTCCTGAACTGTAGTTTGTGCTAAATATTCCAAACCTTTTAATTCACGACACTGACTGGGACAGAAAGCACTTAACCAGTATTATAAAAATCATACAAATGTAGTACTTGTATTCTTAGAAGATCAGAGAATTCTCCCAGTGAAGTAACTGTAGTAATCCAAGTCCTAAATTATACTAGCTTTCCCTCCCCCAAATGAATTTTTTCACTTTTCTTCTTGCAATTTATTGATCTTCACTCCTAGCAATAAGTTAGGCATCTAAATGACATTGTCCGTTCAAAAGTCCAGGTGCCACTGAGGGCACCATTTATTCCTTAAACGTATTTCATGAGGTCATGCCCACTGCTACATGCTTTCACAGAGCAAGGAAGAGCATTCAGCCAATCCAAGTCTTCTCTGGGCAAGGAAAAGCTGATTTCTAAATGATAATGAACAGACTGAAATGCAGCAAATTTCTCATGCTTTTTGCTTCCCCACACACCAGTTAAAGCGTGGTTGGCTTTTGTTTTGTTTGTTGTTTTACTTTTTTGATGTAAGTCACCTATTACAACTATATTTTTAAATGTACACTTGCGATATCCTAAATAAAAATGGCTATGAGTATCAGTACTGGCCCATGAATTTAGGAAATAAGTAAATCAACTATATAGCTACATGGAAGGCACTAGAAATAAATCAGAAGCCTGACTTAATAAGGCACTTTATATTTTCTCATAATTTTTACCACTTAACTCTGAGAAGGGAACTAATGCTTATAGTCATCTAATAAGAAGTGGTAAAAATGGAAAGAAGGAGACTGAAACTTCAACTGTCAGAATATTAACATTTCAAAGTAACCACACTGTTCGAAATCTGTTGTTCATTTTAAAAAAATTATCAGAAAAATGTTCCACTTAGTAATTTAAATTTGATTTGATTTTCATCACTGCATTATGAGGCAATTTTAAATTAAGCCCATACTAACAAGGAAAGAAAGTCTGCAGTCTTTTGATGGAAGGATTCCCCTACAAGAAAACCAAATCTCTCATCTTTCCTCCATTCCTAGTCAATATTTCACAGGATGCAATAGCTTCTTAAAGCATTTTGTTTAAAAAGTAAGGCATGTGAAAGGAGTTGTGGGGACAGGGTGCATAGAGATTACTGAAAGAGCATAAAGTTTTTAAAAAGTTCATTATCTCTAATTTTAAAAATGAAACATTTTTTCATTAGGAATGACTCATCACAAGAGTTATGGGTATGACAGAAGACTGTGAAGCTTCAGTTATCTTTAATTAAAAAGAATTGGGTATATCCAGAAAGTGCAACCTCTGTGTGTGTGTTAGAAAATTATGAGTAAGCTGCTAGCCTCATCATTCAAAGGCCACATGCTGTGTGACCAAATGGCAGGCTTGGTTTACCTAGCTACCTTGCAGTCAATAAAATATGTCACTGACATTTTTTACCTTGAAGGAATTAGTCTCACATTTAGCATCCACTGGGACTTAAAGAAACTGACTGACCACTCAACAAATGTCTCATAACCCAAAAAAGAAATCCTCTGTCCCAAGGGAGGAAAAAAGTTAAATAGATTGCAGTTATTTTCATAAAGAACTGAAGGAATAGTAGGAAAAGTATTGCAATTCATTAGAAAAAAATACTGAACAAATATCTATATATTATCTTTGCATTTACCTTACTTTCTGATTTTCTGTAATATTAAAAATCTATTCCTTGTCACTTACAACAATTTCCTTTTAGCTACTCTTTCTGCATTTTATCTGCCCTCCTAAGTCATAAATCATCATACAAGACATGTTTGCTTTTAAACATAAGCACCTGGCATTTAAGATAAAGAAGTACATGCAAATCAGAATACATATTTCACGCTGGTCATGTTATCGTCAGGAAGTGGTTTTTGCCAACATATAACAAAGATTTTAACATTTACTTTTCTCTTAGTGTTACCAGTTAATTGAGAAGAGGTCAAGGATGGTAACTACCTCTTATGAAACATGACTGCACCATTGTGAAGCTATTTATTAGAGTCTTTGGCTGCGATTGTCTCCAATTTAGTTACAGGTATAGGACGCTCAAACAATAGTGAGAGGCTGGCACTCTTCCTGCGGTAGTAAATTATGGAAAGTAAAAAGAAGCCATATTCATTAAAACCTTCCTCAGATTTCCAAAAGGATGCTGGGGAAAATAATCTGAGTATACCTCTGTAGCACATACATATTTTGATTCATACTTCAGATGATGCCAATGGTTTTTTCCTCAAGATCAGGACCTAGTACTTTTGGCTCTATTATCTTGCAGGTTTGATATCACTCTTCCAAATTTTCAAAGTTAACAACTATGTTACATTTATTTTAAAATAGATGCCATGGTTTTAGAGTCTACATGTCAACTATGAAAAGAAGAGTAAGAGTCATCTTAATTTCATACAGAAATATGTTTCTATAAAATACCAAGCTATTTAGAAACCACCTTCTTTTAGCACATTTTTAGAATACAGAATTTTAGAAAACTATTTGCTAAAAGTATTTTTCCCTTTATCACCCACTAGGATCTCCTTGGACTGTAATAAATTTTGTTTAATTGACCACCACAATAAAAACACTCTCCTCCAACCTTCTTTTACAAATACTAGACTTCAAATTTCATCTGAGGCCATCATGCAGAGAGCAATAGTTAATGAAACTGCATGCCTTTATTTCCCAAATCTATAAATTCTTTGCTTAAATGTTAAATGTAATTATATATCTAAGTGATCAAAATTTCTGATTTTGACAGTGATCTTTTAGCTTAAAAAATGAAATACCCCACCATAGTAGAAAAATCTGCATGTGTAAAGTAATACGATTTCAGTCATTTCCAGTCCATTACATTAAAAAGCACTTTGTAGTCATTTCTTCTGTACCATAATTGAGAGCTTATTTGCCAAAAACCTAATGGATTTTTTATTCATTTTAAATCACCCTGGCAAGAGTTAGACTTTTGAACAGGGGGTTTTAAACGCTTTCTTTCAGAAGAAAAGATGTAAAACCCTGCAAACAGATTATAAGGTAACAAATATAAAGATTTATATGGGACACCTTGCTGTATTAGAGATTAAAAGACTAATTTTGTCGAATTAGCTAAATTTTAAGAAACATAATGATCCGATTGTCTGATCATAATTGCCAGAAGAAATATTGGGGGAAGGGGGCTGGATTTAAATCATTCCAAGTAAGCATAAGTAAAACCTATACCTAATGAGTCAAACACTTCAGAAAATGTCTAACGCAAGTTTTGAAATGGCTATATAAAGTGGACCTTAGATTTCATAGGTACGCAGGCTGATATTGACAAGAATTCCAGTATAATATAGTACATGGTACATTTTTCTAGGCAAATATTTCCCATCACAAATATCTATATTTCATGGTAGCATTAAATAATCAAGCAAATAAAAATATCTTAATTGATTTACCCCACTAGATTGCTCCTGAGTCATTTTTGAAATGTTTATACAAATGACTAATAAACTATAAATCTACATAGAAATAGAGTCTACATATTATGCTCCTCCCTTCCAGTTTTCTATATCTGAACATCTTGTCGGCCCTGAGGAAGACAGCTACCAAGAAGGTCTCCTGGTGGCTAACTGACGTCAAATTTAAAAACAGAGCCTAGTAGTCATTTCTACACAGGGACCTCTCATGCAAACTGAGCTTCAGGGAGAAGCCTGCACTAAGCTGCCTGCCTTGCCAACTGACCTGCCTCAGGGTGGACAAGATGCGCACACTGTGTTTCTGATATGTAAGACAGTCCTTATAAATGAGTTCCTGGAACTATATTTCAACCAATAAGACTGAGACTTTCCCTGTCCAATCAAAGCCATGCAGCTATATCTCATTTGCATGAAATGAACCAATCAAGGACTAGAGATGGGGACTTCTCACCATAAGTCAGTTCCCCTCTGGGCAGAGTGAATGCATCACACTTTTCTTTCTACCTAAGACTGTTTCCCCAGCTGGGGCTGGAACTGAAACACCTAAGACATCTCACTAGAGCAAAGTGTGCAGGGCAGGGCAGGGTGGAGTGGAGCAGAGCTGTCTAACAGGAGAGGGGCCTTGCCCCAGGGCACTTCACAGCCATGTCGTATCATAATTGAGCTGTTGGCTCTGAATAAAGTTTCCTTCTTCACCGCACTCCAAATTGGGGATTCCTGTTGGCATTGAATTGGTGCCAACGACCTTGGGTCTACAATCTTTAGCCAGATATCTTTAATATATGCTGGCAAAATGAAACTTGAATGACTTACTTAAGTATACTAATCATTTTGTTTTCTGCTAGGGTTATAAGGCAACCATTTTTCCAATAATAGATGTTAATAAAATATGTAATATTTACTTCAAATTTAACAATAAAATTATTTAAAGTACAATAGTAAATGCTGACAAGTAACAGACCTTTAGAGCACTTCAAATATCATGGCTTAGGGACTTCATTTTTTATAAAAGTACAATTGTACCTTATTGTCCTATTTTTTCTATTGAGCCTTTCTAAAGAATTTATCAAAAAAGAAATTCTCACAGAAGCATAAAGGTAGTGCACTGATGTTACAGTATCACTTCTTAACAAGTGTTCATTCTTAAAATTCTGTAGAGCTGTTCAAAAGTGTCTCATACTACATTAAGAACCTGAGACGACTGCTCCATTTCAATAGCTAGACTCAGTGAGTTAAATTTAAAACAAGAGTTCCAGATGGCATTCGTACAGTTTTAAAATCTACTTGCAAACCTTCCTCACATTAAAAAGAGTATCTTATCACAGTTTTTTGTGGGGGTTTTTTTGTGTGTGTGTGTTTTTATTAAAGGGTCAAAGGATAATTACAGACAGTTTAATAAACAGAAATGCTGACATACCCATCTTCTCATCATAAAAGTGACAAAAAAAAGTTTTGGCAGTTTCTCAGTTAATACCTATTTAAAACATACTTACTCTTTAATTAGTATCAACTTGCTTTATAAGATGTACGCATTACTGGTGAATACATAGTTTCATAGTAAGTACCTCTATACTAACACACTAAATTATATCACAAAATATTTTATAAAGGCAAGAACTACAAATGCTAAAATTATGTTTAAGCCAAATAATCATTAAGCATGTAAGTTTACCATTGAAGAGAGTAGCATAAGTCTTGCGGCCCAAATGTATTTTTAAGCCCAGGGACACAATAAAAGATTAAAGATGAAAAAAAATGATTAGGTCATCTATTCTATTCTAGTCTCATATAGAACTCCCAATAGTGTGTGATTTAATTTTAATTCATCCAGTTTAAAATATCCTTGGTAATAACAAATTCCAATTGCTTTGCTTGGAAGCCTATTAGCAAACTAGTTGGTATTGATATAATACTGCAGTTAATTGTACCTTCTAGGTTTGGGAAACCAGAGTGCTCTGCAGCAAGTCTATAAACCTAATTAGATAATGCAAAGTTAATTTTTTCCTCAAGTTTTAGTGTACCCGTTCTTATATTCAGTGAACTCAATCAGGTCTCCCTCTTGGCACATTTAAAAGCTTCTCAGGAGCAACACTTAAAAATGCAATGAAGACTGGGAAGCCCAGAAGAGAATTTATAATGGAGCAGAAATGAGAACATTTCTCATTTTGAAATATTCAGGATTCTTAGCAAGCGAAAGTTAGTTCTTCCTTCTCCAAAAAAGTCTTAAGCCCTGGGTAATCGCAGCTCCAGTTGTCTCAGTGTTGCTTTCAAGATCACAAGGCTGAACTACAAGTAAACTGTAGACCTCATTTGTAAAAATTAACATTACTGAAACACTGAGCAAAGAGTTTTGTTATTGTTTTTTCTTTTAAATACACACCATCCAGTTAATGTATTAAAAACTAAGAAATGTTTAATATTCTCAGGGTGAAATTTTCTTTTCCAATTCAAATATTAAAATGTTCTAGTCACAGCTTTACAAGTTACTGGGTTTTAGACTAAAATAGTACAAACATGCCTACTGTGCATTATAATATAATGTCTATATTATATATAGTCTATATTATATATCACAACTACATGATTATGGTTCAACTTAAAAATACATATACACATACACATATGTGTCTACATACACACACACAGAGCGATGGGAAGGGGGAGGTGAAAGCAGAACAGATATAACTCCAAATGGGTTAAGTTCCTCTTTGGTAGTTATGGGTTCTCTAATAAAACCCTTACGTTACCACTTGAATTTCTTTTTTATCTGAGCTGGTTTTCCTGGATCATCTTATTGAGATGACACTGAAAATACAACTAACTATTGTCCCTCGCTAGGCCCAAGTACCATTGGTCAGTTTAGCAGGCAGGTAGACTTGCTTTCACAGCCACTTGCTGCATCCTTAATTCTAATCTGATCTTGCTCAAATATTGTAGCATTTGAAATTGTTGATGGTCCTGCCCTTAAAGAAATGATCTTTGCCTATGTTTTCTACAGGGCAATATTCTCTAAAGCATTTTACTTCTGCCTGTGCCTTCGTGCATCTCTCCCCTTCCCAATACTTAAACTAAGGCATTTTCCATGTTTCTTTTTTCCTACCCACATTTTTCTCCACTATCCACACACACTTCCTAATCTATCAATCCACTTGCCCGAGCTTCAGACCTCAGGTTTCTGCCAATGAACTGCACTCTGCATCCAGTATTGATTTCTATCCTGCACTCCACCTACTTGGTAAACACCTTCACGGAATTGACCTGTGGTCTGTAAATACTGTATGTCCAAACCAAACAATTCTTTGGTTTCATAGCTCCTAAATTTACACATTCTCCATATTAATGCTTCTCAAAGTGTGATCCCTGGACCAACAGCAAGCACCAGTATCACCCATGAACTAGTTCGACATGTAAATTCTCTGCCCTAACCCAGACCTAGTGAATCAGAAATTCTGGGCATGAGGCTGAGTAACCTGTGTTTTAGCATACCCTCTAGGTGATTCTGATGCCTGCTGAAGTTTAAGAATCACACTTCCGACAGTTCTAGTCCTTCCAAAGGCATCAGCATCTTTCATTTCCTAGTCCATCCAGCATGATTCTTCTGCCCACCAGTTATACTGGGTAATTCCACTTTCATTCTCTCTTTTCATATTCATGTTCTTGGTCTCTCTCCTAGTTTAGGTCTCATCATGTCCCACAGACATTTCTCTCCTCACTGAAATCCAGCCTTCACTTGCTTCCAGATTAATCCTTATAGCCTAGCTTTGACCAGTCAGTCTTTCAGGGTTCACGTTCTATCTATTTTTCTAAGGTCCTCTCCTCCATTCCTCCACCCCCCAATCCAATCTTCCAGCTATGCAGTCCCCAGGATTCATTGCAATCTTTCATGCAGTGTGGAAGAACACTGTTCCTCCATTCTCATGTACTCGTTCCTCCCACCTTCCCTTTCAAAGACGAGCTCTCTGACAGCACCCAGCCCCGCAGACTCAATGCTGCTTTGTTGGTGATCCCACAAGACCCAGTGGACTTAGCTAATAGAGTTTTTGTCTCACCCATCACAGTTGTTATTTGTGCATCTGGCCCACAAACCTGTGGCCCAAAAAGTTATTCATTTTGTTTATCTAGGACTATCTCACATTGTGAGATGACCATATAATTTATCATCAAACCCAAAGCCATGCCTACATCTGCGAGCTTATCAAGTCCTGTACTCCCCCCAAACTCACCATGCTCCAGGCATACTGGCCTTCTTTCTATTCCTCAAACATTCCAGCCTCATTCCAACCTCAGAGGCTTTGCACTTCCTGTTCCCTCTGCTTGGAATGCTTTTCCTCAGAACTGCATTACAGATGTAAACTCTTTAAGCCTCAGCTCAGCCATTACCTTTCCTGAGCTTCCCTGAGTGGTCCCCTTTGCCCTTTCTCTTTCACATTATCCTATATTGTCTTACAGTGTTTATTGCTATTGGAAGTGACCTATGATCTCTATGTCCCCCTTTCAATGTAGTCCACAAGGTCTCATCTATGTTGTTAAAATCCATAGGGTAGGGTCTGAGAGCAAAGTTCTGAAGTCAGAACACCTGAGGTTGAATCCTGGCTCCATCACTTCCTAAGTAAATGAGTTTGGGCAAAGAGCTCAACTTTCGGTAACTCAGCGGCCTCATTTATAAAGTGGGGATTACATCAGACTTGCATTAGAGGGTTATTGTCGCAATTAAACAACATAGAACATGTAGAATGCTTACCTGGCACAAAGTAAGGATTCAATGTATGTTACCTATTATCGTTGCTATTATTTACTAGTCTATGGAAACTCCAATGCCTAGAGCAATAGATGGTACTTATAAGACACTCAATATCTGTTGAGTGAATTAGTGAATCAAAAGTAGATGAATAGATGAATGTCGCCACTCCCTCAATTCCTCTTCAAAACTTCCAAAAAGCTTCTCCTACTCACTAAATAAAACTCCAACCCAGTTCCCAAGCTTACCACTTAATTCCCTGCAAAACACGGCCCAAACTTCTTTCCCAACCTTAAATTCCACCACTTTTCACCAGTAAGCCAGACTTCTTTCTGGTCACATTCCTCTCATCTAGAATGTTTTTTCCTCCATCTCTACCTGTCCAAATCCCACTGACACTCCAGGTCTAACCAAATGCCATGCTTTTCACTCTCACCTCTGAACATCCATCTCCTATAGCCAAGTAAGAATCTCCTTTTATGACTGTTACATATTTATACTGGTTACCTCCCTTATGAGAGAAGCTTAGAGTCTGTGTTCCTGCCATCTCCAGCACCCAGCCCAGTTCTTTATAGGGAGAAAGCCCCCAATACGTTATTTTGAGCAAATGACTGGAGGTCGGTTGGGAGGTACTGTAAAAAGACCTGACTTGGGCCGGCCCAGTGGCTCAGGCAGTTGGAGCTCCGCGCTCCTAATGCCGAAGGCTACTGGTTCAATTCCCACATGGGCCAGTGGGCTTTCAACCACAAGGCTGCCGGTTCGACTCCTCGACTCTGGCACGGGATCATGGGCTCTGCCCCCTGCAACTAAGATTGAATGCTGTCCCTTGAGCTGAGCTGCCACTGAGCTCCCGGATGGATCAGTTGGTTGAGCATGGGATCTCATCCGCAAGGTTGCCGGTTTGACTCCCACAAGGGATGGTGGGTTGTGCCCCCTGCAACTAGCAACGGCAACTGGACCTGGAGCTGAGCTGCACCCTCCACAATGAAGATTGAAAGGACAACTTGCCTTGGAAAAAGTCCTGGAAATACACACTGTTTCCCAATAAAGTCCTGTTCCCCTTCCCCAACAAAATCTTAAAGAAAAAAAAAAAAAAAGACCTGACTTTACACATCAAAATAAAATTGCTATTATTATAGACACAACACCTACTGTATGGTTATTAGGTCAAGACCTGAGTAACATCTCTATGATGTCAAAACTTTCCACCTCCTCCACTATGCAGTATAGTAGTATCTCCAATGCTGAGAGCAATGGATGGCACAAAATAAACCCTCAATAAATATTTGAAATATTCAATGATCAACAATCATTCCCATTTATCCAATAGCTATCCACGTCTTGTTGAACAACTCTTTTTAAAACTCTGAAGTTAGAATTTACAAATATTCTGTTCACACATGGCCCAAGCTCAGAATTCTGATTTTCATTCATGATGCATTATTTTCTCTCTCCCTCTGTCTCCAATTTACTGATGATCTAATGCAGCTTATACTGAACCTAAATTGTTATCTACAACTTATCTCCCATTCCATGCAGCTAGCCTAATTCACAAAACAGTTATCCAAATTAAACTGTTCAACAGTTTTCCTTCTTTCCTTACTAGTAATTGTGCTCTCTCTGAATGGCTTTTCTACATCAACAACTGGTTTGGCTATTAATGAAAGCTATCCTTGTGACAGCTCTCATGTTGTTTCCTTGTATTGCTTGGATTAAGAAGAGGGGAAGAAACCCAGGTCATGGAAGTATTGCATCTTTTTCTTCAACTATGATGTGACCCCTTGCAAGCAGGGGCTTTTACTTCAGGTATTCTTGGTATTCTCCGTGGGGTCCTGGTGGGGCAGAGGGGGAAAGGTATGGTGGTAACAGGTATCTTATGCCTGACCTTTGACCACTAAGTAGAAAACACTTTCACAGCATGGAGAGATACAATGAGTCGTTTGCATTTTCAGGGTGTCCTGATTTATGGGGGAGTCATAACTGAATGGTTCAGTACCTTAGGAGGTTGGGGAGACACTCCATGAGCAGGAAACATGAATTGTGTCTCCAAAGGGCTCAGTCAGTGGTTGACAGGCACCTTTGAGAAACATGAAAATTTCTGATTCTCAACCTAGAAGAATACACATGTACACAAAAGTCTGCATTAATTGCATTAATTTCAAGAGATCTATCTATAAAGCCCAGATTCTTAGACTTGGTAACGGGACTGCGGGGTTGGGGAAGGACAGCAAAATAAGAGCAAAAACCAACCCCAGGCATTTCACCTGGGGAACTGAGACAACAGTGACCACTTAAGACGTAAGATACTATACATACTCTTTTGCTAAGTGATAGCTCCATCCCTAATAGTATAAATGGCATTTCCATTTGAAATAAAATCTCATGGTCAAGGGCCGAGTTTTTCAGGTTGCAACCAATCATCACCGTAATAAAATGGCTTTGGTAAAGTGGAACTTGACTGTAACAAGGTAATCAATTCAGTCACTCATCCTCATTTAACAGATATTCTTTTCAACTGCTCTTAGCTTGCTTATCACATAAAACTTCTCTGCCTAGGAATGGTTCCTGAATTAGTCCTAATATGTATGCACTGAACCTAATGGTTTGACGAAAGTAGCAACTGCACACACAGAGAATCTTCAGTTTACAGGCAGCTTCTCACTAGTACTGAATCTGCTATAATCAAACCACTGAAAGATGTTTCAATATTTCCATTACAAACTTTTACTTTCAGAAGCTTATGATTCAACTTTAAATATTCACTCAGGGGTAAAACCTGGGAATAAATGCTCTGGGAGATACTATAATTTACTTAAAGGAACTTTTTGTACTTTGCAAGTGCTTAACAGATGGTTTTAATAAATGCTGACCTTAAAATACCCGGAGGACAAAGCCTGAAAAATTAAGTTTTCCCATAATCATAAAATACAACATAAGAATGTATGAATTTTGTCTTCAGAACTTTCAGTAATGGAACACACAATTTATCATCCTAGGCCTCCCGACACCTTCTTCTCCTTCCCTCCCACATCCAATCACTTAGCCCTGATGCTTCTGTATCTTTAATAGCTATAGAATCAATTTACTTTCCTTCACGTCTACTGTCACCCTGCCAATCCAAGCAACATCATGTCCCACCTGAACTATTATAACCTCCAACAGGACTCCTACTATCCGCTCTTTCTCTAAACCAATTCATACTTTCTGTAGGCAGCCAGAGTGTTCTTTTCAAAACAATTTTGACCACATCTCTCCCCTACTTAAAAATCCTTTAATCCCCACTGCTCTAAAGACCTAATCCTTAGCATGGTGCACAAGACCCCTACTTACCTTTGCATCCTCACTCTACCTCTTCTCTTACTCTCCAACTTCTAACTATATAGATCTTCTTCCAGGTCCCCAGTTCACCATGGTGCGTCCTACTTCAGAACCTTTGCACATACTTCTCCCTCTCGGGTGTCCCCCACCAATCCCCACTTCAACAACTACTCTTCTTCTAATCTTCAGATTTCAACTCAAAAGTCCTGTCTCCAGGTAAGGTTATGACCAAGCTCTCCCATTTTATTACCCCCTATGGTTTTTTTCACAGCATGTAGGACAATTTTTATTGATTGACTTGTGGAGTCATGATTAATGTCTTTTCCCCCCACTAGATTGCAAGATCCATAAGGTTAGAGCAGGGGTGTCCAAACTGTGGCTCAGGGCCAACTGCGGCCCATGATCCATTGTTAATTGGCCCACAGCAAATTACAAAAATATATTTAGTTTACTTAAATAAACCAGGTGAGACAATACGTACTTCACCTCAAGTGAGTGGCCCGGCTGTTTGTGTATTTTACCGCATATGGCCCTGGGTGAAAACCGTTGAAAAAAGTTTGGACACCCCTGGGTTAGAGGCAATGAGTGTTTCCTCAACAACTATCATTGGTACATAGTAGGCACTCAAAACTGTTTGCCCAATAATTCAAATCATATACAACAGAGTAAGATTTGAACAGTAAAATCATTTTTCACATCATTCACCTCAGAGAAACAGCAAGAGGCCCAGAGATAGAAGGGAGATAAGAAATGTGTTTCTCTTGTCTTGACCACAGGTAAGGCATTTTGCAATAGTATCTGGGCTGATCTAAAGCCACAAAGTAGTCCAAGTTTAAAAAGGACCAGGTTGCAACACACTTTAGTGCCTGGAACATTGAAAATACAAGACAAAAAGTGGCACCAGGTGGAAATATGAGTATAAGCTTACTGGAGTAGACGGAGAACCTATATTTGGTAAATTGAATTGTTCTAGCCTATCTCAGGCCATTTACAGAAATCCAAAACAGTCCGTATGTGGATCAGCATTAAAGAAGTCAGGTGTCTCACAGTGGGTGGAGGCGTCTGCAATCATAAACTAAAAGAACGGGTAGGGGGTGGGAGATGGGGGTAAGGAGGATCAAATACATGGTGATGGAAGCAGACTCTGGGTGGTGAACACACAATGGGATTTATAGATGATGTAATACAGAATTGTACACCTGAAATCTATGTAATTTTAGTCTAACAATTGTCACCCCAATAAATTTTAAAAAAACAAAAAACAAACAAACAAAAAAAACCTAAAAGAACCACAAGGGTAAGGGAAACTTGGCGGTCAGAATCTGAGTACTGGTCAGAATCTTCCCTAAAGGTGATGTTTCTCTAGTGCTTTATGTCAGAAGCTCTTAGGTTAGTTTTCATTAAAGGGAGGCAATAGTCCTTTTATTTATGCTCTTATGATGTATAATCTATACCTTAGTTACTATGCTTGCAAAGTTAATAAAAGGGTTTGGCTCTCCTGATCCATAAGCATTCTTTTTAATGTTAATTATGTTTGAAAGTCTTAAAGTTAGCATCTGTCTTTGGCAAATGATGTAAATTACACTGGATCCACTGACAAACTTGATCGAATATAGCCCTGCATCGCTTAATGAATGAGCATGCCTTCTGAGAAACGTGTCCTTAGGCGATTTTGTCATTGTGCAAACATCATAGAGGGCACTTACACAAACTTAGATGGTACAGCCTACTACATACCTGGGTTATATGAGATAGCCTGTTGCTCCTAGGCTACAAGCCTGTACAGCATGTCACTGTACAAAACAACATGAGATTAAATCAAGGACAAGAAACACGATGCAATCAAGAGACATGGTAAACACGAGATGTAAGAGGCTGCTGCCAGCCTGGCACAACAGTTCTACAATCAACTTTCTACAAGTAGAAAGAGCACACTCAAAAATAATGATAAAAAGAATAGTAAACACATAAACCAGTAACAGTCCATTATTATTCTCAAGTATATGTACTGTACATAATTGTATGTGCTATTCTTTTATGACTGGCAGAGTAGTAGCTTTATACCAGCGTCACCACACACACGTGAGCAATGCCTTGCACTATGACATTAAGGTGGCTACCACATCACTAGGTGATAGGAATTTTTCAGCTTGATTATAATCTTACAGGACTGTTGTATATGAGGTCCCTGGTTGACTGAAATGTCATTATGCAGCTCATGACTGTAAGTTGGACCAAAAATTAAGATATCACCACCTCCTACAACTATTAAATGAGCTTGGTGGCTGGGTACTTATACATCAGCATGAATAAAACATGCCAAAAGAGTAAGGTATTGGTGCTGATGTTCCTCCACCTCTTTAGAAGACTTGTCATCTGAAGGGCAGGACATTCTGAACACGGTTAGTTTTCCTCAACTTCTCTCCTAGAAATGGGTTTTAACATTTCTAGCTCTTCGTAAAAGGTCATTTGGCTTAAAACAAATATTCTCAAACAATTGCAATATCCAGTTATCTTTTGTCAATAAATCATTTTGAAAGTAAAATCATAAAATCATGCATCACCACTGCATGAAAGTTGAGAGGCTTAAAACCACAAACACTTTGAAAAGGAAAATTTGGTACTTTTGATTATCTTTAACTTGGATGACTTGGCTGGGAATCCACCCCCAGATATTATAGAGATTCCACTGCAGTAAAGACCTCAAATACTAAAACTTGAAAGTAAACCTAATATCATATAGGCTGGAACTGATACGGAAATCTCTTCCTAGCATTCAAGAAAGGAATCTTCTCATTCAACTTCCTGATGCTAACTTTTCAGAAGTTAATAAAGGGGATCATACAGATGCAATGCCGATAATATTTGCAAAAGGCACTTTACAACAGAGCACAACTCCTGCCACAGCCCCTGAACTTTTCATTCCCTCCCTTGCCCCCAAGAGCAGCGGGCCCAGGGGAATAGCCCGGGCTCCAGGATTGGGAAGTAGGGGGGTGCATAGGTTCATTTGGAGGGAGCGGGCCAGGCTGGAGAGCGAGGCCTGCAAACCATCCACCTGCAGGGTCAGGGAAGCTGCAGTTGCCGCGGACCCCTCGCGGCGTGGCTCCGGGTAACTAAAGTTCCGAGGCGTCTGACTAAACCCTCCAAAGCAAGGGAGTGTCAAACCTAACACTCGTGCCTTGGGCGGCAGACAAATGCGTCCCAGCGGAGCAATCGGGGGTTCTGCGCCTCTCGGCGTCGGGCTGAAAGAGCAGGCAGCAGAGCGGTGGGGCGCCCGCACAAGTTAGTTTTCCGGCCGAGCAGTCCTGCCACAGCCCAGGATGGGGAACCGGCTCCACGCCCCCCGACAGCGCCGGCCCGAAGCCGGCGGGCAAGCGATGCCACTGGGGGAAAAGGGGTTTCCGCCGGAGCGGTAGGGACCGGGCCCGGGAGCAGAGCGGCATCTCCCCCAAGCTCCCCCCGGGGCCAACCGCCGCTCTCCTCGACAGGGAAGCACGAGGAAGGGCCGATCTAGGGCGAGGCCTTAGCCGCACATCGCACCCCATCTCGCGGCCACCGGAGTTGAGGGGGAGGCGGCGCTCTTCCTAAGAGCCGGAGGCGGGGCGCCATCTCCCTCCCACACCCGGGCGGGAGGGCAGGCGGGCTGGGGGAGCCCCGGGCTGTGGGCACCCCCGGACCGGCGGTGAAGGGAGGAAAGGCTGGACCGAGGGGCCTTGTCCAGACCGGTGATGGCAGCGGCGGCATCTCGCCTCCTTCAGGCCTGCCCGCGCCACAGGCCGCAGCCTGGACCCACCCCGCGTCCCCGGGCCGCGACCGCGGCGGTCCCAGCACCGAGGAATCCGGGGCTGGGCGGCCGCGCTCCCCCCGCACCTAACCAGGGACCCTGATCTCCTCCCGCTCCGCCCGGCAGTCCCGGCGTGAGTGGTCGCCGGGACCCGCAGCCGCAGAGCGGGTAGCGGGAGCGGAGCCCGGGGCGGGGAAGCGCAGGAGGAAGGGGCGGCGAAGGGGCGGGCCGGCGGCGGGGACAGAGTGCGTGGGGCTCGTTGCCCCGGATCGGCCCGCGCTGCACCAGCACCACCTGCGGAGCTGCGGTGCCAACGCCGCTCCCGACCCCGCCGCCCCCGGCTCCCGCCACTAGCGCGCGCAAACAAAACAAGTTGCAGGTCGCAGCCGCCGGAGGGGGCGGGCGTGTCACTCACCCTCATCTTGTTCTGCCGGCTTGGGTCGTCCAGCCGCGGGGACAGGGAAGACCACAGGACCACTAGCCCCAGAAAGCTTCCCACCACCAGCAAACTGCGTAAGATGAACCCGATCTTCAGCCTCATCTTCCTCCGGCGACGAGAGACACACCGCCGGGCGCAGCCGCCGCCACAGCTCTCCCCTCCCTCCTTCCCCCTCCTCCGGCTCTCCTCCTTCCTCCCCCACCCCTGCCGCTTCGGCTGCCGCCCTCTCCGCTGGCTGCCCTTTCCAGCTTCAGATCCGGAACTCCCCTAGGCTCTACCTTCCCCCGGGCTCTTCCCTCCGCCTCCTCCCCTGGCCCGAGGGCTCGGACTGCGTGCCGCGTCCGCGGCCACCCCCACCGCCCCCGGCGGCCTCCGCAGAGCTCTAACCTACCCGTGTGCCTCGCTCCTCTAGGCTTCCTGTCTACCTGACCCCCTCCAGATCCGCAGTCCCCTTCTGTCTCCCACTGTCCACACCAACCTCCTTCGCAATACCTTGTAACTAACTTACACTTTCCCCAGGTCTGGTCCTTAGCCTTAGCCTTTGCCCCGCAGCTCAGCTCTTAAAGCTTCCAGATTCCCAAACTTTTATTGTAATTGCGGGCCATAACTCTGTCCTTAACACCCTTGCCCTCCAGGATCTACCGGCCCGCAGCTCCTTCCCGCGGACCTGGAGAGGCTCTGGCCGCCCCTTCTTTTCTTACACCCACTGCCAGAGCCCCCCGCCGCTAGGCTTGCAGGAAGCAAACCAGGAAGTCAGGGCTACCGCTGCCGCAGCTGCAGCTCCACGTGGCTGATTTATAGCTGGGAGGATTTTTTTCTTATTGATTGTTCTTGCCTTTTCACACCGCTCCTTAGGGAGGTGGATTTGTAACCGAAAGGCCCAGGTGAGATGTGCAAATATCACTGGACTGGAGGATGCAGGAGCTCACTTAGAAATAAACCAGTATTTCACTTTCTCTTGAGCTACTCAGAAGAAAGCCAATCTTACGCCAATAAGCAATATCAACCTTGTTCATGGGTTGCTAAGTTTCTATTCTAAGACCCTGATTTTTGCCACTTGATGGAGGTTGCTTGATTTCTGTTTTTCAAATACCTTGTCTGCCTGAGACAAATTATACAGGAAAGAATATTGACAAATATTTAGGCAAATGATGCATCCTGAGGAAATGATTTTTGTGCCCCTATCTCCCAGAGGATGTCAGTCACTTTACTGTATGCCAAGTGTACGTAACTACGTTATCAATGTACCATATCCTAAACTGTCTAAGTTAAACAGAATTTTTAATATCCTAAGTTTTAGGATGGTGAAACATCCTTATTTCCTAATTTAAAGTTTCAGAATGAAATAGAGAATTTGAATCATCAAGATAGATAAAGAATAGTACCAAACTAACATCATGTGCTTCACTGTTTGGGTTACAATACCTTAAATATTGGGGGATTCTGTAAATGCCATAATTACAGAATTTCCACGACATATTTGAAGTGACATCCTTGTGTACAACGTGATGAAATGTAGAATGGATAACACTATAGTTAGCTATATTCTTGGTTGGCTGAATAACTGTACATAGTATTTCATAAAAGCCTAAGATACACACAGCCTGAAGGAGGTGGGCTCAAGTGTCTTAACACAAATCACTGTCTGATTCAGCATTTTTATCAACCACTTAAGTTAAAACCAGTTGCTTTTAGTATAAGGGAGACTTTACTGAAGACCTTTTTTTGGTGAAAAACGTGGAATATTTAACTGATAAAATGTTGAACCTGCTGGGTAATGTAGAAAGCTAATGCCCTGCTCCTGGGTGAGAATCCAGGTCAATGTTGGGACCCAGGAATCACCCACCTGTTAATGTGTACAGTGATTCTGATCCAGGTCATCTGGTCACCACCTTCGGAGAAACACTGAAAGGAAGGGGTGCTTAGGGAAAGATTTAGTTAGATAATTTTGGAAGGCAGGAATAGGATCGTTTTTGGACCCCACTTGAGCTGTTAAGAGATGTGGAGGACTCCTTTGCAAAGTAGACAGTTCCCTAGACAGAGACTGGGCTTGAAACAAGAAACCTTCAAGAGATCTTACTCTGAGCATATGAGGGAATAATTCTATTTGAAATTAGCAGCTGAACTCCACCGGAAGTAATTAAACCCTCTCATTTGTGCTCTCATTTTCACAGTCAAAGGAGACACATTTTTATGACTAAGAAAATAGGAAGCTTTATTTTTACTGTTATGAGCATGGTTGGGCAGGTATGAAAATTGAAAGTGGTACTTATCACTAAAGTAGTTGGAATGGTTCTTGGGCAGACACTATTTTGAGAAGATTCTGCCACCACTCCCCCCTTTGGTTTTGCACTTACAGACTTTAAAACGTGTGATAGGACACAACGTTAGACATTGAGGAATGGGTATAAAGTTTGTAAAAGCCTATGTTTTAAGTCCTAACAACATTTAAAAGAAACTAAAAGTATAACTTAAAATATATACCCATTTTAACATTTGCTGAGAGGTAGCCTCTGCAGAGTTGACACAACTCTGGTTAGAAAATGAGGAGCTACATTCAAAGCTTAGGTCAGGGTCAGTCACTTAACAATATTGTCAAAAGGTATAATGCAGGTCAAATACATAGGCAAATATAAAGTACAGATAATGTAATGAGCAAGTCTCAGTTGTGTGTGGGTATAATTTTTTTTAATGAATGCTGCAGTGTTTTTATGACAGGGATTGTTATGTTGGAATACTTCTGACTTGTCTAACCCAGGGTTCACAGAGGAATAGGGTAGAGACTAGAAGTGAATTGGAGAAACATAGGAGATGGCCAAGAGAGTGTTGTCCTCTGCCAGGTGATGGGGTCACAAGTGGTGGATGGTGACATGGTAACTTCAGCTGGAGGCCAGCTGGGGGCTCAGAAGCAAGGTAAAAGAAGAGAGGTATTTGAATGCTTAGTATGTGCTTGATGCTTCACATTTGTTATTTCATTTGATTTTTACACAATCTGAATTAGGTTGGTGGTATTACAGTTTTCAAGCTAGGATTCAAAGCAGGTCTTTCTAGCCTCAGAATTCTTGCTACTATGTGTGTACTCTTTGCCAGGCTGTATTACCTAGCTTCTGGGCCTAGAGTATAAATAAGAGTTCTCAGACAGTATGCAAAAGGTTAGGGCCTAAAGATTTGTTTTTTAATTCTTCCTCGTGCCTGTTCCATTAAAGGAAACCCCACCAAAAGAAATTGTGCCTATTCTTGGGCTGCAATGTAAAAGTATAATGTACTCCCTGGGGATCTCACCGCTTCCTCTTTCTTTATACTGCAGTCAAGCTGAACTTGAGTTTCTAAATGTATGTTGAACTCTTCTTGCGTGCAGGCCTTTGTACAGGGAGTTCTTTTTGCCTGAAATTATGTCTTAACAAAAAGCTTTTCTCACACTCCCTCCCATGTCCCTAATCCCCACCAATATACTGGGATAGGTACCCTGCTAGGTGCTTCCATTGTTCCCTTTCCTTCTCCTTCCCTAATAATTCTCATAATATTGTAATTGCTTAATTGCTTATTTTTCCACTCCCAGGTAAAAAAGTTCAGGTGGGTGGAGCCTTGTTTATCCGATTAATCACTGTAATCCCTATGTCTAGAGTATAGAAAGGGTTCAATATTTTTTTGATAAAAAGTTCAGTGAATAATTGGATTGAGAAAATAGAGGGAAGATGAAATTTAGAAGAGGAGATGTGGCTGTTTCAACTACTCTTCCTCCTTACCTGGAGGTTTTATTTGATTAGAAAAGTGATGATTTTAAATGTCTTCAGTCATTGTTAGCTAGTAGACTATTGTTTCCTCCTCACTCTGCATCCTACTAAGGCTACTCGGGACTAAGAAGAAAGTGATAGTTTTAATTTAAATTCAGATTTTGTATTTACTGAGATTTCAAAGGAAAGAATTTAAATTGTATTGAAATGGAAACGTGTAGCTATGGGCAATTAATATCTGCAACCAAATTTGAATTTTAACTATGTCTGATTGCCTAGAACTCTGGTTAAATTAGAATCACTGACCTATAAATTATCTGGTAAATGTCCTATTATCTATTCTGTAAACCGTTTAATCACCTCTTTTCAAAGAAGAACACTAGTGGTAGTATTTTTAAGTGAAGGATGTAGTTTATTGTTTACAAAGAGTTCCTATTTAGCTATTTTAAAAAGTGTAGGTAGTTTAAGTTTGTTAAAAATATATTGATTTTGTGTAGTGTCTGTCACTTACCTCTTACTGCATAACTACCCCAAAATTTAGCACATTAACAAACAAACTTTTATTATTTCACACAGTTTCTGGAGGTCTGGAATCCAAAAGTGGGTTAGCTGGGTGGTTCTGGCTCAGGATACAGTGGACGATCTGAGGGAGGCAGGAGGGATGAACGAAGGAAGAAGGGCGAGAGAGGCAGGGCGAGAAAACTCCAGACTGAAGCCACAGTTTGGTACAGTGTGGGAGGGGACTCCATAAGGATGTGCATAACAAGAGGCAGGACTCTTTGGAGACCATTTTGGAGGCTTAAGAACAGCAGCGGGAATCAATCTGGATCAGAATGCTAGTTTTATACAATTATTATTCGTGGTAATTCGGTTACCATTATGATATGCTGAAGTCTTTCAGTAAGGATCCAGATCTTAAATACTTTCTTATTTCTGATTATCTTGCAAAAAAAAAAAAATACTCTCTATACCATCTTCATCTGTAAAATGAAAGAGTTGGACTGAATGATCTTTAACATCCCTTCCAATACTGAAATTCTGAGATTGTCCTATGATGTTAATATATGGTTGGGACTTTTAAATTTGCACTCTTGTGTGGAATACAACAAAGTCAAATTCTGCCTTTGTACTGTTTTTTTTCTGACATGGATGACTGTTTCTATCATAAGCTTAAAAGATGGATAAATCCGGAATCGTGCTCATCTGGAATAAAAGACTGTTGTCAATAGGGCTCCCATTTGATGAGAGAAATGGTCTCCTACAGTGTTTTGAAGGCAAAAATGCTTATTTAAAAGCGCTATTAGATTTAACACTGAATAACACTCCCTCTTCATAATTCCGTACTGCTTTCAGGCTCCCATAATTCAGAAGTTCTTTTCTGATTTAGTTATTTGTTTAAAAGGTGATTGAAACAAACTTTCTCTCTTACCACTCGTTTGGAACCTCTTCAGCAGCTTCCCATGGCTCTTGAAATTAAGCTCAAACACCTCCGCGTATTACAAAGACCTTTGTGAGCTTGCCTCTGTTACCTCGACAGCCTCAGGGCTGGTCAGGTGCCTCCCCTTTTCCAACTTGAACTACAGCTACATTGACCTTCTCTCCATTTCAGGAACAGGCCAAGTTCTCTCTCACTTCTAGGTCTTCACACACATTACAGTGCCTGAACGCTACATTACATTACGCTATAGAACAACATCTCAGTCAATGACGGACTGCATGTATGAAGGTGGTATGCACACAGGCAGAGTGTGTAGTAGGCTGTACCCTCTGGGTTTGTGCGAGTGCACTCTATGGTGTTCACACCAAGACAATATCACCTAACGATGCATGTCCGCCTCTGGTAAGTGGTGCATGACTGTATTCCCTGGAACACTCTGTTTAGTTTCAGCACCAACTCCCCACTCAACTCCTGATCATCCTTCAGATTTCAGTTTGTACATCAGTTCTCTCAGAAACCTCTGCTTCTCTTCAGATCCCACCCCTTGCTAATCTAAAAGCCCCTGCTTCCCACTCGCAGAGCACCCTGTATACTTTCCATCATGGCCTGTAGAGCTCTCCTTCATAATTGCTTGTTCGATGTTTGCCACCCGCATTGGACCAAGTTTCTTAAGGGCAAGGACCATGTTCTTCTCATTTGGCATTGTATCCCTAGGTGTTAACAGCCTGCTCGATATGTGAGAGTGAATGAGCAAAAGTGTATTTCATGTGTCCGCTGCATGTTTTAAGCATAGACAAGCTGGAAACATTGTGTAATAGAAGATATATTGGATATCTGTACATAAACAGAAAATGTACTTGTTCATTTTTCAGTTGTTAGAAAATAACTAAAGAAAGGATGAAATTTCCAGGCATCAGCAAGATGTAGTATGACATAGTTGGAAAAGAACAGTTTTGGAATTACCAGATAGCTACTCCCTGTCCAGCCCCTACTTCCTAGATTATTTAGGAATATCTCTGTGCATGTCTCTGTATAGTCTGTACCTCAATTTCTTTTTTTGAATGTAATTCTTCTTTTCTCTTCTAAAATGTCTGAAAAGGCTTCTAGGAATGGTCTATTACTAAAAATAATTCAATCTTTTTTTTTATAGCTATTCAAAAAATGTCAGGTTGTCCTGTCACTAAAAAATGAAAATCTTAGGAACTGGGGCTCCATTCTTGCTATACACACTTGCCCCCACTCCACCCCAGCTATGAAATTCTTTACTTTAGTTTTCCCCAATCTTTATGAGTTTCAGTGTCTTTATATAACTTGATAATGTGTATACAAGTGGAGATACTGTTTCTTCCCCATCTTTATAATTTTGAATTAACAGCTCTTAAAAGGTGATCACATCTAAATGTTTTGTAGAAGTGTTGTATAGGTAGGTGGCTTTGTCCTTATTTAGGGGCTAGGAAAGAAGGGTACACTGTTCTACGTTTTGATCTGACCCAAATGAGTACTGTAATTTCCAGATAACAAACCGATAGCTGTTTGAAACTACCTATCTGCTCACTGAAGCAGAGGTTTATATGCACAAACTATAATAGGATTTAGTAATACCTTGACAAATTTCATTTATGAAGACTTTATCATGTCATTTAGCCACACTCTGCTGAGAACTTGAGACTATCTTCGGTGAATTTCATACCTTAAATTTCATGAAATTTTAGCACTTGAAGGGAAATTAGAGTCTAGCCAGAATTCTCATTTTACTTATGACAAGTTGGCGTCTTTGTCCCTCGTGCTGTGGAGTTTCTTTCCATTGCACCCCTGTTATAGCTAAGTTATGCTCTAAGAGATTATCAGTATTACAAAAACAGGCTGATTTGTATTGACGGTATCACGTTACCACATTACGAATGTGAGATTCTATGTGATATATTTTGCTGAATCTCTGACATGACCACAATGGACATTGCTGGATAGATAGGATCTCTGGAGGGATGTGAAGATGTGTAGACCCAGAGAAAGGAGCCAAAGAGGAGGGACATTCTCCTGCATGTCCAAAGCAAACTCTACAGCCTAAAAGGCACATGATGGGAACAACAAAGAATTGGTTGGCACAGCTTCGGAATATCTTTTGATTAGTCATAAATAAGATTAGGTTATTTTTAGAATTGGATTATACCTAGAAGCCCTTTCAGACATTTCAAAAGATGTAAGCAGAATTGTATACAAATAAAGAAACTGAGGTATATTTCAGAGAGATAGGCAGAGAGATGATTCTAAGTAATCTGGGAGTTAGAGGCTAGACAGAGAGTAGATATCTGATCATTTCAAACTTTGTATTTTCCAACTATGTCATACGACATCTTGCTGATGCTTGGAAATTTCCTCTTTTCTTTAGTTATTTTCTAACAGCTGAACAATGAACAAACACATTTTGTCTTTATTTGAATGTGTGGCTCTATGTTAAATGACTCTTTGGAGCGTTACACCAGGGAGATGTCAGCCAAGAGTGCTGATCTTCAGAGTAGCTCAAAATGCTGTCATTTAGATAGATGTATCTGTTGGCATAGTGCAAGAGCTTTGAAATTCTTATTTTAATTGCATTTCTTGTGGGAGAATGCTCTTTGAGGACCTGGTCTTATGGCTTCTATTTCTCAAAGTATGTATAATGATTTTAATAAATCATTTTCTATGATATTTTATTGTATATAGATATTTGTGTGTATTCAACATATTTTTGAGCATGTATCATGTGCTAGCTTTTGTTCTGTATAACGGAGTATGGCAGTAAACTAAAAAAGCAGAAATCCCTGTCCTCGTGGGGTCAGATGGGAAACAATATATAAATTATTGTGATCAAATAAACAGGTATGTCACTTGTGTGCCAATCATTGTTCTAAGACTACAGAGATCAGCTTATTTATTTAAATAGTCTAAAAGAAGATAAATGCTGTGGAGTGAAATAAAGCAGGGACATGAGATATGGAGTGCTGGATGGAAGTAAGGGAAGGTTTCAATTTTAAATAATCTGAGAAAGTCTTATTGGGAAGACAATATTTGAACAGGACCAGAAGGGATGAAGGAAAAAGTCAAATGGATTCCTGAGTGGAGGTGGCTCCAAGCAGAAGGTGTAGCAAGGACACAGGATTTAAGGAAGAACAGTTCCTGCTTGTTTTAGGAAAAGCAAGCACATACGGAGAGCTATAGCTGAGAACATGAGGGGAGGGCATTAGAGCATAGTAATGACTGGCTTTAATTTGGAGTGAGATGAGAAGCCATTGCCAGTGCAGAGGGGTGGCATGACCTAAGTTACATCTAAGTAGGATAATGGTAAAAAGGACAGTATCATTTAGAATTCAGTTCTAGTTCTTTTCCTTAGTTTTTAATCTTTGCCTGGATTGACCCATTTGCAAGGTTTTGAGTTAATAATTGCCACACAAACTTTCAGTGCAGACTTGTTTTATGAGCATTAAACCACAAGACATTTCCTACTTGGATGTTCTATTGGTCCTTTAATGTCAGCATTTCCAGAGTGGAATTCATTTATTTTTCCCACCAAATCTTCTGTCCTTCCTAGGCTCCCGATTTAGCCATTGACACTTAAAGAAGAAATTTCTACAGCATCTTCCATGATTTCTTTCACTTTTTTCTTCCACATTTAGTTATTAACAAGTCAGGACCACTCTATCATTGGTATTTCCTTGCAGTTTCTTTATCATGTTCCCACCTTCTGATCTCTTGTTTTTTTCAAACCATTCCTCCTACCACTACTAGAATTATTTTTCTAAAATACAAGTTCCATCATATCACTCACGGAGCAAAACCTTTAGTGGTTCACCTTTAAAGGTGGTAATGCATTGCATCCTGGAAAAGTATAATCCCCTCAAATGAAGCATTAAAACATAGTATCAGTGACCTGGTCGGAGTCCAGCCTGCAGATTGTAGGTGTCGTGGACTTTCCAATATAGAACATTAGAAAATTAGATAGATGGTGGAGAAGAAGAAGATCCTGCAGGATCTTACTAGACAAGTCCTTGAAAGAAAATTTGTCATATAGGACAAAATCATGAACCGCAAACCTATTCTCCTGCTTTGGATTTGAGAAGTGGCAGTAAGTGAAATCAAGCACATTCACACACTGGTTGACTACAAGGGTAAATGACTCCATCTGACATTAAGTAAACTGAAAAAGTCAAAATAAGGCCAAAGGTGCTACACAACAAGGGAACAAGAGTTTGGAAGATTTAAGACTTGGAGGAAGAACATAAATGAATTAGGGTAGGCTAATTGCTATAACAACCAACTCCGAAATTCCAGGGGCTCGAGTCACGGTCTCTTCCTTTGTGGATTGGTGGAGGGGTGGGGAAGGGGTTCTGCCCTGCACAGCCCTTTGGGGATGCAGGCTCTTCCCATTCAGTGGATCTACCATCCTCTGAGGAATCCAAGCCTTCCACCGGATTCTTTGCACCTAGCTGGCAATTTAGGGGTGGGGGAGGGAAGCACTGTGTAGAATCCCCAGGAGGTGTTTTAAGAGCCAGTGAACATCCCTTCTGCACAATTTTATTGGCCAGAACTCAGCCACAAGTCTATTGGTAGGTGAATTGTTAAATGGCATATTTGGTCCTTCAAATTATATTTTAGAAAATAGTAAAATGTGAAAATAGAAATAATAGACTTAAGTGGGAAAAAAACATGATGCAAATGTAAATGTACTCTGGGGGATATAAAACGGAAAGCAACAAAGGAACAAGGCAAACAAAGAAACAAAAACTCAGAAACACAGACAACAGTTTAGTGGTTACAATAGGGTAAGGAGGGAGGTGGGTGGGAAAAAAGGGTAAAAGGGGTCAAATATATGGTGATGGAAGGAGAACTGACTCTGGGTGGTGAACACACAATGTCATGTATAGATGATGTATTACAGAATTGTACACTTGAAACTCAACTATGTAATTTTACTAACCATGGTCACCCCAATAAATTTTAATTAAAATAAAAAATAAAAATAATATATTTTCACTTTTAAAAGGCTATAAAGTACACAAATCATTCGCATTTTGATCTCTATCTGAATAGTGAAATTTTGGGGAATCTTCTCTATATATTTGTCTTATCTAAATTATAACTAATGAAAGTGTCACTTTTAAAAATAAATGTTATCAAAAAATTTTACATGAAAATGGCGTCTTTAAAAGATTTCTATATTCCTTGAAATGACTGATCAGAGACCTTGCACATAATAGATACTTAATACATATTCATTGATTACACCTGTATGACTGAATAGAGTAATCAAATGAAAAAAGTCTTAAGAACAAAATGTTAAACTGTTCTTTTCATAGTGATGCTATTTAAATGAGCCAAATTACCACACTTTATTTCTATGATATCTTGATTTTAAACACTTAAATCCTATAGTAGATGTGATACCAATACTAGTAAATTGTGTTAGTGTTTCCTGAACTTTCTTCATCTTTGTACTATTTATACCATTTTTAGTCATACCTAGAATAGTACCCATATTATTGCTTTAATATTTTTCATTAAAATTACATACTTTTATGAACTTTAGTTTAGTTTTGTACTAAACAATAATACTGGTACAATCACAGGACTATGCTATCCATTTTTCTACACACGAAAACAAATACATACTACTTGTAATTATCAAAATTAAATATACTTGTGTGGTACTTAATCATCTCTTTTAATGCCAAGTTTACTACACTTTAGAAGTAACTGGCCTATCAAATGTCATATTTACCTATTTAATGTTTTAAGTTCAAGCTTTTCTATATGTTTGGGGACTGTGAACTATATAGGTTATGACTACCTGACAAAATACCTAGCTTTATAATTTATGATCTAGTTTTGTGATTTATGTTCATATGTAGGTACCAAAAAGTGAATATTTAATAGGTTAATCTAGATTAACTTATTTTTTAACATTTTTTTTTAAACAAAAAATGTTCTATTTCCCCCAAGTTGCACCCATTTTCATTCAATGGAAGCCCACTAAAATGACATGGAATGGTTCTATGGCAAAACATAATAAGTTAGTTAATACATGAAACTTTTTTTAAAGACCTGAATTTTTTGGTTCGCACGTAGCTCAAATGAGTAAAACAGAGAGGTATCTACTCTTAAGAACACAGTCACAGAGATGCTAAGTAACAACAACAACAAAAGAAGCTGGTCATTACTTTTATACTTTGGGTGAAGGTTTCTTTTTGAATGACAAGGAAAAGACAAACTTTGGGTTTTATGACAAATAAAACCTACAGAGGGAATTGTAGAATCTACGTACAGGGAACTCCTTAGGATAGAGAGCTGTTTGGGATGATCTGTGGTGTCTAAAAGTGGGGGTGTGGTTCCTTGGTTATTTCTGGCTTTGTGGTTATGATTATTAAGTCTCTTACTTTTTTTTTTAAAGCCAAATGTTAAGAAAGAGGTGGAAACAAGGCAAGACAGGGTGAAGTCAGCAAAATAATAATGGAGAGCCAGAGCCTAGCAGAATGAATTACCAGCTTACATTAGGTAGGTTAGAGGAAAAAAAAAAAAAAAAAAACCCTACAAGATTTTCTTTTTCTCTGTGTTTAAAAGAAAACAAAAATCTTCAGCAGAAATCCCACCTACAAAGACTCTGGAGGGTCCTGTGGATCAACAGCTGATGATGAACATCAGCATTCCTCATGGAGCACGGGCTTTTGGAATAAGCCCTTTCCTGAATACTGATGACCATAAGCACATTAGCTGAGCTAGCTGTTATTATTACAAATTAGATGTGACTGAATTTCCATTACATATACTCATTCCATCACGTAATTCAACCATTGGGTGGATTTTAGTTATTGAACCAAGAAATGAATAATTGGAAAGGAAGACACCTAAGAAGAAATACCAATCCTTCTGCATTGTCTGACTAGGGAGGAACTATGAATTATTTTGTGTTTTCTTTTTTTCCTTTTGATAGCTAAAAAGACATATGCGTACAGCTACAGGATCAAGGGAAAAAGCAAGAAAACAGAGGAATGAAATACTCCGGATTGAGGGCCCATAGTAAATGTCCCATGGACCCCATGTTTCCTATACTTGAATTCTAACTCCTATTATATGTAGTTTCAGTGCTCAATTATCCTGGTATACTGTTCTTTCTCTCCTCTAAGAGTATCTGATCTTTTTTTAATATATGATTTAAACAGCCTGTTTCATGCATTACTCTACATTGCCTCATTGTTTCAGAAGTTGGATATAAACTATAAATAATAAATGGTGAACTTGGCCTCAGTTTTGACTGACCTGTGAGACTTTAAATGGGAGTCATAGAGACCCACAAATGTACATTTCAGTTATTTTGGCACCGAGGAATAGTGGCTACAGTTCATAAATAAAGTAACAGAAATGATTCTATCTTGCACGGACTGCCAGGGAAAACAACAGGCAGATGTTCCCGTTGGCTCACGCTGGTCAGTAAGCTGGAGAAATCACTGGGCTGTGCATCCCCAAGAGGCAGAAGCACAGACCGGCCTGTTAACATGGTGACAGTTCCAGCTGCACATCCAAGGACAGTCCTCACACTACTCTGTGGGAAAGACTGTGGTTTGCTTGCTGGTCTTTGCAGCTGCCTTGCATCAATAACAGTCATTTTCAGGGGTCCTGAAGTGTCTCTCTTCAATTTATCAGAGTGCAAGACTCATAGCTTCACAAACTGTAATATGAGCTCAACTAAGCTATTTTGCTTGTGCTGTTGGAAAAGGGGAACCAGGACAAAGTAACTGGCCTGCATGCACAGCGTGCTGGTAAGAGGATTTGAACCCATTTCTGCACAGTCCTAGTCGAGGGTTTCCCTTTATTCAATGAAAGCAACTATTTCAAGGTGAAGACATGATTCATTTGTTTGACGTAATTAAGTAGTTGTAAACTGAGCATGGGTGCTGGAGACACAGTGGTGGACAAGAGAGAAAAAATCCTCTGCTTTCACAAAGCTTATTGGTCCAGAGGGGAAGTAGACATTACGTTATATAATGTGTATGATGATAAGAGATACTTCAGATCCAGTACGTGATGCTATGGAGTACACCCAGTGATACCTAATCCAGTTGATCAACAAAGGTCTCCTGAAAGAAGTGGTGTTTAAGAGGAGACTGACAGACAAAGAGGTGTTATCCAATCAGGGAGGGAGAGGGGAAGGAGACTGTGTGGAATGCCTGAGAGGAGACAAAGCAAAACAGGAAGTCCTTCTGGCTGGTTGGTGAGTGTTCCAGGGTGGGCAATCGCTAAACCAAGGATTTTCGAAGTAATCCTAGGGACAGTGGGAAAGGGGGAAAACAGACTGTCCACGGGTAGGATTTGAGAGGCAGAGAGAGCCTTAGCATTAGCTAAACACTGTAGAACATACATGGTTCAGCTTAGAGTCCCTTACCTCATCTTATCTAATAGGGTTAACAATACACATATTTATTTTCCTAAAAGTAGGTTGGAGGAAAAAGAAGCCAGTGCTCTCCTACTTGATGCTATCCTTCAATTTATGTCAATATATACCAGTTAAATAGCTGCTGTATTCAATAACATATAACACCTTAGACTAGGTGTTAAATATTGAATATTCAACAAGCAAGTAAATATGTAATGAGCGTCTGCTTACTCATTAAATTAGAGTTGTGGTTATCGTAGGACCTCTCCTACAGTAATCTGATGGGAAGATAGGACAAAACAAAATGAAACAACTGGGCCTGTCTACACACACATATTATGCAGACTGTTTAATGTTTCAATAAACAACCAAGTTGGTATCAGGATTATATCCACGGATAGGAAAATTTTTGGTTTATGTTTTTTAAAAAAAAAAAAATCAGAACAAATTTTAATTTTATGCTTACCCAATTACTTTTTGCTCAAAAATATGAGTGCATGTCATATGCCGGGCATTATTCCAGGGATACAGACTGAGGCCACTGTTTCTAGCATCTGAGGAGCTTACAAACCAGTGGGAGCTATAGACATAGGAACAAATACATTATCGTTAAATGGGCTATAGAAAAGGAGTTAAAGTCATGTGGGCAACTTTGTAAACCTACTTAATTTGTGTTTTCACATTGCATTTTTTTCTACTGACACAATTTGAAATAAAATGGTTGAAATCCAATTCATTTCTGCTTTCTTCTAAAATTTTCTAAACAGAACAAGATGTCTAATAAAATTATAAAAGTGATCAATCATTTCCTGTTTGGGGGACCTAATCTTTTGTTAGTCAAAAAAGGAATACGTAGCAAATTGTGCTCCAAAAATGAAATTATTTTAATTACAAGGAGACATATTCAGTGTGATTAGACAGTTTTCTACCAGCACAGATGAAAGAAAATAACCTAATGGACAAGGCCCTGGAAAACTTTGTAAGAATGTCCAGTTTGCTTTCTTTTCTTTAAATAACTTACTTACTTTTAAAAGTATTTGTATAGGTTTCTTGTTACATGCTATACACTAGTTTTTATATCTCAACATAAAAAGTTTTCTGGTTGTATTTGAAACATGCAAAGGTATCCTAAGTCTACCATTCAAAAATGATTTCATTGATGTACTCATTCAACAAATACTGTGTGACTAATTGTGCCAGACTGAGGAGACGAAGTCTTTCTCTTAAGGAGTTTATAGCCTGGGAAATCTGAATGGAATGATTAATGGTAGTATAAAATATTTCTTTTGCTTGGCCATTCTCACTACTACCTTTAATTAAAAAAAAAAAAAAACCAAAAAAAAACTTAAGGTTACATTTTATAAATATTTTCAAATATCCCTTTCATTTTCCTATTGGTATTGTATGAAAACATTCTTTTTCTGAGTATCTTTCATTTAGTGTTATGCCACAATGGCTCACATTGTGACTTATCAAAGAGATATAATGCCAAGGTTCAGCCTAGTTAATTACTTATATTTAAAAAAAAGAAAGAAGAAAGAGAGGGAGGGAAGAAGGAAGGGAGGGAGGAAAAGAGGGAAGAAGGGAGGGAGGGAGGGAGGGAGGAAGGAAGGAAGGAAGGAAAGAAGGGAGGACGGAGGGAAGGAAATGTTAATGAGCATAGCTACCTATGAAATTCCTTATAAATAATGTATAATAAGAAAAGGAAAAAAGCAAAAAGTTTTAGTAGCAGCAATTTAGGAGCACAGAAAGAAGGAAAAGTGAAATATAGATAGAATTGTACAACAAATCAGAATTATTTTTAACCTAAATCAGGAAAACAGAAGATTAATAATCCATCAATGCAGTCTAAGGAACATCCTCAATTACATAAACTAAGGATTGAGAAAATCTCAAATTGGGTATGCTATCAAGAGGAAGTAACATTGCAATTCCTTAATTCAGCATTAAATAAAATCTCTGCCACCAATTGACCTTGTTAAGTCTACCTAGACTAGAACTATGTTTTGCTGAGAAACAGGGCAATTAAATAAAAGATTGCAAAGGAATATGTAATGTCTGATTTTATGAGTCATTTACTGCTTAATAACAAAACAAATCAGTCAAGGGAAAAAATGTTCAAATCTATTGAATTTGAGGTTTTAGATTTTTTTGCTTCTCTCATTTTGAAATTTCAGCATTAGAAATCAGAATTTTTCATTACATTTCTCTCTTCTTCAGCCTCTGTAAATTTATTGGATTCATTGCATTATATATGTAAAATTTAAAATGCAGATTGTTTTACTTTCTAGGTTTTCTTTAATGGTGATTGCACAGGTAGAAAGTGCTATGAATAAGAATTCACACCTGCATACAAGTAGGCATTCTTAAATACTGTACATCATTTAAGTATGCACTTTCATACCTTAGGATCAGTGAGTTAAAAGAGGAACTTGACCATTTAGAATTTCCATCACCTTGCATGTATTGATCACCCAGAGATTGAACATGAGTAGTTTTAATAATATCACAACCTCAGTCAGTATCACAACTCACAGCAGCTCCAGACTAGTCTTTGGCTTCCATTTGGAGTCTATTGTCTATCACCCAGTTCAAAGCTTATGGGGTAGCTTTAACCAAAAGTCAGTAAAGTCTCTTCTTACTTCCATAAATTTAAAGAATAACTGTTTCAAAGCATAAAATGCAAGAAAATTATCAATCAAAGCACTGAATACTAGAGTTTTGTGGGAGGAGTTTCATCAGATCCCACACTCACATTTCCCAAGG
The DNA here is from genome assembly GCF_057876585.1 of Rhinolophus sinicus. NCBI lineage: Eukaryota > Metazoa > Chordata > Mammalia > Chiroptera > Rhinolophidae > Rhinolophus > Rhinolophus sinicus. The sequence goes on along the minus strand of NC_142515.1, from coordinate 101,134,022 downwards.
AGACTAGTGGGGGTGCAATGTAGAGATCACTGTGTGTTCACCAAACTCCATTGTTTTTTCTTCCTGGACACACAGCTTTAGTACATTTCCCAGAATCTCTTACTGGGGTCATGTGACTGAGTTCTGGCCAATGGAAATTATGTATACCACTTGCAGGCCTGGCCCCTAAGTATCATTTTGCCCAAGCCTCCAGTTTCTATCTTTTCCTTTAACCATCAGATGCACAGAATTAGGGAAAGACAGATTTAGGGAACAGAAGAGATACTCTGAAGGCATTTTTCCCTCTCTTCCTCCCACTGACTTGCATTGGGCTGTGACTTGAGTCCTATATTGTATTACACCCCTAAGTTTTGGAGTTGTTTATCACAGCAGCCATTAATACACGATGAATATTACAGCCGGTAATAGGAAATGGTGGGTAGGAGAATGAGAAAGCAAATATCCTTGCTTTATAGTTTGTCACTAATGCCATATTACTCTGTGTGGTATGAATACGACAACAGCAAAACCACACGACGTAAGTGCCGGACATAACAAAAAGTTACCAAACCAATATATTAAGGTTCAAAGTTGAGTATCATGCTGTCATTCAAATCTTCTTCAGACAAGGTGTGCATATCTTTCCCTAAACTTATAGCTACTGGCTGGCCCTTGGGAAACAATTGTTCATGTCTTCCACTCAACATTTCCCCCTTGGTTATCTAGACTTCATTATCCTGCATTCCTTTTCCAAGATGTTAAAATTGTTTTGTTTTTCATAAATTGTTGATAACCATGTCTTTGAAATTAATGAATTTGCAAGGGGAGGAAGAGTGAATCAATTATTTCAGCATAGGAAAAGAAGCCAGGTTTAAAAAAATTATAATTTTGTTATCGTTAAAAATAAACATTTCCTTCTGATTCTTTTCCTACCAGATACTGCAATCTGTTACAATGCCATGGTACTCAAAACCAGAATAGGGATAATGCCACAATAGACAGATTGATGGATTGAAATAGTAGATTCAGGAGTATATTCCAGTATATATAAATATCACTCTTTTGTATACTATGTTTTTATATATATGTGGATACATTTCTGAGCCTCCTATTTGAGTGAACATCTATCTGCTCCCTATATTGTGTTTTATTCCCCTTTTTTTCTATATTCTTTTTTTAAATGCCATAGTGTGAGAGCAAAGCCTCCAAAATGGCTCCCAATATTCCCCACCTCCTAGTAGTTCATACTCTGTGTAGTCTCCTCCCACTTTGTACCAGGGTTGTGAGCAGTAGAACCCAACAGAAGTAATGGTATGTCTGTCATTAGATTATAAGGCTGTGGTTTCCATCTTAGGCACTCATACTTTTTCTTGAATCACTCGCTCTAGGGAAGCAAGCTATCATGTGAGAGGACGCCAGCTGAGAGTCAGCTGCCAACAACCCTGTGAGTGAGCCTAGAAGTGGACCTTTCCACAGCTGAGCCTTCAGATGACTGCAGTTCAAATGACAACTGAGCCTGAACCACCCAGCTATGCCATTCCGAGTGTCCTAAATCTCAGAAAGCATGCGAGATAATAAATGTTTGTTGTTTTAAGCTGCTCTGCTAAGCTTTGGGGTAATTTGTTACATAATAGATAATTAAAACACTTAGCATATAAATAAAAGCAATATGGATCACTGATTAGTAAATGAGATGGCTTGACAGGTTTTGACACTTCTATTTCATCTTAATTGTTTTCCTCAAAATTAATTCCTTTTAAAAGGAATTAAGGTAAAATAAGTTAAAAGTGGTGACTAACAGGACATTGGAAAAAATAACAATTAGCTTTGGGAACTAAAGTGTAACCACAGCATTATTTTCTGTTTTATTAAACTCATTAAACAGTATTACAGTATTTGTTTCTATTAAAAAACATGATATTGGACTCTTAGGGAAAAAAAGCTACTTCAAATTAGTCTGAAAACTATCATTTCTTTCTAGTAACATGTAATAATATAATAATTGCTTAGTAGAAGTTCCTAAGAGAATGACTGATTTTAAGATATATTTAAGCATAATATTATAAACAAACAAATTCTTTTGCAGTACTTGAAGAGAGTTCCTTTTTTTTTCTTATGAACATCCTCCTTTCTAATGTTAAGATTGTTTGTAATCTCTGCCATTATTCTTGGTATAAAAATTAAACTTCAATAGAGTACCTGTGTGAATTCTAACAATTTCTGAATTAGTGAAGCCCCAAGTAATGAAGGTTTATTATGTATAAGGGAACTGGAAAGGCTAAAATCCCAAACTATGAGTCAAAGCAATAATTCCAAGCAGCGTATGGCCCTGGCAGAATCACACCACCAGTGTTCTCTGTGCTTTACTGAGTTTGGAATCCAGCTTTCAGTATCAAAGTGTTTCAATCTTGGCCATAATGGTAATTTTATTTACTCACTCATTTTCCCTCAACTAGAATGACTAGGGACAATTGCTTTTTCCATGTAGAAAAATAATGAAAATGGATCTCCACTTTATAGCATTAAAAAAAAAATCTTAGATGAGTCAAGGGCGTACATATGAAAGGCAAAACTTGAAGAATTTTAGATGCAAATGTAGAGATTATCTTTATGACCCTGAAAGAATTTCTTCGTCAAAACACAAAAATTGCCGATCACAAAGGATTAGAAAATTTGACTACATCGTGAACTCTGTCTTTCTCAAATATTATATTACTAAAAATATTTATTGGGGAAAGCAATGTGATTTAAGAAGCTTCATTATTTTTGCTAATTTGGTACATTCCTTTGAAATACAATATCAGATGTGGCTCCAAAATCAATTTTTTGTATGTGTGTTTCTTGGTTTTAATGGCTGTCATAGGCTTATTTTTCTCATTCATATTTTTCTTATATTCTGAATTTTCTCAGTTATTTTCTTTTTGTACTGTAGTATCTTTGTAAGTTACGTTGGAACTAATAGAGTAGGAAATAAATAATAAAGAAGTAAATAGAACAAACCCTTAGATTCAGTTTATAATCCCAACAAATAAGCAGTCGTAACGTAACCCAAGACTTCAAAAAATTATGAAAATATGATAATAAACAATGGATAATTTATGGAGACTTCATGCAATAATGAATGCAACGATGGGCTAATCTTCTCCAACTAACTCAGTGCTGGAATATCTGAACATCCTACAATCGAAGAGACAGAATAGCTAATCTATCAGTGAGAGATAATATTTTCTAGTCATCTAAGGATTCAATTTGTCAAATTATTTTATTAATTTCTATCTGATTGTGTCTTATATCGCATTTGCTCAGTTGGAAGAATAACTTACTCAGACTTCACCTGAGCTTCCTGTAAGCTTTTTCAGAATACAAAGGAGGATGAGGAACTAGCTTTTGTTCTTCGCAATTCAATTTTGTTATACGATGCCAAAGTTACAAAAGCTTTCATCAACAATTACTGACTACTTTCATTGTCGTCCCCACGTGGGAGTTCTGAAAGACTGTTTGAAATTCATTCAAGTAATAGAGGAGAAAGCACAGTGCAACCTTCTGTACTAAACAAAGAAGTAAGAGAAAAATATTCACTTCTATCAAAGGTGGGAGCCATAGAACACCAAGACAAACAAAACAGGCACAAGCCAGAAAGCCTGCCGGAAGCCAGGGAAGGAAGATCAAAATCAGGTTCTTTAGAGATGAACGGTATAAAGAAAATACAGTGTTATTTGCAACAGAGTTTTTCTGAAAGGAAAACATACCTGAATGGACTATTAACCAGATACTTCTTCACAGACTGAGTTCCAGACAGTGGTTAAATTTATAAGGCCTCCAAGAGTAGCACGTACAACACTGAGCAGAAGAGTTCCCAAAAATGTTCTGCCACTGTCACATTCAGGCCAACCCAAATCATCCACAGTCAATAAATTCCTAAAACCTAATTTATTGAAAAAGCATGAGTGCCTCAGATTTTTCCCATAAAACAATATGGATGAGGTGGATTATGGATGAAGGTATACAAGACAAATTCTAAAGATTGCTTAATAATCACTTATTGCAGTTAATTAATGTCATTTTAGCAGTTGAGAAAATCCAGCCCATGCCCACATCATTCTAGGCTTATTCATACCTCTCAGAGGCCTAAGTATTTTATATCAATATCACTCTATTACAAAATCATAAAATATTTTACTTCTTTGACACCAAAAAAGTGAAATGTCTAATTAGAGAATATGTTCAAGATTTATGATGACACCTGACAGATAATATAAGAACTTCCTAAATTTAATGCACTACTATAAGTTGTACCAATTGATCATATTAGTGTAAATGTCAAAGTAAGAGTCTGAACACCTGAATGTCATATTACTTTGGGTGAGGATAATATAATTGGTAAATAGGGTTCCCACGGTAATCATTATGGCGGTTCACAAATTCCAGGCTATTTCTCTTTCTCAATACATGGCAGGGTTGTGTTTCCCTGTATGCTTGGAATTAGGTGTGGCAAGTAATTTCTCCAGCTAGAGAAAGTGAAAGCTCTAAGAATCGATGTCTCCTTCACCACATCCATTTTCCCTCTGGCTCTGTGACTGACAGTATTTAAGATGGCAGTTACTCGGTCAGTTAGGATCCCCTGAGGGTTTATTAAAATGTAGACCCTTACTTCCAACCTTCAGTAGAAATATAGCACACGCAAGAAATAAGTAAAATATGTGCTTTCAGTCACTGAGATTTGGGGGTTTGTCACTGTGTTACAATTTAGCCTATTCTGTCACAATCCCATATACAAAAGTATACAAGACTAGATCTTTGGACATCGTCATCAAGAATGAAATACAGACAGATTTTCAGCCTCAAATTGGTTTCGTTTTATCAAAAGAACCACCAGGAGTTGCTAGGAGAAAGATATCCCAAATTGTGTCACTTTATATAAATATGATAAAGATGTGGCTGGTAAAGTAGGGGGCTAGATGGTGCATATTATAACACACAATAGCTGGAAGAATGGCAGCCATGTCAGACAACCAATCGTGCATTCTTTTCCCTTTATTATAGTAAATCAATAGGAAAAATACAAGGGGGTTATTTGATAAAAATAATTTATTCTCATTACATTGCGACTCTGATCTATATCTTTCTGACCAGAAATGAGCCAGGGCAGCAAATTGGGAGTCCTTTTACTTATTTATTTTTAAAATTTAAATTATATTGTAGATATCATTGATTTATATCAAGTTTATTATTACTTTAATTTTATGAGGAAAGGAATCTTTTTGATCTTGTTTAAAGCTATGTCCCTCATACTTAGAATAGTGCGTAAAGTAGACCAAAAATATTTTTTGAGTGAATGAATCTATATTTTTGTTAGAAGTTTTTCATCAACTGCAAGGTCAATGTTAGTTAACAGTTTCATGTGGCTCTTGCAAAACCCCAATAGCATTTTAGACTGTAACAATTGAAGTATCAGATCTAGGACATGAAGAATATAATTCATTCTACTCTTCTTAGCCTACTGGAGTGTAATGTTAATTTAATTATAGTACCACATAGCAAGGCAGACAGTAATAAATTCTATTGCAGTGTTTCCCTAACTCTTTTTTACACCATGGTGACCTCAGAAAATAATATTTGTAGGACACAAGTCGGTAAAAAAAAAAAAAAAAAAAGCCTTACTGGGCCACTCTTATGGCTGAGGGACTAAAATGCTGTCAAGAACTAAAATGTTTCTCTTAGAGAATCCTTTATTTCTAACATGAAATAAGAAACAACGGAGAGAGACTTTTTTAACTCTAAAAGACGGCTGCAGTACACAGGAGAGAATATAAAACCAAATGCGGTGCTTTCTCTCACATACACACCAAGGCCATGACACCCACAGAAAATGATAATAATTTGACACACTTATAACAAACTGTTTGCAAAGCTCTGTTGTGTCAGGAGAAAAACAACTGGGATGGAAAGAGGGGACTGAAAGCCACAGTATTAATAATTATCCTACTCACAATTAATTTAGGACCTCCAATGTCAGGTACTTTGCATATATTGAACTAATTTAATCCATTTAACAACCAACCACATGGCATGGGTGTTATTTCTTCTACTTTTTCATTAAGGAAACTGGGGCTTAGAGACATTTAATGTTATATCTGGGTCCATGTAAGTGGTATGGCAGAGCCAGGTTTTGAATCTAGAACTGAGCCCAAATCCCTTGTTCTTTTCTCTGTGAACAGGAAGACAAGAAGGGCATATGTGTATACTGGTATAAATATCTTCAAATGTTAAAGGACCCTTATGTGGTAGACAGAGTGGAAATTTCTGATGCTCCAAGAGGTCAGCCTAGTACCTATAAGTGGAATTGTGAAGGAAGACAGACTTTATTTTTGAATAAGGAAGAAATGATTATCTCACGAAGGCAGAATTTCCTACCCCAGATGGTACTTAGCAAGTGATTACTCCTTGGAGAATTTTAGAGGAGGCTCCTGCGCAAATGATCTCTGTTTACTTCCAACTTCAAGAGGATGATGTTAAGGTATATAAAAAACATGAGAAGAGTCTGTTAGAAATACTGTTTCCCTTACACAAATTTTTCAGAAGGGATTTGTATTTTATACTAACTACATGTGGATGAAGAGCCCATTTCCAAGAGAGAAGGCTTAATAGTTCTCCAAAGAGTTTACAAATGCCTTTCTTAGAAGATTGCCCTGTTATTTTGGAGCTTTCAGGATCTGGTCAGAAATACGTTCATTCTGAAAAATCAAAATACAGTCTCAAACATCCACCATCAGCAGGACTGGAACAGAACAAAGAGGATTTATTACTTTCCTTAATCCTTTCCAAAGAAGTGAATGGACATCAATTAACAAGAAATCTTTGAATCCAATATTGTCCTACTTTGAGGAATGGCTTAAGTATTTCTTAATGTGATCTCGTTGGTGTATGCATGTGTAAGAGAAAACACTAGTTATTTTCAGATTTTTTCCTCTGGTTTACTGCTTTTTTTAGGGGGAATGAGATCCCTTTTATTTTCCCACCATTTCTTTCATAAACACACTTGCCTTTTCTGCTTTAGAATGAGCAACTACTCATATAAATCAAGCATTCCCCAAGAATATTTTTGTCCTTGAGAGAGCACATGAGCACTAAAGTAAAGCATTTGCCACTGAGCAGTATAGAGAAATTGTAGAGCTAGGCAGTATTCCTGCTGCTGTATGTCACCATTATTCGCTTGGCCTCTGACCCTTATCTTTCTACTCTTCACTTCCTTTCAGCAAGGGCAGTTAATGCCCCATTGAACCTCCAGTTTTATGAGGAGTCTGAGATAATTCTGGAACTGTAGCTCTTATCTCCTTTATTCTTCGTTACCCAAACCAAAGGTGATTCAGAGATAAACCTAAACCATCCAAGGGAAGGAAATTCTAGATAGGGATGTGATCTTTTTATCACTTGCAAATGATCCCCCTTTTTCATGGCTAAAGGTACCTTTCATTATAAGGAAGGCAGAGTGATTGAAGGCAGAAGGACAGTCTAGTGGATCTGGAGTCCAGGTAATTTTGTCATTAATAGCATTAATTATTTGTTAAACGAAGGTGAGCACATAAATATAAAAAAAAAATTGTGGAAAGATGTCTACCTGGATAAAATATTTACATAATTTATCTCCCGTCCTATCCTTCCTAATATTTTTTAAAAGCCAGATACATAGATGATCAATAAAGGCTTGTTGAATGAAAAAAATGATATAGTATGATTGTGAGACAATGATGGTACAGATCATTATAATTTCATAATCTTTGATATCCACATTTTGAGACAACTGCTTGGTAGGTGAAACCATCTTAAAACTGACATCCTTTCAGTTCAGTAGATCCATTGGTAAAGACCTAAGACAGACTCAACATATACTTAATTTTGCTTCATAGCAATAGGGCCAGTGATAATTTCTTCTCTGATGAGCACAGAAAATAACATGATGTTTAAGGACATATATTCGGGATTCAGACTGCTGGATTCCAGTTCCATCACTTACCAGCTTTATCACATTGAACAAGTTTTTTTTATCCAGTTTCCCTCATCTATCAAATGGGGATAACTCATAGGACTATTGGGAGGATTAAATGGGATAAATCTTGCAAAGTACTTAGCATAGTGCCTGACACATAGTAAGTATTAAATGAATATTAACCATTATTATTGCCATTAATATATCAGTCTATAAAATAAAAGGAAATATATACACAGGGAAGTATAACACTAATAAATATAAAGGTAATTTGGTTGCCTTTTCCATCTCTGAACTAAACGGTTTATTTGTTTTTTGAGATTTTTAGATGACTATATCTTATTTTTTATATTTGTATATGCTTCAATATTTATAGGAAAATGAGTTATGAATACTATAACTGTACAGAAATACATACAAAATGGTTCAATGCTTTGCAAAATATCATCAAGTTGAAGACTATTAAATTTTTTTCTCCTTTAAAGTAATTTTTAGAAAGTGCAGTCACTATCTTTTTTTTTTTTTTTTTTTAAAGATTTTTTTTTTTATTGGGGAAGGGTAGCAGGACTTTATTGGGGAACAGTGTGTACTTCCAGGACTTTTTTTCCAAGTCAAGTTGTCCTTCAATCTTAGTTGTGGAGGGCGCGGCTCAGCTCCAGGTCCAGTTGCCATTTTCTAGTTACAGGGGGCACAGCCCACCATCCCTTGCAGGAGTTGAACCAGCAACTGAGCCATCCAGGAGCTCAGCGGCAGCTCAGCTCAAGGTGCCGTGTTCAATCTTAGTTGCAGGGGGCAGAGCCCACCATCCCTTGCAGGACTCGAGTTGTTGAACCAGCAACCTTGTGGTTGAGAGCCCACTGGCCCATGTGGGAATCAAACCGGCAGCCTTCGGAGTTAGGAGCACGGAGCTCTAACTGCCTGGGCCACCGGGCCGGCCCCAACAGTCACTATCTTTTATTCAGTACTAGAACCTCTGTTCTGAAGTCTGGAGACATGAAGCCATTGAAGTTTGTAAATGGTTGACAAGTGCTTCTAAGAAGCTTGGGCAGAGATCAGAATATTATCCTAGAAGGTAAAGAAGAACACCATGTAAATAGAGTTGGAAATCTCTTTGTATTGAGCTGACGGTTCAGTACCTTAACACTAACAGTCTTCCACACACTAAAGTTATTCAAGTTCAAGACAGTCCCTGATGAATTAGCTCAATTAGCATGATGTGGGCTGAAGAGCAAGGGTATATATGTTCTCATCGAGAGAGCGATATCATTTTTTATTAGTTTTCAGACTCCTCAGTTAGATTTCTATGGGGGTGTTTTCTTTCTTTCTTTCTTTTTTTTTTAAACAACGTTTAAATTTAACTTCTTGTTCAACTTCCTTGCTACTTGTTTTTGTCTAGCATGATTTTTATGCCTTCAGGTGCATATGCATTATTTATGGATCCATATGATTTTCTTCCTACATCTCCATGCTGTGTTTTAAGTGAAAAGTTATAAAGGAATATTAAATAGGATAAGAACAAAACCAAGGGATATACAATATAGTTATGTATGTGTACTGATAATGCCAACCATCAAGTATTACTGGACTCAGCTGAAAAAAACAAATATAAGATATTCTGTAACTGCCTTCACCAGTTGCTCATTTCGTATCACCCCCAGGCAATATTATTTCCCACAAGACATCATTCAGCAATATAACCTTTTCTTGCCTCTCATCTTCATAGTCCCCTGCTCCAAATATCAGGTAATTTTCCTAAATCATAATACTTTTTGTTAGCAGTATGGGGAACAGGACTAAATGAGTGTTGGATCCTCTATTATGCCAGTGGATAAATTGCAAAGTGCCATTTCTCCAAATCAAACGCATTTGCAAATCAAACCCTGCAGTAGCAGCAAAAAGGCAGACATTGCTAGACGCATATTTTACATTCATTTTAAGTCACAAATCTTTCAAGTGCCTTTTAAGTCCACAGATACAATTATATATTTCTTTCCATGCTGTTCACAGAGAGTAGAAGAATTTGCCACACTTGCACTATTCTATCGTAACAATTCATATGCTTAACAGGCCTTTCTCAAAGACACATCTCGCCCTTAAACTTCTCCAAAAGCCATAAAACACATGCATTTTTCTATGATGGAGAGAACGTTTTAGTCTAAAATACCCAACTTTGCATTTTCGTCTTCAGAATCTCTTTGTAGGTAGTAAGCCCCTTTCTCGGTGTTCAGGTAAGAAAAAAAATGGAAATGGTGTTTCACGTCTAACTTGATCTTATGTGTCTTTATAGTACCTAACACCTGTTTTTTTCTTCTATCCTCACAGTTGGCCATACAATTTTTGTGTTAAAAATTATACCTCATCCATCACAGTGTTAGAGATCAGAAAAAGTGCCTATCAGGGCTGTTGTGAAAGAAACCATCTGCTGACTTTCAATTGGCTTCGAAGACGGTGCAAATGAATACATTTTACTAGCTTGCAGCATGAAGAAAGTAAGACCTTCTGGCATTAAGTCAGCTATAACAAACAGTAAGTGATTCTTTCTCCTCTAAGACCTAAACCTACTCCTGTATTTCTAGTAGAATCTTTTATTTCTTTTTCTTTGGCAATGAAAGAAACATGCTTTCATGTAAAATGACCTCTAAGACAACTATACAGTAATGTGGTTAGAGTGGCGTGTTTGGAGTCTGAAAATCAAGAAGGTCTTGCTGTGTAATCTTTAACAATTATCTTATTCTCTTGATGTCCTATGAGTTGATCTCTCTTTCTATAAAATATACACTACCTTTTATCTATTACAGTAAGAATAGAAAAAGAAAATCTTTGAGACTTATCAGCATAGTGTTTCTTTGTATGAGAACTTTTTTTTTAAGGATCAGATCACAAGTTTATTTACTTTCAGATATCAGCTGTGTCGTGGCTTCATTTTTCAGTCCCTGCATATCCATGATTTCAGTTACTGACATCTTTCCATAGTATTTTTTGTCACCATATTAAAAAAAAGAATAGTTCCTGAAGAGCCACTGAAGGTCTTTATGTTTTCCTTTAATGTAATATCTCTCTTAAACAGTTGATTTTAATTTCTTTTTTAAATTGTTCATATTGGAAAGCATACTTTCTAAAATCTCCTCCAGTGATGATAAAATGGACTAGAGTTGATAAATCTTCCTACGTACAGATTTTCAAAACACTTATTGATCCACTGTGCTTTCGTGTTAAAGAAAGAATTCAAACAGCTCTAAAAGATCACTTCAGCTCCAGGGCTGAGAAACCCAGCCAGCCGCTGTGTAGTTTTGATATCAGAAGGACATCAAAAACTTCCCTCTGTGGATGACCAGTTATATGCCCACGCTGGCACAGCAACGTGAGGTGATAATCAGCGTGGGATTGATACAACTCTGCAGGTCCTATGGATCAGTCTGGCTAAAGTATAACTTGTTCTCACAGGAAGGCTGTCACAAGCCCCATAGGTCTGTGGCGTTACATTGACCCAGTGGTCAGTGAGGCTTGCTTTTATTCCTCCAGAGGCAGACAAGAGAAGAGAACTAAAAGTTGAGTGTATGCTGATCTCCCAGCTGCATCCTGACATATATATATATATATCCTGACATATATATATATATATATATATATATATATATAATTATATAGTATTAAATATATATATATATATTTATGTATATATATATATTTAATACTCTGATGGGAATGAGTTACTCTGGGCTACTGACAAAGACTATTTTGGCTTTTGACAACGGAGGCTCTCTGGTTAGATCCCATGAACCTCCACTTCAATCAGTAGAGATCAAAATGTTTCTGCAAATTCTCTGCATAGGTTCAGTTTAAATCTGTCCAGATAAGGACCTCTGTTATTTTCAAAGAAAGCACCAGAATGTAAAAAGTGATTATCAAGGGCTTTCTTTTTATAAGCTGCCTGCCAGGTATAGAGGGTGGGATGAGATGAGCAGACATGGGCAGGAAAGTGGCTTGTTTCTGGGGCCATGGCCCCATTTTCCAAGATTTCTCAGCCTTTATGTTCCAGTCTTTTCATGGGCCATGAGGTTTGAGCTGGAAGCAGGTTTGGGCACATAAGTAATGTTGGGGAGCAGCTTTTTAGGTGGCATAAAGGGTGTCGTGGCTACTGAGGCAAATCCTCTTCCCTAGCAGAAAATTGCACATGTGAAAAATGTTGCTTTCTTCTCTTTTCAAGGCTTTAATGAAATTGCTTGTGGATTGACTGCAGGAGTTTCTTTGTTGTTGTTTTTGTTTTGTTTTTACAATTTTTGACCTTTAAAGCTCAGAGCTGGGCTCATCTGTTCAGCACTAAGAGATTATTCCCGTTGTGAGGTGTGTGTGTGTTTGTGTGTGTGTTTAAAATGTTTTGCAACAAATGTATACATGCAGTTGACAGAAGTAATAGTCTCATTTTACATTTGTGTTAAGTCTCTTTTAATACTAACAATAAATGCAAAACAGGTGCTGAAAAAAAGCCTAAAGCAATTAGAGCAGGGATGACACATCAGTAGTTGTTATAATGACTTAACAATTAAGGGTTAGCTGAGCATCTTGTTGAACTCAGGAGACTGCTCAGCATCACCACCATGCAAAAGTGCAACAACTAAGCTCCTTGCCCAGAACTGAAAACACCCTTTGAATTCATGTCTCCTCATTCCCAGCCTGCTCATTTTACCAAATGACATGGTTATGTGACTCTGGTAAGTTTTGACTTGCCTTCTGTTAAGAGGTTTACTTTTATTTTCTATTAAACGCCCTTTGTTCCCAGATTAAGGCATCAATGCATTTACACATTTTTGTAAACTACGCTCAAATCACATAGTTGAAGTTATTTATGTTGACTGTATCTACTGGAATCTTTTTTATCCTCAGCACTGAAATACTATTTTGGGAGAAATTAACAAAACAGACTCAAAATTAATTTGAAAATTCTTTCAAAGACTCAAGATGCCAAACTAATTTTTACCGATACCAATTTTTGGAAGAGAAGTTAAATTTTACTACTACTTCCAAAAGCTAAAATTCCAGTTCACTTCTATTCTCTCCTTGCCACCTCTTAAAACGTTTGTCTTGGATATGATTTCAGTTCCACGTGTACTATTCCTGCTTTCATTTAAAGGTTATAATTACGTCTTTTGTTTGTTCCGATTGCAATTCATTCCTGGCACTGGATAAGAGCTAAGATATTGCTTCTGCTGGTTCGTCCCATAATAAAAATGAAAGTAACAGTAGAATGATTACTAGCTTTTCTAATGTGAATTATAATATACACGACAAAACAAATTCACCTTAATATAAAATAGGACGTAGAATTTTATTTCATCAGCCACCTGTCAAACTAATCCACTCATAAATACTAAAATAATTTTTAATCTTTGCATTGTTTCTTTCCATTTTCATTCTCAAAAAACATATCAAATTTCAAAAGACACACTCTTTCTTGGGTTTCCGTAAACCTTCACTTTAAAAAAAGCAATTAATAGGCTATGTGAAAGTATTGCTTCATTTCTCCCAGTCTAGTTTTTTAAGGTCAGAGTTACCACTCAATTCCGTATGTTTTACATCCAAGTGCTGGGAAAAATACCCTTCTTTCTGGTTACTCTGATGCAATATCAAGTCATTTTCTTTATTATGAAGGGGTACATTAGTCATTAGAAAAAATAAAACTGACCTCATAATTTTAGGCTTAACACAAGATTAGGTGTAGAGTAAATATCTAAAAAAATCCTTGGCCATCCGAAAAACAACAAAAGTCTACTTAGATGAATCTTATTTATTACTAACTCCTCTGTAATTAGGCAACTCAGACCTAAAATCTGAGAAGATTTTAAGGTTATAAAATGGATCAGGAAATGGGAATAAAAGCCAGCTTTCAGACTCTTTGTTCTGTGCTTCATTAACCAGATGCAAAAGGGGGGATAGCCTTTATCTTCTAACAGACATGGTCTCTCCATTCAGCTTTTTTGGGATGGATCTGACAGACTTCACAGTTCTCTGCTTACTATGGAAGGCCCTTTGCAATATGACCTTTTCTCACTTATTTGAACTGATTTACTCATAAATGCCTCTGCTTCCATCAAACTTTCTATGGCATGCTGTGCTTATTCCTGCGTCTTTGCTTAGGTTCCACCCTTTGCACCACATAAAGGGGTCTGAAATTCTGCTTCCCACTTGCAGCTTTCCTTCCTTGAGAGTTCACCTAGCATCAATGGCTCACTCCTCTGAACTCTGAAACTTATATCTATACTATTTTATATTTTAATTTGTTTGTACATGATTTTACATTACATGCTCCTTATGAACCATATTTTATACTTTTATATCCACCACCAGCAGCACACACCCAATGTTTGACCCTTCAATTAAATAAGGGTCAATGTTTGACCCTTATTTTGACCCTTATTTAATTGAAGGGTTAAACATTGTCAATGGACTCCTTTTGTTCCTCTGTCTATCACCCCAGTTCTGGTGATTTGAATCGGAGACTAAGGGCTATGGACTGAATGTTTGTCTCCGCCTGCCCTCAAATTCACATGTTGAAGCCTCAGTCCCCAATGTTGACGGTATTTGAACGTGGGACCTTCAAATGGAAGGTAAATGGGTCATGAGGGTGGAGCCCTCATGAATGGGATTAGTGCTCTTGTGAAAAATACAAGAGAGATGATGTTTCTCTCCACCAGGAGAGGATACAGCACGAAGACGGCTGTCTATAAATCAGGAAGAGGCCTCCCACCAGGAGCCTGACCACACTGGCACTCTGACCTCAGACTTCCCGCCTCCAGATGTATGAGAAATAAATATCTGTTGTTTAAGCCATCCCATCCACGGTATTTTTGTTATAACAGCTCAAACTGACTAAGATACTAAGCAAATGAATCAGAGTACAGTCAGAGAACCAAAAGCAGGCGGTTTAATAGAAATGATTTAACTGTTTACAAATGGGGAACTGTTTACAAAGGTGTTGGAAGAGTGAAAAGGGCAAATAGCAAATGGTGAAGTCAGACATTAGTAATAGCAAGAAGTTGCCAGCACCTCTGGGGCTGAAGGGACAAAAGGAGAAGGTGGTTTCACTAGCGTTTAGGAGCTGGGGCCACCAAGGGTAGGGCTGCCCTGGGGAACGTGGGACTCTGGAGGAGACATGACCACTGCCAAAAATACTGACCAAAGTAAGAAAAGAACGAGGGGCATACTCTGGCTTCTCCCCATCTCGCACGCTGCAAACTCCTTCCAGTGTCTCTTACTGGCCAAACGAACCAGAAGCCAATTGGCAAAAAGCCTGGGCAAGGTGTCCTGCAGAAACCAACCCACTGTGGTATAAAACAGAGCGGGCAAGCAGATCAAAGAGATCTAAGAGCAAACAGGCAATGGTAATACATTGATAAGTCACAACTGATCAAATTTAAAGCTGTTGGTGTGGTGAAACTACAAACAGCTCAAAATAGCTCACAGGTAACTTGTTTCCAAAATCTTTCCTAAGACTACAATTTCTGAATGATCACAATTTACCATTAGGTTGGTGTAAAAGTAATTGCGGTTTTTGCAATTATTTTAACCTTTTAAACTGCAATTACTTTTGCACCAACCTAATATTTTAGACTTCTTACATAATAATTTATAATTCCTTTGATTTTATTATAAATTATGAAATAAATGCCAAGTCTTCTTTTGAACTTTGGCCTGCTTTAAAAGGATTTCAACTATTCTGGCATCTGTCACCTCTGGAAAAGTAAATTCTAAAATGTATCTCCTAGCTTAACCTAGTCCTCTAAATGCTAGCTGCTCTCCCACTTACATATATTTAATACATTTTCCATCTGTTCACATACCGAAAACTAATCTCATTCTTTTCTTAGCAGCAGACACGTTTTCATTTGAAAGTAATGGGAATCCAACTCAAACTAGCTTAAGCAAAGTAAGAAATGTATTGGATTAATATAATTGGGAAACCTAAATCTTGTATTTCAGCTGGATCCAGGAGTTTAAATGAGATCACTTAAATTTTGTCTGTCTCTCTCTCTTTCTCAATCTCTCTCTCTCTCTCTCTCTCTCTAACATCCTTCATGTGTGACATGCATAGAGTTCCAGGAAGAACTCTGATTGGTCTGCTTGGATCACATGCCCACCTAGAAAACCATTCACTAAGGCTAAGTCTATGGTGGATTCTGATTGGCCAGACCTAGGTCAGAAAGTACCACTTGGAGTGGGGTTGAGGGTATGATCTTCCCTTCCCAAATCACATTACAGTTAGAGGAGGAGGTGTTTCCAAAGATAGGGATACTGACAAGATAAAAACATACATTCACTATACTCTACCTTTCTCCTACTACCAGTTTCTTTAACAATTTTTGGTTTTGCTATTATAATTTTGCTATTATAATCATGAAAGTTATAAACCACTTGCTTCTTATCTCTTGCCTCCAGACCCAATCAATCATCAAATTCTATCACTTTTTCCTTGAAAATAATTCTATTATCTGTCATTTGCTTTTATTTTCACTGCCAGTACCTTATTTAGACCAGATTTTCTCAACTGAGGCATATTGACAATGTGAGCTGGATGATTCTTGTTGTACCGTGTTCTTCTGCACACTGTAGTATATTTACTGCATCCCTGGTCTCTACCCAATGGATCTCAGAAACACTCCCTATGTGTAAGAACCAAAAATGTCTATAGACATTGCAAATGTCTCCTGGGGGACAAAATATCCTATGGTTGAGAATTTTTGATTTAGACATTAGTTATATTACACTTGGACTATTGTGATAGTCTTTTAACTAGTGTTTCTACTCCCATTATCTATCCTTTTACTTTTGTTTCCATATAGTTTTGCCACAATAGTATTATTAAAGCACCATATTAATTATAAAAATCCTTTAATAAAATTTCTGCCAGTTTTTCTTTACTGCCTACTAAATAATGACCAGATTCTTAATCTGACATCTACATTAAAACCCATAACCTATTTCTACTCAGCTAAACATAAGGTAATGTTCTCCACTCGAACTAGACTACCTATTCTTCCCTGGCTCTGCTTGTATTTACCAAGCTGTTGGTTCTGCTGCTTTGTATGCCATCAGTGTCATCTCTCAACTCAACCTGTCAAACTAAACTCCTATGCACCCTGTAAGGCCTACTTCCAGTGCCCCCTTCCCTTCTTCTCTAAGAAGTCTTCCTTCTATCTTCCTCATTGGTCCCCAATATATCCCTATCCTTATCTGCTCTCATCTTTTACACGCTCTTATTACATTTGGCTCTTATCACCCATCTGACTCATAGCACATACATCTTACATTGTTATTGCTTATGTTGTTAATATCTTATCATTAATATCATTAATATCTTATCATCACTGGAGGAAAGAGATTGAATATATGATACTATCTTTGGCATCACCGCTTAGCTGTGTCTTCAGGTAAGTTATACATTTTCCTGTGGTTGTTCCCTGATCAGTTTAATGGAGATAGTCATGCCCTCCCTGCCTATCTCACTTGTTTTTTGAGAATAAAATAAATAAGATGAATTCATCACATAGAGATCCTACAAAGGAGAGTTCTTATTTGAATCCTTATAATATTCACTGTTACTTGCTATATAGATGGTCAGTACGCATTTAGGAATGGGTAGAGAAGTGAGAACAGAATCTTTATTCTGGAGAAGAATTATTTGTGGATGTGACTGGCATAGAGACCAACCCAGTATTTTGTACTTTCACTTAGTAAGTTGATCACCATAGTTATAAGGGTGGTAGAAAAAATGAAACAGTCATGGGAATGTAAAATGGTGCAGCCACTTTGGAAAACAGACTGGTAGTTTCTCAAATAGTTAAGCATAGATTTTACCATATGACCCAGGTATATACCCAAGAGCAATGACAACATATGTCAATACAAAACTCGTACATGAATGTTTAGAGAAGTATTATTCATCTTGGACGAAATGTGGAAACAACCCAAATCCCTATCAGCTGATGAATGGGTAAACAAAATGTGGTATATCCTCTCAACAGAATATTTTTCTGCCATGGAAGGGGTGAAGCGCTGATATATGCAACAGCATAGATAAACCTTGAAAACATTATGCCAAGTGAGAGAAAACATTATGCCAAGTGAGATAGATCTCATGTTATATCATTCCAGCTGTATAGAATGGCCTGAATAGCTAAATCCATATAGACAGAAAATAGTTTGGTGCTTGTTTAGGGCTGGGAAAGGGGAAAGATGGGGGACAAAGGAATGATAGGTAAAGGGTATGGTGTGTCTTGTTGAGGTGATAAAAATATTCCAAAAAAAAAATTTCTACAATTGACTATGGTGATGGTTGCACATAAATATAAATATACTAAAAAAACCCACTGAATTGTATACTTTAAATGGATGAGATGTACTGTGTATGGATTCTATTTCAATAAAGCTGTTATTAAAAAACAACAACAACAAACAAACAAAAAAAACCCTCCAAAACCAGCCATCCAAAAAAGAGGGGTCTACAACCTACCAATGTCTGCCTGTTCAACTTTCTTGAATCAAAACAGGTAAGATAATCAAAGACTAAATGTTAAGCCTAGGATTGTGTTATGTGTGTCTTTGGTGTTAGTCCTTTGTTTGCTCCCAATTCATTCTTATTCCCCTGGCAGAAATTGTGTTCTGCTTCTCTGCATCTGCCTTCTTATCTGATGCTGAACTTAGTGACTCATGGATCTATAGAATGCTATTAACTTGCCAATACTAATTCTCCATTTTTAACTTAGCTGTGTCAAGTTGTCAAAACAGGAAGTTTTACTATAAACAGTTATAGTTTGGCAACTATAGGACACACTTGAATGGCATCCATTTCTGCTAATGCACCTAAGTTGTGGCCGAACAGTTAGTTATATAAAAGAAAGTTTTGCAGACCGTAACCTTTTGTTGTTGTCAGAGGTATCTTGTTTCCTTGGCACTCTGAGACGTATGCTAAGACCACAATGCATTGCTGAAGCGTTTTCATTTCTCTGTGTAATGCAGAGATTGTTCTATAGAAATGTAATTTCATTTTTTCTGCTCTGTTTCCTCTTTTAAGTATAACAAGAATTGTGAGTCTCCCAACCCTTTCCTGGAGGGTGGATGTTTTAAACTGCAAGTCAATTATGCAGTTTGGCCTTACTACCTCTCTTGCAAATATCCTCTCTGAGTTCTCTGACATTCTGGGTTTCTGCCATGATGGCCTCTATGCCTGAGCACATCCAGTGGCCCGATGCTTCTTTTTTCCAGTGCCAGAGAGAATGGGAAGGCTCCTTTACTTTTCTTCTTGTTCCTTTGACCTTTCATCTTCTCCATAGGAAAACATCACATGACATGGCATAGTTAATATTTATCAAAACACAGTAATAGCAATAACTGAAAAATTAATATTAACATTTATTGAACACTTTGCTATTCATCATTCACTATGCTGGGTGCTTTACTGAATCTCAACAACTCTGTGAATATGTACTAATATTGTGCCTGTTTTATAGGTGAGTAAACAAGTTTTTAAGAGGTGAAGCTGCTTGCCAGAGGTGACACAGTTAGTTAATGGTAGAGCTAGGATTTTAACCTAGGCAGTCTCCGCAATGCTTTTAACCACTGCCAAGATTCAAGTTCTAAGGAGTTTGGAATTTTCTTTGTACCTTTGAGGGAAATGACCATATGAAGCAGGCTTTCACAACGTGAGTACCCACTTGCTAGACAGTTTCTGTTTGTCCTCTAGACCTTCTCTCCATTTCTTCACTCTGCTTTGGGTATCCAGAAATTTACCTTGGCTCTCAATGGCTCTCTTATCCTTTGGCCCCCAGGGGAGCATTAGCAGGGGATTGGAGGGACGAAGGGGACAGTGGTCAGCTCCCTTCTGCCTTATCACCGCTCACTGGCTCAGTCCCACTACTCCTGTCAAATGGCTCTCTCCACTCAGCACTCTCTGTCTCTGGGGTCTGGTAACCATTCCTTCCTTTCACTTTGGGGTGGTAACACCTGCTGTACCAGCACCAGCACTAATCCCTTGTGGTTTCTCTACACCCTGCCCACACCTTTGCAAATAGATCCTTTATAAAACTCTCTCTGAATTTCCCTGTTATGAGTATGTCACTTGTTTCCTGCTAAGACCCTAACCGATCCAGTCCCTCTAGGCGTTCCCCCGTGCCTGACCTGGTTCTACCTTCAGTTCCCACTCCACCTCACGTGGCCCTTGGGTAAACTCAACTCCCTTCCACAGAAGGAGAATGTTCAACTCTGGCTCTTTCCTGAATCCTGCAGTGTCAACAAGTAGGCTTTGGGAGGGCAGTGGGCCTTGGTCCTCCACACGGTCCTCCAGTTCCAGTTTAGTTTCACCACCAGGGAAGGCTCGGGGCCTGCTGGTGCCTTATTAACTAATTACACCTTTCAAGGACATACAGTAATTATTTTCTTAGAGACAACATGGCTTAACCTAATCTGAAGAAAAATAGTTCTCTTATTATCAGGACTGTGATCCAGACCTGCAGAAACAGTGGGTCTTCATTCTTATGCCTAAAATCATCAAATTCAGATTCTTTTCTACTCTGCTTGGGGCTGAGAACAGAAGCACGAACAGAAGCCTATAAGAGCTTTTAGTGGCTCCCTGGAGAATGCCACCAACTGTGATAGAATTATTTTGATTCAGTGTTTGGAGATGGGGATATAGAGAGATGCTCACCAGTTCTTCCTCATTCATCAGTAAATTGAGATAAGCAATTGTGCTTCTTTGGAAATGTCTTTCTGCTTCACCTCCCTCCCCGTCCCCCAAATTCTGAATATAAGAGTAAACATAGAGTCCTAGGGAAGACCTTCGGAGATGTACCTAATTCAGTTTTTGGCGGATCAGTAGGTCTTCTTGAAGGAAGTTACAGGTATTGGCCTGAGAATTCTAGGTGGACGGAACAGTTTGTGCAAAGGCACAGAGGCAGGAAAAAGCATAAGAAATTTGAGGAACTGAACGCAGGACTGCATGATTCCCAGGGTTTATGAAGTTCAAACATCCTCAGACACCAAGTATGAGGGATCAGATATGGTGTCAGTCAGGCCACATGGGTTGTGTACAGCTGACATCTGTTCTGGTTCGTTAGTACCCTTGTATAGGGTGATCAAACATCCCAGTTGCCCAGGACTGTCTCACTTTCAGCACTATAGGTCCTATATTCCAGGAAATCCTTTAGTTCCAAACAAACTGGGACAGGTGGTTACCCTATGCTGCTACAAAAGTTGTTAAATATTTTGGACGTCACCCCTACATTACTATATATGCACACACATGTAGTGTATTCTGTATAGGTATTTGTGTCTTGGGGTCCTTGCTTTATAAGGTTATGTCATTATTAGTACTTTCGCTCTTTTAGTTTTGAGCAGGATTTCTAACTCGATTACTGTTTTGTCATGTATCATCTAAGATGACCTCCTCGCCCCTTGACAGTCTGAAGTATTTTCCATACATGTTGTCTCTGAGGCATCCTGAACTTTCCTTTCCGGCTATCAGAATAAGTTTTCCTCAAGGATTTTTGAAGAACTCTCTTCTGAGTTTTCTGTTTGGAGGAAATTGTTTCTGAGCCTCAGAAGATGGCTGGCTGTATTAAAAGAAGCACTGGAATGTTTGAAGGCTGTTCCAGAAATTGTGAGTTCATTTTAGTTTTAATTTTAGCCTGTGAATTACGTATTTAATATAGACTAATTTGCAAGAATAGCTGATATCCCAGCTGACTTCTGTGGCAGGCAGAAGTGTTCTTCCGATCTGCTGCTCTCTGAGGCAAACAGCTGTGCTTTGAATCTGCTCAGCAGGCATCTGCTATGTGCTGCAGCCCTGGCCGAACACTGTTCTGTTTCACTGCCACACCTGGAAGCCCAGAATGTCACTGGACTGAGCCAAACTAGGGGGTGCATACCGCAGAAGAGTCTGTCATCGCTCTTTTCTATGCATACCTGAAACTCACAGACATCTGTAAATGATTTGCTGAAATATGAACGTCTCTGTTGAGTCAGAGGTATAAGATATGCCTGCTTCATGTAAAGACATATTCATGTTTGGAAAATTTTTTCTTTGTGATAGGCCAAAACATTCCTTTCTAAATCTATGAGGATCGGTAATTATCTTGCAGTGTCATCATCATCATCATTATTTTCATTTGGCTGGAAAATCAGCTTTGGAAACACAGCAGGATGAGCAACTTCCCAGGTTCATGTCCCAAGGAAAGCCTTTCACGCTCCACTCTCATCCCCAGAGTTGCATTTTCTATGGTCTTAACTTTTGCCAAATCCATACCAATAGCAAAAAGATAGGTTCCCTCTGCTCTTTCTTATTCTGGCTGGTAGGAATTAATTAGTTAGTTCAACAAATATTTATTGAACCCCTCCCATGTGTCAGACACTGGTGATGAGATCCTACCTCTGTTGTCTGATTGTTGGCGTAGTTTCAGACCAGCTTAGAAGGGATATTAGAGAAGGTACTGGTCAACCCTCACTACATGTTTGTAAGTTTATCAGTTTTCCAGTAGTTTGAGGAGAACACTTATACAGTGTTTAGGATCATGAAGGAATCAGCTACTTTCTTTCCATGTACCTGCATGCTTTGGAGGTTTGAAAGGGATTTGGCAATCTTGTGGAATCCTGTGGTCATACTCTCTCAAGGCTGTCTTTTTTCTTTCATTACCACTAGCTTTTACATATCTGTGGTTATTTGTCTTCCTGCCTTTCACTGTCTCAATATGAGCTCCCGGAGAGTGGGCTGTGACATATTAATTGTAGTATTCCCAACATTTGGTTTAGTATCAGGTGCCCAAAATTGATTGATAAATGATTTCACAAAGGAACAGTTCCAGAGAAGTAAGTGACTTGGTCAAGGTAAAAATTAGGGGCGGATCTAAGACCCAGATTTAGATTCCCTGCCTGGTAGAATCCAGTACTCTTTTCTGTTTCATTATTTGTATTGAGCTTAGAAACTGAATACTCACATGAGGCTGAGCTAGGGTGACAGCTTACTCTGAAAGACATTGGAGGCGGGGGATAGAATGAGGGGTACGGGGGTTGGAGGAGCAGGTAATAGAGATAAAGTGAAAAAAAAGCCACAACAAAAGGATGTATTTTAAACTATGAAGATTCCAGTTTAGAGACTAGGCTTGATGGTACCTAAGTTTCATCTCTTAAGAAATAAATACCTGGTTTCTCTTATATGCTAGATATTAGAGATAATTATATTGCTTTTAATTTTCTCATCATTTTCAGTAATTCCCAAGATGAGATATTTGATTAACTGTGACTTTCTATTAATTATCTATTAACTAATTCTTTTTCTCTCCCCTTCTAATGAAAGCCTCTGATGCACGTTCTCGGGGTACTAACACTACCCTGTTTCCCCAAAAATAAGACCTAGCCGACAATCAGCTCTAATGCATCTTTTGGAGCAAAAATTAATATAAGACCCGGTCTCATTTTACTATACTATAAGACCAGGTCTATATCATATCATATCATATCATATCATATCATATCATATCATATCATATCATAACATAACATAACATAACATAACATAACATAACATAACATAATATAATAGGGGTCTTACATTAATTTTTGCTCTGAAAGGCGCATTAGAGCTGATTGTCTGGCTACGTTTTATTTTTGGGGAAATATGGTATTTGGAGCACAGTTGAAAATCCCTGAAGTCGTCCACTCAATCAGTCACTGATCAAGAAACAGACCCAGAGATCACTGACAAAGAATGTGGGAAACAGAGCTCAAGAAGACCCTGGATGTGGTCACCAGCCAAGTTCTCTTTCTGTAAATCTTAAGATACTCCTTAAAGATAGTTACTGGGCAATTTCTGGGTGCACCTCTTTAATATGTAATTAAGACCACTTAAGCCCAGTAATGAGAAAGCCCATAGGATGAGAGGCCTGAGTCAGACTGGCAGACAGGCCCAGACAGACCAGCTGAGTCACCATGAATTATTTCCTTCTCATGAGGAAAGCACCTGACAAATCAAGGACTTAAGGGTGTGGTCGAATAAAATTTAAAAACAAGTGCCTGGTATAATCTGGGAAAGAAGCAGGAAGAATTTTGAAAAAAAGTCAATGTTCTAAATTTTTCTGATGAGAAATTTGGGAGAGGAGTCCTGTTATTCTGATGAAAAATTTCCTGTTTTGATGCCATTTTTATAGAAAAATTAAAGACAGTGTAAAATTGTAAAATTCTTAATAGAGGTGGTCTTGGGGAGTAGAATTATGAGGCACATTTGTTTATTATGTTTAATTTTTATGAATTCTTTTTTAATTAGTAAAATGATAAAATGCCAGAAAATGATATCTTTATCTAATTTTTAATTTTGCTTGAGACATTTTAAAAGTAATTAAAAGCTTATAAGCATTGTGTTTAACAAACACTCATTTGAGCATGTATTATGAGCATAAACTCAGTATAGTGTGTGAAGGGGAGCTGTCAAAAATTGTGATGCATGAAAGAGGCATAAATATTGTGCTATGTAGGGAAGAATGTAGGAATGTGCTATGTAAGAATGTATGTAGGGAAGGAGTGGCAATGGACTTAGTGATGGTGTCACACAAAAGGTGACATTGGAGTAAATACTTGAAGCCTAAGGAGAATTTCCTCGAGAAGCAAACATGGAAGCGAGAACAGCATGAACTCCATGAAAATGAGATAGCACTCAGTCCTTTTGGGACAGGATAATAGATTTGTGTGAAGGAAGCACATTCATTCTCTTGAATGAGGAAAGGAGTGTTTGATGTAAAGAGCTTTGACTGTTAAACTAAAAAGCTTGGTTGTTCTGTAAGTATTAGGAGGCCATATGAAGCTTTGTGATGAAGGAAGTGATGCGATTTTACTTACATGTTTGACCATTTAAAAAAAATTATATACTGGTTTGTAATAATTCCTCCTCCCCCACGTATTAACATTTTGTGAGCATCTTTTTCATATCAATAAATAGAAATAAATATTGTTTTAAATTGTAATATGTGTTTTAGAACCATGATTTATTTAACTAAATCCTATTGATGGATGTTTAAATTAGTTCAAATTTTTAGATTTATACATAACACTACCACAAGCACCATTTTAAATACACCTTTGTTTTCTGGTCTAATTATTTCTTTTGCACTCCTTTTTGGAACTGTGCTTTTTGCCAGTTCCTTTATAAGGTTTCTAGTTTTTCTTTTATGTTTCAGAAATTTCTTCCCCTACTCCAACATTTTAATAATGTTCCTTTTTATTAATGTTTAATGTTGGATATTTTAATTTTATCTGTATAAATCTTCAAATCATATTAAATTTATTTTGGAACACAACATGTGTGGGGAATCTAACTTAATTAAAAAATAGTTTTCCAGTTATCTTGCTGATTATTAGAAAATTTGTTCTTCCAAAAAATCATTATAACTGATAAATGAATTCAGTAAAGGAGCAGGATACAAAATGAACATTCAGAAATTGGTTGTGTTTTTATACACCAATAATGAACTATCAGAAAGAGAAATTAAGAAAACAATACCATTTAGAATTACATCAAAAAAATACTTAGGAATAATTTAACCAAGGAGGTAAAAGACCTATACTCAGAAAATAATAAGACATTGAAGAAGGAAATTGAAGAAGATACATATACTGTGCTCGGGGATAGAAGAATTAACATTGTTAAAATGTCCATGCTACCCAAAACAATTTATAGATTCTATGCCATTCCTATCAAAATTCCAATGGCATTTTTAATAGAACTAGAAAAAATAATCCTAAAATTTACGGAATCACAAAAGACCCCAAATAGCCAAAGCCATCTTGAGAAAAAAGAACAAAATCAGAGGTATCATACTACCTGATATCAAATTATTCTGCAAGCCTATATTAATCAAAACAGTACAGTACTGGCATAAAAATAGACACATAGATCAATGGAACAGAACAGAGAGCCCAGAAATAAACCCATGCTTACATGGTCAATGATCTATGACAAAGGAGGCATAAATAGACTATGAGGTAAAGACAGTCTCTTCAATAAATGGTGTTGGAAAAACTGGGCAGATAACATGCAAAAAATGAAACTAGACCACTTTCTTACACCATATACAAGAATAAACTTAAAGTGGATTAAAGACTTAAATCTTAAAACTCCTAGAAGACAACATAGGCAGTAAACTCTCTGACATTGCTCTCAGTAAAATTTTTTTTTGGATATGTCTCCTTGGGCAAGGGAAACAAAACAAAAAGTAAACAAATGAGATTGGATCAAACTGAAAAACTTTGCAGAGCAAAGGAAACCATCAACAAAACAAAAAAACAACCTACTGAATGGGAGAAGATATTCACCAATGATACTTTTGATAAGGGGTTAACATACAAAATATGTAAGTAACTCATACAACTTAACACCAAAAAGACAAACAATCCAATTAAAAAATGGGCAGAGGACCTGCATTGACATCAAAGAGGACATACAAATGACCAATAGATATATGAAAAGATGCTCAACATCACGAATCATTAGAGAAATGCAAATTAAAACCACAATGAGATATCACCTCACACCTGTCAGAATGGTACATCAATAAATTAACAAACAAGTGTTGGTGAGGATGTGGAGAAAAGGGAACCCTCGTGCACTGTTGGTGGGATTGCAAATTGGTGGGGAAAAATATGGAGATTTATAAAAAATTAAAAATAGAATTACTACATGACCCAGCAATTCCACTTCTGGGTATTTATCCAAAGAAGTCCAAAACACTAATTCAAAAAGATATACGCAGCCCTATGTTCATTGCAGCATTATTTGCAATAGCCAAGATATGAAAGCAACCTAAGAGGCCATTGATAGACGAATGGATCAAGAAAAGGTGGTATATATATAAAATGGAATATTATTTGGCCATAAAAAAGAATGAAATCTTACCATTTCTGACAAGATGTATGAACCTAGAGGGTATTATGCTGAGTGAAATAAGTCAAGACAGAGAAAGACAAATACCATATGATTTCACTTGTATGTGGCATCTAAAGAACAAAATAAATGAACAAAGAAAACAGAAACAAACTCATAGATCAGAGAACAAACTGATGGTTGACAGATATGAGGGGGGTTGGGCGGTTGGGTGAAGAAGATAAAGATATTAAGATGTACAAATTGCCAATTATAAAACAGTCACAGGATGTAAAGTACAGCATACGAATATAATCAATAATATTATAATAATTATGTATAGTGTCAGGTAGACTTATGGAGGAGGATCACTTTATAAGTTATATAAATGCCTAATCACTATGCTGAACAGCTGAAACTAATGTCATATTGAATGTCAACTGTAATTGAAAAATAAAAAAATAAAAAATAATAAAGAATTTTGTCTTCCTATTGTCTTAGAGTACTTTTAAAATTACATACTAAATTCTCATATCAGTTTTAATATTAAATTGGATTTAATTTTTGTATGTAGTAGTTATTGCATCCATCTACTCTGGATGCAGTACCCCAATGCTTTGATTTTTGTAGCTTTACAATAGACAATACACAATAGGAAAATCTTCCCTTATTCTAGCTAGTTGTAGGTAAATCTTATATGTGCTATAATAATTCCCCTTTGTAAGTCTTAACTTTCAATAAAAATCATCACAATTAACAGCCTTTAAATGTGATTCTCTCAGGAATTTTGAGACTCAAGGTGCCCATCTTTAAAGAAGGTGGTGCCAAAAGAAGGGAGCTACGCATATATTCAAAAGTGGATGATCAAGGAAAGTGTGCAACATTTCGAGAAATTGAAGAAGACATTATTTTCACTTTGAAGGAAAGAGTGAATCCTGATGACTGTGAACATTGAAGACCCAAACTTTATATATATCATGTATCTTATCAATATATAAAATACATGTGTTTATTTTTAATAAAGTGGTATCGTGATATATTTACAATTTTATATTCTACTTCCTAAAAACTTAACATTATTTTAGAGGCATTCTCTCTAAAGATATATTTTTATCCTTTATAAACTTTCCTTTTATTGGTTGCATGATATTTCATCTGGTTGATGTCACAAGATATCATGATGCTTTGTAAAGTCGCACGAGAATACTACATATTACCAACATTTCATAGAGGTCAACTACAGAGGAATAGTTTGGAAGTATTAGAACAGTAGAAGGTGTCAGAAAAAAGATATTACTTTCCGTGCCTAGAAAATAGAGTGTTTGACTGAAATGGTTCGCTGATTCATCTGGCCTTTTGTAGATTCACTCTGGAGAATGATGTACTTAAGTAGCTCTTACTAACTGATAGGTTCACCCTAATTACTTACTTTCTATACTTCATGAGTATCATCATGTTGTAAGTACTGTTTGATTCTTATTTTCCCTCTACTTCAGAAATTTTGGTGTTTCATTCAATTGTTAGGAATGGTCCAACACGTATGACTCAGGAGACTAGGAGACATTTTCATCTTTATATCAATGTATATTTAAAACATTTAATTGTATGATTCTTGATGAAAGCATTATAAAAAAAAAAAAAGTTGTCTCCCTTCTCTAAAATGTCATTTTTCATCATTTTTTTTTTTTAAGTTGGAAAGGATTTAAAAAATTAACATTACCACAGCACTGACTGACAGGCTAAGTGGTCTGCATGATCTAGGATTAGAACACAGGTCTTCTGGCTCCTAGTTGAATGATTCTTTTCTCTCAAATTCCCCTTTAGGGTATTAAATCATCCTTGCATTCTTTGCGTAAACCTCATGTATGTATGCAGAGAAGGATGGATTTTATATGCTAGTATTTCATTTATGATTTTTATTTATGATATTTACAAGAGATATTGGCCTACATTTTTATTTGTGTTATGTTTTTCTAGCTTTTGTCTCAGAATTAACTGCCAAGGGGTTCATATTTTTCTACACTCTAGGTTTAATGTGGTGAAGAAATGATCTGTTCTTTATTTGGTACACTTGCCTTAGAAATATCCCAGCCCTGGTATACTTTTAGGGATGTTTTGATTTTATCTTCTACATTCTCGTATTGTTTTTGCTATGTTAAGGTTTTTATCTGGTTTTGAGTTAGTTTTTCCCCTCCTTAGAAATCATATGTGATCTAGATTTTTAGATTTATTGGAGTAATATTATACGTTAGCTTCTCTTATAATTAAAAAATAAATCTTGTCTATATCCGAGGCATGCTACATTCTGATTTCTAATGCTGTTTATTTTGTGTCTTTTATTTTCTTGTCAAAAGTTCGCTTATTTTTATTGGTCTTTCCAAAGTATTACCAATTCTTCTGATTGCTGTATTAGCTTATTTTTATTAGTTTTATTAGTTTCTCTGCTTATTGAGTTTGGTGCTCCTCTCATGGTGTTAGTTTTCTTCAAGTGATTACAATTATTGTTTGAATCCCTGTTTGCCTACCTGTAGAGATTACGCTGTTTTTGTCAATAATGTTTGCTGGGGAGAGGTGAAATGTTGCTGGAGAGAGGCAGCCACATATCCTTGGTGTGGGACACTTATCTTTCCCATCGGTAACCACCTGGGACCCAGTCCTGCTTCAAAAAAGTTTTAAATAACCCTCTCCATGCTTCCTATCCATTTAAAATTATTCCAAATCTTTCTGTCACTCTTGAGTGATCTTATACCCCTGGTTGCCTTCCAAAGCACAGTTTTCACATACTTCAAATTTTGAGTGAAGAAAGACAACCCGGATGCACCCTGATGGTGGGGTGCCTAGTTTGGTACCTTAGTGTATATAAATATGTAGTATTTACATACAGAAGAATTTGGATAGCTAAACATCGTTTTAGCGATCTATGTTTCTACAAGAGTAAAAGGGCCCCAAATGCTGTGTATCTGTCACATTCTACCTCATTGCCTGAGACGGAATCATCGTCTGAAGCCAAACCAGTCAGTTTTCCCATAGTAGCCACTGGTATCTGAGAAACCCAAACAGATGTGGGAGGCTAAATACATATTGCTTCCTTTCATCTCATATCCTGTTTCTTCTTTCTTGTTTGGAATTTATTGTCAGGCCCAGGGACATGAGTACATGCTAGTTTTCAATATTAAATGCTCATATCCACTTCATACTATGATTTTAGAGAATGACTTTAAATGCTTGAATGTATTTTGATGAATTACTTGTATTCATGTATCTCGATCATTAGGACAAAAAAATATAACACACTATTAACTTGCATGGTTTATTTTAACCTTGAGGCTTCTCTCTTACCTTGTGAGCAAGACAGCCTTCCTTCCTCTGAGTCTCCTTAACTTAAATATTGAATATATTCTGAGGTTATCTTATTCTCACTACCTGTCACTGAGTGCTGAGCTCAAACACTGCCTATTTTAAGCTCTATTTTAATTTAAATCTGCAAGTAATTATTACCTCCTTCAATTTGAAATGCATATTTCTTTAAGTGCAACAATCAAACTGAAGTGAATCAGCTTACATATAAATATAAACAACTTTAGAGTAAAGGAAATCTAAATTAACCAATCTTGTATGAGCTGTCACCTGAACATATCACACATATATTTAAGGCTGCAAACTTCCTACTGTAACCTAAAAACTAAAAATACTACCTGTGCAGTTGGGGGTAAGTTGTAACTGTCATAAGAACCATAATTTTGAACTTGATATTTGTGAGCCTAAATCTCAGCTCTGTTTCCGCCATAACTTAAACAGAAAAAATGTTTGGGAGGCTTCTTTGCATATTGTAATGACAACATTTGGCCTGACTCTGAGCCATGCAATTTTTTTCAGTTAGCTGTGTATGACAATGTCCGCTGACATAGGACACCAACTAGATGTACCTGCCCTTCAGCATAAACATTGTCTTACTGCAGTCTACATACAGAGAAAGACAGATTGCATGGTCATTGCTGCATGAGAATTTCCTAGGTGAAAGAAATAAATAAAGAAAAGGAATAACATCTTGGAGATCTTTGTGAACTATTTGTATAAAAATAGTATTTATCTTGAGAACAGATGTGAGCATAAACAATGATGGGTTGTTTTCTTTGGAGAATTTAGAGCATTTAGCTATGGCCCTAGAAAAGGAGTTCAATCTCTCAGACCACAGTGTCCTGACCTGTGAAGTGAAGGCAACGATACCTTTCCAGGTTTTTGTGAAGACTGAGATAATATAGGTATGATGCTTAGCACACACTCGTGCATACCACATGTAGGTACTTCATAAAAAAATGTTTAGCATTATTGAAAAAACTGAATCAAAACAGGAGAATAATGATCACAAAAGGAGTATAAGCCAAGTCTGGGCTGATCCCGTATGCGTGTTATAATAGACAATGCTCTAAAGAATGATTTTTAGGCAAAAATCACTTTATAAATATAATTGAGGAGGGAGAGAGGATGAATATTTATTTGAGCAATCACTTTGTGTTAAGCACTATCTAAGTATATTTGCTCTCTACTGCTGCAAAACAAAGTACCACAAACCTCAGTGGCTTAAAACACACTTATCACCTCACAGTTTCTATGGGCTAGGAATCTGGGACAGCTTAGGTGGATCCTCTGCTTCAGGGTCTCTTACAGGCTGCCATCAAGGTGTAGGCCTCGGCTGGGGTTTCATCTGAAGACTCAACTAGGGAAGGATTTACTCCCAAGCTCACATGGTGGAAGAATTCAATTTCTTGTGGGTTGCTGGACTGGGAACCTCAGTTCCCAGTGGCTGTTGGCTGGGACTACCTTCAATTCCTTGCCACCTGGGCCTCTCCCATATAGCAGCTTGCTTTGTGAACACATGCAAACCAACAAGGCAGTAGAGAAAGTCTGCTAGCAAGACAGAAGTCTCAGTTTTATATAACCTAGTCATAGGACTGACATCTATCACCTTTGTTGTACTTTATGGGTTAGAAGCAACTCACAGGTCCCAGCTATACTCAAGGGGAAAAGATTGCACAAGTTGTGAATATCAGGAAGTAGGGATCCTTGGAGACCATCTTGGAGTCGGCCTACCATAGTAGCTAACATGGAAATAATAGAAATTATAATTATAGCAAAAATTCACATAGCACTATGTTTCATACACTTCTCTAAGCATTTACGTTTGCTATTCATTAATTCTCCCAATGATCTTATGAAGTAGAAGTTATTATTTCCCTTGTTTTCTTAATGAGGACACTGAAGCACAGAATGGTTAAGTGATTTGCCTAA
Organism: Rhinolophus sinicus; assembly: GCF_057876585.1. Taxonomy (NCBI): domain Eukaryota; kingdom Metazoa; phylum Chordata; class Mammalia; order Chiroptera; family Rhinolophidae; genus Rhinolophus; species Rhinolophus sinicus. The sequence continues at coordinate 101,101,872 of NC_142515.1, read as the reverse complement.
GGTTACACAGCTAGTAAGTGGTAGAGCTGGGGTTTGAACTTTGACATTCTAATTCCAGTGTCCTTATTCTTAACCATCATTCTACATTGCATATACTCTATAGCTTTATAACATAAAAATTATAGTTAGTAATTTATTGACAAATATAGTAGATTTTAGTCTATTTCTTATTTTCTGTATTTAAAGGAGTTGTCTATTAGTAACCTGACATCAAATTAAACTGTTCTGAGTAGGTGCAATAATGTTTGTACAGCTTTGTCTGTGTTGGTTTCCTTCCCTTGTATTGGTAGCCAAGATGGACACAACAGAATTAAGGTAGCATTCCAGAGGGTAGTCTTTGAATGATTCAAGATTTAACTATGTTTCCATATTATTAGCTTTCTGAGGACCAAAAATGCTCAGAAGTATTTGCTGGGAGCAGAAAAATATCCCTAAGCTCCTGAGATGACATTAGAATTTTTGCTTTCAGAGTGGCACCCAAATAGTATTTGAATTAATCATTGGCTCTGGGTGAATGGATTTCAGTAACAGAGTTGAGCTGCATTTGTTTAGAGATAGATTGCTTTTGGTCCCTATTAAAGCTTAGTTATAATCCTCTGAGCAGTATGCTAAATTTGATGTATTTAAATTGACCTCTGCATACTATAAAGAGTCCCCTTAGTTTTCTTCCTGGTCTACTCACTTCTGTTACCTTAAGGCCTGTTTCCTTTCATGATTTTGCTGCACAATCCTCTCCCTTACTAAATAAAATAGGATGCAGATATCTGCATGACTCCAATAGAGCATCTCTTCCTACTCAATTAAAAGTATGTGTGTCTATACAGAAGGGCATGGCAAAGTTATGTTCTGGGTCCTCTAAATTGTACTGTTTCTTCCTGTAGGATACATGATTACTAGAATACAGCAGTTGCAACAATACTTTTCTATTTCCAGGTAATATGAATATCCACTGTACATTTTCAAGTGTACGGATAAGTTAGAATTGAATACACGTGACCAAAGATTCTACACACACACACACACACACACACACACACACACACATATATATACACACACACATGTGAGAATATTGGTCGTGAAGAAGAAAAACTAATTCATTAATTATTCTTGTTAAAGGCTTTAACAACTCTAGACCATTAATGACCATTAATAAGTGAAACAGTGTACATAATTTATACTCAGATATTTTATATAGCATACTACATACGTTTTGGGATGTTATGGACTGGATTGTGTCCCTCTAAAATTCATATGTTGAAGCCCTAACCCCATATTTGGAGATAGGGCCTTTAAGGAAATAATTAAGGTTAACTGAGGTCATCAGGGTGGGGCCTTAATCCAATACTACTGGTGTCCTTATAAGAAGAGGAAGAGGCAACAGATTTCTCTCCAAAGGCACTCAGAGGAAAGGCCATGTGAGGACCTAGCAAGAAGGTGTTTGTCTGCAAACCAGGAAGAGAGGTCTCACTTGAAACCACCCTGCTTGCACCTTGATCTTGGACTTGTAGGCTCTGGAACTAGGAGAAAATAAAATTTTGTTGTTTAAGCCACCCAGTCTGTGATATTCTGTATGGTAGCCCTTAACAGACTAATACAGATGTCCATCCAGTTAAACTCCCCATCACCTACAGCCTGTCGTCATGGCCCTTTTCCTTCTAGCAAATGAGATCCTGACTAAGCTGGTAGCATACGAGCCATGGAACGCTGCCCACTGAGCACAGCCATACCCCAGCTGTTCTCGCTTGATCCAAGCTTGTCCAACAGATTCCCTCTTGTGGGAATTTGAAACAGGGACTCAGAAACTCTTACTAGTTTCGACAAGATGCCTTAACAGAGAAAGTATTCAAGGCCTGGGTTGTGGTGACCTTGTGTATACTGACCTAGAGAATCTAGGTTTCTTGGGAGAAAGAAAAGAATAAGGCAGATAGGCAGATGTGCAGAGAGAAGAAATGAGGATCTGGGAGAGTGGTCTCAGAGAGATAGAAGGGGCCGCCTGGGCTATGGACTTTCTAGTTTTGCTTTTCAGTCACTTGAGGGGCCCTCCTCAAGCTTTGCATTGGATTCCATGAAATACCTCTGATTTGTTATAAAAATTCCTCTTTACTTCAGCTATCTCTAGGCAGCTTCTGTTTCTTGCAACCTAAGGATTTCTTAACAAGACATATGGAAACACGTATAATTAAGGCCTAAAGCATGAATTAAGTAGAAATCCCATAATAAACACAAAGTTAATTCATGAATTTGCTAAGCATCCTCCCTTGCTGTGGAAATAATGGGAATTTTATTCTCAACCCATGGCAGGTATAGGTCTCTGTTCAGTTCAGTTATTTTGATTTCTCGTTCATATTCTACATTATAAGATTTTCTGAGGAAGAGCCTGTCTGTGACCTCTCACAAGGATAGGGAGAACATATTCCATTCATTCATCTTTGAAATGATTGAATATGTATGTTGGTGAAGTTCTGGACTGAATCCTGGGCAAACAAATTTGAATTAGACTGTATTTCTATCTTGAACATTTCATGTTAACTGGTGGAGATAGACACAAAGCACCCAGGTATGGCCGTGCAGACTGTTCAATATGTAACTCCTACAGGCTCATTCACGATGACTATGAACAGAGCTCCCTGGGGTATGTAACACACACCATTCATAACCATATGTGGAGCTCTCAAACAGCTAAACGTTAGGCTACGTGATTACTGCTATGAAATGTAGGAACAAGTCATGTGGGGCATAATTAATTCTGCCTGGGAAGGGAAGAAGAAAAGGAGGTCAGTGAAGGCTACTCTGGGGATGAGACATTTATCTGGGATTCAGATACCAGACAAACGGAGGGCAAGGACAGTACTAGCGCAGGGAATAGCAAGAATAAAGGCACAGTGGCATCTCCCCCAAAAATGCCTGGAGGTAATAGTGGAGTAAGGACTTTTGAAAATCGGCTTGTCCATAAAAGTAGTAAGAACATTGATAAAAAACTGCCATCAACTTTTTCGGGACTCTTGAAATTAACTAAAAGTTTGTAATAATCCAAGGAGTGTTTATTCAAGAAAAAATGACAGAATATTAAAAAAAAAAAAAGCAAGGTTTGTGACATCTTAACTTGCCCTAACCCCATCTCTATCTCCAAGATCTGACATAGACTTGAAAACCAACAGCTTCACAACTATGGTAGCTGTGAAAACCGCAACCTAGCAACCACTGGAGGGGAGAGAACAGCTTTGGAGCTCCCCCAAAGCCCCATCCTCAAAGAATTGTCACTACTTGGCTTGTCTGGCAGCTCAACAAAGAGCTCCATTCTCAAGGCTTGTTTTTATTTGATCTGACTCAGGGCTCTCTCTGCACGACAAATCCTACCCACAAGGCAACTATGGCTCACAGGCTAAAAAGCACTCAATAGAAACTGTCCCTGAGGAAGTCCAGATGTTGGTCTTCCTATACAAATACCTTAAATCACTCGTTATAAATATGTTCAAAGAATATCCTTCATTTAGGATATCACAAATTATTATGAGAAACAAAATATGTCAAATAAATTGATAAAGTGAGTTTTAAAATTTCCGTATTGCAGGATATGTCAGTACTTTTCCTATGTCGATAAATATAAGGATTATCCAACAGTGATGTATGAGAGGAATTTTCCAAACTCTTTTGACTATAGAAACAAAATGTCAGAAAACACAGTTTGTGTGAACAGTAATGATTTTTTATGCATAGATTAGGCATAGACTATAATCTCCTGTAATAGGGTAATTACTAAGGTATAAACACTGTTTTATCTAATCTGCATGTTGCTGGTACAATGTCCTGTGCATCCTACATGCTCTGTGATTATTTACTGAAGGAATAAATATGAGAAGAAAAGTTAAAGGGAAAGAAACAAATTAGAGGAATGGTAATAGCCACCAATCAGGATAAAGATTCCTGCCTACCAGCATCTCTTCTCCTTACCATTTTGGTTAGTCCCACATCCCTGCACTTGTGTTATTTGCCACACCCTTCCCACTTCAAGATCCAACCTGATCTTATCCCAACCCAGGGCTCAAAAAAGGGCTTTCACTTTCATCATCACCCTTCACTATTTCTTGTCTTTTGCAGGTCCTTAAACAAAGTCCAGATGAATTTGAAGGTCCTATTTAACTCTTAGCCAGGATCTGATGCACTGACATGTCATTTCAGGTTTCCAGTACTTTGCCAATTCCTGGAATATCCCCCCTAAGATGCTTGTTCCCCTCTACTTCTCTTCTCTCTGTGGTACATCAGAGAAGAAGGAATTATTGTGATTGGGCAACTCAAGGTATACCACAGAAAAACCTGTCTTAGCCTAATTTGAGTAGATATTTCAAAGTAAGTTCCCTGGATTATTCTGATATAGATAATATAATTTTCAAACACTTGTCCAATTGACCATTGAACAATGTGGGGGTTAATGGCACTGACCCCCCATGCAGTTGAAAATCCGTGTATAATTTTGACTCCACGGAAACTTTTCTAACAGCCTACTGTTGACCAAAAGACTTACTGATAACATATACAATCTATTAGCACATATTTTGTATGTTACCTATGTTGTGTACTGTATTCTTACAATAAAGGAAACTAGAGAAAAGAAAATGTTATTAAGAAAATCATAAGGAAGAGAAAATACATTTACTAAAAAAAATCTGCGCATAAGTGGACCTGTGTGGTTCAGAACCATGTTGTTCAAGGGTCAACTGTACTTCCGAGCCAGGTTTCTTTGCTGCATCTCGTGACTCACCTCCACTCTGCACCCATCTGCCTTCCTCCTCTCTCCCATGCAGCAAAGGGCTAACAGAACAAGGGAGGGGACCTCTTTTTTATATAGAACATTTAGTATGGGTGGGATGAGACTCAGTAATGGAAGACATCCTAGATAGACAAGGGCACCCACCCTAGTTCTAGAAACAATGCAATATTATCTGCTGAAGACTTCACCCAAGTGTAATCGCTGTCAAGGGGAGAGTGCTGAGGTTTTATAGACTGCAGTGAAAATAAAAGGTTAAGAAATAACACTTAAAAAGAAAAAATAAAGCCTTTGAAAGTTCAATAGTGGTGATGTAAATTAATCTTATGTAAATGTAGAAACTCACTAGGAGTTCTTTAGAGCTCCCTCATAAATGTGCATTTAAGCAACAATAGTCAATTTTGCAGGAAACATTTCCATAGCATATTTTGATGTGGACCTTTTCAAGAAAGCAATCAAAAATGTTTGTTCTGATAATGAACAATCAGACTGCAACTTGAAGACACTAGCAACTGAAAGGGAGCAGCTTGACCAAATATGAAGAAGGTAAAGAGAATTCCAATTGTTTGCTGTCACTGCCAGAGTATCTGGAACATTTTAATAGCATTGTCAGGAGAGCTATTCTTGACTTTTAATTCAAGTTCTGAACATGTGCCCCTATCTTTTGGGCTACTTAAGAGAAGCCTTGAAAGTCCAGATAGTCTTTAGAATAAGGTCACTAAAGAAGAGTGAAAACTGGTCACTGGATGATAGCCAGGGCAGCCAGCCCCTCCTATTAGTCAGTGGTGGCTACTGGCTGCTATTTGTTTGCTCTTCTGAGAAACAGGACAAAACTAATAAACTGCAGGGGCTAAAAAATACACCTCATAGAAAAATAAAGCCTACAGAGCATCTCAAAACTCAGTGCTAGGGAACGTGCCAAAAATATTCAGGCAACAATCACAACACAGTGAAGAGAGTAAGCAAGCACTGGGTAGGAAGGGTGGGGACAAAATAAAATAAAGCATGTCTGAGGAAAGAAGACAGGCTGTCTGAAGAAAGACACAATGCTCATGAATATGAATATAGACGCATGCATATGCAATTTCTATTTCTGCACGTAAACATCAGTAAGGAGTGTCACATCTGAAGGATGTGATGCTGCCAATGTCCATCATATTTGAGTTTAAGATGACAACTGTGCCCTCCTAAGCCTGTCTCCTTCTACCTGCATAGGATTTTGAACTTGAAGGACTTACATTTGATTACCATAGGGTTGTTAGATTCAAAATGTTTACATTTCTTTTCCCAACACCAAGTGAAACAACACAATTTATACCTTGTTTTTGCTAAGTCCCAACCTGTGAAGGGTCTAAGCTTTACTCTTCTTGAAAGACAACAAGTTAACCTGCCCCAGGTTTGTATACATATGTATATACTGACAGAAGGATACAAGACTCCTGGGTCAGAGAAAAAGACCATTCGTTACAGCAGAAACGCAGCCAGAGCAGCATTACCTATTGGTTCCCACACGTCAGTTTCCACATGGTGATGTGATGAGGGTGAGATGTTATTTGTGCCTGCACTGAGACTATATTACAGGAGAGGAATCCCCAAATTAGGAGACTCTAAATGGAGCTGCTGGGACATCTCATTCCCCCTCTCTGGGTGGAAAAACTGATGTCTCTAGTGAGATCCATCTCTAAATCTCTCCAAATGATTACACTACCTATAGCTTCCAGGCTTTTCGTTGTTTGAACTTGTCCTTCAGTCAAAAGGCTCAGGTCATGCAAGAATGCAAGAAATCCATGGGGAATTATCTCCCAACAGTTTCAATCTCTTCAATTTAATTTTTACCTTTTTAGAAAAGTTGCCTTTTTCTTAACTTCTATTTTTTTATGTTTTATCATTTTGGACAAATTCTTCTCTTTACATTTCTAGGCTTTCATATTTCTATTATACAGGAAAGTCTTCACCTCAAGACTGATTCCTTTTTGTGCTCTTCTTTGATTTCATTTTTACTTAATATTAACCATTATATGGGTTATGTATGATGTCATAGAAAATTCAACCAGTATAAAAATATATAAAATATCCTTCAAAATCCTATTATCCAACGATATCTGGGTACATAAATCCATATATGGAGATATAGTATTTTATGTTAATAAGGTCATTAACTACAGTTTTGAAATCTTTCATTACGTCATTGTTTTTCATGTTGATATATATTCATATATTTGTTTTCATGTTACTATATATTCATATCTATAATTAGAGCATGCTTTTCATGCCTGAATTTAACTTGCCATTGATTGATACAACACACTTTTTAAATGATAGTCAGAGCCAACCATGGAAGGGAAAGTTAGCCCCAGAAATTGCTTCTTCAGTTTAAAACTTTTCTACTAGATTGGTGCAAAAGTAATTGCAGTTTAAAAGGTTAAGCATAATTGCAAAAACCGCAATTACTTTTGCACCAACCTAATAATTATAGATTATCTACCCTTCTTTAAGAGTGTGTTCAAACCAAGGCTCTTCTATAAAACCTATTTCTCCCAGGCCAACACAGGAGAGCCTTCCTCTTTGTCGGGCTTAAACTAAGGATCTAAATTTCACCAGGACTTTCCCTTCTTCTCTCATCTTTGCTCCTCATGATGGAACATGGCTGCTCACAACTCAAGGTAAAGTTTGACAGATCCTCCTGGCATATAACACAAACCCTTCCCTATATGGCTTCTGCATTTCTCTTAAGTCAGTAGGCAGTTAAGCTTCGTCTCTCAAGGGCAAAACATTGCGCTTTGTGCATCATCTTTTTACCACACACACCAGGCTTTATAATATGATTTATATAAGAGATTCATCAACAGTGTTAGTGGTCTGAAGGGCTAATTGCCTTTCGTCTCTCTCTTTAACCCTCCATAATATACTTGTTTCTTTAAACTATTGACTTTTCTTGCGTATGACATTAAAACCCCAAAGTTTTCTCAAGTAACCCTTGAAGTTTCAAAGAACAAAGCGGTGAGGATAGAAACACAGGAGTTCCTCCCCATCTTAATTATAACACTTGCTATATATTGAATGTATTCCCCCAGAATTAATGTATTGAAAACCTACTCTCCAATGTGATGCTATTTTGAGGTGGGGTCTTTGGTACGTAGTTAGGTCATGAGGGCAGAACCCTTGTGCATGTATGGATGCCCTTATAAAAGAGGCCTAAGAGAGCTTGCTTCCCTGCCTCTTCCACCATGTGAGGTTACAGTGAAAAGACGCCATTTATGAGGAAGCTGGTTCCCCTCACCAGACACTAAATCCATGGCACCTTGGTAATGGACTTTCCAGCCTCCAGAACTATGAAAAACAAGTTTCTGTTGTCTAGAGGTGCTCCAGTTCACGGTATTTTGTTACAGCAGCCTGAATGGACTAAGACACCTCTCATTTTTAAGGTCTTATTACAAGTTGGATTCCCAGGAAAGCAGACTCTGAGATGGAGTTTAGTGGGTCAGATATTAATTAAGGAATGTTTTTAGTATCAACACATAAGAAAGGGAGAAGAGGAAGGAGAATCAGGTAGATGGAGAAGCAAGCTGTGATGCTGACCTAATGAGAGCTTCATTCAATCCCATTAAAATCTCTGGAACCAGAATGGCCCTACAGGGTTGTCCTGAGTTATGTCAAGGTGGTTGGGCCTTTCTACCCCCTCATTGAACTATCATTAGATATGGGCTGTCCTGGGAACAGGTGTGACCTTGAGTAAGGTTCTCTTTCCAGCCTTGAAGGAGCAGTCCACTGAAGGCCAACAGCACTCCCAGAAGCTAAAGTTTCTTCACTGGTTGCCAGGGTTCTGGGAAGTGCATCATGGGATCCACCACAGCTCCTTGAGAATTAGTTCTTTCAATACTTTGTTCTGGAAACAATTCTATGCAGAGCTCCTTTTAAAGATCTTTTTTTTTTTCTTTTCTTCTGGCTAAATTTCAATCTATTTTTAGTTCCCAAGTCTACTATCACCCTTTATTCTCTTCTGTCACACTTAAAATGTGCACAGAAAATGTCTTTAATCTTGCTTGATTTCTTTTCTTCTCTTATCAGTCTTGAATCTGTGGACAGAATTAACTCTTGGATGTTATCTTTTGATTTTTTACTCCAGTATTTTACCTTTGTTTTTTCTAGCTTGTAGTTGATGAATATCCTAGCCATTGGGAATATTTATTTCACTCTTTAAAATCTTTGGCTTTGTGCTTTCCGTTGAGAGATTTCTATATATCATACTTTAATAGGTTCCCCCGTTTTCTGACACATTGAAAGTACAGAGCCTCACTCCTTTAGATTATTTCTTTTATGTTTTCGATTTCTTTCAGTCCTGACAGGAATTGTCTTGTTTTTCATTGCTGAAACTCCCATTTCAGAAAGTTTAATAAAGAAATGAAATAGAATCCCCCACTTGAATATAGTATTTTGGGATTCAGACAAGTCTGAACCCATAGATCGGTCTATAGAAAGTTTATCTGCATGAAGTGAGGTAAAGGCATTTTGCCCTGTGCCTTCTGGAAGGGGAGGAAAGGAATAAAGGGGATGGCAAGGTTTGTGTCTTTGATTTGATACAGGAACCCACCCATGGATGAATCTTACAGAGAGGGGTGAAGCTAAGAGAGCTGTCACCATGAGAGGGCCACTGAAACCCACGGCTACCCAGGGCCCTGCTCTGGAGCCAAGGTGACAAATGTAAGCTAGTGGGAAGCAGGAGCTCTCTCTGCTTCAGGAAACTCAGTTCACCTCCTGGAGGACAACACAAGGTTGATTCAGCAGTTTGAAGATTTGCCAGGCAACAGGAGGCAGCAACATAGGCATGGAAGCCTGGTGGCCAACTGGTGGTGAAGAACTCTTCACAGTGGAATATGTGATTTCAAGTTGTGCACTGTGTGCTTGCTATATGCCTCGCCTCTCTCCCTTCCAGTGACCCTTAGATCCATTGTCTTTACAAATACTTGATGAGTGAGGCTATCATTTATTTTATATTACTTTGGTGGATATCAAGGAAGTAAGGGGTGTATTGTACTTCTAGGTCATTGCAGTGCAGAACGGGCAATGCTTGAGAGCAGGAGCCAGAAACCAGAGCTGACCTTGACAACATAAGCCCCAAGGGAAACCACTGATGTACTGGGAAGGGATTGAATATCCGCTGGGCATGAATGAGGGTCCAAAATGATTATGTTTAAATTTCAAGGGGTAGGAGACCCTAGATGACTTTTGGGTTACACAGAAATCCCATTGTTGCTTTACATTCTGGTGGCAACTCTGTTGACCACACTTATGGGCTGAACTGTGTCCTCCTAAAATTCATATTTTGAAGTCCTAACCCCCAGTGCCTCAGAGTGACCTTATTTGGAAACAGGGTCATTGCAGATGAAACTGGTTAAAGTAGGATTTGGTCATCCTGGAGTAGGGTGGTCCCCTAATCCAATATGACTGGTTTCCTTATAAAAAGGGGAGATGTGGACATAGACATACACACAGGGAAAACGCCACATGAAGAGAAACAGAGAGAAGCCAAGAAGAGAGGCCTGGAACACATCCTTCCCTTGCAGCCCTCAGAAGGAATCAACCCTGTTGACACCTGGATCTCAGACTTCCAGCCTCCACAACTGTGAAACAATACATTTCCATTGTTTAAGCCACTTGGTCTGTGGTCCTTTGTTAGGACAGCCCAAGCAACCTAATACAGTCACTTCACACTTTATCTTTTCATAATTGGTGTTATAATTAAAAAAAAAAAAGTTTAAAAAGTGTATCTTAAGCTTCGTAGTCTTCTCTCACCATTTATCTACACGTAAGTTCTATTTACGTCGCCTTAGCAGAAGTTTTGCTTTCTCCATGATTGTATGACATTGTTACAGCTCCTAGATTTCCTATGAACTCCCCCTTCTCTTTCCCACTGTCACTCCTTAGACCCTACCTTTTTATTTTACCTGATATTCTTATTTCTATCTTATAATTTACATCCTGTGGCGTTCCTTTCTCCTCTTGATTAGTTTCAGCCACTGCAGGCCTAGGATTCTTCTTTTCTTTTTTTCTCTACAACTTCTCCAAATGTTTCCACCTCATGTCATTCCTCTGCTAGCAGTTGCAAAGCTATTTCTTTTGAAGCAAATATGTTTTGATTATTTTTCTTGGGTAAATATAGTGCTTCTTCATCCTTACCTATTTTATTTCTTTTCACCCTTTCACTACCTAAAGTCCAATTTAATAATTGTAAATAGTTTACGAATCTTCTGGAAATCCTTTCTTAGAGCCTTCTTTCCTTGGACCCTTTTTATTTTCATTCTCACCGTTGAATGTAACATAATTATGCCTGAGTCCCTCCATCTTCCTTTCCCCTTCCCTCTTTAATGACAAATTCTTCAGCATTTTGCATAGAGATATCTTCTTTGTGATCAAAGTTTCTCATGAATATTTTGCTCCACGATTTTCCCCAATGAACCTAGTGAAAACAAATAGGCAAACCCCAGTAAAACTACATGTCTTTTGGGGGCAATCTCAGAGTTGTTTCCATTTTTCGCTTTTCACTGAATGTTTAATGCTAATACAGACTGACTGTCAAGGAAGTCATACTGATGAGCCATAAATGCCACATAGAAAAAACAAAATATTTAGAGTTTATTCTTTTTCGTTATGGTGCAATGATGTTAAAATAATACTACTAAGTTCATCCCCTAAATATTTACTTCAAGAGAAGCTCATTATGGCCTATTTTTTTTATCTTGAAGAATATTGAAACCACAGTAAAAAGAATAGCTTTAAAAACTTTAAAAAAAAATTTAGAGCCTATGTTTTATTTTAATGATCTTAAACATTTTATGAAAATATTGCAGGCATCACAGTAAAAACCAAAAGCCTTAGGAGACTATTAATAATTTAGTGTCTCGAGCTCATGTGGGAATGTTAATTCCACTTACCAAAGAAGAGTTAATTATGATTCACGATTAAGACCTTGTAACTGTGGAGATGTGGAAGTGTGAATATATGCTACCATATTCATATTAAGAATCAAATCCAAATATATCAACTGAATAGACTGTGAATACGAGTCTCTGATGAATTTCCCTTGAAGGTCTTACTTTAAAAGTTAAACTCAGATGTAGACATTTCAAAAAAGTGGAATGTTGTTCAAATCTGCTTCTGAGATTATCTTGTTAGGTCTGTAACAGCTGTTTTAACTATCTTAGAGTTGAGCTAGTTAAACAAACAATAAATTGAGTTTACATTTTTTTAAAGACATGATTATGTCATTTTAGAGGCTTTTGACAGAGAGAAATGATAGATTTCTTTTTTTTTTTTTTAGAAGCACTAGAGGAGGTGGTCTGGAGAGGTAGAAGCTAAGGCTTTGGGGTTGCCTTGGGGATGGGGTTCTTGCGGGGAGGAGGAGGTTGTTTATTTTTTATACCCCATGTGCCTTTTTAGAGGATTCGAGACAGTGTAGGTGTCTCCCTTGATTTTCATTGCTATTTTTGCATAACTTCCACAGTCTTATTTAAAATAATATTTCATAGAAACTCATGTCTTTTGATTCTACCAGCCCCTTTCTTTCTCATTATTGTGACCTCCCCATTACTCTTCACTCATTTATTAATGAATTGTCCATTGGTCTAAAGTGATCCTCTCGCCCCAATTCTTGCTACTATATATAAATATGTGACTCACTTCATACCTTGGCCCCAATTTTCTTGACTTCCTTTCTCCAATGACTTTCTCCTCTACTTTACCTCTACCCACTCCATGATCACATCCTGGGGCTAAAAATACCCAACGGTTCTCTACTTCTGAATCACACATCTGACATCCACTTTGATTAAAGCCTCTTATCTTTCCAGATTTCTAGTTCAATTACTTGTACTATGACTATACTTCAAACTCATGTGGGCATCAGCTCTGTTGACAGCTCTGGCTTCTCTCTGCTCATTCCCCTATTTTATATTTAATTTCTTCCATATCTAAGTTGGATTCTCTGATCCATCATTTCAGTGTATCTCTTTCTAAGATTCCAAAGTACCCCATACTTCTGTCTTTGTCATGTTCATCAGAGAAAACTTCAACCCTGGACGTCCATTTTCTCTGTTTTTATTCCCAGGTAGTTGAATAATGGTTGGAGAAAATCGTACAGTGGGGCAGATATTAACCACCACAAATTCATGTTTGGACAACTTCAATTGGTCTTTCAACATTATCTGGAAATCTATCAACGCTATTCTGATTAATTTGTTCATCCACTCCTTGCAATGACTATTTCAGACCAGTATTCTTCTCAAACTTCCAATTCTTGAATCCCCATCTCTTTTCTCATGCTCTGGGGTAACCTTAGCCTTTACTTTATAAAGAAAACAGAAACCATCAGAAGGAATGTTCTCAACTTCCTTCTCTCTTTCCTCCTTGCTAAGGTCAATCCTTATATATGTGGTCAGGATCCCATCTTCTGCGGATTCAGAAAAAACTATGTTTTCTGCAATCCATTCTCCCCTTTGTATCTTCAACATTTCTTTCTTTAATGGATCTTCAGCACTGAGGTATGTTTGTTTCGTCCATTTAGACTTTTTATGAACCTAACCCAGTTTCACTTCTCTCTCCAGTTCTCATCTTTCCTTTACAGACAACTACTTGAAAGATTTGTTGACTACAAATGCTCCATTTATTCACCCCCTGACTCCTTAATCAACACACTTTGAAGTAATTTCTGTTATTTTGTAAAGGTGACTCTTTACCATCAAAAGTAACCTCATATCACTAACCCAGCAGACATATTTTAGTTCTCTGTGAGACCTGGCTTCTGGAAGCCACTCTTCTGATTTTCCTTTTATCTATCTTCTTTGTCTCCCTTGCCTATCTTCCTCCCCAAAGCATCACTCCACGTTCTCTTCCTAGGGAATCTCATCCATTCTTGTCTTCACCACTTATATTCCAATTCAACATCTTTATTCCATATCTCTCACCTATAGGATAAATATGCAACTTCCCAACCAATATATATACCTGATATCTCCAAAGCAGCTCAGATTCAACATTTCTAAGCCAAACACATTTCTTCTACCGCCACACCAAGCCCGGTGGCATTGGGTTTTTCCTCTCAGTGAATATCATCACTAGCCATCCATTTATAGAAAGAAGCTCAAAATGAAGAGCTCATGCTTGACACCTCCATCCCCTTTATCACCTGTAACCCAATTTATGATGAAGTCTGTTAATTTCATGTCTATTATCATCCGTCTCTACTGCCACTGTCCTAAATGTAAGCTATCATGATCTCCCTCCTAAGCTATTAAGACAGCTCCCTAACAGTTTCCCTACATGTACTTTTACTCCTGTCTAATCTCTTCTCCAAGTTACAGAAAAAATAAAATGATAGATCAAAGGCTTTCACTGTACAGCAAACATCCCACATTTACTCGTTCTCAAAACTTATTCATCCCAAACTATGTCAACCCCCAGGAAAGTTTTGCTTCAAATTTCTTGGGGAAAGAAATATGACGGATTTAACCCGACCGTTGTCTGGATCCTTCTGATTGATGGGACTGAGTGACGTCAGCAGTCAGTGGAGTTTGTACAGAAGAGGAGGTTCCAACAGCCAAGCTGTTGGAATGATCTTTTAAAAACACACATTTATTGTTATTACTTTCCCACTAAGTATCCTTCAATGGCTCCCTACTGCTTTAAGGAAAAATCATTAACACGATCAAAATCATTAACATGATTGTTAAAGCCCTACTGGCATCTGGCCCTTCTCCAGGCTCATCTCTATCACTTGTCCTCTTAGTCCCTCTGCTCCAGCCACAGTGACTTTTCTTCAGCTCCTCAGATTCACCACAATCCTCTACCTCAGGGCCTTTGCATGTCTATTTCTTGATTCTTGGGTAGTGTTCCCCAGTCCTCATTCTAGCCTCCATCACCAGTAACTCATTGTTGTGGGAAATGTCTGAGAATAACCCTTTTACAGACTTGAAGGCCTTCATTCTCTACTACTGCTTCCCCGAAAATAAGACCTAACCAGACAATCAGCTCTAATGCGTCTTTTGGAGCAAAAATTAATATAAGTCCCAGTATATAAAGACCTGGTCTTACAGTAAAATAAGACCGGATCTTATATTAAGTTTTGCTCCAAAAGACGTATTAGAGCTGATTGTCTGGCTAGGTCTTATTTTGGGGGAAACATGGTACAAAAAAATGTTTTCTTCTTATGAAAAACAGATGGCACACAAAGTGTCCATTGTCCATTGCTCTTCAGCAAGTTATATGCTGAGATCTGGATTTCCTTCCGCAGAAGAGAAAATGTAATCCTGGCAGAATGTCTTGCCCAGAGACATTCTTCTGTTTCTGTACTTGTTTTGTTTTGTTTAGAGTTTATACTAGCTTGCCTTTTATTAGAGAAGGTAATAACAGAATTAAATGCCTTTTCCATGTCTCCCCTTGTACAATAATCCACCAGCACTGCAGAGGTGCAGGACTTTGCAGTGATATCCAGAATCTTAAAAATGTTGGAAGTATCCCACCTTCAGATAGAGAGCTGAAAGCAGTGAGAGTAATATTATTTTTGTTTGAGAGGGTATAAAAGGATAGCAAAACCCTTTTCACTGTTCTCTCTCACTTAAGGCCTTGATATTTCTATCACCTTTTATTAAAAAAAAAATTAAAATCATACCTAAACTGGCAGCCCTAAAAACAATTTCCCACTCATCTTCTGGCACTCAGATAAAATGGTATCTTCAAATGGTTTTCTTTGAAAAAAACCTTTCCTGCGTCTGTAGACTAGATCAGGTGCTCCATTAAATGCTTTCATAGCATGTTGTAGTTTTACTTTATATTAGGCTGGTGCAAAAGTAAAGTAATTGCAGTTTAAAAGGTTAAAAATAATTGCAAAAACCGCAATTACTTTTGCACCAACCTAATAGTTATCCCACTTGTAGCTATGAAATCGTGAGATTATTTGATTGATATCTGACTTCTCCATCAGCATGTTAGCTCCAAGAGGGCAGGAACTACAACTGCATGGCTCACCGCTGTACTTCCAGAGGCCTGAACAGTGTTGGCTTATTCTGGTTTTCTTGATAAATATTGGTTGAATGAATGAATGAATGAATGTAAAAGTAGAAAGCATCTTTTGTTCATTATTTCTCTGTCCAGTTAGTAGTCTTAGAAATGTAGAATCATAATCTGAAAATCCTATCCTAATTTCTAGATAATAGCTGATTTATACTTAACAATTTTTTTATTCAAATTTTGGGGAACTCTCGAAGAGAGAGATAAAGGTCATTAAAAGGGAGATCATGTCTTTGTGGCTATAAAGCATAATTATTAAAAGATGTTTTTTATCCTTGATTCCCTTTCTGTGATGTCTAGAGCTGAGCTCTTTGCATATGTGAACGTGTGTGTGTGTGTGTGTGTGTGTGTGTGTGTGTGTGTGTGTTTCATGCAGTCCTTTCCCGAGTCCAGCTGTAATATTGCCTGGGCTTGATTGCTGTGCTCGCTGTTCACAAAACCTATTGTTCTATGTGTTTTTTTCGTTTGTTTTTTCTCTTCTTGTGACACACATCCCCTGTATTTACAATGACTCACTTTCTCCTAGGTGCTAATATTGCTTCCCAGCGGGTCATGGTTTTTGCCACATGGCCTGATTTTGTGCTGCGAATGCTCCTTCTGTGGCTCTGTCTCCGCTCTTTGCATGACAAACGCCTGCTCAGCTGGCCTCCCCTGACAAAGTGGGCTGCCTTAAGCACGACAGCAGGACTTCTGAACAGGCTGCATTCCAGACTGCTGCTGACAATCTTGCCCTTCCATCTGCTTTACGGAAGACAAGTGCAAATGTAACCCTGACCTTGAATTCCTGAGTGGCATTTTGGGAGTACACAAAATGATGAGGAGTGTTTGCAGCAAATTAACTCCCACCAAAGCCACTCAGTGCACGCACGCTAACAGGCAATTTGTTTAATGAGGTTTTACATCATCCAGTCCAGTTTTGCACCTTTACCCCATTTATGCAGCACCCAGCACCCCACCTACATTGTGAAGACTTCACTTTGGCTAGTTTTAAACGCTGCCTTACCATCTGTTTCTACCCATTATTTCCGGCTCGTTTCCCTTTTTTTTTTTTTTTAAATCTCACTTTTAGCCCCTGAACTTGACACACCTGTGTTTGTTATTCTTGCTTTAACAACTTGGATTCCCTCTTTTGGAGATTCTTTCTCTTGTTTATGCTGCTTTCACCTGTGCTGGGTAATTCATTTCCTCAGTGACCTGCTTGGCTGTTGGAACCTCCTCTTCTGTACAAACACCACTGACTGCTGACGTCACTCAGTCCCATCAATCAGGAGGATCCAGACAACGGTCGGGTCAAATCCGTCATATTTTTTCCCCCAAGAAATTTGAAACAAAACTTTCCTGGGGGTTGACATAGTTTGGGATGAATAAGTCTTGAGAACGAGTAAATGTGGGATGTTTGCTGTACAGTGAAAGGCTTTGATCTATCATTTTATTTTTTAGAACAAGAAGTCCAATATTTCAAAGCAGGAAGTGCACAAACATTTACATGAAAACGTTAATTTTTAGGGAGATATTTTGTTTGTTATTTAAGTAGATTGGTAACACTGTGTTTATATTACTGTGGGTGCTTGAACACTTATCTGACAAACTAGATGTTGAAGGTCCCAATGTAACCTCACCTACGTATGACCTATTTGTTGCTGCTTCTGACCTGGTATAATCGCTAACCCTTTTCCCCTACTGCTGTTTAGATTAAGGTGTGTGAAGTGACAACTAGTCCCTTTATTTCACCCCTTAATACATGCTTCTCCCCACTTTCCTCCTCAATTACCATTCCTATCATCATTAGGGTCTATGAGGTTGTTTTGTAACAAGCAGAAATCTATACTTGATTGAGGCTATTTTGTTACACTGTAATATGTAAAATGTTCTCATGAGTGTCCTAAAATGCCCTAATTCTCGTTTTAGGCTTAACAAGTAATCAGACTTGAGCTCCTCACTGTTTCAGCCAAGACATTAATCTCATGAATTGTTTGTCAAACTGTTCAGTTGCAGCCAGGTGAGACCAGGATACTACTTTTCTTTCTCTGCTATAGGATTTTTAATTTATCATGTGAAATTAAGGAAGTACCCACTAAAAATATCGACCATGGAGCATTTAAATTTTACTGTGAACTACTACCACTTACAAATGCGTGGTGATATATTATCACAAAATTAAAGATTACAATTAGTCCCCTCAACTTTAAATTCAGGGACAGTTTAGTCGTGCAAAACAAGGTGGCATCTATCCAGAAGTCTTAGCCCATGGTCCTCTAGATGTAATTAACATTCAACTCTACCTTGAAACATCTTTTCGATTGTGTAACCATGAACATTTTGTGGCATTTTGTTTGAATTCAATGAGGTGAGAGCTACAGAAAAACCGCGACACTTTTACTCTTTAATCAATTCAGAAACTGCATATTTTAGGCCCCTCTGGTGAACTAATTAAATATTCAGTTATTTTAAAACTGGATCGTTGAAGGGAAACCTGTGATTAAATAATGCTTTCGCTATAAGAGACACTCCAAAACTTCAGTGTAGAATATATTATGTAGGAGGACGTGTAACAAGCAGTCTCTCACCTTCGGGTTTCTGAGTTTCTCCAGATGTCTCCTGTGCTCTTTTTTCCCCCCTGGTAATTATATTCATGTTTGGGAAAAGATGATCTGGTGACGAAGATCTAGAGATTTAATCAGCACGATGACACTGTCAGAGAGTGGAGACTTTACAGATGAGACTTCTAATCTGACTCTTCAAGATGGTGCTGTGTGATCTCTGTGGACAGCTTCCTTGCTCAAGGCTCTCGTTTACATCAGGGTAGTGACTCGTGAGAAGAAACAGAAAGAAACCTGGTAACCTATTAGACTAGACTAGTGACTTTTCTACACAAAGAATCTACGAAGAAATTACTTGTATACAGAAATACTTAGCAGTTTCTCATTCTATATAATATCATAGACCTGTATTATTTTCTCCAGGTAATTCATTAAAGAATGTGTGTGTGTGTTTCCATTAATTGGGTTTAAAATGCATAACTTTAGGCAATAGGATGCTGAGTATGTCTCCAATTAATGTATTTATTGAGTACGCTTATTTATGAAGTATGTAGACTCAAGGAAAACCTGTATTTTATTTCATTTCCTTGCCCAAACATATCGGCTCTTACCTAAGAATGTACTTTGACAACAATAATGACTTGGATTTTAGGGTATTTATTCTATGTCAGACTCTGGACTGTTTCAAATCGTTGTCCCATTTCATCCGGACAAGCTCCTAAAACCCGTTTTACAACTGAGCAAACATGTTTGGCCTCATGAGAGTTCTCAGTGACCACTTTAACGAGGAGGAAGAGTTGTGAGCTTGACTTAGTACTCTGAACCCCAAGCTGGCACGAGCTGGAAGAAACTGGAGTGCTGTGCAACTGTAGTCCTATTCAGCCTGGCCTGAAGGGGTGATGTAGGTAAGTTCTTCCGGTGGGAGGAGCTCTGAGCTGCAGCAATTTGCTATTTATTAAGCCTGGAAAGGAAAATGGCTTTATGTAAGGTTTTACACATGTCATGATCAATGGATAATGGTTGGCTGATGTTGGGTTCCTGATAATCATGGATTTACTGAAGTCTTAGGCACGGTATCCCACACAACTTTGCTGCTGACCAAGGACTCACTTGATGGTTAATTAACAAAGGCAATGGTCTCATGCTCAGTTATTTGTTGATCTTTACATGCTCCCCAGCATCCAGAAGTAGCTGGCTTTATTGAAAGGGCTATTGAGGATTTACTTATGGTGCTAGATAGGATATGGCATCTTGCAAGGTGCTCTCTGCAGCCTTTCAGCTATATACTCTTGGACCAATTCATGGAGCTTTTCCCAGTTAGAATACATGGATCTTGGACCCAATGCATAGAAATAATTACACCCAATGACCAATTCAACATTTTTGCTTCTATTCCTATGACCCTGGGTGCTATTGGTTAGAGCCTTAAGTTCTGAAACGATGAATGTGTCTGCTAGTAAACAAACAATGGTTCAGCTGAATCATGGGAACAATTTTTAGAAACTGAGACTACCACCTGACCATGTTGATGTCCTGATGCCATTTGAATTGAAGGCTTTGGTGTTGACTGCTCCCGAGTATCAAAGTGAAAGTGGGCTGCTGCTATGACACTGAGGTGATGTTCTGGGGTACTTCCTTCTTTTGCTACAGACACAGGTAACATTGAATGGAGAGCTACTGAAATTCCTTATAGGCAAGACCCCCAAGGACTCAGATCCCTCAGGAATAAAGATTTCGGTGACCTTAGCAGGAAAAGAACCCTGAACAACAAATGGGCTATGGAGGAGGAAATAAAATTTTAGCCATGGCCTAATAACCAATTGTAGGTATAACAACATGGATTTTCTTCCTACATGTATTTCATTGTATGCTGTGAAACATACACATATGTAACATCTCTTGCTATCTGCCTCTCACTCTCTGAACTCAGAACATGATAGTTTTGGGTTAGACAGCTGCTTGCATATTTCCTTTTTCCTTCCTCTCCTTTTTAATACTGCAGGGGTGGAGCTATTCATGTTGCAATTTGTCATTAGTTTCTGGATACTGGGATGGGATTGTGATAGAACTAGAAGGGTTATGTCCTTTAGAGAGCCTGAATTCAAGTTGGTGTGAGAATTGAACTGATGTCTTTCTTTGGGGAGAGGGTTTATAAATTTTTGACTATATAAATTAGTTGCATTTTGTTTGGTAAGAATTTGGGCGGGAAACTTAATTAGAGGAAAAATAATCCAGGCAAAGTTAGGCAGACAAACCAGTGAACTGGAATAAACGTTTGCTCCTTTTTGGCTTCCCCACATTTAAACCTGCTTTTTAATTTGGAGGAAATCCTTCACTGTCTAAATCTCTATGGGAGGCTGAGTCCTACCTTCCACTAAAGAAGATGAAGAGCATCAGGTATTCCCTCTCTGCCCTCTGCAGGCACAGGACCTTGGCTTGGCCCATCAGATGCTCCCAGTGGAGAAATAGAATCTTAAGTGAAACAGAGATCTTCAATTCACCTCACAATGGCAAAGCACAGAGCGGATGAAGGCAGCATCCAGTGTCCAGTGGCAGCAGAGTCCATCAGTGCATGGTCCAGCAGTATGGTGGCAGCAATTCATGCAGTGATACCGTAACAAGAAAATTTCTGTGGCATAACATTGCCCATGCCTTGGAGCGACTCACCTCCCTTAATTCCTGTCCATTTTCTGACTTGGTTCGACGGTTGTTTCTCTGAGTTCTCTAATAGCCTTCCAATAAATTCCTTTTCTGCTTAAATTTTCCAGTGTACTTCTTGCAGCCAAGAACACTGGCTGCTAGAGATAGCTATGATTACCTCATCTTCAGCTGAGGGGGCCATTGAAAAGTTGTATTACGTGGCCAATCGTCACACAGTAAATATCAGAGCTGAAATCTGAACCCAGATCTGCTTGATGCCAGGCTTGTATTCTGAGACACGACTCTTGTTGGTTAGAGGACATATTACAAAGACTAGCGTATTACAGTTTTTAGAGAATTACTTCTTTGATTAAGGATGCAAAGGATTCATGTGGTAGGTTGCCACCAATCATTGAGACTGCTGCTAGGAAAAATCACGTCATGTTGACAAACTGAAGATGTCAGTGCCATTGCTTTCAACACATAACCATCACTGTAGTTTGTTGCTTGTAACGGTTCATCATTGTCTTTCTGAAGAGTCTAGATAGGGTGGTGTTTCCTACCACTGCTCTGCTTCACAACGACCTGCCTCTTTCCCATGCATTCTGCTTTTACCTTATTTCCTCTAAAATGAGCTCCCTGTGTTGATTCCCACCATAGACTTTTTCTTCTCTGAGGGAAATTTTAGGCAATTATTTTCTCCAAAAGATAGAATCCTGCTCTTTTATGAGGGGCTTTTCCAATCCAAAGGACTGGAAAAATTGGTTTGTGATGAAGTCTGACATTTGAAAGCCTCCTGAGAAGATGTCTCATGGTTACCCCTGGGGAGATGTTTCATTGTCTGGCAGCTCTTTTCATCACAGTCATTAAGTTGAAATTTCTCTTTCCTGAATTTCACCCCAATTTATTCCTTATATTCAGCTCAGTAATAACTCTGACTGTTGTTTACACTCTGTGGACACTTTCAATGACAATCACGTCTTCTCTTAGTTGCTACTCAGCAGAGCTGAGCATTTTTGAATTCTTTAATCATTTCTTTTCATATGTCAGTCTCTTTGCTCTTGGAGTCAGGTTTGTGTTCTCCTCTTGTCTTCCTTCAGTTTTAGCCCAATTGGAAGTACGATTAGCATATAGATTTTTCCTGCTCTGGTAAGGATTTTAAAAGTGTTTACAAAAAGAATCTATTAGAATTTTAGAAAACCTAAGGTCTAACCCACCAAATTCCACTATTGCATGAACCAATATCCTTCTTCAAAATCCCTTTTATAGTAAGTTTGATTCTGATAATGGGAGTTTAATTGCAAGACTTTGATACAAAATTCAGATGGAGTTTGTATTTTGTGCAGCTCTTTGCCTTAGGCTGTGAATCTCAAATGATAACCTAGAATCATAGTTCTCAGTTATCTTATTGTGCTCCACTCCAGGCAATGTTGCTTATCTTAAAATTGATTGTAGAATGCTTTAAATGTATCTGCAGCGGCTTATTGCTTCTTTAATAACCATCACTCTTCTGTAACAGGTATCTCTCTTGCCAGAGATAGGGTTTGTGATCCTGAAATGCCAATCGCCTTAAGGGATCTAATGTTAATTTTTGCAGCTGTCGTGTTATCCAGCAGTGTCCTTTGTTTTGCTTTAAGGCAGCGGCACAGGAGTGTTTATCAAGTATTACACAGTTTAACTGCCTATAAAGATTGGGCTCAGGCTATTTACTTACTGGATTGGTAAAAATTGGCAGTTGTGGTAACAGTCTTCCCTTTACAATGGCTGGTACAGCTGGCATGTTTCCTTCCAGGATGGAAAATATCAGTGAGCTTATACTTGTCCTATGTCTCTTTTAAGAGAAATTCGAAGTAGTGAATGAAAAATGGAAGCCTGCTTAGTGTTGACAGAGTGATTGCCACCTAGTTATTTAACATTTGATAAGAATTTGAATCCGGCTTTATCAAGAACATTTGCCTGAGTAAACTCGATCCTTCACTGGTTTGCTTTTTTATCACCATAGAGGAACAGAATGGCCGGCTTTGCATTGTATTTCCAAAGGGCTGTGCACAGTTTTCTCAGGACTTTCCTTGGGAAGAAACTTAACCTGCCTCACTCTATCCCTCGACTCTACCATTAGAGCTCAGGTCCTAAGAAGTAAAGAAGGGAAGGGCCTGTGACTAAATTCCTGAGGCACTCCCTAAGGCATGTGTTCTCAGTCTTTATGCTGTTGTGACAATGATGGATAGCCTTTAAATGTCCAATGTTTTCCCATAGTCAGAATCAAGAGTATCCTCAATTCTCAGAACTAACTGTAACTGTACCCTAGTCTCACTCTATTGAAAAAGCATACCAGAGTACAAGTGAGAATGATGTTATTTTAGGAAAAAAATTCAGATTCCTTCAAATCAATGAAAAATTTAGAAACTTTGGAGCTTTATCTGTTATTAATAAATTAATTACAACACATCTAGTAACTGATCAAGACACACAAATAGACCCAACAAGGAGTTGAGAACTGCTGCCTTTCCTATGCTCCCTTATCAGGATTTCACTGGTGAAACAGCATTCTTTTATCAGCTGGCTGGGCCAGAGAGTAATACTTAGGAAAAGGAAAGAGACATGTTTTCCACTCCCAAGGACTTGTAATTCCTAGTTTCCTCCCTATACTGAAGATAACTGGATATTTTTATTTTATAAAAGTTAAAGAGTTCCAAAGTACTCAATATCATCTTTTCTTTATCTTATTCTTTGAGAAATCCCCAGTCATCTACTAAAAACAATATTAAATGAGAGTAAGCTTACTATGAAAAATGGTTTTCCTTTCAACATTACATCTGGCTGTAGTTTTGTAATCCGATAAGCAGATTTTCAGCCTGCTGGCAAGGTTTACAGTGTATTTGACTAGGCCTCTCTGTGAATTCGATTATTTAAACAGCTTCCTAGGAGAAAGCTTTGCCTTGAAGCTTTATTATAGGTTTTTGAGAACTTGTATGATGAGTGTCTACCATTCACTCACTCAGTAAATGTTGGATGAATGAATGAATCAAAAACTGATAGAATTAATACATTGCCAGTCACTTATAATACCTACGACTGCCCTATAATTCATCATCTCATTTTTGTATGGTGTGTAGACAAAATTACCTTGCTGACTCTAACATTGAATACCAATGGTTACCCTTATCCCAATCCTCCAAACAAGGGAAAATATATTCCATGTTCTCCAGATTAAATTCTTATAGCTTACCACAGTTCCCATTTTTTACTTTATTTTTATTATAATATCACAGAATATTTTCGTTCTGTAAGGGACTTCAGAGTACAGTACAATTTAGGTCATTTACCCCTGGTTACATAGCTAATCAGTAGCCAAGTTTAACTTCAATAAAATTAGGTTGGGCGACCTTAGGAATTAAAAACAAAAACAGCTTTGTTACATGTATGGTAAGCCTGGTTCTTCTTGTGCTGACTTAGAAGAATAAATGCAGTTAGTCAAATGCCTTAAAGAAGTTTAAGATACTAACTCACATCAAGTAAAAACAGTGAGTATTAGGGATTACCACACCCATTGCATTTGCTTGTTTTCCATCTGTGTGATTCAGCAGTATGAGAAAAAGGGAGTAAAGCTCGTGGGTCAAGAACAGCCAGTAAACCTTCTGCAGTTACTTCTGAAGCCTTTAATGATTGTGTTGTAGCCCAATGTCTACCTTGGACTGGCCTCCTTCCTCAGTTTTATGCATTTCTTGTTGTTTAATTCATTTTAGAAATCCATGTCACTGCCTTGGAAAGCTTTCAAATCACTGATTCTGCTTACAACATACATGCATGGCTTCCACTGTTTCTTCCTCTCCCTGAGCGCCTGGTGCCCCAGGGCTCCCCTGGAAAGTGTTATTATTTATTCAATGAAGATGGGACCTTTCTGCCTTAGTTTTACTGATGTCTAAGCCAATAAAGTTAGTATCTCCAACAAGGGATTCAATACAGTCATGTGTCACTTAATGACCAGGATGCATTCTGAGAAATGCTTTGTTAAGTGACTTTGTCCTTGTGAGAACATCATAGAAGGCACATACACAAACCTACTAAGTGGTATGGCCTACTACACACCTAGGCTGTATGGTATAGCCGCTGCTCCCACGCGACAAGCCTGTACAGAACATTACTGTACAAAACAACACAAGATTAAATCAAGCACAGAGAAAATGATGAGCTCAAGAGACATGGTAAACACGAGATGTATGAGGCTGCTGCCAGCATAGAAAGCATACTGTTTTACAGCAAACTTTTTTTTTTTAATAAGTAGAAAGAATACACTCTAAAGTAATGATAAAAAGTATTGTATAGTACAGATGGTCAATAAACACATAGAAAGATGCTCAACATCAGCAAACATCAGGGAAATGCAAATTCACAATGAGATATAACCTCACATCTGTCAGAATGGCTATCATTAATAAATCAACAAACAAGTGTTGGTGAGGACATGGAGAAAGGGAACCTTTATGCACTGGTGATGGTATTGAAAATTGGTGCAGCCACTATGGAAAACAGTACAGAGGTTCCTCAAAAAATTAAAAATAGAACTACCATGTGACTCAGCAATCCCACTTCTAGGTATTTATCTGAAGAAATCCAAAACACTGATTCGAAAAGATATATGCATCCCTATGTTCACTGCGGCATTATTTACAATAGCCAAGATAAGGAAGCAACCTAAGTGTCTAACAACAGATAAATGGATAAAGAAGAGATGGTACATATACACAGTGGAATATTACTCAACTATAAAAAGGAATGAAATCTTGCCATTAGCGACAATATGGGCCAATCTAGAGGGTACTATGCTAAGTGAAATAAGTCGGACAGAGAAAGACAAACACCATATGATTTCACTTACATGCAGAATCTAAAAACAATCAATAGGCAAACAAACTCATACAGAGAACAAATAGATGGTTGCTAGATGGGTGGGTGGCTGGAGGGTAGGCAAAAAGGTGAAAGGATTAAGATGTACAAATGGATAGTTACAGTTACGAGGATGTAAAGTACAGCATAGGCGATACAGTCGATAATATTGTAATAACTATGTATGGTCTCGGGTGGGTGTCAGGTGTCAGACTTATGAGGGTGATTACTTTGCAAGTTATATCAATTTCTAGTCACTATGTTGTACACCTGAAACTAATATAATATTGTATGTCAACTGTAATTGGAAATATAAAATGAATAAAAAAATGTATAGTAAATACATAAACTAGTAACATAGTTGTTTATTGTCATTATCAAGTATCAGGTACTGTACATAACTGTATGTGCTATACTTTTATACAACTGGCAGTGCAGTAAGTTTGTTTACACCAGCATCACCACAAACATGTGAGTAATGCATTTGCCCTACAATCTTGTGAATTTTTCAGCTCCATTATAATCTTAATGGGACCACTCTCATATATGTAGTCTGACATTGACCGAAACAACATTATCAGGCACAAAACTGTATGACGTATCTATATTTACCACTTCCATCAATAAACAGAAACACCACCTATAATTGGTATACTTATCAGGTTGCATTGGATCTTTTTTTCTTTTCTCAGATTCCTTTCTCTAACTATTGACAATCTCTAGGGTATACCATTACCATATACTTTTAGAAAGGGGTAAAAACATCAGCAGGAGCTGGGAGAAGAGGAGGGGAGTGTCCCTGTGATCTGTGCTGTTTCCAATGGGGGAACTACACAAAGGAGAGTTAAAGATTGTTAGAGACTCATTGTACACAGGGATCTGTGCTCTTCTCTGGAGGCTTTTTTTTTTTTTTTTTTTGGTCCTCTGCCTAATGGTCTGTTTTGATTGTGCCTCATTTTCTTTTTCTTGGAGCAGCAATTATAAAACAACCCACCACCTCAATCAAAATTTCCAGTGAAATTTCTTATGCTTTAGAGTGTGAGCTTCCATTTGTATTTCTTGTCTCCCTCTCTCAGTCGCTCTCATTCTCTCTCTTTCTCTCTGCTCTCCAGTTTCAAGATTGAGTTATGGAAAATATTGAAAGTCGCACAGGGAAGTAGGCATTATTCCATCCATCCATCCATCCATCCATCCATCCATCCATCCATCCAACAAAAACATAAGCATCTAATATATGCATGCTTTAGATAAACTGACTTTGGTCTCCACAAATTCCTGGAATAGCATTTAGAAGCATTACATTTGTTTGCTTTTTGTTTGTTTGTTTTGGCTTGGTTGGTTTGTTTGATTATAAACCAGATGATTTATTGTCTCCTTATTTTTGCTGGGGCTGCAATCTAGCTTGTCAGGAACAAGCCCTGTAGAAAATAGCGTCATTTCATAGCAGCCTTTTCCCAAATTCATTTGTCTCAGAATGCAGTGAAATTGCACAAACACAGCTCATCCCACATTCTGAAAATGGGACACATTTATCAGGTACGTCTGTCGGCATTATTACCACACTTCGATAGAGGAATTAGACCTGGTCCAATGCAAAACCAAGAAAGTAAATTAGCAATAAAAACGTAACGTCTTTTTCACTATTTTGTTTTATTGCTGAATTCCCTGACAACAGCCTCCTTCCAAAATCCTCATTCATCAAGAAAACACAATTCTATTGGCAATCTACATAAAGCAAACTACAAAAGCAGTTTCAATATTGTGGGAGGCATTTACTAATTCAATTGTTTTGTAAGTTCTACTTTTATTTTTAATTAAGTGTGTGCAATCGAATATCAAAACAGAGGAGACTATATTTCCTTTTTAAAGCGCCTTCTTTATAAGATTCTTACTTACAGACTCTAAATTAAGCTGGTTATTATTATGTTATTTTGATACCCTGATTTGATAAATAAAGATTTTAGGGCCATTTTCAAGCAGGGAATAGCCTAGATATTATAATCTGGCCATAATAGCACAAAAACAATTTTATTTTTGATAAATCTTCATGCTCAAACTTAAAAATAGCAAATAGAACCACATAGCCTGCATAATTTTAAACAACTTCCCAATAAGAGATTCTAAATACTGAAACCTAAATCCACTTTGTGAACTCTGAAAGCATAAGAATTATTTTGAGCTAAGGCATTTGAGTACCTAAAATCCTTTATTTGCCTAAAAGCAGAGCCTCCCAAAAGAACTCCACCTCTGGAAGAATTTTAATCTTTTCCTGGAGACAGAAGTCGGAACCACACCTGAACAGACATTGTCACAAACCATTATATCTCTTATTTATTCTCCTAAGGGCCCATTTATGTTTCTTAAAGTCACTTGTTTTTCAGTAAATATTTTCTTCCCTGCTTCCCTTCTAAGAAGTCATTTGTTCTTTCAGAAGTGCCCGTCTCCATCCCCTATTTAGGTGGTACATAAGCCCCAAATTCTGACTGCCTCTTTGAATCACTTTCTTTGGGAACTCTTATGTATAAGTAAATAATTAAATCTGTTTCTTTTTTCTCTCTTGCGAAACTGTCTTTCATGAGTTTAATTCGCAGTTCCCCAAAACTCAACCTAAGAAGGTAGTGGAAAAGTTTTCTTTTTTTCCTTCCCCAACAATCCCTAAATGTTGGCTATGAGTTCTGTCTTAATATTTTTTCTTACCCGTGAATCTTTTGTTAGTGTCTTTAAGAAGAAGATGACCATATATCCCAGTTTCCCCAGTTCTGATTTTCATTTGTTTTTCCTCCGTAATTATTAATAACAACTAATTTCATTCTTAAAAATTATCTGGTTTGTACAATAAATTATATGGTCATCCTATCTAAACAACACTTTGCTGAATTGTAAGCTGCTAGAGGACAGACTTTCATTAAATGTAACACGTTTCATTTACATTTTGTTGCAAGTTACATGGCAATATTTTGTTCAGTATCATATTTTATCACTACCACAATCCTTTGAGGAAGACTTGCCCAGTTAAAGATTTAGCAACACCAACAGATATATGAAAAGAAGCTCAACTTCATTAGCTAAAAGGAAAACACAAATCAAAACCACATTATCGACAAGACAAGAAATAACAAGTGTTGGAGAGGTTGTGCAGAAAAAGGAACTCTTATACACTGCTGGTGGAAATGTAATTTGGTATAACCACTATGGAAAACAGTATAAAGTTTCCTCAAAAAATTAAGAATAAAGCTGCCATATGACCAAGCAATCCCTCTTCTGGGTATCCACCCCAAAAATCTGAAAACATTTCTTCATAAAGATATAACTACCCCTATGTTCATTCATGGTAGCCATGATATCCAAAGTGTCCTTCATTGGATTATTGGATAAAGAAGATGTGGTACGTATATACAATGGAATATCACTCAGCCATATGAAAAGAAGAAATACTGCCACTTTCGACAACAGGGATCCTAGAATATATCATGGTACGTGACTAAGTCAGATGGAAAAGGACAAGAACCATATGATTTCACTCACATGTGGGATGTAAAACAGAGAGCCAAAAATGAACAAATAAACAAACAAACAAACAAGCAAAAATACCTCATAGACACAGACAACAGAACAACACGGTGGTTACCAGAGGAGAACAGGGTGAGGGGAGGCCCATGTGGGTCAAATACATGGTGACGGAAGGAGACTAAACTTTGGGTGGTGAGCACACAATGCAATACACAGATGGTGTATTATAGAATTATACACTTGAAACTTATATAATCTTATGAAACAATGTTACCCCAATACATTTAATTAAAAGAAAAAAGATTTAGCCTGCTTCAAATGGGAGAGAAGGGCTGTAGCTAAGGCAAGAATATGTTTTAAAAAACGAAACAGACTATTTTTCCTAGCTATTTATACCTTTTGGTCTAATGTGAAGCCTCACTGTTGTGCGTATTCAACAAACATTTATCGAATTAAATTTTGAGAGAGTATTGAGTCCTCAGAGAAAAGGACCAAACTGCTGACATTACCTGAAATAGTTTTTCCTAGTTAGGGATAAGAGACATAAAGAATGATGAACAATAATGAATGCCAACTATAATTATATATATATCTATATATCTATATATATCTATATATATATCTATATATATGTATATATCTATATATAAAATATATATATGTATATACTTACAAGAAGTGGAGTACAACATTAGGAATAGAGACAGTGGAAATGTAATGGCTCTGTGCGATGTCAGAGGGATAGTGGATGGGGGGAGGGAGGTTCACACAGTGTGAGGGATATAAATGATAAACGTCTAAGTATTAAAAAAAAAAAAAAAAGGAATGATGTGAAGGAGCATTGAGGGTTTGGCTGTTCTAACATTTCTCTTTAACCCAGCAAGAAAGATGCTCTGACTTCCTTGAGTCACCAAAAAGATTACACTGATCTGAGGTTCTAACGTTTTTTTTTGGCGGAAGTTTACTCAGGATTGATAGAAGTAGAGGAGAACTGAAAAAGAAACAAGAAGAGAAGAATAATTTCTTGAAGAGCCTTGCTGATAGCTTAGCATCGCAGCCAGTGGCTCGGCTCTGGTAGCACAGAGCACAAAGTGTGTCGCTGGTCTCCACGTGGACACATTCATCAACATCTTAAGAAGCTGCCACCCTAGCTGCAGCTCATTTTTTCCTGTGGCCTGTCTCCTTGGCCATTTTAAACCATCACTGCCTCGACCCCACAGGCGGTGTTCTGGCAGCCGACTGATGTCTGAGGAATGTAGAAATAAGGCCATTAGCTCTCCTCCAGTTAAGTCTATTCCTGTCATTCACAAGAAGAGAAACTCACTCCCTGTCCTTGCTCAAGCAGAGGCTTTTATTATCCAGATGAATCGCCCCAGAGATAGTTTTATTTTAAACATTTCAGTGACTCTGCATCGTTACTTAATACTTGTTGGAGCACCCATGCTTTATAAATCCTTGTCTTCCTGCGGAAAGTGGGCTGGGAGGACGTGTGTGTACCAGTATCTGACCCTCACCATTTGCTAGCGGGTACATATTAATGAGAAGTGGCTCTTTGCTTCAAGAACAGCTTTTCTTTTGTGAGATTATTTCTTTGACAACTCAGTCTCTCTGACACTTCCCTACTGCTTCCTCTAGGACATTACAAAATTTATCTTAAGGAAAATAAAGCATGGCTGTTTCTCATTCTCTCTCTCAACCTCACTCCCCTGCTGCTCCACAATCTCCTTTAGTCCCTTCTTTGCTAGAGGAGCAGTGTTGAGGACTTCAATTCCTTGGTGCTGAGCAGTTTTAACAAGAACCGAATGCCCTGATGATAGAAGTTTATCCTTTGGATTTGAGATGCAAGTCTAGATGTTGGCCCTAAGAAGAGTTTTTGTATCTATTTTTTTTCTCCCCACAAAACCTGAACCCATGTGGATTATTGGCACGTGATCATGTTATAAACTTCTTAACAAACAATTTGCTGGGTGATAGGAATTTGAATAGCAAGCATCAGTAGAGTGAAATGCCTTTCACATACATTCTCTTTCATGTATCCGTGTACACGAACACACTTAAAAAAAAACCCAGAAAAATATTTGGATAAAAAAAAAGTAATTTGGAGGATGTACTCTCTGTGCCCTTAGGGGCTGAAATTTAGGTAAACTGAATATATATATATATATATATATATATATATATATATATATATATATCTCCAATTAACTTTTATTTTGAAGACAGAGGATGAGGGAGAAATAACCTTTCAAAAAATGTTAGTATTTATTTTCAATGAAAAGGTTACAAATTCTGAGAGAACCACAGTTCCAACATGGTAGAAATACTAAGCTTTTCTTTACTTTCTGCAACAATTTCTAATGAAGTTACTGAACTGAGTTGTGTATGGTGAGATATACCGTTCCACTTAAAAGACTTTTAATTAAACTTGCAGCCTTTTTCAAAGACTAGAGGAACCATAGCCCAGTTTGCACTATGTATTTGAAATGAGGTTAGCCAGGTATCTGCCACCAAAACGTATTGTTGGTTTTCTTAAGACAGAAACATGTTCTGGGTTAGGAGGGCTGATACACTGAAAAACAATGTTATGTAAATTATTTAACTACACTATGCCTTCCTGTGATTTTTCATACGATTCTACAGTAGTATGGAGTTCTCTAACAGCACAGAGGAAGGAACAATAATAATTAAATTATTAATGTGAAGCTCCATGCCAGGCACTTAATGGTAGGGGTCTTGACCTAGTCATTATCCTTTAATTGAGAAATGTCAGTGATTAAAAAGGTGTTTACTGTGATACCATTATACTGTCTGTTCTGGGTCTTCCAGCTCTGTGATCCTGATTTTAAAAGCTTTAAAAAAGGAACTTTCTTCTGGCCATAAATATTTATTGAACTAAGTTACATTCACTTGGATTTTGAGTGAGTTGGGGTTTTATCATTTACAGTACATGGCTTCTAAACATAACAAATGGTTTCTAAACACATTCGACAACAACAAAACTATCTTTAAAAGGATATTTTCAAAATGGTGGAACCATTGATCTAAGCCAAAGTGTGGATCCCCGACCATTAGGATCAGTATCAACTAGAAACTTGTTAGAAATGTAAATTCTTGGGCCCCACCCCAGATTGAATGAATCAGAAAGTGTGGTGTGGGAGGTGGGGTGGCCCAGAGTTTTAATTATCTGTGTTTTAACTATCCCTCCAGGTGCGTAAATGCTAACGTTTAATAACCACTGGCCTAAGAAAAGCTAGAAGAGTTTTGAAATAGTATGTTTTTGGGTATATTTCTCTCAATGTCAGTTGAGTTTTGGATTACAACTGACAACATTCTTTCAAACATTAGCAATCCACATATGTGAGCAGGTTGACCATGTCAGAGGATTATCTTGGATTTACTAGTGGTAAAACATTCAGAATGGGGCAGAAAGCAATTTATTCCCACTTCTTATTGTAGAATTATCTGTATCTAGCAGCCTTACCCAGAAATTCGGATTTAATAGATTTGGGGTTAGGCCTACTAATCTTCATGGTTAAGAAGTTCCCCTAGAAGAAACTGCCACAGAGAGAACTCACATCAGTGCATTTAGAGAGTCTCAAAAGCTAAGCAATGAACTAGGACAGAACAGAATGCAGAAATAAGAATATTGAAAGAAGTTCAATTTGGAGTCTTAGTGCAAAGTAAACACAAAATCTTTGCTTGGTGGCTGTTTTTTCAACCCCCTGAGGGCTGAACCCATTAAGAATCACAAAGTGCACAATATTTGCTTTAGGATTCATCATCCAGAACTATGCACACAGCGTTAGTGGATGACTTCTTTTCTTCAAAGTACCCTGGAAATCTCATTCAGAGTCACTAATCCTGAATTCAGTTTGGTGTTCTTACTTTAACAAGCTTGTGGGAAAACCAACAAAAACACACAGGTACAGAGAAGAGCAAACAGAATTAAGGGGTCACACAAAAAGCCCCCCAAGGAATGGTTGTTCACTCTTTTGAAGTCACACAATACATCTCATATTTGGTTTTGCTGTGGACCAATGACCCTCTAGTGAGGTATAAAGTACCATGGAGACTGGACAGGGCCTCTAGAACTAAGCATCAGAAGACCTGAATTCTGCTGTTGACTTGTTGTATGACCTTGATCTGGCAAACCCCTTTACCCTGAATCCTTCAGTTTCTTCACAAGGATAGTAATAGTATCTATCTCAGAGGTAGTTATAAGGATGGGATGAGGTAAATGTAAAATTGCTTTGAAAAACAAAAATAATAATGCAAATAGAATGTATGTTTGTCTGTCTATCATCTATCTATCTATCTATCTATCTATCTATCTATCTATCTATCTATCTATCTATCTCCTTTACTATTGAGAATTAACAATATGGCGAATAGTGAGGATATACAGCTTTTAGCTTGAAAACGTATAAAATGACTTAGTTGATTTCAAAAAAAATTTTAAATTGTGAAAAAACATTTAAATTAGAATTGTCTTAATTCAGCAAAAAGGTTTAGGTGGGTATAAGAACTCTTATTAGAAAGGTTCCATGAAGCAATTTGTAAGAATCATGTGAATGCAATAGACAATCATCAACTATAACTGCTTTTCATCTGGTACTGTTTGAAGGGAGGAGTTTTAGCTTAGCTGATTTCTTGTAGACTACAGGCATTAATAAGTAAAGGCGATTTTAACTTTCCCTGGAGGAACTATGAAGTTCACAGACAGGTAGATTTTAGATAGAGCAAACACATACTTTGCTATCTAAAGTAGGACACTTTTAAGAGTAAAAAGTGACACTATTAATAATTAATTACACAGGAGAGCAGTCATAAACCAGGACTGTCCCTGGTAAACCAGGACCTATGTCACTTATTTATAAACACCCTTCCCCAACGTGAGTAAAATGTCAGAATAAAATCCTCCACAAGTTTCTGCAATGTCCTGAGGCCTTTCTCTACTGAGGTGGTCACATCACATCACTACTGTACTGAGCAAACGTGGGGAGTGGCAGACTGTGGAAACCCTGGCGTGTGGTGGCTATTGTGCGGTGAGCTGCAGGGGGAAACCTCAGGCAGCAGGGACAGAAGACATGCTCCCAGGTTTCTCTGAAGTGAAGTATCAAATACGTGCCTGAGCCGGTTTTCTCCTGAGAAGCTATAGTACCAGACATACCAGCCTGGTGGGTCAAGTGTAGAGACGAGTAGCTGTGAATAAAAGCTTCAGGCCAATGTCAAGCCTACCAAATAAAGTTGCAAACAGCTCCCAGTTCTGCAAGCAAAGGCCTCAGACATAAATCAAAGAACAATCTTCCAATGTCAGCAGTGTGGGAAAGACTGGCCACTTGTCACGCTTCAGCATTCTCGCCACAGTTTCACACGTGGAGAGTAATTACTGTTAGTGGTGTCATCTGAGAGTTATGATGGCCAGGGTAGAACTTGTCGATGAGGTGAATGGAGAGCATTATGTGCACCCACGTCCAGAGACACAATTTACCTCTCGCCATTTATATTTACTCCCAGAAGCAGAGGGAATCCCTTAAAAATATTTTCCCTTTGAGGTGTTCCTTCTCAGCATTTATATAAAAATGCCTTATTTCCTTACCTCCGGCACTTCTTTATGAAAGTGTATTACAGCCTTACATTCCTGCCAGGGTAAGAAGCCTGAAGACGTTTTACAAAAGGGTTTGCCATGGATCAATCAAGGTTCACAGTAATCACATATTATTAGGATGGTTCTAAATTCTGACTAATATAACCTGGCAGCATTTGAAGGCCAGGGGAACTGCCCACGCCTGGGAAAGATTCTGTGACATGAAAGATGGGATGTCAAAAGCAGGAGGTGTGTCATAGTGTTGCCCTCAACTCTGTTCTGGTTCTCAGGTGTGTGACGTCCCAGGCAAGGAATGTCAGACAGAGGTGGGAGCAGACTTCCATTACTGGTCGGTCGGCTTCGTAATCAAAGTGTCATTGGTTCTTTCGATGCATCTGACACAAACTTTATAGTAGTGCACTCTTTCCTTTTTGATACATATTTCCTTCTGGAGACAGTTATAAAAGAATTGAAATAGAAGTTTTTCATGTGAGGGCAGGAAGCACAACATAGATATTTATATGCCCTTTATTTATTTTTTGGATTTTTAAAAAACCATATAATTGTCTCTAAAGGAAGTGGTGTCAAGTGTTGGCATTGGTTTTATGTGTTGCAAGAACATGAACAGAAAGGGCCTAACTCTTTCATTGACTGTAAATCCATCTTCATTCTGTGTTATGCATTTATTGTATAAAGTTCTATGTTATCAATTCATAAAATAATCCTGCAACTTGCATTATTCACTGAGCCCTCTGACATAATGAATACATTTAAAAACACTCATGTGATCATAATGATATTTTTAACTAAATAGCACTAGACATAGAAGCCAAAACATTGTTATTGTCATGGTACTAATCCAGAACAAAGTATAAATCCCACAATTTGTTCACAACTGGTTTTCAGCACAGCCTTTTATTATTTAAAAAATTTAGCTGTTTTCTGTGGCAACCGGTTAGCTCAGTTGGTTAAAGTGTGGTGCTGGTAGCACCAAGGTTGCCAGTTCAATCCCCGCATGGGTCACTGTGAGCTGTGACCTTTAAAAAAAAAAAAAAAAGCTATTTTCTAACTTCTGGCAAACCCTGTCTTCTTATGGAGAAGTAGCAATTTCTGAAGTCAGATTAACTTTATGGTATTTTTTCCTCCTATCCTGATAAGAGGGTTGGTCAATTTCTAAATCATGTTATTTCCAGAAAAGAGAATCTTTCTGAAAATCCTTCAGTCCTCTTTGCCAAATAAATACACCAACATACGTAATTTCCTTGTTTGCAAAATGGTAATAGTGCTATTTCATGAAAGTCGGGTCGCAGCATTCCACGGTATGGGGTTTGCCTCCTGAAATGTGCTTACTGGCAGTATCTTGCCCTTTTGCTTAGGGGTAGATTCTCTAGGCTTCATTTTATTGTCTTTAGATGGTTCCCCTTTGCACACATTTAGCAACTGCTTTTCAGTTTCAAGTTTCAATTGGCTTTGATGTCTCAAGCTTCTCTGAAGTTTTTTTGTTTGATTTTAATTTTTTATATTATATCCTTTTACTCAAAGGTGAGGTTAGATCCAAAAGACAAGCCCCTCTGAAGTCAGGAAGCCAATCTTGGTTGTCCCTGGGTGTTACATTAAAATGACGCTGTATTCAGGCTTTCTCAGAGGACAGTGCCAAACATGCTATGGCTAGCTGCCCAGGATTACAGCATCCTAACATATTGCAAATCCTGGCTTTCCAGGGAGCAGAACCCAAGGTGGGCTCTTTGGTGGAAGTATAAATAGCAGTCAACTGTTTAATGACAAATAGTGAATTTTTATAGGCTCATCTAATTCTAAAACCAGATTGCTCCCTGAACACTTGAGATAAAGCTTCACTCACCCTCTGAAATTGTTCCACACGCAGGTTTATTTCTCACTATTGATTTTCTCCACTATGCATCTTAAAAGCTTCAAAATCTCTTGACCCACACACACAAAAAAATCTCTGACTGTCAGTTTAAAAAGAATAGTTTTTCAAAAGAATGCTTCAGAATCAGTAAAGATAACAAAGTAGCTCTTCCCCAACTATTAGCAGGGCAGTTCAACTGGACATTTTGATTAGATCTTGAAGAGAGAACAGAATCATGAACGTTTACAAGAGGAGGTTTCATATATTAAAGCTTCTGAGTGTGAATGGTACCCTTGTAGGCATCCCCAGAATTCTCATCTAGTGACGGAAAATTTCAGGTTAAATCAGAGTAATAACCAGAACCACCCTGGGAAACAGAGTGGGGCACCACAGAACAGGAGAAAAAATACTGGACTAGGGTCAGAAGACCCATCTGCCCTGCCAGGAATTATGACTACTCTCTCTGGGCTTTTATTATTCATCTGTAAAAACAAAGGTATTGGATTCTAAGAGTCTTTCCAGTTCTAAAATTCAGTGTTTCTATATCCAAGATGATGTATAACTTTTTATTAACAGGAAAACCAAATTAAAACAATGAAAGCAAAATAAAAAACTTTCTACTTGAAAGAATTTGAGAAATGTATAGTAAGCATGAGTTTTTCCTCTAGAGACCCCTCTTTTATATTTCTCTCCTATTCTCATTATTATTGAAAAGTGAAAAATTCCTTTAAGGATTAAATGTTCCATTTAGTTTTTTAACCATTCCTTTCTTCGCCCCTGAAATATTGTCCCATTTACAGAAAATGATGTCAGAAGCACTTTACTAATGGTAATTCCTTCCGTGCGCTTCCAAGTAAAACAAAAACATCATTAATATCAACAATATAAAACAAAAAGAAATCCAAAACCAAACAAATAAAACCACTTCTATGTCCCGAGGATTGATCAAACAGAATTGAAGTGAACCAAGACATTTTCACACGTCACTTGGAGTGTAGATTTATTTGGGTTTAAGAATCTCCTTAAACAAATTACATCAACCTCACTCCATTCTCTTCCTTAATAAAAATTATGACTGGACAAACATCAGACTTTTAAAATTCTAAAAATAATAGAAAAGTAAAAATAGATTTCCTAGGGAAATCCCCCTCCTAAACCCTACATGGTTTTGCTGCTTCTGTGAAATCTTTCTCTTTGGAGTAACTTAGTAGCATAGTATTTTGTTCTTAAACTGGATTCATACAAGGGCACTGAATTAGAACTTCAACTGATTGATGGAGCATGAACTTTTAGGAACAATAAGTTACTTCTGCTCTAAAAGGAAAATGGCAGATGCAAGAATAGAAACACTGGAAGTCCATTTCATGGTTAATTTAAGTCTTACATTACATAGCACACCCTCATTTAAAAATAAAACAAGAAAACAGAATGGTATGAGCACTCTAAAATCATCTGCAGCACTTTTAAGGGTTAAACCTGCTTCACCCATTCTTAGTCAGAGAATGGCACCAAAGAGTACAGCTCACCCCTTCAGCGTGGCTAGTTCTATGCCTGCGATATCCTCAGGTTGTCAGAGCAGTCATGCACTCTATTTCCACCCCCCTCCCACCCAAATGATAGGATCCATTCATAGCTACTCACTACTGCAGGATTTGACCTGAGAAATGCTAGGATTTATTAACTCAGCAGTTGTTTTGAAAAGTCCCTAAGTAGTCTCTGCCCTTGGCCAGCAAGGGAACTGCTAGTCTCAAGTTCTCAGAAGCAGCTGGTGAGGTTCTCAGCCAAGTTCTTCAGATGCAGGAAGTTCTTCGAGACAACCTACTTTGACGTGGCATTTACAGATCTGTAAACCAGGCTTCCTGGATCGAGGAAATGTTATTCCTGACTCCTTTGACCCAGACGCTGGCAAAAAGTTAGTTTTTATAATCTGTAGGTAATCACATTTTCCTTTCTTCTTCTTTGTTTCTAGGAGCTGGCATGGTGGTTAAATTTTTCTAAAACAGTCATATTAATATGTTCAAAAATCCACTGCTGAGTCTCAGATAGAGGGTCACATCTGGCCATGAAAATCTTCTTCTCTGCAGGGTTGCAGTCCATGCAGCTGTTGCTCACAGGATGGAATAAGGTTCTGTCCTGGAGAGATCAGAAAGAAACGACTGACATAATATATGGTGAATGGTTAGAACCCCAAATAGACAGAGGAAGTAAAGGATCCCTGCTAGTTCTTCAGTGTAACCCACAGTGTGAAAAATAGACCATGTCCCAAATCAAACAATAGTGGACTGAGTTGCACATGGAACAGCGTTTACTGGGATTCACTGGTGCTACAGAGGGCCTCTGAGCAGGTTCAATCAGGAAAAAGAATTCATTCATTCATTGAGTTGTGTTTTTAAAAAGCAATCCATTCATTTCCTAGTCTGTGGTAGGCATTTTGCTATATGCTTGAGTTTTGAAGATAATAAACATATGACGTTGCTTGTCAAGTAGTTAATAATCTAGCTGGATTTGGGGAGAGGCATATATATATAAACAGTAATTTTGTCCATAAACAACAACAACAACATACACGACCAGAAGAGGCATAATTTTCCCTACCCTGTACTGAGCCTCTACTGGGAAGGGAAAATACAAAAGAAACAGGAACCAAACAAGCGAGGTGCTCAGTTGCCCAAATCGGAAGATGACTGTCGGGCAGGGAATAAGTGACGCACAGGCAATATCTCCAAATACAAACTCAAATAAATTTGTTAGCCCTTGAAGTTTAGTCTCTTCTCAACCCCTTTATGTACTACAGGTCTTCCTGTGGTGCAATTCTCATGGCTGTCTGCAAAATGGAGGAGGCAGTGTTTTTTTGTGTGTGTGTGTGTTTTTTTTTTACAGTTGCTAAGTACATGGTAACAAGATAACAGCTCTGTGAAGGAAAGGTACTATCAGGGCACAAAGTGTAACTGGTGAGGAAGCCCACTATCTCAATAGGCTTTATTACCACACCCCTTTTTATTGCGCAAACGTGGAAAAGGAAGTTAACGCTAAGAGAGAAAATTCTTTCTTAACAAGTAATAAAACTTTATCTCTTACAATGTCTATGCTAAAAAAAAAAAGTGCCAGTAACATGGAATAACTTCCCCAAATCACTGCTTAAATTTTAGGATCAAATAACGTTTCATTATTTACCTTAGGAAAGGTTTAGCAGTTCTGATTATTTCTTTAACTGGGGAATATTAGACTTACAATGCTTTTAGAATTTCTCAATCACCCTGTGTAAACATTTCTGGATTGCTCCTGGATGCTATGACTCCACCAACGAATATTTAATGTCTTTTCAGGACCCGGATGTTTGCAAAGTTAGGCACTGGGTGAAGGAAGGAAGAATAAAAAAGGGAGAAAGGCAGCTGCCTGCAGTTTAGTTTTTATGTTTCTCTTTTCAGTGTGAACACAGAGCTATGCCTAATACAAAGCCTCCCTTTTCTGTTTTCTTTAACATTTCCTGAGTTTATCATGGATTTTTCTTTCCTTACACAAGGAGGGTTCCTGAGGCCTCCTTCCCATTTTCTTCACCCCCAGCTTCACTAACTTGGCTGCTGTATGAGCGCAGTAAAAGCCCTGAGAAACTCTCTCCTACTCTGGGTGGAGGGAGCACATTCTACCAGGGCGGAGAGTGCCCTGCAGCTCACCCCACTTCCTTCTCTCTTGGGCTCCATTCTTGCTGTCACAGATCCCTTTTCACAGCCACCACGGCTCCTTGGGCAGCAGTATCCCTCGCCCCCTTGCTCTAATCTT
Organism: Rhinolophus sinicus; assembly: GCF_057876585.1. Taxonomy (NCBI): domain Eukaryota; kingdom Metazoa; phylum Chordata; class Mammalia; order Chiroptera; family Rhinolophidae; genus Rhinolophus; species Rhinolophus sinicus. The sequence continues at coordinate 101,061,229 of NC_142515.1, read as the reverse complement.
TCTCAGCATTGCTCTTGCTCAGTCTCCTACCCCCAACTGCTACCAGGTGAGCTGCATGGACCTAATGTATTTAGACCAGTTTTCACACAGCATTCTTAAGCTGTCATATTCATGAAAATTCAACCTGACCTGCTAAATCCTAATTCACTCTGTTCCAGGTACATGTACTTCTTTTCCCCCTTAACTACTGTATTTCTTCCTATTGTTACCTTTATCAATAGCTCAAGCGAGGACCTCCATATGTTCACAGTTTCTTCCTCAAAGCATATATTCCCATGAAAGCTAAACAAACAAACTAACAAAAACACCCAAAAAACAAAAAACATAAACCAAGGAAATGAGTAGAGCATGTTTCTATTCTCTTTCCTTCATCAGCTTACATACCTCAGTGTGGATGCAAAAGCCAAACCAGATTTTCTGAACATTTAATTTTTCCGAACCTTATTTTCTGAACGATAAGGTGATCATATTTTTCCAAATCTCAAATAGAACTCATGCTCCAACAAATACAGGTATACTCATGGGGACGACCAGGCAGAATATACAAACCCAGCACTACCCTGAAAAATCCAGAATGTGTTTTCTGTTACTGGGCTTCATAAAAGTTGAAAAGTTGAATTCCCTAAATCTATGTCTGAGAAGTTTCATCAGTAAAATGAGGAATTGGATAAGATCAATCTCTAAGGCCTCTCCCACCCACAAAATTGAATGCATATTTTATTCCAAAGTTCACTTAAGAGAGACAAATGACAGGACATCAAACTAGAAATTATCAACATATGCAGTGGACCAACAGATGGATTGTTTCCTGGTTATAGACTGAGCTCTGCTCCCCCTTGTCTTTGGAGTATCCAGTTGGTCCTAGAGATGAAGCTTCTGGAAGCATCTTCAGCTTTTTCCAGAGCATGCATTTTCCACTTTTGACCTTGGGGGAGGAGGGCTAAATAATTGCCATCTTTCTGTTTCTATTCAGCTAAGCTTTGGATTACTAAATGTCTTTACTGATGCTTTTCCCGGCTGAAATTAAGTCAGTGGCTCGAGTAATCGTTCGTGAATATGGTCTCTTGTTCTATGACAGCTCTTTCCTCATCTATCCTTCAACTCCTGGGTCATAACAAGAAGTGACTGTAACAGAACTGAATACCATGTTTTCGTTGTAATAGACTTCTGAGTGCTTTGGCAAGTCTGCTGTTCCATAACAATACTCCTTAAAGGGTGCTTTTTACTGGACTGTTCTCTGTTCAGGCCTGAGGGAAGGCATAACATATGCTCTGGCTGTTCAAAACGTAACTGCAACACACTGCATCTCCTGTACTCCTCCCATCTTCTTCGACTGTTTCCTCCCTTGTTTTTTTCTTTTTTTTTTTTTCTGTTTTTGCCTAAGAAATTAGAAGTCCTTGAACAGGAAATGAAAACGTTCAGATTCAGGTTTGTGGAACTGGCCTTCATAATCAGATCAGGTCAAGTGAAATGTTCTGTGCTGGCCAATCAGTCCAGGTTGTGAAAAGCATGGGTGGGACTGTTCAGGTAGCTCACTGAAAGGGACACCTGTTCCAAGCAGGCCTGCAATTTGATTGGCATCTGTGTGACACTTTGTGGCATTCACAGACCGGCATTAAAGTTTATTAGATTTCATACTTCGGTAGGGTCCCAATTTTGAAAGAATGAGTATGTTGTAGAAAACATTCCACACTGTGTTCAGGGCAATAAAAGAACCAAACACCATAGGTGAAAAGACAATAAAACAGGTGGATGAGTTCATAATGTATAGGAAGATGATTCTGAGACTAAAACTCCCACACTGTGGAAGGGGAGGCAATCTAGTGCTGAGTAAAGGGATGGGATTTTGTGCCACAAGGAATTTGGATCAAATTCCAGCCATGCCCCGTACTTGTTGTGTGACCTTGACCAGTTATTTAATTCTCCAAATCTTCGCTTCCTCATCTGTAAGATACAGACATAATATCTGCCTCACAAGTTTGTTGTGAGGATACGAGTTAACATGTGTAAAATCTCTGGCACAATGTCCTATACATAGTAAGTAACTAAGTAATAGTGATTCCATTCCCCCTTTCTTTTCATTTATTTTTAGTCAGGGAACATCCCCAGTTCTAAAAATCAGAATGCACTAACCATCTGGTCTGAGATTAGCTATTCAAGACCAAATTGCATTTTCTGAAATCCTGGCAAAATAGAATTTGCAAAAATTAGCACCTGACTCAACATTATTCAATTTGATACACCAGTACCTTCTGTGTTAAGCAAAAGGGTTTGTGGAACAAAGGTCATTGATGGCTCTGGAATGAGCTCTTCTGTGTAATTTGTTTGGGGTTTGTATAAGAGTTTAGCTCTTCTGCCTAAAATACAACATTATTCAGGTCAGTTGAGTTCAGCAAACATTAACTGCTTTTTATTTTCTGGTATGCATTAGGAGATAGGCATAGGAAGATAGCACAAGATGCATCCTCTGACCCAAGAAATTGGGGAGACAAATAGGTAAACAAGAAATGTTTGAAGCAAAAAGTGTCAGTGAGATTGTAGATAGGGGGAGGGGGTGATAGGAAGAATTAGGGTGTTTCAGATATACTGTGTTTCCCCGAAAATAAGACCTAGCCAGACAACCGGCTCTAATGCGTCTTTTGGAGCAATAATTAATATAAGACCCAGTCTTATTTTACTATAATATTAGACTGGGTATAATATAATATAATATAATATAATATAATATAATATAATATAATATAATATAATAATATAATGTACTATAATATAATACCGGGTTGTCCGGCTAGATCTTATTTTTGGGGAAACAGGGTAGAAAAACATGTGAAAAGAGAGATAGGAAATAACATGTACGTGTATACATTTAGTTTATTCAACAAAAAATTTATTTGGAACCTACAATTTATCAGGCATTGTTTTAGGTGGTTAGAATATATCAGTGAACTTAGTAAGACCCAAAAAACAAAACAAAACAAAAAAAATCCCTGCCTTCTGGAGCTTGAATATTAGAGGGAGAGATGAAGGGTGGAGCTGTGGAGCATGGACAATAAATGATGAGAGTATAGGTAAAATATATAACCAGAGTGCAAATTTAAATAGGATGGCACAGATAAACCTTATTGAGAACGTGACATTTGGATAGTCTTTAAGAAAGTGAGAGAATTAGCCATGTAACTATCTAGGGCAAGAGGGTTCCAGACAAAGGGAATGGCCAGTGCAAAGGCCCTAAGTAGGAATGCACTGTGGTGGGTTGGAGAAACAGCAAGGAGGCCAGGGTAAAGGAGAGTAGGAGGAGACAGTGTTAGAGATAATGGAGGGCTAGATCATGTGCAGGTCATTTAGTATGGCTGGAGCACAAGGAGCAAAGTGAACTGCACACAATGATATCATGAAGAGACTGGGGTACAATGCTAAGGCTTGATTTTTCATGCAAGTGTTGGGAGGTGGTCACTGGAGAATTTAAAACTGGAGCCACAGGACTATATTTTGCATGGATCGGGATAGTGCAGAGAGGATGATGGAGTGGGGGAGGGAAGGCATTGGACTATAGCCAAGATTGCTATTACAATCATCCAGATTTAAGCTGAAGCAAAGCAAGGGGGGTGAGTTGGGGGTGATCCAAAAAATGATCTGAGACATTTGAGAAGTAAATATATAGGGCATTCTGATGAATGGGATGTGGGGATTAAGGTAGAAGAAAGAAAATGGAGGACTGGAGAAAAAGCGTGTTGAGACAAGAAATGCAGAAAAGGGAACAGGTTTGGGGGTAGGGATGATAATGATTCCTGTTTGAGGTATAATGAGTTGGAGACATTGGTGGAACATCCAGGTTTCAATGCCCAGTAAACAGCTGGATATAGACTGGACCTCAGGATATTTCCTCTGTGTAAAGTGGGGAGACTTCTTATGGACTATTTATTCATTTCTGTGTAACACATTGAAAGAGAATGATTTTGTGAGTGAGAACTCCTTCATGGCCAATGCCTTTTGTGTCTAATATGGATATGACAGAAAAGGTTTGGAATTATGAGACTAATTTTTAATCCCCGTTTTATCTGGGACAACAAGTGATTTAGGTTTTCCATCTGCAAAATGAATGGGGTGGAGAGGAGGAGAGTGAGATGAGATAAAGGATAAAAATATCTGCCTTCCCACATCTTAGTGTGTGGAGAAGAACAAGGTTGATATATGAATGTCGTTCAAGTTCTGGGAGAAAGACAAATTAGGTAGGTTTTTTCTGCCTATTTTTATTGTTGGCATCTGGGAGAACGCAAATAACCCCTTGATAGGCGTAACAAGGGACAAAGCAATCTTACCATCTATCCTTTTCCATTTTTTCTTTGACAGGCAGAATTCCTCCCAGGAGGAGAAAATTGGTCTTCTTGCATCAGTGGCTAATTCGGCCAATCAGAAATAATGCTTCTTAATTCCCTGACAGAATCCCTTGGTGTGTGCGCTGAGGCAGTGCCAGCTCCAGCAGGCCTTCCGCGCCTCCTTGCACTGGCTTTTCTGGGCTACAGGGAAGTGATGTGCATGAGGGTGTCCTCAATTCTCCTCAGAGCAGCCAGAATCATTTGAAAAATGTATTCTGATTTGTTAGATCCTGCTTCTTAAACCATTCAAAGATTTCCCAGTTTTTGAGCTAAATTCTTAGCCAGGCCACCAAGCTTTCTATAGTCTTGCTCTGCCTCCCCTCCGCCCTTCCCCCGCCCGTACTGGGCCAGATGTCTGGCCTTACAGTTCATCATTTCCCCTCACACTCATACTTTTCAACTGGATTCTCTCTGTTCTTTCAAGAAAACCAAGATCTTACCTGCCACAGGGCCTTTTCACAAGTTGATCTCTATAGCTGGATTTCTTTCTCATCTTTTAGGTCTCCATTGTAAAGGTATTTTGTCAGATAAGGCTTGCCTACCTCTCTGACCTGGGTAGAGCTCAGTGTCTTTTGGTCTCATATTGTCCTGTACACTTTAATTATTTAATTATTTTGGTCTGCTTCCCCACTAGACTGAAAGTTTCAAGAGTAGAGAAAACCCATCTATTCCGTTGCTTATTTCCATCAGTCCATAGCTTTTTATTTCCCCTCAGTAAACCTTTCAGGAGTCATGTGAACATAATAATATTATCATGTGAACATAATAATAGAAATATTGTTCTGTTCTGGGCAAGACATCCCTCGCTAGGACTACCTGGAATATGTTAGTTGTGAGTGTCCAGTAGATTGAGGTAGATCCAAATTAAGTCATATGAAGAGCGGTGGCAGGAAATTGGGCCACTTAATTAGAAGAGAAAAGATCAGGCAACCATTGTTCAAATATTTGGGAACTGTCTTGAGCAAAATGGATTAAATTGAATCTAAGTGGTACCAAAAGTCAGGCAAGAGCTTCCTGATCTTGGAACTGTCCAGCAATGAGTGGGCGGACCTGGGATAGTGTGATTGCCTCTGTATGACCACAAGTCCAGGATTTTGTGGTGGGGCTTCATACCGTGTTTCCCTGAAAATAAGACCTAGCCGGACCATCAGCTCTAATGCGTCTTTTGGAGCAAAAATTAATGTAAGACCCAGTCTTATTTTACTACAATATAAGACCAGGTATAATATAATATAATATAATATAATATAATATAATATAATATAATATAATGTAAGATAATATATGATATGATATGATATAAGATACGATACCATATAATATAATATAATATAATATAATATAATATAATATAATATAATATAATACAATATAATACCGGGTCTTACATTAATTTTTGCTCCAAAAGATGCATTAGAGATGATTGTCCGGCTAGGTCTTATTTTCGGGGATACAGGGTACATCAGAACCAAAGCTGAATTACATGCCTTTTAATTAAAGTCTTTGCATACACTTTCCTCATTTTTGGTCCTAAATCAATAGATAACCAGAATGATTTAAAAATAACAACCTTGTGGCTTTCCATCTGGCATCTTTGTGGACCAGCAGGATTTTACCAGCACAAAGGCCAAAGTCTTGGCATATATCAGAAGTTATAATAAATAGTCCATTGCAAGGCACATGCCAAGAATTCTACCTACTCACTGTTCGAGTTAATGTGACTGTGGCACTGTTACCAACTTAGCCTGAAAGGTACCTTCGTATCTGTATTTCTGGTTTGATGTCATTTTTAAGCCCTTTCTTATGGAAGTTAAACTATAAGAACACCTCAGAGACCAACTACGAAAAGTAATGTAAACTTTTCACTTTTGGTCTTTGGGGATGCTGTGTACATGGTTCTGAGACAAGAGATGTGTGAAGTTTTATCCAGCACAGCTTGGGGTTCAGGAAGGAGGGGATCATATCAATAATTGAACCCAGGGGTTCTTTAAGCCATTTAAAAAGTACTAATTTAGGGACTTCTGCATATTAGATATTAAGCAGACCATTTAGAAATTAAAAAACAAAACAAAACAAAAAACACGTTCCTGCCCTCATGTAGTTAATATTTATAAGGGGAGACAGACGGGAACAAAATGGAAGAGGAATATAAGCAGAGAGGCAAACTCCAGCTATTATAAAGCAGGAGGGAGAAGTAGGGGAAAGAAAGTAGGTAAAAATTAGAGCTGGAAAATGATTCTCCATCAGAACATTTTTGGAGCTTTCAAAAAATACCAATACCCAGGTCTCACCTTCTTGAGAGCCTTAGTCAGTCTGTCCTTATGCCAGTAGCACATTGCCTTAAGAAATGCACGTTTCCATATCTTGGTACCTGGTGTTTTTAATACTGTTTGATACATGTTTTTGTTCTTCTTTAACATTTACTTGGCTAGTCTAGGCTCTTTCACTTCCATACAAATTTCAGAAGCAGTTTACAAGTTTCCACAAATAAATCTGCTGGCATTTGCCTGGTTTTACATTAAGTGTATACACCCTTGTGAGACATGATATCTTCACAGTGGGTCTTATATATCCTTGAACAGGATAGAGTCCTCTGTATTTTTTAAAATTCCTCTTTAGTGATGCTTTATAGTTTTCTGTGTAAAGGTCTTGCACATCTGTTATGAAATTTATTCCTAGTTATTTGATGCTTTTCATGGTGGTTAAATGGAATCATTCTTGAATTTCATTTTCTGTATTTTGTTGCTGGTATATAGACAATTGATTTTCTTATGTTTATCTTGTATCCAGGACTGTGCTAAATGTACTTATAAATTTTCAAAGTTTAGATGTATAATCTTTTGGATGTTTAATATACCCACTATATCATTTGTGAATAGAGTGTTTTAGTTCTTCCTTTCCAACTCTTATACATTTTAATTTCTTTATCTTGGCTGGTTGTTCTTGATAGGCTATCCTGTACAACGATGAACAAAAGCGATGATAGCAAACATCGTATTTTATCCCCAGTCTCTAAAGGAAAGCTTTAACATTTCACCACTAAAAGTGATGGCTATTGTGGGTTTTTGGATAGTTCTTATTAGATTAAGCTAATTTATTTCTATAGTTTATCTTCTGTATGGCTAAGACTATTTAGTCAAATGGTAAAAACTTGAGGATTCATAAACAGACCCATGGATATAAGGCCCCTTGATTATAACTTCTTGCAAGTGGGTAAAAAATGGTCTTTTTAAATTAATGGTGATTGATCAATTGGATATAAATGTGAGAATCAACCCTCTCTTACATTGTACACATATAAATAAAAATATTTCATGGAATTACATACCAAAATGTAGACAATTAAACAATAAAGCTTCCAAAGATGAGTTAGAAGTCTACCTTTGTGACTTTGGTGTGGGCAAAGACTTCCTAAGAAGGACACACAAAACACGAATCATATAGACTAGCTCTTCATCAAGCTACTCCACAAGAGAGAAAAGGCAAGACACTGACCGGAATAAGATATTTATAATACATATATTCAACAAAGCACTTCTCTGTCTCTGTCTCTCTCTGTCTCTCTCTGTTTCTCTCTCTGTTTCTCTCTCTGTCTCTCTGTCTCTGTCTCTCTCTGTCTCTCTCTCTCTCTCTCTCTGTCTCTCTCTCTCTCTCTCTCTCTCTCTCTCTCTCTATATATATATATATATATATATATATATATATATATATGTATTTTCTTACTATTTTGGGGATACACACACACACACACACACACACACACACACACACATATCTCCCCAAAATAGTAAGAAAAAGCCAGATAGTCCATGTTAAAGATGATCAAAAGACTTAACAGTTCTTTCATAAAGGCAATATCCAAAACAGCTAACAAATGTGTGCTATCACTCTACAACCACAGAATGAAAAGAGGACAAAAAGAAACTGACAATGCCAAGTGTTGACAAGGATTGTGGAGCAACTAGACTCTCATATGTAATATCTGTACTTGGCCCATAGCTCTTCAGGCCTCACCATTTCAGTGCATGCTAATCCAATTTCCCGCAGTTGGCCAGGGTACCTGTCTTCCTAAGGGCTTTCTCTGGTGTCAACAATAGTTCTGTCTGTAAGAGCAGCAGCCCATGGGTGTCACAGAATACACTCTGCTCCTCTCAGGAGTAATCCTAACCAGAGTCCAATTGGAGTGGTGTATAAATATCCCAAATCCCTCGCTTTCTGATGTGTGCGCTATACAATTTCCAGAGATCGTCAGCAGGCTTGAGCTCTAGTTCCTAGATAATGCGCCTCTTATTGATGCCCATCCTTTCCCCATTTCATTTCCTCACTTCCTACCGAGATTTTTTGGAGACATTGCCCAAATAAACCAATTGTCCTCAAATTCTCATTTCAGGGTATACATCTGGGGAAACCCAATAAAAATGTTTACTTAAAAGAAAAGGACACGGGCCGGCCTGGTGGCTCAGGCGGTTGGAATTCCGTGCTCCTAACTCCGAAGGCTGCCTGTTCGATTCCCACATGGGCCAGTGGGCTCTCAACCACAAGGTTGCCAGTTCAACTCCTTGAGTCCCGCAAGGGATGGTGGGCTCCGCCCCCTGCAACTAAGATTGAACATGGCACCTTGAGCTGAGTTGCCTCCCGGATGGCTCAGTTGGTTGGAGCGCATCCTCTCAACCACAAGGTTGCCAGTTCAACTCCTCGAGTCCCGCAAGGGATGGTGGGCTGCGCCCCCTGCAAGTAGCAACGGCAACTGGACCTGGAGCTGAGTTACGCCCTCCACAACTAAGACTAAAAGGACAACAACTTGAAGCTGAACAGCACCCTCCACAACTAAGATTGAAAGGACAACTTGACTTGGAAAAAAAGTCCTGGAAGTACACACTGTTCCCCAATAAAGTCCTGTTCCTATTCCCTAGTAAAAATCTTAACAAAAAAAAAAAAACAAAAAAAGAAAAGGACATGAGAGATAGCTCTGAATTTGTGTGTGTGTGTGTGTGTGTGTGTGTGTGTGTGTGTGTGTGTGTACATAGCCAGAGTCTATATTACTTAGGATAGATTGCTGTAGTGATGTGGTGTATCAGGATTTACCTCACCACTATTAGGAATATAAAAAGTGTGTTTGTCACCCATGTGGATGTAAATGTAATCATGTGGTAAGAAACTGCTAGAAATTTTACATGGTTAATCTCACTTAATTATCCTCCTATTATGTTGATGAGGAAGGTGAAAATCATAGATGCAAAATAACTTATTCAAAAGCACATTCCAGTGTTAGGGTGAATCGGATGTGTTAGGCCTGACAGACAACCATTACGTTGACCAGATTGTGAAGGGTCAGGCTAAGAATTGGGAGGCGGAAGCATTTCACTTTCTACTCAATGGCAAACCAAGTAAAGTTGTAAAATACAAGAATGCAATAATCAGGTTTTGTAGAAGCTCCCTCTGCCTTCAGGATGGAAGAGGGGTTAGAGGGGGAAAGGACGGAGGCAGGGGGACCCTTTAGGTAGCTATTGTAATAATTCAGGAGTAAGGTGGGAAGGGCTACAACCAAGGCAGGGGCTATAGAAATGGTAAAGAGTGGATGGATTTTGGAGGTATTGGCCAGGGGAGGGGACTGACAAGTCTTAGTGACCAATTAGATGTAGGGGTTGAAGAGGAGGGAAGACAGCTTCTTGTGTTGGAGGTTGGTTGGTGATGTAAATATTTTCACCCAGGTTGCCTCAATTCTTTGTGCTTATAACAGGGGTCCCCCTGGTGGTAAAAGAAAACCAAGCATGGGATTCCTTATCCTGGGTACCTGCTATTGTGGGACTCACTTGTGCAACTGAACTGACTTACAAGACCAGAGCATAGGGATCCCTTCTTTTTTTGTGGTGTCAAAGACCCATTGCTAAAAATAACTGAAAGCCCTGGGGTAGAGGTGGGGTAAGGGAAATGGTGAAGATGCTCAAAAGGGACAAACCTCCAGTTATAAGATGAATAAATTCTGGGGATGTAACATATGTCATTGTGATTATAGTTCATGGTACTCTTTCGTATACTTAAAAATTGCTAAGAGAGTAAATCTTAAAAGTTCTTATCACACAATAAAACTAAGTAGGTGAGGCAATAGATGTGTGGCAGTCACACATCTATACTTATTGTGGCAATCATTTTGCAACATACACATTATATCAAATCATTGTTGCACACCTTAAACGCATACAATGTTGTATGTCAATTATATCTCAATAAAGCTGGAAAAAAACTTCCTGAATAAACAAAAACAATAACTGAGAGTTGACTGCTGAGGATAGGTCAGGAAATGGGCCCCAATAACAACCTTCACCCATTCAAGCAAGGTAGCTCTGGCCACCTTCCATCTCCAAGAAATCTCCACCAAGTCAGAGGGTGGTTGGCTGCTATCTGTGGTGCTGAATCCAACAGGCATGGGGAACTCTCCCAATATTGATCTGATTTCTTGAGAAATGGCAGAGAAAAGAGTAGAGACTCTAAAGCCAGATGCATCTGAGCTTGAATGTTGGCTCTGCCACAAATCTGCTAGTATCAGTTCCTTCTGTGAATTACACCTGATAGCATCTAAGTTGTGAGGTTTGAGGGGATGTGTGTAAAGCACTAGCCCAAATGCCGCCTTAACAGTTGGAGGCGATGATGATGATTACCTTAGGAGCTTAGGAGATGACCCACTAGGTCCTTTAAGCAATTAGTAGGGTCTTCAGGATCCTGTTGATTCATGAATATGTTAATAAAGGGGGGCGGGGGCTCCAAGGCCGACTCAAAATATTGGTCAACTACGTATCTGGAAGCCCCCAGAAGCAAGTAGTGCCTCTAAACAGACAAGGGGGGACCCCAGAGAGGCTTCTCTCTTTGTTCTTTCTCTCTTAACGCCTTGGGAACAGCCTTTAAAATAGACGAGGGAGGAATTTTCCAAAACAGGTATATTTGAATAAGCCTGAGTCATCGACTAAGATGAGATATTTCAGAAACTTTCCATTTTGAGCTTTTGGCATGTTCCTGATTATGTATAAATACCTTGCTTGTTATATAAATACACAGTGAATATAACCTTTTGCTAAGCAATGCAGGGCCGACAGCTACAAAAAGATCTGAGAAAAGAGCCACAGCACGATTACATCTAGTGGTTCCCTTTCATAGGTCCCTGAGGATCCTGCAAAGGTTTAAAGTGTTAAAGCTGTAAGTTACCTTTTGAAATCACCACAGCCGTTTTTTTCTTTCTCCCCAGGAGCTCTGTGTGCACATGTATTAGTTGGTCACATCCATCTGTAAGCTTTTGTAGGCTCACTAATGAAAACAGCCGTGTTTTCTGGGCTTAATTGCACCTTATTGAGTATTCAGTCTCTCATGCTATAAATGTACAGTAATGAGAAATGGTCTGTTCATTAGGGACCACCAGCATAGTAGGCAAATGGAAAAGCAGGGATTTCATTGATGTGCCCAGAAAGGAACTTCTTAAAGGTCAGACTATAACCATAAAAAACAAAACAAAACAACTTCCTTTTTGCACCACACACAGACTGAGTCATATTGCGTACCAAAAGAATTTGAGGAGATTAATCAACCTATTTCATAAAGAAAACGGCAAGGTTTCCCTATTGCAGTGACCTCCTATATTATATCCGGTGCCATCTTCTTCTTAGCTGTTTTTTACTTTAAATTGTTTTGTAGAAGGATAGAACAAGTGACATTTCACAATTTTTTTCTGGACATATAACCACAATCTGCCAGATTTTGGGGGGGGGTATAATGATGTGAGTATAATTTTAGGTGCCCACCTCTAAGAGTATCAGAACCAGTGGACCCCTCCCATATTGATTCTCTGTAGATTCTTCCCTTTAACTTTCTGTAATTTCAGGGGACACTGACTTTACTTCAGCCACAGGATAGCCAAAGCTCATGATTAAAATGATGGGTATGACATTTTCCTCACAGTCTGGGCTAAAACTGAATTATGCCAAAGTGTAAAAAGGCAAACAGCCCACAAATTCCACTCCTAGGTATCTATCTGGAGAAATCCAAAACTCTAATTTGAAAAAATTTATGCATCCCTATGTTTATTGCAGCACTATACACAATTGCCAAGACATGGAAACAACCAAAATTCCCATCGGTAGACGACTGGATTAAGAAACTGGGGTACATTTATACAATGGAGTATTATGCAGCCGTAAATAAGAATGAAATCTTACCATTTGCAACAATATGGATGGACCTAGAGAACATTATGCTAAGTGAATAAGTCAGACAGAGAAAGACAAATACCATATGATCTCACTTATATGTGGAATCTAAAGAAAAGAATAAATGAACTAATCAGAGACAGTCTCAGAGACATAGAGGAAAAACTGAGGGGTTGCTAGATGGGAGTGGGGTGGGGACAAGGGGGAAGGTGAGGGGATTAGAAAGCACAATTGGTAACCACAAGATTGCCACAAGGATACGAAAGTCAATTTGGGGAATATAATCAATAATGTTGTAAAGATTTTGTACGGTATCTGATGGACACTTGTCTCATTAGGGAGACCACCTCAGGGATGATGTAGATGCCTGATCACTGCACTTTACACCTGAAGCTGAACAATAATGAATGTCAACTATAATCATATATATATATATATATATATATATACAAGAAGCAGAGAACAGCATTAGGAATAGAGACAGTGGACATGTAACGGCTGTGTGCGATGTCAGAGGGGTAGTGGATGGGGGAAGGGAGGTTGTCACTGTGTGAGGGATATAAATAATAAATGTCTAACTATTACATTGTTTTGTATACCTGAAACTAATAAAAAAAAAAGGCAAACAGAGGGCATCTCTCTGGCTGGGAAGGCCCCTAGCAGTTCTACGAACCTGAGGGGCAGAATCGAGCCTATGAAGTGCTTGCTAACTGGCAGCCAATTGAAAACCAGAAAACTTCAAAAAAAAAAAAAAAAAGAAAGAAAGAAAGAAAAACAACAACACAACTGTATAGTATCCTAAAAAGTTAACAGAAGACAACCTAATGAAAATATTTAAAAATAAAAATTTAATTGCTCTTTACCAAGCCATTAAAAAAATGTGGTTTTATATTTGTTTTTGAACTATTTTTTCCCTATTTTTAAATGTTAATTTTATCATTCTTAAAATTTTTAAATTCCCCAAATAAGTCTTCCTTTGCTATACTTGGGCAGGATTTTGGCCAAATTACAAATGGGTCACTTTCTATATAAGTGTTGCAACAATTACTGTGTTTCCCTGAAAATAAGACCTAGCCGGACAATCAGCTCTAATGCATCTTTTGGAGCAAAAATTAATATAAGACCCGGTCTTATTTTACTATAATATAAGACCAGGTCTTATATAATACAATATAATTTAAGACCAAGTCTTGTATGATATAATATAAGACCAGGTCTTATATAATACAATATAATTTAAGACCAAGTCTTATATAAGACCGGGTCTTATATTAATTTTTGCTCCAAAAGATGCATTAAAGCTTATTATCTGGCTAGGTCTTACTTTCGGGGAAACATGGTACAACTACATGAATGTATAAATGTTTGTGTACATGTTCTTGTCTTAACCCATTTGCTTAGCTCACAAGCAAATGATCCTGAGATATATAATAAGTGAATAGATGTATGTTCTCTCTGTCTCCCTCACTCTCTGTGAGAATTGGGTTTCTTAAAAAGTATACATGTGTCAGTGGAATTGTAACAGCTACATATAATGTCAGAGGGGTAGTAGATTAGGGGAGGGGAGTTATCACTTTGTAAGTGTTGTAAATGTCTAACTATTACATTGTTTTGTACACCTGAAAAAAACAAAAAAAAGATTGGGAAGAAAAAAAGTATACACGTGTTCAGGTGTTTATTGTGTTGGTGGTCCCCCCCAGTGGGAGTTATCTGGATTACAACTCATCCCTTCCCTGCAGTGTTAGTGTTCTGGTTCAAGGCCATTTTTCAGTATGCTGGTTGTGATGAGCGTATGCATAACAGGCAAAGCCACAAGCATGCTGCTTCCTACCCACTCTATCTTTCTCCTATCCTTTGCTGGTGGTCTCCAAGTGTATGAATCAAATGCGTATGCACATGTCCAGATAACAATTTACATCAAACAGTGTGTTTTAAAAGAAAACTTTGAGTTAGAAAATCTTGAGCCCAGCGGTTTGAGAATGCCTGCAGTGAGCTGACTCTTACCTTCCGGTATCCCCAGAGCTGGTTTCCCTTCATGCCATGGCAGTCATAGAGAGTGATTGGGCTGTTGTGTGAGATTGCATCAAAGCAGAATTTTCGGGTGTGCAGCGGCTCACCAGGTCGAATATCTTCTCTCCATCCAAAAGTAAAGAGCTAATAAACAAAGTGAATAGCAGAAAAGCTGCAGTGAGTTTAACTTGGAGAGATCCGAGAGCAGGGAAAGTTATGCCTTTTAGCAATTTCAATGTGTTTTGTGATTTATAAGAAAGAACCATGTGTCAGCATAATAAAGGTGCTGAAAAAAGCATGTATCATAAAGTGCTTATAGCAGTGACAGCTGCACCTTTGGCCCAGGGTGCCAAAAATGCAAACAAGTTTCCAGTTAAGTACAAAATAATAGAGGGTAGTATGAAGGGTGGAGGGAGCAAAAAGGGAAAGTGGGAGAGGAAGGAGGAGAAGAAGAAACTCTTCAATGAAGCTCTTCACATTCTTCATTTAGATAAAATGATACTGGATCAAATGCTACACAGTTAGCCTAAGTGAGCAGATGAGCTGAAAAAAGACCAGGAGTTCAGCTGGATTGAAGCTAGCACCTTGAAAAGTTTGATTTAAATGAAAGCTAAGCTTGATGAAGTAAAGAACAGGCAAATTAATTACCTGGGGTTGGTAAGAGTAATTCTGCACGGCAATGTAAAAAAAATTTGGACTGTAACTCACGGTGAGAGATACAGTTTACACACACACACACACACACACACACACACACACACACAAAAACTTCCTCTCTCTAAACTGAAACAAGTTTCATGAACTGATATTTATCCTTATTGCATTTAATACACTCTGATATTCCATCCAAACTTTCCCTATTTTAGTCTAGTCTATCCTATTCATCCCATTCTATTATTTGAAAAATGCTATATATGATGCACTAAATTGATTGTACAATGTATTAAATTAAACACACACATACACACTCCTGTAAAGGAAGGGTATTTTCTTGAGTTTGACTTAGACAACCACTGGAGAGGTGCAATAGGAAAAATCCTTAAGTAGGAAAATAAACTAGATGAACCCTATGATTGCTTCCAATTCTAAAATTTCAGTAAGGTCATATAATTCTTACTATAGGATTTAGGGCAGGTCTGTCTGTGTGAAGTCAAATTGAACTGCAAAATAAAGAGGTGTCAAGGAGGCCCTCTTGATACAAAAGCAAACACAATGCTGAACTGTATATAGATAATACACTCCACCCCTCTACTGACCAGGCCCTCAGTATATTTCTGTTTTTAAGTACTACCCAGGAAAGAAAATGTAGACGACATGGTAAAATTCCAGGGATGGCAAAAAAATAAAAAATAAAAAAATAAAAAACCAAAAAACCCAAAACAACAACAAACAAACAAAAAACACAACAAAAAACAAAACAACCACCAAACAACAACAACAAAACAATAACAACAACAAAACCAAAAATAATTAAATGGTGGGGAAACTGCAGAAAACTTGAAAGAACTGGGGTAAATGATCTAAAACAATAAGAAAAAAATGATCTAAATCAAATATATGAAAGTTGATTGAGTACAGTGACTAGTCTGTTTCCCCGGAAGACAGGACAAAAGAGAACGCTTTAAATAGAAGGACAAGGGATTTTTAGGTTAAGTTAGTTATGAAGAACTGTGTAATCTCTTTTCCTAGCTTTTTTTTTTCTTTTTAAATACGATTGGCCTGAGACATTTTTAGATTCATTCAAATCCTGGGCAGCAGAGTAACTTCTCACAGAAAAATGTTTATTCAACATGTCTGATTTTGATCACTCCCTTCAACTCAGAACTCACTGAAATACCATGCTCCTGTTATCCTATAACTCTATCTTGCCCATGTCCCTCATTTTTTTATTTCCATCTCTTCAACAGAAGTGATGCTCGGAGTTCTCCCTTGGTCCCACTGTCCTTGCACCTTCTCTGGTTGGTCTTGAACATGTTCAGTTCAACTCTTGACAATATACTGATAACTCATCATCCTTGTTATGTCTAACTCTATGTAGGATTTCCCAACTGCATGTCCTAGGGTCATCTCAGATTCAACATACCCTAAATTCAATTGATTTTCTTACCTCCTAAGCCTGTTTCTACTCCTATATTTTGTTTTAGTCGATGTTCAGATCATTCAACTTGTCAATGTGGGTGTATCTTTAATTCTTTTGTCTCCCTCACTCTCTTCATCTAATCAATTACCAAGTCTTGCCATTTTTGTCTCTTAAATATTGCTGGAAGTAGTCCCTTCCTTTCTATTTCCACTACCATTGCTTTCAATATTTCTGCTCTGGACTACTAAAATGACCTCCTGCTTAGTTTTTTTCCTACCTTCCTTTTTAAATTCCTTCCAATCTCTCCCTCCTCAGTATCCAGAGAAGTGTGTCTGAAATGCCTATTTGACTATGTTACCTCTCAACCTAAAAATCCCCCAATATTTTCACGTAACCCTTAGAGAATAAAGTTCAAATTCCTTAACATATAATGAACCCTCCACAATCTTGCCTTTGCCATTTTTTTTTCCAGCTGTGTGTCTTTCCTTGAGCTTAGGTTGCAGCAACAAGAAAACATCTGCAGTCCCTTGCACTAACCAGGCTTTTCCCTTCTGTGACTTTGTTCATGGGTGCCCCCCTGGTTGGAAGGTCAACACTCACCAGCCAACCCAATGAGTGTTCGTCTTTCTTTAAGATTCAGTTCAGCTTTCCATTCACCTAGGCGGCCTTCCTCTTTGAACCCCTTACTTCTCCCCATCCCTTAATTTATTTCATCATGATTGTCCATTTACATTTCTGTATCTCTCACTAGACGGTGAGATATTTAATGGCAGAAATCATATTTTTTTTAATCTTTGTGTTTCCAGCACCCAGAACAGTTCAGAATAAATGTCCACTAAAATTTCTACCAAATAAACGAACACTTGCCATCATTATATTAACAGAAAGTGTATTGAGATAACTGTCAAATGAATAAATTAGTCTTTTTAGTCCCTCAAATGAATTTGTGCTGTTTGTTCCTAATTGCAACAATATCAACCATAATTATTATTTGTAAAACTTTCAACTTCAGTGAGTCTAGGCTTAGTTACCTATCACTGGAAAAGAAATTTCCTGGCCTATAAACCTACCATTAGCACTGATTAAATCTTTATTTTATTCAAATATCAAATTTCCTCGGTACTATAAGCAGTCCAACCAATGCAGAAACCAGTGGCCTTTACTGGTTTATCTATTTCCCTCTTTGTCTCTCTCTCTCTTTTTGTTTTTTATGCAGTAAGTCCTCACTTAACGCCATCGATAGGTTCTGTGACTTTAAGGAAAATGACATATAATGAAAGCTATTTACCATAGGCTAATTGACATAAACATGAGTGAATTTTCTATAGCATCTCATCAGTGTTATAATAAAACAACATTATTCGAGGACCTGCTGTTCTCTTACAAGGCCAGAGCTGAAAGGGACTGTAATTATTACCTAGCACATCTCTCATTATATAGTTGAGGAAAATCAGGCCTGCAGAGGTTAAATGGCTTGAGACAGTTTTTCTTACTTATTACTTTCTTATGTTTTATTTAACTTACTTTTTAATAAATGGATCTCTTAGGTCCAAAAGAACACCTGTGCTATAGCAAATTTGTATCTTGAACAGATTTATTTATATATTGTCACAATTGTATCTCAGGGCATCCTTAAGTGACTTTTATTTCTTGTTTCTAGGTTTGTTGATTGTTAGCCTGTAGTCTTCAATGTTTTATTTATTATTATCATCATCATCATCATCATCACGTGGTTATCACTTTCCTGCATCCCACGTGACGCATCTTTGGATTATATCAATTTTTCTTCTTCTGCATCTACCATTAGCTAAAATTTTTCTCTCTTACGTTTTTGAAATGCTTTCTGTTGCCATTTATCGTATCCTAATGGCCATGTCAAACCAATCAAGCATTGAGTGTTTCATTCATTAGGCACACTGCTGTGTGTGAAATCTTGTCAAAGCAGAAGCAAGCAGACATTATGAAAGCATTCTCCTATTTGCTTTGGGCGACGTTATTATGACATGCAGAGTTTGTCTCCTACCCCTGGGCTGTTCCTTACTGACAGAAGGATTTAGATTTCACTCAGGATTCCTGGATGAAAACTTGAATTGTTTCAACCTCAAATCACTCAATTTTAGAGTAAATTGATGTTAATTTCTCTATTTCCTTCTTTTAAGTTATACATTTAAACATAGATTCAGAATGATATGTAACTCATACTTTTTTGCTTTAATACTATCGCGATACAGTCGCCTGCATCTGTACTGCATTGTATGAATAAGCTCACTGGACTTGGTATTGCAAACAGACCTCTTATCTTAATCTTGCTACCTTGACTTGAGATGGAAAATATTTTTCTCTCTGTGGGTAGTGATATTTGATTTCACTGTTACGTGGTTGGCAGAAATCTGAGATGGTGCACATTCCTTCTTCCTATTTGCACCCATCAGTGTGCTCTATCCTGAGAGTGAGATTGTGTTTCCCGGAATCTGTCCTTTCACTACATGCAGTGACCTGCTTCCACCTCTTCGCACATCTCCTCTCCAGGTCTCAGAAAGGGAGCATTTGTCTGCTTCCTCAGGCAGTGCTTCCTCCCCAGGAAGAGATCAGAGCCTGCTGCCTGGCCAAACAGCCACAGAGGTCCCCCTCCCCTCCCCTCCCCTCCCCTCCCCTCCCCTCCCCTCCCCTCCCCTCAACTCCCCTCCCCTCCCCTCAACTCCCCTCCCCTCCCCTCAACTCCCCTCAACTCCTCTCCCCTTCCCTCTGCTCTCCTCTCCCAGGGACTCATAATGGTGGTTAGGGAGTATTCTTCCCAGACCTACAGTCTTACTACGGTCTAATTTTAGTTTTCTTTCTTGGTCCCTAAAGGAAACTGAAAGCCAGCACACAATGCTATAGTGATATCACACAGCTAAATAGATGGCTCTGGAAAGATGAATCACACACTTGCTTCCTTCATAGAAGCTAAATTAGTCATCACTGGTGTTCTGTAACAAAAGACATTTTCTTATAAAGGTGCTTCAATGGACTCTCATTTATTTCCCATATAACTATTGTGTTTATTCATTTGTGTTTTATTTTTGCCATTTTTATTTTAAAAGGGATCATTTCAACCCTAACAAGTGCCCCTTTTGTGTTCTTTGAATGCTTTCAAATCAAAAAGAATACCTATAATTTTCCTGTCGTAATATACTTCCTTCCTTATTCAGGAATTTTAATCTAAATGTGGACGAATGAGTGCCAGTTCTTGTAAGTTACTGAGTAATATATTGAATGAAGCTTATAGCTAATTACTAGAAAACAAAGCAGCTTGCAATGTTTTAACCTCCAAGTCAATACATATATGGTGATACATATTTCAAATATGATTCATTTTTCACCTCCCATCAACCTGTTTAATCTTCTGTAGCTCTGTTTTCAGAGTCTCTAGAGATTGGAAATCTTTAACGAGATTTATTAACTGGTCTCTTTAGTTCCTCTTAGGTAGTTGTCTGCTTGTCTAGTGCTGCCCTCTGCTGACTATTTCTTGAATTACATGCCATAGATTTTTGCAGTTGTAGCCTGGGGTGTGTGTGTGGGGAAACGAACCAACAATTTTTAAAGTGTATATCCCATATAGTTGGTTTTACATATATCTATATAAATATATGTACATATATATATATATATATACACACACACATATTTACACACACACACATACATATTTTCAGTTGTCAAATAAAACCTGCAGTTCAGAGCATATTTCATTCTAGAACATTCCAGAGGATAGAAATATTAAACTTGATTCAGGCATTCAGGTATGCATATTTCATATCAACCAGCTGGCTAGGTGCGTTTTCTGGTTGGGCTGAATAGAGGTGGTCGACAGGAATTTAGCCCTACAAACAAAGATTTTCCTTATAGTATGTTCTTTTTCTTTCTCTTTTTGAAAATATCCTTGTCCTCTCTAGATGCCAGTCTTCCTGATAGGCCTCTGAAGCCTTCTCTCGTGCTCTCAGGCTGAAGTCAGAATTGCTTCTTGGAGGTAACAGGCCAACACTATGTCTCACATCGCTGGTAACATCCCTTGGTGCTCATAGATAGAGGTAGGAAGAGGAGGCAAGTCAGTTTTTACTGACATTTCATTCCTATCAGTAAATCTTGGAGCTGCAGTCTTCTTTAAAACCCATCTGATAAGTGTGCACACACTGCAGGATGTAGTCCAGTGAACGATAAACAGTATTGGGTGTTTGGCAGCTGCTTTGGGGCTGAGAGAGGTTTCTAATTTGGTATTAGTGTACAGCGCTCTGCGGGAAGGAATTGTGAGAAGGCAGAAAGGAAAGTATATTTACTCCGCACCTACTGCATGGGCAAGATGTAATATCACAGGCATTACTTCTTCTCATAATAACCCTGTTTGTGAAATGGATACGATTATCCCTTTTAAAGATGGAGGAACTATGGCCTAGAAAGATTGAACAACTTCACTAGGATACACAGGTTAAACGGGCTGAAATCTAGGTTGGCCTGATTGCAAGGCCCAAGGTCCTCCTAGAACTCCGCTAGGCTGTGGGAGGAGAGTACAAGGATCAGATTACCAGCAGGGTGGGGGGCGGTGTTGATTCAGCAATTGTGCTGTGAACTTGGCTCACTGCTGCTTTCCTAAATGTTGCTGCTCTCCACTGTAATGCAGGCTGGAGGTGGGAGAGGAAGGAACAGGTGTGAGGGACGTGCCACCATGCTGACTCAGCACACCTGAACACTGGAATATCCTAGGCTGGGGACAGTGGGTCTTTACTAGTTTAATAAACAAGATAGACGCCTGAGGAATATAGCGAACAGAACAGAACTAATGCCTTACTGGAAACTGCTTGTCTATTTTTTGGTTTCCATAAGACAGGCATTAAACACCATTCTGGGGAACAGAAAACACAGGCATCAGGATGTACTATCCTGAACTTGGAATATGTCCTTTTGCAGAGGGAGCGAGGGGTGTAGGATGGGGAAAAGGGGTTCAACGGTATCTGTGAATTTTATTAAAAAAACCCAATATATGGCAATAGCTGTGGGTACTTGTTAAATTTGCATGACAGGTACACAAATGTCTGCTATACTATTTTTTACAGTTTCCTATTTGAAATATTTTATAATTAAAAATTAAAACACGGAAACAGGGCAGACATGGTTCTACCCACTATCTTTTCTCTCTTACAGGTGACACAGTGTGAGGAAAGCCCTTACGAGGACTGTCTAGTTTCAAAGCGGGTCAGGAATCACACCTCACTTCATAAATTGAGCTGCACTGAAATGTTTTTAAATCAAAAACAAGAAATTATTTTAATGTCGCCCATGAAATCCATGTTGGGGTATGATTCGCTCCAACTTATCCTTCATGTGTAAGATTACAAACTACTACAACAACAAGAAGTGTATGTAAAGTATTCAGCCAGAGGGGAAAAATAAGATTAGATAAAGTCACACAAACTTCTAGAATAACAAAGAGTTTTTCATTAGAACCACGGAATTTAGTTGGAAGAGTTCCACAGCTCTCTACAGGCTTTCCATGGTTTGAAAACCATCATTCTGGGAAAGGAAATATAAGCCTAGGGTCACAATCAACATTCCTACTATCCTTTCTGTATGGAAAGCACACTTTTATACATTATCTCAATGATCGCAACTGCTCTGAGGAGAAACAGAAACAAAGAAGTTAAGTGTTGCCCTTAAGTGCAGAGCTGGTTGGTGACAGAACCAGGACCTCACCCCAGGTCCCACATATCCCATCTGACATTTGTTCCCACTGTATCCCTCACACCTGCCTCAGCCCCCCAAACTCCCATGACTTCTGGGAGCTGACGTACCTGTTCATGAGACCACGTCCTTTCAGAACCATCCTTGACACAGATGTCCAGCCTTAGCTCGGTTCCCGTGGCTCCATGCTTGCTGTCCACACAGAGATTGGCTGCCACATTTCGAATCTGTGGAAAGAAGAAAAGATGAGCTTGACGCTGTTTTTTGTTTTACCTCGTTTCTGACAATGCTGGTATAGATTCTGTAGTTGTTTTTTTACATTACGTGGTTATTGAATGGTGCCTTAAGTCTATGTGGAATTTATGGAGGAAAAAAACGAGGAAGTAAATATAACACGGTCTGGTCTGCATGTAAAAGAACATGAGATGGCTGAACAGGGAAACTGCAGCCACAAAGGAATGTGTGAAATGCAACATCGGGAGCAGCATCAAGTTCGTGACTTTTGTAAAATGGGAGATTTTTTTCCCTTTTCAGATAGTTCTTCACTTGGAATTAGTTATCGTCTCGCTGAAAAGCATCTTCTGCTGTTCCCACATCTCTCCTGGGACAGAGATCTAACACAAGGCAGGTGATACAGCTGAAGTGTGTGAGGGGACTGAGTGAATCACCAAGTACTGATGGCTCTGCACAGGATATGGGGACCTTATGGTTCAGTTTGTCTGGGCGGTCTTGGTCTACGCCTGGATGATAAATTAAAAAGGTCACCCTGGAGTATTTGTAAAATAGAAAAGTCAGCACTATTGGTGCAATACAATACCCAATGAAGATTCTCTACGTAAACTCTGAACTTCGAAAAGTTGCAGAATGAGAAAAAAAATGACTGGTAATTTTTTTTTTTTTTACGAGTATTATATTAACACTGATATAAGGAACTAAATAGTTAGGGGTGGGAAAAGGGTGGACTATGAAAAGTATCAACGGCAGAAACAGCAGCAGAAAGTTTGGACATAGGCGTGTCCCGTTGTTGAATCTTCCCACCTGATGATCTCACCAATTCTCCTGTTAGCATCAGATCCTGTAGTAGAACTGGATGTTGTTTATAGTTTGTTACTTAGGTGTATATGCTTAGATAAGCCCAATTGTCTCATCCTTTTTTTATGGCTTTATATAATCCTGGATTATAATAATCCTTTTAGATGCTGGTAAGAATAGATACAACAACAGGATATACACAGCTCCTCAGTTTAGTCAAGGTTCTTTGGCCTAGAATGAGGGTCTGACCTGAGTTTATCCTACTGGGGGTGGGGCAGTGAGGTGGAGAGAAGATGGTTAGGAAGTACACTGGGTAACATGAAAGCGATGCTGGGTTGAGATGGCAGTGGAGGGAGCTAGCTCACGTTTCATTTACTTCAGGAGTAGAGGTTGATATGATGTCATTCAGGAGGGAATCAATGTGGTGGGTACCAGTTTCCTTATTGAGGGAATTTGGCAACAGCTTGAGTTCATCTTGCACTATCAAACCTCTACTTTCAGGGTCTCTGACCCTGACGACAGGGAATGTGAAATAATAATAATGTAGGATACAGGACAACAGTTCTTAACCTAGTTTGGCTTGTAGACCTCTCGGAGAGTCCAAGGCAAGCTGTGAACACTTTTTCAAAAACAAATGAAATGTAAGTAAATACATACAAACACTTTTGCATTCATTTTCCTAGAATGCATAGGTTCCCAGTTTGAACCCTGAATTAGGGAAAACGCTTGTCTCTCTCCCACCCCTTGCAAACTAATTGCATTTCCCATCAGTAGTGTGTGGGGAAATCATGAACTTGGCTGGTGTTGCAGTGCCCTGGTTCACTCTCAGTTTTTTTTTTTTTTTTATACTTTTTCTCCACTTTCTTTAAACAAATACTAGGGAGGAACTTTACTATGGAATTTGGGGAGCCAACCTTCAAATGTGCCTTTTGTAAAATCAGTGCCTTGATGTGTGAAAACAGTTTCTTTTGGTGAAACAGAAATACCTAGAAGGTCAAAAGTTTCATTTTGCTATCGCTGCATTGAGCCTGGCACTTTCTGTAAAGCTCCTATTTGATCTCCTTATCTGAGTGCAGAGTGTTGATTTCTAAAGCTGTCTTTAACCTGAGAGCTGCCTGCAAGAACTCGGAGCAGCACTGTCTTTTCACTCGTGGGCCATTTAACTCACAGACACACTCTTCTTAGAGAATCAGTATCAGTATATGCCAAAGACCTCTTCAGGGCACTTTTGTTCCCTCTACTTGAGACTAGGAGCTCTGAATTACATTTAGGAAAAAAGCAGCTGCTTATAGGTTTATGGCCGCTTGGCCACAGAGAGCGATGTTTTGTTCTCCTTTGTCAGCTGGCATGGCGCTCACTCACCAGAGAGGCTCTCCTCTTGGAAAAGGAGGATGTGGGGAATAAAAGAACATACACAAGCCAGGAACACTGAGTGGCAAGTCTGCCAGATCTGCCTGTGATTCACACCAAAGCTTATCAGAGAGCCTGGTTTTGTTTCTAAATGCTCGGAGCTTCGAAAGGGCTCTGGCAGGAATGGAGGAGACCCTATTTTTTAAACCCTTGAATTTTCTAAATTCTCACTCAAATGATATCTGGGTAGATTATGGGCTAAGCTGCTTTGGAAGCCAAATTTCAAGTTTCAAAGGCATAACTGTCTACATCTGTGTAAAATCCAGCAAACAATGGTGCCAGAGAGGAAATGCTGACAGTTCAAAATCAGATAGAGCCTTGGATACAAGATTAATATCAGGCCATTCTCACATGCATCTCACTCCCTTTTCTATTTATTCCCACCTCTTCAGCACATATTCATATGCTCTCCTTTTGCTCACAAACGCAACTCCATCATAATAAACAGGTAAATAAGATTCCAACAGAATATTTACTTACTCATTTGAATAAAGTTTAAAAAATAGAGACAAGAAAATTTATAAATGATGTATTGTTTTTCAACATGGGCTCAACATCTGGCTGTAGGTAGTAGAACCATTCACACATGGACACACACTCCAAATCTTGGATGTGGAATGCTGACTAGATCTAGGACAGAATAGATCATTTTCGTGTTTTATTCCTTTGATGCCCAGCTTCAGGGTTTGACATCAGTAAAACTGTCAAGGAATCCTGAGAGACACTGAACAGGATTAGAAGTAAGGTGGTGCTTGATGAGGAATGGGAGGGAAGAAGAAAAATAGGGGAAAAGGGAATCAGGACGTGTGACAGGATTACAGAGATAATCTCCTTTTGGGTGAGGATTAGGAAAACATCTTGGAAGAGAGGAAAGGATTTCTTAGGTATGCAAGAGAAGTCAGGCTCAGTTTGAATGTTTTTTTCTTTCCTCATACACAGGTTTTATAAAAGGTACAAGAGAAGAGGAGTGTGGTATAAACGCCAAGGTGGCCAGTTGGTGTAGGGTAGGTAATTTAATTGGTTGTTAGGGAGACAAGCCTCAGTTTAACAAATGAGAGAGCATTGTTTGCTAACTCCCTCCATAGCCTTGGGGTCTTTTAAGTAAGAAGTAGTGGGTCCATGATTAATTTAACAAATATTTGTTAAGTGTCTGCTATGTCCCAGGCACTACACTACATCCTGGGTATACAGTGAAAAATAAAAGAAGAATCGGTTCCCGTTTGGTCTAATGAGGACATTAGCGAACATACTTGATACTCCCAATTATTTCTGTCCATGAATCTTTAATGTGGCAAAAGGAATCAAGATGCTTTTACGGACTGTAGTTGATTTTAGAATGTAAATTCACATGCAGAGCTAGAAAGAAAGAAGACCCAAGTGTCATACGGAAAGAGAATTGAATAGAGACTGAGCAGGTCTGGATTCTGCTCATCAGGGACAAGCAAATTTCCCTTACATCTTAGCCATGCACTCCTTTTCAAAGCTTAGCATATCCATTTATTAAAAAGTCAACATTTTAGGAGTACTTCTGAATGAAAGGCACTTTGAGATGCCCTGATGGAGATTCAAAGACAAAGGAAAAACAGCCTCTGCTCTCAAGGAGCCCACAGTCTGACTGGGGAGACATCACTCAGAAGGCATTTCGTTAGATTACTAAACGCTAAGTGAGGACTGAAGAGGAAATGATCAATTCTGAGCGAGACAGCTTGGAACACTTTGGAGAGCGGATGACTTTGAAATGGGCTCTGGAGGACGAGTAGAATTGAATCTCGGGAGTGAAATGACAGAAGGACATGGTAGCCTTAGGAATCAGAAATGTACATAAATATGGAGATTTGAGAGGAGAAAGACCTTTTTAGAGAATGGCTCATACTTGGTATGGCTCAGCGTGAGGTTTGTAAAATGAGGACAATCATGCCTCAGAGGGTAGTTGTGAAGATTAAACTGATATATATATATATAGATACACACACACACACACACACACACACACACACACACACACAAAGTGCTTGCACAGTGTCTGGTACACTTTAGGTGGTCAGTCAATGTTAGCTACTATTTATTTGTTTACTTTTTCAGCTGAATCGACTATACTGGTCAATGGGGTGATGTTACCGTCAGATTATATTTCTAGTATACTACGAGATGTCCCACTGGCCCTTCAAATACAAAGAGACCACCACTGAACAAGCCATGGTCTATCACTCCTGATCTATTTTTCCATTGTGGATCACTTGTTAACCTTGATAGTGTCCTAAGCAGCCTCCCAAGGTCTCAGTCCGGCAAATTGAGTGTCAACCTGGATACACCCATACTTCACCCCCATCGCCGTCCCAATCAATTAGCTGTCTCTGTTGATTCTAGACCTTAATACTGAATGTTCCATTCCTTTCCTCTCCTTTCCAGTCTCACAGGACTTTAACACCTCCTCATGGGCTTTAAAAAATTTGTAGTAAAATATACGTAATATGATTTTTTCCATTTTAACCATTTTTAAGTGTAAAAGTCAATGGCATTAAGGACATTCAACATTCTGCATAGCCATCACCACTATCTATTTCCATCACCCCAAAAATGGCAACTCTGTAATCAGTAAGCAAGAACTTGCCCATTTCCCCCGCTCCTGGTAACCTCTAGTCTACAGACTCTATGAATTTGTCTCGATACCTCATATAAGTGGACCATGCCTGTCCTCTGTATCATTTATTTCACTTAGCATAATGTTTTTAAGGTTTATCTATATTGTACCATAAACCAGAGCTTCATTCCTTTTTAAGGTTGAATATTTCATTGCATGCAATATCTATATCACCTATGCCTATATCTATCAATCATATTTTGTTTATCCATTCATCCATTGATGGACACTTGGGTTGTTTCCACCTTTTGGCTACTGTGAATAATGATGCTGTGAGCATAGATATGAGTATATCTATTTGCATACTTGTTTTCAGTTCTCTTGGGTATTTAAGTACGAGTGGAATTGCTGGGTCATATGGTAATTCTATGTTTATCTTTTTGAGGAACTCCCATAATATTTTCCATAGTGACTATACCATGTTACACTCCCATCAGCAATGCCCAGTAGTTCTAATTTTTCATGTCCTTGCCAATGCTTATTTTTTATTTTTAATAATACTCATCCAAGTGGATGTGAAGTGGTATCTCATTATGGTTTTGATTTACATTTCCCTAATGACTAATGTGTTGAACATCTTTTCATGTATTTATTTGGCATTTGTATGTGTTCTATGGGAAAACTTCTATTCAAGTTCTTTCCCCATTTTGAATTAAGGTATTTGATTTTTTGTTGTTGCTGAGTTGTAGGAATTCTTTATATATTCTGGATATGAATTCCTTATCTGATCTTTGGTTTGCAAATATTCTCTCCTAATTTGTAGGTTGCCTTTTCACCCTGTTGATATTGTCTTGATGCACAAAAGTTTTCATTCTTAATCAAGTTCAAATTATCTATATTTTCTTTTGTTGTCTATTTTTGGTGCCATATTAAGAAGCCATTGCCAAATACAATGCCATGAAGATTTCCCCCTATGTTTTATTTTAATAATTTTATAATTTTGGCCCATGTCTTTGATCCATTTTGAGTTAAAATTTATATATGGTATAAGGTAAAGTTCCAACCTCATTCATCATGTGGATGAAAAAGTTCCTACATCATGTGGATGTATTAGTTTGCTAGGGCTGCCATAATAAAATACCACAAATTAGGCGGCTTAAACAACAGAAACTTATTGTTTTGCAGTTCTAGTGGCTGAAATTCTGATATCAAGGTGTTGCCACAGTTAATTCCTTCCGAGGGCTATGAGGGAGAATATGTTTGTTACATGCCTTTCTCCTAGTTTCCAGTGGTTTGTGGCAAGCTTTGGCTTTTTTTTTTTTTGACTTGTAGATCTATCACCCCAATTTCTGCCTTCACGTTCACACAGCATTTTCCTTGTATATAAGTCTATGTCCAAATTTCCTCTTGTTTTTAAGGACACCAGTCATATTGGATTAGGGGCCTGCTCTACTCCAGTATAACCTCATCTTAACTAATTACATCTACCCATCTACCCCCTTTCCAAATAAGGTTACATTTTGAGGTACTGGGGATTGGGACTTCAACATATGAATTCTAGCGGGGGGGGGGGGGGGCGCATAATTCAACCCATTAACAGTGGATAGCCAGAACTTTCCAAGCACCATTTGTTCAACCATTTGTCCTTTCCCCATTGAGGGTTTCTTTTTGGGCTCTCTAATGTATGCCAATGGTCTATGTGTCTGTCCTTATGTGAGTACTGCACTTTTCCCTTCAGCTTTATTGAGATATTGGTGATGTATATATGTATAAATTTGAAGTGTACAATGTGATGATTTGATACACATAGGTCTTGTGAAATGATTATCATAATAAGGGTAGTTAACACCTCCATATCCTCACATAATTATTGTTTTTTTGTGGTGATAGCATCTAAGATTTACTGTCTTAACAGCTTTCAAGTATATAATACAGTACTGTTAGTTATAGTTACCATGCTGTACATTAGCTCTCTAGAACTTATATTATAGCTGGAAGTTTGTATCCTATGATTACCATCTCCCTGATGATGATCATTCTAGTCTTTATTTCTATGAATTCAGCTTTTCTAGATTCCACACCTAAGTGAGAGCATATATTGTCTGTCTCTGTCTGACTTATTGTACTTAGCATCATGCCCTCAAGGTCCCTGCGTATTGTTGCAAAAGGCAAGATTTCCTTTTTTTTTTTTTTTTAATGGCTGAATAGTAGTATTCTATTGGGTGTAAATACCACATTTTCTTTTTCCTATCATCCATCAAAGGATACTCAGATTGTTTTCCTATCTTAGCTATTGTGAATCATGCTGCAGTGAACATGGGGGTGCAGATATTTCTTTGAGATAATGAATCATTTCCTTTGGATATGTACCCAGAAGTGGGATTGCTTAATCATATGTGTATCACACTTTTTGGATTACTGTAGCTTTGTATTAAGTTTTGAATTCAGGAAGTGTGAGTTTTCCAACTTTGTTCTTTTTCAAGATTGTTTTGGCTATTCAGGGGTCCTTCAGATTGCATAGGAATTTTAGAATGAGTTTTTCTATTGCTGCAAAAATGCCTTTGGAGTTTTGATAGAAATTTCATTGAGTCTATAGTTCTTTGGGTGGTACTGACACAGTGTTTTGGGTAATTCACACTAGTGTCTTCAAATCCATGAACAGGGATGTCTTTCCATCTACTTAGATCTTTTAAAATTTCCTTCAGCAGTGTTTTGTAGTTTTTGATGTACAGCTCTTTTGTGTTATTAGTTAAATTTATTTGTATATTTACTTATTTTTGGACAGAAGTATAATATGAGGTTGGACAATTAAGTTCACGAACTCATCCTAGAAAAAGTGCTACATACGTCACTGCTGAATATCACTATGGTCACCCTTGAAGTACTTCCCTCGGTAAGCTATAAACTGACACCAACGCCTAGTCCACCCTTCAAAGCAATTTTGGAACTCTTTTTCTGGAATGGCCATCAGAACTGTTGTTGTATTACCCTTGATGTCCTGAATGTCATCAAAATGTCTTCCTTTCAATATTTTCTTTATCTTTAGGGAAAGAAAGAAGTCATTGGGGGCCAGATCAGGTGAGTAGGGAGGATGTTCCAATACAGTGATTTGTTTACTGGCTAAAAACCCTCACAGACAGTGCTGTGTGAGCTGGTACATTGTCATGATGCAAGAACCATGAATTATTAGCAAAAAGTTCAGGTTGTCTTACTTTTTCACACTTCCAAATAGTAAACTTGGTTAACTGTTTGTCCAGTTGGTACAAATTCATAATGAATAATCCTTCTGATATCAGAAAAAGGTTAGCAGCATCGCTGCAACAAGTTCATGAACTTAATTGTCACACCTCATACATGTAAGAACATAGATGCTAGAATTAGATTGCCTAAGTGTAGAGTTTGATTTTACCAGTTACTAGCTATTTGACTTAGTTAGGCAAGTTACTTAACTTCTTTTTGTCTTAGTTTTTTTTTCTTTTGTAAAATGAAGATAATAATACTTGCCTGATAAATTTGATGTGAGAATTAAATGAGATTATACATGTAAGGTGATTAGTGTCTGGCCCACATGAAGTACTCAATGAATGTTAGCTTTATAGCAGTACTAGTCACGGTAATATAGGAATGCAGTGAGAAGTGAGACTGGGGAGGTAGTTTGGTGACCTTTTGTGAAGGGCCTTAAATATCAAGATAAAGAGTTTAGAACTTGTTCTGTTGGTAGAGGGAATTATTAGAATTATTGAGAAGAAAACTTGTTTTAGACAATAACTTCTGGTGTTAATAGGAAAGATGGATTGAGAGTTATGCAATTGTAAGTATGGGTACCAGTTCTAATTGAAAATCAGAACTTGAACTATGGTAGTGGTAGTGATAGAATATACCAAAGAATATATTTTCTCAAAGGGAGACACATATTCCACGTGCATCTTTCAGATAGCATTTACAGGACTTGACAACAATTTGCACGTGGATAAATGAAGAAGACATGCTGCGTTTTAGGCGTTTTTGTGACATCCATAAATAGTCATCCAGAAGTCTGAAGTATGGAAAAGAAATCAGGGTAAGAAATGCAGATTTGGAAATTGTCTGCTGTGCCAATTATTAATATATTGCCTCTCAACTCCAAATCTATCCCTTTGCCTTGCTTTGTGATACTCAGGATGGATCCTGTAGATGTTTTTTCCTTGCTAACGGCTGCAATTTTATACATTACCAATAGAGGGCACTGGAAGGACACTGGAAAGGCAGAGGAAGAGGAAGGGTCTTTCCTTCTTTTGTGTGGGTGCTGGTTTTCCACGTGATAGTCAGCAAATGGGCGAGTGGTGTCAAAGTAGCTCTCACCTAGTGGCCCTCACAGGGTAGCAGCCGCTGCTGTCTCCTGCGAGTTTCTTCACCACCAGCAGGCCACCTGTTTATGGCAGCCACATCATAGCAAATGAGGCCTGAATCTCCACCTAGTGGGGAAGGTGGGGGTGGGCTCTTCCAAATTTCTAAGTTCCTGCCTTGCTCACATTCCCTCAGCCCTAAAGGTGGTTACTGCTTGCTGAAGTTGCTACTTCCGTACTCTTCAGAGTCATTTTAACCCTTTTACTAGTTAACAATTTTCTTTACATTAAAATTTCTCTCTTCAAATTATTGAGGTGATTTCTGTCTCCTGACTGGACCCTGATTGATGTGACCACACACGAGGAATAATTGAAGTCAAAGAAGGATATGCTATCACACAAGCAAAGAATATGAAGAAGATTGAGGATGGAATTCTGGGGAATGCTTTCTTTCAGAAATGGGCGAAGAAAGTAGCTAAGGAAAAAGAAAGGCAGAGTAAGAGGTAAATCAGAAAGAAGACAGAGAGAAGAATTTCAAGGAGTGTATGTAGGTGTGTAAGGGGTCAACAGTGTTATATTCTACAGAGTGGCCAAGCAGGAGGAGGGCTGGAAGAGGCTGTTGGATCTGGTGGTTATGGAGTCACTGGTGGCTTTTTCAAGGACAATTTCTGTGGTGTAGTGAATGAAGGCAGGAGACAGAATGCCAAGGGGACTGAGGGACATTGGGAGTAAAACTTAGAGTCAGCAAATGGAAGCTTCTCTTTCAAGAAGCTTGACAGTGATGGGAAAAATAGCTACAGGGGAAAAGCAGAATGAAAGAGAAACAAAATTTTTGGGATGGGGATACTTGATGACACAATTACATATAAGCCCTGCCCTAATTTATGTAAGATTCAAAAATTTTTTGAAGTGCTTTTACGAATTAAAAACAGTATATAAATACAAAACACTAAAACTGCTTTCATTATCTCTCTTCCCCCCTTTTTTACACACTTATTCTCGAATTTTAAAATGAAGGCTAACGTCTTTTTCTTGTACAAAGCATTAAGTTAAAAGGGGCCATACACACTGATTTGCCTGTTTTCTTAAAAAAAATTATTTAATTTTTCAGTCACAGTTGACACTCAATATTATTTTATATTGGTTTTTGTAAGCAGTGATCCCCCAATTAGTTTAGTACAACCCTGGCACTATACATAGTTGTTGCAATATTATTGACTATTTCTTTCATTATCCTTACGGGACATTTCACTTTTTAAGGTCCTGCCTTATGGCCATAACACCATCTTTGCTTGAACAGATCCATTCCATCTCTAATTGCTCCATGCTAGTGGTGCCCATGACTACTGGTAGAGACCAACTACTGCCTTTCCTTGAAATTATGCCCATCGAAATTTTCTTCCTATCTTATGCACATTTTCCACTTCGGAATTTACCATAAGTGTAATTGCTTTGGCATCTCTCTTTTGCACTGGGATTTACTACAACTTCTCATCTCAGAAGCCTGACTTACATTATGCAAACAAACAAACAAACAAACAAACAAACAAAAAACATAGACGAGCCGATGGCCTTCAGATTTATGTGTGTTCTACTCCAAATAGTCTTTTTCTAAAACTATGTCCTGCTACTTGAAGTTAGGCATTGTGAGTATTGATTGTGGAACACATCCTGCGTTAGAATAAAAAATGTAAATTATCGATTATTTGCCAAAAACAATTTGATTTTCACAAACAGATGCAGAGGAAGATTTGTGTAAATAAGCCACGTTTAATTGGGATTAAGGTAAGCAACTATTCTCTGATAGAAGAAAAAGAAATGAGAGTACTTATTTCATACGAAACTGGGTGCCTTCACAACAATTATTTCACTTCTTAATTTGCAATATCGCCATGTTATGTATTCATTCACATTTGCAGCTGGGGCTCTAGGAAAATAAATAGTTTGTCCAAGATCATACAACCAAGAGATGGCACAAAGGATATGTACCCATATCTCTGAGTCCTAGACCTTTGCTTTCTTTACCCTATTATGGTAATGTTTATAATTAATTCACCAGAAAAGTGCAATTTTGAGTGCTAAATCTGTGCCAAACGCTTTACTGAGATCAAAGGCATATATGGAGATTAAACTAGGCTATGATTCCTTGGGTTCAGAGAAGAGGTGATCCTAGTCTAAAATTGGGTTGGACTATGATCTAGATAGAGAGGGTGAAGCAGGGTTAGAAATAAACTCACTTTAACGCCCAGGGAGCTTTGGGAAAACTCTTGGCCAAACCAAGGGATGGAGAAGTGATGATCAAGCCACTGAGGTCCAAGACTGAAAGGGAATACCCTGTTTCCCCGAAAATAAGACCTCGCTGGACAATCAGCTCTAATGCATCTTTGAAGGGAGATTTTACAGCGAGAGTTCAAGAATATCTGCAGGGAAACTTGTCAAAAGATATCTGAAAGTCAGGAAAGGCATTTTAAGTCAGCAGTTAATACGTGTTTTCTAGTATTCTGTGGAAAGAAGGAATCTAAAGGAAGAGCTGTTGCCGTTCTACTAATAATCCTAATTACAACTGCATCGGGAGGGTCAAGAGCAGGGAATGCTGCTTTGAAGGCAAATGCAAGCCACTGGAGAAGCTGGCTTGTGGGCTGTGGAGGCAGGATGGCCCCGTTTCAGCTGCAAATTGTGGGAAGAAACCCCAGAGTGGACTGGAAGCCAGAAATGGTTGGTCATCACACCTCTTGCACAGTCACTCAGAAAATGGCATGGCGCCATCTGCTCAGACTGAGCCACATTGTGCTGGGCACACACTGCATCTTTTACCTAATGTCTTGACATCTAAAATTCCTGTCATTTTTCTCCCGGAGTGCTGCTTTATGAATACAAACACTTCTCTTGATGGTTAGATTCACCTAGGAATTGCCAATAAATCTCAGATTTGCTCCAGTTCCAGTATAATCATGAAAAGTCACTTTCAACATTATCCTCGAAGCCAAGGTCAACAGCCCTAGGCATTAAAAATAAAGCAACTTTTTAGTATACTTGAAAAACTACTCATACAACACAGTGTCTAGATGAAATAATTCTTCCTTTGAGTTCAGGCCAGGCCATTGAAATGTGGGAAGGTTGAAAAGCTTGTCTAATGTAGAGATGTTAAGCTCTTGTGTAAAATTCAGGACCATTAATTAATGAAGATCTGCGATCAAAATCATAGGGTTGATTCTGAGAAGGATGTGATCTTTTGACCCTGGACACCGTTGCAGCAAAATCCCTGAGACACATGAAAATTTATGGGCTTTTCAAGTTCTCCAGAGAAGTGGTTTCTCTTGAACTCATTCTTGAGTTTAATAGCCATCCCTCTAAGGAAGGTCAGCAAATTGTCCTTATTTTCAAGTAAGGTAATTCAGGCTCTGAGTTCTTAATTGTAAATTTCATCACTGTTAAGCATAGTCAGCACATTAAAAAGAGGTGAATTGGTTTTTTTTAAGGGGAAGAAAGTGGAAATGTCAACTTACATTTGGGATACTAAACTATAACGTAACATTTATAAAATATTTCATGGTCTAACTACTTCCCTGAAATAGTTCACTGTGGGCCTTAGGTTATGAAGCCACATTATTTCCATTTTGCAGTGGACAAAACAGAGTAGTGGTAAAAAAGATTTCCACCCCCCTTCTTACCTCCAGCCACAAAAATCGAAACAAATGGGGAACAGAAATAGTGAGTTACGAAGGCCTAGCCTTACAACCCCAAGTCACATGGACTAGCATACCATCACAGTGTCTGGTAGCAAGGGGAATTCATGCAAAACAAATGAGGAAAATGGATTAATATTTCCTATGAAAAAGCAAATGTATTCTTTCCAAACCAATGACAACAGAAATTCTACTCTGGGGTACCCTTGTATGCAAAATTAGTGAAGTAATCGCAAAATGCTTGAATGCTCTCTGGTCAGCTTTCTGAACAATAATCTCACATCTACGTCTAATCTAAGCATTTTACATAATTCCCTCCTCTGAAATTTCTTAACTGTGAATGACAAGCTCAATGGGCGGATAATTCTGAGGATGATCTGGTTGGAGTTTGGTAAGATTGTGATATGAATGGTAGGTGTCAAAAGCCAAGAATTATCCTTTCTCTGGGAAAGAGTGAGACTTTACGTCTCATCGATGATAGAGCAGAACAGGACAAAAACCAAAACAAAGCAGGACAAAAGAGGTCTTAAAGAAAGTTGACATTAGTCTAGTTCTAGCTTAGTGGATGAGGGCACCTGGCTAAACAGCCAGTCCAGGCAAGTTCAAGTGAAAATTTGGCAGGTCCACCTCAGTGTCAGGTGACTTTGCGAGGCCAAGGGCTGGGTTTTGTTTCTGGCAGGGTCCTGTGGGGTTACCTCAAGTCACTGAGTCTTTCTTGGGGAGAAGCTGTGACTTAATCATTTCTGTAACTCCAGTACCTGGCATAGTTTTTGGCATATAATGTATTTGTCAGCTAGGCCTCACATAGCAAAATACCCAGTAGACTGGGTGGCCTAAACAACAGAAATTTATTTCTCAGTTCTGGAAGCTAGAAGTCCAAAATCAAGGTGCCAGCAGGTTTGGTTTCCCCTGTGGCCTCTCGTTGGCCTGAAGATGGCCGCTTCATCCCTGCATCCCCACATGGCCTTTTCTCTGTGCCTGCATGTACATGGTGTCTCTTCCTTTTATTATAAGGACTCCAGTCCTATTAGGGTTCAACCTTTATGACCTCATTCAACTTTGC
Organism: Rhinolophus sinicus; assembly: GCF_057876585.1. Taxonomy (NCBI): domain Eukaryota; kingdom Metazoa; phylum Chordata; class Mammalia; order Chiroptera; family Rhinolophidae; genus Rhinolophus; species Rhinolophus sinicus. Next base: position 101,024,756 of record NC_142515.1, on the reverse strand, counting down.
CTCCTTAAAGGCTTTATCTCCAAATATAGTTATATTGTTGAAGGGTTAGGGCTTCAATGCATGAATTTTGGGGAACATAACCCAGTCTATAACTATGGTACGTACTCAATAATTGCCTTTTAAGTAAAGAAAAGGGTTCACCATTTTCCTAGTTAGTTTCTCTGTTGCTGAATGAGAGAGGTCACAATGACAGCTATTTATTATTATTCTTGCAATTGATCTTAGGGTTTTACAAAGAAGCTTCACCAAACATTGAATTTTTCAAATGATTTAGAAAGAATTTATCGCTAGGCGGTTTTGTTGGATGTGTTTAATATCCACTATCCGTTACAACATCCATACCAGGCTTATTCAGGAGATTGCTAGAGTCTCAAAGCCACTTGCTTACATTCAGCTCTCAAATCCCTCACCCAAATCCTGATTCATCTCCTCTTATTGCTGGAATTAGATCATGGGCAAAGCTCTAGCAATGACTTTTTGAGTCACAGGTGGCCCTCCACCTGAATGTGATACTTGCCTGGTTTAATATTGTGAGCCCGGTCTTAATTTTTTTCATTCCAGGTTATCAGTATCATTTCATGTATGTGATTTTTAACTTCTTTTGGGTCACAGACTCTTTTTGAAAATATGATGAAAGCTATGGACTCTCCAGAAAAATGTTCCTATGTAGTACAGATGCAAAATATTCTTGCTTTATGTATCTGGTGGCTCATAAAGACTGTTTCACGTGTTAATTATACATGTAGCTTTCTCTCCCACTCCTCCAACACACAGACACATGGGAGCAGAGAATTTGCTCTTTGGAATATAGGATGTGATGCTTTCCCTGTATCCATGGGCATTGGCAGACCAGAAAGTGGTCGTAGCTCTTGCTTAAAAAAACAACAACTGAGAGATGTCTCATGCAAAAGCAGTTATTCCCTTGAACCTCTGCCTCTTGTATGATTTAGTAATGTGTTGCTTCCTCCATCCATTTGTAATGCAAATCAGGATGTCTGCAGCAGTAAATAATAATCAACATTTTATGCAGAACTGGCTGTGTCAGGCCCTATGCTCAGTGATTTTCATGGATTATTTCATTGAATCTTCACAACAACTCTATGAGGTAGGTACTATCATATTCTTACTTTGCAATGAGAAAACCAAGGTGTCTGAGTTTCCTGTAGCTGCTGTGACAAATTACCACAAGCCTGGTGGCTTGAAACAAATGAAATGTATTTTCTCACAGTTTTGGAGGCCAGACGTCCAAAATCAAGGTGTTGGCTGGGCTGTGCTCCCTTTAAAGGCTTTAAGGGAGATTTTATTCCTTGCTTCTTCCAGCTTCTGGTGGATGTTGTCGTTGTTTGGCTTTTGGCTACTCACTCCAATCTCTCACATGGCCTTGTCCTCATCTTTATTAGTCTCTTCTCCGTGTCTCTCCTATGAGGACACTTATCACTGGATTTAGGATCCGCCTAGTTAGTCCAGGATGATCTCATCTTGAGGCTCTTAATTCCATCAGCAAAGACCCTTTTTCCAAATAAAGTCACATTCACAGGCTCTGGGAATTAGGATATGGACAGATTTCTTTTTGGCCGGCCATCATTCAACCTGCTACATGAAGCATATGTAGGTTATATTAATAGTAAGTCAGTGGTGCACCTGGAATCCCAACATTTATGCTAGGGCCTTAAGAGCCTGTGAAAACCTCACACTCGGTAACTGTAGACTTCAGAGCCTCCTCTTGGCTTCTTCTCAGTCAGAGGGACAATTGTACCGGGTGCTAATTGCCCACTTGCTGAGAGGTCAGGGCCCAGTTCGGTATTAGTCTCAGCTCCAGAGGAACTATGAAACTTGACTCATACTAAAAAATAAAGAGGCTGAGGCCAGGACAATAGGGCCAAATATCGCTTCAGGTGTCGAGTGCCGACCTCTAGTGTCCCTCCTTGCATTCTAGGGTGAGATGCTCCATGGAAATCAAGCCATGGGGATAGAAGAGAAAGGGGGAGTCTTGGAAGCCTGCTGAGCTGTAGCTGGGACCTGCTTGGGCAGAAAGGCAGTGTTCCTATGGAAATATTTGGTTAAAATAGTATGCATGCTGAAAGAAATGAAAGAAGACATAAATAAATGGAAAGACATCCATGCTCATAGATTGGAAAACAATATTGTTAAGATATTAATACTACTTAAAACAATCTATAGATTCAGTGCAAGGCTTATGAAAGTGTCAATAATGTTTTTTTTGGCAAAAATAAAGAAATCAATTCTTAAATTCATATGGAATCTCAAGAGATCTGGAATAGCGAACACAATCTTGAAAAAACAAAACAAAAACAACACCATTGGAGGACCCACATTTTCTGATTTCAAAACATACTATAATGGTACAGTAATCCAAACAGTTGGTCATAAAGACAGACATGGACCAATGGAATAGAATAGAGAGCACAGAAATCAACCCTCCCATATATGGTCAAATTATTTTCCACAAAGGTGGCAAGGTCACTCATTGGGAGAAAAGAATCTTTTCGACAAATTGTTTTGGGAAAACTGGATGTCCATATGCAAAAGAATGAAATTAGACTTTTATCTTGCACCCAAACACAAAGCTTAACTCAAAATGGATCAAAGACCTGAATGTAAGAGCTAAAACGATATGACACTTAGAAGAAAATATACAAGAAAAGCTTCATGGCATTGGATTTGACAATGATTCTTGGATATGACACTGAAAGCACAGGCAACAAAAGAAAAAAAATGATAAATTGGACTTCATTAAAATGAAAAACTTTTGTGTATCAAAGGAAACTATTAGCAGAGTGTAAAGTTACATAACGGGAGATAACATTTGCAAACCACATATCCCATAAAGGGGTTAATGTCCAGAATATATAGAGAGCTCCTAAAACTCAACAACAAAACAGCAAACAACCTAATTAAAAAATGGGCCAGAGGTTTGAACAGACATTTCTCCAAAGAAGATACACAAATGGTCCATATGCACATGGAATGATGCTCACCATCACTTATCATTGGGGAAATGTTAATCAAAACCATATTGAGATACCCCTTTATGTCCATTAGGATTATTATAAAACAAAACAGAAAACAACAAGTCTTGGTGAGGATGTAGCGAAATTGGTTGTTGTAAGTAGCAAACATTTTATTTTTATAAATAATCCTGCTTTATGTAGAATTAATCCTGCTTTATGTGAAATTAACTCTCTCTAATCCTGCTTTATGTGAAATTAACTACCTTCAAATACATACTATCTTCTTTAAAAACTAAGATTGTGCATTGCTGGTGGGAATATAAAAGGTGCAGCTGCTGTAGAAAACAGTATGGCAGTGCCTAAAAACATTAACCAGAATTATCATATCATTTAGCAATTCCACTTTTGGGTATATAAACAAAATAATTGATAGCAAAGACTTGAACAAATATTTGTATACTCATGCTCATAGCGACATTAGTCACAATAGCCAAAAATGTGGAAACAACCCGAATATCCATTAATGGATGAATGGATAAACAAAATGTGGTATATATGTATAACAGAATATTATTCAGCCTTAACATGGGATGAAATTCTGATACATGCGACAACATGGATGAACCTTGAAGACACGCTAAGTGAAATAAGCCATCCCCCAAAGGACAAACATTGTATGAGTCTACCTATACGAGGTACCTGGAACAGTTAAACTCGTAGAAACAGAAAATAGAATAGAGGTTACCAGAGGCTGGGAGAGAGGGGAATGGGGAGTTTACTTAATGGGTACAGAGTTTCGTCTTGGAGTGATGAATAGTTCTGGAAATGAATGTTGGTGACAGTTATACAACAATGTGAGTATACTTAATGCCACTGAACTGTACACTTAAAAAGGGTTAAAAAGGTAAATTTCATGTTACGTTTTACCATAATTTAAAAAATACAGTGATTATTTGATGGTGATTGGGGCAATTGCTTTTGCTTTCTGTAAATCCATGAAAGAGAAAAAGCTAAGTGGGGTTTGGAGGGGAGCGGCAGGTCATATAACGCAGGACTTAATTCCTTTGTTTTTGGGTAGATATTAGAAAAGACATCTCAATAGGGCTTTTGAGTGAATAAAATGTTCTCAATGTATTTAGAACTTATTATGTCTCACTCCAACATGTATTTCATGCCATTTTACACATAAGGAAAAGGGTTACAAAGATATGTAGCATTACATGTTTTTCTATGATGGTACATAAAAGTGTTTTAGGAGAGAGAACTGTCTGGAAATTCCCCCAAAGGACTGGGATTACTTCTCAGTGCAGAGAGGAAGTTAAGACCAGGTGCAAGTGGTCGTTGCAAGTGGCAAACATTTTATTTTTATTTTCCCCTCTCTAATCCTGCTTTATGTGAAATTAACTACCTTCAAATACATACTATCTTCTTTAAAAACTAAGATTGTTTTCTTTAATGCACAGCTCAAGTAGTCACAGCCAATCTTTCCAGCTGTATCACCAGGGTTTTGTAAGCGAGCTGGGCAGCTCAAAGGGTTCCTAAACTCATAGTAAATACTCTAATAAGCTGAAAAAGGCAAAGTCTGCTTTTAAATTTGTAAGCAATTTTATAATCCATTTGGAGAGGGAGAGCTAGAAAGAGAGAGAAGAAAGGAGGATTTGAAAAATGGGAGACTCGTGAATTCCTCTGCTCAATGTAACCTAAGTGTAGGCTAGATATGAACTTGAACTCTTCAACCCCCATCATTTGCTCGTTCAGAATGTCATGATTGAGTCTGACACTATTACAGGAAAGCGCATGTTGAAAACATGAACTATTCTATAAAGTTTACGAATCACTATGATTTCAAACGCTAATTTTATTTTACTGGTGAGACAGGAGAAAGTCCTCTAGACAACTAATAACCAGTGCTCCAACCTTTAGACCAGAGAGAGGGAGGGAGGGAGGCAGGGAGGCAGGGAGGCAGGGAGGCAGGGAGGCAGGGAGGCAGGGAGGCAGGGAGGTTGGGAGGGAGGGAGGGAGGGAGAGAGGTTCACGCAGTCAAAGAGGCACCATCTGCTCATATATTATACAGTATTATGTTATTCCACACCAGTTCTAGGATAGAGCTAATAAATATCCTAAATATAAAATTTCAGTAAAATATTGCACTTTTGAGACATTATGCCATTCAAACATGATAGGATGTGATGATGTGTTGATGTGTTTCAATAGTCGTATAGTGATTTTAGCTCGAGGGTACCAGTAAAATGAAAATGCTGATGCTGTGCCTTAAACATCACCAAAATGTATGCTTGTGCTTTCTCTTTTCCTATTGTTATCATGTTCCCACATGCTTTCAAAGGCAATGGATTTGAAAAAAGTATTTATTATGAACATTTCTATGCACAAAACACCCATCTTTGAAAACCATCAGCATTTTGTCATCTATTCACGTCCCAGTCTCCTTTTCTTGCTGGAGAATTTTAAAGCAAACCCCACACATCGTGTCATTACTAAATAGTTCAGTAAGCGTCTGAGAGAGAGAGAGAGAGAGAGAGAGAGAGAGAGAGAGAGAGAGAGAGAGACAGAGAGAGAGAGAGAGAGAGAGAGAGAGAGAGAGAGAGACAGACAGAGAGAGAGAGAGAGACAGAGACAGAGAGAGACAGAGACAGAGAGAGACAGAGAGAGACACAGAGACACAGAGACACAGAGACACAGAGACAGAGAGAGGGAAGAGGAAATGAGACAACATTGTTTCACATATTCACAAATCAGTAATATTACTTAGTATCATCTGATATGTAGCCCATATTCAAATGCCTTAGATTGTCTAAAAATGTTTCTTTTCAGTTAGTTCATTTTATTCAGGATCCAAACAAGTTTCATTTCATTGTGTTTGGTTATTAAGCTCCACAGAGCCTTGTGAATATCTTGTAATCTAGAATAATTCCCCTTCTCCTCTTTCTGCCATGCATTTATTGAAGAAATTATGTCCTTAAATTCTAGATTTGGCTTGAGATGTTTTTTAATTTTTTTCCTTCTACTCCCTCAATTTACTGTAGACTGAAATTAGACTTAAAGGCTTGATTAAATTTAGATTCAGTTTTTGTTGTTGTTGTTGCCTTTTATTTTTTTTCAAGATAATTTCAGGATGGTTCTTGGCTTTCCAGCTAGTCTAAAATGCCTTCACTTTGCATCAGATCAGAATGTCTGTATGACTCACTTTTAATGATGCTAAAACTGATCAGTGGGTTCAAGTGACAGTATAGATTGATAATTTTATTGTTTTTCACCCCTATTTCATCTAATCATTTTACCATACAATGATAACCATTGCCTGAATCTGTTATTGCATTAGGGGTTGCAAAATGTTGCTTTTTCTAATTCTATCTTTCTGTTTGAATTTATTACCTGAGAATCTGTGTAAAAAAGCTTTTAAGCACTAGGGCTCTTTGGACACCCCAAAACATATATTATACAGAAAAGCAAGAAAAATGCTCGTTTTCCTTTAAAAGTCAGTTTTCAGGGTAATGATTTGGTGTCCTAGCAATGTCCAGTGGTTTTTATTTTGTGTCTCTTTCTCTATCCTCCCTGCCTTTTAAAACATCACTGTGCATTTTCAGTGTTTGTATATTTTAATTAATTAGGTCATTTTTTTCCCCCGATGTTCATATTGTCCCATCTATGGCAAGTGGGAACCTCTTCTAGCTGACTTCTGTGTCCTTTTGATATAACCCCAATCAGCCTCTGAAGCTTCTTTTTTTTCCTTTCTAGAGGAACACAGTGTCCCAGCTCATTTTTTTTCTATATTTCCCGCCCCACAAGTGAAATCATCCATTTCTTCAAGGATCCTTAGTTCCATTTAGAGGAGAATCCTATTTAGAGACCACAATTGAGAATTAGATGTGCTCATGGAGATTGGATTGAAATTGTTTCTAGGCCTTTTCCTTGGATACAGCTAGAAAATTTGCATTTTTAGAAAGTGAGAAAAAAATTGAGTTTACACTGACATTTTCAATTGGAATTTAAGATTATAGAGTGTTTATTTTGTTGATTTTATATACTTTTATATATGCTGCAAACTATGCTTCTTTATAACGTTAACGTACTTTTAAATGTGTATACTTGAAAAGAAGTTACAATGAAAAAATGTTTCAGAGTTAAATAGGTCTATTAGATCTACATTAGTGGTGACATGGTTTCGACCAGTATATAGATCCTTACTAATTTTGGTCCATCTATTATGTTTTGGACTGAGAGAGGTGTGTTAAGCGGTCTTATTATTGGTGTTTCTGTTGGTTTCTCCTTGAATTTCCAGCAGTTTCTACCTTATGAGTGTTGTTTTCCTATAGCTTGCAGTCTTTGGTCATTATAATGTCATTTTTGACTTTTTAAAAAAAACTTCTTAGCTTTAAAAACAAATGCCGTTGTAGCTTGTTTCATATTAAAATCTCAACCCGTTTCCTTATTAATTTTAATTTGCCTAGTATATATCAGTACTTATTCTTTAATCCTTAATGTTTCTGTATCATTTTCTTTCAGGTATGTCTCATAGACAGACGAGTTAGATTTGCATAATTGGTCAATCTGAATTTTTTTTCTTTTAGATAGCTTTATATGTTTGACCTCAGCTCTGACATACCAATTTACTATGTATTTACTGCATCTAGAAAGTCATTCCCTATATGATCTGTTTTTCTCTCCGTAATCTTTGGTATTTAGTACGGTTGATATTTTTGTTCTACTGGTTACCTTTACACTAATATTGTATATAATACCTGAAGGTTCCCCCCCCCCTTTTTTTTAATGATGCCTAACTCTATTCTTCTCTAAGCAATATTGGTTAATTATAATCTTTTCCCTTTTTCTTCCCTCTCCTCCAGTGTCTAAATATAGGTGATATTCTTTTAATCCTAGTAAATGCCCGTGGGACAATCAGTGAACTTATTCTGCTTTCCACTTTCTTTCCCTGTTTGTGAGTTGTATTATTTCTATACTGTCAGAGTACATAACATTTGCCTATTCTTTTATCTTTATAGCCAGTCTCTACCAGACCTCAGGCCATATTTCTCTAAACATTCTTGGTTTTCTGATGCTCATTCTCTAGTAAGTATCTCAGAATGTCTCTTGAGAAAAGTAATCACTGAATTCTTAAATGTTTATATGTTTTTTAATGGCTTTCATACTTGAAGCATAGTTGGGATAGATATAAAATCTTTGGCTAATATTTTATTTTCTAGAGCATCTTTACAATGTGTTTCTACTGTCTTCTGGTACAAATGTGCTTCAAAGTCTGACTCAGTTCTTTTTTTTTTTTTGCTTAGATGCATAAAATTGTTTTTCTTTATTTAAAAAATATAACTGTTTTACTAGAAATGTTTCAGTGTTGATGGTTCTCAGTTAAATTTTTTCAGATACAGCTCTTTAATATGCAGGTTCAAGTCTTATTTTGTGACTGTTGTCTGAATATAGTTTTACATATGTGTTGTCTTTCATTTTTGGGGGGACATTATTCTTTGGGAATTTATGTTAAATATTCTTTAAATCTCTGTTATTCCAATTCTTTGGTATAATCCTTTTATCCCTTTTCTTTATTTCTGTTTTATTAATTTCACTATTCTTCCTTCTAGCCTCAGTTTCTCTTACTGGGCCTTCCATGTCTCCATTTGCTTCTTTGTTCCTTTTAATTTAGCTTTTATTTCTGAAATAGTTTTTCTTTCTCTTCTTCTCTTTTCTTTCCATTTCTGAGTTTTTAGCTCTTTTTTTCATATCATCATGTTTCAAATCATTCTAGACATCCCCTTTCTGAGTGAGCTGTTCTAATTCTGATTTATGGTTCTTTACAGCTTGGACTGTTTTAAAGATTCTTTTAGCTCATTTTCAAATTTCATGTTGCAGTTTTCATCTTCTTTGTGGTCACATTTGTACTGTTTTCATTACCTGTTGGAACTATTTGGTTCATTTTTATTATTATCCTTGTTGTATCTCTGTATGGGGTTTTACTGTCCTCCATTTAAATTTTTTATATATAAATTAAATAGTTTTCTTGGATGACTAGAGGAAAGTTCCTCGATAGGGGTCTCTTCTCTCTTGTTCTGTGACGTATTAAAAAATATGGCCTCTTTATATAGCACTTCTCTGTCTCTCAGGGCTATGACTGATTTATAAAAGCTTCCTGCCTCTAACTCTGTGTGGTCTAGAGTTCTAAGGGTCTTTCTTTCCAAAGCCATATTATTACCTTTAAATATGTTTGTTGTTCGGACATTCTGGCCTCTATCTCAGACACCTCCTTCTCTGGTATTAGAAGCTTTTGTCTCCCTGGAATCTGCAGTGTTTCCTTTTGGATCCAACTTTCAGCAGGTTTTTTCTTTTCTCCTTATTTTAGTGAGGGTGGGGGAAGGGAAAGGGAAAGAATGAGTCTCTGTCTTGCCAAAGGGAGTATTTTGGAGTGTTTCTGAGATACATGCAGACTAAGCCTGCTTCAGCATAAATTCCCATGGCCTTGACCTCTCTTTCTTTGTACTTATTCTCCACTTGAAGCCAGAGGAAGTCTTTGTATTTCACTGGTAATGTTCAGATTTGATTGCTTTAGTTCCTGTTCTGAAAAGGACTGGCTCCTGTTGGGGGTGAATATTTGTTAATTTCTGCACGGCAGCTTATAGAACTGTCAGCACTCTCCTTTTTCTTTTCTACTAACTCCTCATTTTTGCTGATCCCACATAAGACCTGCTGCTGTCAGCTGTTTGGGTTACATTGACCCACATTCTGGAGTTCTCAGGGATATCCATGTGGTGTGTTTTTTGCTTTTGATTTCCTATGTTTTGTCTGGTTTTTAACGATTCAACAAAACCATGCCACTGCCATGTTTTTAGCATTGGAAATCCCAGTGTATTTTTAAGCACAAGAATATTCTAGAAAATTAATTTTTATGTCTGGCATCACATCTTCTGGTTGTTTCATTATTTCCAATAGAATGGCAGTATATGAATGTTAGGATCTGGAATAAAACTATTTGCTGCCAACCTGTATGCAATTCTGGCAAAAAAGCATAGGCAAAGAGCTTGATGTGTGTAATTGGTTTTGGGTGACTTGGTTTTGGGTGACTGGGAAAAACTCATTTGTCTTTCCTGTTTTAGAGGCTGGTCAGGAAATTAAGCTCCTCCTGAGGTTTTCTTGCTATGTTAGTTTCTCTTTGTAATGGACCTAAAGGACACACCATCTTATTTAAAAATTGACCAACTCAAAGGTGTTACATTGGGCAGCAGACGCTCAACAGAAAGAGCTATGCATGTCGCCAGAGATATAAATGATAAATGTCTAACTATTACATTGTTTTGTACACCTGAAACTAAAGAAGAAGAAGAAGAAGAAGAAGAAGAAGAAGAAGAAGAAGAAGAAGAAGAAGAAGAAGAAGAAGAAGAAGAAGAAGAAGAAGAAACAAAACAAAACAAAACAAATTTTCACAAACTCCTGGGTGTAAACTGTTCTACAAGAGATCTTTCTTGGACTCTTCAAAAGTGAACAAACAATACAATATATAAATGATTATGAAATTGTACACTTGAAACTTATATAATTTTATTAACCAATATTACCCCAATAAATTTAACGAAAATGAAAAAAAAAAAGGGAAAGACTGAAGGTGAGAGCTGGTTTAGCCAAATACCATTGGGTTGTGGATTAGACAAAAACAGAATTTAAGAAATCTAAGCAGGCCAAAGTTAATTCCTGTATCTCTTAACACTGATAGGGAGGAATCTAATCAAGTACATAAAGAGACAATTGTGAGAAAATAAAATGTAGAAAAAAAATTTAGACATGGAGGCTGCAGGGGAGCACCTGGGTAGTCACTTGTTACCTCCCAAACCAAGACAGAGACAATTGCTTCCAGTTGCTCACAGAATGCAAGACTGACCGATGACCTTTAGGTTGCCAAAAACGTATTTCCTGTGAGTGTAAGGGACTGCTTACTTACTTTATTTAAGCAGTGGAGTCACTGTACTTCGCAGAGTCTAGAACAGGGCCAGCCAAGACTTACTGCTAACAGAACAGCTCAGCACATTGCAAGGACACATAAGGAATACTGGCTCTTGTTTTTAACTATGGTCTACCCTTTAACAATTAAAAGCAAATTCCAAGCCGAATAATGCATACTGGGATCAGTCTGGCTCACTTAGAATTGACTCTCAGTGTTTTCTCACTTTTTTTCCAGGACCCTAAGAATCTTCCAGACAAGAATTCTTGTCCTTCACAAACCTGTGGGTGGTCACTGGATTTGTAATGCAGTTTAGGGCAGTTGCCACAGCAAAGACAACTCTTAGCTCTCACAGAAGCAAGATGGGAAATGTTAAAGAATTGGTAAGGTAGAGGTATTCCTATGTCTATGACTGAAAAATTATATTGAATTTTTTCCATCAATAACAACTCTCTGAAGCTGCAGATTGGAGATATGCTATGATAATTGAGGGATTCTCTAATTTTGTATCATTCTTGGAAGGTACCAATTGCTGTTGAAAATAAATTAAATATTAAGATGAATTCACGGTTAGGCTAATGTACACTTAAAACTTCATTTACTTCTGTCACGTGAACCCAAAAGTGTATATATTTATGTGTGTAAACATATTTCAATATGAATACATATATTTTAAGGAAGAAAGAAGTAAACAGAAAGAAAGAACAGAAAGTTTTGTTTGGCATATTTACATAAGAGAAGAAAAAAAATCTGTTAGCTCTGAAACACCTTTGATTTCATTATGATTGGGCTCAAACTGCCAGTGTTGAGACGATGTCCAATTTGCTCAGCTGGGAATATGGAAGTAAAATTATGTTTATCATAAGACACTTATCTCAACTGTTAAAACCTCAGAAAGCACAAAGTAAAGTATGAAAGGAAAATGTGATTTTTTTTTTTAATGTGATCTTACGTTTTTCTGAACCTCGTTGTTGAGTTCCAGAGAGATGTATTAGCATAGTGTATGGGCATTGCCTCTCCCTGAGAAAATAAATGACAGATCAAATCAATTCTAATACACTCAGAGAATGACAAATCATCTCTTAACGACTGCTTAATTTAAAGATCTGGTTTAGATATATAGTAGTAGTGGAGTGGTAGGGACGGTCCCTACACAGTTGCCAGTGGGGTAGCAGGACAATTTCACGTTGTAGCTTCCCCAGTTGCAAGACGAGGTGGCAGGGGAAGGTGGGAAAGCTGGCCGTGGCTCTCCCAAGACAATGTAACAGAAGCTCATTTGTGGTGCAGAAAACGCTGGCTTTTCCCTCTATGTTATACAGAAGCAGCACTTATACAGAATTTGTTTGAAAGAGACAACTTCACATACTCAGATGGTCTTTCGAATAGCCTACCTCTCCCAGTGTTGAACTTTCTTTCACGTAAACCAATACAGGGAAGTTTGCAAAGCCTGTGTACTGTGAGTACATTAGAAGAAAGAGGAAGAAAGGAAGCAAATTAACAGAAGTCAAGAGAAGCCCACAGCACAGGAAGAGACCTGGAATTATTTAGGGCGCCTGTCTTTGTGAATGCTCCATAATTCAGAGTGACATTCATTTTGAGGAAGAAATTTAAAGAGCAGCTGAAGTAGTTTGACATTGAGATGAATTTTTAAAATAAAGATTTAAAAAAAGTTTTGCACAATCGCAAGATGACAAATGGAGGGGTCAAGATTGGCACATTGAGGACAGTAAGCAGACACTTCTTAAAAGAATTTATGATGCTGGTTGGAAAAGATACATTTGTCTATTTTACATCTTTTGTTTGCTCTTACATGTGAAATTTGGGATTATGCAGAACTCTTCTTTTTGGACGGTAAAGGAGTACTATAAATGACTAGCAAATTCATGAATTCTAAGGAGGGGATAGGGTAAAAAAGGAGAAAAATAATATTATAAAGGAGACTCTGTTTCTCTCAAGATACAAATTTATTTGTATCTTGACACAAAATAGACACTCCATGTGTGTATGATTTAAGAAGAGTTCTCCAATTTAAACCTGTTTTTACCCTACACCACATAGGATCGTGGAAAAGCACACTGAATAGCACTAAGGCATGTCTGACTTATTGAATGGCTCAAAATTCTATTTATTCTCTCTGGGCCCCATATCTTGCCACTCTATCTACGTCCCCTGTGCACGAGAGGACGGAATGACTTCTGGAATGTCTTTCTCTATCAGATGTGACTTTAATGGCTTCTTGCCTTTTAAATAGGGATCTGGCAGAGAGAGTTTGAAAACCGCCAGAACAGAAAATTCTCACTTTTAGAGTTTCTCCTTTTTCTCCTGAGGATGTCAGAAGAGAGTATTTCATATCTTGTTTGACTATCATATGGACCATAGATCTGACAGTCCATCAGAATTGGTTACCCAAGATGCATTATTCAAACTGTCTTCCTGGCCAAACTTTCCAATGAGATGGAGTTTGTGGTATAGAGACTCTTTCCTCATGTGGTAAAGAGGCGTGAAAGCTCAGCATGCTCACTCTTTGGAGGCGTGTGGGCACAGCAATGGATGGTGAGGGGAACAACAGGGAGCGAGGATCCTCCACTTATTCATTCATTCAACATATATTTATTGAGCACCTACTATATTCCAAACACTTTTTTCAGCTGCTGAAGCGCAGTAGTAACTCCACAAATTAATAAAACCTCTGTCATGGAGCTTGCTTTCTAGTGAGGGAGAAAGATGAGAAATACAATAAAGAAACACATTACAAAGCTTGTTATATAGTGATGGATGCTGAGGAGAAAAACGAAGCAGGGAAGGGGGATTGGGAGTGTATACGTAGGAGGGTGAGTGTGTTTGTGAATTGTTGCACACAAGAGATAGGAGGACCACAGAAGGCCTTACTAAGGATGATTTTTTTTTTTTTTTTTTTTGAGTAAGGATCTGAAGGAAATGAGAGAAGGAGCCATAGGATTTCTGGGGCTGGAGGATTCTAAATAGAAGGAACAGCAACTGCAGCCTGAGGGAGGATTGTGCAACAGAAATGAGACCAGTGTGCCTAGAGTCAAGTAAGCCAAGGGGTGAATAGTAAGAGGTGACGTTGAAGGGGACGCAACAGGGCTCAGATCATTTAGGGTATAGCTAAGGACTCTGATTTTTACTATTGAAAGGCTTTAAATGGAGGAGGGGCCTCGTCTTCCATTTTAAGTGGATTATGTTGAGAATAAACCGAATGGGGGAAAGGCAGAGGAGAGAGATAAGTTAGGAGACAAGTACAATAATGCAGCTGAATCTGCCAGGGAAATGAGTAGCAGTTTATAGGCTGTTTAAGGTCTGCAACATATCCTTTACAAACTGGGTTCCACCTACCAGAGCCAAAAATTGCCTAAGCACTTTGCTTACCCAGAATCAGGCTGGCATAGAAAAGCAGGTGGAAAACTGTTTCAAGTACAAGAGTATAAAACAGTGAGTTACCCTGCTTTTTGGCACAAGTCTCCCATAAAGGATTGTTATGTTTATGTTCCTGGACGTTTGTGGTTCCTTATAATTGCTTTAAAACACACACACACACACACACACACACACACACACACACACACACAGAGTCTGTATTTCCCCTTTCACTTTCTTACTAAAATAGCAATTGACATTTATTTAGGATCTTTGCCCATTCTAACAATTCAAGTTTATAGGAAATTAAACAGGCCTCTCATATGCTAGGTCGTATCTTGGAACAGAAAAGGGATTAGTAAAACTGGTGAAATCTGAATAAAATCTGTAGTTTAGGTAATAATATTTTCCCAATGTTAATCACTTAGTTCAAAGGTGCTATAGTTACTGTGGCAAACATTCTGTGTCAACATTAGAAGTGGGGTGAAGGGTATATGTGACCTTTCTGCATTATCTTTGCAAATTTTCTGTACATTTAAAATTAGTCCAAAATGAAAAGTTATTTTAAAAAGCCTTCTCAAAGTTAAAAATAAAAACACAAGAATGAAAACTTTGAAAGAATTTTTTTGGAAAGAAAATGGTCCCCAGATAAATTCTGCACATTTAGTAATTTGTGTCTACTATTAAGAAGTAGGTTGTTATTACTCCATATACAGAACATGCCAAAAAACGGTACACACATTTTAAGAAAGGAAAAAACTTTATTAAAATTGTAATAATATATACTGACAACAAAGTCACATTGGACTTCTGCAATGACAAGAAGTGCTCAAAGTGGATGCCATCAGTGTAATTTTAATATTGTTTTTTTCCTTTCTTAAAATGTGTAGGCATTTTTTTGGCACCCTCTGTATAGATACTTAATAGCCTTTCTTTTTCATCATTTAATTTAGATCAAACTGCATTTCAAACACTTCACTGGCCTCCTGAATTACATGCATTGCCTTCATTCTCAGGGATCTACTATGCTTGGGAAATAGATATTTTTCAAAACAATTCACCTGTCACTTGTTGATTTCCTTTTGTTCTGCCTTCCTCCAGTCTGTTTTCATTCTTACTCCGCACCACACCCCCACTGAACAAGTGCACTGGCTCTTGGCTCGCATCCCCATTTTCTTCTTTCCCTAAACCTAAATATGACCTTTCTTTGTTTGCTGTTCTGAAACACTGAGGGAAGAAATTTGTCGTCATATTAAAAAAAAAAAGTCTGATCTTCTCAATGTCTCATTATTTTTTTATCCCCTTCCACCAACCTACTACCCCTCTGAAGCTGAATAATACTGAATGTCAACTATAATTTAACATATATATAGTCACAGGATGTGGAGCACAGCATAGGGAATAGAGTCAATGGAATCGTAACAGTTATATCAAAGTCTGATTATTTAGACCAGGAATGATGAGTGTAAATGTTCCTACGGGTCAGGCAAGCCACATAAAAGATGTGAGGCACTCAAGAGTCAAACACTCTGGAAGAGCCTACCTGGCCCTAACATGGTTCTTATTTTGATTATTTCTGGGAAGTTGTGTCTTTTCTAGAACCTCAATGAAAGCTCAAGTCTGTTTCTAAGCAAGGTGCTTTGTAAATGCTGGTTAGAGGTTAGTCAAGTAATGTGGGAAAACATGGCTAGTTGCAATTTGAAGTAGTAACCAGGTAGACAAAAAAATTTGTGTTTCCAAATAAGGTGGAGAAAAGATTGATGAGATTTTAATCCAGCTGAGAATCATACGATGATACTGTGAAGTCCTAAAGAGTATTTCTTAGTAACTAAGGCAAAATTTCATTTAAATTGTCATACAAAGATAGCAGACATAACCTTAACCGAAAAAGCTCTAGAAGGGAACTCACCTACCTGCTTACTGGGTAACAAATTCCTATGTCTTGTAATGCATTAGACTAAGAGAAGTCTTCCTGGAGTGTGCTTTAAATTTCCACTGCTGTAAATTAAGTCCATGGTGGAGAGCTAAAACTACTACCAGTAGACTATTATTATTAATATTCTAGGGAAGCTTTAACAAAATGTTTAAGATGCAAAGGGTTAGACCAAATTACTGACTTAAGCAGCCGGTCTCAGGATCACATGCACGTCCAGAAACCATTTGGATTTGGTGATGGCCTTGACTGTTTCCTTCAGGCCTGGGGTATCTGGCACAGATCAAGAAGGCCATCTTTTTTGGAACTTCTCAGCAAAATGACCAGTGCATATGGAAATTGCTGAACACGTTTTCTACAGGAGCTGGGACAGCTTACCTAAGAACGCTGCCTCTGTACCCTGACCTCTCCTACCACGCCCTGGAGCCACCTGTTTTCAGAGCTCTGCCAAGCCACAGACACTAACCAGACAAAGGCATGCCCTCCCCTATACCGCGAAACCAAGGATGATGGTGACAAAGGTCCTTCACAATGTGAAACAGGCAACACCTGGCTTCGGAAAGCCCTGAGAACTGGGATGGCACCAGCATCCCGCCCAACCTGCATGCCCCCATTGATAGCCTCCTGCTAAAAGCAGATTAGATCGCTAGGATGAATCCACCCTATCCAATTTCAGTTCTTGCTTTAGCACAGTCTTTTCTACACAGAAAAGTCTGTAGTAACAGGATGGAATGGAACTAAACCAGCACAATAATCCTTTTTATGTCAAAAGATGGATATTTAAATTTGGGAATGGGGGGCTATTCAGCTCTTCCCACTTTAGATCATGAAGTAAAACTATAAAGAAGTCTTCAGAGGGGGAACAGGTTAGTGCTTACGTAGGGAACTAATGTGGCTCCTATGTGTGCCATGCTTCTGGGTATTATGGAAATGCATTTCCTCATGATTCTGCATAGCACACCCTGGTTAGGAGAATGCCAAGTCCCTCTGTCACCTTGTCCTTGCATATAACAAACAGCAAGAAGGCTGCATGGAGGACACAGGGATTTTATCATGGACATCAGGTCTCCCTTATTTACCCAGTAGCATGACAGGTATTTTCCTTCTCTTTAAGCTCTTACAGTAATTTCACTGAATCTCAAATAAAAAATATTTTCCAGCTATATTTAAAAAATCCATTTGGGGAGTCGACAGTGGCCGGGAGTTCTGGGTGGGGCTATCAAGGCTGAGGGCTGAACGCTCACTCCTAGCAATTCCTAAAAAGCGGTTGAACATTCTCAATGTAGCCGAGAAGACTTAAGCTCATTTGCCTTGCCTGCTGGGTAAAGGAGTGGAAGGGTTTAGCAGTCTCTCCCACCTCCTGAAGCGGGGAGACATGGCCGCACTCAAGTAAGAGCAGGGTTCATGCAACCTCTTCTCACCTCTCCCCAGGCAGCAGGTGGTGGCTCTACTGGAGGGTAGTACTTAGGCACATCCCAGGCCACCGCAGCCATGAACCATTTGAAGTCCTTGCACTTGAGCTGTTTGCGCAACTCCTTCTGGGCAGAGATGTCCCCCGTGGAGAGGTGCCTGTACTCCGGGCGTCGCTGGTAAATATACTCGGCAAATTCATCCATCCAGGTCTCAGCCACCCGCTTCAGGTTCTGTGCAGCAGGAAAAACAAGGTCATTTATTGGTCTATGCACTAAAAGGGGGATTTTAGTTGTACTAGAAATGTCAAAAAGGAAACGAAACCAGACAATCTCACGCAGCTCTGGTTGGTGGCTTATTAACTGTGAGAGTTTTCATAACTGCAAGGGGTGTGATATGATTAGCCCAAGGCTTTGCACGCGTTTCTGCTTCTGCATGGGGGTCAGTTGCCAATTAGAGAATTAATTTATCAGAGCCAGTAAAAATTCAATTTATAATTATATCAATTTTCTCATCTCTCCTGATTCATGATTATACATTCTTTATTGTTCACATTGAACAATAAAGTTGAAACTGGAGATAATGAAGTTCCTCTTAGGTATCAAATTGCTTAAATCATTTCAAGGAACAGTTAGAGATCTTGGAAAAAATGAGGACAAACAAGTTGGTATTATTTTTTCCCAATTATAGAGAGAACGCAGTGTTGCTATTAGGTTGGTGCAAAAGTAGTTGTGGTTTTTGCAATTATTTTTAACCTTTAAACCGCAATTACTTTTGCACCAACCTAATAAATTAAAGACCTTGTATTTTAATGATACTTTATATGTGTGACACAGATACCAAATGGAATGTAGTTATTTTCTGCACATGAAGCGCGGTGAAGGGAAGCACCAAGTAGCTAGTCTTCTCTGTAGATGTTTCCATGGGGAGATGGAAGCGGAAGCTTGATGGTAGAGAAATAAGCACGCTCCTTAGGGGCAGGAGAGTGTGGATTCAGGGTAGGAAGATCAGCCCTTTTGTCAGGGTAGAGACTGAGCAAGTCATTTATTCATTCTAGGCCTCAGATTCTTCACTGGAAGAAAGTACACACTGTAATCAGTACCTACATCACGGGAGAGGCTGTAGGATTAAATAAAGTAACACCTGTCGAGTGCTTACAGTAGTACCTGGCACACAACAGGTACTATAAACATTAGAGCTATTTTTACTAGAAAGAGTGCAGCACTGGAAATCAGAGAGCCTGGGGGTTGGGCTTGGCCACAGATGAACTGAATTGTCCTATGGTTTTTGGGAAGGGCATTCAGCTGAGGTGGGATGTTCTCTGACACCCCTTCAAGCTCTATGATGCTAAGTGGTAGAGAGAGAGCTACTGCATTGTCTAGAAGATAGTAGTTCTGGTGCTCCCAGCTTGCAGCATAGTTTCATAGGCTGGTGTCCTGGATGTAGGCTGTGGTTCTCCTTGGTTTGTGTTCAAATTCCTCATTTTAAGTGGCCCAGTTGGTGTGAACATTAACACTTTTTAGTTTCTCATTTGAATTTAGAAGATAAAATGAGCAGAATGGCTAGGAACGTTAAGAAGATCCAGACTTAAGAACCTAAAGTTAAAACTAGTGGTAGCTAGAAAAATTACTTTTATCTTAAAAATGGCTACGAAATCCTAATTAACAGAGAAATTCTTCATTTTCAAATACTGCAGACCTTCGTTTTTGAATCATAAATGAAATAAAAACTGTTATTCTGAGCACCTTCTATATATAAGACATTGAAAGTGTCCGCTGTTTTTATGTCACCTTTCTGTGGTTTGTT
Source organism: Rhinolophus sinicus (assembly GCF_057876585.1). NCBI lineage: Eukaryota > Metazoa > Chordata > Mammalia > Chiroptera > Rhinolophidae > Rhinolophus > Rhinolophus sinicus. The sequence goes on along the minus strand of NC_142515.1, from coordinate 101,005,303 downwards.
GTGGGTTATAACATGTTCCCCTATTCAACCCAAACTGGTACTGATCTCTCCTTTCTCTGTGTTGCCCAAATATTTATTAACACACTTAACACATTCAGTTTTCTATCAGAAGTCTTTGGAATTCAAGTCTTGTTTCCTCTGGCCTATCCAACACTAAATCTCTCCTTAATTCTAATAATCATCAGGTCTTTGAATGGATATTTTACGAGGAACATTAAATCACATTTCTACTTCAGTTTCAGAAGAACAGATTTCCAGCTCTGACCGATCATCTTTATTGTGCAGCATGAGGAAAATAGATGGCTCCATTATACCTGCTGGTTCATGAAACTGCATAAATCTATCCACTAACTATCATTTTTTTTTTTTTTTTGCCAGTAACATTATAGATCCTACCATTTGATTATTTTAAAAATACAATCCTTACTCAGTTTCTCAGCATATTATTTGGGAGTCGATTGTTTCTTGGGCTGTGAGGTGGTCCCAGGCCTGTGTATTATCTGGGTCATCTCACCTCAGTAGTGTGTTTCCATTTCTTTGTGCAGGGTGTGTTCATGACACGTGCACTGGCGTGCCCCCAGGCTCCATGCTGTGCTTGTGTCAATATTAAGCTCTTGTATTATGGTGGATTTAGTAATAGAGTTCTCTTTCTTCAGATATCTTTTTTTCCCCCCTAGTGCTTTCCCCCTGGATACTGCTGATAGCAAAGCCAGTCTTACACAGAAACAGTTTCTTATTTGTCACAGTCACTCCTTCCAACGAGGAATCGCATCAGTATCCCCTGACTTTAAAAATTCTGCTTTGATTTAAATGCATTTCTTTGCTCCTCTTTGAAGCTTAGGAGGACTTTAGTAGCTCTGGAGTCCCACCCCAAAGCCCTCTCATCATTGATACTGTGATAATGTCATCATGGATGCAACTCCAAAGAGAATCTGTTTAGGAGAGCCTCCACCTCACTGCAATTATTCAGCCTCGCACTACTCTCATCTGAAGGCATCTTTGAAGTCACTAGGCAGCCTTGGCGTAAGGAGAGGATGGCTAACCCAGTGCTGAAAAGGGAGGCTTCTCTGACAATTTCCTCTTCTTCCTCAAGGCTGTGTGAGCTGTGTTTATAAGGGGTCACCTGTTCTTGGCTGTTTTGATATAATTTAATTATATCTCTATTACATGTTTTGGATGTTTATGGTAGTGTTTCTGACAGTAGTTAATGTAGCCAAATTATTTAACTACACATCTTAAAAAATGCACATAAGCCTAATTTTAAAAACAGCTTTTTGAGGAATAATGCTACACAATAAACTGCTCATATTTAAAGTGTACAGTTGGGTACATTTTGACACATGTACATATTAGTGAAACCATCACCAAAATTAGAATAATCAACATATCCATCATCTCCAAATGTTTCCGTGTGCCTCTTTGAAATCCCTTTCCACATCTCTTCTTTGGCACTTCTACGAACCTCAGGCAACCACTGGTCTATTTTCTTTTTAAATTTTTTTTTTATTAAGATTTTATTTTTTGGAGGAGTTTTAGGTTCACAGCAAAACTGAAGGGCAGGTATAGAGACTTTCCATCTACTCTTTTCCCCCACACGTGCACAGTCTCCCCCAGTATCAACATTTCCCACCAGAGCAGTGCATTTGTTACCATTTATGAACCTACTTTAACATCATAATCACCCAAAATTCACAATTTACATTACGGTGAACTCTAGGTGTTGTATACTGATTTACTTTTTGTTACTATAACTTAGTTTGCACTTTCTAGAATTTGATATAAATAGAATCATAGAGTATGTGCTCTTTTTGTCTGGCTTTTTTCACTCAGCGTAATTTTTTTGAGGTTTATCCATGGACTTCCATGTATTCCTTTTTATTGTATTCCATACTATGGATATACCACAATTTATTGATCCATTTACCTCTTGATGGACATTTGGGTTGGCCCTACTTAGGGGCTATTACAAATAAAACTGCTATGAACAGTCTTGTACAAGTCTTTGTGCAGACATTTACTTTCATTTATTTGGGTATACATCTGGAAATGGAGAGCTGGGTCAAATGCTAGCTAGGTAGTATAACTTTTAGTGAAACTGCTAAACTATTTTCCTAAGTGATTGTATCATTTTACATTCCTGTTAACAGTATATGAACATTCCAGCTATATTACAACCTATCTCTCCAACACACAGCATGGTCAATCTTTTTCAGTTTTGCCATTATAAAAGTGTGTGGTGGTATTGTATGGTTTTAATTTACATGTTTCTAATAATTAATTATGTTAAGCAGCTTTTCATGTAATTATTTATTATATATCTATCTTCTTTAGTGAAGTATCTGTTTAAAAGTATTTTGCCCATTTAAAAAGGTATTATTGAATTTTAAGAATTCTTTATATATTCTGGATACAAGTCCTTTGTCAGAAGTGTGATTTGTAAATACTTTTTCCCAGTTCATGTCTTATCTTTTTATCCTCTTCACAATATTTATCGAAGAGCAGGGGGTCTTAATTTTGATGGAGTCCAATTTATCAGTTTTTTTCTCCAGGGGTAAGTTCTTATGGTGTCATATTTAAGAAGTCCTTGCCTAATCTCACAATTTTTCTTCATGTTTTTATCCTAGAAATGTTTGACCATATGTAAGAATTATTTCTGGACTCTTTATTCTCTTCCCTGATCCATTTGTTGCCAACATCTACGTACTATTTTGATTATTATAACTTTTTCATGTTTTGAAATCAAGTAATATAAGTCCTCCAACTTTGTTCTTTATCAAAGTTGTTTTGGCTCTTCTAGGTCCTCTGCATTTCTAGATAAATTTTAAAAACAGTTTACTTAATTTTTTATTGTAGTAAAATATATACTAACATAAAATTTGCCTTTTAAGCACTTGTAAATGTACAGTTCAGTGGCATTAAGAACATTCGCATACTCCCCACAACACAGTTCAGATTTCAGTTACTATGGTATATTAACTGTGAGCAATTGCGTAAAGAACAAATGTTGCTGTTAGCTCTTTGGGCCACAAATCACTATGTCGGTAACAGATGCACAGCATGATCAATGACCAAGCACATCACTTCTTTCAGTCTGTGGGTGATGGGTCATTGCACATCTGTTATTCAGTTCACACTCAGGCAGCAAAGCACAGTTGTATTGCAACCTTGTTTCCCATAGATAAATCCACATGACATTTTACAAAAATGGATAACTGAAAAGAGAGAGTTGACCAACAAAGATGGAAGAGCAGCAAAGAAACAATAAGTGATAATGCCGGAAGTGAAATTCAAATAGAATTTCTAGAAGAAATAACTGACCATGGAAATGTCAACATCGCAGGCATTTGAGAGGCTGTAGATATGCAACCAGGGAACTTAGTGAGGGCACATTTATTGCTGTAAGTAAGGAAAGTGCTTGTGATAAAGAGGAGGAAGATAGCTGCCTAAACTGAAACTCCAGACGCATTAGACAATACCTCCCCATCCCCCCTGCCCCCAGTCCCTAGCAACTACCATTCTACTTTCTGTCTGTATGAACTTGACTGTTCTAGATATCTCATATAAGTGGAATCATACAGTATTTGTCCTTTTGGACTGGCTTATTTCACTGAGTATAATGTCGTTAAGCTTCATACATTTTGAACCATGTGTCAGTATTTCCTTTCTTTTTAAGGCTGAATAATACTTTAATTATATATATATATATATATATACACACACACACACACACATACACATATATACACATATACATATACATATATACATATATGTGTATATATATATACATATACACACATATACATATATATGTGTGTATATATATATATATATATATATATATATACACACACACACACACACACACACACACATATATATATACACACCACATTTTGCTTATCCATTTATCTGTCAGGCAACACTTGGGTTGCTTCTAACATTTTGACTACTACTATAAACATGTTTGTACAACTATCTGTTTGAGTCTCTGTTTTCAATTATTTTTTGTATATACCCAGAAGTGAAATTTCTGTATTTTTAATTTTTTGAGGCACCTCCATACTGTTTTCCATAGTGGCTGTATCATTTAACATATCCACTATGCACAAGGGTTTCAATTTCTCTGTTCTTTCCAATATTCATCATTTTTTTTTAAATAGCCATATTAATGGGTGTAAAGTGATACTTCGTGGTGGCTTTAGTTTGCATTCCATGATGATTAATGATATTAAGAATCTTTTCATGTGCTTCTTGCCCATTTGTATATCTTCTTTGGAGACAAATCTATTCAAGTCCTTTGGTGCATTTTAAAATCAGGTTTTTTCTTTCTTTCTTTCTTTTTCTTTTCTTTTTTTTTACTTGTAGGAGTTCTTTAAATATTCTGGATATTAACCCCTTATCAGATATATGCTTTGCAAATATGTTCTCCCATTCTGTGAGTTGCCTTTTCACTCTGTTGATACCTGTTGATAGTATCCTGTGATGCACAAGCTCATCTAATTTTTAAGCTTCAAATGGGCCACCCAAGGTAAGCATGTCTCTTAAGATAAAATTAGGCAGAAGGTTGCTGCTGGAGAACTATTAAATGGTAACAGCTCTATTACTTATCCATTGATACATTACACATTACCCCAGAATGGAGTGGTTTAAAAAACAATACTAAACATTTTTTTTTTTTTTTAAATCTTTCACAGTTTTTGTGTGTTGGCAATTTAGGAGTGGTTTAGCTGGATAATCTGGTTTGTATTTCTCATGAGATTCAGTCAGATTTTGGCTGAGGATGCAGTCATCTGAAGCCTTGAATGGGGCTGAAAGATTTTCCAAGGTGGCTCACTCACATGTCTGGCCATTGGGGTTTGCTATTGGTAGGATGACTCAGTCCTCCCCATATGTGTCATCATGACGTGACACACCGTGGTCAGCTTCCCCTAAAGCAAGCCATTTGAGAGATAAGGGTGGAAACTGCAATACCTTTATGACCTAGCCCAGCAGAAAAAAATAGGATGATAGGCCAAACTGAAAGTATGCTTTCCATTTTGTTTTGTCTTGTTTTATTTTTTTCATCCATAAGACTATATTTGGCTGGGAGTGAGGATGTGAATATGGTGGAATTCTTTTCAATGATTGGTTTCCTGAAATTCTGAGCAAGAGGAGGTGACCAGAAGCTGCTGGAATTGTTAAAGGCAATCCAATGTAAGCAGAGGTCTCCTGTGTGCAAGTGAGGATGTACGGCCCACAAGTACGTAGGAGATCCTGTCTGAGTCTCTCCAGGACTCAGAGAAGTTCTGGCACTTTGAGGATGGAAGCACTGCTTTCTCCAGAGACAACTCCAAGAGCTATAATTAAATGCTCTTAGTGTGAATGGTGCTGGTGGTGGTGTGGTTTCTCCAGTGGCTTCTCAGGCACAAGCAGAAAAAGCAAAATTGTGGGTTGTGCAGAGTGGGTGCTGCGTCTGACTAATGGGTATGTGAGCACATGGGAGGAAGCCTTTTGTGGATGTCTGGAGATACCTGGGCGTGTATTTCTGGCAATCCAGCCAATGGTGTCTCAGCTATCGCAACTTGCATCTAAGAGACAGTATGATCTTATTTGTAGATTATGATTAATACATTTTTTTGTTTTTATAAATTACAACCAGCATTTTCTAACCTTCAGCCAAAGAGCATATCAAGTTCTTTGTTCCCTCACAAGAACATCAAGCATTCAAACAAACTGTGGTTGAACTAAATGGTGTTACATCACTTATCCCATTAGTTATTAATAGACCCTGTTTTATTTTCCCTCCTTTCAAAGCAAGCTAAAAAAAAAAAAAGAAAAAAAAAATCCCTATTTTTTAATAGCTCAGGCAAGATCCTTAGGTTGAAATTACACCTGTTCAAAGTTTAGGCAATCTGTGAAAACTTATTTTTATAAATTCTTTTCAGAATTAGAGCAAAAGTATCTAAACACCCCAGAGCTGCCATTTGTTTTTTTGACCATTTCCCGGTTTACAAAGTACCAATATCAAGTGGAACAGTTTTCTCTACCTTAAAGAACATCAAAAAGGAGCTATACTTGGGCTGAGTTGAAAATGGAATTCTTGCTAGGAACTAATAAACTATTAGAACAAAGGGTGACTAGAATGGAAATGAAAGCGCAGAGGCCTCGAGCACAGTGTCACTGCGCATTCACACATCTCAGGGTAAGATGGCGAATTCTCCAAAATGAGTCCCTCCTAGCCAGCGGCTCCTGTGGCTTCATCATCCAATTGGGGGCCTGAAAGGCAGAGTCATAAAAGTGACCAGCACTGCTTCCTCTTGGAAGAGTTGAGTGTTTGGTTATTGAGATTATGGCATGCTGAAATATTTTAATTTGCTTAAGTTTCAGCAGCTTAATTTTGTAGCAGGAGGACCCTATTTTGCCTAAGCAAGCTTTCTCCTTCTGAGGCTCCAGTGGGGTCGTGAGTGCCGGAAAATGCTCACTGCTAATGGGGATAATGATAAAAACACAATTATAATTCCCGGGAGCCCACAAATAGAGCTCACCATACAGTCTGTTGCCCAGAAGTGCTTTGAAAAAAGAAAGCTATACAAATGCTAAATAACAACACAAAGTGCCAAGGGGCTTTAGGTAGGGAAAAGGTAACCAAAAGCAGACTGGAAAAAGTACCCTAGGAAAGAAAAAATAAATCCCATTTTAATTTCATTAAGGATGGCAAAGTAAAAATAATGATTAATCATGGCAGCGAATAATCATGTAAATAAGTAGGATCATTATGTAAATATTATGTTTACTCCCTAAAATCTTCCAATAGGCTTAACAAAAAACTAATGTGAATTGTTGGTCCTCACTAGATAGAGGAGTGTTGAATACTGTTTTCATAGCTTGGGAATTGCCTAACTCAATTACAGGCTCTGTTGTGCGCACTAGAAAGCATCACATAATTGATTTGCAAGTCATAGCTGAGCTGAAACTTGGGAAAGCACTGTGGAATATTTGAGACAATTAAATTGAGCAAAAGGCTTTAATGTTGGGAAGAAGATAGCATCTGTGGGATTTTTGGGGAAAAAGAGCAAATAAATAGGAGGAAGCCAAACTGAAAGTTAGTTTTGAGAAGTTTCGTGGGAAATTGCTGAGTTTTAAAGTGATGCTGTTGTCTTCACCTCACATATTTTTTTCTACGCTACTTCCAAATGGCAAGAGACTGTACTTGTCGGTGATATGCTGTTTCACTTTCTTTTTCCGTGTCTATGTCTGGTATGAACATTCTGTGCTTTACCTCCATATTGTTTAAAAATTGCCACCACAATGTGTGATTCTGTTATTTATTAAAGAAACAGATAAAACGTATATGGATACATATTTTTAAAAATTCTGATACCACTGGGTTAGAAATTAAGGGAGCAACTGAAGGTCAAGCAGTGGGAAATTAATTTGGGTTTTGTGTTTTTTCTCTCAAGGCCCTTGGTAGAGAGAATAGTTTTCCTTTGCTTTATTTTCCTCATATGCAAAAGAGACACAAAATGCCCAGTGTTCAAAAAAGGGCCATGACTGAAGGGTGAGTATGAGTGCTCTGCCAGCCTTGTGTACCAAAACTCACCTCCAGTGTGGGGAATGTCCTTGGGTGAGGTGACATGCTATTACAAAGGGATGACTTGATCTAACAAGAAAAGCCCCATGTTGTTGGCTTAGGATGTGTAGCACGCCCTGTGCATTTCTACCTGGCACATAGTAGGTGCCTGATAAATATCTGTCGAAGAATTTCTCCAGCCTGAGCCTTTGTTGAGGTTAGAGATGACCTTTATCTTCATAACATGCACTGGACTCATCGTATCTTAATGATTTATTAAATCATTATTGTCACATAATAAACATGATTGATTTTCAGGGAGGCTCTCATGAAGAATAAGAAAATATTATTAATGGGAGATGCTTGAATTTCTAAAATAAAAAGTTCCATCCAAATGGAAGATATTATATTTTAAAATACGGCCAAGAAGGAAGAGAAACACACAGTTGACTATACTGGATGGCCTTATTGCCCTTGGAGGGGCTCAGCACAGGTCTCCCCAAGTGTGCCACTGTGGCATGTGAATTATTTTGAACTGAAGGCAGTCGAGACACTGCAGTCAAGACACTGCAGTCTCAGAAGAAATTTTCCTCTCCCTTAAAGAATTTAAATTAGGGGCCTTGTCCATGATAAGAGTTATTACCAGAAACAGCTTTTTGTAACCTATGTATAGCAAACTTTTAATTGCTGAATATCTGCTGTTCTTAGCATCCTGTAATGACCTTCCTCCCTGTGAAGCCCCAAAGTGATCCTTAGCTCAGAATACTTGAGGTATATGTATATATATATACCTCATTTTCCCTTTCTGTCTCTGAACCTCTCATGCATGTGGGGTTTCTGACTCTCATGTATGTGGGGTTTCTTACAGGCATATGCAATTAAATTCGGTTAATTTCTCTTGTTAATCATTGTCATGTAGATTTAATTATTAGTCCAGCCAAAAGAACCTTGAAGGTAGAGGAAAGTTTCTTCCTCCCCCAACAATACACTTTTGGTTATATTGTATGGAAGAATCAGAAATCGTTATTGTTTTCAGAGGAATTGCACCGGCACAAAAAGCCTAGCCATTTATGCTGGCTGAGTCTTTTGGGAAGAATCCATCATTTCCTGCTTTTTGGGAGAAAGCCCATGATAGGCTGCTATGTCCCTGAACTCAATGATAGTTTCAAATAAAGCATCTGAACTCTATAGTTTTAAGAGCAGTGGAAAGACGTGCTGGTTGCTATTGATGGCTAAGGTTGTTACTACAGCTCTTATTTGCTGGGCAGTTTTATAGGAGTAAACTGATTTATAGTCATCAGGGGAGAAAGGTCAATTTGTAGGATGTAGATTTTCCATTCATCACCATACTTTACAGTCTTGTTGGTGATTTTATTTTCCGACATCAAACTAGTCATTTTGGTCTTGTTAATGGTTTTCCTCAACCGATAGATTTTTCTGACAAAAAAGGGAGAGCTGTGTATGTCAGATATTGTGTTCTGTTTCTTTCAACTACTTCAGACCAGGATAGCTGACACTCTGGTGAACAGTGAGGAAGCACTCATTGATCAACGTGGGGTGGTCTGGTTTGACACTGACATGCCCCTCTTCCCCTACCTCCTGCTCCCTTCCATACCTTCTTCCACACCCACCTATTTCAAGATTCTGAGATGAGCTATGGAGTCAGTAGGGCTGGATGTCCCCAGGGATATGACACTGGAAGAAAGGCACCTTGGTAAATATGTTAAGAAGTAATTTCACAGCTTATGGAGGCAAAGCAGCCATTCTCCCTCGGACCTCAGATTTAGCCTTCATGCCCATGAAGTATAATAACCACAGGAAATCTTCAAAGGTCACTGCATTCTGCTAAGAAATCCTAAGTAAATATATAAAGTCAAAACCATTTGTAACTTGTATATAGCTTATAGTATAGCCTATAGGATCACTAAATATAATCTGTTAATATAGAACATATATCATGATACCTATTAAACAATGCTATATGTTATCTACGCTACACTTCCTCTTCTGTTAAATCATAATCCCAATAACATTATAATCTATATAAAATAGTTTCTAAATAAGTAAACTATATGAGACAGATCTAATTCCATGGTGAATTTGATTATTTTTATTTAACCCTTCTCTCCAGCTCACGATGTTCAGATTGTTATATATAGATCGCTGGACTGTGTCTACTTTACTGTCATAGTTGGGGCCATTTGTCATGAGAATTTAAGGTTTGTGTTTATCTTGTTCATCATTTATATTTCTGGGGCCTCGTACAGTGGCTTGATAAAGGTTTTCTTCAGAAATGAAAATTTATTGGCAAAGAAAATCTGTCAAAATCTGTTTTTGGTGGGCTTTTGGAATTTTAGACAGCAAGTCTCTGTGTGTCTCCCAGATCTGGCTCTCCCTGAATCCATGAAAACCCGTTACTTAGAAGCCACCTCATCTAAAACCAAGCTCAGCAACTTCCTCTTTCCCTTTCCTCACGTCCCTATATTTGTTTTGATACTATTTTCTCAGACAATGGGATGAAAACCTCATAGTCACATTTGACCTCTTCCTCCTTGCACAGTGTGGCAAATCAATAAAAAATAGTTTAAGAAATTTTCTTTACAAATGCTTCTTGCATTCAAAATGTTACTATCGTTAGTCTTTCTCCCTTTCAGTATTTACTTGTTGGTTGATCTTTCCATTTTAGTCTTCTGTTTCGATCCTGGCACTTTCTATAAAAAAACCATGGGTACCTCACTACCGTCTGTAAGAAAAAGGTATATGCCTTGGTCTACATACAAGGTCCTCCAGAGTTGGCCTCCAAAGCACAATCCTAGTTTAACTCCAGAGGTCTCAAACACAATCTTTTGTTACTCTCTGGGCCTGCTGCTTCCTACCTGGAACTTTGCTCATGCTGGACCCCTGGCCATGACTGCCTCAGCAGCACCTGTTTATTCCAAGCCTTTGCATAAGGGCAGGAGGGTTCAGCCTTGGACAGACAGCCCTCAGTTCACAATCCCAGCTCTACTCACTTGACATTTCACCTCTATCCCTTTTAATGTGAGTTACATTTTCAAGTATTATAGGCCATCCTGTGTAACTGGATTCTTATGGGGTTTGATTTTTCTTTGGTTTTAAAGCTCTTATCCTGAAACTTGGATAGTGGTTGCCATAAAACACATACAATTTTAGAAAAGAAAATGTTATCAATATGAAGGCAGTGGCAAAACACAGAAGGATACAATCCCCCGATTTATATTTTCTGTTGTCCCTTACGGACTTAGGGTGAGGGCTGGTTCCAGCTTTGTCTCCTGTGTAGTCCTCCCCTTAGGGGTCGGGAGGGCAGCTGTGCCCCACTAACGGTCTGCAAGGCTGTCCTCTGCTCATCAGACCCTCCTGGGAAACTCCCATGGGCCAGGTGGTTCCCATGGGAACTGCTGATGTGCTACATTCACTGGTGTGGTTAGCTGCGGTGTGATTGCTCTGCTCTTCGGTCATGTGCCTGCTGTTAGAACAACTGTCTGAGGTCCAAAGTCTTTGACTGTCCCCAAACAATGGCATTCACAGGGGAGTCTGTGAGGTGCCAGTAATTGCTGCTGCTTTGGCAGAGCTCTTGGCTCATGTCACAACCTGTAGGAATGAAGGGTCTCCTGGGAGAGTCTTCTACCCATCTGCCACTCAGCCACCTCTGGCTGTGCAAAGTGTCACTCAGCAAAAGACATAGTACATCTTTTGCTGAGTAGCTGTTCACTCTTCTGTGACAAAGGACAGTCAGTTCCTTCCAAAAAAGGGATGAATGTCACGGCAGGTCAGGGAACTTCTGGTCTCCCTACAACTCTAGAGATGAGCACCCTTTCTCAGAGGGACTGACTGTTTGTTCCTGGTGATAAGATACCGCAGCGTGCCAGTACTGACATTGAACCCTGAGCCAACTCAGTAAAATACCTAGTTTTATTTATGATAAGTGAATACTGTTGATTCCCAGAAGAAGCTGAATTGTAAGTCACTGTGTCTCAGATTTTTTGCTTTTGTGGGAATTGACATAAAGATGCTAATATTTATTTTTGACAAGTAGGGAATTAATTTTGGGCAAAAATATACAATTTTATATTGTCATAAATCAAAAAAAGTCTATAATCACTGCATTAAAAATATGTTATTAAATTGGATAGATTTAGCTTTGTGATTCTTATTTTTCTCAGTACACTGAGGCTGGGTGAAAAGTGGGCTAGGAAGTGGCTCCGGTCACTGGTTATGAGTTTGCAAACCACTATTCTGTGCACTTTGTTCTTTTAATTGAGGTATCATTGAAGGTCCTCTTTTAATTCAACAGCTATGGTTTCCTTCCCCCGCCCCCCTTCCCGCTATCTACCCATATCTTTATAATATTAGTTTGGTGCAAAAGTAATTGTAGTTTAAAAAGTTAAAAACAACTGCAAAAACCGCAATTACTTCTGCACCAACCTAATACATTTGGACAAATATTTATTGTCTTGTATTGTCCTCTAACGGTTTCATGTGTGCTATCTTCTCTCTTCCAATCAGACCATTACTTCTAGGTAAATAGAAGGTACTGAATAACTAATTATTTTAATTTATTTCTAGAATACACACTGGTATGTTGTTAAAAGGGCTGAAGGCCCTTTTAACGTGTGTGTGTGTGTGTGTGTGTGTGTGTGTTTGCATGTTTTTGAATTGTGCTGGAATCCTCAATTTACATAGGTACGTAAATGAAAAGTGCACATTTTTGAAGAATTGGATGAGCTTTGTAAAATATGAAAACGAACCCTTCAAGTCAAGTCTCCATCTTTACCTCCATCTCCTAGTGAGGCTGGAAAGATGAACTACCTATTTAGTAGACATGGCCCTGCATTTGAAGTGTCTTTAAAGTTTCTCATCATTTTTGATGATTTAATAATAAGGTATAGTGTAGCTGGTGGTTGAGATTCTCCCACAAAATATCAGAATTGTTTTTCATTGTCATAAACATTTTTATTTAAAAAATCATAAAATGTTCCATAGAGTGATAGTTGAGCTTCAATATTTATGACTTTCTGATTGCTTTAGCCATTTAGGAAAAAAAAAAAAAAAGTTCTGAAGTAAAATTTAAGTGGAAAAGATTAAAAGTCAGAATTATGGACTTTTTTTCATTTGAATGAATACTCACTTTTTGCTGGAAATTTTATGTGCCAGCCGTAGTTTCCCTACATTTGACAGTTCTTGAAAAAATACTTAATTTCTTTCTCTAAAATATATGAGCAGTTTTATTATTTGAAAATAAACCCTTTTGGATCAGCACAACTTTCCCCCCCAAGCTTTATTCTACTTTTAACTACAAACCAAGAACACATATCATCCATCTTGCAAATGAATGATTCAGTTTGGGGCACAAGCTGGAGAACATATGAGTGAGTGAAAGGGATAAGTGACAGGACATTATTATCTTTGGGATATTTTTAACTGCTATGATTTATGATACTCACATGGCGGATTTGTGATATGTACTCAAAGCTCTTCAATCATTTACCTTTTTGTGCATTCTTGTTGTTTTCCTGAATGATATATGTGTATTAAGTCTTCTGACTAACTCAAATCATATTTCCTTACCCAAGATGAAGTTCTTTAACTGCTTTATAATTTTGTAATTGGTTTCTTTTTTTCAAATAGTATATTTCTACAGCTACTTAATAGAGTATGTTTTTAAAGTCTGGTTAATATTTTGAGGAGAAGGGAATATGACTTTCTCCCTTTAAGCAGTATGCAATGTAACTTCTTCATTAACTCAAACTGGTGTAAAAGAGATTATGGGTGCAGATAAAGAAAAATTAACTTTGTTGACAAATAATCTCAGAAAGGGAATAAGAAAGAAACCTACATCCTCCCAAAACACTCACCATAAGTCAGAAATTTATTATGTCATTAAAATGTTTAAGTTTTAGTAAGACCTTAAACCTATATATAGCATTGCCTGTCATAGTTTTTCCAGATTAATTCTTTCAACAATTATTTGTTGAGTATGTACCAAGCCTTGTTCTAGGTGCTGGGAGTATAGTACAGTAGTCCCCCATTATCTGTGGGGGTATGTGTTCTAAGACCCCCAGTTGATGCCTGAAATAATTGATGTCACCGAATCCTATATATACTTTGTTTTTCCTATACATACAGACACATGATGGCTTCTCTTTGGCATATCCGAATTACCAACATCACTTACTCTTGCACTTTGGGGCCATTATTAAATAGTAAACTAATGGTTACTTGAACATAAGCATTGTGATACCATGACAGTCGATCTGATAACCAAGACAGCTACTAAGTGACTAGCCCAGGGTAGGGTGGTGAGGGTGGTGGAGGTGGGATGTGGGTGGGGGGTAGGGTTAGCATATAAGTGTGGACAAACTGGACAAACAAATGATTCACGTCCCCAGTGGCACAGAACAAGACAGCACAAGATTTTATCATGCTACTCAGAACGGCACACAATTTAAAACTTATGAATTGTTTATTTCTGGAATTTTCCATTTAATATTTTCAAACCATGGTTGACTGTGGGTAACTGAAACTTTGGAAAGTGAAACCCTGAATAAGGGGGGATTACTGTAGCATATAACACAAAGAAAAAGCTCTGCCCTTGTGGAATTGATATTCTAATGAATCCTGATAAACTAGTTTATATTTTAAAAAAGCTTGTTATGTGAGCTTATTGAGCTTTATATAAAAGACTCAAATAGATATATATTGTAGACTAACTAGAAAGAGAACCAAAATGAGTAATTTAGGATTTGATTCCTAGTGGAGCGTTGTGCAAAGAAATGTGGTAAAACACCCTTTTTGTAGATTTGGCATCTGAGTAGTAGCAGGTACATATTGTGGTGAATAAAACTAATTCAGCTATGAAGAAAGTAACGTGGCAGACAGAAATGATCAGGATTGTTTTAAGAAAGTATTGCGACTATGTCCTCCCAAACATGTTTAAAAACATTCTAAAAGGCAGAAGAGAAAAACATCCTTGCATTTGATCTAAGAAAAAGGATTTATTTGAAACAATGTCTGCAAAAAAAAATCTTGGACTTGGCCCAATTTTGGAGTTTTGAGGCTGGGGTGAAACTTTAAGCAGAGCTGGTCCTAGTTACAAATGAGAAGAAGGCAGAGTTTGGGCATCCACCTTCCCCTGTCTTCTATTTACCCCTTTCTCTATCTGACTTAGGGAGATCCTATCATATTCCATGTGGGAGGAAAGTACTGGACTTTCATTCCAAAGACCTGGGCCTCAACTCCTTATCTGCTATTTATTCTTCTTGTGAGCAGGAACAAGTCACCTTGCTAAACCTCAGTTTTCTTATTTACAAAATAAAGATAACAATACCAACCTCAGAAGGTAATGATGCCGATTAAACAGAATATATGAGACAGTGCTTTGAAACAAGTACTAACAAGAATTAGCATAATAGTTAATACTTCCTTAAGGAATAGCAATAAAACTGAGAAACACAGAAAGAAACTTTCTACGTACTAATGCCTGCCAAATGGAATGGCAAGCAGGGAAGTTTTTATTCACTTAGGTGTTTCTCTCAGACTGTGCCTTAAATTATACCATGCGTGAGGCTGCTTACTCTGCTACAGAAAGCCGTGTCAAGCCCAACTTATTCTGATCCCCAGTTACTCACTCTTGCCAGGCTGGTCCCAGATGGAACTTTATAAGGGACGTACTTCCTGTAGATATGACCAACTCTAGAACATGGGACATCGAACATTTCTCCTCCACACATCCAAACCTAAAGAGAGGAAATTTAAAAGGATGACAAAAAAGAACGAAAATTTCATACAAAAAAAGGAATTACTAGCAAGACTCAAAAAAACAAAAACAAAAACTTTATATCTCTTAAAGTCTCTAAATCAATAATTTCTATTTATTATAAATGGCTATCCAAGAAACAAAACCATATTTAAAAAAATCTAGATTCATAAAAGTAAAGAACCAAAATACTAGTTTAATAAAATTGAATTTCCACAGACTATACGTTGGCATTATTTTTTATTTTAGTAGAATTTTACCACAGCTATTACATTTAACTGAAACTTAATGCTAAGATATCTTATTTATATAGATGTTTATTTTGATGGTCTTGTGAAATCCTTTGAAGAGTAACATTGGAATTTAAATATCAATTTAAAAACTTAAAATATAAAAAATGGAATTTCTAAAATAGATGAATGAATTAAAAATCACAGATGTATCCATACTTGAAGTTACATCTGCAGTCTTAAGTTTTCAGTAGAGCTCATTTTAAAAACCATAGTGGCAATCCGAATTGCCCCCACACTTGATTTTTTTCTTACACAGAGAAAATAATTGGTTAGTGATAGGGATAAAAGAAATATTACACTAGAGTTATGCGTTAAAATGCTATACTCACAGAAATAAAAATCAATTGGTCATATTTTTTATCATGACTACCCATTTAGATACACACTTAATCATGGTTTTATATAATAGACTATTTACTATAAAAGGATGAATTATCAAAACAAAAACTCAGGCTTCATATGGGCCAGATATAGCTATTTTCATTACAAGAAAAAGATTAAAAAGAGATACTGTAATGGTTAGTTTTATGTCAACTTGCCTGCACCATAGTGCCCAGATATTGGTCAAATGTTATTCTGAATGTTTCTATAAAGGTGTTTTTTTGAATGATGTTAACATTTAAATGGGTGGACTTTCAGTAAGGCAGATAACCCTCCATAATGGGGATGAACGTAATCAGTTGAAGGCCTTAAAAGAACAAACAATGACCTCCCCTAAGCAAGAAGGAATTCGACCAGCTGACTGCCTTTGGACTTGAACTGCAGCTCTTCCTTGGGTCTTCAGCCTGCCGGCCTACCTTACAGATTTTGGACTTACCAAGTCTTCTCAATTGTGTGAGCTGATTCATTAAAACAAATCTTTCTCTTTTTATATTTGCATATCCTACCGGCTCTGTTTCTCTGGAGAACCCTGACTAATACAGATACACAGTTTGTTTTAAAGTATAATATTAACAGAAAGAAAATGTTTATGTCTTAATTAACATTTGCTTCCAACTTCTTTCAGTAAGAGGAATGACACCCCATGTAACGCTGTTGGACAAATAATGACTAGAGTGAATGGAAGTCCAAGGGGGAAAACAATTCACTTATTAAAACAACACTCACTTGTTCTAAATGAGTTCAGGACTACTCAAGGTATCAATTTCAACTTGATGGGATATTTATTAATGTTTTGGATCAAGACATCAGAAGTATGCGTGGATGATATAAAGCTGGTAAGTGCAGTGAACAGTGAACATTCTAAACCATAGTACCAGCATCTAGAAAGATCTCGAGAGGATGGAACTATATGAGATTAAACATAAAAATGGTAAATACAAGGACTTGTCTCATATCTAAAAGAATCAACTCTTCCAGAGGAGGATGGGGTGTAAAAAGACTGAGTAACATAAAGCACACATCACCAGCATAAGATTGACAATTTAGGGAGTAAGGGGCCTGATCTACCTGCCTGAAGTCTTATGCTAATTTCTGAGTTAATGCTTTATATTGTTTTCTACAGAGAATCACCAAAGTGGGAAAGGGACGCAAACTGTGTTTTAGGAGAAACAATGAAAGGAATTGCAGGTGGGTCATCTTAATAAGATAAAACTCATAGACACCCTTTTCAAATATATGAAGAAACTAATATTTGGAAGAGGTGTTCTGTAGAACCTCAAGGAGATAGAAAGGATTAATAGGACAGAGCTATGAAGAGATTTCAGCTCGGTGGAAGGGAACTTTTTAATAGACAGAATGATTAAAGATGAAATGGGCTTCCTGCATCACTGTTGCTGAAACCTGTAGTCAATGACACTTTGGAGACAAGCACATAACTCTCGATGGACAGTTGACCTGGCTAATATTTCAAAGTAATTCTAATAACAAGAGTTAGCATTATGAATGCTTACTATGCCCTTTTTCATTTCATGCACACAACTCAATGACAGACTGTACTTCTTCCCCAATTACACAGGTGGGAAATTGGCAGTCGAGTGGCTGAGTAACTTGCCCAAGGCCACATAACTGGCCACATCCAGAATAGAGATTTGAATCCTAGTAGTCTGACTCCAGTGCTCACCATCTTAATCAATGTGCTGTTCCAGGCAGCATACTTTGTCTGTAGTGGTCCAGATAGTCAATACATCAGGCTTTACAAGTCACATGGTCTCTCCTGCAACTCTGCTAAGGAAAAGGTGTGGCTGTATGTCACTAAAACTTTACAAAAACAGGCAGTGGACCATAGTTTGCTGGCCCCTGTTCTTCAAGGTACCAAGTCCTTTGCATATTGAAAATCAGTGATTCTAAGACAATACATGTGGGAGATTGTGTTTTCCAAAATTGGACACCACAGTATTTCCCATTGCCTACGTGCCTTGATAATGTGATCTTTGTACCCCACCATTGAGAGGTGGGTTTACATTCCTTCTGCTTGAATTCAGGTGGGCTTGTGGCTTCTTATACCAGTTGAGCAAAGCAAAAGTGACTGAGGCTACGTCATGAAAGGCAATGTAGCTTGCAACAATTGTCCTCCGGGACACTTGTTTTTGTAACTCTAAGTTGCCATGTAAGAAATCTAATTCCTTGAGGCGACCCACTGTGAGAAAGTCCGGCCACATGAGAGGCCATGTGTAGGTGTTTGGGTCAATAATCTCAGTTGTTTGAATCCACAGCCAGAAATAATTGCCAGACATGTAAATGGAGATTTCTCTGAATGATTCCAGCTCCTAGCTGTTGAGTCACACCCAACTGAGACCCCATATATCATTAAGCAGAAATGAGTCATCCCCTTTGTGGCTTCTCTAAATTTAGGACGTATAGAACCTATGGACATAATAGAATGGTTGTTTTATGTTGCTAAGTGTTTGGGTGCTTTGTTATACAGTAATCATTTGGAACTACGTATTTCCAAATCCATGATAAAAGTGAACTCCTAACACAGATAACCCAAACTGATGGATCCCCCACCAATTTCATCTTCTCTTATTGCGGGAGATATAGTTCTAGGACTCACCAATTTCCATGCTCAATTCTTGGGTTATAATTTATAGTAATCTTCCTGCCAAGTTATAATTTCCAGCTCCTTTGTACTTAGATGGGGCTATATTTCTTGCCAGTGGAATGTGAGCCGAAGTGAAGTGCCTCACCTCTGGGCCAAAGTAATTAAGAGTGGACTTCCTTTTTTAACTTCTTCATGATTTCTTTCTTCCCTCAGCGCCTGACCGATTGCAGAAGATCCAGAGGAGGAGTCTGACACCCTGTAAGATGGTGGCCTCACTAAATAAATGGGGGGCCTGGGTCCCTGAAAAACCAGATGGAGCAGAGCACACTCTTCTCCCAACCTGGGTCAAATTGTGACAGGAGCCATAGAGGAACTCTACTGATGTTATCAAGATTTGGGGATTGTTACAGCAGTTGATCCCCTTTCATAATCTTTTTTTTTTCCCTTAAAAAAACAATACTGTGGAGGTAATTATTTGAGAGATAATTTTCATTTATTATCTCTGCATTTTAAAGAAGTAAAACTTGAAGTAATTCAACAACAGATGAAATGGTAGGCAATGGGAAGGCAGAGAATGTTAGATAGTCCTGTGTACAATCACATGTCAGTTCTAATTGGTCAAAGGTAAGCAAGTGTCAAGGTAAAGAAGCAGCTGAAGGACAGTGATTTGTTGACACAGGCATTTATTTTTCATGAAAAAGGTGACCATATTACTTTCCTTAGTTGGTGGAGGTGGCCAATCTCTCCTGCAGGACTAGGGGATGGTGACAAATAAGGGCAAAGTATGGGGTCAAAGCCTGGGGCAATACCTTACATTTTCTGGTCTTAATCTATTTTTTTCCCCTCCGGTTTATGTTGTCTGCTAGAATATTTAGAAAGTAGGCAGAAGTGGACTAAGTGTGTCTCATGAGAGATTTCCCCAGGGTGAGGATTGCCACAATGGAAAGTTAAATAAATCATCATTGCTTTCCTTTCTAAGATTTGACAAAATGACCTAACAGACACACAGAAATTTTAACTAATTCTTTTCAGAGGTTCACTCTAATACAGGCTTGAAGATCTCGGCATCGGTTTTCTATTGGTGTGCAACTAATTACCACAAACTTAATAGCTTTAAACAACACTCATTTACGATCTCACGGTTCTGTGGGTCAAAAGTTTATGCGAGGTTAGCTGGATTCTCTGCCTAGAGCTCAGAGGCTAAAGCCTGGGTGATGGTTGGGCTGCACTCTTTTCTGGAGCCGCTGGGGAAAAATCTCCTCTGGGCTCATTTAGATTGTTGGCAGAATTTAGTCCCTTGCAGTTGTAGGAGTGGGCCCCCCCACCCCCATTTTCTTGCTGGCTGATGACCAGACACTTAGAGCCTATTCTTAGCTCCTTGCCCTCTGAAGTCTCTGTCTTAGCAATGATTAACCTCCCTCACATAGAATCCTTATTTACGCTTCAAATCTCTATGATTGTGTTACCAGCCAGAGAAAACTCTTTGCTTTTAAATGGCTCATGTGATTATAGTAGGCCCACCAAGATCACCACTCTATCTTAAAGAGAACTGACTAGTAACCTAATCATATTTGCTAAATCTCTTTTGCCCTGTAATGTAACACAATCATGGTAGTTAACCAAGGAAGAGGGTCATCTTAGAATTCTGCCTACCACAATCTCCAATGAATCAAAATTCATGTTTTCTATCGATAACCTACTCCTAATTCTTAAAATTATTCCCATTGGAAATTTTTCTTTATAACCAAAGTCAAATTCAGGAACCTATGTCCAGATTTTTTAATGGTAAATTCAATTTTAAAAGAACTATGGAGTCCTAGGCTTTGTTTCTCTAAATTGCCACTGTGGTCACTTACAAACATAAATCTGACTATAGCATGCCCTGATTTAAAATCCTTCAGTGGTTTTCCATTGCTGTTAGGGTAAAGCTACAACTCCTCCCCAAAGTTTCCAAGGCCTTGTATTATCTGGCCTTTGCTTATGTGTCTGTCAATCACCGGCTCCTGTCCTAACCAACCCCTCCACCCCCACCACCCCAGGCTATTTTTAATTTGTTAGGAAACACCAAATTTCCCTCCTCAGGGCTTGCTGCCACAAATTGTTCTCTCTAAAAGGAAATTCTCATCTCCCTCTTTCCCCCTTCCCTTCTTTCCTATCTTTTTCCTATTTAGTTTCTAGATTTCAGCTTCCCCATCATAACTGAGCCCCTATTTTTGCTTAGGACTCCTGTTTTATACTCCCTTCCCATCCCATGAGTCTCTTTTACATAATTCATTAATTGAGTCAACAAGTATGTAGTGAGCGCTTACTATATGCTAGGCACTGTTCACCATGATGGAGCTCTAACGTGTGAGCAATTTAAAGTTCTGAGCACATGGAACTTTCTTTCAAGTGGAGACAGTACTTACAACAACTGTAATTAAGTGACTTACATGTGTGTTTGTGTAATGATTTTTTTTAAACTTTTAAAAAATTTATTTTAAGTGTGTTTTTCCAGAATCCATCTGCTCCAAGTAGTTGTTTCAATCTAGTTGTGGAGGGCACAGCTCACACTGGCCCATGTGGGGATTGAACCAGCAACCCTAGTGTTACAAGCATCATGCTCTGACCAACTGATCTAACCGGCCACCCTTGTAATAATTTGCTCAGTGTTTATCTCCCCTCATTAGGCTATAATTTCCATGACTATTTTATTCATTATTATATTTCCAGCTACTTGTTAAGGGTTTAGCACATAATAGATATTCAATAAATGTTTGTTGAGTAGTTAAGTAAGATCATGTCCTATTTCAGTTATACTTATATTCCCACTTATGTAAGGGTCCTACGGACTTTCTGATTTAGTGTTGCTTCTTAGAACCTCAGGACCAACTGGCTTTCACCATAAGCATACCAAGTTAACGGTCCCTAATCATAGATTGTTCTTGTTTCTATATCACGGATATGACCATGCATGTCTATTTTTTTCAGTTTTCTAATGCCTATTTCAGTAGATGCATCCATATACTGACACACTAGAGAGATGTATTTAGGTAACAGCATTCTTTAGGAAAGCACAATTGTTGTGGCATTTATCAAATCCTTTATTTTTTCTGAAAGATGTGGTTTATATTTTTAAAAGACACTTCCTTGTTAGTGTGATGTGATGATATTCTAAAAAAAATAAAAGAACTCTATGGCATTGTCATACTTAAGTATCCAATTCTTGGAGAAATGTTTTAGATTCACAAATAATGCATCTTCTTTTAACAATGTAAATATTTTAAAGCAACATTACTTTACCCATGAGTGAGCACAGAGCATTCTTTTCTTAATGTACTTCAAATTGACTAAATAATTGAATGTTTGCCTTATTTTTTTAAATCACTTTCAATATCAGCCACAAATTAGAAGTTAGACATAGAGAATGTGAAATTGAATGGAATCATATAATTATACCAGTCACACAGAATACGAAATTACTTTTAGTAAGAAATGGATTGTCAGGAGGATAATAAGGAAACACTATTATCAGGTATAAGATGAAGCGCAATATACTGTATGGAAACCGTGATCTAAATGCTCTAAAAATATTTATTAATGCATTCAGTTCTAAAACCTTCTGCTTATCTCCTACTTATCTCCCTCTCCCTCCTTCTGCTCAAGCTATTCTGGCTTTTTTTCTATGCCTCCATCATGCCAGATATCCTCCCACTTTAGGGCGTTTGTACTGTTTCCTCTACGTGGGATTCTCTTCCAGACACATAGCTAACTCCCTCATCTCTTTCAAGTCTTAGCTCCAAGTCCTTTTGCCCCAAACACCCTCTCATCCTGCATTCCCAGTCCTCATTACCCTCCTTTGAAAAACTTCTTAACACAAGACAATCAACCACTGTACCATCTACTAGAAATTAAGATATTAATTGTTAACCTATAAGTCTTTGGTATGTATTAGGTTGGTGCAAAAGTAACTGTGGTTTAAAAGGTTAAAAATTGCAAAAACCACAAGTACTTTTACACCAACCTAACAGATATTGAAAAGGGCCATGTCTGTTATTAAGCTACTTTTCTGGGCTAGATGTAATGAAAGCTGCACCTTTTGGCCTGACTTGATCTAAAAAGGTAACAATGTGAAGTTATAACCACACACCATTGCTTTGCTTTATTCTCAGAAACTTGGGTGTTCAGATCATTCTTTGAGATCAGGAGGAAAAGAGAAAAGTTTATTTTGACCTTTCCTGACTCCCTTTTCTATTTGTTGACCGGCACATAATAAAAGCAGAAATTGGGAAATGTATCAGCAGTTTTTAATGAGGATGCGGTATTTTCTAGTCTCAGGGCAAAGCTCTCGTTTCTTGAGCCATCTGCTTAGGATTTTTTCAAAGTAAGAAATGCTCTGTTATGTCAGTATAAAAAAAAAAATCATGCCCAAACTATTTAGCTGTTAATGAGCTTCAAGAGGTCTGGGTGAGGATAGCAGGGCTTCAGAGGGGACATTGCGCAGGTGATCACTACTCTTAAGATGCAGTGCTTATATTTGCAGCAACACTAAGCAGTCTTAACAACACCGATCTTAACAGTGATTAGAGTGAAGACGGGAACAGAAAACCCGATATATCACTTACTGGTTTATTCGAAACATTAAGTCTTGGAGAGGAAAGAATGGATTTGAACATTTTAAGAGTACTTCTTTAGGTAAAATATTATGGTTAAGGACATAATTTCCTTATTTCCCTTAATTCATTCTTCCATAGCGTAGAAGCTACGTTAGAGGCAAAGCGCTTGCTTTTTTACCATTCTTTCCATATGTCTCCAGATTTGGTGTCTAATTGCTTACATTCCTGGATATCCCGTCGGCTAAAAATAAACACAAGTTCTTTACAAACTTTAAAAAATTGCCTTTCTGTATTGGAACCACAACTTCCCTTTATTTTAGGGAAATATCCAAACATGGGATTCTCCTTTGCCCCTGAGTTGGGCTGTCAATCATACCACCTCCTTAATGGCACGGGTGGAAACACGACTCAGGCAAGGCTACTGGAAGTCTTTCCTTGAGGTTTCATCACATTGGAATTACCTCTTTGGTGGTGAAGCAGAAAATGAAAGCCTGAGAGCTTTCGGTAGCCATACTGAGGGGTAGAAGGAGAGTTTGTCAGAGGGAATAAAGCTGAGAGAGGCAGAGGTGAGATATTCAGAGAAAAGGCCCTGTTTCCAAGCCTTCCAGAGGCTCGTTCTCCTCCTTTACTTCTTCAGTTTGTTTATACTAGCATCCTGTCATATTTCCCCCATCCTGTCATATTTCTCTAAGTTAGACAGAATTGGGTTTCTGTCTTCTATTAAGCCAAAGAATCCACATTAAAAAAAACACCACAAACTCTCTTTTGAACAGTGAAGGTTTGAGTGTCCAGGAATGCCAAGGGTATACTTTGAAACAAGCACATCCATCCAAAGCTGCTCAGATGAATAGCATTATAACAAAAACTTGAAAGAAGCAAAGAGTTTTCTAAACTTCAGCTGATAGGCAACTAATTTTTGTTAGCAATATTCCTTATTAAAAATTTCATCCAAAAAGAAAGTGAGTGCTCTTAAAGGTTTGTAATGGCATTTACATGTCATTTTTTTTAATCTAGAGAAGTTGATATACTTTCATGATATGGAACAACGGAAAGGAAACTTTGGACCAGGGTTTGAACTGGGCAGGTTACTATTCTTTTCTGATCTCATTTTCGTCTTCTGTAAAGTTGTAGTGATGTGTCCCCTTCATAAAGAGGTTGTAAAGACTAAGTTAAGTAATACATAGCACCCTTATATGTGTAATAGGTGCTCAAGAATGGTGGTCATATGCTATAGTCATTCTTCTGGTATGATGGGGGCTATATGGGATGGTTGCTGTGTGTCTACATGTTGACCTCTATGAGCGGGGTTAGGACATATGACAACATGCGAGTTTGTGAATGTGTGTGTGTGAAGGGGGAAGGGAGGCATTGTGTTCTCACAGCTTGGGGAGAAGGAGGGAGTTATGTTGGCCATGTGTGTTGTAGGTTGTTGACCTTGATGTAGAGTGTAAAAATCAGTGCTTATACCTCCACAGTTAATGTGTGTATATACTCTGAGGCTTTCTACAATATTGTCATTGGGATGTGGACGGAGGCTTGAGAATTGTATGGAGAGTTTTTGGTTACTTTCTACACAAACATTTTTTGAGATGGGGTGCGGACAAGCTGACTTGCTTTATATAGATTTATACACCAGAAGCATTAGAATGATTATATAATATTTCATTTTTCGTGTTAGGAAAACACGACAACTAGAAAAATATAAAAATTTGAAAACAATCTCAATATTAGAAAAATATTTCAATAGGAAGTCAAATTGACCTTAACACAGGTATTGAATGCTGTGTAAATTGTTATATCTCGCTCCGTTTACAACTATCTATAAATGCTAAAATAAAATTAAACAGGGAATTAGGAAAATGTCGTCAGACATAAAGGAAGTAACAACTGGGAGGAATTCAGACTTGCCGCTAGGCTTATATTTAATGGACATAAAATTTAACTTGAAAATGCTCTGTTACACCTGAGGTACCTTTTGTTGGGTAATTGAAATGAATCTCAGACTGGCTGGTGAGACATTTAGCAGCTGTTTCTGTTTATCTTTGAGTTTCTGAATGAGTTTAATGTCATTTTAATATTTTCTTTGGAAGATCAATTCTGGGTATGTTGAATTAAAATGGTTATTTTTATGTCACCTAGACTAAATATTGTAGGCAAAAAAACCCCATAGGAATAACTCCAGCTATTTCTTTGTGTAGCTGAAAGTATATGGTGTGCCATAAAAAGGCTTCTGTCACATTTTAGATATAAAATGCAACTACACTTTGAAGTACTTTGCAGGCTCAAAAGTAAGGAGAGGTTTCTAATATAGCTGTCTCATAAAAGCAACGAGAAGGCATATACAATATTTTAGAACCATCCTTGCCATAAAAAGGATTTCTAATGAGCACGGTTTATAAGGCTGAATTTATTTCGAACAAAACCCTTTGTACAAAGCATCATCATGATAGTTTAGAGAGAGATGGCTCAAGGGAAATAGAGGATACTTGTAAAATGAGATTGAGTTGTACCCTTCTAGGGAGGCAAATCAACTATGTTAGAGTATAAATTAAACACCCTATGAGGTTTTTGTACTTTCAGATAACTATGGAGAAAGTAGAAAACGGTTATTAATTAAAACTTGTTATTCTATTTGTCTGTTTTGCCTACGAACTAGAAGCACTTTGTCTAGCAACTCCCACCCCAAATTTCATGTTACCACTTTCATTGTGATTGTGTTAAATTTATGAGTATGCTTAGGGAGAATTATCTTCCTTATGAGTTTTCATGTGCTCGTGTCTTTTCATGTGTCCCTCAGTAGTATTATAATCGTTCTTTATGAGGTCTAGGACATTTCTTAAGTTTATTCCTAGCTGTTTTTTCCCCTCTATTATTGTAAATGGTCTTTTCCTTTGGGATTGTTATTTGTATATATAAAGGCTATTGCTTTCTATATATTTACACACACACACACACACACACACACACACACACACACACTTTACTCAGGCAATTCACTGAATTTCTTATCATTTATAGTAGTTTTTCAATTGGTTCCCCTGAATTGCTCAGGTAGGTATATGGTGATAATTTTTTTGCAATTATTGAAAAATGTCCTCCTCTTTCCAACTTTTCCATATCTTATATTACCTCTTGTCTAATTGAATTGCCTACTATGCCTAGAATAATATTAAGTAAAAATTTAATGGGGATATTCCTTGAATTTTCTCAATAAGCTAGCGGTTGGCTTTTGAGTGAGAGATATCCATTACACAAATACATATTAACATTTTAATCATGCCAAGTATTAAGTATTTTATTTGAAAGTGAATTGCAAAGTTTATCAAATGCCTTTATATTACCTATGGAGATGACTATAACCTTTTAAATTTACTATTAGGGTGAATTATGTTAATGTGTTATGTTACATGTCTCAATATTAAAAATATTCATGAAAACTATACTTTTTTGGTGTATTAATATTTGAGTAGTTTTTCTATTGTGTAACCTTTTATTATTTTTTAATGTATTTATAAGTAAAATATGTCTGTATTTTAAAAAAATCTTCTTGTGGTCAGAATTTGCTATTAATACTATGCTAGATTTAAACCTGATTTGGAAGATTTCCTTCTTTTCTGATATTACAGACAGTTTTTATAAAACTTTACAGTACGTCTTCTTTAAAGGTTTGTCAGAAACTAATCAGGGTTGATACTCTATTCTTTTGGGGGGGACAGCTTTTTGACAATTTTCTCTATTTCTTGTATGGTCATTGAGCAGCACGGTAGGCAGTATTCTGAGATGTCCCCCAAATTCACACACCGTGGTGTACATGGCCTTGTACAATCTCCTCCCTTTGAATGTGGGAGAGACTGAATATGATAGATTTCACATCTGTGATTAGGCGACATTATGTGACAAAGATGAAGGGATTTTGCAAATATAATTATGGTCTCAACTTAGTTGGATTTGAGTTATTCAAAAAGGAGACTATCCTGGAAAGGTCTAACTTAACAGGTGAGATCTAAACAAGGTAACTGGCCCTTTCTGAAAGATGAGATATGAAGATTTGAAGGGTGAGAGAAATTCTGGTGTTGAAGAAGTAAGCTGCCATGTTGTGTGAGTGCCATGGAGAGGACCTGAGAGAGTGGCTTTAGTTGCTGAAAGTGATCTCCAGACAACAGCCAGCAAGACAATGCAGGGTTCAGTCCCACATCCACAAAGAAATGGGTTGTGTCAACAACCTGAGGCAACTTGGAAGCAGATCTTTCCCTGGTTGAACCTCCAGGTAAGGAGGGAGGCTGCCTGAACATTTGACTTCGGCCCTGTGAAATCCTTATCAGAGGCCCTGTTGAAAGACTCTGGACTTCTGACTCAGACTGTGTGAAAGTTTTGTGTTGTTTTAAGGCACTAAGTTTGTGGTAATATGTTATGTAACAGTAGAAAATGAATAGAGTCAGTTTAGATTTTTTTCTTTTTGGAGGTCAGTTTTATCATTTATATTTTGTTAAAAATCATCAACTTCACTTATAATCTTTAGTTGCGTAGAATTGAGCAGAGTGATTAATCTCTTATGATTATTTAATGTTTCTCTAAAAAATTCCTGTTTTTTCCCCCATTATTGTTTTTGAATTTGTGTATTTGTGTTGTTGTAAATGGTCAGTTAACCATTTTTCTTATTAATTAATGTCTCCATATTTATTTATATCTCATTAATTATTTATTTTTGGCGGTAAAGAACCAGCTCTTACACTACCAGTTTTTGGTTTTCTAAATCATTAATTCCTATTTCTGTATTTATTAATCTTTTATCCTATTCCCTTAGGTTTATTTATTTTTCATTCGAAAACTGGGTTTGGATGTTTAATTTGATTATTTTTATTCATTCTTTATTGTTGATGTAAAAACTCAAGAATCTACATTTAAAAAAAATTATTTAAGTATAGTTGGTATACAATCTTATACTGGTTACATTAGTTTCAAGTATACAATATAGTGATTTGATATTTTTATACCTTACTATATGATCATCACCCCACTAATTCTAGTAATCATTTGTCACCATGTAAACTTATCACAACATTATTGACTATATTCCCTTCCCCTTTTCAAGCATCGCCATCTGAATCTTCTTCTAAATACTGCTTTAGCTGTATAGCTTAGGTTTCAATATATGCTATTTTAATTTTAATTTTCTTACTTGGGAACACTAACTTGAGTTCCTTTACTTTCCATATCTTTTCATTCTATTACTTTTTAACTTCATGATAATTTCATTTTGTTCCTTTTTCTCAACCATATCCTCTATGTCCCTATATAGTTTTAGAATATCCCTTCTCTTTTGTGTTACTTTCTATATGACCATCATTAGTGATGGTTGTCTGTTTCTTTTCATTATATCCTCAATGCTGCTGCTTCTTTTACATCCCTTTGTCTTGTCTTTTGATGTTTTGCCTAATCTCATGAAGTTTAGCATTTAATATTGTTTTATTGAGAGTCAATGACCTCATTAACATTTTCAAGAAATTTTATAAACATGTACAGCAACATGACTGTTTTTTTTTTCCTGGTCCTTTTTTTTTCTGTATATTTTTATAGGCTACTTCGTTTAAAAAATTATTATTATTCATCTTTGAATAGGGTGATTTCTTCTTATCAATTGCAGTAGGTATTCACTTTATAACACAAAATTTGTGTGTGAGTGAATTAGTTTAGCCTTTATTTGTCCGCATCCATTTGGAATTGGCTGCTACAGAGCTGCTCATAATATTGAGTATCTCTCCTCCATTCTGCCTGGCTAACAGCTTGCTTCCGGCAGATATGGCTGATCTGTCTAATATCTCTTTCGGATCTGTACCCAATCTCCCACTTGCTGCTTCTCTTGTGTGCCAAACTCAATCCAGGGAAGCTCTGGCAATCAGCAATCACACCTATTGCTATTATCTCAAGCAAATGTTTGTTGGTTCCCACCCCACCTTAGGATGTGCCAATTACTTTGGAAAATGGAGAGCTTCTGACTTCAAGAGGGATTTGTAGCTGTGATTATTACATCTTCCGATGTCTCTGCTGTGACATCATTGCCTTTATTGCATATGATCACTTTCTTTATACACTGTGGTCGAGGGTAAGATAGCTGATAATTTGTCAAGGATAAAGTTAGGTTTTTTTTGTTCCTGTTTCTTGTTTTCCGTTTTTGTTTTGAGTGATCTCTGAGTAGATCTTTCTTTTCCATTTTAAAAGTGTGACTATATTGTAACTGTTTAACATTCAATTGTCCAACTGTAAGTATACTTAAAAATATTTTGATGGCCATGTACCATTTAGGAAACCTTAACTAATTTTGTGGGCTTATTAATGTTTTTAAATTAAATTTATTCGGGGTAACTGGTTAATAACATTATATAAGTTTCAGGTGTATAATTTTACAGTACATCATCTGTGTATTCCATTGTGTGCTCATTAATTTAAATTTTTGAAGCACAAAGAAATAAAATCCATGTTTGTTCTTGAGAAGATCCAAAATGAAGTTAAGCTTTAGAATACATGGTTTACTAAGCTATGACAATCTCAAATTGATGGCTGTTTTCTTGTTTGATTAAGAACTGGATTTTTGGCCGGCCCGGTGGCTCAGGCGGTTGGAGCTCCATGCTCCTAACTCCGAAGGCTGCCAGTTGGATTTCCACATGGGCCAGTGGGCTCTCAACCACAAGGTTGCCAGTTCAACTCCTCGAGTCCCACAAGGGATGGTGGGCTGTGCCTCCTGCAACTAGCAACGGCAACTGGACCTGGAGCTGAGCTGTGCCCTCCACAACTAAGACTGAAAGAACAACTTGATGGTGACCAGCACCCTCCACAACTAAGATTGAAAGGACAACAAATTGACTTGGAAAAAAGGCCTGGAAGTACACTGTTTCCCAATAAAGTCCTGTTCCCCTTCCCCAATAAAATCTTAAAAAAAAAAAAAAAAAAAAGAAAGAACTGGATTTTCTATACTCAGTGATTAGTCCCTATTGTACATATTCAATTCTTATTGAATAATCAGTGTATTTTGAAGACAGTAAGCATTAAATTTTATGTTAAATCATAAAAAGAGTTGTCAGCCCTCATATTTAATAAAAATCAGACAGAAAGACACTGCATTTCCTTTTTAAAGTGGTTTCAGAGAGTGACAGCAACCACTTTTTCACCAGTGGCATAAAGTCTCCTACTTTTCCAGCTAGGAGAAATTAGGCTAATGGTTTTGAGAGCAAACCCGAATTCTAATTGTTGTTTTGATATTAACTAAGTAAAAGCCTGACTTTGCAATTATAAAATAGAAATTATATTTTTACCTTGCATTAGTGTTGAATGAGATAAGAAATTGAATTCAATGACCTATAAGAGCTAACTCATTATTTTTTCTTGTTAAGGGACCAAATAATAGTTATTACCACCAGAGGAAGAATAGAATAGCCAGAACTTTGGGATGCAGGCAGCTTCATGTAAAGATTTTATAAGTCATAAAAGGATAAAAAAATAAACAGATGCTGTCTATTAAAATCTCAGGCATATTTCAGTCCCTTTAAGATGTGTACGCTTATTTGTGTGTGGCTGGGTTATAACTTGAAATATTCATTTTGTTATGCTCAATGTGTTTTCCATCTTCTATTTTTACTCCAGGAGCATTTTCTTCCCCAGTCACATCAAAGTAAAAGAAAAGATTCAAAGAAATCCCAGAGGCTTATTTTAGGACTAATTTTTTCTTTTCCTCACTTCAGAGACTACACAAGATTGGACCTGGGGGAAGGCAAACATTGTAACAACTAAAAAGCAAGAGAGGGAAATGGTTGGTACCCTTCCCCTTATCTCTTCCCAGAGTGGAATGACACTGGTCGTTCAAATCCTGAATACCTGGAAGGTTCCTGGACACAGGTCGAGGGATTGGGGCACATGGGTAAGGATGAGGACCGCGGGGAGAGCTTTACCCTAGACCTGACCTGAACAAGTGGGAATTTGCCTCCTCACAAAGGCAGCAGTGCACCCACCTCTGAGATCTGCCTGTGTCTCATTAGACTGAAAGTTTTTGACAGCAAGGACTGAATCACTGCTCAATCAATTTAATATTAGTATTAAAACATACTAAAGACAGGCATGCTCTATTCCTTCTGTAAACATATTGAATGGTGTTCATATGAGGGTGAATCTACTCCAAATACAGGCTACGTTAAATATACCTGGAATCTTTGGCTCCCAATAGTTCAGTTACATGCTGACTTCAAAGGCATTGCATTTCTTCCCAAATGTGATTATACTGGTTTTAAAAAATTGTAATTATGTAATTTAATTAAATACCACTTAAAATGATGAAAAGAGAAAGAATTATTGTTCATGTCAAAACTAATTCCAGGAATTTGAAAAGACTGAGTTGTTAAAAAAATTGCTGTCAAATTAGATGTGGATGAAGTAACAATAAAAGATTGGATAAAATCCTAAAAAAATCAGAAGGATTATATTACTGCATCAAGATAACTTCAAAGTGTCTTTAGGTTCTCATTCTAACTTAAAAGATCCAAAACTGGAACCCATAAAGAATGAAGTGTGGGCGTAGTTTATGCACCTCTACCTTTACTCTAGTCAGTGGACCCCATGTGCAGAAGGAAAAGCTTTGGTCTCTCTTGCATTAGAAAACTGGTGAAGAAAAGTACATTTATACGTTTTACTTTAGAGGAAATTCTTAATGTAGATTTTTTCCCCCTTTAATTGATGGGTGAAATACTCATCTCAATTGTACTTAATCCAATGGGCTTCTTTTGCCTTTTTTCAGCAGAGTCTAGCTCGCACGGTACAGGGACTCATGCTGAAGGTTTCTGATTAATATTTGCAAAGAGGATAAACAAATTTCTCGGGAACAGAACAAAGTCTGACTGGTTATTCAAAATCTCTGCAATAAATAGGCATACAAAGGAAGTATGACTTCCCATCTTCTGGAAAGGAAAGGAAGACAGTAGCTCAGGTGGTTGGCAGGGTAGATTGAGACAGTTAGGTAAGGCAGGTAATTGGTGGAAAGTTTCATGGTTTATGATTCAGTCTGTTCATTTGATTTATGTGGCAATTGGGGGCAACTGTGAACTTTTACGAGGAGAAAACAAAGCAACTAGGGGAACAAATGAATAAAATGTGGAGATAGGCTGAAAGAGGAGAAAGAACAGAGGAAAGGAGGCTGGCAAAGTGGCTATCACATATATCCAGAATATGGAAATAAAATATATTCCAGACAATACTGAGGATGAGTAACTGCAGCAAATTAATTCTCAGGCCGTGACTGGACAGTAAGCTCCTCTATAGCGAGAATCTTCTCACATTTACTTTTAAATCTTAAGGGCTTAGCCCAGACTTGTCACATTATAGTCAATACATAAATGTCTGTGGAATGAATGAATGACTGATAAGGACAGAAAGATGGTGAGATGTAAGTTAAAGCTTCCTTAGATGTCTGAATCTTTAGCTCAATGTATGGGAAGCACAAAGGCACAAAACAAAGGTGACTATGTAGTGTACTATAATCCATTTAAGAGTGGTTTTTGAAATAGGCTGCAAGGGGCTCCTACGTTTGATAGGTTCACGCTAAGACATATGGTCCCCAAACTCATTTCACCTGGAGTTGCGAATGTTTCTGTACAGCTTGGGTTAGTAATCAAGAGCTTTACCTTGACTACAGATGGCCCAAGAAATATTGGATCAATGTGGGACTCTGCTGATAAGTTTGGGGCTCGAAAAGGCAGCCCAAACCAAATTTAATGCTCTTCCACCTGGAGCTAAACTTTATGTCTCGTGTCAGAATTTTATGGAATAGAGTCAGTCAGTTGCTGGGCTTCATTCTAAACCTTGTGGTGCTTAATTAGTGCGTATTGCTCACTTTTATTTTCTCAAAAGAGTTTTCTGCAATTGAAGGACAGATCTTTTGTAAAGGCTAACATTTGGACTTTTATCTTTGGGCAATGGATGTAAACATGCACTTTGGAAAATCAGACTCATTAATATTAATTTCAGTAGCTTAAATGGTAAACAACATTTAAAGATGTGGGTTATCTCTTTTATGCCACACTGTGCAGTCTGTCTTGGTTTCCTTTTTTTTTCCAGGTGCAAATCCAAATCGAGGACCTGGAACAGTGCCTGGCATAAATTAGATGCTCAATAAAAGCTTGTTGAATGGCTGACTAAATGCTGCTTTCTCCACCCCAGCGGCTGGCTGACCTAGCAACATATGAAGGACAGCTGGATAATTCTGGGCCACATAGGAATTCAGATTCATATGAACACATACTAAAGACTGGGCACAGAGCAGACAGATCATTTCTCTAGAGACATCCTTTCTTCAACTGACTTCTGAAAATTACACTGTGTTGGTTTTTATGTTAGGGCATGAAATCTACTCATGTAATGAGACATTAGCCAAAGGAAGGAAAGATATTTACAGAGAAAAAGAATTGAGGAGCACTCTTAACCAGACATTGTTTGACTAAAAACCAAGCCCTTAACATAAAGCAGAGTTTTCTGGAAATATTTTCATTCAGTGATGGACTCTTGTCATTAACTTTAGTGAAACGATTCTTTGATTGAAAAGTAAACAGCTAGCAAAGATGCCTGATAACGACCATACATAGAAATCTTTTGAATTAGAGCATTTAAGTCCTAGACTTAAAACAATTTCTATATCATGGTGTGAAATAGACTAGTGAATTCTCAGTTATCCACACATATTTCACAGTTATCCAAACCTTAAGTGCCGACCAGTGCATATCTTACAGTGCTTTACATTGCAAAATTAATCACAATTTATGGAATATGTCCAAAAATACAGGCATTTGACTTTTCTCTTTTAGTTCCAATGGTATTATTTAATACCATTTAACTGCGATATTTGTGTACAATTCTTTTGATTCTTTTCACACAGACAGTATTCTTCTTGCCTCAATGCAAATTCTACCAAAGCCTGTTTAAGTTTGTCCCCCTCCTGTTACAAATACTAATAGGGAGGGACAGGAACCCCAAGGTCATCACACAATAGCGAGAAGAATGAAGGGATATATCAGAAATGGGACCCTGTAAGACACAACTGTCACCAAAGAATCTGTCATTCCAACCAAACAACCTAGGGCAATTTAGTCCTGAACTTCCAGCGCTGTTGCCATGGTTTCTAGACAAAGCTGACAGGTCTGCATTCCAATTATATCCTTCAGAATGACAGATAAGGAAAAAATTGGAAATGGGGTAATAAAATCTCAGGTCATCCAGAAGAGATGTGATACATATGAGTGACAGAGAAGTGAGAGATGTAAGTTTACGTTGGTCTAAATAAATACTTTTGTGATTTAGAACGCAAATGTATATTCTGCAAACTCGCCAGACATTCAACAGCAATTTTATCCATCATCCAGTTCATTACTCAAAACCAGGCTTCTTCTGCTTAGTCGAAATTTTTTGAAATAATATTTTTAATTTAAAGAATTCATGAATTAAGAGAGTTGAGGAAAAAAATCTCTTAAACTGTACAAGTAAAAAGCATCCCTTGAATGCTGATGATAGTACAAATATAACAATGCCATTTTTATCTTTAATGCTGCGGTCAAATGCAATATTTTGTTCTTCCAATTGAAGGTATTACTGTAAACTATGCACCCACCTTTGGGTAATATCTGGTAATCAGTGGTATTTTGCCAGGGTCAGCGGAGAGTTTGCTGCTTTGCTATTAGACTACCGTGTTTCCCCGAAAATAAGACCTAGCCAGACCGTCAGCTCTAATGCGTCTTTTAGAGCAAAAATTAACGTAAGACCCAGTCTTATATTATACTAAAATAAAACTGGGTCTTACATTAATTTTTGCTCCAAAAGATGCATTAGAGATGATGGTCCAGCTAGGTTTTATTTTTGGGGAAACAGGATATAATGAAGATACCTGCCTCTGTTCAATGAGAACAACCATTAGGTAGAGATCAGTGAACTCTAGAATACTGCTGGTAGATATGATTTGGATGTCAGAGAATTTCATGTTTCTGCTTCTCTGCAATTAAGTAGAAATGGAGTGTTTTAGTCCCTAAGGGATAAACTGATGGCTGTCACATGGGAGGGTGGTTGGAGGGCTGGGTGGAAAAGGTGAAGAGATTAAGTACCAATTGGTAGTTACAAAATAGTCACAGGGATGTAAAGCACAGCATAGGGAATATAGTCAATAATGTTGTAATAACTGTGTACAGTGTCAGAGGGGTAATAGACTTATCGGGGGGACCACTTCATAAATTACATAAGTATCTAACCACGATACTCTACACCTGAAACTAATACAAAATAATATTGAATATCAACTGTAATCGGAAAAAGACTTAAGCACTTTTTAATCTAAAATCTTTTAAACTTTAAGCCTTAGTTTCTTCATATGTAAAATGGAATAATCCCTCTTAGAGTTGTGATTTTAAATTATATGATGCATATAAAGCACTTAGCTCAGCATCTGGTTTCTACCCCTAGGTAAATGCAGTAGATGCTATTTTTATCATTATTACTTGTATTATTATTACTTTTTGCCATATACAATGTGACAAGTGTGCAGCTATAACAATAGGGACCCAAAAGACATTGGTAAATTCAAAGATTTTAAACCACGTATTTATAAAAAGGTTAAAAAAAAAAGTACCTCAGATGTGATATGAGATGTGTTTGAATGATGGTGGAAAAAAATACACTAATTTAATAAACGGTATTTCAAGGATTACTGCCAGCATAGTGAGATAGAAAATTTTCTAGATGTCCTGAAGTCTGCAATCATGCCTCCTGAGTATCTCTTTGGGAATATTTATTTTATGATCCTCTGAGGACAACATACCATTTCTGTAACACATTGGCTATAGCTGTTACAGTTCTATAAAAATCAGTTTTTATCATTTTCTTTTTATACATCAATTCAAAAAGTTTAGCTGGATTCTTAAGTTTGACTTTCATTATTCAGGATACATTTTCCCCCCCTCAGCAACAATTGTTTTGATTTCATAATGGAAGCAATTAGGAAAAGCTAATATATTCAGTAAGATATTTCTATATAATAAATCTTCAAGAATCAGTCTGTCTTCTATATAAGTAGTGACAATGATAAAGTAAAAAAAGAAAATAGATTTTTAAAAAAAAATCTTGGAGGTTTGGAGTACAATATTTTGTATTCCAGTTTATTTTGCTTTGCTTATATGATCTTCACAGGTTGTGGTAAACTTTTTTCATTTATAAATCCTGAAATTTCAGATTCTATCGTATACCTATATATGACCAAGTACGTAATTTTACTGCGTATTTACGGTCAAAGCAAGTAGAGACCTGGGGAATTTCAGATAAAAATGTTAAAATTTTTGCTTATTTTGCAATTATATTAAAACTGCTTTAGTTTGCCATTTATATTTTAAAATTACTCTTCTGTTATTGAAAATTTAGTATAACTGGTTATGTGAACTACAATTTCTAGAACAAATACAAAGGGAAAAAGCTCCACTAAATTTCATTTCTTTCATCTAATTCTTCTATGCATATGTTTTAAGTGCTTCAGAAGGATCACACTTGTCATTGGAGTAGTAGTTCTTGCTAGCACAGCAAGTTTCCTACTTGTAAAAGGGATTTTGAATTATTTCTTGTATGCATTTCTTTCATGGCATGGCTATGTCTCTCTGAAACATCAGAAGGAAGTAGCTTCTCTCATCCAAAAGCTGACTTGGGAGGTTGATATGTCTATTTTTGTTACCTCACAACACAGGTCACAAAATAAAATGATGACATTCTATCAGAATCATCAAAATTATGTAGACATAGTATGAAGAGGGTCTTGGTGGCTTACCTTAAAAGAGATTTCGTACTGTTCTCCTCCCCAGATTTCTAAACCTGGATCATAGCCACCTAACTCCCAAAACCATTTTCGGTCCACAGCAAAGAGACCTCCAGCCATAACAGGAGACCTGTGAAATAAATAAAATAATCTTTGAAGGACTGTGAACATCAGGGGCAATGACATTTTGATTGGGGGGAATAAAAAAGCAAATTCAAGATATTTTCAGTGGTCAACTGCATGGAGCTTTTTAGCTCCAGTTTTCTGTAACAGATGTAAGGTGATCATTGGGTCTCTAACTGCTCTTGGAGTCTCATGAGCTTTCAACTTTACAGTTCAGGTTCTAATGCCACTAGTGCCCTGTGGAGTCACATTTGCTACATACGTTTATCCTTAGAGAGAAACACATGACTATCAGTGACTGATATATTGAGAAATAGCACTCAATTTTATGGCTTTTCCTCAAAGTGAAAGGGATCTTAATACTATCATATGAAAGTCTAGAAAACACTACTGTACACAATATCTTTGATTGACTCTCTCCGTACATATTCACCAAGCATTTACCATTTATAGGTCATGTCCATTTTATAGACTAGGGACAGTTAGAATACAATAATCTGAAATGTTGTACATTTGGCCTGGAAGCATTTATTGTAGAATTTCAATTACTTTATGTAAATGGAATCTCACAAACATAATATTGAGTGAGCAAAGCCAGAGACAGAAGAGTATATACATCTCTCTCGTTCAACACTATGCTTCTGAAATTTGTTCATATTGTGGCACATAGTTGTAGAAGGTTTATTCTCATAGCTGTATGGTATGCAACTGGGTAAATATCACAGTTTATTCATTGTACCGTTGATGGGTTTTGAATAGTTTCCAGTTTGGAGCTAATAAGAATAGTGCTATCAAGAATATTTTAGAATATGTTTTTTGATGAATCTGTACACATATTTATATTGGTTATATGTCTGGAAGCAAAATTTCTGGCCTATAGAGAGGGAATATGTTCACTTTACATACTTATAATTTTCTGGCCTTCTCTTACTGGCTACTGTAATTGGTAATAACTAAGACGCTTTCCCTGTACTCTTTTTATTTTGTTGCACAAAACTTTGTGTAAATAATAAAAAAATATAAAAGACACACACAAAAAAAGAATACAATAACCAATGAGAACTAGTTATGTGATTAACATACCAAAGTTGGAAATTTAAACTAAGTCTTTTCACTTTAATTATATTATTCTTTTTAGGCTTTCTCTGCCTTTCTAAGAAACACTCCTTTGAGTTAAATGGTAATTCTTAAATATTTCACTTCTGCAAGGAAGCATTCTAGTCATTTTACTCTGTAAAGGGATAATTTACGAGACGTGATCAAACAATACGGTTGATATTTAAATAAAAAAAAATTATTACAGTAAAAGACACATTGCCATTAATCTCCCTGAAAATACTCCCCCTCGCTTTGAACACGCTTATCCCACCGTTCTTGCCACTTTCTGAAGCAGTTCTGCAAGTCCTCTTTTGTGAGTGTCTTTAGTTGCACTGTCCTGGCTGCCTCCATGTCCTGGATCATTTTGACTTTGGGGAAGAGCCAGAAGTTGCACCACCGTGCCAGATCCGGTGAATAAGGTGGATGAGGACACACCATGTTTTTATTCGTCAGAAATTGCCATACCAGAAGCAAGGTATGACACGGAGTATTGTCATGATGGAGTAAAGATAATCACTAAAGAGGACTTCCAGAGCTGCTTCAGCAAGTGGCAAGAATGATGGGGTAAGTGTATTTGAAGTTGAGGAGGAGTATGTTGAGGGGGATTAATGGCAATGTGTCTTTTACTGCAATAAATTTTTTGAAATTTAAACATTCACTGTATTTTTTGATCTCCTCGAATAATCATTTTGCTGTTTAAAGGTAAATCCTGTTTGTTTTTGTTTTTGTTTTCAGAGCTCACTATGGGCTGGGCCCTTGGCTAAGAGCTTTACCCTATTCCCTTATTTAAGAATCCTCGGAACAGCCCTATGAATACCATCATCCTTATGTGCTGCCTGAAGACAAAGGCAGAGAGAGGTTAGTAACAGAGCCCAAGGTCAGGGCTAAGTGTGGGGTGGAGCCCAGGTGCTTTGGTTTCAAAGCCTGTGAGCTCTTTACCACCCTGCTTCTCTTTCAATGTTTTGGGGTGAAGAGAGACAACTACATAAATGTGGATATAAAATAATTAGAGAACACCTTTATGCAGATACAGCAAATCTGTAAAGACACACAATGTGAGCATAGTTTTTGCGACAATTCTGAAAAGTGTTTTGAAACAAAGGATATTTATAAGGAAGAGTACAAGGCACGAAATGTTGAAGATACACATTTAAAAAATGTGTAAACATATATGACACATCAATTTACAGACCAACTGAAGTCTTGGTCATGGTAAATTTTTATGAGGTATTTGAGCAAGATAAACCTGAATTTGTTTTAAGTGCATTATATGTTCCAAAGACTTCACATGTTAAGATGGCACTGGCCTAATTACTTCAGTTTAAAAATATTTTTACTCTATGCAGATGGAAAGATTACAAGGCAGGAAAAGGGATTTCTTTTCTCCCTTGGGAAATGAGCAGGATTCAAAAAAAGTAATGTCAAGAATCTCATGCAATTTTTTATTTTGTTTGAAATAAAAATCCTAGAACCAGATGTACCTTACTTTATCCCTCTCTCCGGAAGCCTAATCTTTTTCCATTTTTCACACACTGAATTTCAGGGTGGAATTACAACTGTAGCTGGAACAAATTAGGACCGTAGCATGTATTGGGTGCAGCTCTCAGGGAACAAGTTACCACAGTGTAACCTTTGCTTCTGTAGGGTTTGGGCATAAGTGGCCAGAAATGCTCAATCCTGTTCAATCTGAACCACAAGTAGAAAGAGCTTCACTTGTATACATATATTCTCATTTGATTGTGTAAAATGTAAGACCAAAGTGCATCAACATTTACACTGTGCAGAATGAATCTCAAAACTAGAATTAGAATGATCATAGATAGAGAATTAATACAGATACTGGGCAAGAGAAAGTCCTATATTGATATTTTTTACTGTAAGTAATTTGTTGGAAACACAATATCTTATTTTCTTAATGAGTTTCTATAAAACAAACCATATAGTATATTTTAGGTTAATTTTAGACAAAACAAAAATTCAAATGGGTCATCTTTGCTTTCGCTGATGTTTTCATTAAGACCCAGATAAATGAGCGTTTCCTATCTTGATTAGTGTGAATGACTGGTAAGAAACAAACCTTTGATTTAATTATGTATTTCTTCTTATTTGTTCATTAATCTTTTAAGCAGCTTAATTGAGGCATAGTTGACATACAATGAATTGCACATGAAGTGTACAATTTGATAAGTTTTGACTTATGTATGTATACCCCTGTGCAGCCATCACCATATTCAGGAAAACGAACATATTCCTCATCCCCCCAAGTTTCCTCATTGTAATCCTTCCCTCTTAACCCTCTCTTTGTTCCCTTTCTTTAGGCAACCACTGAGCTGTTTTCCGTCACTATAGGTTAGTTTGTATTTTCTAGAATTTGTTTAATAAATGGAATCATACAGTATGTACTCTTTTTTGGGTCTGGCTTCTTATATTCGGCATCAGTGAGATTCACTGATGTTGTAGCATGTATTAATTAATAGTTCATT
Source organism: Rhinolophus sinicus (assembly GCF_057876585.1). Classification (NCBI taxonomy): domain Eukaryota; kingdom Metazoa; phylum Chordata; class Mammalia; order Chiroptera; family Rhinolophidae; genus Rhinolophus; species Rhinolophus sinicus. Next base: position 100,964,583 of record NC_142515.1, on the reverse strand, counting down.
CTTTTTTTTGCTGAGTACTCTATTTGCATGAATATACCGCACTTTGGTTATCCATTCACCTACTGATGAACATTCATGTTATTTCCAGTTTTGGACTATTACAAACGAAGCTGTCATTAATTTTGTGTAGTAATCTTTGTGTGGACATATGCTTTAATTTCTCCTGAGGAAATGCCCTGGAATGGAATGACTAGATCATATATGTTTAACCTTTAAAGTAACCGCCAAACTGTTTTCCAAAGTGTTTGTATCCTTTTATAGTCCCACCAGCAGTGTTTGAGTTCCAGTTGCTCCATACACTCATGAATAGTTGCTATGGACAGTCTTTTGAAATTTAGTATTATAATAGAAGTATACTGATATTTTCTTATGGTTGTATTTTGCATTTCCATAATGATTAATGCTGTTGAACATGTTTGTGTCATTTCTCTTTTTTTCCTTAGTCAGCTTGGCTGGAGATTTATCAATTTTATTAATCTGTTTAAAAAACTACCTTTTGGTTTCATTGATTTTATCTATTGTTTTTCTGTTTTATATTTCATTGATTTCTCTTTGGTCTGTATTATTTTAATTCATCTACTTCAAATTTAATTTACTCTTCTTTTTCTAGTTACTTAAGGTGGAAGCTGAGATTATTGATATGATACTTTTCTTTTTTTCTAATATAGGTATTTAGTACTATAACTCTCCCCTAAGCACTGCTTTAGCAGAATCTCACACACAAAAAGTGGTATGTAGTATTCTCAGTTTCATTATGTTCAAAATAATTCTGAATTTCTCTCTTATTCTTGACCTATGGGTTATACAGAAGTGTATAATTTAGATTCCAAATATTTGGGATGTTTTTGAGCTCTTTCTGTTATCGATTCTCATTTAATTCTATTGTGGTCAGAGAACATACTTTGTATGACTTGAATCCTTTTATAATTCACTTTTTAATGGCTCAGAATATGGTCTATCTTGGTAAATGTTCCATGAATATTAGAAAAGAATGTATTTTATTGCTGTTGAGTGAGTTGTCTATAAATATTTATTAGGTAAAGTTGGTTGATAGTGTTCAAGTTTTCTATATTCTTACTGATTTTCTGTCTCCTTGTTCTATCAATTATTGAGAGAGGGATACTGAAATCTATGAATGTAATTCTGGATTTATTTCTTCTTGTTGATCTATCAATTTTTTGCTTCATGTATTTTGTAGCTCTGTTAATAGGTACATAAATGTTTAGGATTTTTGTTTGTTGTTGATGAACTGACCTCATTATCATTATGACTTTTTCTCATCTTTGGTAATATTCTTTTCTGACATCTATTTTGTCTTGATATTAATATAGCCACTTTCACTTTCTTTAGATTTGTATTATCTAAACACTAGTATTTATAACTTTCTATATCTTTTTACTTTAGTTTTTAAACTATATGTATCTATATTTAAAGTGGTTTTCTTTTAGGCACCATAAAGCTGCATCTTGCTTTTTTACAAGCTCTGCTTTTGGGTTATTTGGAACACTTACTTTCAATATGGTTATTCATGTGGCTAGGTTTAAATTTATCATCTTGTTTGTTGTCTATTTGTCCCATTCATTGTTTAGTTTTCCCTCTTTTTCTGTCTTCTTTTTGATTAACTAAATATTTTTCATGATTCCATTTAGTATCCTTTTTTTTTGACTTAACAGAAACTCCTTGTTTTGTTTTTCAGTGGTTGCTGTAGAGTTTATATCACACATCTTTATTTTTATCAGCTTACCTTGCAGTGATGTTATACCACTGCATGTATAAGACACTTCTGATAGTATGCATTCATTTCTCTTCCCCTGACATTTATACTTTGCTGACATACATTTTACTTTTGCATATGTTATAAAACCATCATGATTTTTAAGTAGTCAATTATCTTTTTAAAAGACTTAAATAATTACATTTCATATATATGTAATTTTAGTACGCACACCATTTCTCTTAAATCTTCTGTTTAGATCCAGATTTCCATCTAGTATTATTCTCCTTCTGCCTAAAGAACTTCCTTTACTATTTCTTGTAGTAGGAGTGCACCAGTGATTAGGTCTTCAATCTTTGCATATCTGAAAACATGATTTTTCATCTATACTTCTTAAAGATACTTTTGTTGGCTATTACTAAGTTAATAGCCTTTTTCTTCTTTCAATCCTTTAAAAATTTTGCCCCCTCTCTTCTCACTTGCATTGTTTCCCATGAAATATGTGCTGTTGTGTTTATCTTTGCTTTTCTGTACATGAGTCTTTTTTCCTCTGGCTGCTTTTAAAATCCCTATATCATTTTGAATTTCATTGTGACATGACTTGGTATAGTTTCTTTGATATAGTTTCTTCTGCTTGGGATTATTTGAGTGTTTTGGATCTGTAGGTACAGTTTTCATGAAATTGGACATTATTTTGACCATTAGTTCTTCCAATCGTCTTTCTGTCCCTACTTTTCTTGCATATCCTCTAGACACTCCAATAATACATTTTGTTCATTTTTAAAAATTCCCTTTTTGTGTTTCATTTTGGATAGTTTCCATTGCTGTATCTTCAAGTTCACTAATCTTATGTTTTGTAATATCTCATGAAATGATAATCCCATCTGATGGATTTTTCATCTCATTATATTTTCACCTTTAGGATTTTTATTTTGGTTATTTTTATATCTTACACGTCTACTTAACTTTCTGAACATATAGAATACTGTTATAATTAAAGTTTTAATGTTCTTGGCTGTTCATTCTTAGTTCTTAGTTTCAATTGATTGAATTAGCTACTTCTATAGGCCATATATTGGTACTTCTTTGCACACTGGGCAATTTTTTCATTGGATTCTAGAACTTTGATATTTTTGGGTATTGGGTATTTTGACATTCCTTTAAATAAATTTGAGCTTTGTTTTGGGATGCAGTTACATTACTTAGAACTAGTTTGACGTTTTTGGTTTTGCTCTTACATTTTATTAGGGAGGACTGAAGCAATGCTCAATCTGTTCACTGACCTTAAAATAAGATCCTTTTGTGTCTTCTACTCAATGTCTTGCAAATGATTGTGATTTTCAGTCTGAATGGTGGGAACAGATACTACTCTCAGTCTTGTACGCATTATGTACACTGTTACTTCTAATTCTCTTGAGTGCTTCTTTTCCCAATCTTGGATAGTTTCTTTACACATGTGCTTTTATCAGTGCTTTGCTGAACACTCAAGGGGTACCCTCTGCAGAACTCTGGGGCTCTCTCTGTGTAGCTCTCTTCTTGTGGTGCTCTGCCTTTGAGATTCTAGCTGTCCGATTCTTCCCAGACTCTCAGGTCCATATCGACTCAGGCTGGGCCCCACCTGGGTTCCCCTTCCTAATACCACAACATGGAAACTCTGTCAAGTCAGTAAGCGGGTGTGATTGTAGGCCTTACCTTATTATTTGCCACCTCTCAGGATCAATGTCCTTCATTGCCAGATGTTGAGTGTCTTGAAAACCACTGTTTCATATCTACAGAGGGTACCAAAAAAATGTATACACATTTTAAGAAAGGAAATAAACTGTATTAAAATTATGCCGATGGTAACCACTTTGAGTACCTCTTGTAATTGCACAAGTCAAACATGATTTGTATTTGTCTTTTGTTATCTGTATATATCGAGTATTACAATTTTAGTACAGTTTTTTCCTTTCTTAAAATGTGTATACATTTTTTTTGGCACCCTATGTGTGTGTGTGAATAAATACATATGCATAAATATATATTATATATATTTATATGTATATTTTTGTTTGTTTGTTTGTTTTTCTTCCCCCAGGTGGCAGGGTAAATCTTGCCCATACTATTCTCTCTTGTTCAGATATGGAAGTCCACAGATTTATCCATTAATTTTTATTTTAACATGTTTAAAAATATTTAATTACTTTTAATATATAACACAGTCACATGTTTATAAAAAACTCCTGCTCCTCTCTTTATCCCTTGCCACCCTATTTCTCTCATCGCACACAACCATTATTATTTCTTGGGCATCCTTCCAGAGATATTTTATGCACATACAAACAAGTACAAATATAGCTTCCTTTTCTGTACAAATGATTGTATGCTACATACAGTGTTCTTTACCTAATTTAAAAAAAATTTACCTCATTTTTAAAAACTACCTATATTAGTGATCACACCATGTTGAAAAAAGTTTTGTGTTCTATTTTTTTAACATTCGCCCATTATTCCATTATGCACATCTATCTGTCTATCTATCTATCTATCTATCTATCTATCTATCTATCTATCTATCTATCTATCTGGCTGACCTTTAAATTATTTGCAATGCTTTGCTATTTCAAAATCCCTATAATAAATAGCTTTGTACAGACAGCATTTCCACATGTGTGCGAGTATGTCTTTAGAATAAATTCCTAGAATTTGCCGTCCTGGTTTGTTGTAAAGAATAAAAGTGTAAAAATTGATTTACTCTTCCACTTCTGGAAGTTAAAAGTTCATTGTAAATTGTGTCTTAACCTGAAGTTTTAGTTCATGTTTCATACCAGTCCAAGCCCAATGATTGAGGGCCGGATAAAATACGAGGAGAGTTAGATAAAAGTAGCAATACTACTGAGAATTTACAGATTATCATAAAATGTCAGTATACTTCATTATACAGATAAGAATTTCCAAGGACATGTCATTATTAGGACAATATTTGGAGAGGAATTATTGAAAAGTTTGACAGCGTAAATGATTTTAAAAAGTGGAAACAAAGGAGAGTCAAGGATGGATTTGGGGCTAAGAAAGGTGGTGTACCAAGGCCCTGAGTTGGGAAGGAGAACAGTAACAAGAAATGGAAGAACGCCAGTCCTGTTGAAGCCAGAGCATAAGGGGAAGATGCTTGCAAAGTGCCCAGTGTCATGCCTATACAGAGTGGGTGCTAAAACTTCCTACTGGTACATGAACTAGGAAATGTCAGTGTAACATAATAAATTATTGATAAATTAATCACGATTTGTTCTTTCCCTTTGATGGCCACCACCCTTCTCATTTCAAGCACAAAGCAAGCCAGGACATCAATCTCAGTGATTTTTGTGGCTTGGCAAGAAGAAGTTGCTGAAAGGCTAGTGGAAGCCACTGCTTTTATTTTTAAGGGTGCCTAAGCGGCGTGAAGAGATCACGTAAGATATCCCAGAGAGGGAAGAGAGAGAAGAAAAAGTAGACTCCCCAACTAGAAGCTCTCAAATCCTGGAGTGATGGAGGTCCCCACCCTGAACTGTGGAGGTACCCTTGATAGCAAGATCTCGTGTGTAACAACACACAGGGAGGCTATACCCAACGCACTGAGACTCTTGGCCTTGACAAATTTAATTTTGCATGAAATTGGAAGACTTGCTGGATTTGAATCACCCAAGTGGTTTGGGCAGTAAGAGTCTTGGTGGCAACCACTGTGAATTGACAGCTATGATAGAATGACATCTTTGATAATTTGGCCTGAGTAAGATTCTAGAACCATTGCTCTCCCTGAGAAGAGGGAATTGCCATGAGAAGAGAGACTAAATTTCATACTACTTTGGAGAAGGGAACTCAGAGTTGGATTTAATTGGCTCTGAAGAAAATGTAATATTGTGAAATATCATGCACGACTGAGTTTATGGGTGGAAATTCCTAACCCACCATACAAATATGCTTTAACTACTGTGCAATGCTGCAATGAAGTCAAGAGAAGAAAGATGACTGTATTCCTCATATATTAAAGGCAAAGATGTTAATAGTAACATTATTTTCTCCTCAGAGGAAAACAAGAACAGGAATTTATTATTTGTAGCATGTTCTGCTTTCTGTTTTTCATCTCAAATATAATACTAATTACTTGACACTCCCTCCACTGTTCCCATTTCCCACAATCTGTCATTTGTTTATCTTCACATTCCTTTTCTCCCCCCAAAATATTCTTGCTGGTTCTGTTCCCTTGAGAGTGGTTAACACACTGTGGGCATTTTTACTGCTGGCTCTGTGTCCATGAAACTTTCCACATATTAATGTACTTTATAAGTATTGCTCATAAGATCACAAATCAGGTTTTGAGTTTTGCTATTAAAAAACACCTGTCATCCTTAGGACACCTTGTAAAATTAACATAACCATGAAGCGACATGTTCCTATACAAGATTCTTTATTCTTCCGGCCATAGAAGTATAATTTCTCTAATACTTAATGGAAATCAATTTTCTATTTTATATTAAGTCTATTGTACAGGGTAATAAATATGCTTTCCTTTGTACTTATGGTAGACTAGTTTACTTTTCTACATTAATTTTTATATTCTAAACTTTGCTGACTTTAAATTCAAGAGCCTATAATGTACAAGTGTACTAGAACCATTCTTTATTTGGCACCAGTGAAACACTCTTCATGTTCTCATTTGCAAATGCATTTTTCAAAGGGTGTAGTTGGTTGTCTTTGCTAAACCAGGATGTAGTTCTTAATGCTTGTATTCTCACCCTGTGATTCCCACAGCATTCTAAGGAGCTGCTGACCTTTCTAATATTCTCTGTTTCACATAAGGTTTAAAAAAAAACTTGCTCCATATTTTTGCCACTTTCTCACATTTTTAGACAAAAAGTGTTATTTCAAATTTTAATATATCTTATGTTCCTTGGGAGTTATAATATTAAAAAAATAATATTGAAAGATAAATATACATAAAAATTTTATTTTTAAAATTTACTAACAATTAAAGCTTTGGTCTAGAAATCTAAAGGAAACTTCAATTTGGCTTCTTAGAAAATAATTTGGCTCTCAATTTCCATCCATTTTAGTGGTACAGAGAGAAATTTGGATATGTGGCTTGCAATGTAAATTTGATCAGAAATGAAATGGCACAATTTCCCTTAGGACTCAATCAACCCAAGTCAATCAGCATAGAGGTTAGTCACATAATTTTCAATTAAGTAACTGGAAATTTTCAGTTGGCCCAGGACTGAACAATTATGGATAAAACATAATTATTTTTAACTAGAATTCAATTGTTGATTAAAATGATATTGTACATTAAAACATAGTTTTTTTCCTAACAGTTTTGTTCTTTAAGTATTAAATCATGACTTAATTAGAATTTTGAAAAGAATGGCTAAATAACTACTGATCTAAATAACACTTGTACCTTTTATCTTTAAAAATCACTTTCCTTTTTGGTATGATTTCCTTACTTTTTATTGCAAAATGAGAAATTATAGAGATGAAAGAGGAATGTTACCCTTCTGTGATGCAAGGAGGTGGCCCCTTTTGGGGCCGAGAATGAAGGAGGTCCTGGGTTGGGAGAAAGCAGTCCTCTTTGGAAGGCCAGGATACAGAAGTGGAGGGACATTTTGATTCTAATCATAGAAAGCTATGCTTTCTCCTGACTCATCCACCTTGGGACTATGGATGTCTAATGGGAGAAATGGCTCTGGTAATGTGTAAACTGAGAAAAATTGTATCAGTAAAAGGGTCTACCACTTAGCACCCAGACCTATGCCTAGAGCTAGCAGAGCAGAGTAAGCTGAGGCTTCCTCTCTCTTATCTCTGCTGTCTGAGGAAGTCCTACTGGACAAGTCACTGGGATCTATGCTTTAGTATCATTGTACTTCTTACGTCTTCTACTAGGCTACACTGGATTGCTGAACTTTTTTTTTTTTTTTTTTGTTAAACAGTAGCAAGAGGCGGCAGCGGCAGGGAAGAAAGCAACAGAGACTTTTATGCTTTTCTTTCTGAGAGAAAATAGTTACTTGGACTGGTATCCTAGGAATGAGGGCTTTTTTGACTTACCAAGTAGAAGATAGACTCTAAAAGTAACACAATGAATAAAACGAGGATCTCAGATTTGTTGAGTGGAAATAGAAAATGGCATGTGGCCTTATGCTAGACTGTAGCAATAATGGTCCCAGGGAATCATAGCTTCCTACACCCATGCCCTTGTGTGGTACATTCCTACATTGACTTCCTTGGTCATGTGACTTGGTTTGGCTAATATCAACAAATGTGGTGCAAGCAGAGGCCTGGTCCACTGGGGCTTGCACTCTGTCCTCTGCCTTCTAGAAGCCTGCTACCATTTGAAGAAGTCTGTGCTAGCCTGTTGAAGGCACATGGTCCAGCTGATAATTGGCACCAACTACTAGACACGTAAGTGAGACTATCGTAGATCATCTGGCTCCCACCAGGTGACTACTGCCACATGGGTGACCCCAAGAATAGGTGTTCAACAGTCTTGTTTTGCTTGAGATTGACAAGTTTTTGGGGACGGTGGAAACTCAGTGCAAAAACTGGAAAGTCCCAGGCAAACCACAACGAGTTGTTCATCCCACGTAGGTGAGACCAGCAGAAGAACCATTTGGTGAAGATTAGTCTAAATTTCTGATGCTCAGAATTGTGAGCCAACAAAATACGTGCTGTTTTAAGCCACTAAATTCTGCGATGGTGTGTTAGGTGCCCATAGACAGCTGATAAGAGATCTCATTTTGAATTCCAAGCTCTTAAAGAGGAAGTTTCAGCAATTCCATTATGCACCTGGTATGTGATAATAATCCTTGATAGAGACAGGATTTTAGGTAAGTTTCCTAAATTCTAAGGTTTGTCTGAGATAGGTTTATTTATTTTTTAGGATTATTTTAAAAATAATCCTATATCTCCACTAACACCCTAGGGTATATTGCAATGCATAACTGGGTTTCAGAGCTGCTCAGAATAAAAGTGAAATCCTTTCCTTTAAAAAAAAAAAAAAAAAAAAAAGATCTTTCTGTTTTTCTAGCTTTATAAATGCAAACGTGAACGTTTAGAAAAGCATGGATAGGAAAGGAATGAGGGCTAATTAGTTAAGCAGGTGGCTGAATTATGACTTTTCAGCTTTTTGGACACAATGAGGAGGAAAATAAAATGATAAATCACAGCACTAATTTTGTACTATTTTGTGCTCTGATTTATGCATTTGTTTTTAATTATAAACATAAACACATATAATATTGTATAATAGCTTAAAAGGTTCTATAACACTGAATATGCTTTTTGCTGCCGACTTCATATTTAGTGTAGTAGCTTCCTCCTGCGAAAGGATATAAAACGTCAATGGCGGAAGAAATCTTGTGGATGTCAGTACAAATTATATGGGGGCATTAAACCAGACTATAGCCATAAAAATAGTGTGATGGCCTTGGTTTGATGTTCAATTAAGTTGGTGGTTCTGAAGTTTCTAAGAATATTGCTGCCTTCGTAACTTCAGTGGTTGGCACTGATCTTACATGAGATGAAATAAAAACCTCTGGATGTCAAAAGCCTACATCAACAACTGTCTTAGTGGGTACAGGAGTAGAATGAATAAAACATGCTAAATATTCTTTCAGGCTTATATTTTAGGTCACTCTTCTGTGCCTAAAATTGTGTGTGTGTGTGTGAGTGTGTGTGTGTGTGTGTTTGTGTAGTTATGTATGTACAAGGGAGGACCTCCCAAGAATGGAGACCAGATTGATTGCTTCCAAAATACGTTTCCTCACTCCTGCAATGAGTGGATAGATGGATTCACCACAGGGATAGAGCCGATATTTCCTGGCAATCCTGCTTTTTCAATAGGTGATTGCTAAACAACATATTGGGAACACTCATACCCTACTCCTCAAAATGCAGAATACTCCTAGATTCCCTCAGGGAAATCTCTTCAAAGGTGTCTGAGGACATAGAAAGTGTAAAAGTGATGGCTTATTTTCTTAAGTCACTTCCTGTCCATTTCTCTCTTTGAGCAGTGTGAGGGACTGAAGTCTGTCTCAAAGTATAGTTTTGGGTTTCTTTTTACATTCCAAAAATATGCCCCCAGTAGAATTATCCTGAAATTCTTATTGGATTTATTCATTCCTAAGTTCTAAATGGCCACAGATTTTAATGGCTTTATATTACACAACAGGATAATGAATGACTATGGTAATTGTTTCATTTATTAATCCTCTCTTTATATGATCTAAACAGTATAAATTCCCCCTGCCTGAAAGGACACATGAGGTCACCTTAACACTAGTAATTAGGTTATAGTTGTCTTTCTAAAAGTCTTTGGGTCCATCTGCCTTCAGTTTTCTGCCCACTAGATTTTTTTCCAGTTCTCTGCGAGTCCCTAGGAATGTCAGCTGTGTCCTTAGAAGCAAGTCTGTGTATGCTTTTCTACTCTAGCCCATTAAGACACTTGGCTATCTTGCCTGTCGCCAGCCCCCTCCATGAGAAAGCTGCTTCACTAGACATGGTCGCGCTCTGCTGGTGGTTCCCTTAAATGAGCCTACCTGGGCAAGGTCACCCTGGGACCTTTGCCTTGTGCCATGTATCCTATTCTGTGCTTGAGCTCAAAGCCTCACTGCTCATGCTCAAAATTTCAGAATCTTTCACCAACACAACTCTTTCTGTTTCTGAAATTAACCTTGCTATCCATAAGGGGCCACCAACCAGTGTCTCAGGCCAGACAGGGGACAGATGCCCATCCATCACCTTGAGATGTTCTTTATTCCCTTTTGCCCCTCGCTGCTTCCCAAACTCTTCTGCTAGGGTCTGAATGTTTGTATCCTCCACTCACAAAATTCATATGTTGAAACCTACCCCTTAAGGTGATGGTGTTAGGAGGTGGGGCCCTTGGGAGGTGGCCTGAGAAAGCTCCCTTGCCCCCTCTACCATTTGAGGACACAGCAAGAAATTGGCAGTCTGCAACCCGGAAGAATGTGTGTATCAGAATGTCACCATGCTGGCACCTGGTCTGGGCCTTCCAGCTCCAGAACTGTGAGAAATAAAATTCTGTTGTTTCGAAGCCATTCAGTCTGTGGTCTTTTGTCATAGCAGCCTACAGATGAAGACATCTTCCTTCCTTCTTTAGCTTAAAAAAGTCTGTCGGCCCCTTACCTGTTATACCACCAGCCCACTGGTACAGTCAGTCTCTGAATCGTTTGGGCTCAGCAAAGGCACCTTGCTTCTAAGATCAGATTTCTAACATTGTCAGGGTGGAGACTCCAAAGCTCTCCTGTTTCCCACTTTATTTATCTTTCACCATGACATCCACCCCTTCCTGAAATCCATATTTTGACATGGATGTACCCTCAGATCCTTACACAATGTTGATGAGTGCCCGTCACCTAAGTCCCTCGTCTCATTGCTGGTCTAGACTATCAGGTTCCCTTATGCTCTGCCATCCACCCCCGGAATGATCCTCCCTCATTGTTCTCCCCTTCCCTCCTCCAGGCTCTTATCATTCTGTCAACACCGACATCAAAAGGAACACAGTAATACTGTGAAATGGCAGGGCCAAGCGCTTATTTCATTAGTAATGGAGACTATTCAGAGTTAAAAAATCCCAACTGCAGAGTAGGGAGCCTTTCCTCTTGGATACAAATGTAATTTTTCATTCAAGGGATAAATGTTAGTTATTAAAATCTAAGCCTGGATGAAACGGCAGGAAAGCTTGTTTTATACTTCATTTATTTAATAAATGTTTGACAATTTCTCTTTATGAAAACATCACCCCCATATCTTAGTAAGGAATGCAAAATATGCTTTTTCTCTTTGGCACTGATAGCAACTCAAAGGTAATTTTTGTCTTATTTCCTAGCAGTTTATATTAATCTAGAATTGACTGTAAGAGGCAGGGATTTTTAATATCTCTTATCAAAACTTTACCTTTTAATAAATTCACACTGTACACCCACTCCCTGCTCAATGACCTTAATTCCTTGAAAGCAAAACAGCAAAAGAAAACGGACTGAGGAAAAGAGGTGTTAAGCAAAGACTGTAACTATAACTTACAAAAAAATCCAGATAAAAGAACCATCTTCTATTTCCTTCCAGGTCAAACTTATCCACAATGAGTCATCTAACTATACATGGCAGGCGAGAAAAAAGGAACACGCTTGCTGTGCTCTGTATCTGTTTCTAGCTCTGTCTCTCTCACATTCTACAGCAGTTTTCAAACAGGCTGACAAATTCTTAGACCCTCTGCCATCTGAGAGGTGGAGTCTATGTGCCTGACCTTGAATGTGGATGGGATTATGACTGCTCTGATCCACAGAGTATGGCAGAATTGACACCCTGTGGCTTGCAAGGTGGTTTGTGAGAGGCCACATGGCTTCTATGTTGTTCATGGGAACATTTGATCTTGCACCTCTGATCTTCCACATGAGAATCCAACCAACACTGCAGCCCCCAGGTTGGAGGAAGCACAGGTCACAAAGAGAAGCCACGTGGACATGCTTTGATCCCTTTCTTGCTTAAGCAAGTTTGAAATGTCCTTTGGTCTTGACAAATACTCTCTTCCCTAACTTCTCAGGTGTTTTTTTGGGGGAGCGGGGTGGGGTGGGGGTGGGGGGGTCGATCTTTAAAAAAATGCTCAATTTTTCAAATTAATAGTTTTTCAAAATAACGAAAAATAAATTAATCCTTGGCACTGAACCTATGCCACATTATCTACTGCTATGTAACAAGCCACTCTGAAACTGAGTGATGTCAAGCACGCAACATTTGGGACATACTTATACTACAATATTATTTGATGCTTATCTGACATTTGAATTTAACCAAGCATTCTGTTTTGTATCTGGCAATCCTAGGATACAGAAAGATTCTGTCTTACAGATGTCAATATCAGGAAAGGAATTTGATTGGCTTTGCTTGGAGCAAGGATCTACACTTTGCATAGAATGAGATGAAATACAACCCACCTCTGTGGGTAGATTCAGGTTTATTACCAGAATCAGGTGGTATGGAAAAACTTTACCACAGTCTATTATATACTCTCTAGTGTTTTACTCTTACCTTGAAAACAGGAAGAATAAAGGCACTTAGAACTGTGGCCTCTGGTAGCTATTGGACTTACTGGCTAAATCCTTCACACTTCTAGAGGCTGAAGATGATAATTTATAATGTATTTTGTAGCATCCATTGCACAAGCTGTTGTCTTAGCCAGTTCAGACTGCTTTAATTAAGTACCACAGACAGAGTAGTTTATAAACAACAGAAAATTATTTCTCATGTTACTGGAGGCTGGGAAATCTGAGATTATGGTGCCAGCATGTTTGGGTTCTAGCAAGGACTTTCTTCTTGGTTGCAGACTTAATTTCATCCTGACATGGCAGAAAGCAGGATAAAGAGCTCTCTGGGGACTGTTTTATAAGGGCACTTATCCCACTCTGAGGGCTCCATTCTCATGACTCAAATACCTCCCAAAGACACCACTTCCTAATGCCATCATGTTAGGGGTTAATATTTCAACATACCCATTTTGGGGAGACACAATCATTCAGTCCATGTTGAGATTTGCTAGTTGTCTTTCATCAGCTACCTAACAGATGGCCAAGGAGTAAGTTGAAATAGTCCACTCCTTTGCCGTTCAGTGTAACAAACAATTATTGAGAACCTATGGTAAGGTGCTGAATGCAGGATCCAAGAATGAACAATAGCCATTCTATCCCTGTGGTGCTCAGGGTTAGAGAGGAAGACAGACAGAATCAGCACACTGTGGGGTGGGAAGTGTATACAGCACTTTATGGTATCACCAGAGGGTTCTGGCCCTTAATGTGGGTGTGACAGTGAGATGGGCAGGGTTGAGCTAGGAAAGGGAGGAAGTGCACTGCAGGCAGGGGAAAGAGAACAGACAAAAGTACATGGAGGAGAATAGCATGATGCATTCCTAGTGGGGTTTGGAGAGTGTGGTATCTGAGATATATGATGCTGTGTGTAAAGACAAGCATTTAGTTAGAGCTGGAGAATCGAGGGCAAGGCAAACTCTTATGGTGGGTGAGGGGAGAGAAGGTGGCAGGAATCAACTTGCTGAGCGTCTTGTGAACCATATTATGGAGAATGAATTTACTTTGGAACTTTCCATTCTTATTCTTTGCTGGTTCATGGAAACTGATGAAAGCTGTTTGTATTCTTTCTCTGAATCAATGCACATCCACTCAAAATTCTGCATAAAGATTCAAGGGGGAACTACAGATATTTCTGGATGGTCAAACCAGGGAGATTTATGAATCCCAGATTAATAATCTTATTAAATAACTGGGTACCAACAAAGAATGTTAACCAGAACAGTAATGTATTCAGGTTTCATTCAGATTTTTGATAGAGCACTCTGATGGCAATGTAGAGAGTAGATTTAAAGGTGACAACACTGAAGTGGAAACCAAGTTGGGGGTGACAGCTGTCCAGGTGAGAGATGAAGCACTTGTGCTAATGCTGAGGAAACAGTGATGGATGGAATCAATTTTTAATTGGTAAAATTGGTAGGACTTAATGATTGGATAACAATGGTGAGCAGGGGTGGGATGGGCAAACATCCAGTTATCACTGAAAGAGGAAGTGCAGGTTTAGAAGAAACATCAAAGATCAAGCTAACATTACAGTTTTGGATCAAGAAGTAAGATCTGACTACAAAGAAGTGAGGCATGGTTTCTTGACTCTTAAACAGACTCTGAAAGCAACCAGGGAAAATGAGTTCTGAATGTTCTTCTTGTAGTCACTTAACTCTGGAATAATCTCCTGAGGCTAAACATGTGCAATTCTTTTTATGACTTATTTGGATGGCTAGTTCTCTATTTTTTTTTTTTTAATCTTTAAGGATTCACTACATTGTAGTCAATCTTTGTCTAATAAGGGCAAAGATATTTATAGTGAGGTTCAAGCAGTTATTTAGAAATCAACCTTAAAGTGAATAATGCTTAAAATGATTGAGATGAACAGAAGTCAATTCGAATAAATTCTCACTAATATGTACTAATTGAGGGGAAGGTCAACCAAAATTCATTAAGAATCAGAAGTACGGGGTACTATTTTCAGTCACATTTTTATCCTAAAAATAATCTGAAGGAAAAAAGTATTTGTTTTTTTTTTTTTTTTCCTCTATCACATAATTGCTTCCTATTTCTGCTCTGCAAATTTGCATGGAGGATACTTGCAATCAAAACTCAACTTCCTAGGACCACTACCGACAAACACCAATGTTGCTATGGCAGAAACAAATCACAGAGTATCTCTATAACTTTTTGTTTAGAAAATATTGAACTTTATCAGCCACTTCTAACTTGCCATTGAGACACAACTGTATCACTTGTTTTGAGGTACAATTTTGAGCATCACTTTCCAAGTTTTAAATGCACAATATCATAGACACACACGCTGTCACACACACACACACAAATTGAGAGACACTAGAGACAATAGATCCTACTGCTCCCTCTGCTGGGATAGAGACTGTGAAAGTGAAGGCTGGAATGTACTTATGTAAAGCCTGCAACATGTCCTTCACTGATAAAATATGGAACAAGAAGGAAGGAAGGTGAATCAGCATAACCATGTCTAGAGAGCCTCTGTGCCAGGTCCATGTCCTGTTTGGGAAGATGGAGACATGGGATGATGAGCTCCAGGAGGGTCCATAAACCTGTTCCTATCTGGGCATGTCCATCACTCCCAGTGGAGTTTTGTGAACGAGGTAATTGCATGTTCAACTTATTGACAGGCCAGTTGGAATGTTCAGGAACCTGAAGGATATCAGATAAAGGTCATCACCTCCAGAGGAAAGGACAAAAACTGGAAGTCAGAGAGATGAGTGGAAGAGATGTTTTAGAAGGCCTAGCTGAAGTTATGGTCTGGTAAAAGAAAGAAGGAGGGTATGTTGGGAGGAAGTCCATGGAGAGAGGCAAAGGTAATCTCTTCCTCCACGTTTTTTTGGGTATTTGTAGCTGTAGCGTTCTAACTCTGAGAGCCAGCAAGTGAAATAGTCTGGGCCTAAACAAAAAAATGTTTTAAAATTATTTGTAAGAATATTCAAGTTCTTATAAAGTGTATCCTCAATTGTTCTTATGGCTTTTGTAATTTGATTTAATGGGCCCAGAGAATACCATACTTGTTCACATGGAATATATTCCCTGATCCTTTCTGAGTGTTTTCTTGTTTTAATTTTGGCCACATTTCTCTATTAACCCTAAGATGAGTTTATCATGTACCTATAGTCAAGTTAAAGATTTATTGCTAGTAAACCAGTTATTTTAGTCATAGGCTGGTCTGAGCTCTTTAATTCTCTCCACAACTAGAGCAGGATCTCATTGATTCTACAGCTCACACTGTCCTGTGACCTATTCTGCTGCATATAAAATTTTGGGGGGAACAAACTTTTCATTCTGTATCAAACAACTGCCTATAAAACTATCCTCATAAAAGCTTTCAAAGAGTGAATGCATACAGGCCCAGGGCCAAATGAAGGGATATTAACTGAAATAGTCTAGTACTATAAAATATACAAGAAATGGGTTCTTTGCCCTGATATAATAAAAATACTATGAAGTTTTAAATCCTCCTATAACAAAAGCATGTACAATTATAGCAGTTATGGGACAATATTGATATTGGTCCAAGTAGTAGGGACCCTCTTTGATTGCTAGGGCTTTTTTGTCCCTTAAATTGACCTGTGGTTCCCAGAGGAGAGGGACTCAGGCCATTGGGATTTGTCTTTTTAGACAACTGATTGTGATGACGGGAAGATCACTTGGACCAGCATAATTCAGAACAGATACGAGGGTGTGGACTGAAGGATTACAGAAGGGAATTAGGAAATAAAAGAAGGTATGAGTAATCCACTTGGCTTCCTGAGTGGTCCATCTCTTGTCTATCTGGATGAGTCTGTCCAGAACCTAGGAGGGGATGACTAACACACTATGAAAATATTGATTGTGTATGGGTTGAATGCTCCGTAACTAGGGCAGAGAGTAGTCAGCTTCACGGAACCATACAGAATGAGAATGGAGGAGGACATTTAGAGAAGTCACAGCTCAGTGCGCGTTTTATATTCCGTGAGTGTGTGCTTGCTTCGGCAGCACATATACTATATTCCGTGAGTGAAAGGTGGTAGATTGATGTTAGTTGGCACCTAAACAGACACACATGACAGGGTTTTTGCTCACATACAATTGAAATTTTGATACCATGGGCCATAACTTTGAACTCTGTTGAGACTGCGTGGTAAGGAGTAAGCATAGAGTAATGCTTATAAGCATGGACTTGAGAGTCAGATTGCATGGGTTCAAATCCTTTCTAGGTAACTCACATCAGGCGCGTTAATTACTATCTCTGAATCAGTTTCCTTATCTGAAAAATGAGGCTGATAGTAATACATATGTGAGAATGAGTGTTTGTTCATGTAAAGCACCCAGAATTGTGCTTGCTGCACAATACGCTCTCGGTGAACACTGGCTATTGTTACAGGTTAGCAGTTTGTGGGATATGAGGATAGGTAAAATTTTCAGATCTCAGCAAACTAGCTTGTGTGAAATAAATCATTTTCGTTTCTACTTAAATTCAAAAGCAGAATTTGGAGAATTCTGTAACTTTATATTTCTTCGTGAGGGGAGTGCTTTTCATAGATTTTTATTTATTTTAAGGAAGTGGCCATCACTGGATTAATCAAACTAGGCATAGGTGGTCTGTACTTAAAGTTCACCAACAGCCTTGCTTGGACTGCCAGTGCCTCCTTCCTCACAGACGACCTGGGGCTCTTCCTCATGCCCAGAGCAACACTGCAATGATGGACTTAAGCCGGTGGGATGTGGTCCTAAGCTCTAGCAATTTGTTTCAGTTACTTTTGTTTCTTACTGAAATGCTCACATTCTTCTTTATGTTTTGTCATAAATTCATTAATCAGTTCAAGATGATTCAAAGCATTATATGAGGTCGGACAATTAGGTTCATGAACTTATCCTAGAAAAAGTGCTACATACCTCATTATTGAATAGCACTATGGTCACCTTTGAAGTACTCCCCTTGGGAAACTATACACTGAATGCCAGTGCCTAGTAAAACCCATCAAAGCAATTTTGGAACCCTTTTTCAGGAATGACCATCAGAGCTGTAGTCATATTACCCTTGATGTCCTGAATGTCATCCAAATGTCTTCCTTTCAATATTTCCTTTATCTTCAGGTAAAGAAAGAAGTCATTAGGGGCCAGAGGAGGTGAGTAGGGAGAGTGTTCCAATACAGTGATTTGTTTATTGGCTAAAAACTCCCTCACAGACAGTGCCATGTGAGCTGGTGCATTGTTGTGATGCAAGAGCCATGAATTGTTGGCAAGTAGTTCAGGTTGTCTAACTTTTCACCCAGTCTTTTCAGCACTTCCAAATAGTAAACCTGGTTAACTGTTTGTTCAGTTGGTAAAATTCATAATGAATAATCCCTCTGATAGCAAAAGAACGTTAGCAACATTGTTGCAACAAGTTCAGTAACTTAATTGTCAGACCTCATATACGCTTACCATAGCAGGTGCATATTAAATTACTGGATAGTTCTTTAGACCAGTGTAGTTGCACTTAGCATGTTTTCTGTGATGAGATGAATACCTAGCCTCACATTCTTCCAAGAACTCCAGTTCATTTTAGGAGATTTAATTCTATTCCATTCCATGTTGCTCCACTCCATTCCATTTCACTCATTCAGGAAACACTAAATTCATAGCACACCACAAAGGATGATGATAATTAAAAGATAAGCAAGGTGAGGTCTCTTCTCAAGAGGACTTTATAATGTAGTTTCAGATTTGGAATTTGCGTAGCAAATAGAAATTTTGAGAAGTGCATAAGGTAGGTATTTCAAGTCAGCTCATCAGTGGTCTTTACAATTGTAATGAAACAGTCCACATGATTTCAGGTCTCGAAGCTGCTGGCTCCCCAGGGGATCCCCTATTTCTGCTGCAACATGCATTCCCCAGTCCCTGCAAGTGGTCTGAAACAGCTCGCAGCTGCTTTTCCTCAGCAAAATTGTCTTTGTCTAGAGAACCCTGAGGAGTTATACCCTCTCCCCTGGGCTACACTCATGGTGGCCACTCATAGGCTGACATGGGATGAAAAAGCCCAACCCCCTTTCTTCAGGTGTATGATTTATGCTTCAGACCCTTCGAGATCAGGCCCCACCCTTCTTGGATCTTTCTTTTTCCCTAGCCCTTTCCTCTATTCATTTGTAGGTCTTTCCTGAAGCAACTCTTGCTAGAAATGAAATGCACCCAAAATCCCTGTCTCAAGCTCCCCTTAAAATCAGTTTTCTTATTGTTTAGTTTAGGGATTTATAACAGGAGGCATTGATTTATATTCATTATATTAAACTTCTTAAAGATTTTGTATTTTAAACTTACTTGTGGCCAGAAATTATTTCCACTCAGGGAAAATTCATCCCTCCCCTTAAATGAAACCAATTTTCTCATCCACATCTTCTCATTTTTAAGACAGCGCTATGCCTTTTGGCATAGGATACCGTCAGATATACCAAAGAAATCAATGAGCTCCATTTGGAATCAGGTGCAGTATTTAATGTCCACACTGTCACTGAAATGCACAAAGTATTCCCACAAATTAACAAGTTGTCATGGAGCATGACAACTGGATAGGTTATGATGTCCTAGCGATAACGGCCAGAGTAAAATTTAGAGGAAAGAGTTGTGTTTCTCAAGTTCACTTGCTCAGTGCCCTCAAGTCACAGGATTAAAAAAAAAGTACTCAGTATTTTGGATGTGTGTCGTGCTCCATGGACGGTCAAGGCTTCTTCCTTGATCAGATGTCACCTGATGCTGTGATCAGTGAGGAAGTACGAAGTGTGGTTCTCATGTGGCACCTGGACCCACAAGTACCCAGCGCTGGGTACTGCAGCTACAAGTTTCAGAGACAGGACTTGATGCAGGCTCCCTGATTCCCAGCTTGTGCTCTTTTTATGTTCCATCAGTGAAACAGTGAGCTAAAAATCACATTTCCATTTTCCCTAGTAGTTCCTAGAATTTGAAGAGCTACCAAAGACCCACGGATGCATAGTTTTGAAGTAATATGTATGCACCTTAAAAGCAGGATTTCTGTGATAAAAAGGCGGACAAATTAACATTTGACTGCCTAGATTCTCTCTTCTTGGGAGATTTTTATATGATATATTCATAGCCTATTTTTTTTTATCTCCCTAAATGTTACAATCTTTTCTTCTCCCTAGCTCGCAAAGATGCTGAGATGAAGTGTCAAAAGGATCTCCCAAACGCTTTGACCTGCTTGGGGCGGCTTCTCTATTTCAGCTGGGTGGTATTAGCTCTAAGAACCTGTGATTATTGTGTAATGTTGCTATGGAATTTCCCAGATTTGAATCATTTCTCTATTTATACATCCCTTCAAGGATTGTAAATTACAGGTACCAGGTCACCACTGGCTTCTAACTATTCACTTTGGGCTACAAATAGAACAGAAAACTGCCTGTAGCTCGTTCTATTCACTGCTGTGTTCTGATAACATATACACAAAAAGGAGTCCCCAAATCCCTCCCTGGCCTTTGTAATATGACAGTTGTCAGACAACCCTGTGGGGGATTAAATGTACAGAGCATATGTGGAAGAAAGGGCTCTATCCTTAATTCCCTAGGTACTCCAATTTCTAGGAAGTAATAGTTATCCTTAATTATGTGTTTCAGAAGTTATTTACTCTGTTATCACTCCAATTGCACGGTTCAGATAACCATATTCTGAGGGTCTTGTTACCTCCCTGTGTGGTCATAATGTTCTCTGTCCGCTGGAGCTGAAAAAGAGAAAGCTATTTATTTTGCTGGATGTCAGGGTCCACAGGTACACCTGTCTGTGCTGCAAAGATAGGGAAATTTGGCCACGTGATGGGACCTGAGAGAGTCTGGAGAATTAAATCTTTGCTGACAGGCCTTAGTCATAAAGGGGATGAGGTGCTCAGAGGACACTGCACCCTACTCGCTTCTGTCCCTATCACACTTTACTGGTGAGGTGGGCTGGGAATTACATGGACAAATCAACAAAACCACAGAAGGAATGTTTAACTCAATGGCTGTTTAGGAAGGTCATTTCTTTTTCCTCATTCTGCTCACCGCTGCTGTGTTCCTGATGGCCTAATGCATAAGACAGGCTCTTCTCTTTGGTCTGGGGATCATCAGCCCTCTGCTATTTTCTGACTGTCTTCTGAGGTATACCACCTCTGTCCTCTAGAACTCATGCACCCCAGGCATTCTAAAAACGTTTACTATGTACCTACTAAGCTGTGTCAGGGACTGTGCCCTGTACTACAGGTTGTCACTTACTTCTGTAACATGGGAGGCAGACACGCTCATTACAGGATATCTGTAAGGAGGATGATGTTATATCCCATTTGTCCTGCACAGTCCTGGTTTACGGCTATTGCCAATGCTGGTTAGTAACAGCACCCACTTGTACTCTTAAGGGCGTCTTTATTTGGACAATGAATTAAGGCATGTCAAATTAACTATATTGAGAAGATTCTGGAAATTCCATTTCTTCCAGATAGCTATCTCAGACCCTTAAAGGCAAGATGAAAGGCCCTTTCTGCTTATTCCCGTGAAGCTTGGAAACACATCTGCTATTTATCACAACAATTGCTATTCCACTATAACCTGTAAGCTCCTTGAGGACAAGACCTATATTCTCAGACATCCATTTGTTCTTAATTGGCTTTGGACACACACGAAAAAGACACTCAATTTTGGGGTGAAATGATTATTAAATATGTAGCACAGGCCTATCATCCAGATGGGGCTGTGGGTTAGGGAAAGTGGTCCAGACCAAGAAATGCCTGATCAGAGCCTTGCTGGGTGAGTAGGGGTTGGCCAGGAAAATAAGGACATATGGCAGGGCATTTCAGACAGAGCGGCAGCTTGTTAACAGCAGGAGGTATAAGAGTTCATAGTGCTTTAGTTGACATGGCAGAATCCTAGAGTGTGACGGGTTAGGCCAAAGATGGACTGGGAGGTAGTAAGTAACAATACTGAGGAGTTTGGACTTTGTCAAGTAAACAATAACTCATTGATCAAACACCTAATCATATGTCAGTCACTAGGTTAAGCTCTTTGAATGCTTTAGCTCACTTTGTCCTCAAAATTCCCCTAGGAGTCAGATACGGCCATTGTCCTCATTTACCACATGAGAAGACCCAGGTTACAGAGACTGATATGACTGATGTCACACGGCTAAATGTGGATTCAAACCAAGAGAATTTGACACCAAAGCCTAACATATTCTCTTCTTCCTTCTCTCTCCCTTTTTCTTCCTCTTTTTATCAGACATATACATGCACACACACCACCCCAGAGTCAATGAGGAAACACTGAGGGGCTTAAAGCTGGAAAACGACATGATCAGACTTCTATTTTAGGAAGACTACCTTGGTGGGAGTTTGGGAATGGAAGTTTGGAGTTGGGTACACATCAGGGGCACCCTGCTAGGATGCTGGAACTGGCAGGAGGCTGTTCCAGGCATTTAGGTGGGAAGGATGTGAACCTGATCCAAGGTGGAAGCCATGGAAATACTGCAGAGAGAATGGACCCAAGAGATTCTGGGGACATAAAATCAACAGAATTTGAAAGGGAGACTGAAAAGGTTGGTTTCACTTTCAAGCCTGTATCTTTGGAAGTCGGGTGGTGCAATTCCCTAAAACTGGGAATCAGGTTTATAAACAGGTTAGATGATGAGTTGAGTTTGGGGCCTGTTTGGGTTGAGTTGTCTGTGCAGTATCCATTTGGATCCATTAAATAGGTTGTAGAATAGGCAGGACTGAGTCTCAAGAAAAAGACCTGGGATAGTGGTATAGCTGTAGGACTCAACAGCATGAAATCAGATGAAATGGTCCAGGAGAGAGATAGAGAAAAGAGAACAGGATTCAGGATATAAGAGTATGTTGTAAAGGCTGCCATGAAGGGGTCTAAGGAGAGAAGAGAGAGGCAGGAGGAAAATCAGGGTAAAATCATGTCACAAAAACCAAAGGAGGAGAGAGATCAATGAGGAGAGGATGAATGAAGATAAAAGGTGGGAGAAACCAATATAATCTAGCTTCTAAAAATGGGGGAAAAAAACAATCTGGTACTCATAAAGGTGGGCTAATGTATGTCTCACAAAACAATTAAACAGGTTTTCATGAGTATATTTGAAACTATTACAAAGCTAAATTGGTACTTAAAGGCATCAGAATTGTAGTTGCTGTTCAGCTCACAGATCAAGTCTAACAGTATCTGACGACTAACATGTACCTTAATTTAAACCTAGTAGACCCATTGATTTAAAGTTTTTGCCTTTGGGAGGTAGAAAGACTTTGGCCAAAACTTCTGCAAATGTCATCCAAACTGGATGCCACTTTTGACTCTACGGAGTGAGATTTTGAATATTATCAGGAACATAGCTGGCAGTGCTGTGCATCGGGGCTTTCTGAGCAAATAGCGTTTATCTTGGTGTCATAACCCCAGTTCATCTGGATGAAATAGTGCAGTGTTGGCATTTTCATGGAATGGGTCACTAGCTCCAGATGAAGAAAAACTGAAGTTATTGTGCCCTCATGTACCAGTCCTTTTTCTACGACAGCAGTTTTGTCCTTGTCCTTGATATAGATATTTGAAATACTCAAGTCTAATGAATTTTCTGCTCTTCCTGGATTTGTACCCTTGGCAGCCCATGGCAAACTTGAAAAAATATTGTAAAGGTTATCAAAGGTTAATAGTTTCTCAATTTTCTTATTTGTAGGAAGATAACAAAACTCAAATCCTTTCAGGCAAGGAGATCCAATAATGTCACTATAATTACAACAGTGATATTGCATGGGTATTGTCCCACTGATAATTTGCCTTTATATAACAGTTTTTTAAAAAAATTTTGTTGATACTAATCTGCTCCCAAAAATATTTTAAATATGTTTAAATAAGGGGCAAAAATACAAATAGAGTTAAAGTAGAAATAGAACATCAAAGGAAAAAAGGAAATAAGTATTTCATAAACCCAATCAAATTTATGTGATATGTCTTAACATCACATGTAGCTTTGAGATTTCTAAAAGATTAAAATAAACTTTCTTTTGAATATGTGAAAATATTATTGATTAATATTTTCTCATTAGCCCTAAAAGTAAATAGATGACTTGGATGTATTTCACAGCTGAAAATGAAGTAGAGATATCATGATTTTTCCGAAGGAAATAGCACACTGTAGAAACAAAATGGACCCAAATAAAAGTTACATACATTGTATGTCACCCTCTAAATATGGACAGAGCATTCATATTTAATTTCACAAATTATGCTACTATTTCTCAAGTGGTTCTATTCCTTCCTTCTTCATTTCTCCAACCCTGTAAGCCATTCCTTAGCTTACTAAGCGAGTTCCATTCTACTTGTTTATGATTCCGGCTGTTACGGTTTGAATGTTGGTGTCCCACCTCCCAAATTCGTATGTTGAAATCCTAACCTCTAAAAGAGGACGGCATTAGGGAGGGTTAAGTCATGAGGGTGAAAACGTCATGAATGGGATTGGTACCTTATAGAAGAGGCTCCAGAGCGATCCCCACCCTTCTACTATGTAAGGACACAGAGAGGTGTTCTGGCTCTCACCAGAAGGTGACCATGTTGGCACCTTGACCTTGGACTTTCCAGCCTCCAGAACTGTGAGGAATACATTTTCTACTGCTTCTAGGCTACCCAGTCTGTGCTGTTTTGATACAGTAGACTGAACTGACTAAGACACCGGCTAAGAGAGGGCAGAGAGTATTGACAGAATAATATGGCTGGATCATTGTGTGTTTTTAGGGAGTGGGTAAGGGACAGGCAAAGTGATAGAGTCAGAGAAGGAGTATTTCCAAGCCAGGAAGAGAGAGCTGATTGGTGGGATTGAAAAAAAGTTCAAAATCCATGGCAGACATGCCACCAGGCTAACTCTTCCACGTAATCTTCACCTTGCCTCTCTTCCAACATAATTTGAACATGACATTGATCTCACCATGGTACTCATGGTTGGCTTATTCAAGGACTTACAAACTGTAACTGGAACCATCTAGTAAGTGAAAGTCGCTGTTGAATAGATGCTTTGAAATGAGCTTGAGCAACAGAAAACAGACACAAATAAACAAAAGCCAAGCCATGCTGTACCCTCATAGGGTAAAACTTGTCAGAGTTCTAGGAAGAGGTGAGTTTAGGCCTATGCTACAGATGAGACATAAAGTATATTTTTCACCAGCTTCTCCTTAAATTTCATCTAACTCAGTGCATTTTAGTAAATTCTAGAATGTTTTCCCTGCTGAATGAAGTTTATAAATATTAGTGTATATGTTCTATCAATCATTTTGAAAAACACAGTCTCCATTTTTCATGGCAAAAGAAAATAACACTGAAGTTTCTCTTCTACAAACTAAACCAATCAATGCCTTAAGCTATAGACAGTTTTTCCTGATATCAATATTGCTGATGGGTAGAGTGACATTTCTATGTGAAGAGGCCACATAGGATTCTGTACTTTATTAAACACTGCACTTATGAAGCAAAAACAGTCAAAATTATCAGTGAAAGATTATTTCCAAGTTGGTAAGTAACTTTTGCTAAATAACAGTGCAAAAATTCTATGCAGAATGCATGAATGGCTGAGTACAATATCAGTGATTCAAGCCTCTTAATATGATTTGATTTTAACTGCTATATGTTAATAACAATTTTAGGCATCATTTATATATCTCCTTTCCTCACAAATATAATTTAGGAAAATCTTCCCTTACTTCATTTATAAACACTACAATAAAATAGAATTTATTTCCTATGTAATATTTATTAGTTTTTCTAGTTACCATGGTACCTTTCTATAGAACATCTGGTTGTTTAGTAAATACATTATGATATATTTCTACATGACATTTTCTTTTAAAACAAAGAACAAGTGTTCTAAATCACTGAGGCAGACTTTTTTTGGGGGGGGTAAAAGGTTGGGGAAATTTAAACTAAGTAAATGTGCTTTTTCATTGTGAAATAAAGATTGACAAGGTCCAATTGTTGATCACTAATGGGTTTCATCATGAAATATTTGAAAGCAATTAGATGCTAGGTTTTTGTCATTATTCTTTTACTAGATTTTCTTAAAAACAAAAGCTGTCAAATTTCACAGCTCTTGAACAAAATTAAATTCTAATGCTATATTACTTAGTATAATATGCTGCAGTTCATAAGCCTCTGAGAAAGAAGTCGTCTCTGGCCTCAAATTGGTTACAACCTCACAAGCGAATAAGATACCGTGTACAAACAGAAATTTTGTACAGAATCTATACAGAAGTGTCTAACACAACGTACACCCTATAAAGGACAGAATGAGCTCTATAACATTTAAACCCGGTCTATTTCAAGTGTGCCTTTCAAGATAATAACAAATTTTCATTATCTTTATTATTATGATTTCATCCACTCATGACATTTAATGACAATAAAAATAACATTTATTAAATTATTCAAGCCTCAGGTACTGTTCTCATTGCCTTACATGTTTTATTTTATTTAATTCTCATAATAGCCCCAGGAGGAAAACAAAGCACAGAGCGCTTTTATAGTAAGGACTGGGAGCCACAGGCAGACCTGATCTGTTTTTGGAGCCTCTCTTCTTAAGAGCTGTGCTACCCAAAGAAGGCAAACCTAAAGTCATCACTGAAAGACCACCTATACAGATGCCCAACTCATTAAATTGTATATATAAAATATGAGCAGTGTTTTGCATATCAATTATTCTTCAATAAAGCTGTTATAAAAACATTTTTAAAAAAGTAAAAAAAATAATAATAAGAAGAAGATGAAGGGTCACCTTGTCAGACTTGTTCAGATATTTTGTTTTCATGTACCATTCTCTGAGGGGCTCAACAGCTATTTTAAGGCTAAAACACCCAAAGGTTCCTTGATCTTACACTTGTCTGATAGACAAGTGGTTAGATAACTTGGATAATTCAAGTACTTATGTGATTCTTTTTCTACCTCAAATATTCAGATTAGTTGTCAACACAACCCCAAACTCCTTCTACATGGTCTTAAACAGGCCATGAAGATGTTGCTTCTGTTAAGCCTATATCACCATGTCTCCTGGTTTCTCTCCTTGCATGTTTCTTCAACTTTTTCTTTTTATAGAAAAAAATATATCATTAAAAGCTATAAGTATTTCTTTCTCCTGCCATGTTGCAATGTGACATAGCAGCAGGCAAAAAGTAGTCATATAGCTTGGTCTCTGCTGTCTCTTTAACCTTTACAGTCAGATGAGCCCAGTAGCTCAGCATAATTTATGTGTGGCTCAGGTCAGTATGAGAAACTAATTGGCTTACTATAATTGGACAAGATCTGGATAGCAAACTAAAAATAATAATAGTGAAGGTATTAGTGCTGCTTCTTTCTGGAGCTCTGCATCATCGATGAATGTGTTGACCAGCTTTACCACGAAACATCTTTATTGAAGTATACGAAGAAAATACAGTTCAGGCTGCAGCACTGCCATTCACTATTGTTGGAGGATGTTAACTAAAAAAATTCTACAGCGTCTTCATCTGGACAGACTGCTGTCTATTTCTACACTGACTTTCCCTCTGCCATAGTTGCCCCAGATCAAATACTATCGGAATGGCTGTTGGGACCTAAGGGAAAGTAGAGAGAAATGCCTCTATTGTTAAGCTTACTTTTTTATGCTGAAGGATGTGAAAGTAAATTACAGGTACCTTCCCATTTTATTCCTGAATATCTAGGTGTGCATTTTTGAAAAGGAAAAAAAAATTCCTATAAAGTTAAAAATAGCATTGCTATTCCTAAAAATATTAGTAACAATTCCTTAATAGAATCTAATACCCTTTCCATATTCAAGTATCAGTTATAATACCCTCTACGTATTTCTCACGGCACCATATGAGGAAACACATGGTATCTGACAGTCTTACCAAGATGTTTGACCTCTGTATTACGGAAGTGATAGTACGATCCCTTAATTGTAGTTATGCTCCCCTCTTATGATCAGAAGGGCATCTGTGTAATGTTACTTTGGCACCATATGAACAACCAGTTTTCTATCAATCATTCACCTGATAGCTGAACACCAAATGAAAATCCTTCCTTGAATCAATACTTTCATTAAGGGTTTTCAAAAGGACTTTCTAAAGAGGACTCAGTCAATGCCTTCATCCACTGTCAATTAGTTGATTACAGTACCTTTCTAACTGGTCTTCCATGTTCTTCCCCACTCCTAAATTTATTGTCCACACGGCAGCCAGAGGACCTCCCAGAACGTCAGTCAGATCATGTCACTTTTCTGTTCAAATCCTCCAGGGGCCTCTCATGTCACTCACAGAAAGCCCACAGCCCTTACCTTGGTCTACAAGGTTCTTTATGTCATCGATGCCAGCTCACTCTCTGATTCCATGTGCACCCACCTCCCTTTTCGCCTCACGTACTCTGCCCTAGCCACACTGGCCTCTATGTTGTTTCTAATCCAAACTTGTTCCAGCCAAAGTTCTCTTTTGAAATTGTTCTGCCCTGTTGTTTGCATGGCTTGCTTCATCACTTCAGGTTTCTTCTCAAATGATATCCCGATATAGTCTCTATCCCCTTATTTTGCTCTATGCCTCCTCAGAGCACTTACATCTTTGACATGTTATATTTACTTCTCTGGATGGCTCCCTACTGGAGTGTGAGCTCTGTGAGAAAGCAGACACGTTGCCTATTTTACATATTCCTGTGTCCCCAGCTCTCAGCATAATGCCAAAGTTGGCATGCAATAAGTAGTTGCTGAATGAAGAAAAAGACT
Source organism: Rhinolophus sinicus (assembly GCF_057876585.1). Classification (NCBI taxonomy): domain Eukaryota; kingdom Metazoa; phylum Chordata; class Mammalia; order Chiroptera; family Rhinolophidae; genus Rhinolophus; species Rhinolophus sinicus. The sequence continues at coordinate 100,936,020 of NC_142515.1, read as the reverse complement.
GAATAGTCAGTGAAAATAGCCCTTTAAAATTGAGAAGAGTTGTTTCTTTTTCAGAGGAGTCACCTGGCCAAAAAGAATGTCACCTCTTTTTTCATCACGCTTTTTGCTGAGCCATTGAAAGATGTATTTTGGGAAACCCTATCTATATAATTCCCATAAAGTGCAACCCAAAGGATACTTCTCAAGGACTCAGACTCTTGTCCCAGCTAGGAACTCTTCAGGAGGGAAGTAGAAATTAAATGAATTCCATTCTTTCTATAGTTTCAAGGAATTGCCTGCAGCATAATCAGGGACAATAGGTCACCAGTGATTAGCCTCCAGGTCTACTCAACTCACCCCTATCAAGGGCAAGTGAAACACAATGACTTCCTCAAAGTCAAGATTTGCCTTATTAGGGATTATTTTTATACTTAATAGGCTCATGAATCGAACTTAAATTCAGAGAATTGCTTTTACCCCATTCACTAAAGAATCGCTGGATATTAAAACCCCTTTCTAAAAGCCTAGAGAACTATATCCCTAAACTCATACCTCCTTCCAAAAATTCAGGTCACTCTTCGGTATTGCAATTACACGACCCCAACAAAATTGTCTCAAAAAGAAAAGCAATGGGCTTTTACATATTTTTTGGATAGTCTGAAAATGCCCATTCTCCCTTTCAGCTCTGTTACTCTGTCCCTTTTCTTCGGATAAATCCTTTCAAATTCCGATGCCTTGTATATACAAATATAGATAGATACATATAGATAGATAGATAGATATAAAAATAGTAGCCTTTTCTCCAGTATCCCTCCAACATGTCCCACAGTGATCCTGATTTAAACAGATGGGGGACTTACCCTTTGGTAAGTGAATGAGACATATGGCTAATGATGTGCCTTGTGTTTGGCCGAAAAGCTGGGGATGAGACTATTTCCCTTTGATCAGACCATTAGTAATACTCTTACAGACAGTCCCCTCTTGTCTCCTTTAGACACACACTGACCCAATCCAGGCTTCAGGGGAAAGGGAATAAAAGGTAATTATAATATTTCATTTACTTCCCGCCTACGGGGATTAACATGGAAGTCCAATGCAATTACATGGTGACAGTGATGAAGACTGAAGCCAATGGGAACTGCCTGTCTCTGCTACATAAAGCAGGTCATCCAGTTACCTCCGGACAGCAATTTCCAGAAAATCCTGTAATTAGGTTGTGAAATGGTGGCAAATAAGATGAACCGAAGAGGCAGATGTGTGGCCCAAAGTAATTTGGTTTCTACGAAAATGTGCTGCAATCCACATCCTTCCTATTTATTAAAGCCCTATAATATACCATGTTATGCTATTATGGAGGGTAATGGGGAGTCAGGCACTTAACTGTAATGAAATTAGATTCCCCTTTCTCTGCACCAGAGGCACAGTGACATTTTCTTGTAAAAGCTGTGAAAGTGGTTTCTCAAAAATAGACTCGACAAAAAAACACTGGAATCCACTTCACCATAAAGAATAAAAGAGCGAAAAGCTGATGAGGTCGGACACTTTATTGTCCCTCTGCAGTACCTGCTCTTAATTTGAAGCTGTTGTAAAGCCAGACAGGTAGAGAAGGAAAAACCATAGTCAGTGAACCTTCATGTTTTAGCAGCCTACAAAGAGAAAGAGATTGTTTTCCTATTTCTAGGAAGTGAACAACAGCAAATAAAAATGGTCCTGCCTTGCAATTATGGTCGTGACTTCTGGTGTTTGCTTGAATTTTCACTGTCTTTTCTTACCTCCTTTTAAGGCATGAATACAGAAGGAAAATAAAAGAAAGGGAGACGATTGGAAAATAAGCAACTATATAATTAATATGACATTTTGAATATTTTGAGAGTTTGTGAGGATGTCCGGTCTTTGTGTTAGGTTATACTAAAACAACTGCTTCCTTTGTTTCACCCTATTTTTATTTCCCATTTTGTCTGATCTATCTGGTGCTTTCAAGCTGGATCCGATTTCAGATGTAAGTTGGTCTCATCACTCACCAAGTAAAGTAACTATGTCGGGAATCATCAAGTGGTCAGAAGAAGGATAAAGCGTAATCACTTATTTAAGAATCAGCGGGAAGGACAGAATACATTGATTAGACATTGACAATAAGTGAGCATAACAATGCAACCAATGAAGCAGTTTTCAGTAAATGAAGCCAAGTACAGTGTTGTTTTAGAAATGATAGCTCTCAGAGAGAGAGAGAGAGAGATCAACTGTCCTTGGCAAGTGCCTCCCAGAGCTTCCTGCAGGGCCACTGGGAAGGGAATGCTTATCTGGACCTAGCCCCCACCAGACACCCCGACTGAAAACAAACTGACGCATCATAATTGCACAGCAGACTGTGGGAAGTTCGCTGCAAATCAAGAGCCAGGCCTCTCAAGGAAGAAGAGAGCATTTTAGCAAGAACAAAGAAGCTTAATCACTCAAGCTGCTGAACACAGCATGAGACAGTGGCCTCAGGAAAGCAGAGCTGCACGAAAATGAAATGGTACAGGTGGAAATTCAGGGATGCTGGTAGAAACTACATTAATATGACTAGTGATACAATGTAGTCTTTTAAAAAGCAAATACCCCAGGGCTGAAAACCCTTGAGAGAAATTTATGATTACGTTCAGAGACTCTAGGAAGTGGTCTAAGATCAGATGGTAGGACTGAGAAACCAGAAGTGCCAATGAGATTTCATGACCTAGACTCCAGTTAGGACCAGGGACAGGTTACGATTTCTTAAGCTACAGGCATTTTTACAGTCTTTTCACAACTTTTATTTGAACTATTTATTATTTACTTATTCTTTTCATTAAGTTTTAAACTTTAACTGAGCTTCATTCTAAGCAAAAATACCTTAAAATTACTATATTTTGTCTAACACGAATTTAAAAAATACAAAATATTAAAAATAACAAGTATCTCTACCGCTTAGACAATCTGAAGCACTACCAGTGATTACACGAATCACCATTTGGAAAACCAGTCTCTGTGTGTGTTTTTTGTTTTTGTTTTTGAAAATTTGTAGAATCTTAAGTGTCTTTCCATTTGCATAATTATGCACTCTTTAGATTGGCTCTTTTGCTTTTTGTTCACTTTTGTTCAAAATAAAACATAGTTTTGCTCAGATTGAGGGCCTGGTTTCTTTGAAATCAATCTCTAGAAGAGAGCACAGTAAAGCATCAATCTCCTTTGGCATAAAGGCAGACTAGGTTTGCTGAGGCATCTTTCCCAGGTTAATTTAAGAAATATTATTTTACCACCTACTGTTGTAAGCTCTGTCCTGGTGTTCTGAAAGATATAAATGGAAAACATGAAAGGAGCGGTTCCCATTCTCCAGGAACTTACAATCTCATTGTGGCTGCTCAGAGAGGCAATAAAACTAACTGTAATTCAATACCAAAAAGATGGACAAGAAAGCAAAAAAGCAACAATGAGGAGAGAGAAGCTAATTCCAACTGGGAAGGTCTAGGAAATTTTCATAAGAGAAGAAGAAATTTAGTTTGGACTTGATCACTGGGGAGGTGGTTATAAGTGGTTATGGAATGGGAAGAGATAGTCTAGTTGAAAGGAGCAACTTGGGGGATTGGAAAATTTAGGGTATTCCGATGTGATGAGTATAGAATACAGAAGCAGTCTCTGTTAGGAGAGTACACAGCAAGTCATAATGATGTATTTAGAGGATACGTAAGGCTCCCCACGTCTTCTACTCTAATCACACTGTTGATTGAAATTTATTCATGTCAATTTTTGGGGGTTCTATCCACTTAATAAACAATTTTTTTTATATTCACAATATTTATAATTATATTCTTGTGGGAGATACAGAGATGCAGAAAGTATTTTCTGTGTTTGAAGAGCTTAAAATTCATTCAGATATATTCAGAGGAAACTTAGATAATCCAAGGGCCAGTTGACTGTGAAGATGAATTTTCACAGGATGTTAGGGTAGGGTACGGGCTGAAGTGGATGGGAAGGCATCATGGAGCTGGGGAGACTTGTTCTTGGCTTAAAGAAAGGTAGGACCAGGAAATGCATTGAGGAAGAGGCAAAACTGTCTTACTCAAATATTCTGGGAATATAAAAATTCTGGGAAAAATGCATATGGTATATTTGAGTAAGAGAGTTTGACTTAAATATAAGTGAAGTGCATATATTTGGAAAGGAAAATTTGGCCCAGATTATGTAGGTTTTTAAATACTTGGCTAGCAATTCTGGCAAGTACATTGTAAGAAGTCATTGAAAAAAGAATAAAACAAAAACATGAAAACATAGAGCTGGAGAGGATATTAGAGGATATTGAATCTTCTCCCCTCATTTTATGAAGAGGTTAAATTACTTTGCCACTGCTGTGTAGGACATTTAGCAGAGTTTGCTTGGGAAAACAGGTTTCCATAAATCAAAAAACATAAAAATTACATTAGGAATATGAATCTGTCATAAATTCTTTCTCATAATGCCCTTTCACAATACAAACAGATTACCTCAGTGGCAGAATGCAATACGCTATTAGCACTATTTAGTTTATTTCTTTAGTTAGTCACCTTGTAAGGTCCTAATATTGGGCAATTAAGTGAGTGGTTGGGGGATACTTAAAGACTCCAAATACAAGTTGCTATCCTGGGAGATCAGATATTTATGATCACGTCAGATATATCATGATTTTCAGGAATTGGCAGGAGAGGCCTGGATACTCAGGAAGATTAGGAAATTCAAAAGAGGAGGTAGGGGTGAAATCCTACACACAATTTTGTCATACTGTGTGGTGACAATATGGTTGTGGGATCAACCAGACTGGCAACAGTTTGGTCCCCAACTTGTGACTGATCCTGTAACTCAGTCATTGCCCAATTTCTTTTCATTTTCCCTGCATTCCCAACCATCTCACTGCTGTGGATACAGTATGCCTTGTGGCCATGCCTGTCCAAAGCAGGATAAATATGTGATCCTGGCCTCAAAGGAGGTTCAATTAGTCAACTGAAACACCCATCTTTATTTGTGAGTAATTGTGACACTACATTGTATACATGGTAAGATTTTAAGAAAAGTTATCACTACCCTATAGTCTGGATTCCTTTGTTAATTATAAACTAGACTTATCCTGCTTTAGACTGGATGCTACATAAGGCCTTTACGTTGACTTGAGTTCAACCCAAAGTTTCTGAGCCTCTAATTCAATCATATTTACCTGAGGTCAATTGTTATTGTCTCTTCTTGAAAACAATGCTAAAGGGCCAGTAATCTTAAATATTCCTTAAACTACCCAAGATTTCAAGGATAACTCACAGTTAGGTGGTGTGAGGGCTCAGGGCACTTTTAGCCTCTGTCTGACACTCTATTCCTGTGAGCAACTCCTATCCTTTATGTAATTCTTTTCACCTTCTAAGCTTTAAGGAACTCCTTTTTCATCAATAAAAATCCCCAAACACAAACATATCAAGTAAGGTTAACCCAGTTTTTCTTCTGAAGGATGCTCTCACATAATATGAAGAAGAAAAGCTTTAAGAGGTAGCACCTTTCCAGAGAGGAATTAAATGACATGTTTGGCAAACCCTTAAAGTTTCTAAACAACCTGAATTAGTATAAGGCTCCCTTCTCCCTCACCACATGTCAACCCATAACTGTATGTTGCACCTAATTTATTTTCTTTTTAAATTCAATGATTCCTTGTCAGTAATATAAATTAATGGCTTTAGTTTATATTAATGACAAGTCTCTGCTAATCATCTCTAGATTTTGTATCCAGAGAAATGATTGTTTTACTATATTAAACCATAGCAACATAGAAAGTGTCTTTTATTTTGGGGGATAAATATTACATATTATAAATATGTCTGCCTTGTTCAATACATTTCCTTTATTAATGTTTACTTAAAATAAATTGTGTACTATTCATATTGAATATATTTTAAGATAAATGGAAACCATTCACTTGTTCATTCACCTATCTATTCTCTCATTCACTCATTCAACATTTTTTTTGAACTAGGAACTTTTGAGGCTACACAGTGAATAAGACAGAGTCTTACATCTACAGAACTAATATTTAGTCTATTTAATTCTTTTCCTCCCATTTTAAAGGAGAATCTCTTACCTTGTTTCATTATTTTCTGAGGTATACCTTCAATTGGGATTCTAAGAGCTACTTTCTTGTTCCATGTCCCTAGAATAAATGTAAGTCCTTTGCCAGGGTTTCTGGCCCTCAACCCTCATCAAGTTTTCTTGGAAGAATTAGTTTTATTTTCAAAAAGAGGACTGTAGTGAAAGAACTAAAATCTTGTCTTGCAGGTCAATAGTAAAATGCCCACTACGAGCAGAGGGGACTGAAGCTGTTTGTGGCTTTCCTATTAGTCTCACTTTCTAGTGGTTCCTCCTGTTAGTTGCTTTCAGGAGAGATGGCACCCAGCAATATGTCTTGGCAATTAATTCCCATTAGCTGTGGCTTCTGGAGCAGACTTTTCATGACCATTCCAATGATGATGTTTCTCATTGACAAATGCTCTCAATGGCACCTGGTAAAAGGAATATCCCACGTCTGCTCCCGTCAGTGATGGCAACTGCTCGCAGTCTTTAATAGCTTCTGCTGGTAGCAAACTATAGTGAGGGATTTCTAACAGCTGTTCCTATTGGCAGCTGGAGAAGAAGCCTTATTCTCTATTACTTCCAGTGGCTCTTATCTATCAGAAAGGGCCAGACAAGTTCTCAGAATGGGCTATGCTCAATCTTCTGGATGCAGGCTTGAGAAAATAACCCTTACAGTACGCATTAGATAGAGTTACACTCTCCAACTATCCCTGTAAACTCCCTTGGTGGTGTCAAACGCCTTCATGACTCAAGATGAGTTCTAATACTTGCTAAGGGGACACAAGAAACCAGCAAAAAATCTCTCTTCCCATAGTGTCTGAATCCTGGTAAGTGGAACATTTCCCATTTCTGTTTATTCATTCAGTTAATATTTTCCTTGAGTGTCTATTCTAAGAACCATTGGGGCTATAATAATTTATTACCATAATAGTAACATAACTCTCTTATAACATTTTCTAAGAGTGAAATATTCATGTATTATATTAAATATATTAATAGCCAAACAAAAATATAATTATAACTTGTAGTAAATACAATATAATGAAAGGGAAACATAGGGTGTTACGAAAGAAGGCAATGATGGGAAGGAGGTTGAGGTAAGGCTGCCCTGGTGAAGTGACATTTAAATCAGATCTGAAAGGCCTGCAGACAAATGGCATCTGTTTTTAGGAACTGGAGCAATGCAAGAGGACTAGGTGTTCAGGGTCATGTATACCAGACACAGGGCATGAGTGTTGAGATGACTTAACAATATTTCAAGAGAAGCCAAATGGCTGTTGGATAGATCAACCTAATCCAAAGAAATCTAGTACAAAATAGAAATTTGGACTAAACTACAAATGTGGGATGTCATCTTTATATACGTGATAATTAAAGCCACTAGACATGCATAATAAAATTGCCTAAGGGGACAGTGAGGTGTCAGCAGATAGAGGGTCTCTCAAACTGAGCCTTAAGTAGCTCTCACACTTAATGGCTGGTGAAGAAAGCTGGAAAATGAGCAAACCCAATTCTAATTTCCCTAAACGTACATTCTCCCTGGAAGCTTAGAGATCTCCCGTGCTTTGTTGGGGAATTGATTTCCACAGATATCCTCATATCTTTACAAAAAGTGAGGGAATAAGAAATGCTATTTGTGTGAACATCAAGTTAATGTCCACCTTCTTCTTTAAACTGACAATTCAGTGAGGGCAACGTCTCCTTTGCTCACCAATTCCTAATCCTTAGTATAGTGCCTGGCCCATACAGGAACTCAGTAAATATTTGCTGAAAAAGATCCATGCATCACAACCCCGAGAAACACTATAGCAATTCAAACAGTTGAAGTGGGGTGAAGTGCCTCAGCAAAGGGAGGTATTTGGAATAATCAAAGTAATAGATACACACACATGCACACAAACACACACGCACACAGCAAATTAATCTTCGGTTCACAAGAAGTTGAACAACAGCAAAGTTTCTCATTTGTTCATATATCTTTACTGTGTCTACCTGGGCTGGGAGAAATATTAAAATATGAATATTTCATCTTTAGAGAGTTCAATAATGGAATAGATGGTATTGCTAGATCCACAGAGGAAAAAGAAAGGCAAAACACACATCTGAGGCCAAGATAGTTGGTAAGAACTAAAATAAGCTTGACAGATTTATCTCAAATAAATTCCTCCAGAGAGATGCAACACCATGTTTACCCTTGAAATGACAAACCTCTGAGATAAAATTTGCTTTCGGTTGCTATAGGTCAAGTGGCTGCTGTAAAGTTACAGGCAAAAGAACATGTAATCCCTTTGTTATTGCCTTTCCATGCTAATGAGTAAAAAGGTGATTGTGACTTATACTTGAGGAAATTTTTTCAGTGTGTAGTTATCAGAAACCTAAACTAGGAGCAATATGAGAAGAGAGTGAGAGAGAAAGCAAAAAAGGAACCAAGGAAGGAACCAAGGAAGGAAGGAAGGAAGGAAGGAAGGAAGGAAGGAAGGAAGGAAGGAAGGAACCAAGGAAGGAAGGAAGGAAGGAAGGAAGGAAGGAAGGAAGGAAGGAAGGAAGGAAAGAAGGAAAGAATTCAAAATACTGTAAAACTGAGAAAATATTACTATGATCATCATACTAAGGTAATGGTTATATAAGCAACATTAAACACTTAAAAACTGATATAGTCAGAATTATATTTGCAATTGGATTTATCAGAAATATTGATTCAAATTTCTGATTTATCAGTTATTGAATCCCTACAGTGTGCATTGCACTATTAGAGGCAAACACATTATGTGTTACTGATCTGTCAATTAGCAATGATGATAGTAATAATTTTAACTATTTCACTATAAATAAAAGATTCATTGCAGAGGTCCACTTATGCTACCAGATGAGTAATTTCACATGATATCTGTTATTAAAAAAACAAACTGAAATCTACCATATGGGATAGCCTCATTTTTCCTTTCCATATGACAGAAAAAATCCATTGCTGTTATTATTGAATAATACTCTTTGGGGCTTAAATTCACAGTTGTCCTAATTATTTTATGGGTTTCAGAATGTGAGCATTTATCCTGGAAATTATATAACAGAGGACAGATAATACACTGATTATGTTCCTAATCTCTGTTTGTTGGTCAGAATTCAAAAAATATTTTTCCGTAGAATAACCATACTATGATCAGATTTGATGTTATTGAAATAGCACTATTATATTTTCTGACGTTCACATTCCCGTTGAAGTTTTAAGGTTTGTGTTAAGTAGGCTTCTAGAAGTCAGCCTGGGAACACATTGACTGTTTATAGTATTTTATTCTCTAGGAAAATGCATTCCAAATTTCAACTGGAGATGGCAAGAACACACTATCTCCAGGGAGCAGCTTCCCTCTCCAGGGAGCAGCTCTTCCACTATTGGTACCAGGGGCCAGGGCTCAGTTGGGAGGGACGTGAGACAAGTTGGAGCATTTATAACTGATAACCTTTTAGATGCACAACAGAAAAATACCCTTTGGGGAACTCACTCTCCAGGTTTTCTGTTTGAGGAAACAGAGAGCCCTTTGCCCCATGGGAAACAGGGACTTTACACTTAGACTCTTACAGGGTCAGCAGCCTCATAATGGCTCCCAATGGTCCCTGACTCTTGGCAGCCGTGTTGTTGTGTGATCCCTCCCCCGGGGTGATGCCTGGATTCAATCAATGACTTAATGACTAGAATGTGGTAGAGGTAATGGAATGTCCCTTCTGAGATTAGGTAAAAATAAAATTGTAGCATTTTTTTAGTGTACTTAGAAGTAAATCTATAACTGTGGCCTATATGACATTAAAAAGAATAGCTTTGCTTTCTTTTTAAGAAAATTGTAAAATTATAAAAGACAGACTTTCCACTATGGAAAACCTGAAAAATATAAAAACAAACAAAATACCAATTATTCGCAACCTCACCCTTCAAAGATACTTGCTTTTAACAGCTTTGAATATTTCTTTCTAATCTCTTTTTCTAGGTGCTTATTTTTTTGTTAAATTTGTCAAGAAATAATACCATGAATAACTTAAGATCATGTTAAAGACTGAATTTTCCATGAAAAAAATATTTCCATATTATTTTAAATTCTTAAAGGACATAAGAGATGTACTCTGTTCCATCATTTAAACATATGAGTATTGTAATTTACTTATTTCCCTATTTGTGAACATTTAGACCATTCCAAAATTTTTACTCTTATAAACATATTTGTTCATCAATCTTTGTGCACATTTTTCATTAGGATAGAACCTGTATTGCTGAGCCAAACAGTATGACTGTTTTGAAAACTTTTAGCACAAGTTTCCAAATTACTTTCTAGAATTATCAAAACATTCCACAAATTTACATTCCTACAGGTAATATATGACCTTGCCTGTCTCCCTTGCACGGAAAACTAACATAAAAACAAACCCTTTGCTAATTTGATGGTCAAAAAACCCTCATTGTTTTCACAAGTCAGTTTTGAATAGGTTAGAGGTTCATTTCAGTCCCCTGAACGTCTCAATTAATGAGCTTTTATTGTAGCTACAAATAATAAGAGGCAGAAACATCAAACTAAAAGCTAGTGAAATTGTTAGCCACTACATTATTATCACTCAATGATTTCTGAAGGCAGAACGTAATCATATATTACTGCTAACAGTGTTCCTATTCAAAGCCAACATCAGAGAGGGTAACTTTGTCTCATTTTGTAAATCCCAAATCACAGCTTTTATCTGGAAACCCACTTCCTCGCCAGGCCTTCCCACCCTCAGTCCACCATACTTCTATGTGTGGTAGGGGAGCTAGCTACATGAGAATAGCACAAAAATGAAGTGTTCCTGGAATCTACTTGAGATCTACTGGATTAATAGCTAGGGCCCAGGAATTGGATTTTTTTTTTTTTTTTTTTTTTTTTTTTTTTTTTTTACACAATTCTTACATGCATGTGAATAAAGTGAATTTTATTTTTATTTCGTCTTTGCTTCAAACTTTCCTTTCTATGAATGAGGGCATCACCTTTTGGTTTTGCTTTCATGCAAGACTTATAACTCTTCCCACAGGTCAATAAGTCTCTGGTGAATCTAATATAAACGGCAAAAAGGAGATGCCTGTGAAATACTTACATAATTGACCTGTGGTAGCTAAGTGAGAACATCTCCACTTTTGGCATCTTTTTAATTTCAATAATTTGGTAAATTAACTTCTCATTTAAAACAAGGTCAGTTCTCATATATTGACACCCACGTAGCCACCATGTTGCCTGAACAAAGAACAGAGAACTTTTCATTTTAGATATTTTCAGGAAACAGATTTAGGATAACCTGGGAAAAGTTATTTTTAACTCAAAAGCCTCACAGAACCTGATATGTCACTAAAATCCAGGTCAGAGACTAAAGCACACACTAGCTTTGGAAGAAGATGGGAGTTTGCGTTCTAGGACTACAGCTTGTGAGCCGTAGGTGAGCACTTTTCTTCTCTGAAATGGGGACATTAACAGCTGCCACACAACTTTACAAGGTTGTTGTGAAGATCAGCTAAGATAATATCGGTATGATTTTGAGTCTCAGCCGCTCCAATGTCCAGCTAAGCTGCTGCCTTTCCCAGTCTTCCCACCATGGAAATCATGACTATACCTGTCGGAAAGTCAAGTTGTACATGGCTCAATGCATCCAGTATGAGTGAACCAAGATCTTCTTTTGTAGAATTTAAGCCATCTCTTTTTTGTCCTATGTCTCTTCCAAATTCAGGCTCACAACCATTATATTTAAGTGGCTATTAAATTGCAAGACTAGGAGGTACTTCAAGGAGATTATCATTTCTTTTGTGATGTATTCCACAATTTTTATTACTTTGGAGGTTTTGAAAAGCCAGGCTGCTGTCACTGTGGTTTCTTTGTTTTAACTCTCCAGAGAAAGCCAAATGACTGCAATTTTCACAACACCAGGTCATAGTAGAGAGCACCGGATTGAGTAAACCTGACTTCCACAAGAAAGGAAAAGTAAACATTTTATGGCTCTCAGCAGTCATGCTTTTCTTTCCTGTAGCACAGGAGGCTGTCAGCTGTCATGTTGAAAACAGAGTAAATGGACAACGAAGCTACACTTTGCAGGGTTTGTACATGTTCATTAGGGGTTGTTCATGGAAGGCCTTACAGCAGCTGTTACCCAAGCTACTTTCAAGTACCACAGCAGTGGGCTGGGATTCTGCAATTGCAGAAAAGGGTAATGTTGGAAAGAGACAGAAGGGAAGTAAGGAGAGTGGGAATTGAGACAAGGCAGACATTTTGGCGTACAATCAAGAACCTCCACTTATAATGGCATTTTTTTTCTCCTGGACCTTAACCTGCCCTTGGAGTGAAAAAACTAATAAAGTGAAAATGAAATGCCCTTGAGGGGACTGGGGGTGGAGGAGAGGGGTGTCAGCCACAGTGGACCTTTGACAAGGATTTCAGTCATTTATATTTGAACCCGTTCCCAGAGGGTGAGTTTGCCTTTCACTGCTGGGAACAGTTGTCAGGCGACAAATAATAGAGACAAAGAGAGAGTGTATTTTCCGAGTCAAAGAGCGAGCCTGGCAGGAGTTGTTATTCTCTGTCCATTTGTTCCTGCTGCCAAAAAGCTGGTATTGCCCATTTATGTGACATTAGAGCTGTTCTTCCCTACAGCTCACTTTGGTTACAGTAAAATGATTCAGAAGTCTTTTATTTTTTTCCCTTTTTTGGTCGGGAAGACTTTATAACTCTGTATTTCCCCCGGTGACTAATTCATGTAATTCCACTGTCATGAAAAAAATTACATAAAGGAAAACCTCTTACATCCCTCCACCCCCCAAAGCTCCCCGATTGTAGTCACAGGAAAGATTTCTGCTTGCTGAATATAATCAATTATTCATGGACTGAAGGCCTCAGTCGTCTCTTAGAAATTAAATTTATCTTCAAAGAGCAGATTATGACATCATATTATTATACATTGTAAACTGGGATTTCCTAGCATTTACATCAAGACTCTAAAAGTAGAATCAAATATATAATGTGATTCACTCATAGCATGTGGGATTAAAACTGAAGAGAATATGATCTCTCTTTATTTGGTAGAAGCTCTTGTATCCTCTCAGGAACATTCTATGAACATGGAGGATGAGTCTGTTCAAGTCATCTAGGGTTGTAAAAGGAAGTCCCAGATTATAGTTCTATAGTTGTGCCAATGGTCAGATGCTGCTTTCCAGATTTTCGGGATTTCCAGAGAATGTCTAAGGTGGCACAATTAAAAATGATGGATCCTAAAGGTGGTGACTTTAATCCATTTTAGATTAAGTAGAGTTCATAGTTCCCAGATTAAGCATAGTTTAGAAAAATCCAAACAGCTAAGTGAACTTTGAGATCATTTGTTTTAGAAACAGAAATACTACATTAAGAAGGTCTCTGCTATTTGTGAACTCTGACTTAGGGTGAGTCACACAATCATTAGGACTGGTCCTCATATTGGTAATATGGGGATACCCAAGCCTGGTCCATCTCACAGAGATGTTATCACAGACACTTAAAGCAATAAAGAGCCTGTACTAGTGCTGGCATGTGGTGGGGGCTCATGAATGGTGTTATTTATTATCTAAAAGTGCTTCTAATGTGTAATTCCACTGTCGTTACTAATGATCCTATGAAAGTTAAGACACTAGAGAATTAGACAAATCATACAGGATAATGGTTAAGAGATCATACTTTGGTCCTGTACTGCCTGGAAGTCATTTAGTAGGTGCATAATCTTGAGCAAGATATTTGACCTCCTTGTCATTCCCTTTATTCATCAGTTGAAAGGGATTAATAGTAGCATTCATTTATAGAGTTACAGTGAGGATTAAATGAACTGATACCTGGAGAACTCTTGAAACCTTGTCTGGCATGAGGTAAATCCTAGGTCAATCTTTGTTATTATTATTGCCATTATTGTTATTATTTTTCTATTTAATGCAACAGTCTCTGGTAGCATATTTCTAAGGATCACATTCTAGTGCAAGAAAGCTAGGTCCATGGTTCATTTAAAAAATTCATTCAAGATGTGTTTGGGTTCTCCAGGAAGCAGATTCTGGCAGCATGTGTCTTTTAGGAAGTGTCCTTGGAATCAAACCTAGAGAAGGGAGGTGAAGGAAGCAGAATTGAATAACTAGGGAGAGAATTGGTGCCTGGATGCCTGAAAGACAGCTGACCCCACAGGGAACATGGTGACGGGTATAAATGGCCTTGCCTGTACTCAGTCATTGGATGTGGGCCACCCTGGGAAGTGCATGGCTTGAGCAAGGGTGTTGAGGAAATCTCTGAAGGGAGGAAAGCTGAGGGTAATCCACCTACAGTTCTCTTAGCAGTTGGAGTAACAAGTCTTTCCTTGAAGGGGGATATGGAAAGACATGTTACATGTCGTTGTCTATTACAGAAATATTTATTTGCCAGGACTGAGACAGTTATATTCGTACTATTTTAAAACATCTGTATTTTATGTAGTTTGCAATTCTATACAAGTGGTGCTGCTGCATTTATTGATCTATTAGATCTATCTAAGTTTCTAGAGGGTAGGCATTGTTGTAATTCATCATCACCTCCCGAGTACCTAAAATAGTGCTCACTGCATAGTAGTTGCACAATAAATGTTACAGTATACATAAGCAAGGGAATGGATACATGGTGAAAAGCAGAGAAACGACTGGTGGAACACAGAAGAGAATGGTAGATTGTCTTGGCTTATATGAGAACTACTGCATGATGTAGGACAATTGGGGGTGGTGATGGTAAATGTTCATAAACCTTGATGCCTGAGCATAAGGGTTTAAAATGGGTTCAACTGATGGATTTAAAAATAAGCTTGAAGAAGAACTTGAACTCAGTGTTTAGAGACTTTCCATATGATGAACATCTATCTGATTAAGAATAAAGAAATGCCTTAAAATAGTCAATAAAGTTTTGGGGATAAAATATATTATTAACCATACTTTTACTCCTTCAGAAATAGGAACATTGTGGAAGATCAACAGAAATATTTGCTGTGATGCTTTTAGATTTATTTTAGAGGTTGTATGTATAGCTCAGTCATTGAGGATATGTTCATTTTTAGTGCTGAGAATATTAGAAAATCTGAAAATATTGTGAAGCATTTACCTCCAACTCTGGCACTTGAATTAGACTCATA
This sequence comes from Rhinolophus sinicus, assembly GCF_057876585.1. NCBI lineage: Eukaryota > Metazoa > Chordata > Mammalia > Chiroptera > Rhinolophidae > Rhinolophus > Rhinolophus sinicus. Next base: position 100,920,783 of record NC_142515.1, on the reverse strand, counting down.
CCTAGAAAAGCTAAGACAACTAGTCTTCAGAAATTTGTCAATATTTTGTATCTTTTGTTTAAATCATCTTGAAAATTGCAATTATGCACATAAAAAAAAATCTTTGTTTTTCAGATCTGAACCAAAAGGATCATGTGCTACATGTCAAGAAATTATCCTTTCTAATTTAAAAAAGGAAAGAGTAACTTTTATCTGGTTAGAAGATTTATATGTTATGATGTTTAGACCATTTTCTCTTTGCCTTAGCAGTGATTCAACAGTTTGAAACTGGTATTGTATTTTCAGGCCTAGCTAAGCATGCTAAAACTTCCATTGATACATCAACTATATCTCCTAAAAGGACTGGAGGTATACACATTTGCAGTCTAGAAACAACATGAACAATGATAAAAATCTATCAGAACACAACATCTTGAAAAAATTGTACTGACATAGTTTTTAGAAAACAATTTTAAATAATATCTCAGATACTACACACACACACACACACACACACACACAAGCACACACACACACACACACACTTCACTACCTTCATTCTTGTATGCTCCTATGACTCTACAATGGCTTACAGTTTGATCAAGACTCTTAAGAACATAAGATAATTTTTATTTAAAGTATCCAGGTTCTTAGAAGGTCATAGTGATTATCAGACACCAAAGGCATCGTATCTTAGGATTCTATACTGTCCCTGGCATTACATAAACTTAATATTATCTAAGATATAGATTAGCAAGTTCAGGTAGTCCCTGATTCTTCAGTATTTATGTCCTCCATGAAATATCAGGAACAATCACTCTGGCCGTGGCTGCGCTATACCCACTACGTCTCAGCTCCATCCATGACTTTGGTTCCCTACTGAAGGGTGTGTGTTGCAGACTTTCCACCTCAGTGTGTTCACACCTGTCTATCAAAGCAAAGGATGAACTTTTATCTGCAATATTCTCATTATTAAGAACTGTCATCATAATAATCTGCAATGCCTACTTCCAAATGAAAAAGCCAGTTACTCTTTTTCTAGCATGTATAATGGAACAAATTCTAAATTAGTTAAGCTTTCCCCCTTTATTGACAGATTCTCTAGTTGGATAATCTAATGTGACATTCTCCCCCCCCCCACCCTCCCCCTAATTGATTTATTCCCTCTGGTGATGGGTTAATATGATATCTATAAATTCCTCTAAATCCCAAATTTAATGATTACTTTTTATTATAAGTAGGCTGGCAAAGAGTAATTTTCAAAAGTATAAATGCTTCTACTAGGGTCTTGGTATCTATAGAAGTCATTTATACATATCAGAGGAAAGCACTGTAAGTAGAGAGGAGTAAGATGTGAGAAAAAGTAAGAAATTTCCAAACACTTGTGTCTATTTTCTGCATTTGAAACTGCCTCACTTCCCAGAAAATTGCACTTTTAAAGAATTGTATTTTATGCTCCTTACAAACCAGGGACTCTGGCTTTAAACAAAAGAAACCACTCTGTCTAACTTGAACAAAGAAGGAATTTTGTCAGAAGGCCCTCAGGTGGCTCACAGAATTGTCCAGGTGTAGAAAACAGTAGGAAACATGAGAGTGAAATCGTGACCAAAACCCAGCTCTCCCACAGGAACAGTCTGCAAAGGACAGCTCCCCCCTCATGGACACCCCCAAGGACACACATGCTGGCCTCTGCCCACCTGGACACCTGATGCCATGTTGAGGATGCCTGACTCCACCCCCATTGCTGCTGCCACTGTGAATAATCTTTATCTGTCCCTGAGTGCATAATCCATTCTTTCAAGATTCAAAATCCATGATTGACCTCAACTGGATCACAAGTCAGCCTGGGGAGTGGGAGGGGAGGAGGCAGACCTGAGGACTTGCTCCCCCTGTTCTGACTGGCCCCCCTACTCCCCAGTTTGAGGTTTCCAAATATAGGAAGTGTGCTTCCATGTCGCGCAAACATACACTGACAGATGACTACTAGATGGAATCCCTATTTTGGAGCCATGCCTTTCAAAAGTGGATGCAGCAATAAAGTGCAGATGCACTGAGATACACTACCCTTGCACTCAGTTCTGGTGTCCACACTGGTTCTCAGAATTCATTTAAAACTACAGGATCAAGAAATGAAACAGAATAGAGAGCCCAGAAATAAAGCCATGCCTATATGGTCATTTAATCTACGACAATGGAAACAAGCATTTACATTGGGGTAAAGACAGTCTATTTAATAAATGGTGCTGGGAAATGTGGACAGACAGATGCAAAAAAATGAAGCTGGGCCACCTTACACCATATACAATACACCATATAAACCACATACAAAATGGATTAAAGACTTAAATGTAAGATCTGAAACCATAAAACTCCTAGAAGAAAATATAGGAAGAAAATTTGCAGACACAACCCTTAGTAATATTATTACTGATATATCCCCTCAGGTAAGGGAAGTAAGAGAAAAAACAAACATATGCGATTATATCAAACTAAAAATTTTTTCACAGCTAAGGAAACCATCAATAAAACAAAAAGGCATCCTACTGAATGGGAGAAGATATTTGGCAATGATACATCTGATAAGGGGTTAATATCCAAAATTTATAAAAAACTCATTCAACTCAACACCAAAAAACAAACAACCCAATTAAAAAGTGGGCAGAGGACATGAAGAGACATTTCTCTAAAGGGGACATACAGATGGCAAACAGACATGAAAAAATGCTTAACCTCACTAATCATTAGAGAAATGCAAATAAAAACCACAATGAGATACCATCTCTCTCTGGTCAGAATGGCTATCATCAATAAATCAACAAACAACAAGTGCTGGCGTGGATGTGGAGAAAAGCGAACCCTTGTGCACTGTTGGTGGGATTGCAGATTGGTGCAGCCACTATGGATATCAGTATGGAGGTATCTCAAAAAACTGGAAATGGAACTACCTTGTGACCCAGCAATTCCACTCTTAGGTCTCTATCCAGCAAAATCCAAAACACTAATTCAAAAAAATATTTTATGCACCCCTATGTTTATTGCAGCACTGTTCATAATAGTCAAGACATGGAAACAACCAAAATGCCCATTAGTAGATGACTGGATTAAGAAACTGTGGTACATTTATACAATGGAGTATTATGCAGTCATAAAGAAGAATGAAATCTTACCATTTGCAACGATGTGGATAGACCTAGAGAACATTATGCTAAGTGAAACAAGTCATATGGGGAAAGACAAATACCATATGATTTCACTTATATGTGCAATATAAAGAATGGAATAAATGAACAGGCTAATCAGAAACAGTTTCAGAGATATAAAGAAAAAACTAAGGGTTGCTAGATGGGATGGGGGTGGGGATGGAGGAGAGGGTGAGGGGATTAGAAAACGTAATCGGTAACCACAAGATTGCCATGGGGATACAAAGGACAATTTGGGGAGTATGATCACTAATGTAAAGATTTTGTAGGGTATCTGATGGATACTTGTCTTATTGGGGAGACCACTTCATGGATGATGTAGATGTCTGATCGCTATGGTGTGCACCTGAAACTGAAGCTGAATAGTGATGGGTGTCGTCTATGGTTTTATACATCTATATATACATGGGATGTGGAGTGCAGCTCAGGGAATGGGGTCAGTGGAATTGTGGTGGCTATGTGCAATGTCAGAGGGGTGGTAGATTGGGGAGAGGGGTTGTCACTTTGTGAGGGGTGTAAATGTCTAATTATTACATTGTTTTGTACACCTGAAACTAATAATAAAAAAAAAAGGAAGGAAAGGTGAAGGTGAATAAGAGGTTCAAATCTCCAGGTATAAAACAAATAAGTCATAGGGATGCAATGTACAGCATGGGGAAATTGGTCAATAATATCATGATAGCATGGTATGGTGTCAGATGGTTTCTGGACTTGCCATGGTGATCACTTCTTTAGGTATGTAAATGTTGAATAACTATGGTGTACACCTGAAACTAATGTAGTACTGTATGTTAGGTATATTTTAATAAAAATCTTTTAAAAAGAAAAACAAAAGAAAACAAAACTGCAGGATTAAGAAGAGTGTTGAAAATGATAATAATTATAGATGGTGAAATAATCAGAGATTCTTGTTATTTTGAGTTAGTAAACCCCATGAAGATAGTTTTTAGCAATTGAGGATTGATTGCTCAATCAGTGGATTGTTTTTGCCTCATTTATTTTTCTCTGGCTGTCATCAATCCAGCAATTTTGCACTTAGAATTATCTTCATCACAGGGAGTTGGATTAGAACAGGAAGAAGAGTTAAATTCCACGATGAGTAAATGTTGCACCTTTTTATTGGTAGCATGAGTGAGCAAAAACATTGGTTCCAAGTTGAAAATGTTTTCTCTCTTTTTTTCATTTTCCTTTTATCAACTTATAGATTTACCACCCAGCAGATCATTGGTGAAATGCCTTCTCAATGTATGTAAGGAAATATCCTTTGAGGTTTTTTTTCTTTTCCATCTAGCTACCCTTATTGTTGTATTGTTCATTTGTTTTTCCTCTCGTTCAAAGCATTTTTCTCACTTTGGTACTTTGGGTAAAATAGTATAGATTATCCAAGTCACAAATGACCTGTAGGTAAAGCACCACTTTATGATTGGCTACTATATATATTCAAGGCACTGAGTTTGGCATCGTGGGGATAGAAAGATGATAAAATCTGATCCTGGACTACAAATATGATGATATTCAAAGGGAACTGAAACCAATCTTTATAATAAACTCTGGGCAAAAACAAGAATTAGAGAGGTAGGGGCCCCACACCTACCTACCTCATAAATCTGCATAAAGTTGGTCAGGCTGTACTTCTTGTCATTATTTTGCATATTGCCTTTGACGCATGTGCTCATTAATTGAGGCTGACATAAAATTTTATACTCTTCCTACGAAAATCAAATGTATAATAGATTAGAGGGTTTTCCCCTGTTTTGATCTTGGTCAAAGTCTTTTTCATAAGGGTAACTTTCCTAAGTAAAGTAATCAAGGCACATGATTTGATAATTGATGCACAGGGAAGTGCTTTAATGAATTATTGAAGCACTTGGCTCAGGTGTGAGTCTCCCAGGGACAGAATACAGAATTACTGCTTAGCAATTAGACCATCAATGTTTCTACCCAGTTGACCATAATTAAAATAATTTTATTCTTGGTTTGATATTGGGAATTAAAACTCACACCTCAGTTACCTGGGAAAAGGTTTTCAAAGCAAATGGCACGAGACGTGAAAGTTTTAAAATGCCAACCTGCATTCTTCTTCTGAATATAGAATTCCTCAATCATTCATGTCTGATTAAAGTTGCATTTGACTAATTGATAATGACTTTTCAATTAGGTGAAAGCATATTTTATTTAGAAATGACATTTATTTACATTGATTTTTCTCCTCTTCAAGAGGTCTGGGTTTCTGTATCCAATTTGATCTAACTGCCAAACCTCATAGGAAGTCTTTTCAAGGGTAACTGACAGTCATTCCCTAAACACAGGCTGATATCATCAGGCTTTGGAGAAAGGCACTACATAAAATTGCAGTGTTATTGTGAGGAATACGCAGGAAACTCCCCCAGTGCCCAGAAGGATATCTATGAAGACCTTTAAGGAGGCGTGAACAAGGGAAATGAAAGCTGACAGGCTCTGAGATCATGCTCTTTTCTGGTTGTGATGTTCACATGTAAGGGAACATATACCACAAGTCATATCCATTTTGATGATGTCTCTTTGCAGAAGTAATGAAGGGCCAGGCTGAATGAAATGGGCAGATGAATGAGCTGGGGCATCTCCTACTATCTGCCTGGTAGGGATTGGAATAGAGATCCTCTCTGGTTCTCTTGGGAGCTTGAGGAAGTAGATACAGCTGCTTCTGCCATTGGTCCTGCCAGGCAGGAGAGGTGATCCCGTTTCCCTGATGGAACAGTGGCCCCAATTGCCAAGGCACTCTCATCAGGTAGAGTTGACCTTCATTAGCTGAGCTTTTGTGAATCAACAGGGTCTTCAGGGGGCCCTAGGTTTCGAGGCAATGAAGTGATTTCTGTGGATATCTTGTAGGCTATATTTTTAGAACAGCAACCATGGAGATGAGTTTATGCAGGGGAGTAATGATCCGTCCTGTCTATCTGACTTCTAACACAACTCTTGACTCTGTCTTACTTTTTCCATTTCCAGAGCCACAGTCACAATTTGTCTCATTATTTACAGTGCATTCACCTCTTGACCAATCTAAGTGCATGGAGTTTCTTTCAACTCAACTATCCTGGATTCTATACCCTGCTGGCAGTTATTTTCCTAACAACACAGATAGGATCATACAGCCTACTGCTCAATAATAGCCCATAATTTTATTTAAACAATAAAATACCAAGTTTTTTAAGATTAGAGATAAACATACCCTATATGGACGCCACATGACATTTTTGGTTTTAACATTGACAACAACTCCCGTGGAGCCAACACTCCAATCAAACCAGGTCCTTTGACTTGGCCTGGACCTACCACCATGGCTCTGCTCATGCTATCGCCTGTAGCTGGAATGGCTTCATCTTTCTCCTCCACCTTTCCACAAATATCCTAGTCCTCCAAATCAAACACCAACAACCCCCAGCTGGAGATTTCTAGCACCAGGTTATATAAAGTAGTTGTTATCACAGATTATTTTGTGAGTAATCAATGCTTCACCCACTTGCTCACTGTGCTATAAATTCCTTCACCAAGAGAAAAGCTTTTCATTACATGAAGATGAAATTCAGCATGGATAGTACATTGGTCAGTGTGAACTTGGTAGGGTACCATCAGGACACTGCTTTAGCACTCTCCCATCACTGCCTTCAAACACTTCTTGTCAGGTTACCCTTCCCTGCCTCTTGGTGACATCTTGAGCAGGTCCCAGATCGTTAGCTAGATGAATTCAGCCAGAAGATCAGTTTCTTTTCCGTGTATTAAACAAATCTCATTCAATTGGAAGTAAAAACTTTTAAGTTTTCATCCAACTCAAAGCTTCTTCCTCAACACAGGTCTCACTTGTGGTTCTGGAATAAGCCAAGAAGGCAGAGAGTGGTGTCTTTTCTTTTCATTCCTTTTGTTTCACCTTCTCTCTTCACTTTTCTTCTGGCTCCTCCAGGGCTGGAGAAGGAGGGATCAGAGGAAAGGGACCAGTGATTATTTCACTTAGCTGGTACTTTTTGTAGCTCTCCTTTGGTTGTTGGGTTTCGTTTGTCACAGTAAGTGCCTGCTCTCCATCGTGTGTGTGCTCGCGCGCGCGTGTGTGTTTACATAGGGGAGATTACCCACTAGGCAGGGGTGCTTTTCTGACACCACTGATATATTCTCTGGCTGGCTGATCTCTTGGGACTACCTCCCTTAACTCCTATTGTAGAAATGCAACCCATCTCTTTCTTTCCTTGGCAGGCAGTTCTCCTGGATAGAGTGCTGCAAAGAAATTGCAGGCCTGGTTTTCTATCCACTTGGCCAATGGGGAATCTTCCTAGTCTTGTCCTGAAAAATGGCAAAGGTAGCAAAAATACAGGCTTCTTCCTCAGATGCCCATCCCTATCGTGCTGTCATGGGCTGCTCCAGCCATCCTCCAGCTTTTAGACTTGACAAAAGAGCAGACACTGGTCTGTACACTCTTCTCCAGCTGCACACTCCTGGGCCATGTGGTGCTCTCTTGGAAACTCTTATTGACAATCCAGAGGTGACTCAGAATGGGCAGATGCTTTTCTGTGACCGAGCAGGCTAAACAGAGAGTAAGATGCCTGTTCTTGTAATCCAGCTCCTCAGTGCTTTCGAGGGTTTTTTTTTTGGGGGGAGGGGTCTTTTCTCTTAAATTGGAAATTGGGAAAGCAGACTCCTTCCCGCTCTCATAGCTGTTTAGCATCTCTTTGTAGAAAGAGTAAGTTCTTGCTACCTATTGATAATAAAAAATGTCTCCAGTTCTGAGGCTTTAACCATAATTCCAAGGAAAAGTCCTTTGTAACATTCTGTTACTGTAGAATAGGATTAGTATTAGTTCTTCTTGAGGGGAGAGAATGATGACCTAAAGTCACACTAGTTATAAATGATTGGTACCTGGTTGACTCAATCTTTCTGACTAATCTTGATGGGGCTCAAATGTGAGAAAATGAGGGGTCTGCAAAGATCAGGGAAGCAGGGGATGAAAGCCAGGGGGAAGAGGGCTGCCCAAAGTGATTCTCAGTTTACGAAGGCAGATTTCATCTCCTCTGGTTTCCTTAGCACATGCTATCTAGGCCAGTGCTGGTAACCAGAAAAGATGCCTTCTCTAGTTTGTCTTCAATGTAAGGGCTCTCTGGAATCCACTGAGAGCAAATCTTCAGAAGGACAAATGGTTATCATTTCTCCCTTAAATTATAGTTTTCCCACTAACTGTCAATCTAAGGGTTCCAGAATATTGGGAAGAGAAAATATTGGGCAATTTAATTTAGAATTTTGACATTCTGAGGAACTTACATAAGCTGAGTGCTAGACATCCAGCTTAGGACCTGGTCCTGTGGCCAGGCATACAGGTATTTATTGTTGTGTCAGCCCAGAAGTGCACTCCTGCCCAGTGGGTAACATTCCCTACACACGCACACACACACACACACCGCCCACACACGCACACACACACACACTTGCCCTGTGGTTCTGTGGGGCTGCCAATCCCAGCTTCTTTAACACTGGCAGTAATGATTGGGGCCCAGACTGCTGTGATCCAGGCTGAGACAAGTCAAATCATTTGTAAGGCGGTGAGACAGGCACTACCTGTGGCCATGGTTCTTTCCTATCCAGCAACCTGGGAAGATGAAGCCACCCAGGTGGGAGAAGTACACACCAGAAAAAGTGAGTCCAAGTCGTTTTCAAGGTTCACATCCAGCTGTTACAGAAGCGAGGCCTTTGCCCTTTCTGCAATGGGGTTATGTCGGCCCACAACGTCCCGTTTTTCCGTAGGCTGGCCTGAATTGGGTTTTGGTCACTTGAAACGGAAAGGTCCTAAACCAAACACCCAGGATGCTGAGTTGGTTACAAGGAGGCTTTGGGTGCAACCCATTTTCCTGGTTTTGAGCAACGTATTTTGCCTTCTGATTCTCCTGTTTGCTTGAAAAACATTTCCCATGAATGAAAAGAGCTTGGAGTTAGAAGTTCTGTGTTTAGTTTCTGCTTCAAAATCTTGGTGACCAGGTGACTTTGAACAAGACACTGAAATACCTGTTTCCTCACATGTACAGTGGATGTTATAATACTTAAGAAGGCTTCTCACAGAATTGTTACTAAGATCAAATATAAACTATATGTGAAACTACTTTGTAAATTGCTAGGCAAATGCCAGGAATCATTATTAATAATAGCAACAGTATTTTCAATACTATTTTGAAGTAAAATTATGGCATTTCATTTGGTAGTATCTGAAAAAAACATTTTGATATCTTGGAGAAAATACCTAGAGAAACATACATATCTTATCTATACTTCCTGATATGCTAAGAAAGATTCAGTTGGCTAATTAAGTAAGCATCCAGGTTCTAGAAGGTAAAGGGTTCCTTTAGACATACATATTTTTAGTATGAATTCGTTTAAATGAAAAAAAATTAACATCAAATACATAGTTCAGTGTTACCATATTAAAGATATGGGAGTTTTCATGGAGGAGGAGAAAGGTGAAGCTATACTAAGTAACAGACATTTCATGAAGAGAGGCATAGGCTGGGTTCTTCATAGAACACTTGGGGTTTCATCGGCCAGGATATTGTTGGTTGTTGAGTGGTGTGGGAATGAAGGAAATAGGATGTGGGATGTGAATAAGGAAGAGGAAGTGCTTCCTTAATATCTTGGTTGAGGGCTGGTCTTATCTTCTCTCCTTGAAGAGATCTAATAAGAGATGGTTTCTATGGAAATAAGGCCCCAGATAACATCCCACTCTAACCACTCACCTAGCCTTGGGAGCAGAACTGGTAGGATGGATGGATGTCAAGAACAGATATTTCTCTAATCCTGGGCCTGAGTTACACACCTGCTGAGGACTGGCCCAAAGGACTGGCCCCAGGTTAGTTCAGCTCAGCAAATGTAGCCTCTTTGGTGAGACAGTTTTCTGCTTGTACAGTCACACATCTTTGCAGCGCAGAGGGAATGGTGGTCATTTAAGCTTTATCGCAGGCACAGACCATTAAATCAGGGTTTGCTACTGGTAGAGATAATAAAAAAAATGTCAAACTACAAAGCCCTTTAGTGTCTTCAAAAGCATTAGGATGGTCCAATTTAAAATATTTTAGCATACTAGAAATGCAGTGAACGCATACTGGTGGAACTACATTCTATGTTATTTAAAATCCCAGTTAAGCTTGGTTGAAGACCTAGGAGTAACTTGCCACAATTCCCACACACAGTTTTCTCTGAAACAGGCAGATTTTAGCTTTATTGATTTTTATATTGCAGATAAATAATTATGTGTCTGAGAGTCACCCCACTGCATGGAGGGTGGTGTCAGACAGACCTAAATGTGAAGTTGTTTTGCCACTTAATTGTGTGACCTTGAGCAAGTTCCCTAATTTCCATGAGCTTTCATTTTCACATCAGTTAAATGAAGATACTAATTATTAGCTGGAGGATTGTGGTAAGGGTTAAAGTCAATGAAAGGAAAACATCTAGGGCCGTAAGTGGTAGTTAGAGGAGGCTCAATAAATGACAGAAGCCATTATTGTAATTATGATTAGTAATTTTTTGACCTTTGACTGGGGTTGTGGTTGTGGGTCCTCAAGTTTGGGAGACTGGATACAGGAGCATCTCCTCTGATATGCATTTCATCCCTCAGAGGTGAACAGTTACTTGAAAGACAACTTCACAAGTCATTTAGACTATTTTTGTGCTCAAATTTGCACCTCAATTATGCGGCTTAAGGAAGTCAGCAACCATCAAGGTCAATACTTTGTGTTTTACCAAGGAACAGTCCAAGGTCTAGAGAAGTAAAGTACGTTTCCAAGATTACAAATTGAGCAAGTGGCCAACCTGGGCTCTGGCCATACAAAAGCCTGGGATGACTCCCCTCGGCCCTTCACAACTGGTCAGAGCCCTGTACTCTCCACTCTTGCTTCCTATCCATTTCCTGTCAGTGCTTTTACACAGTTTCTTTCCCATGGAAGTCATTTGTTTCCTTTCTTTCCCTGACTCTCTCCCACCATCTTTCTCTTTTTGCACTGACGGTTCAAGGTGTAGCCCAGGCCCCAACCACTCCAATTTTCTCTGCCACAGTCCTTCGTGGCAGATTAACTCAGAGCAGTCTGGGCAAGCATCCACTGTAGGATGAATTGCAGGTGTTTGCTTATGTCTGTCTTCATCAGCAGACAAGGAGAGAGGGAGGGGGAGAGGGAGGGGGGGGAGGGAGAGAGAGAGAGAACACAGACATGGCTTCCTTTATCTCTTATTGCTCTGGGTTCTAGATCAAAATGAATTAACTGTAGCCTCCAGGCCTGCCCAGCAACTGCCTATATGCTTATTATGGCAAATCAATGAACACAGGCCTTTTAATTCCCACTTTCATTTTCTACCTTTAGTGCTAGCCATTTATCTCCCCACACAACTCCCTAAAGTGCCCTTGAGAATCTCGGGAATCCGTCTTTTTTCTGTCTCCACGTTCTTTCAGGAGAACTCCGCTAGACGTGAACTCAGAAAGATTTTGCCACTACATCAACTCATGTATAAATAATGACAATAGGGTTGCTGCTTGATGATTTTACAATCAAGGCTTGTTGCATCTTTCTTTAATTTTGGACACTTTGGACATTTTTCCTGGCAGCTATTTGACTTGTTTTGCCGTGTGCATTACCTATAAGAGTCAAAACCTCTGCAAAGACAAAGATTTTGACCTTTTGTCAATGCTTTCTTTTACACTAACTTACCTTTCCTTCCAGCAGGTGGTGGTATAATACAAACAATGGCCTGAGCAAACTCTTACGCTCACTTAAGTATCACAGCAACAGGAGTCTCATTCTAGGTTAGATTTCTACAATAATTCTAAAATTAAAAGATAGGGTCTTTCTAAAGATTTGATCTATCGGTCGTCTTTTCACTGCCTATCATTTGCATATATTTCCTCAGGTAGGAAAATTTAGCCCTGGTTATATAGGCATTCCTTTATACCTGGCACTTGAAAATATAAAACAAAAGAGGCTCTTTAGGAAAAATTCTCTTTAACTATTTTAGTATATGCATTAGTCTTAATGAATTTTTTGTTGCTATATTTAATTCACTACATTATGTTAGTTAAAGTATGTGGCTTATTGATGTGACCTCAGTTGGAAAGAAGTCGTCTTTCTGTGGAATTTATTTGAATGTATATACGTTCTAGATAACCTATGTATAACATTAATAAATATGTATTTTTATTGGAGCGTGTGTCTTTCAAAAAGTTATTTCAGCAGCACAGAATTTCAGTATATTTTATAGACTCAGAACAGTTACAGAATTAGATGTCTTTATTTTATCAGATTTTGTTTAGTTATCCATAACTTCTAGGGAATTTCTTCAATAAAATTGGAAGAAAATATTCCTCAAACCAAGATGAATAATATGTCAGAGGAGCCAAGAAATAGTTTTCAGATTGTGCCTAGTTACATTTTTGGATACCAAGAAGCAAAGATTAGAAACACATCAGCAAGTCAGAAATCTATTACTTAAAGGATATATCTGAAAGGACATAAACGATATTATTTATCATTCTCTGAAAAGACAAAGAGCAGAAAATCGCTCAGTTGTGATTTACAAATAGTTGCTATTTATGGTATTCCAATTCGCTTGTGTATAAATATGCACTTAAACATCTTCAGTATATTTTCTCATTCTAGAGGCAAGAACAATCCCCCTGTTGTGGGTCCAGTCCCTGTATTCCCATTTACTATCTAATAAATATTTTAACATCTATTTCCATTGTGCTGGACAGAAAGCAGGCAACAAACACCAGAGCCTGAGTAGAAATGAGGTCCCCAGGGATGAATGGAAGGACAGATCTAGCACAGGGTATCCCTGCAAATCCTGACTCCTCACGCATTTCTTCATACAGTGAATCCTTATGTAGTGCCTATTATCAGCACTCACAATACGAAATGGGAAGGACACAGCCAGCCAGCCAGGCAGACACACTCCCTGTGGACATTGTTGAGGACCGAGCACTGTTTCTCTCTCTCTCTTCCCTGTTTTCTGCGTGTAATACTGCATTTAGATGGATGGTGAATGTCTTACATTCTTATCTTGTAACTTTTCTCTCATGGGTTGCATCTCATACACATTCGGACGGAAGACAATGTGAAGATACATAGGAGAGCACCCTGTGAAGATGGAAGATTAGAGAGACTCATCTACAAGCCAAGGAACACAGGAGTCACAGAAGCTAGGAGAGAGGCTTGGACCAACATAAGGCAGCTTATTAGAATCAGTGGGTGGTATGGTGTGGTTAGCTACACTGGGGTATGAGATTAGGCCTCCCAGGTCCCCATAGCCTGCATATTTGTGGAGGAGAATCAGATGGTCTTGCACATCTTAGAGGAGGATAAATCATAGGTAGATGAGAGTTAAAATCTAGAAGACCAGACAGGGATAAGGGTAGGGTGAAAGGCCCTATCTCTGAGATTTGGATAGACCAAAGCTGTGGGTTAAGTTACAGACTAGTACTTAGCGAAACCTTAGAACTTAGATAGAGTTGAGTCAGAGGGAGGGTGGCGATACCATGCCAAGAGGCCAGACAGAGACATGACAACTGCGGACCGTATAGCAAGGGGTCTAGTGAGAACAAAGCCTCTTATTAAAGATCTGCTATATTTACTTCAAATTCAGTGAAAGCTAGCTGAGAAAGATAAAACGTCAGATGACCCCTCTCCCTTATCATGACTCTCCCTAATATCAAAAGGCCATCCTAGAGAGGAAGAAGACTGGAAGAAATTTGAGCTGAGCAACTTGGAAAGGAAAACCGTCTCGATACGAAATTTTATTTTTGAATACACTAACTTTGAATTGAGAACTGACTAAGAATTTACCTGTACGAGACTGAATTCTGGATCAAAAGGAATTTAACTTGACGAGATCAAAGGCTCACTGCTGTCTAGTGACCTTGGACCCAGGAAAGAGGGTCTATGATCTGATCAACTTTGGATGTTCCCCTGCCTACAGGATGGGCAGGTCTTGGGGCTAAAGTGATGTGTCCCCTGAAGACTGCACACCTCTTGTAAACTGGCTCCTTGAGTTTGCATGAGTCCCCCCACGAATGATTCTGAGCCTGCTCCTAAGGCCTTCGGTATTCTCTTCTCTGATTCTCTCTTTCCTGGGGCTGGAGCTGAGGGCTGGCCATAGGACAGATATTTTTATGGACAGAGTAGGATATGTGTATTTCAGTGTCCACCTGCAGATGCCCACAGGCTGTTGAGGTGCCGACAGAACATGTGGGAAGAGACAGGGGCTCCAGGGGCTGACGTACTGCTGCACGCTGCCATCACAAGTTGTGGAACTTTCAGGAGGAATTCTACGTGCCAACCTGGCCTTCTAGGTTGATTTGAAAGGTATATTTATGAAGGTAGGAAGATAGAACAAAATTCGCTAGTTTGCTAATTTGATTTATAACTTCTAAATGTTTAGACATAACCCACCAGGGCCTCCGTGTGCACTTTTGCCCTGGGCCCTGCACGTGTTGGAAGCAGCCCTGCTGCTCTCATGGAAACTGTACCCAGGGGCTCCGCTGGGTTCAGTTAGGAAGGAGGTTACATTTATGTGCAGTTGAGTCGTGACTATAGGTTTGAAACCTGTAATGCATGGTAGAATTATTGTCTGTCAGATTTCTATTACTATAAAAACTGAAAATTTAACTTTTGGAGCAGCGCTAAGCAAAGGAAAAATACTTAGCAAGCGCGCTTTCTGTTTCAACTTTTTTTTTTTTGCCTTTGTACCTTTTGTCTCTTTTTCGTTAGTTTCAGGTGTACAAAGCAACTTAACAGTTAGACATTTACAACCCTCACAAAGCGATAGACCCCTCCCTAGCTACTACCCTTCTGACATTGTAAATGCTTTTACAATTCCATTGACTCTATTCTCTCTGCTGTACTCCACATCCCATGACTATATATATACTTAATTATAGTTCACATTCAATACTATTCTACTTCAGCTTCAGGTGTACAATGCAGTGGTCAGGCATGTACACCGTCCATGTAGTGGTCTCCCTGATAAGTCCAGTACCCATCTGACACCCTACCTAATCTTTAGAACATTATTGATTATATTCCCCATACTGTATTTCATATCCCCATGACTATTTGGTGACTACTAATTTGTACTTTCTAATCCTTTCACCTTCCACTTTAACTTTTGAATGGGAGGGATAGGTTGTGGGAAATCCTGCTGGCTCCCACAGTGGCGTCTGTAAGCACAGACCCCAGTTTGATCATGCTAGTCACAGCCTTTCCTCTCCATGGTTGGCCTCTACTTACATGCTGTTCATACCTGCTTCCTCTTTTCTGGCTTATGATTCAATTCTTTCTTCCTTTCTCTCATTTATACTTCTAACGTCCTTCTTTACTCAATTTGTCCCTCTGGAAGCCTTGGGTAAGTGTTCTTCCAAGTCCAGTGCAGCTGGGAAAACTGTGGCTGTGTAAAGCTCCTGCCCCCTGGCCCTGCTCTGCGGATTCCATAAGCAGGATCTGGGCCCAGTTCACTCTCTTTGCTTTCCATTCTAGTTCCTACCGATGGAAGAACAAGTCAAAATGTAGGAGGAAGGCAATAAACATTTCGGTGTTGTCACAGAGTTCCATAACTAGAGAAGGTTGAAGTGAGAAGGTGCCATTGAGGTCACTTTTGGGTCAGAGGCTGCAGCCTGGAGACACCAGGTCTCCACCGTTCAGCCAGCATGAGGCTGTCCATCCTGACAGATGGTCTGGGCCTTTGCCTTCCAGTGAATTAGGCCAAGTAATCTCCCTCCTTCAAGGGTTTATTTTGTCCAATTTTTACTGGCACTCCAAGAAACAAAAACAGACATTAACATGTTTCCAGATCGCTCTACCTCAAGAAATTATATATATATATATATATATATATATATATATTACACACACACACACACACACACACACACACATATTTCCTGCCATTAGACATAACTGTTGCTTGATTATTTTTTTGAGGGAGGAAATTAGGGTCCTGTCTAAAATCAGCACCTCTGTGAATGTGGCCTCACTGTAGATACTGTTCCTGGACCCTGATGAATGGGATTAGTGCCCTTATGAAAAAGGGACCATAGAGCTCCCTCACCCCTTCTGCCAGGTTGAGGACACAGCAAGAAGACAGTTCTCCATGAACCAAGAAGTGGGCTCCCACCAGACACCAAATCTGCCAGCACCTTGACCTTGGACTTCCTAGTCTCCACAACTGTGAGCATTAAATTTCTGTTTTTTATAAACCACCCAGTATATGGTATTTTGTTATAGCAGCCGGAACAGACTGAGACATTCACCTACTTTCCTATGTGATCTGCAATGAGGATCACCCATCTCAGACGACATCAGCATAGACTCAATGCGAGGCTTTATCGCTTTCCCACTTCTATTATTCATATGTGCACACTTTCTTTAAAAAAATAATTTGAAGCAATTTATAAGCAAAATTTACACAGTCGTGTGTCACTTAAAGACAGGGATATGTTCTGAGAAATGTGTCATTAGATGACTTTGCCCTTGTGTGAACATCATAGAGGGCACTTCCACAAACCTAGATGGGATAGCCTCCTACACATACATAGGCTACATGGGATAGCCTATTGCTTTTAGTCTAAAAGCCTGTACAGCATGTTACTATACTGAATACTGTAGGCAGTTGTAACAAAATGATACTAAGTATTTGTGTGTCTAAATATGGAAACTGTACAGTAAAAATACATAAACCAGTAGTATAGTTGTTCATTATCATTATGAAGTAATCTGTGCTGTGCATAATTGTATGTGCTATCTTTTTATATGATTGGCAGTGCTGTAGGTTTGTTTACACCAGCATCACCACAAACATGTGCATAATGTACTATATTCCAATTGCTATGACGTCACTAAGTGATAAGCATTTTTCTGCTCCATTATAATTTTATGGGACCATTATATACATGATCCATCATCAACCAAAATGTTGTTATGTGGTACATGACTGTATATATGCCACCATATATATAATGATAATGTAATCACCATCATCATAATTATAATTATTATAATAACTTAAAATACTAATATAATAATAATGATACTATATCTATCTCTGTGGCAGACAAGTTCAGGATTAGAGACTTTTAATTGCTTACTGTCTAGACCTTTGGGTCCAGTTATAAACCTTTCTGTCCTCTGATTCTTTGCCCAAGTCCAGTACCATCTCAGCACCATCAGACCACTGCGAGCTGACTCCTGGATCCAAACTCTAGTTGTCATCATTTCTTCTAATATAAACGTTCAAGTCTTCATTGGAACACCCTATGTAAGGTTTAGTTTTCTTACCTGGACTTTCAGATCTGTACATGTTCTCCAGGCTTGTTTATGCTTATCTACCCTCCATTTCTAAACCATAATCTCCACCAGGTCTACTGGCCAATTGCAGTCCTGCCCTCATGCATAGCCTTTTGGGAAGTTCCCTCACAGCCCACTTCTCCCATTGGGTTCTAGTTGGTATCTGGAATCTGTATAGATAATCCTAGATTCTTATACCATCTTGGTGTTTGTTAGAAATGGACAAAACTGAAAGATCAATATCATTATTTTATTAAGAACTAGCCTTTTTGTTAAAGATGTTATCTCCTGAATTATGGTTTTAAATGCTTTTAATTGTCATTCATAATGTAAATGTTTCCAGGAATGCCTTCTGCTGCCAGATAGTTTTTCCTAAAAAAATCCCTTTATCATCTCTCTTCCTTCTACATGCAGAATAAAGACCTTCTGAAGTTTGGTCTCAACCACAATTTGTTTTTTCTTCTTTATATTCCACCACTCCCCTTCAAGAATTTCGGCTGTATTCAAACTTGTCTGTGGGTGAAACCTTACAAGTACTGTGCTTTGCAAATCCTGTGCCATAGCATTTTTCTTGGCTAGTAACCTTTTCTGAAAAACTGTCACCTCTTTTTCAAATAGAAAATGGTTGTGAAACCATTTCCTCTCATGAACTTATTTATTTTATATAATCAATAAATATTTATTGAGTGCCTGTTACATACAGGTAGTAGGAACTAGTGGTGCTGTGCTGAATAAATTGAACAAAACAGTCCTTCCTGACCTCATGAAGTTTCCATTCTAATATCCCTGTTAGCAATGATTAGAGGGAAAAAACAAAAGTTGTTGACTTGAGAAGGGAAATAAAGAAAATAGCAGAGCTGGAGCAGGTATTTTAACAATGAACCTGAGGTAAGAAAACAAAGCTGAATACGTCCAGGCCTTGGGTCTATATTCCTCTCACCTGGGAGGGAAGGTGAACGTTGGGTGAATGGCAGAGGGTTCTGTTAAATTCTGCCATGCTCCAGCATGATGCTATCATAGGTTGAGTAAATGTTGCTGAATCTTGGGTACTAGGAAGGCAAGCTGCGACAATGTTCACATGGGGTCATGGACATTTCCTCCTTAGCTAAATTCCAGCATAATTGATGAAAGAAGGCTGGGGAACTAGAAAGAGGAATCTGGATACAGTGTGATTATATAATAGAGCACAGAACCTCATAAAAACAGTCCAGACAAGGATTAGTGCTAGGTAGACTCATGTCATATCACAGGGGTAGGGGAGGCACACAGCAAATACTCATTGCACGTAAGAGAGAAAGATGGATGCAGAACACTTGTTTGGGAACTACAGCACAGTGGGTAACGGTGGAAAGAACAGATAAACGGACAACAAAAAGTTATCAATCCAAGTGTGTGAACTCCACAATTCTTCAATACATAGGAAGCCATTGCTAAGTCTGAAGTGGTGCAGATTTATTGACAACAGTTGGATGGCACTGGAGCTCTAGAGGTGATTGGCTGATGGTGCCCAGGGTTGTCTGGGATGAAGAATTCAGTCTCTAGCCTGGCTATAGAGGAGCTAACTAACCTGACAGCAGTGAAGCAAGACCAGGGATGAGAGTCGGAAGTCCAAGGTTCAGGAAGAGATGTCACCAAAGAAACAAGGATGGGGCTAGTTAGGACAAAATCACGGTAAGGGTGTTGTGGCGCTCACTGGGACCACGGTCCTGAGTGGTGGGTAAACAGGGATAAAAGTCTGTCTCAGGATGGAGGACTATGTTTTACCTCCTTTCAAAATAACATAACATACCAGGTCCCCTGTGACGGAGTGACCCAGCAGAAACAAGAAGTTCAAAACACCAAACACATGGTCAGAAATCAGAAACAGCATACCTGAAAGCCAAGGCCACGTCAGGAACCCAGAGATATCAAGAGAGGAGGACAAAGGAAAGAAGAGCAGGGTGGCACCAGCAGAATAAGGGCAGTCACTGTTAATTCAGGAATTAATTTTGTTGACATTATTCTTTAATGCTAAAAGAGGAGAAAGCAATAGGGATTGTTTTTATTTTTATTTTTATTTTTTTTCAGGCAAAGATCAATCCTACTTGCCAAGAAAGAAAAAGAGTCATTTCTGGGGAGCAGCTTCTGACAAGAGAAAAGTATTCTCACAACCCCTTGGTGAAAATATTTTATCGGATAATAATTCCTTCAGATACTGAGGACTAGGGCAGTCAAAGACCCTGGAGAGCCAGAATTGGGGAGGGGTCTTCAAAGGAGAGAGATGGGTAACTAACAAGTTTGCTTTGGAACGTCTCTGTCTGCGCTGCAGTGTTTAAAAAAATCTTCAGTGTGGTTTCATTTGGGACTTTTGAGGAAGGTTGATTTTATTCAATGTTTTGATTAGTTTTTAAGACCCTCGAGTCATTTCTGTTGTTCTCGCCCTCTGTAGATTAGGACACCAGTTAGAAATTTGACAGTATTTTTCTCTAAACATTTTGTCCTTTTGCAGTTGTCAAATATTGAATTAGATCTTGTTATAAACAGACGAGAAGCTGGCATTGTTGACATTTTCCTTCATTAGGAAGAAACTGAAAGCTGACATTTTCAACCTATCAGCACTACTCATAAAAATACAGTATGGAGAATGAGGAAATCTGTTTCCTTTCTTGCTCTCACGTATTACAGACTCACTAATGAAACATTAATTGATAAAATGACTTCACTTAATAAGTGCCTAAGTTTTTCTTCAAAAGGGAGGAAAAGTATTGATTGACTCTAGGATTTAAAGTCTGAATGAATGAAAGAAGGCATTGATTTGAATCTAATGAGATTATTGATTAAACCTAAGATTTGAAATCTGAATGAGTAAATAAATGAAGATGTTTATTTGATTCCTGATTCTTGTCTCTTATCAGTTAGTTGTTTTCTTTGTTTCTCACTTTATTTGCAAAACTGGAAAAATAACTATAGCTACTTTGCCCATGCCAAAGGATTATTACAAGGGATCAACTAAATAATGTAGTGAAGTGCTTTACATACTGTGAAGGGCTAGACAAATGTTGTGAAGCATACTACATAGCTTTAATGAAAAGGTGATTTGGTTAGATTAATTGGGGGGACTTCTGGAATAGTTTAAAGTTGAGGCAAGATCTGTGTTTGAGATTTTGGTGAGCTAACATCCTATTTCACTCCCTGAAATGCATCCCTAGACTAAATTGATGAATATACATATTTTGTAACCTAATCACCTCAAAAGTTTGAAACTATACTTTCAAAACCTTACTTGTAGAAAATGATCTGGTTGGAGGTTGAGATCAAGGCAGTTAATACTATAGAAGTTTTTTTTTTTTTGCATCAATTTGATTTTTTGAGGAAAAGAGGGCAAAGTTGGGAAGCAATTGCTTGAAGATCACAGTAAAATTTCTGAGAATCATGTAGCTTGAGAAATAGAGTATGAAGAAAATTCTCCCACCCTCCCATCCTGATACTCCAGGCTTTAGAGATGGCCCGATAGGGGACAGCGAAGAAAGGGGAAGATGAGCAATACCTGATTCAATTCAGAGGTGAAAGGTAGAAGACCTCTAAAATTGCCCTTCTTTCTTTATATCCTACACTAAATTCATACGTAGTTTGACCTGTCTCGTTTTCCATGGGGAGTCAGTTTTATTCCTTGCTAATACTAATTAAATTCAGGATGACCAATATTAGGTGAAAACCCACATAGAAAAAGTTTTGAGTAAAGAGGCTATCTTTACTTTCAAATTCTGAGTAATCTAAGGTACAGCTCAGTCCTCACTGGAATTTATCCAAGTGGGATGTTAAAATTTTGAATGTCAATGAATGCAATCAATAAGGTACTGACCAAAGCTGGTCATTCCTTCTAGGCATCAAGTCACTTGACCCTCAATCTGTTGTTCTCTTGTTTGCATAAATAAGGTGAAGCTTCTGTGCCTACCAAGGAGAAAGAGCCCTTCTCAAGTCTGGGTTGATGGTCTTCTGAGCAGGGGAGCAGCTAGACCTCAGCCCCACTCACACTCTTCCCCCACGCACCCTTGTGCGAGCACTTTCTATCTGTATGAGGCAACCTTGGAATGACTTTGGTTGAACATGGAATGTCTTGAGACAAGACTTGCTGCAAGAATTGATGAAGGCCACTGATGCTTTGCGACATTTATTTACCAGTATTGCTACTGTGTTTGGGGAGGAATTGTATTCTCTGAAAATACCTTTTTTTAAATTTGAACATGATTATTCTTTAAGTACCAGAGAATGTATCTTCTCTGAGTAGAAAGGGAGGTGGAGATTTCCATGGAATAGTGGGAATCCTTAGGTTTGGGTTCTTATTTCAGTTTCCTATATAAACTTTGAAAAATTGCTGAACCTCTTTGAGCCTCAATGACCTCATCTGTACCACTTCAGACAGTTTTATTTATTTCATAGACTTAAGACAAAGATTAAATGAGTTAGCAACGTATGTCAGTTTCCTAGCCCTGTCCCTGTCTACACTTAACAACTCTTAACTTTCTCCCCACAGCCATGGTGGGGAAGAAGGAATGCAGCTCAGAATGGTGAGACAGCAACCCCAGATGCTGTAGGAACTGTTAAATTTATTAATTGTGTCACTTAGACTCTATGGTATGGATATCCTCTGTAAAAATGGGAGGTGGAATTATCTCTAAAGTTTCTTCTAGCTTGGTAAATGTTTATGATTATTTGCACATTTTTTTTCTGATTCAATTCAATTCTAACCTTAAATTTAGTACAACATTATAGTTGTTACTCAAGAGGCACTGACTTTCCCATGGCGTTGGCCATTGATACTGTCTCACACTCCTGTATAGAAAAAAGAGTCAGCAAGTTCCCAGGATCTCTCAGCTGTCTGTCCCTTGGAAGAACAAAGGAAGACACTGTCAGTATATCTTTAGAAAGCATTCTATTTCCATGTAACAGTGACACAACTCTCTATAACACAGAGGTCGAATTTTATCCATTTTGGCATGGGCTATGCTTCATATTTCTGGATTGCAGAATCACCCACAGGATTCTACATTTTGCTCTGAGACTCTCAAGGGATCTTTGGTATTTGAAGTGCCAACCGTTACGTGCCTCGCAACAGGTCATGGCCATTGTTATCCATGACCTGGGATTTTTCTGGGCTCGGTAACTGGCATAGATGAGAAGTCACTTAATTCAAACTGATATATCTGTGGAAAAAGGGGTTTCTGGGAATATAAATTGATATTTGTAGCCTGTGAGGTTTTTCCCTCCAAGTACAGATATCCCTGTTTTAAAAATTTTGGAAATTGTTGGTATATATATTGGTGGAAAATAGAGAATGTCAGTCCTTGCTAATGATTACATATAAAAATTCTACCCGTGGTGATTAAAACTCTAGGTTTTGGAAGTCTTGGAGGAATTGTGGAGATCTATCTGAGGAAGGTTGACAGAGGCAAAGTGATGTCTCTATAACTCAAAGACAGGATAGGGGTGAATTCTGAAAAAATACAGTGAATCTGCAAAACTGAATGGACTGCTAATTGACTGGGAGTACTTAGCAAAAGGCAGCATGATCTCCAGAAGTAGTGCAAATTCCCTAGCAATTAACTTTATTTTTATGGTTGAGAGACTCATGTATCAGGGTCTGAATACCTGATATAGTAGACGGACTATATTACACTATCCTTGTGAACAAGTTGGGGAAACATAGATGAGCCTGTAGTAGTCAAGTGAATTTACATATATCGAACAGTTATACCAACGAGCATCATCTTTCACAAGATTCTGGAGGAGCAGGAAGACGTGAAACAGACCTGGAAAAGGAAAAAGTTTCTTTTTGTTTCCCTCTAGGAAGGGATAGGTACGGTAGCTATTTTCAAATGTTTTAACAGTCTATCATCCAAGAGGAATTAGACATTCCTGGTGTCTCAAGCAGGACAATTTGGGATTAAGGAGAAAAATTTTTCTTACTACAAGGGAAAAGGTTTCTATTAATTAGTCTAATGGAATGGAAGATCTTTTGAGGTAGCAAATATTATTTCCATGACAAGTTTAAGAAGAGGCTGGTCATCTGCCTTAGACATTGTCTACTGGTTGCTTGCATTAAAGGGAAGGCGGGCAAAGTAGTTTCTTCTGGTCCTTTCTACACTTGTAGATGCTGAGATAATGTTGGAGAAGTAAGTTAGTGGTCAGAACACAAATGAACAAACATCTTTCCTTTTGTGTCACAACTAAAGGAGCATATTATGTTTTGTCACACAGAAAGGGCTTACATTCCTAAGTGCCCTGCATGAGAGATAAACCAGGAATGAGGAAACCTAAAAGTCACAAATAACAAGAATTTTCTAAAACCATTGTGATATAAGCCATCAGAAAAGGATAATTTTTTTTTAAAGACAAGAACATTTCTCAAATGTTTCCAATCCAATCAGAACTGTATCTGCCATATGATAATTTGAACTATGAATATTGCATTTTCTCTCATATTCCAACAGAAGTTTGTCTGAAAACTAGAGCATGGTGCAAATATAAGTAAATCTTTTCTTGGTGTTTAAAATTATCTATGAGCTTTCATTTTGCCTCCTAATTAGATTGTTGAAGGTCTTGATTTCCAGTTTAGGAAGTTAGTAGATTTTGAACTCTTTTAATGAACTTTTTAAGAAGTACAGTTTATATCATGACCCAGGATCATATATGCATTATGAATAAAACAAAATATTTGAGAAATAATACTTATACTTACACATTAGCATAATATTCTAAAATTTTCAATTCAATTCAATTCATTAAAAATTAACTCCCGTTCATGCCCCACTAATTTCACATGCTTTGCAGGTTGAAACACACTACTGTAGTTAATAGCCACTAAAAAATCCAAATAATGGCAGAATAAATGAGAGAATTCAGATCTTGTCACTTAGGACAATGTTTCCATATATAGTGCATGAAAAGTCTTGGCGTTTGCAATATATTTATACAGTACTCTTTAGTTTCTTTCTTTTTATATTTTCAGCCTCCTCCCCGGCTTCCCACACCCCTTGAAGCAGCCACTTGAAACATTAAATACTATGAGAGAGATATATAGATAGACTACATTTGTTCTGTGTATCTTAACGCTTTACATCTAGAGAAGTAAGTTTTAGCCTAGAGCATATCTGTTTATGAGCACATTCAGGTGACTTCCGATAATGGAATTGCTGATACACTGCTCATAGCTGTCTGGGTAACCATTCTTTTATTATCAGGAAGGCAGATGCAGTTTTTAAGATTAAAGTGGACACCTCCTAGAAGCTACATTTATTACAAAAGGCTGAAGTGTCCACATTCATAGGAATCAAAGGGGCTTAAAGCAGCAAAGCCGTAGAATTCAACAGACGAATGCAATTTTGGACAGGACAGCAACCACCTCAGCAGGTGACAGGAATGAGAGGTAATTTAATTCTGAAAAGTACCAACTCTGCCCCCTCTGGGGTTAAGCCAGGTGCCCTCTATTGTGATAGCTACAGCTTGGGTCTACCCGATAAAAATTCCAACCGTCAGCACAGGGAAGGAGAATACTTTGATAAATTTCACCATTTGAGATTCCCTTGGTCGTGTTTTGAACCCATTTCTGCAGAAAAAAGGAGTTCCACTCTGCTACTGCAGTGAAAGTAAAGTCCACTTAGAAGGGCATTATACCCCAGTCACTATTACAGTATTTGAAAAGCCATCACGGATAAATTTTAACCCTTAAAACATGACAACCTTGAAAAGTAACAACTGGAGTGTGGCTATTCCACTGTCACCTGCCATCTAATGACAGTTGTGCTGTGTTTAAAGGTATCGCCCTCTCCCCACCATCCAACCCCCAAACTGGCTTTAAATCCCTCATGAGCCCCTTTGCCAGGAAGTCTGAAAAGTATCTCAGCTGGGCCCGCTTCCAGTGCTTACTAGAAACGCCTCCATTTACATCACTAAAATTTGTCTCATAGTCTTGAATATCTTTGAAATATTGGCCAAAGGATTTGGAAGAGTAACAAAGTGCCTTCGTTATTTCTTCTCGAAAACTCTCGAGCAATTTGAGAGTCTGAAGAGGCCTACCTTCAGAAATTCTGAATATGTAATGAGTGTACTTCCTATCACAAAACAAAACAAAAAAATGATTTCTCTCCCTTTTTATCAGGCTAATGTCTTCTGAAATCCCCTTCACTTTCCCAAGAGTTTATCTTTATTGCGACTAGAATTGGAGAAAATATTTTCCTGATGTTTATCAAACGTTTACTGTAATTTAAAGTGCTAGCGTCGCCGAAGTGGTTTTGTACCTGAGAGCTTCTCTACTGCAAACTTTTACAGCCCATATTATTAATGAAAAGACAATATTGATTGTAATGCATTTTAAACAGACTCTTAGAGTGTTGCAAAGCCTCAATCACAGACCTGTTTCCTGCACTAAGAAAAATATGAAAGTTTTAAAATTATAAACATTTTAATGAGATCAGAAGAGCATAGTATAAGGGAATAGATAAAAGTATGCTTGGGGCAATCCCTGGGCTAACTTTCGGAAAAAGTTCATGTATTTAGCACTGCTTGTAATTTTTCTACAGTTTTTAGGTCTGGCCTTTCTCTGAGGCCTTGCATATTGTTGCCACCTGTTTTATCCCATTTTGTTCGAGATAATGTTTCTCACCGGTCCCCAGGGGGTCCCCAGTTGACACCCTGGAATGAGTTACCTGCCCTCTCTCCCTTGGCCCCTCCCTCAGCTGCTACTCACTCAAAAGGGTCGCTGGGATCTGCCCTCTGGAGCTCTGGAGGGATGGGGATTCTTTTGTAGTACATTTCCCAGTCGAAGGCGCCTCGCATGGCATCCCCAGCTTGTGCCTCATACCCAAAGTGATTGTGGTCAATGACATCGATCATGGGGCACACGATGGTTTTGTGGTTTAGTGCAATTTGGTCTGAAAAATGAAAGCACAAAATAGGAAATGACATGCCTGCCTAGGTCATCTATCATTTTTCTGCAAAGAGAAGCCTACAGAGCCCTCCTAACGCATAAGGCATGCAGCCTGCTTCCCTGTTGCCATCAGAGCACTTTGTGGAATCTCCATTTGAATGCTGGACTTAATGTGATGGCACAGTGATTAGGTGCAATTAGTTTGTTGCGTTTTCTTTTAAGAAAGTTATGTCCCAGAGAGACTTGCAGAAGTCCATTTAGCTCTACCTCTGTCACAATGTTGCTCTGACCTGTCCTCAATCTGTCATTCTACAGTGCATCCAACATGCGTGGAGTATAAACAGCAATGTGTTCCTTCAAGCATACAGCTAGAGCCTGCTGAGAAAATATTGGCCTGCTTTCTGGAGGCTCCAAATGTAAATATTTAACTTCATGGCTTTTTTAGCATCTAATCTTATAATGGCCATAATGGCTGTTGCCCCCTAAATGCTGACAGATCATACATAGAATTCTTGGCTCTTAGGCTCATCAGAGATTTTTGCCAAGTCCTATTTTGCGACTGTTCTTTGGTACAGACTCTGTTTATCAAAGCTATACATGTCCATCTTCTCCCACCATATCTAAAACTATACGAGGGGGCCTGATACTACTTCTACTCTGCTTGCTACTATTAATTTCTTGAGCAACTATTAAGTGATTCCAACTCATGCTATTTCTAATCCTCCTAGCAACCCTGTAAGGTGGCTATTATTATCATTCACAATTTACATATGAGGAAACTATGCTCAGAGAAGTTAAATAACTTGTCAGAGGTCACTCATCTTTTGAGAGAACGATCCAGGATGCACCTTCTGCTGAACGGTCCAACCCTAAAATCTGTGGTCTTTCCTGTTCACCACGGTGCTTCTCATGTGGCAGAAAGGTGTTACCCTCTTTAGTTTTAGCTCCTTCCTTCCTTTTCCATGTAGATACTATTATCATGTCATGTTAACAGCCCATGCAGAGAACTGGCATTTGCATAATTTGCTCACCGAGAATAGCTGCCTGTGAAGCTATTCTTCCCAAGAATATGCATTTAATCAAGATTTATTATAACAAACTAATACTGTCTCACAGGCAGAACTTTAAGTATGACTATTTGCTTTCTGGTTATTTGGAAGACCTGATGTGGCACGTGGAACAGAATACACTTAAATACCCTTAAAAAAAACCCCATATTGTTTAGAAATAATGAGGTTTGGTTATTTCAGTATAATTATTTTGATGACACTGATAGGCAGGGTGTGGAAACCATAGAATCCTGTGGAAGATCTTCCCTCTAGATCGACATGCCTCTTTTTTCTCTCTTTCTCTCTCTCTCTCTCTCTCTCTCTCTCTCTCTCTCTCTCTCTCTTTCTCAAATTCAACAACTATTTATTGAGTAGAAACTATGTGCCTGTCACTTTCTAGGTTTGGGGGATACTGCAGTGACTAAAACCACAAAAATCCTTGTCTTTAGATATGGAACACAGATAATCAACATACATAGTAAATAACTGAATTATATGTATGGTAGAAGGTGATAAATGTGATAGAAAGAAAGGAAAACAGGGTATGCGGAATGGGGACTACTGATTGCGGAAAGGGTTACAGTTTTAGATAACATGGCCCAGAGAGCCTGGGGGTCACCTTACTCTTATTTCAGCTAATTAGTAGACAGACCCCAGCACTATTTCAAGTTAATCTCCAGCAAGAGCTCTATGAGCATCCATTTTCATCTGGGCATGCTTTATCTAAATGGTGTTTCCCCATAGATGTCTTTGAGGGAGAAAATCATCATTGCTGTGTCCAAAATATTTCTTCTATCACCTCTGCAGGTATTTTAGTATTAAGGTTTCAGTGACTTTCTTCAATCAAATATAGAATCAGGTTGATTTACAAGTTTCTTGACCAACAAGGAGTCCCAAGGTGACCCAAAGAGAATGAGTCTGCTAAACTGTCAACTTTCCCTTCAAATTTCCTTTCGGCTCTTATCCAGCTGTACTAGCTTAGAGTGAAAGCAGCATGACTAATTTTTCATCTAAGGTTTATGCCTACTTTTCAATTTCCAGGGATCAAACAAACAGACTCTTAATGGGAAATTGAAATTCAGGTATAATCCCAAGGTGAAAAATGAACCAAGAATCAGTGTGACTCCACCTATTTTTTCATTTTGGATGATGTGTCAAGGCACTGATAGAGGAAAATAAAAAAAGACAGTGATCCTGAGCTTGAATCATTTCTTATCCATCAGGCCTACAGGAAATGAAATGCTTTAATGAAAAAAGTAGGTTTCTCTCTCTCTCTCTCTCTTTTTTTTATTGTTAGATAATATGAAAAATCACAGGCTCGGTAATTGGCATTTAGGGATTGCTTTGGTTCATAAATAAATTAGGCCTTTTGCTGACTTCCTTGAGTATTCAACACTGTGTAGGTCAAATTCAGTTTGAGGGAATCTCTCTGTTGCTGATGAAACTCTAAATTGCTATGTCCTTGGACAAGGTACTTTTAATTAAAAGCTCAGAGGAGTCTTTGGCTGTAGGAGCACTGAAAAATTCCTGTTGATGAGGATGGCTGGGCATTCGTCTGGATAGGAGTGTGTAGCTAGGGGGCTGCGGTGGGGCTGGGGCGTTGCTGGCCATTTCCTGTTCTTAGTCCTACAGAGCTTCAGTTGATTTCCCTACCACATCTTTTACTAATGGCTCTTGGCTGGTTCTAGCTGAGATCCTACACAGTAGCCAACAGCCAATCTTTCTTTCTGAGGCAGCTATTGTGAGGACAGTTGTTACTGGCGTTAGCTCCAAGGCCAGGGACATATTTACAATAAAAGTTGAATTAATGAAACCTGGAAAAATAGGAAGGAGTACAATATGTGCCCACCAGGAGTTTTTAGAAATATTTCCCCCCCCCCAGGCTTACAATTTGTTCCTTACCCACTACTGGATTTTATATCTGACTTCATTGTGAAATTAAAAAAACACACGTTAAGCTCAAACTGAGTCACACATTTGTTCTCTACCTTGAATGACTTCCAATTTGCTCCTGTTTCTAACAGTTCAAGTGTAAAGTGACAGAGTCTTTGTCCCGCCTCCTAGCCATATTGTAAGCACTCAAGGCATATCGTCTGGATAGCAGTTCTGAGTGTTTGAGGGGGTTCTACTTAAATATAGGGTATTATGTATTTAAGGGACATGGGCTGGTGCCTGCAGTGAAAAGGAGAACTGGTATTACAAATCCTACAAAATGTCAGGGCACTTACAATTCAACCGTATTCTGGGGCTGAATAATTTTCTTTCCTCATCTCTTAATAATCCTATAATAATTGTTAAACTGTGTGGGGTGTGCTATGTGTGTGTGTGTGTGTGTGTGTGTGTGAATTTTAATCTTCCTGCAGATTTAGGTAGTATTTTTGAATACTTTTTTCTTTCAGTGTTTACCCAGTGAATACAACTGCAAAGAGGATAACGTCTAAGATAAATGAAAGCTTTTTAAACTTTAAGTTAGATTGCAGTTGGTATTATCTAAAATGTCAATTTTAATGCAGTTTTCTAGTTACCTATTTGTCTTCAGCAGTGGTTAAGGTAAAATTCAAGGCTCCCACTGTAAAAATTGTAGAAAGGGTCTCTAGCCTTTGCGGATTGCAAACTAAATAGAAGCAAACCACACACTCCCTAGGAAAGAGGACAGTCTCCCCAGGTCCCCCTGGTTCCCAGGAGACCACCATGAAGTTGTGTACTCACTAAGGAGCGGGGGCAGCCAGTTCACGTTGACCTCGCAGTGAGAGTCGAGGAATGTTAAGACTTCTCCTCTCGCCATCGATGCCCCCAGGAGTCGGGTCCGAATGAGCCCTTCCCTCTTCTTGGTGCGAACAATCCTGACTTTGGAAAATCGGGCCATGTATTCCTCTAACTTATCCTTCAAGTGTTCTAGGAAGGGAGTAGAGAATGCACAGAAAGAACACAAAACATTAGTTGCAGTACAGTGACTCATGGGTGCTTCTGTAGAGACGGTGTGTGAATGATGAATCTGAGCTTGCCTCCATTTTTCTCCTCTCTTCATCTCCAGGGGAGATACTAAGAAGATTTTATGCCTGGAGGGTTTTTGGCTTTACACTTGCCAAAATGCTTCCTACCCTGCACATACTGTCCTTTGTTTGAACACTGTAGAAGACACTGACACAACAGAGCTTTCCCACACTGTTACTGTTGGCCAGCGGCCACAATGCTGAATCCTGGCCCGCACTTGCCAAGAAGGCTACACTGCCCCCCACGTTCCTGCTCTACAAAGTCACATGAACATTCCAGTATATGGGCTCTTTGTAATAAGAGGGCTTTCCAGCAAGCCTTCACTTAGTATTCTCTGTATTGAAAATAATGTGTGTAAAACCACAAGAAAGAAACATCTCTCTCAAATTAACAAGAACTAAACAACTTCTTGTTCCCTTACAAGGTAATAGTGAACTGGTAAGTGAGCTCTGCCTCTGGCTTCTGATTTGAAGTGAAAAATTGCTGACTTGCTGTTAAAATTAGATATGGAAAGGGGAAGGCAGATGAGATACTACACAGTCAGTCATTTTGAACTGAGTAATTTATGATCAGAAACGAACAATTTGGGAATGTTTTTTTTTTTTTTTTTTGCCTAATCAAAAAATAACAACAACAAAAAAAACCAAAAAAACAAAACAAAACAAAAAAAATCAGTGGGAACAAGATCAAATCAGATAACTTACTTATAGAATAAAATATTTCCTGATAAAAACGCACCAACTTTTCAATTTTTTGTGTGTGTCAAATAAGTGTACTTGATGGCTTTCTGTGGGATATATACTCATATAATCGACATCTTCTGCTTTCACTCTTCTGTATCTAAGATATTAGGAGGGCTTTACTGGAGTTTCTAACAAGTACAGTCTAATATTTATTGAAACAGAATCTTAGTGCAGTCTGTTCTGTAGTTTTTATTTTCAAACTTTCTCTGCACATCTGCAATGTAGGCAATATTATTATTATCTCTGCCTATGATCTGTAGCAACAGGAATTCCTATCAGGATCTATGATTCCCTTCCCTGCTACTCAGTTTAAAAAGCTGTTAGAATTACTCTGCATTTGGAGTTTGTACATAAGGGTTTGGTTCTTATTCTTATTGCTTCTTCTATTATTATTAGCTTAGTGTCTAAAAAAAAAAATCTCAATTTCCCTTTCTTTCCTCAAGTACCCCATAACGATGTTTTACAAATGGGTCAAGTGAAAAAAAAAAAATCGCTTTCTCACTGTCACTATAAACGAATACGGGTGGGATCTTTCACAGGAGTGTTTTAGCTCCAAATATGTTTCCCTCTATTTTGTTGTTCCTGTAATGAACAGGGATACGGGAGATCAGATGATAGGAAGCAAAGATGACAGGATTTGGAGTCAGAACAGGACTGCGTGGAAAGTCTGCGACAGTGAAATATAGGAGTAGGCCATTCAAAATCTCTAAGCCTGGATTTCTTTACCTATAAAATATACAGAGTTTGGGTGGTTCTTTTTCCCTCTTAGAATGTGGTAGAGGGTCAAGCTTTGGTTAGAGACTTGACAGGGCTCATTCAAGAAACAAGTATGAAGTCAGTAATTGGAGACGCTGGTAAGTCACTTATTTTATGAAGAGAAAACAACATTTCTAGCATGAGACATGCCTTTGAAACCAACGCCTGAAAAATAATGAGTTTTTTTATTTCTAGGTGAGATTTTGAATAAATATTGTCTTGCAAATTTAAAGAAAAAAGGTTCAGACCAGCAATAAACACACACACACACATGACTTTATAGCAGTATTGCAGAATCTCAACCACCAAGGTGGATCCACCTTGTCTCTCTCTGCTTTGAAACAAGTGTGCTGTGCAGGGGGTCTACCTCCTGCCCCCTCTCCTTGGCTGGCTTCTCCCCTGCTTTCTTCTGTGCAGGCTGCAAAGAAAGACTCCAAAGGGCTGTACAGCACAGCACCATCTGTGAATAAGACTGCAGATTTACTATCTTGTCAGGGAAATAAAGCAGAGACCCACCATCCAGCTGCTCAAGCAAAGGCAATGACTAAGCGATAAGTGATCAATACCAGAGCCCTCCACGTGCCAGTCTTGAAAGGCCTGTGCTCTGTCAGGACCTCCCACAGTAATCAACGTTTAAGAAATCTTTATAATCTCATTACTGTGATTTATTCAGGCACTGAAATCCCTCTGCATCAGTAATGTACAAACAAGTGTCTTTCTATGAGTTTATTTGCAAATCGGTTGTTTGGACCACAGAACATACTGCCTCATGAAAACAGTGTCGTGACAGTTCTTGGGGACTGAAAATAGATCAGGAACATTTGTTAAGCCCATTAAATTAGTGCTCCCTGCCCTTCCACCCCCCGCCTTCTTTAAACTTCATTGCTCTTTTTTTCAAAGGTACGACTAAGAAAACCATCTCGTCAGTCTGGGCACATTGCTTCTTCCTCCCAGACCCCTACGGACAAACGGGGCCTCTCCTGGGAGAGAGGAGGGGTAATTCTCCACAGCTGCGTCAGAAGTGGCCGTGGATGACAGTCCCTTCCCAGGTATTCTACATTGAAAATCCAATGGCTGTTGGTCACCTGAGAGCAGCAGTCCCAACTTTGGATTTAGATTTCCACACTTTTCCGTTTGTAGGATAGTTTCTGGAACTCAGCGGGGACTATCTCCACCTGTTCCATTCCTTCTATGCACATTTTCTGATTTGGTGTATTTTTGTTTTATCAAAGCCCATTGGCACGTATTAATAGGATTGCATGGTACGAATTCACAAAGCACAAGGAAAGGTTTGACCTCAAACCAAGTCCACTAAATGTTCAGATCAATTCTTCTAGTTGGAACTTGGTAGTAATAATAATTAGGCTGCTTTGCCTCAGAATAATGACCTAGCTGACTGCCCTTTTGAGGGGTCCATTCTCTCCTAGTAGTTCAATTGTAACATCTAATTACCCATAACTCACAGTGAAGGCAGGTATCATCAGTCTAATTAGCAAATTAGACTCTCATACAAGGGAGTTACTGGGGATGGTAGAGATGGCTTTCATTTAAAACATTTTGCATTTCTTTTGTATGAACAATTTTTAGATGCATTTTCTAAAAGGTAAATGATTTTAAACATTATTTTATATTACTTTAACTCAAGTACAGTGTCTTTGAAGATCCCTTTTGAATTCATTTAATTTTAAGAAAATAACAAGAGAATTTGTGGTATTTTTATAAAACAGATTTCTTTAGTGACTATGAGACATTTCTGGAACCATTTAAATTTTTTGGTTTGTGGCCATACACTACTGGTGGATACATCACTGTTAAAATCCACTGGGGGGTATTCTGATGAACCCCAGTTAAGGGAATGTAACTTCAAACATGTCAGTTTTTGCCAGGGTTTCTTGTAACACTGTGAGGCAGTCCGGACATGGTAAGTTGTACTGACAAGTCGTACTCTAGTGAAATTTTGGTGCCTTGCTACTATTTAGCAGTTTTCTGAATGTATTTTCCTCTTTTTCTAGAGTTTTCCTTTATGCTTCATAAAGTTATATGGAAAATGTCATTCATTAGTATAGTTAGTGTTTAGGGTAGCAACTGAAAAAATCACTGTCAATGATTTGCACAGTCAAGAGTCAAGAATATGATTTCCAGACCTGTTGCTGACCGGCTGCGTGTCTTTGGGTGAGTCACTTCACACCAGTCAACCTCATTTCCTCAGCTCTAAGGTGAAGGAAATGTGACTGGTTGATCGTACATATTCCTTCTAGTTCCACGATTCTATGACTTGCCTTGTGAAGTTTTACTTGTAGAGTCTTAGTCCTTTCTAGTACTTAGTTTTTCCTAAAGATTATTCTAATGGTTGGTATTTTGGTGTTTCTTTGGGCTCTCTCAATTTTGAAAGGAAGAGTCAAGCTAAAACATCTCACAGGCTTAGCCAAAAAGCAAACTCCAGGGTATTTTCTTTGGTCAATACAGCATCTGTCTAATCTCCCGTAGTTCACAGTCTATAAGACTGTCATTGATGTCAAAATAATGATTCTGAAGCACTGTGAGTTCATCAAAGATTTAAGTCTGTTCAATGAGTTATGCCTATTATGTCAGAAAAATATAGTGACAGAGTTTAGACCACTTTCTAGTCTACCTTTGATGAACTGTTTCCCAGGGGACAACTTAGTGACCATTAGTATGAGAGAGATTGGCCACAATGTCCCAAATGGAGGGTCCACCAAAGGCCAGGAAAGCAGGTGCCCCAGCTCAGCAGCTGGAATTGAGGCTTAGTAACTTGTGGACCAGTTCCTTATATCTCCTTGGAATTCCCTAATCTACATTTTAAGGGGAGGTTACCAGGAGACACTATTGATCTAGAGATAGAGATTTCTATGTTTAAGTACATATCTATGGAGATGAAATTTCTTTGATGTTTATATTGTGGTATTGGCAGAATGTAGTAGAATATGACATATAGAATATGTGCTAGTTATTATAGGTGATGCCTAATTATGAGTTCTGAAATACAATGGATTATCAATACACAGAAACATACATATCTTAAACTTTTCTGGTTAATCCCTAGCCAAGAAGAAAATACTATTAAGTGCAACTCAGAGTATGCTGGAAAAGTTGAGATTTTATCAGAGAGACAAGAAGTACTCCACAATTAGAGAATATAAAGTATTCTTCCATTTCTTGATCTACTTGGCGTATGTCATGCACATATTTTAACCCAAAGTGGTGATGTTAAGGATAACTGTCTACATAGCAGGGCTTGTAAAAACTTTTCCCATATTCTTTACACAGGGGAATACACAGATTGTAAGTCTCCAGTTGAACTCCAGAAAATTGTCAATTTCTTTATGTCCTGGTTGGTCACACTAAATCTGTCCCTTTTGATAGACATTTCATATCATCTCTAGAGCACAAAAATTCAATGAAGAAAGCAAAAGAATTTCTGAAACCATATTCAATTGGTATTATGATCTCAACTGGATTTCTATTCCTTAATATCCTATATTTTATTCTTTTAATACGCAAGGCATCTAAAGCCATTTGGGAAATAGCTTAAATAAGTAATTTAAATAAATAGACACAATGTATTCCAGCTAATATAAAAAAAGAAAAGATATCACTCTTTTGCAACCCTTAATGAACTAATGGATCAAGCCATCAAAGGCTGCTAGCATCACAAAAGGAGCAAGCATCATCTCTATTATGTGTCTCCTGTTGAAAGAACTGATCATTGCTTATAAAGTATTCTTGCCCAAAGCATTGAATCTGAATTTGATCATGCTTTTAGATCTAACTACCCATTTATAGGAAGTAAAGGATTGAAGGATATGTTAAATGGCACATCAGGGAGATAATCAGCAAAATCCAGACTATGGTCAGGTCCCTTGGACAAATGGATTGATTTCTTTAACAAATAAATCAGAAGGAAAAAGAAAAGTAATGGAAAGAGAATCCTAAAGATTAAAAGACACTTAAGAAATGTATTCGGGCGGCTGGATGGCTCGGTTAGAGTGTGAGCTCTCAACAACAAGGTTGCTGGTTCAATTCCTGCATGGGATGATGGGCTGTGCCCCCTGCAACTAAGATCAAAAACGGTGACTGGACTTGGAGCTGAGCTGCGCCCTCCACAACTATATTGAAAGACAACAACTTGGAGTTGATGAGCCCTGGAAAAACACACTGTTCCCGATATCACCCCCCCTGCCCCCCCAAAAAAAAGAAATGTATCAACCAGTAACAATGAGAGTACCTCATATAGATACTGATACAAAGATATAATTAAGAAAGAAAAAAGCAGCCTCTGAGATTTGGGAACTGGTCTGACGTTCACTGGGAGGCCATCTCCGGGAGGCCATCTTGTTCTCCTGTTGGGTGTCACCATTTCACAGGTCATTAGCATTCGACAAGGTCACTCTGAGACCATGATCAAGTGAGACAAAACAAGATCACTGTGAAACCCAAAATATACCAAATATTCTTCTCTCTTGGCTACACTGAGTGACTGCTACTTTTACCAGTTCTATTTTTATTCAGTTATGGAAAGGATTTGAGATATTTTTTTCCCCCATGAGACTCCTGGACTCCATACAATCATGGCAGGAAAGGATTGGACACCATTCTTCATGGATCTTTTGCCTTTATGCATGTTTTGTGAATGACTACCATTTGTTCCAGATTATCTTTTCAAAGATGTTTATACAGTGAACAGATGTGGAAAACAAAGATCATCTCTCTCTCAGGAACAAAAGGCAGGTTTATTTATAGACTCAGAAGGTAGAGACGGTGCTCTGTATGCTTGCTGCCCATTATAAAAGATTTGAATTCAATAAGTTCAAGATTCCTTCCCTATAATACACTCCCTTGCTTATGCAGGTGCCCATCTGGGCACATCAGCATTGTCCCCATGAGACTTGGGGGCAAGGGAAACTAACACAGGCATTCTGATCTTCATGCTGCTTGCTGTGCTATGAGTACTGAAGTTGATTGTCTCAGACCCAGGAATCTCATGTTGCAACAGTGCAAAAACTTCATTTCTTTAAAATGATTTTTTTTTCATTTTTCTTTCTCCTTGATTCAAACTGGCATTGTCTATCTTAATAGTACCATGACTCTCTTGCTTCTTTTCTTTCCTTATCCTTCAATCTTTGCACGTACTGCTTGACCATGCCCTTAATCGTTAAGTCCTTAGGACATCTACCCATTTGGGTAGATTCTGGTCAGCATCAGTCTTAAGAACAAAGCCTCAGGTCTGTTGCCCACAGAAACAGAGTTTCCCTGTTTCTTGACCTCAGTTGTGTTTCAGCTCCAGACCCATGAAGGCAGAACAACCTTACCCACTACAGCTCCTTGAAACCAGACAGAACGACACCATGACATCAGGGTCTGATGCAATGATCAACTGCTTCCTACCTTAGCGCCAACCAATCAGTAGAGCCCAGGACCCCAACTCCCTTAGCTTCCATGACTAATGATCTTTCCCCTATACAACCTATCCCCTAGAGGCCATTGGGGAGCCAGGTCTTTGAACGCTTTCTCACCTGTGTCTCTAGGCTTGGTGTCATTTCCTTAAATAAACCCTTACCGTCTTTGCTGCAAACCCCTGTTCACATCACTGTTTGGCTTTGATGTGCACAGGCAAATGATCCCCCTTTAGTTTTATAGCAATGTCTTCTGCTTGCATCCATTAAACACTGCCGGCAAACTTGTTAACTTGCAAGTAGAGTAAAATCTCAGACTTTTAACATTTCTTTACAGAGAGGGGGAAAAGTAACTGGTGAGGGACTCCTAAAAACTCCAAGGCAGTTTTGTCATTCTTCTGACCAGAGCATGGAGAGAAATTGAGGAGGAGCAGGTGCTGGTAATTAGAGATGCCAGACAATCCAATTCCTACCCCCAAGAGCCTAGATCAGGCTCAACGGAGCTCCACTTCATCACTCACTTATTTCTCATTATTTTCTTCCCCAGTTAAATCTTTTTAGTACCTGAAAATATCTCTGTCAGCACACAAACATTCCATAGAGAGAAACAGTGAGCTATGCTTACCTGGTGAATTCTGATAAGGTTCTATGATCAGCTCTTAGACCCACATTTTCCTACATAGAAACTAGGGATGTGATAGATTTCAGGGCGGAGTTTTCTCTTGGCAAGTCAGGGAAGCCTGTAGATGCCTCGGGGTTGATGGGAAGCAGAGTTTGGCATCTCAAACATGCCTTTCAGAAGAGTGATTATTTTAAGCCGGTTATTTTTAAGAAACAAAAGACTCAGAAAGAGCCTTTGACCCTCCCCCCTTATCTGCCTTCTGGAATGCAGATAGAAAAATCTGTGTATAAACCAAAAACAACAAAAGAACAAGACAAACAAATGAGAAACAGAAACTCATAGACACAGACAATAGTTTAGTGGTTGCCAGAGGGTAAGGGGGGTGGGGGGTGGGGGGTGGGAGATGAGGGTAAGGGGGGTCGAATATATGGTGATGGAAGGAGAACTGACTCTGGGTGGTGAACACACAATGGG
This sequence comes from Rhinolophus sinicus, assembly GCF_057876585.1. Classification (NCBI taxonomy): domain Eukaryota; kingdom Metazoa; phylum Chordata; class Mammalia; order Chiroptera; family Rhinolophidae; genus Rhinolophus; species Rhinolophus sinicus. The sequence goes on along the minus strand of NC_142515.1, from coordinate 100,882,317 downwards.
ATTTATAGATGATGTAATACAGAATTGTACACCTGAAATCTATGTAATTTTACTAACAATTGTCACCCCAATAAATTTAATAAAATAAAAAGAAAAAAAAGAAAGGAAGCTATCACCTTAGAATCATAATGTGAGCCAAGTGGGACAGGGAGAAAGCCGCAACATCTGTTTTTAGACTCCCCTCTGGGTCCCACTGTTTGTGGGTGACCCAGCAAGCATCTGTTTGCGGAAAGTTTGCTCCTCCTCAGGTATGTATGAATTGTCCAGTTTCCTTTAGAAGGCCCGGACTTCTGCATCTCTCTCCTTAGCTCAAGATGGCACATTCAACTTATCTGCCCAATTTGTCCTCGGGTACCATATTTTTAGGGAGCCCTCGTAGGTACATACATAATAAATTTGGTTATTCTCTCCTGTTAATCTGTCTCATGTCAATTTCATTATTAGTCCAGCCAGAAAAGTTAGAAGAGTAGAAAGAAAGTTATTTTTTCCTCCTCCACAGGGTCCCGTCTCATTCTCTTTCTCCGTTCCATCATTTGCTTAAAGAACAATTGAATTATGCATTTTTCAGAATAGATTTAAGTGTATAATATATTCAGATTAACACAAAAGATACAAAATGCCACAGCACCTTCTCATTTACCCAAAGCATGGTCCCCTTATGGATTAATAAACAGCCATAGTCTAGTGACCAGCATCACTCAGGGAAAGCTGCCTTCTCCATGTTTAGCATTGTAAGTGAGTTTAAAGTCTCATATATCAACGTTTCTTTGTATGACACCTTATGAATAAAGGCCCAAAAAGTGAAAAAAAAAAAAAAGTGCCACCATACATAAAAGAATTAAAATTTTTCCAGAAAAAAACACAATGTGTAAGAGGGAGGGAGGGAAACAGGGAGGGAAGGAGGGAGAGAGACAGACAGAGATATCCATAGTTAAAATATTTGTTATCTTTTGTATTTATAGCATATATATTCTTAGCATGGATTTTGCTAGAGGACAAATAACAGATCACTTCATACAAAATATTCTGGCATTTTGGTAATAGCCTAAAAACTACCTACACAAACGTATACGTATACTGTACAAATGCCTACACAAATGTAGCATATCTATGATGCAACTGTTATTGTAGTTCATTTATGGCAAATCTGATTTGTACATTCCTTACTTGTTTCAATGTTGAGGTGGTAATATATATTAATATTTAGTTATAACATAAATATTTGAATTCTACTTTTCCTTTTGCATAGCATTTTCTTAAGAACTATTTAAAAATGGCTTTTTCCCGATGTTCAAATATTTCTCAAATAATTTTATTTAGATTGTATGATACTCTTTGAAGCATTTTATAATTTTCAAGTCATAATTAAAGGACATCTGTGAATGAATAAAAGTAATCTGAATATAATTTATAGTTTGTAATTATTCTGTTTAGAGGAAACTAGAATGAGAGCTTTATATTTTCTCTAAGTCAGGCAATATAAAATTTACTGTAATTTAGAAAGTTTTTCTTTATATAATTTATCCTTATGTTGTAATTTCTACCTCAATGAAGAAAAAAGATGTAAATGGAAACTGGGTAAAACTCAGAGGTCTTTTCTATGAAATGCTGTTGCTGAGTACTTTGCACTAACCAGAAATCGATCCATTTTAATACAATGGCAACATCTCTCCTTGTTAATATTTCAGTATTTTTATTGGACTTTAAACATTCTGTGTATTGCAAGGAATAGGCCATATAGTTTACAAGTTTCCAATTGCACCAGGTACATGATAATTCAGTCCAAATACTCAAATGCAAAATGCTTACCATCAGCATTACAAAAAATAATTGGTTCAGCATTATATACTATTTTACCCTGAAAATATTTGAGAATTTTGCCAAAGATAGTGTTAGGTTTAAATCTCTAAATATTACAAATTAGCTTAATTATAGAAAATCATTACCTATAATGCAGATAGTGCATTTAAATAAAAAAACACTATACAAAGAACATTTGAATCATCAGTGTTGACACAAGAGAACAAATCTCTAAGTTCACCTAAATCACCTCTTCCTTTTTCCCATTCAGTTTTCTAAAAGTTGTGGTAAAATGCACATAACATAAAAATTACCATCTTAATTATTTTTAATTGTACAGTTCAGTAATGTTAATTATATTCATATTGTTATGGAATGAATCTCCAAAACTTTTGATCTTGCAAACTGAAACTCTATACCCATTAAACAATAACTTCCCATTTTCCCTTTCCCCCTAGCCCATAGAAACCACCATTCTACTTTTATTTCTATGAGTTGGACTACTTTAGGTACCTTAAATAAGTGAAATCATATAGTATTTGTCTTTTTATGAATGGCTTATTTTACTCAGCATAATGTTCTCAAGGATCACCCATGTCATGGTATGTGTCAGAATTTCTTTGCTTTTAGGGCTGAATAATATATTCCATTATGCATATGTGTCATGTTTTGTTTATCCATGTATCTTCCAATGAGCATTTGGGTTGTTTCTGCCTTTTGGCTATTGTAAATAATGTTGCTATGAATAAAGGTGCACAAATACCCTTTGAGAACCTACTTTCAGTTCTTTTGAATATATTTTTTGATATAAATATATATATCCAGAAACGGAATTGCTAGGTCACATGGTAGCTCTATTTTTAATTTTTTGATGAACCTCCATACTGTTTTCCATAGTGGCTGTTCCATTTTGCATTCCCATCAACAGTGTGTAAGGGTTTTAAAGTCCTTGTGATTCTTTGTGTAAATGTATATTTAAACAAGTCACATTTTGGTTGAACATAGAAGAAAACTCTAGGAAAGGTCTTGGGAACTACTTAAATGTCTTGAGAACTACAAAACAATTCTCCCTCAAGTGACTCTTCTTAATCTACTAAATACCAAATATTCTATAAAGAAAGAAAAGTCTGAGTACTGACAATGATAAATACTTTCAATATAGAACACAGCAGCTTTCAAAGTAAGAAAATAGCACAGACACCAAAGTTTCAGGACTAAAATTGTTCAGGAAAAGCCTCCAGAAGTTGTTTCTTTTTCCTCCCTGCAATACAGACTAATCAAGAATACATTATCTGAAAACATCCTAGCTTCCAGGCTAAATACATCTTGTGATTATAGAGTTAACCAACATCTGATTTACGTCTATCTGTGCATCTTCTGTCTACAAGCCTGGCCTCCTTTGACCTTAGGTGTGTGGCCCGTAGGGCACATCTATTGACCAGCAGGCTTCTGCCCTGTCTTAGCCTGCCTTCTTCATTATCAATGCTATCAGGGAGCTAAATGGCGCTTTGTAATTAATTATCTTAGTTAACGAATCCCCCCATTTCCCCCAATATATCTTTTAAATATCTTCTCTCACTCTTCCAAAAAAACTCATTTCTTATCTTTCAGTGGTTCCCTTCATCTCCAGGGTGTCAAAAATGAACACTGTATAAGACAAATTGTCTTGCAATGTAAGAGGCAACTTCTTTAAAAAATAAGTTTAACAAAGAAAGAAAAAATCAAAAGAACCAGTACGTGAATGCGTTTACCCTCTGAAGTCCTTAAAGGTAAAAGTCCCATGCATCATATTTCACAGTTCTCTGGCTACTTCAATAACTTCTTAGTGTATTTTGCTGAACACCAGCTTATGTGATTTTAAAGCTGATTGCTTTTGTATTCTAATATTAATGTTACTGTTACATATTGATTTTTTTTTGGTACCTGCACACACATTCATAACTTGGATAAGTAGTCTTTTGTGAGCTGGTTTGACTCTTAATGACCCTCTCTACAAATTGGGACAAAGAGCGAATTTTTCCCATAAAAATAATTCACAATTTTCTGTAGCTTGTTTTCCTAAGACAAAATCAAGATGAGAAATGAAAACTCCGGGCCTAACAATTATGAGGTAACGTGAGCCACATCAACAATACTATGAAAAATGTGTGGTCACAGCCTCCCAGTGAACCCAAATACAGCATGTATCAAGTCAGCAAGTTACATGGAACCCACCTCTGAATTTACAGGATTCATAAATTCTTTTATGCAATTAAAAAAAACAACAACAATACTCAATGTGATAAAAAAACCAAAGCTGGGATGCCTGAAAAAGAGAGAAATGGGTTTTTACCAGGAGGAAAAGCATAAAATTCAGGTAGAACAAAACCCAAAAATAAATACAAATAAACTCTAAAATGCCATATACCAGCACAGATATCAAAGGGGAGCAATTACTTCCCTGCCCTTTTGAAAGCACTTTCAATTCTGCATTTCTTTTCAGCTGAAAAAAAAAAAAACAACCTTAGTGTAAATCACACATACTTGCTAAAAGCCATTTTGCTTTTCTTCCGGGTGGGAATGTTACATGGGTAGAGTTATAGGGACTGTAATCTCAAATTAGCATGTGTGTGAGTGATTGAATAATGTCACCGATAACTGCCAAAACAGCCATAGAGACCTTTGGGGTTTGACAACTTCACAATAAATAAAGACAAATGGTAAAGAATTCCTCTAAATGGTTAGTGTGAGAAAAATGCTGTGTCAAAATTTCAATTTAGATGAGACCAGAACGAAATTAAATGTCTGGGAATTGGTCCTGTTCCCAAGGCTACGTAAACTCCCAGGTCCTAACAGTATTGTTGTACAGCTATATAGAAGGAGGCATGTAGGAAATGGGCTGTCTGCCTTTGTTGAGGAAAACTGACATGCTAAAGGTGTATCCTCTCAAGGAATTGCTCCATTTCTTGATAATGCTATTAAAGAATAGAAAGGAAAGGGACCATATAAGATATTGTCTTGGTTTAATATTTAAAAAGAAAATATTAAGAGGACTAAAAATGTGTCTCATATTTTTTGAATGAAAAGAACCAACATAATAAGCAGTAAAATATGACAAAGTCTTATTGAGAGCTTATAATATCTATTCTAAGATATATTCATGTATTCATTTATTAGGTCCTCATTTTACCGATGAGAAAAATGATGCTCATTTACAAATGAGGAAAATGTGGGTCAGAAAGTTTAAAAAATTTGCATAAGATCATACCGTGTAAGAGTACCTGGAATATTATAAGTACTCAATAAATGTCAGGGATTATATGTCAGGAAGAAAAAAAAAGCTTGAACCTAAATGTATTTATCAAGAATCTTTTAAATAAAAGGGAATTTAATATAAGGAATTAGGTGCTTATAGTAATAATACATAATTATTATAGACCTGAAAAATTTAGGAAAGTGGAAAGGGGGAAAAAATCATTAAGTATTATATCCAAGTTAATAAGCCAGAGAAAGACAAAAACTGCGTAGTGTCACTTATATGTGGAATCTAAAAACAAGTCCGATTCCTAGAAACAGATTAAAAAAGTGGTTGCCAAAGGCTGGGGTGTGGAGGAAGCAGGGAGAGGTTGATAAAAGGGTACAAACTTTCAGCTATAAGATGAATAAGGTCTGAAGATCTCACATATAACATGATGACTACAGTTGATAACACTATATTGCATAATTGAAATTTGATAAGAGAGGCGTACTTAAATGTTCTCACTCAACCCTGCCCCCCACCAAAGGGTAAATATGTGAGGTGACAGATGTGTTAATTCACTTTATGGAGGGAATCCTTTCACAATGTATAAACATATCAAAACACCACGTTGTACACTTTAAATATCTTACAATTTTATGTCAATCATACTTCAATAAAACTGAAAAAAAGGTCAATCACTGTTCATATTTTCCTTTCTTTAACTTTTGTGCTTATATTTAGATCCTGGTTCATTTTAAATTTAACTTTGAAATTCTCCAGGATATTTTCTTAAAGTATTATTTTAAATGTGCCATAATTTTTCCTTATGGCTGATTTAGGCTGTTTACATGCTTACAATTATTACTATTATAAATAACATATAATGAATATTTTGGTGAATAAGTGTTCTCCAAATCTATAATTTTCCTTAGGAGACATTCCAAGAGCTGAAACCAGTGTATCATAAGAGTGTTAGCCTCTTTAAGTGAAAAGACTGAATAAATGAGTCTCCTTAGAAGAGACTGAGAATGTTGTCTTCATCTGCTATGGAAGTCGAAGAATTTTGAGTGGGCAAGGGGACTTTAATGGCCATACAATCCATTCTCTTCTGTATTGCAAGAGAACTGAGGCCACCTCCCACACCACCAAATTGCCAAACCACTGGCACGTCTCTTCCTGTGCTCTCCCTTTTCTCCTGAAAACAGACTGAACTATGTGTGCACCCATATAAGGCTACCTTTTCATTTGTGCGCTTCCTTCCCTCTTTTCTCATCTGCTCAATAATTGGCTCCTATACGTAACCCATCTCTTCCCTGCATCCTCATCTTAGTCTTGCTGCTGAGTCATTCTCTCTTCAAGCAAACACATTACAGTATCCCGTTTCTTAAAAGGCAAACTTTCTTTGACTCACACCCTCCTCAGATAAACAGCTTCTGTCCTGTTTATCTACTTCATTGTTTTTTTTTTTCAGCAGGATTTTGTGAAGGAGTTGCTTGACTTGCAGTCTGCAGTTCATCTCCTCCCATTCTCTCTTGCATCCATGACTTTTATTCATTCATTCAAGATGACCTTAGGGATCTATACAAATAACGTTGTACTAGACACCATGCTCATTTACCCATGGAAACAGGCAGGAATTTTGTTTTGGAGGGATTCCTCTGCCAAGATTCAACTCTTGTTTAGACTGAGAGTAAAGGGATATGATTTGAAAACTAAATGTAGAGCTAGAGTAGGAAAGGACAAAGGGAGTTATTACTAAGGAAATGATTTTTAAGTTCACTGACAGAGAAGAGAAAATGAGTTCCGAGGCATACAGGTCTAATTGTGAGCACAAAGTACTTTTGTGGTCACCTGCAGGGTTAATTTTGACTAAGATTCATACTTTGCCAATATATCCAGGAAGGCAGGGGTCATAAATAAAGATACAGGTCCTGGAAAATGTCTAAAGTGGTGAAAACCCCTTGCTTGAGTAATTGAAAGCTAAACTGGACAGAGCACTATGAAATATAATTTGGCTCTCTTCTCCAGGGAATAGAGAAAATGATCTAATAGGTCTTTTCCATCTCTGCTTCCTGTGACCTCTGGCTGTTAACATCACTTTAACTCGTTATGTCAAAATGAATTGCCTATTTACCACTGAACTCTAGAAAGCATTTTTTTCTCCCTAGGTAAGACAACAACCTAGCATTTGCAACATGCACTTCATTTCAACTTAATCAATGTGCCAAGGAGTCACTTTAAAATGGGTATTATTATTTCCAGGAAATGTAGCTTACTTGCTGGGCACATGGCTCCCCTTCACTGTCAAGCCAGAGCGCTCCCAAATTTTAGAAGAAATTCCCAAGAGAATGTAAAATATATTTGCAAAATGAGAAGCAAAATGAAGTGATATAGGCTTTAAATTGCCAATAACCTCCATAGCAGAGTCATTTATTAGAACTGGAATCTGCGCAGGCTGGTTTTTTCCATGACAGTAAAAACTGAAAAACACTGATGCAGGATGACTGCACTTATATTCTACAGTATTGCATAAATTTCTCTTTCTTGGGCAGGCAGAAGGAATAGAAATTATTTACATAATTTACCAAGAAATAGTGTCTTTGGAGAGTATATAAGTTCTGACAATTAAGTTCGCGAACGCATCCTAGAAAAAGTGCTACATACCTCATGGCTGAATGTCATTATGGTCACCTTCAAAGTATTCCCTTTGGGAAGCTATGCACCGATGTCAGCTCCTAGTCAAACCCGTCAAAGCAATTCTGGAACTCTTTTTCTGGAATGGCCATCAGAGTTGTCGTCATATTTCCCTTGATATCCAGATTGTTATCAAAATGTCTTCCTTTCAGTATTTCCTTATCTTCAGGTAAAGAAAGAAGCCATTGGAGACCACATCAGGTGACTAGGGAGGGTGTTCCAATACAGTTATTTGTTTACTGGCTAAAAACTGCTTCACAGACAGTGCCGTGTGAGCTGGTACATTGTCCTGATGCAAGAGCCATGAATTGTTGGTGAAAAGTTCAGGTCGTCTTTTTCATGCAGTCTTTTCAGCACTTCCCAATAGTAAACTTGGTTAACTGTTTGTCCAGTTGGTACAAATTAATAATGAATAATCCTCCTCTGATATGAAAGAAGTTAGAAACATCGTTGCAACAAGTTCGCGAACTCAATTGTCCAACCTTGTATGTATGTATGTATATATGTATGTATGTATGTATATATATTGTGTACATATATACACCTATACTAATATATATGGCTATATACACACCCACACATTTATACATATAGGCATACATGTATATATCACTTCCATCACTAAGAATAAATGAAAGGTGTTTCATTTGTAATTTACAAAAAAATCATTATTTCCTGCACAGGCTTGATTAAATGAGGCAATAAATCATATGTCTAAAACATGCCAGGCATCTGCCAAAGCAAAAGTTGGCTCAGAAAGTGACAAGAAGAGAATTGTGGAGCAGTAGGCGTTTTATAGTCTGTCACTGACGTGACAAGTAATGATAAAAGGCAGCATTATGTCTCCTCTACTGCTAGTCCAGCCACACATTTCCTACTGTAATTCTTTTGTTTGGCCCTCTTCATCTTCATTCAAATGGGCTGCATATCCTTGACCTGCAACAAACATATATATTTTCCCTGCTAATGATGTGTCTCCCATGGTCCCAGGATTATTTTCACACCTGATGAAATTCATCTATGGAGGCCATAATCAGTCAGTGTGCTGCAAAAGGAACTGGACATGACGTTGATTTTTTCCTACTCTCTGTGGACAGCCAAACTCTGCATTGCTAGTATTTTACTATGGCTTCACTCCCAGGAGAGATTTGTTTTCCTCCATTACTTTATTAAATCATTTAGCTTGTAAATTCTGCCTGTCTTTAAAAATCCATGTTAGACCAAATCCCTGTTTTTGAATCTGAGACTACGCTCTCTACTTATTTCATTAAGATGAGACTAAACAAATTAAAATCTATTAAAAATTAATTAATAAAACTAAAAATTAACAAGTTTAGGTCTTTTCTGGAAATGCAGTGTCTCTCTTTGAACAAATCATGAATAAATAAATTATAATGCAAAAGTGGTGACAGGCAGTAATATAATGAATGTTGGGAAACAGGGTATAGACTTCAGAGCTTTGTAGATTACAAACTCAGCAGGGATTATAACAAATTTTCAGATAGGAAGATAATACCTCAAAATAGGGCTCATTGATTCAAGGTATTCAGTATAGACAGTATAAGTGTTCTACAGAAAGGAAGGACCCTGGACCTTGAATCGGGTAAGATATATATAGATGAAGAGAAGAAACGGAAAGTGAAGTTTTAGGAATGAAGTAATCAAGAGGGAGGAAATTAGCAGTCCTGAATTGATGCCTTATTGTAAAAACAAAACAAAACAAAATCCCCAAACAACTGATCAACAGTCAACAAACAACAACATCTTCTTGGGTAGACCCTTACAGAATAAATGCTAAACTTTAAAAACAAACAGACAAACAAACAAACAACTAAGCTATGCAATTATGTGAATCCAAAGAAAAGCAAAAACACTAAAACAAGCTGTGACCTCCATCTTCTCTTCTTTTCCTTAGTGACTACAGTTTCGTACGCTTTCATTTTCATATTTTTTTTGGGGGGGAGCTAGGTAATACATGCACAGGTAAAGTATTTAATACAAAAGGATATATATTGAAAATTAAATCCCACCTCATACTGGTAGTACTCCATTTTTTTCCTTACCAAAAATAGCCCTTATTACTAGTTTCTTATCTATATTTCTAGGATATTTTAGGGATTTAGAATTATATATATATATATATATATATATATATATGTATTTTATATATATTAGAAACTTATTTTTATATATCATTATACTATATATACATTTATATGTAACTCATTTTGTCAATTATAAAAATTCATTTATATATTATAACAAATGATACATATTGTTTATCTACATAGTATAATAATTCATTTATATGTAATTCTATGTGCCTAAAATATCATTTATATACATATATAAATAAATTTCTACCATAATCTTTTAAAATCTAAGGGGATTTCTTTTGAAAATCTGGCATTATATTACACTACTAGTCATAGAAATACCCTTCATTTATTTATGCTCATTTTGTACTAAGAAATATTTTCTATATTTTATTTTATTTACTATATGGTTCTTGTGAATTCTCACGAAATCTAACAAAAATCATCATTAAAAGAATCATGAAATGTCTTAAATAGTCTAATATTGTCAAGCTGTCCTGGGAGAGACACCATGATAAAACCAAACCAGTCCATAGCTCCTGGAACTGTGTGCTATCTAGGCTCTGTGATCTTGCGACCAAAATCACATGGACAGGAACTTGTCATGGTTTCTAACAAAAATCAACTCTCTGTACAATGTCAAGGGTAGATACCAGTATAGCAGAATCCAAGGTGACTTCTTATTTCTTTAAGTACAGAAGTAAATCGGAATGGGGAGAAAACAGGCAAGTCATGAAGTACTGAATTCAAATATATGTTCATGTTACATAAAATGACATATTCAGAAAGATATCAAGAAGATACTAAAGGTGTTTTTTTTCTGACAATGAGTTTAGAATAAACTTTAGGGTTACATTTAGATACTAACTCTTTCTTTTTTTTTTGACAAGAAACAAAGACTACTTAACCTAGTTCAAGCTTCAAGCAAAAGATATATTTCATGGAATCCCAAAGCAGGGAGGGTAGCTGGGCTGCCCTAAAATTTATCTTCATTTTAAAGATTAGGAAACTAGGGATTATAGAAAATAAACAACTGGTCCAAGGTTTTAGGACTCTAGTTCCTGTCAAATTCTGTATCTGTTCATTACACTGAGGCAGAATAAAACAATCAAAGGACAAAATATTGAAAACAATTTTCCTTATTGTTTAAAACACTCTCCTTGGCTAAAGAGCATTGTATTTCTTCAACATATAATAAGCAGCACTTCTTAGATTCCTGCATTTTAATACAATGTTTCAAAGGGAACACAAAAGCAATTCTTTATCTTCTCTCTGCTCCACTTACCTCTGTTTAAGAACTGTTCTTGCCATATGGTATTTGTTGGTTTAGAATAACTGGTGAATGGTTTACATTATATATATATGGTGTATTTACATGGTGGTTTACATGTCTGTCACTCCTAACTAGTCTATGAGTACTTAGTATAACACCTGGTAATTGAAGTAAAATTAAACAGCAATTCCCCTTTCTACTTATGAGAGGCAAATCTTTTTTTTTTTTTTGCTAGTTAAGATGTGGAAAGACATAATTTAAGAGTTTAAAAATCAATGATTAGATTTGTATTTCTAGTAGGTTCCTTGCTAATTGGGCATTAGTTATAAAAATAGTCTATAGTGAGATTGTGGTAGGCACTGAATGCCAGGTTAAATAAGGAATTTGTCTAGTAGATAGTAGGGAATCTGCAAAGAGTTTTAAGCAACAGGCTATTTGTAGTATTACAAATAAAAGGTGATGAACTTAAATTAGGATGGCAAGCATTTTGAAGAAAAAAACAACAAATATAGTGAATCAGACAATTTTTGCAATTGCAACAAAAAGAATAAAATACCTAGAAATAAACTTAACAGAGGATGTAAGGAACCTATACACTGAAAACTATAAGACATTATTAAAAAAATGAAAAAGACACAAAGAAATGGAAAGATATTCTGCGTTCATGGAATCAACATAGTTAAAATGGCCATATTACTACCCAAAGCAATATACATATTTAATTCAATCCCCATCAAAATCTCAACTGCGGTTTTTAAAGAAATAGAAAAAAAAAAAAACATCAGATTTGTATGGAATCACAAACGACTGAGAATAGCCAAAGCAATCCTGAGAAAAAAGAACAAGACTGGAGGTAACACATTCCCTGACTTCAATTTATACTACAAAGCGACAATAATCAAAACAGCATGGTACTGGCAGAAAAACAGACACACAGACCAATGTAGTAGAACTCAGAACCCAGAAATAAACTCACATAAATATGGACAGATAATTTTCGACAAAGGAGCCACAAACAAAGGAGCCACGATACAATGGAGAAAAGGAAGACTTCAATAAATGGTGCTGAGAAAATTGGAAAGCCACATGCAAAAGAATGAAACTAGACTGTCTGCTACTGTATAACAAAATTAACACAAAATGGATCAAAGACCTAAATTTAAGACCTGAAACAATAAATTGCATGGAAGAAAGCAATAGGTACTAAACTAACAGAATGTGGGTTCAGAGAGGATTTTATGAATTTGACCTCAAAGGCAAGGGAAGCAAAACTAAATGAACGGGACTATATCAGACTATACAGCTTCTGTACAGCAAATGAAACCATCAACAAAACAATGAGGCAACCAATAGAATAGGAGAAGATATTTGCAAACAACGTATCTGGTAAGGGGCTAATATTTGAAATATATAAAGAACTTATACAACTCAACAACAACAAAAACAAACAATCCAATTGAAAAATGGGCAGAGGACCTGAACAGACACATCTCCTAAGAAGAAGACATACAAACGGCTAACAGATATATGAAAAGATATTCAACTTCACTAGCTAGTAGGGAAATGAAAATCAAAACCACAGTGAGATATCACCTCACACCTGTTAGAATGGCTATTATCAATAAACAAATAATAACAAGAGTTGGAGAGGCTGTGGAGAAAAAGGAACCCTCATACACTGTTGGTGGGAATGTAAATTGGTATAGCCACTATAGAAAAAAGTATGGAGGTTCCTCTTAAAATTAAGAATAGAATTACCATACAACCCAGCAATCCCTCAACTGGGTATCTACCCACAATATCTGAAAACATTTATTTGTAAAGATATATGTACCCCTATGTTAATTGCAGCATTATGCACGGTGGCCAAAAGATGGAGAAAACCGTGTCCTTTCATAGATGATTAGATAAAGAAGATGTGGTACATATATACAATGGAATATTACTCAGCCATAAGAAAACATGAAAAGCTGCCATTTGTGACAGCATGGATAGATATTGAGATTATCATGCTAAGTGAAACGAGTCAGACAGAAAGAGTTGAGAACCATATGATTTCACCCATGTGTGATATAAAACTAAAATCAACAGATGAACAAGATAAACAAACAGAAACACATAGATATAGTCAACAGTTTAGTGCAGGGGTGTCCAAACTTTTTTCAACGTTTTTTACCAAGGGCCATATGTGGTAAAATATACTAACAGCCGCGCCACTCACTCGAGGTGAAGTACATATTGCCTCACCTGGTTTATTTAAGTAAACTAAATATATTTTCGGAATTTGCTGTGGGCCAATTAACAATGGATTGAGGACTGCAGTTGGCCCGCGGGCCGCAGTTTTGACACCCCTGGTTTAGTGGTTATCAGAGGGTAAGGGGGGGAGGAGGTAGAGAGGGTCAAATATATGGTGTCGGAAGGAGATTTAAATTTGGGTGGAGAATACACAATGCAACATATAGATGATATATTATAGAATTGTACACTTGAAACCTCTGTAATTTTACTAACCGATTTCACCCCAATAAATTTAGTAATTTTTTTAAAAGAAAAGAAAAATCATCATTTTCAGTAAGGATGAACAAGAAACTTGTCTATAATCATATAATTAGAAAGAGAACTGGGATTTTAATCCCATTTTCTTATCTAGGTATGTCAGAGTTAAATTGAAGAGTCTGAGATAGTCCCCCTTCTAGAATAAGGTCCTCATCCTTGTTCTAAGGACTGACAATAGCTCCGTTCAGAGAAGAGTGCTCATTTCACTGCTGTAAGCTTGTGGTATCCCTCTGCACATGTCTGAGGGCAGGCCAGTCATTATCTGGTATCAAAACATCTTGTACCTGTCAATTCCACTATGTTTCTCATTAATGTATAATATGTGGTTGCTGAACAATATGCATATACCCAAATATATCATATCTACCCTCTCTCCATCCCTCACCTACTTAATGCATGTCTTTACCTGTTTTCTCCTACTCTTGAAAACCTCTCTTCCCTAGTCTTTCAATTGTACCCCTGTAGCCACAGCTATGTCATAAATACGTCTCTATCTTAACTTTATGAGAAACCTTTCTCTCCTCTTTCTTCCAGAGGAAACAACTTAAAATCACCCTTAAAGACTTCCTCTGAAGAAACCACTCACATATTTCACATTCCATATCTTTGGGGACCATGAGGGGAGCACCCTGAGTGCTGGTTTCATTCTTCCAGTCATATCTTCGATCAGGCTTCTACAACAGAATACCATTGATTGGGTGGCTTAAACCACAGGAGTTTATTTCTCACAGTTCAGGAGGCTGAGCAGTTCAAGATCAAGGTTCTAGCCAATTCTGTTCGTGGTGAGGCTCTCTTCTTGGCTTGCAGACAGCCACCTTCTTGCTGTGTCGTCACGTGATAGAGAGCTCTGGTCCCTCTTCCTCTTCTTATAAGTACACTAATCCCACAATGGGAGTCCCACACTTACAAACTAATATATACCTAATTACCTCCCAAAGGTCCCACCTCCAAATACCATCACATGGGGGTTTGGTCTTGAACATATGAATTTTGGGAGGATACAAACATTCAGTCATAATCAGTCATCAATCAAACCAACTCAAACAACTCACTGGCCATTGATACTTAGCTATATTACGCTCTATCTATCTCTATCACTGTTATTTATCAGTTTACAGGTTACTCCCTCTTCTCAACTGAGAATATCGAAACCAGAATGATTTTAAAATCTGCGTAGATCATTCATCTTACAAGTTTATCTCCTTGACTTCAGTAACACTGACTTTCATTATATTTCAGTCACCTATTCTCAGGACCACATCTTGTGTCTTGCCCTCACCTCACCCTAAACTGCTCCATTACACAAGAATCATAATTCTAGTGTCTGAATCTCAGACCATAGTTTTCTATCATCTGTTTCTTGATCTTCTGCTTTTATCCCATTGTGTTCTCAATTATCTTTCAACACAACACAAATTTCTCCTGGTACTTACTCCTTTACTATCCTGCATGAGTTTCATGGTTCAACACCTGACCCAGCGTCGTCAATCCCCTTGATCCCACATTTTCTCTACATACTTCACCAGACTTTATCTCTAGATCACATTATTGTGTTTTGTCATTCCTAAACCCAGGTGGCAGAGTTCATGCTGAAGAAAATGTAATATCTGTGCTTGTGGGCACCACAACAAACCGCCTTGCTTCAATCTCAGCTGGGCCCTCAGAGCCCAAAGTCAGACCTCTCTCGTTGGTGAATTCCTTTTCAAATTTCCTTTGATATAGAACCTTCATTTGTCTCCTCAAGGTTTAATTCAGTTACTACTGTTCACTCCACCAGTCAAAGATTTTGACTCCTACTTTTCAGGGAAGGTTAAAACTGATTTCAGCTTCTCAGTGGACTGTGAACTCCTTGAGGTGAGGAACTATGTTTTGTTTATTTTTATATCCTTAGCACCGTGCTTGGCATACGTTAGACACTCAATAATTATTGAATGAACACATTTACCTTTTCCCTGTGCACAAACTCATTGCCCTCTACACCCAAACTTATCTAGTCTCAGAGGATGCGTTTTTCTGTCTCCCAGGCCCAACCTATTAGCCTATGCCCTCGACCTCATCTCTTGTTGGCTTCTAGGGATCTTGTTCCATTAGTTAATACCTGTCTCTTAGGTATTCAAATTCTTCCTCTGTTGGATCCTTCTTCTTAGCTATAAATATTTTCAAGTCTGTAATACTAGACAAAGTAATAAAAATATTCCTTTAAAATCTGAATTTCTCTCTAGCTAATATAAAATGTTCTACTTCCCATCATTTCTAAAATATTGAAAGTATGATTTTTACTCCTTAAAGCACCGTGATCTGGCTTCAGCTGATATCTCTGCTTGGAAACTATTATAGTGATCTCCAGTTGTCAAAGGAAGCACGCAATTTCAAGTCCTTGCCTCACTGAACTTTACCACTTCTTGTAAAACTTTTTGCTTGGCTTTTACGATTCTATGTTTTAAATCGCTTCTCAGTTTCCAGACAGCCTCCTCTTCTGCTCTTCATCCTATAAATAGGTCTCCCTAGAGACCTATCCTTTGTCCTCTCTTCTCGCTCATCTCCCTGGTGATTCCAGCTTACCGCAAACTATAGCTACTGACTTAAGACTATGTATTACATCACCCTGCCCGTGAAGTAAGGTGCAAATTGTAGGGAGTTTTGCTTTAAAGCACAAGACCAAATGGCCAGTAGTTTTTGAGATGATCTATTTCAGGGTTTCTTAGTGCTTTTGGCATCTTGTGCTTGATAAGCCTTTGTTATGGGGGCTGTTGTGAATGTTTAAGCAAATCACTGGCCTTGACTCACTAGATGCCAGTAGTACCCCCGAGTTGTAAGAGCCAAAATTGTCTCCAGACGTTGCACATGTGCGCTGTAGGGCAAAATTACCCCTTGTTAAAAACCACTGATCTATCTGAAAGTAGCTAATAACAATGAGAAAAAGAGGAATGATTAGTTAATTGTATTGTTAGGTTCCAGAAATGAGCTCTAATCTTAAACTAATCTGAGCATGTAAGGAATGAGATCATTATGTCTTGAAATTTGCACTTCTCTTTACCCTTACCACTCCCATTGACTTTACTATTTAGCAGGGTAATTTGGCAGAGTTCCCTGGAAATGAATTGTTCTCCCTCTTCTGTGCTTTACTTTCCCTGGAATATTGGATGAACAGCATTCGCAGTGGTGGGAAATCTTAACAGCAGCCTGGAGTAGGTCCTTGTGGAGGGAGAGGTGGGCATTGCTGATAGCTAACTGATCATGAAAGAAGGAAAAAAAGAAAACTTTGCAGGGGAACAATTCAAACTGTTCCTAATTCACTTTTTGATAAATTACTGAAACTTGCAATGGCCTGGTCTCTTTATGCACATGAATTCAGCTCATATGAAGACAGAAATTACCCCAGTTAAATTTTGAAACTTCACTACTTTTCATTTATATCTTTTTAGATGAAATGCAAATTTAAGTCTTTCCCGTATTAACAGACTGTGCAAATCCCATAAGAATATTGCCTTCTAGATGACTTTGGCCAAAGGATCTCTCTCTACCCGCTTTTAAGTTGCTTCTTGGTGAACCGGTCATTGAAAGTCGGGACACGGCTGTGACAGTTTTGGAAAGAACTGATGTCTTTATAAAAACCTGAGCACATGTAGACTGAAGAGTTTGCTCATTTGGTTTGAGTAGACCAAAACAAAATAAAATGCAAAATGAGAAGCAAATATATTATAAATATGTTTATAATAATTTTTATATCATTTTAAAATACATTTTAAATTTAAATTTAAAATAATTATTATAAAATACAAATAAACCTCAGCCAAATATTTATTACATTAAAAAATGCTTATAAATTAGATACAAGAAAATCCTCTCCCTTTCATGACATACTTAAGTAGATTTACCTGTTCCTAAAATAGAAGGGCAGAAAAACATTGTACTCATTAGACCACAAAGCGAATGGTGACAATTATATCTTCCTACTTGAAATTTGACCAAAACTTCACATTTTGTAAACCTCTACGTAGAGCACCGTAGATACAGCCAAAAAGGACATACACATTTTTGAGAAATACTTTGAGCTTCCCACTTGTAAAGGATTTGTTTTCTGAGGTTTTCTAAAATAGCTCAGTTGTCATGACTGGCAGCTAGCCAGCTGATTGGAAAGAATTAGAGTTCAGTTCCCGCGTCCAGCCCCCCCAACTCAGGAGTGTCTCTAGTTTGCCCTATGTTGGAATCATTGTTTTTTTTCTTCCTAGAGCATTCAGGGCACACAATTCTCCCCTTTCCATTCAACTATGAAACTGTTAACTGCGCAACAGTGGAACAAGGTTCCCCTTAAATGATTCTGACATTCTTGAGAAGCAAGACCATTGATCACCTTTAATCTTAATGGATTGGAACTAATTTCTGAAGACCTAAAGTTTCCTCAACTGGAAAGGAAATAAATTATAAGAAACACCAACAAAAACCCACATACAGTAAACATAAGCTACAGAGACTAAAAGTCATGTCTTAACCAAACAGATGATCAGTGATGATTAATGCCTTCTGCACAAATCTCTCTCTGGAAAACTATTTAGAAATTCTTTTTATGTAGCACTCACATGAATTCAACCTTAAAAAGACACCCTCTTTCCCATCACTCTCTATTCCCCACTTTATTTTTCGTATTAACTCTTATGACCATCGGACATTATTCTGTAACTTTTTTACTTTTTATAAACTTTTTATTTTTTTTTAACTTCTCAACTTTTTGTTATAACACATAAAACATAAACACATTGTACAGCTGTACAAAATATTTTTTCTTTATATCCTTATTCTATAAGTTCTTTGCTATTTTTAAATGTATTTTTTTTTTTTAATTTAAAAATTTTTTTTTTGTTTGTTGAAAACTAACACACAAACACACACATTGGTCTAGGCAAGATCAGGTTAATCATTATCACTGTCTCCCACCTCCACGTTTTGTCCCAACGGAAGGTCTTCAGGGGCAGTAACACGCATAGACCTGTTGTCTCCTATGATAATACTGCCTTCTTCTGGAAATCCTCACAAAGGATCTGCCTGAAGCCCTTCTAGAGGAGGTGTCACTCTTTTCAGAAATATGTCCATGGTGGTTTGCTTGGTTTGTTTCTGTTTTTCATCATAGATTTGCTTATGCACAGATGATGCACCATGAGCGTTCCTTTGCATTAATGAAAAGTTTTTGGTATTGGAGTCCATGTTTCAAATTTTTTAAGGAGCCTGTTGAGGTCTGCAAATGCTTCTGCCAAATCCTTTGGTGAATTTTCTTGGGGGTTCTTCTTCTTTTTCTTCTCCTCCAATTTCCTTTTCTCTTGCCTCTTCTTTAGCTAAGTGTTTCTGTTCCAGTTCCAACTACTCCTCATTAGCCAACTCCTCAGGAACCACTTCTAGGAGCTCCTCAATGCCATTCCAATCCACACCAAGGTTCTAGTTGGTTGTCATCTCAACCACACACTTGTCGATTACTTCAACTGTCTCCTCCTTGGAAAATCCTTTGAAGTCATGGACAAACCTCTTGAGTGTCTTCTTCCAGATGCCATTCATATACTCCTTGGTGACATCACCCCAAGTCCAAGCAAGGCTCTTGATGCAGTCACAGGTGTGGTGATCCGCCCAGAATTGCATCAGTGTCTTCTCAGTGTCTTCCTCAGTTGCAGCAATAGCCTGGGCAGAGGTCCTCCTCAGGGAGGAGGCCTTAAAAGCTGCTATAACTCCTTGACCCATTGGTTGGATCAAAGAGGTGGTGTTTGGAGGGAGAAACACCACTATGATATAGGGATGAAGATCACCCATAAAAAGAGGATGTCCAGGAGCATTACCAACAATAAATAAAATCTTGAAAGTATGTTATTCTCCAAACAGTACTTCTCCATTTCACTGGTACAGCAATTTAGGAGGGCATCTTAGAGGAGGTAGGTCATCCATGACTTCTTATTGCTCCTGTAGGACACTGGCAGTGTGTGTTTACTGATATGCTTGAAGTCCCTGCGTTCTCACTGTGCCAGATCACAAAGGGTTTCCATGTATAGCCTGAAACATTGACCCCAAGCAAGACTGTTACCCTGTCGTTAAAAGCCTTAAAACTTGGGGCGGCTGGATGGCTCAGTTGGTTAGAGCACGAGCTCTGAACAACAGGGTTGCAGGTTTGATTCCCACATAGGCCAGTGAGCTGTGCCCTCCACAACTAGATTGAAGACAATGAGCTGCTGTTGAGCTTCTGGAGGGGCGGGCAGATGGCTCAGTTGGTTAGAGCGCGCTCTCAACAACAAGGTTGCTGGTTCAACTCTCGCACGGGATGGTGGGCTGTGCCCCCTGCAGCTAAAGATTGAAAATGGCGGCTGGACTTGGAACTGAGCTCCACCCTCCGCAACTGAATTGAAGGACTTGGAGCTGATGGGCCCTGGAGAAACACACTCTTCCCCAAGATTCCCCAATATAAAATTAAAAAAATAAAATAAAAAGAAGACTTAAAACCTGGCATTGACTTGGTCTCTTTATGGATGATATAGTCTTTTCAGGCATCCATTTCCAGAAGAGAGAGGTTTCATCTATATTGAATATTTGGTCTGACAAGTAATTTTCCTCCATAGTCAGCTTATTTAGAGTTTCCAAAAAATTCTTCAACTGCCTGCACATCAGCACTTTCAGACTCACCACTCACTTTCACAATATGTAATGAATAAAAATTTTTGAATGGTTTAAACCACTCAGATCTAGCAGTAAATTTAACATCTAGTTTGGTCCAGGCTTTTCTTTCAACAGCACAAGAATACTTTTTGCTTTGGCCATGATCTTCATATCTTCATGGTGCTGAGAAGGATATGCTTCTGTGTCTGGTCTTCAATCCAGATCATTAGAAACTTCTCCATGTCTGGTATAGGCCCTTCTTGAGTCTTTTTTAGTCTAGTAGATCCTTTAACAGCTTCCCTCATTTTGCTCTTGCTCTTCAAGAGCATAGCTGTGGGGGAGTGGGACATGTCTGACTGGAGAGCAATAACCATCAGTGATTTTCCACCTTCTTAGTACATAGTCACCTTAATTTCATTTCCCGGTCAATCACTCAATGTGGCCTCTTACTGGCAACATTTGCAGTGGATTTTGTACGCTTAGAGGCCATGACAAACCAACCAACAAGTGATTAAATCAAACACAAGAGAAAATGATGCAATTAAGAGATGGCAGTAAACCTGAGATGTAGGACGCTGCTGCCAGCATAACATAGCATACTGTATTACCGCAAACTTCTTTTTTATAAATAGAAAGAGCACACTCTAAAATAATGATAAAAAGTACAGTATAGTAATACATCAACCAGCAAACATGGTCATTTATTATTATCAAGCATTTTGTAATGTACGTAACTGTATGTGCTATACTTTTATACAACTGGCAGTGCAGTAGGTTTGTTTACACCAGCGTCACCACAAACATATGAGTAACACATTGTGCTCCGACACTAGGATTGCTATGGTGTCACTAGGCAATAGGAAATTTTCAGCTCCATTATAACCTTATGGGACCACCATCATATATATAGTCCATCATTGATCCGTACGCCATTCTGTTGTGGAGGATTATAATCAGAAATTGTAACAATATTTGTATGGTCCATTGAGTCAGTGATGACAACAAATAACAGGTGGGAAAAACCTTTTTTTTTTTTTTTTTTAACTTGGATAATAGGAAATAGGAAATAATAGGAAAAACCTATTATTTTTTTACTTGATGACCAAATATATACAACTTCAGCAAGTATAATTATACAACTATAATTATACTTAAGCTCTGCATGTTTCTCAGAGCGACTCTGCCAAGTACTTGAATGATAAGACAACTGGCATCCAGGGCTGCCCTTAACTTGGTTTTAATTTGGCTTGGTGAAGTCATCGCTTTTTCTTTAAAAAGTAGATGATATTTAAATTCACATACCTAAGAAGATATACAACTATGTTTTCCAAACTATAAGTGTACCATGTTGCAGGCCAAGTTCCTCTTTGTTGAAGGTCAGTGTTACTATTAACGCATTGCTAAGCACAAACATGGCGATCATTCTGTGGTGCAACACTGCACAAGACAGGGGTCCTCCATGAGCTCCACAGAGTGCCTGGAGCTGCACCACATTCCGTCCATACACAGAATGTCTACCTGGGACCTAAGGATCCTTTCCTCCTTAAATCTAGGATTTCTTGGCCTTAAAACCAACACTTCAGGATGGACAGACCCTAGGGTGAATCCCCCCTCCCGCTCCAACAAGTTGCACTTTCTGGGGTTCACATCTTGTGCTACCTCCTCCCTTTGAATGTAGGCACAACCTGCGACTTACTCCTAATCCATAGACTATGGCAAAGGTGACTGACTGTCACCTGCATGATTAGGTTGCTTTACATGACACCTCCTCTTAGAAGAGTTGAGAGAGATACTCCTAGCTGCCTTGATAATGTAACAACCATGTTGAGGATGCCCATATAGTCAATAAAATACTATGTACAGTGATAGATGGTTACTAGATTTATTGTGGTGATCACTTTGTAAGGTATATAAATGTCTAAGCACTCTGTTGTACACCTAAAACTAATATGTCAATTATAATTTAAAAATAAAGTAATAAATAAATTAAATTTACTTAATTTAGCCTGGCTCATCTCTTGATTGCTGACAGGTGAGACCCTGAGCATAGGACCCAGCCAAACAGTGCCCTGATTTTTGCTCCATGGAGACTGTGACATAATCGTTGTATGTTGTTTTCAGCTGCTCAGTGTATAGCAATTCATTATGCAGCCAGACAAACCAACAAAAGATTTTTAAAATACTAAGTTAAAGACCTAAGTTTTTTTTTTAATTTCAGAGATGGGGGATTATCCTGGTATTTTCACTACTCTGCTCCTGCCGTGTATTGAGGAAAAAGACACTTTGTACCGTGAAATAACCTGAGATTGGCTCATGTATGCCAAAAATAGGAACAGCAGCAGCTGCTGCCCGAGGCCTGGTAGTTTTTCTAATACTTACAGCTTAAAAGACAAGTGTCCAATGTTGTGCTGCATTGACTAGCTAAATAGGGTGAAACAGAAATTGCTTGTTAGGTCCCAGTTAACATTCATTATGCAGACCTTCTTTTTTTTTTTTTTTTTTTTTGACCATCTGTTTTCTGCAGTTTGGCTCTCTATATGTTGTTGACAGGAATTTGACAGATTGATCTGAGAAAACCATTATGTTTGGTCAAAGGATATTTATAAGATGTTGTGGACTTGAGTGGACAGTAAGACAAATAAACGTACAACAGAGGAATAAAGAAGAAATGCAAGGCTAGAGGGATTTTATAGATTACTTATTGCCAAGGTGCCTGCAAATTCATTTGTGCTCTGTTGCACTTGTTTCTCATTATTTCCTCTGCTGCTTTTGGCTTTTACTAGATGAGTGATCCAAACTGTGAACCACTACTAGCAGTCGGACAGATTTAGGTTTATTTCCTTGCTGTCCCATCACTCTCCCTTTGAGGTTCTGTTTTCTCCTGTTATACATTGCATATATTTGCTATGCATTTTTATCATCGTGGATTGGGCTATAAATGGAAGGGAAAGTTATGAAATCACAAGTCAAAGAGAAGTAAAAATAAAAATGTCCCCCTCCTTCCCCCAATATCTGGGAATACACTGCATAGTCTTTATGGGCATGGGCAAATTGTATGCAAATATGTGATTCATCATAGTTATTTATCCCATTTTTCTAATTGCTTGAGGATTAGAAAATCAGAGAATGATTTGGGGAGTTTATAATAGTGTCTAAAAGAATATTTACACTTTTTTACAAACACGTACTCTAGTTGTTCTCCCCCCCGCCCCATCTGTTTGACCTTAGATAGGTATATCACTAGTATAGGTCTGGGTCTCAGTCTCATAATCTGTAAAGGCATTGGAAACCTACTGCTGTGAAGATGAATTGTGGTTCCGTTGTGATCATAATGCATAGCTCCTAATTTTAGGTAGTTTGAACACTGAAAGGAGAAAACAGATTCTCCACTGTGTCTGACCCATGGTAGGTGTTCAGTAAATTCATATAATAATTCCTTTCCTTTCCCTTTATCTTGCTTTCTAGTGTAGTTTTCTATTTACTATTTGATAGGGAAGCAGTGAAAACTAGACATTATTTGAAAATAAGTTGGGACTTCCTAAGAAGGAAGGGAGATTTTTCTCACAAGTGAATAGTTACATTTAATATATCTGTTTACAAAGGGGCCTCTTTCTGA
Organism: Rhinolophus sinicus; assembly: GCF_057876585.1. NCBI lineage: Eukaryota > Metazoa > Chordata > Mammalia > Chiroptera > Rhinolophidae > Rhinolophus > Rhinolophus sinicus. The sequence goes on along the minus strand of NC_142515.1, from coordinate 100,858,432 downwards.
GTATTATAATCCATAATTACAACATTCAGACAATGATACCCACACAGGTAATTCCTGGCTGTGCCTTACACTGAATTCAGGTGGCCTTTGAATATATGCCTTTATACCTTAGGTGGTGGCAATGACAGGATTGTTTATTCCTTTCCATTGTCCTGTTATTTATTGTCACAACAATAATAAGCATAGAGTCACTTTGTAATTATGTAGCAGAAGAGTGTAGGAAAAGGCACTGCATGAATACAAATTGGATTTCTCATATAAATTGTTTCCAACAGTAAGTGGCATTGGCCATTGATACATTCATTTTATTGCATTCTGAGTGCAGTACTGATTGTTAGTATCTAGACATCACTTATTTAATAGATACATCCTTTCTGTATTATGAGTCATTTACACAATTTTAACAAACTGCCAAGCACATTCAAATGTGCATTGAAAGATAGGTGGCCCAATGACACCTACCACACAACACAGAATTATTTATTCCACCTGCCATAAGAGTTATACGAAGACAGAATAATAAAATGTAGTTCTTGTAATCTAGGGACATATGATTTAAGTCTGGAGGTGGAATAAGCCACATGTAGCCACAATGTGTTCATGATAAACAAGGGCTGAATTGCTGGTTGAGACTGTAAATTCTGTTTATGTTTAGAGGAGGTGAATTCATGATTAAATAGAGCTGGAGTAACTGTTTCATAGAGAAGCAGAACTCTAAAGAATTTGTTTCTTTTTTGTAGGCAGAATAAAGTGCCAACGTGCACAACATTTCTGAATGTGCCTTTTGACATTGCCATGGCATATCTAAATTCCTGGCAATTGGTAGCAGTGTAAGAATCCAGCAGCAATATAAAAATTTAGCGGGAAGGCAAATACCACCACACAAATTGGACAACTTCAATGTCCTGCAGGAGAGTAAAACTGAGCTGTTCCCTTCTATGCTGCTAGCTGCAAAGGAATGAAGGTGCCAGGCATACTTCCTTCTCTCACCACCAAGCTTAGTGCAGGTCTAGTTCAAAGTTTCAGAGACTGCCTTTCAGACACTGTTCTCTGTAAAATGGCATCCCCCTTTTCTGCCCCACCACCTGATCAAGCCCTTGGCCCTGGTACTTCTTGTCTACCATATACTATTTAAGTGTTCTCCTAAGCCCTAATCATCACAACACACACACACACACACACACACACACACACACACACACACACACACACTTACAATTGCCTATTCCCCCTACTGGGATATGAAGACACACATTTTTGTTTTCTTCACTGCGATTAAATACCCAGAGCCTAGAAGAGCACCTAGGACATAGTAAGTGCTCAGGAAGTATTTGTTTAGCAAATGAATAGAGCATGACATTAAGAATCACTGCATCAAACTGCAGAAAGGTCCTGTGCAAGAACGTGGTGATTTGTATATACTGACAACCCCTTTCACCTTGTAACATTGGGGAAGTCTGAACTTGCATAAGTGCCAGGCATACACAGTGTGATGCCCGGACACTGCCAGCGTGATTATTGATAGGAGGGAGAGTTTCTGCCCATCTGGCCGTGTAGATGGACCCAAATCATATTCAGGGTTTCGAGTCATGGCAGGGGGAAATATGGCAGGTTGTATATGGCTGAAGTGAGATCTCTGGGCTCATTGCTACCTCATTCAAATATCCCTTTCTCATTAATTGAGACTAGGCAACCAATCAAGTGAAAAATCACATAGTTCTCTAACTGCGACTGCCAGCACTGTGAAAAGGCAAAGTGTATTTTTTTTTTTTTTTTGAATGGTTACAATAGACAGACTCATAGCCCATCATGGGTTAAAGCTGCTGAAAGCCCATCTGTAAAGAACTACAATTACTAAGATTTACTGACAGCAATTGTGACAATAGAGAACGATTTTCTTAAAGCTAATTCAAACAATCTTTGGAGTGGTCATTTGTAGCAGTAAATAGTTTGCTGCTGCGGAAGATTTAAAGAGATTTTGTCTTTCCCCATGGTGGAGCTAAACCAAGCACACATTGAAGCTTATTTGGGAAAGGAAATGTGGGAGACATATATCTTATTAAAAGGCATTCAGTTCTCTGTTCTCAAACTAATGTGCCAGGCCATTACTTCACTACATAATGAGAGAAACATCAGTGCATAATTAGGCGTCACCTATGACAGCACGAGCTGTTAATCAAACAATAATTTTAAGGGTTGTCAAGGAAGGACGGTTCAGGTTTATTCCTAGATATTTTTTTTAAAGTAGTACAAGCTGCTAGGTAGTGAAGCTCTGAAAAAAGAAACATCAAACCTGAAATAGCAGACTTTTTTCTTTTTAACTGAAATAAGATGCCTATTCATCCTTAGAGGTTGTCATTTCTATTCGGAATTGCCTTCAAGATTTTCTTTTGGGCTTCTCATTGCTGAAAGTATTTTAGTCTAATGAAAAGAGAAATGAAGTGAGGAAGTTTGTTTTCGGTTAAATCTGGGTAAAAATTTGGACAGGTACATTTTATCGTGTTATGTTTACCTGTCCCCTATCATAATCCGCATGCAGATTAATTGCATTGAAGTCATTTTTATACAATATTAACATAGCTTGCAGATGGAAAAATTGTAATCAGCCTGTTAATTCAGTTTAAAAGCAAATGAGTGTTGGCTAGTTTAATTATTCTGTAACTTATTGGCTTGAATTTATGAACACATACTGTAGCATGGAGACTTTTCCTTAGCTTTTCTAGATGCTTTAAAATTTTTATTCATATGTCACTGTGGATGGTTACAATATCTATTTCACCCATACCAACGAAGCAGCACTCCCATGAATCCTCAGAACCTATCCTTTTAGTTCTCTGTCTCATTGTAAAAGTGGACCGTTACTGCTCAATTGAATTTTGAAGTCTCTCTGTGTTTGAAAGAAGCTCAGCTGGCCGGCTTGATATGGCCACTGAGACATCTGGGCTCCACAAATACATCAGCTCCTTGGGCTGTGTATAGCGGAGCTACAATACCGCTCACACCAGAGGACAGTTGGCTTCTTCCCACAGTACAACTCTATTCCCCCAGGATGGCTAATGATCAATAGTCATATCTTCAAAGAACATGCCATTTGTCAGTAGGAAGACAGCTAAGGGGAGACTTGGGAGTAGTAAATGGAGAAAAATAAGTTTTATTTCCGTCAGGGAAGAGACTGGCAGGCAGTTCAGCCGACAAAACAAGAGAGGCTGAGCTCAAAGTGCGTTGGGCAGGGAGGTTGGCCTGCACTGCTTTATAGTGACAACGGAGCTGCTACGGGCACGGATCACAGCACCTTAAAAGCAACCTAGAAATTGATTGCAGTCTGCAAACTGGCCATAAAGTGAAATGAAAGGATCACCATTAAGGTATTTTTCAATGAAGGCAGATCTATGAAGGATGGGGTTTTGAAGAGGGAATAAATATGCATTTCCAGCAGGGTATGGATCTTAGCCCTTTAATTCAGATGACTAAATTTAAAGTTAACATAAAACTCAATGAAAACGAAAACAATATCATGTCTGAATTACAGCTGTGATGGCCACAGGCGTGACATCCAGATCTGTCCATTTTCACACACACAAAAACTTCTAGGTAATTAATTTTATAATGTGATATAATGTTGTAATATTTGTGGGTTGACATGTGAACCTTCCCATCTCTCTTAGGACCACCGGATACAGCAGACATCAGATGAGGACATTTACCAAAGACTTAAACTGATCAGTTTAATAGAAAATGCCATGAAATATGTATCTCAAACATACCATGTCGCTGCATACAGACATTTGGCATTCTTGACTGATTCGTCTTTCTAAAGATTTTTTAATCTTGGGAAGGACAGAAGAAACCAGCAATAGTAGCCGCCTTCAGAGGAGGCAACTGAGGGACTGAGAGACAGCAGAGGGAAAGAATCTTATTTTCACCATGTAAACCTTTGTACCTTTTGAAATTTGATTCATAGGCATGTATTATTTGTTCATGTGTATGTTTTAAAAACATAGTTTCAAATTTCTATATATTCAAATATTGAAAGTATATATTTGAAATAGGTAATTTTTCACTGTTCACTACTTAATATTAGTTCCTCTCTCAGGCCTGCATCTTTGGGATACACTTGCTTCTCTTGTCCCTAATAAATTCTAGCACCTAACATAAAGGTGAAATTATATACCTCTAAAGACCCATTCTGTCCACCATAGCCCTCTTTTAGTTCTCCCTTATTTTTAACCCACCTTGCTTCAATCAATAGGTCACTTTAAAAAGAGCATCTTTTTACCTTTCTAATCTCTCATGAGAAATAGTGACAGGGGCAAACACTCATACATACACTTGTATGCATAAACAGGTAATGACAGGCATATATTAAATATTGAATTGCCTTTTGAGAAAAGAATGATTTAGCCTCCTTAAGAAAGTCAGATAAAGGGGCGGCCGGATGGCTCAGTTGGTTAGAGCGTGAGCTCTGAACAACAGGGTTGCTGGTTCCATTCCCACATGAGCCAGCGAGCTGCACCCTCCACACTAGATTGAAGACAATGAGCTGCCACTGAGCTTCCAGAGGGGTGGCCGGATGGTTCAGTTGGTTAGAGCGTGAGCTCGCAACAACAAGGTTGCTGGTTCAATTCTTGCATGGGATGGTGGGCTGCGCTCCCTGCAACTAAGATTGAAAATGGCGACTGCACTTAGAGCTGAGTTGCGCCTTCCACAACTAGATTGCAAAATGACATGAAGCTGATAGGCCCTAGAAAAACATACTGTTCCCCAATATTCCCAATAATAATAATAAAAAACAATGTGGGAGTATGGTTTTTTTTTTTTAAGTCAGGTAAGAACTAATGTGGGACTATGAATGACTCAGGGGAGAGTTTGATGGGAACCGGATTGCTACCAGGCACCCCTGAAACTTTGCTGAAAAACCTCTTATGGCTACTTTATCTTTTTCATAGGACAGATGTTATCAACTCAATAGGTCTGTAAAAAAGAGAAGAGTAAGTCCTTATGCTATAAGCACAGACACTTGAGATTGGGCTACATTATTTGTAGGATCTATTTCCTGCTCCTTCCCACTTTCCTTTATCCTTCTAGCATTGTAAAAGAAAAAGGGAAAAAAGAAAAACTATTTTCAGGAGGCTCAAAATCTGGGACCGGCTACACTTATCCCAATTTTTGTGGGTTAAAATTAGCCTTCATACTAGTTCACTGGTTAAATTGTCACCAGGAAGAGTATAATACAGAAGGAAGCAAAAAGCAATCTTCCAACTGTGGAAATTGAGGGAAAGTGTGTGTTTAATGAGAAAGAACAGCAGTACTTACCCATTATTGTGATTTCAGAGAAAAAAAGTTACAGTGATGAGGCACAATGACTCTTTGAAGAGCTTGTTATGCATGAACTGGAAAAATGTCACAAGCATTTCCATGGACAGAGCCTAAGATGCAGGGTAATTGGCAGTTACAAATTAGTGGTGATCAGTTAAAGTATGCCTTACTGATGAGAAGCTATCTCATTTCAAACATCTCAAATCACTCGTATCACTCTTGAAACATAATCACCATCGCTATTCTGACTGGAGTTGCCATATCAGTCTTAGACCTCTCTGCAGACCCATCCTAACAGTTGCGGACCTGCTGTTCACCCTCTGTCTCAATAAGACTTGACTTAGATACTAAAATAAAAGATGTCAGATGGGTGGGTTTAAAGAGATGATCAAATAAATGTAGACTTTTCAGAGAACTAGAATTATTTGTGAATTTCTAGTTACCTAGGGGAAGAAATTCTTTACAGTGTTTTAATCTTTAATTCCTGTCCTCATTTGAGCTTCGTTAAAAGAGATTTGGGATTCCAGTATATAAGGTCAATATAAAATTCTATTTTATTTTTATATATTAGCCAAAAAGATTGGAAAATAAGATAATGAAATTCTGTTCACAATAGCCTTGATACATCCGAAGTTTAGGGATAAATTTAGTAAGAGATATGCATAACCTATACACTGAAAACTATAAAACACTGCTCAGAAAAACTAAAGAGAACTTAAATAAATGGAGAGAAACACTATATCCAAGGATTGTTAAGAATCAATTATCCCCCAATTGATCTATAGATTCGATACAATCCCAATTAAAACCCTAATAGGCTTTAAAAACTAGAATGTGTGTTAGATTCCCACTACTACCGTAATAATTTACCACAAACTTAATGGCTTAAATCAACAGTTTCTTATCTTATAGTTCTAGGGGCCAACCATTTGAAATGAGTCTAATGGGGTTAAAATCAGGGTGTTGTCAGGGGTACTTCCTTCTAAAAGTGCCAGGGGGTATCCTGCTCCTTGCTTCACCCACCTTCTGTTGGCTCCCAGATTTCCTTGATTTGTGGCCGCATCGCTCCAATCTCTGTCCCATTAGCACATTACTTTTTCCTCTTCTGCAGTCAAATCTCCCTCTGCCTGCCTCTTATAAAAACCCTTGTGATTATAATTATGGCCCACTTGGATAATCCATGATAATCTCCCCACTCAAGATCCCTAACCTAATCACATCTGCAAAGTCTCTTTTGCTAAATAAAGTAACATTCTCAGGTTCCAGGGATTAGACGTGAAATACCTTTGAGGGCCATAATTCAGCCTATCATGGAAATTATAAACTCATTCTAAAATGTACATAGAAATGCAAAGAATCTAAAACAGAAAAGATAGTCTTGAGACAGAAGAACCAAATTGGAGGATTTGTGCTACCTGGTCTCAAGACATACTACTATAAAGCTCCAGTGGTCAAGTCGGTGGTTTCGGGATAAAGATAGATGAAAGGATAAGCCAGAGAAACTACTGGGAAATAGTACTTTCCCAAATTTCTCAGTGCTCCTGTATAAAGCCCTAGCTTCCTGAGCCATACTTGCTATAAAGTTAGAGAATGTGTGTTTTCAATTCTCCTAGAAACATTTTTACATACCATAAGAATTTGATCTGTAGCTTAAACAAAACAAAACAATGACCTTATCACCCAAAAAGCCAAATTTACATTCCTAGGCACCTAGATTAGCTCCAGGTAGGAGACTAGAGCATTATATTCCCAGGTATTTATATTTTAAATAATCCACATTTCTGCAAAAGTGGGGCTGAATTTTCTGATTCCATATAAATGAAAAGTGATTCTTTTTCAAAAAAAGAGGTCAAACTCTGTCTTCTCATCTCTCAGCCTTTAGAATATTGATGATCAAACTTTAGTGTATTTAGGATTCACTCAGAGATTTCTAAACGATTGAAATGCATACACAGTAGGTCCAGGAAGGGCCCAGAAATCTATCTTTTTAACAAACACTCTAAGAGTTTCTGAGGCAGGTAGGTCTAAGGGCCACTCTTTGATGAATATGGCCACAGAAAAATATAGATTCCCCAGAGAAGATGACTATTCAAAGTACTTGGTGAAAGAGACAGGCAGTGGTTAGAAGTCACCACAGAGGAAAACAAAGTTTTCAATGGAAGAATTAGCAATATGAGGGAAATAAAGTGGGACACAGAAAAGGCTTCAAAATGGACTAACATATTTCTAATACTAGTCTTACTGTTAAGACTCCTGATGAGAAGGACCTAAGGTCACTATCACAAGTTCATTGTTTTATCATCTTTACTGAGCTCCATTTAAAAAGTAGGTGCCATTTTATAAATACCATTAAGTGATAAGTGATTACTTACTAGTGACGAGAACTCTACTATTCTCTCTCTCTCTCATCTATCTATCTATCTATCTATCTATCTATCTATCTATCTATCATCTATCTATCTATCTATCTATCTATCTATCTATCTATCTATCTATCATCTATCTATCTATCTATCTATCTATCTATCATCATCTGTCATCTATCTGTATTTTATTATTTAACCCCACAAAAGGGGTATGTAATGTTTTATCTTCATTTATTAGATGGGGAAACTAAATAAATGGCAGAGCCACCAAAATTTGAACTCAGGCTGTTTGACTCCATCCCCTGTGTTCTTAAACCCTGGTCCACATGACTACATATGACAATATTTAGAGGAATAGTTGTATAAATAGAAATCTGGATGTGTTAGATCTTAAGTGAGTGTTAGAAAAAGATTTCTGTTATGCAGACTGAGCCTAACCAATAGGTAGTACCTTTTTTTTAATGCAAAAATGAAGTGCATTTGGTAAGTGGTCTAATTTAGAGGTGCTCAGGGGACATTTAGTGAAGTAAATGGGTGATAAGGCAACAAAGGTAACCTGGGGCTGTGTTGTAAACAGACATGTTTGCACTCCATTTGTGGGGGGAGCAGTATTAGGAATTCTCGAATTTGTGACATAATACAAGATTTGGGAAGATTAACTTGACAACGCTCGCTAATATAGGGTGGAAAGCAAATGATCAGGAATTAGAGGTGAGGTGATCACTTTTGAGGAAAATACATCATTTTGGGAGAGAGATAATGAACTCAGATATTAGTAGGATATATTGAAATTCTCAAAACCTTAGAGAAGTTCTAGTTCCTGTGGCCTTTATAGAAGCTTTTTCGCTTTTGTTTCAAATTACTGAACTTCACAATTTTGAAAACCATTGTTTTTTTTTTTTTTTTTTCACTAGGCTATCATGGGCCAGTTTTCCACTTAGGTAAACAGAGTTCATGTCAGGTGATTATGCTATGAATTTGAAGAAATTTAGTATGTTTGGAAATAAATTGTTCACAGTTTCTCAATTCAACTAATCTTTCAGGCCATGTTAATTTCTTTTGGAAATGTACATATCTGAGCTTTCAAAACTGCCTCTTTCTATGAATATATGAACTTTTCCCTTTGGTCTGATATTATAGCTACGCTTTGCAGAACTTTATTGAAAAAACAACAATGTCAGCAGAATAGTGTTCCATCTCTTCTGTCAATGCGAATATTATATACAGTCATGTGCTGCTTTATGAGGGGATGCATTCTGGAAAATGGGTCGTGAGGCGATTTCGTCTCGTGAACAGCATGGAGTGCAGTTACACAAACCTAGATGGCATAGCCTACTCTTGTAATTGTGCACGCTATACTTCTACAGCAACTGGAAGCGAGTAGGTTCATTTGTACCAGCATCGCCACAAATACATGAGTAATGCATTGTGCTGTGACTTTATGATGGCTCTGATGTCACTAGGCAATAGGAATTTATCCGTCCATTATAACCATACTGGACTCACCTTCATATATACGGTTCATTGTTGACTGAAAGGTGCCTGACTGCACACACGTAGAATCATTTTAGCATCAGAACAGTGGAATTAAATTGTATTGTTAGAGAATTGTCTGTGGCAAAGTAAAAACCTTAGTCTTGTTAGTGTGATGATACAATTTAATGCCCCAAATAGTCCTGTATGTTAGTAATTAGAACAAATCAATGATTCTACTTAGCATATTTTGGAAATGACAGAGATTTTATTCATGGAAGTTATTAATATCTGCTACATCTTCATGGTGCCAGTACAAATAGCATTTTCAGTATAAAAGTCAATCAAACTTTTATTTGCAATTAGAAAAATGAAAATTGACTATTTGGTCATTCTGCTTTTCTACTATCTGCTTGGTCCACATGTATCCTTCTATTCTTCCTGCAATCCATCCTCCAGTCAAATGATATTACTCACTGGTCCCATACATGAATTCTCCTATTGGTAAAGACTGAATGTTTGTGTTCCTCCCCAAATTTATACGGTGAAACCTAATGTGATGACATTTGGAAGTTGGGTCTCTGGGAGGCGATTAGGTCATGGGGGCGGGGAGCCCTCAGGAATGGAATTAGTGTCCTAATTCAGGAGACTTCAGAGAACCCCTCTGTCATGTGACAACACAGAGAGAAGATGGTCATCTATGAACGAGGAAGCCAGCTCTCACAAGACATCTAATCTTCCATCACCTTGATTTTGGAATTCCTAGCTTCCAAAAATGTGAGGAAAAAATGTTTGTTGCTTAAGCAGCCCAGTTGTGGTATTTTTGGTATAGTAGCCCGAATGGACTAAGGTACCTACCCTGTGACTTTGCTGAACTACTTGTTTGTGGCCCAACTAGAATGCTACTCCTTGAAGGAATCTAGGATTGCTCTAAGAAATCCATGGCTATTGATTTGAATTTTCCTTACTCTTACTTTGTCCATCCTAGTTTGCTTGATTGTAAGTTGTCTACCTCTTCTCCCTAGTTAATTGTACGTTTCTTATTTTTATATACCTCCAATTCTAACATTGTACTTTATATATATTACTCAGTATTGAATAAATCAATGAAATGTAGGAGAGACCTTTAACTCTAAAAAGGAATTATCCTTTCTCATACATTTAGTACCTATCTCCCACCAGGAGAAAGAAGAATACCTAACGGGGCCACATCTGAAATGTATGAATACTACTCTACTTTATAGAGATTACATTATATACTGTTAAAATTAATCAGTTCTTGGGTATTCCCAAGGGGGAAAACAACACATAAAATTTCTTTCTTTTCTTTTTGGTGCAAATGTTATGTTTCCAGTTTTACTATAACTCTAAACTACCTTAGATAACTGAGGAAAAATTTTGAAACACCAGATTTTCTATTAATTAGGAAAAAAAAAGGTGATATAGTCATGGAGTAACAGAACCATGTGTAAGGACAAGTGGGAGCAGGGGAGGGAGGTGTGCAGCTCAGACATCTGAGAAACCACTTGCAAGAATTGTTAAGAATTGGATGTTATAGACATAGATTTTCATTTCTACAAAGCCTGCATTTTATACCTCTTCCTTGTGCACCTTGGTACATGTTTTATGAAAACCTCTGGCCTCAGTGATATATGTTCATTCATTTTTCTATCCGTTTATATTGAGTATTCTGGTAAGCAATAGGTCCATTGCACTCTTATTTCAACAGACAAATGGCATCGTTCTGGTTTTTTCTGAATTGACACAAATAATATGTTGAAAGACAGCCCAGTTTAGCTCTTTGTGCACAAGTTTTACATAGCTTCAAGATTCCTTAGCTCTGATTTATCAACTAATTTTCAAGAACATACATGCAAGCTGTACAGTGTTGGAAAAGCAACACCTAGGAACATAGTTCTGGGTTCTCTTAGCCTCATCAGTATGTAAATCATCAAGTAGAATACAAATGCCCCACCAGTAAAATAGTCAGAATGACATTCCCACCACTGCATATGGATGAAGCCATGGCCGATAAATTTCATCTCCAAATATCCTGTCTTGCTGCATTATTTATAGACTTTGAAAATGCAGGTTGACTCCTGCAGTGATCGTTGGCACAATTCTCTCCCTAGTAGGGCCTGTGAGCTATCACCTGATCCTCGGATGGAAAGCATTTATCCTTTCCTTGACAGCAAAATTGTTACTCTAGACAAGCAATGATTACATTAAAATATTTTTTTTTTGAGCCTTTACAACCACAGAAGTTGAAAGGACATTTGGAGATTTCCCTGCTTTGGTTGCCTTTATATAACTAGAAAAATATTTAATATGTTTCTACATGGTCCTTTTTAGTTAGAATGGGAGCTGGGATTTTTAAGGCATGTTGTGTTAGCTAAACATTTAAATAAGTATTCTCAATACTGTTTAGTTCAAGTTCTTCTTCCCTCAAGACTCCTTTCCTTTTTTATTGTGTTAGAGCTATTGAAACCATCCACAGAGACAGCAAACGTTAAGCAAATTTAATGTAAAGTACAGACTTTTTCAGGGAGCCATAAAAGGGAAAAGGGCTTTTTACAACATAGGCATAGAATGCATAAAATGCTTCAAATAAGGTGAAACACAGTTTTCAAAGGAGAAGGGATTGTCTATACAAATATATAAATATTTCATGTGGGAATGAGTGCTTTCTCTTTCCTTCTTAAATGAAAATTCCCTTACAAGAACTTCACATAGTAAAATAAGCTCAGGGACTGAAAGAATATGCTCAAGCCAATGAAATATTTAATAAGCCATGTAAGGAACAGAAGTGGGAAGAGGAGAGATGACAGACTAATAGGAAGAAAAACTGTCTTTTTCTTCTTTTCAAAAATCTCCATCATTCCATCTGCTCAAATTTTTTAATGAGCTCTTCGGTTTCCTCATTCTACGCGTTCCCATCTACCATCATGGTACATTTGAAACACGACTCTAAAATATGCCTTTGAAATGTGGTAGCTTTTCTCTTGTCCACAAAGTTATTTTCTATACTTTTGGGGTTTTATTTGTTTGTTTGCTTTTTGAGTAAACATGTATTTGTTGGGAAAGTCTGAGTTTGGGCTGAAGATCACCCTTATCCTCTTTACTGGACGTGATTTGGATGATTATGGAAGGATGTCTGGAAACACCCCATGTTCTCAGTTGAATTGCGTGTGGGAAGACTGAGCAGGTAAGACGGAAACAGGCATTTATTTGGTCAGCAGATTAATACTAATGCAAAGCTGTCAACATCCAACTCACCCAAAGGCTGTATTAAAAATACATAAAGTTTTATCATCCACCCATTTTTCTGGTACAACTGCTATTTCACGTTGTGATGAGATTTCATAATACTGAGCTAATTTTAGAGCCAGTAAATAAGCAAATAATTCGATTCCTTCAGCGAATGGGGAATAATTTAATAAATGATACTGCTGCAGAAACCCCAGCATTGTGTACTTGCTCAGTAAGTGTTTACTCATCTCAGTTGAATAAGCAGTCAATTCCATAAGAGCTATTTACTTAACAAGTATTCAGATGGGTAATAGGGTGTTTTAGTTTCATACAGCAATTTTCCTCCAAGAAATTCCATTCATTCAGATGCTGAAGGATAATATAAACATGGAATTGAATTTTTCTTTTCCAATATACCACTTAAAAAAATGTCAAAGTCAAGCATGCTTTAGAAATATTCGTACAACTCATTCTGTATTTTGGGAACATTAATTTCTGTGAGTCACTATAGTTGATCTTTCTGCATTCTCCATGCATTTCTATCTGTATTGCTGGCTTCATTTTCTTCATAACTGCCCCATTAACACATAATCCTGAATCAGAGTTTACTAATATATGATATGTCGTTGAAAACCCAGTTGCTGAACCCACAAATCAGCACTTAAGGGAACCATGTAGTAATGCATTCTTGGATCGCTACTATGCGTCTGTCCCAGAGAACGGGAACTTGTTCCCCAAGAATCATCTTGTTCTTGAATTTGTGTTCTTTGGTGAGTGAAAACTAAAAACTGTCTTCAGAAAGTTCTTCCTAAAATTCTCAATAACTCTTCTTTAGAACACAAACTCATTTCAAAATAATACATGCAGGTTTTTTTGAGTTACCTCCAGTAGTCTATAAAAGATAAATTATCTCCATGTTTACTTTTTTAATATAATCTTATTACAAAGGGGGTACATATAAGATAATGTGGAAAATAGAAAGAGGGAAATAGCAGAAAAAAATCACATATGATTCTGTCATCCAGAAAGAAGCAATATTCTTATTTTGACTTATTTCCTTCCAGGTAATATATACAGACAGTATACAAATGATACCTTTTTACTCAAGAATGAATATTTATCCATTTTTTATAATGATTCTCCAAAAGGATCATTTTAAGAGTTATTTTATAGTATAAGGTTATAGAATATTTATTTTACCATTCTTACATTTAATTTTTCAAACATATTTTTGTTATTAAAAGTAACTGCACAATGAACATCATACAATTGTTTTTAGTTGATTATTTTCTTTAGATGCCAGTATGATAATTACGCACAAACACATTAAAAAACTCCCCCAACTTTGATAACTCCCCCAACTTTGATAACTCCCCCAACTTTGATATTTCCAAAAGGCTTTTCAAAAATGTTTTAACAATTGACTTTTTCACCTTGTCAAATAAATTATATTCCCTCAATTTGTTAGGAAAAAAAATCGTATCTTTTTTTGAAATTGCTTTTCTTTGATTATTAACAACATTGAACATTCTTGATTTGTTTATTAGTCATTTATATTTCTTTGTGCATTTTCTGTTGTAGCTTATACTTTTAAAATACTGAAATGCTGATTACAATTCTCAGGTCTTCATTTTAATTCTAGGGCTACACAAAAGCACTCATATGTAATATGTTTTGAAGAAAAATTAACCCTCTTATTTAAGAACAGCTATTTCTCTGATTCCAAAGTCTGGTGAGATCACTGCTCTCATTAAAGGCATTTGCCAAATGCCCGTCAGTCTCACATCAGTGCTAAACAAACTCAATAGCTGCTGTTCCTTCACTGTAGGCATTTAAGGTGATGAATGTGAAAGCTTCAGAAAGATGTTTACAAGGTAATTATTTGTCAAATTTTATGTAACTGACTTTTTAAAGAAACTTTAATAGAAAAACTGGAATTTGAAAATAAATTACAATGCAATAATTTTCAAACTGGTTCCCTTCATTCCAGTTTATGACCTAAGACATTTAAAATATCTGAAAGAGTACAGGTCTTCCACTTCTTTGGTTAAATGATATAAAAACTATAGGACATTGAAGAAAGATTGAACAAGATACAAATAAATGGAAGAATATACCTTGCTCATGGATTGGAAGAATTAATACTGTTAAAATGTCCCTACTACTTTAAATAATATACAGATTCAATGCAGTCCTTATTAAAATACCAATGGCATTCTTCTCAGAATTAGAATAACTAATCCTAAAATTTATATGGAACCACAAAGGACTCCAAGTAGCCAAAGAAATCTTGAAAAGAAACAAGTGGGAAGTATCATTCATGCTCCCTGATATCAAATTATACTACAATGCTACAATAACCAAAAGAGTATGGTACCGTAATATATATATATATATATATATATATATATATATATATATATATATATATATATATAGAGAGAGAGAGAGAGAGAGAGAGAGAGAGAGAGAGAGAGAGGACAAAAAATGTATACACATTTTAAGAAAGGAAATAACTGTATTAAAATATTGTAATACTCAGTGTACTGATAACAAAAGATGAATACAAGTCACACATTTGACTTCTACAATTACAAGAGGTGCTCAAAGTGGTTATCATCAACATAATTTTAATACAGCTTTTTTTTTCCTGTCTTAAAATGTATATACACTTTTTGACACCCTCTGTATATATATCAATGGAATGGAATTGAGAGCCCAGAAATAAATTCTTGCTTGTATGGTCAATTAAATCTATGACAAAGGAGGCAAAGATATAAAATGCGATAAAGACAGTTTCTTCAACAAGTAGTGTTGGCAAAACTGAACAGATACATGCCAAAAAATAAAATTGGACAACTTTCTTACATCATACACAAAAATAAATTCAAAATGGATTAAAGACATAAATGAAACCATAAAAATCCTAGAAGAAAACATAGGCAATAAATTCTCTGACATTGTTCTTAGCAATATCTATTTGGATATATCTCCTATAGCAAAGGAAACAAAAGTGAAAAATAAACAAATGGGACTACATGAACTAAAACGTTTTTGCATAGCAAAGTAAACCATCAGCAAAATGAAAAGACAATCTACTAAATGGGAGAATATATTTGCCAGTGATACATTTGATAAGGGGTTAATATCCAAAATTTAGAAAAAACTCATACAACTCAACACCAAAAAAAAAAACACACCAAAAACCCGAAAAACCACGAAACAATTAAAAAGTGAGCAGAGGATCTGAATAGACATTTCTCCCAAAATGACATACAGATGGGCAATAGACATAAGAAAAGATGCTTAATGTCACTAATCATCAGGGAAATGCAAATTAAAATAACAATGAGATATCACCTTACACCTGCCAGAATGACTAGTATTAATAAATCAACAAATAACAAGTGTTGGCGAGGATGTAGAGAAAAAGGAACACTCATGCACTTTTGGTGGGATTGTAGGTTAGTGTAGCCACTGTGGAAAACAGTATATAGATTCCTCAAAAAATTAATAATAGAGCACCATACTATCCAGCAATTCCACTTCTGGGTATTTCTCCGAAGAAAACAAAAACACTAGTTTGAACAGAGATATGAACCCCTATGTTCACTGCTGCATTGCCAGTAGTAGCCAAGATTTGGAAGTAACCAGATGTCCATCAATAGATGAATTAGTAAAGAAGAGGTGGTATAGAGATATATACAATGGAATATTATTCAACACTAAAGAGAATGAAATCTTGCCATTTGTGACAACTTAGATGAAACTAGAGGATATTATGCTAAGTGAAAATAAGTTAGACAGAGAAAGACAAATGTCATATGATGCCATTTATATGTGGAATTAAAAAAAAATAATTGAAAAAAACAAAACAAAACAGAAAGAGAACCCACAAATAAAGAGAACAAGCTGATGGTTGTCATAGTGGAGGGCGTAGGGGGATAAAAATATATTAAAACAAAACAAAAAATTGACAATGTGGAAATAATCTTTGGAATTTATCAACTATTATGTGTGAGAGTGAAGATGACTTTCATAAAAAAAAAGTGATTTGGGTTGTATAAGCATTGTGTTGGAGAGAGCTGTGTGTGTCTGTTTTTCTCAAGTCAACAGAAAGGGGCTTCATGGAGTCTACTTAAGAGACTGAACAGATGTTTGTGGTAGATTTAGAAGTGGAGACCCAGTGGGCTGGCATCTGACAGCCACCAGAGAGATCTAAAGGATGAGAGTTGGGTGCCATTTTAGACAAACAAAGTAAAGGAGATGTGGCACTGCTTGGATCAGTCTGAATGCCCAGAGTAAAATAAATACATAAATAAATGAGTATCCAGTCTACTGGGGTATTCAGAAAAAGGGAATGTGCAAAGGTGATCACAATGTAATAAGTAAATAATGGGAGAGTACAGGTTGCAATTACCTTCTTGGGAATTCCAGGGAGGGCTTCCTGGAGGAATGATGACTAAACTGGGATAGAGAAGGTGGAAGAAAATTATCGTAAGTTAAAAAAATAATCTGAAAGAGATAAAAAATGAAATTGTTTCAGGTGCTCTTTTGCTCATCAGTGAGAAAATGATTATTAAACAGACATTTTAATACAAGAAAACACCAGGTATAAATGAATAAACAGATCCTAGGCTTGATATATTCTTTACTTCACATTCCTTAGTTACTTATAAATTTATATATCACCAGTGCAATTGTTTTGGTTTTTCAGTTTTTTAAAAAAATCATGGCCCATATACATCTTTACTAGCTTTAGATTGTATGTCACTCAGTTGTACTAATTTTTTCTTCTTCCATTGTATCACTCCTCTGTTTCCCAGTGTATTCAGACCCCACTGCTGTGTGCTTGGTAACTGGTGATTCACTAATGAGCTACTCAAGGGAACCATTCTGATAATTCATTTTTTGGTAGCAATTATGTCACTGGCAGCTGTCAAATGGCAGACTTGCAAGTTTTTTACTTAAGCAAAGAAGAAACATTAAATTGTGAAACTCTTCTAATGTGTTTTATTAAATATTTATCTTCCTTACTGGGAAAGTTTGTTTTTCTCATGTTTGAATCGTTCAAATACTTGGGTGAAAGCATAAATAGATGATACATTTATTTTTTTGATTGAGTCTGCTTTTTGAAGGATAATTTTCATCCAACCTGGTTTTCTTCTGCTTTAAAGCTAACTGGTATTATCAGCAATGCATATTATCATACAGTAGTGCTTCTATATAACTGCTTAATCATGAATAATGTCACAAGGCAAATTCAGAATGTCACATTGAAGAAAATTCCATAATTAGAATCAACCCAAAAGAGAGCTAATATTGGGGAATGTAGGGGAGAGACAGTGATAAGGGGAAGAAGTAGGCTCGGAATATTCCAGTCTCATGCAGTTTCATATCACCATTTAAAAAAAAAAGTTTGACATAGTCATTTTTCTTTGGCATGGTTATTATTATTTTGGTTCCTCTTTACTGGCAATTATTTAACAGCTTTCTGAATAAAAGTTATGAAATGACATTAAGCCAGTTTCATTAATGGAAGAACATTTCTACAGCTCAGGCCTCTAAGAACTGAATATTCAAATTTGTAAACTCCCTCTATTTGACTTTTCTCTCACGGATTTCTTCAGCTGACTAAGCAGAAGCATCACTGATGCTCAAATAAACTTTTCTAGGCTATTAACAAGTAGATCCACAAAGAAGAATGCTTCAATTTTGCTCTTCCATATGGCAAGTAGATTTTTAAAAAAGTATATAAATTACTTGAGTGTAGGTAGGACTTTTTTTTATAAAAGAAAATAAGAAAATTATTTATCCACTCATTGATCTGCGATAGTTTACAGCAGGTGGCCACGTGCTTGTGCTTCAAGATAGGCCACTTTATATTTGATGTACTAGCTGGCTTGATCAGGTAGAAGATCACAAAGTATTTTGTGAGAAATGGGAACAGTGGAGGAGCATACAGACATCAATATTACCCTTGAAAAAAGAAAAGTCTGCTCTTATTACCTTGTCCCAAATAACACAGTCAACAATTTTCTGGATTCCAATTTTGAATTCTGAATATTGATTATGTTCAGTTAATGGATGGTTCCCAAATGGTGTTTTATGATAAAATCCTCCTCCCTCATGTGACAGTGAATGTGTAGAACTGTCCTACAATCCCACCACAAGGCTTCCTTTTGTTTACAGTCAAGGTGGATGACATAATTTTTGAGATTTATTAAGAGGTCTAACTATAGATTCCCCAACTTGTACCACTTATTAATAATTTCCCCTTTCTGAAAAGCACTTACGCTACAATTGGGAACAGGCTGTAGAGGGGACAATGTTATTTTACAATCCTGCCTATTCTTAACTTGCTTAGCTGGGCCCGATCTGTTCTTCCCGAAGATTTTTACCTAAGTGCTTGTTTGCTCCTGCCATAAGCAGTGAACAACAGCCCAACCAGGGAATGGCTCCCCATTTCTCTTCTCTTTGGGCCGCACCTTTTTTGAGCCTTATTTTCTTATACTCATCATTCTTGTCTTTTACATTGATTCCTGATGTGGGTCACTGCATTAAGGGAACTGTCAGGCTTCCTTTGTTTTCTCACTTCTGTGGGCTCCTTTGACGCCACCATCCATCAGGGCTACTGGAAAAGCATGAGGGGTACCCTCTGTCCCTTCCCCATTCAGAACCACCATGGGGGTGGGGCGAGAAGGTCCGCACACTCCGGAGGAGGGCAGTCACAGCACCCAGCAGTGAGTAGAGCTGTGAGGCAGATCAGCAGGGACCAGTGTCCTTGACCCTCTGCTTTGTTTGTCAAGTGAAGGCAGGCGGAAAGGAGCATGCTGAGGTGAGTCATTTCTGGGGAAGTCATGGGGGAGCAGGGAAACAATGCTCTCAAGAGTAGAAAACAACACTACTCAGCAGAAAGGGGTCATCACAGCAGAATCAGCATCTCAGGGGTAAGGTGGGAAGATAGGAACAAAAGAGCCAGAGGGACTTGTGTTGGAGTGGTTTTTGAGAAAAATTCTAAAAAATAATCACACTAATTATGACCATTAGGCTACCCTATGATGCAAGAATTTTACTTCTAGTTATATTTTAGGGAAATTCTCGCATTCATACACGAAAACACGTGCAAGAATTCTAGTAGCAGCTTAGTGTACAGAACAGAGTGGTTTTAGGTTCAGTATGTTTTTTTCTTGTTGTAGCCAAGGCTGGAAGCTGAGACCTACAGGAAATAAATGGCCCACAGTAGAGGTTCTGAAACCAACCAAAGTGGTTGGTTCAGTCACCTTCCTACAGGGTTGACTGAGGGATTCCAGTTCACACAACTGGCCCTTTTCCCTCTCCACAATCATAAGAAGAGTCCTGAGAGGTGAGAAAGACTAGGAATACTTCAGAGAGTGCAGGGTCTGTGAAGAAAACATTCATTTTCTACAATATCCCAAAAAAGTCACTCCCACAGATTGTGGGGACCAAGAGAAGAGAAGCTGGCATTTCACTTCACAGCAGGATGTGCAACGTTAGTGCATCAGGAAGAGATAGCACAGGGGACTGAGAGGCAGAGGAGATTCCCCAAATATCCTGCCTCCATGTGGCTAGGACAAAAGACCTGAGAGGGCAGATGAAATTATTGACTACAGTCTCACCTGAGTGACAAGAGACATGATTTCCAGAAAAAGTCAATAAGACAACCAGCTTTGTATCAGGGAGAATATGTGACTGGATCTTGCAAAGAACCTCCATGCCCATAGGAGCCAGACAGTTTACATGGATTTAATAGATAATAAGCCAAAGTGGTCTGTTACTTCCATTTGGAAGAATTTAACTGCTTCCATTTCATTGGCCAGAATAATCACTTGGCCATACCTCCCTTGAAGAGGGCAGGGAGTTTCATCTTCCAGGTACCCAGCAGCAATGAGAACTAACTGTTAGTGATCAGTGGTAATTTTTGACACATCTCCCTTATTACCTGCACAAATGAAATTTCTGGATGAATCTAGGCTAGTGGGGAAGTTCAGGGACATTTTGCTTTTACACTCTACCCCCTTCCTCTTCCTGTAGTTATAGGGCAAAATGATAGATAAGGGAGACAGATGAAGGTAAATTTCTACATTACTGACACTTAATTTTACTGCAGTGGGTTGAGCCTCCATGATTAATAGGTTATATGTATAATAGAAATTGGGAAAGGCCTCAATATCCATCAGAGAGGGAATAGATTAATAGGATGTATTGCAGTAGTTATAAAGCAATTAATTTTGATATATAGGAACATGGATAAATCTCAATTGTGATATTGAATGAAAAACATATTGTATAATACTAAGTACAGTGTACACACACACGCATGCAAAGATAGACCAGAAGTACGTACCACATTTATGACATTGATCAACTCTTAAGAAAGAAGGAGAGAGAGAAACAGAAGTTGTGGGTGAGAGGGAGCCAAATGATACTTCAAATTTATGTGTAATGTTTATTTATTTGTTAATCTAAAAATGTCTAAGTAAGCATGTCATAATCTTTGCAATTGTCAACAATGAAGTGGAAAGATGTGCATTTGTTCAATTATGCTCTGTACTTTTCCCTACTTTTATGATTTATCAAAAATTATGAAAACCACAATGAGAAGAAAAAAAAATATACAAAGGAAGTATAATCTCAACACTTAGTTTCAGTTTGAGAAGGTAGATCAGTTACTTGTGTAAGAAATATCACCAGAGTTAATATTTATGGAACGTTTCTCATATGCTATGTGACACGTTACCTGATATCATTTAATTAGTTCATGGATGTCCTGATTTGCATGTAGTTTGCATAATTCTGAAAGATGATATTGAATTCTATTGACATTTCTACTTTTCAGGTGACTGGAGTTGAGAGGTTGTAGTTGGGGAGTTTAATGCTTCTGAGTTTGATGCTTCCTAGTTGTGCGACTTAAGGCAACTCTGATAATCACTTTGGGCCTCAGTTCCTCACCAATAAAATGGGGAAAATAACTTATCTTTCAGGGCTGTTGCCAAATCATATTGCTCACATAGAAACATTTTAAAACCTGGGTAACACCATAGTACATTAATTTCTGAATTTAAATTTTATTAATTAAAGAAAATAGATTGTTAAGGGAAAGAGTAGTGAAGTAGGGAGCAAGGGATATGATTCTCTATTCCAGTGTAGCAATTGATTGCAAAGCCTCAAGGCCAATGAAAACAGAATTTTTGTTTTCTTCTCTCTGTATCTGAAGAGTAGCCTATAACAATATGCATCAGCTTTACACAGGGAAAAGGTGTACAAGGCCTGACGTATACCAAACGCTTAATCAGTAGAAGCACTATAATTACTATTTATTTATTTTTATATAGTTATAGGGTCAAGTAAAAGTTAATGGGAAAAGATGATGAAATTGGAACCGTTTCAGGATTTTAGCTAAGAAAACATCAGATAACACAAAAAGTCCTGCAGTCTAGAATTATTTCAAAAAAGATCAATTTAATCTTCAAAGAATACTTGTGAAACATAGCTCTAAAATGAAAATTGGTGAGTTTTATAATGTACAATATCACATTATATCCAGATGAGAATGAATCTGTCTCAATATTTTGCAAATTAGTTTTAATGCAAAAGACTTTGAAACAGAGACGGCAACCTTATATTTCAGTTCTAGAGAAAGTGTACACACATATCTTTCTTCCAAAGGACACATTAATTCCTTAATAATTATACACTCTCATAATTGAATTTTTATAATCTGCATAAAAGGAACTCCTGTAACAACTGTAGATCCTTCTTATTTCTTATACCTGCCATAGAAAACTACCAGTGCTTCAAGTAATACTCTTATGATTATTATTTTAATGTACATATTTACAGAAGCTTTAACAACTTGAAATGTATTAGAACTTTTAGTCAATCATGAACTTTTGTTACTGTTTTTGCTTCAGTCCATTTCAAATGTCAATTTTCCTTTCCATAACTTTGTAAACTCTGGAGTTAGGTGGATATGATAATTTCCCTCAGAAGCACTTGCATTTCTGAGCTACCCGTTGGTGACTGTCTTATTTTATTACCTCTTCCTTTTTATACACAAATATGTGGCTTAGTCATAATTAATAAGAAAATAAATGCTTACACTGAGGATCTAAATTATGAGTCCTTTGGCTTTCTCACTGATGCAAAACTGAAGGGAGATTTATATATGCTGTATCACACACTAATTAATACTCAGAAGAATGAATTAAATATGCGTATCACTAAGTGGTTTAAACTTACAAATGAGGATATTGAGGAAAATATAATGAAAATGGCTAATGCAAGGCACAGGAAGAATGTGTCACAGAGAAATTAACAGAAGATGGAGGATACCTAGTGAAAATAGAAGTTTACAGAAAACTCAGCTTAATTTAAATAAAGCTCCTAAGGTGATCTCCAGAAGCCTGTGAAGTTTAAGTTCATATTTAAAACCATAAATGCTTTTTATGTGGTATCTTTAAAATATCTCAGACGAATGAGTGGAATAAATCAAATAGCTCTATCAGGAATTTGAGGCCTATATTTTAAAAAATAAGAAAAAATTCTAATTTTGTTATTTATTAAATCCAAAAGAAAAATGTCTCCAGGCTTCCACCTCTGTGCACCAGCAATGCACAAACTACCTGAATGGTACTGATTATTTAGGACAGACCAAATCAGCAGGGGTTTCATCACTTTGTCTGTTATTCATAAGGCGTCATCATTTTTACATTTCTTATAGTAATCCCAGTCATGTGTTTACTTCTCAAAAAACTTGGGTTGAATGAATGATATTCATCAACTGAAGTTTTTTTTTTATTTAGAAGTTTAACTAAAGTCATTGTTTTATAAATATCTATCTATCTATCTATCTATCTATCTATCTATCTATCTATCTATCTCATCATCATTTATCCGTCTCATATTTAGAGTTTCCTAGTGGCTCCTGACAATCCTCTACAACATTCTTTAATGATGTAGTAGAATCTGCACATGGGCAGTGTACTATGATTCAAAGTTAACCTGATGGCATAAAGACAGCATGAGAATAAGTTAGGACAACTGGGGTTCAGTGCAATCTCAGCCACCATCAAGTGTCTTTCTGTAAAATGTTAGTGAACTATTAGTTTTTGTGTTCTGTGATGCCATAGAGGTTATACAGTAGAGCCTGGGGGCCACAAAAGATTTTCCTCTTTCTCTCCAATCCCTCCCTTTTCCCATTAAAAGCTTTTAGTTGTTTTCATATTTTGTGTGTGTTTGTGTGTGTGGTGGGGATAAGACTCCGTTAGCTTTTATTGTGACTACTATAGTGGAATCCACCATTCTACTCTAAATTGTGGAACATTTGGACAACCATTATTAGTTAGATAAAGAATTCTAAACTAACAATCTTCAGAACCCTTCATCTAGAAAAACTTAGCTTACTTTTGTATTTTATAATTAAGATCGGAGATGCTGTTGATAACTTACATAAATATTCATTTGGGCATCAAGATCAAAGATCTATTTTATATTCTCTCTCTCTCTCTCTCTCTCTCTCTCTCTCTCTCTCGCTCTCGCTCTCTCGCTCTCGCTCTCGCTCTCTCTCTCGTGTGTGTATGTAATAGAAAATGAAGATTTATACTTATTGATCATGACTGTGATCTCCAGAATATGGAGGGAGTTTGATAAAAAGCTCTACAACTGCAAAATATCTTCCCCAACTATTTACTGATCCCTTGAATTTTAGTATTAGAGTTTTATACCATAATCTTAAGCTTAAATCTTTATGTAATGAATATTATTTTGTTCCAATTTTTGGTATAATGTTCCAGTGTGCTCTTATAATAAAAAGTCTTTCTAAATTCCATCCAAATTTCTACTTCTCTCTCCTCGATTCTGTCTCTCTTTTAGCACTGGAGAACAGTTCACTGTCATTTTCATAGTTTAGGAGGTTACTAAATCTTCCACAGTGTACTACTTTTCTGATTTAAACAAACATAGCTCTTTTTAAAAAATTATGGCTCAAACTAAGTCCTGCAATATTTTTGTTTACCTTCTCCACAAAACTGATCCAGAAACTTTATTTTGATAAAAAATTATGATATAATTGTGACTTATTCTGTAACAGACTAAATGTATTTCCAAAGTAATTATCAAAGACTTTAGAAAGCACCAAACAGTGATAGCACTTTTTCTGTGTTTCAAATTAAGTTTGTACAGATTTGAAAAATCAATTGGTAAAAATATCAATAGTTGTAAAATGTTGATACTCTAATTTAAGAACCCTAAGACTTTCTCAGGTGATGCTGTCAAAGATTTATGTGAAAAATATTCATCACATAATTTTGCATAATTGAAAATACTTCAAAATAACCTAAGTATTCAGTGATAATGGAGTGAGTATAAACACTGTATTCATATGTAGAATCAGTGATTAACTTATATTTTAAAAATTTTATTCCTTTTTATATTAGCAATATTCATAATAATAAAATTATAGAACATAGATGACACTCCGTTTAGAGTGTTCTTTGTCATCCTAATTTTGGGGAAAAACATATCTTCACAGGAAAAAACTGGAATGATATGTGCCAAAATATTAAAAATGTTTAATTTGTGGGTTAGAAAATTGCTAGTATTTTTTTCTTTTCATAGTTCATAAAAAATAAACTTTTCATTAAAAATGAGCCCGGATGGTTTTATACTCAGAAAAACAATTAAAAATAAATTATGCAATGTATGAAAATGAAAAAAAAATCTTCATAGTATTGAACACAGTAATTCCACTTCTAGGAATATTTCTGAATCAAATCACTCAAATACGAAGAAATTATGTCCATGGGGCATTACATTAAACATTTTAAAAGCATAACTGTAAAACTTACAAACAATTTAAATCCAAATTTAAAGAATGGTTAAGCAAGTTGTTACATTCACTGAATGGACATTCTAGCCATTAGAAACAGTGATTACTAGGATCACATATCTATGTGGGATAATATTTACTTTTTAATGTTAAGTAAATTTGCAAAATTGAATGACAGTTCTTTGGGAAAAAAATAAAGACTATTCTAAAATGTTAACCATATTGCTTTGGTATAGTGAATATTTTTCATTACTTCTCTCTTTCTATTTTTTTATTATATTACTTTTAGAATAACATTTAGTTATATCAAAAAACCCCACAAGAATTCAGGCTTCTTGTATGTCCTGATAATAAGTTCCTTACTCAATGAGACAGAGAACGATTAATATATATTAGATTTTTTAGCAACCATCTATTAAACAAAATTACCAAATATTGACGTATTATTTACAACATCCACAATAGGTTTTTTGGCAAATTCTCACTTGTGGGCTTTTTTTTTTTCAAGGTTGAGTTGATATGGCTTACTTAACATAATGACTTATTCCTCTTAGGGACACCACACAGTCCATTAATCTAATAATGCTGGTTTTCCACGTTGATTTTTTAATGGAAGGGTTCTTACCGGGTCATGAGAAGTACAAGCACGTATGACTTTCTCCTTTCCCAGGGAAAATCAGACAATAATTGAAACAGCTGAAGAGACACTTGTTAGCCAAGTCAATAGACATGCTGCCGAGACTACAGCTGCTGCTACTACCTGCTCTGGCTGCTTTGTGCAGTGATTTGCAAAGACTAGAAATCACAGACGCACATCAGAGGGCCAACCTTTGTATCTTATCACTGTGACCAATGGCTGTCATCTGGGTGGCATTGTGCTATGAAGTCTGAAAATGAGGGTCCAGCTATGCTGTTTCCATGACTTCAAAAGGCTCAGGACTATCACTCCAGCCCGTGGCATCATCTCTCCCTAAAATTGTCACTGCCTTCTTTGTGGTTCACTCAGGATGCAAGGACTCTAAGGAATGCCTGACTGTGGATTCATTTTGTCCTTTTCAGGGTCTCATACAAGGGCAGGGAAAAATTAGTTATTGGTATCTTTAAGATCAATATTTTTTTTAACTAGGATTTTTTTTTCATAGCACAACTTAAGGCCATAATTACTCATTGCTTTACTATAAACAATTAACTCTGATCCTCAACTCCATTTGGTCTTTAAGATAAAAATCTACATGTAAAATCACAATTCATTTTATTTATGATTTTAAGACTCAAGTGTCAACAGCCTTTGAAAAGTGAGTTAGTAATGTTTTCTCACCCTCCCATTTCATTCTTAGCAAAGTACTGTACTAATTACATTTCTATCTCTTGTACATGGTCAAAACGTAAAATCCTAGTATCAAATCGAGTAATGAAAACCAGTATGTGACAGCATGAGCTTTACAACCTATAGTCAATGTACCAGGTTATTTCTCAATAAAGCCCTTCAGAAGGCAGGATGCTTCTAAAAAACTAGGAAGCTTAAGTTCTGGCATCATAAATCACCATTTCAGATAGTTCCACTTAATGTTTTCTTTATCACAACCCTCATAAAAGATTTGAAGTTGAAAGAGAATTCATTTTTTTTGGAGGTAGACACTGGTCTACTTAGTTAACATGTAAGCTCCAGACTCAACTAAGAGAATTTGTTAGCAGACCTACCATTAAAAAAAAAAAAAAAAAAAAAAAGCTAAAGGAAGTTCTCTTCTCTAAATAGGAAGGGAATGCTAATAGAAGGAATCTTGGAACACGATGAAAGAAGAAAGACAAAGGAAAGAGCAAAACATGGGAAAATGCAATAGATTTTCTCTTTCTTATATATTTGAAAGTTGAAGAAAAAATTGTAACAGTGTACTGTGGTTCTCAAAGTGTATAAAGAAAATATTTAAGACAATATATTATAAATGGGAGAAGGTAAAGGAATGTAAAAGGAGGAGTTACAGCTTTGCAAAAGTGAAGCAAATAGCTCAGTAAAACTATCCTGATGTGGAGCTGTGGTGGGAGTGTGCTTCCCCGTAGGAGTCCACTGTTAATGAAAGTGTCAGTGTAGGAATTAGTACCTCTCAGGCGGGTTACAACGTCTCCTGAAGGCCCTGCCAACTACTTCTGAACAATAATGTTGGCATTATTTGAGGTGGCAGACTGGATGTCTGCGTTCGGATTTATTTAGATTAGTAGTTGAGGAAAGGTTGGATGATTTTGAAAAGAAAGAAGGGATTTTGATTAAATGGAAGACTTCATTTGGGAACCAAAAACCTTAATGAGTAATATCTTTGATGTTATTTGATCCACACATATCTTGGGTATCTTGATCCACATATTTCCCTGTATCTTTTGCAGCAAAATCTTGTGGGGGGTTATGTTATTGAGGCGTGAACTGAGGTGTATACGATGTTTCCCCGAAAATAAGACCTAACCAGAAAATAAGCCCTAGTATGATTTTTCAGGATGACATCCCCTGAACATAAGCCCTAATGCATCTTTTGGAGCAAAAATTAATATAAGACCCGGTCTTATTTTCGGGGAAACACGGTATGTGGAAGTATTATTTAATGGCTTTTTGTACTAGAAATCTGAAGGCCTAAGGCAGATTTAAAATACCAACTCTTGTTATAACTTTTTAAAGATCGTGAAATTATCAAATGCATGTGAATCAGGGAATACCACCTGAATTATTTTATAATGCAGACTTAATTTTAGTAGATTGATCAATAGTAAAATTAAAAGCTTTTCTTTGTTTTTTAAGGCTAGCAATAATTGTTTACGGGTATAGTTGAAAAAGATCCTATTCACAAAATGGTAAATATATACCAAGGAATAACCCTAAGTAAAGGTTTTGGGTTGACATAAAGTAAACCTCAGAAATATTATGGAAATTATAGAAGACATGAAAAAATATTATCATGTTCATGTAGGGAAGATTAAATTATAGTGTGCTAATTCTTCCTGAATTAAAAGCTATAAAGCCATCCAATATTTAATTGGGGAATTGGGTATTATCTCAGAACTCAGTAAAATAATTGAAAATTTAATTTCAAAATATATACACTGAAGACTATCTAAGGAAAGTTTTAAAAAGGGATTTGGCGGCAGGGGGAAGGGGCGATTAGAGATATGGGATTTGACTTCCCAGCCACTTAAAATGTAATAATTTTAAAAACAATGTGGAATTTCATAATTGTCAAAACCAAGTGCTCAGAAATACATCAGAGTATAAAAAGTTAATATTTAATAATAAAAAGAATCACACATGAATGGGAAAAGGAATGGATTTTGTTTTTTTAAAATGGTATTGAGAAAATTGGTTAGTTGGAAAAAATTAAGCAAAAAAATTTTACCTCACATGATGCAACAAACTAAATTTCACAGGGTTTAAATATTCTAGCTGCTAAGTTATAATTAACATAAAAATTAGAGATATAGACGATAGTGTATGTCGATATAAACAATAATGCTCTAAGCATAAAAATAAGATGATCACAAAAGAAAACAATGATAGATATAATTAAATATTTAAAAACCCATCTGTGTCCATGAGAAAAGGGCCATTTACTGCTTTACTTCTTCTTTACTATAAAAAGTGAATATATTCAATTAAAATATAAAAAAGTTTGGTGAACTTGATAAAGAAGAATATTTTAATGCTCATTTTAATTTTTGTACTTTGGTGACTAATGAGTTTAAAAAGATTACAACAACAATAATGATGATAAAAATGGACACAAAATGACATCACTGGAATAACAATTGTGGGGCAGGCCTCGGGCTATGCAATATCTTATTTAATGCTCAGTTCAAGTGTGGGTGGTAGATTTTGTTATATCCATTTCCTAAAAAAACCTGAGGCACTGAGAAATTGACCAATTTGCCTAATAACACATAGCAAGCAATAACAATAATGATGGATAAACATTGATATCTTAGATTTATTACAGGTTTGCTAAGTACTTGCAAACTGCTTTACAGGTATTACTTCCCTTATTACTCAAGCAACGCTATTGGCAGATATTATTATTATCCTTATTTTATTAGTGAGAAAACGAAGCTGAGAGAAGTATGTGGCCCATGGTTTTTGTAACATGATTGGTAAATGGCAGCAACAGGATTTAAACTCAGGAATGTCTTAGTCTTCAAGGCCCATGAACTTTCAACTCTGCCACACTTTCTCCATTTCTTAACTTGGCTACTGATGATTTCCACATTGAAATCTCTCAGACACCTGCAGCTCACATGCCTAAAATTACATTTTTCATTTGGGTGGTCTTGGTGAAAGGCATGGTTATCTAATCATGTGCTCAAGTTAGAAACCTCCTTTCTTTCTCATCTTTGTTCCAACCCACGGCCACTAACTACTCCAATCAGTCATCTTTACTTTTGAATCTCCCTCCCAAATACTGGGGGTGCCAGAAAATGTATACAAAGGGACACTTTGGTCAACGTTGCTCAAGCAGTAGTTCGCCATAATCAGAAGTGTCTGGATGCTGATGGTAACCACTTTGAGCACCTCTTGTAATTGCAGAATTCAAACGTGACTTGTATTCATCTTTTGTTATTGGTATGTATTATTACAATTTTAATGTTTTTTTTTTCCTTTCTTAAAATGTGTACACGTTTTTGGCACCCTTGGTATTCATTCCTCTCTTCCTATCATGACTCCCACTGACTTGGTTTAGGTCACCATAATGTCTCACCCAGTAACTTCTTGTTCAGGCTAACATGATTGACCCTAACTACTGTGTTTCCCTGAAAATAAGACCTACCCTGAAAATAAGGCCCAGTTAAGATCGTCAGCCAGAGGGACACATTTAGCATGCTATGACCATGTTCCAGAAGAAGATAACATGACTGTATTTGAATAAATGTAGATTATTGCACATGAAAAAAAATAAGACTTCCCCTAGAAATATGCCCTGATGCGTCTTTTGGAGCAAAAATTAATATAAGACCCGGTCTTATTTTCAGGGAAACACAGTAGCTTTTGTAACTCTTAACTTGTTAGGGAGATCCACCTCTAATCCATTCTTCACACTACTGGTAAGATGATTCTTTTTGTCCCCAAAATTTTATGGTTTTTCTGATTATAAAAATAATACAGATAAGATGTATTTAGAGATTTTGAAAAAATAACAATCACCTTTAGTGTCTACAAGCCCATCTAGTTATAACCAACATTAACACTTTGGTGTGCTCTATAGGTCTAATTTATGCATCTCTGGTTTGCTCATTGCCCTCTTCCCTATAGCAGCAAGCACACAACATAAACCTGTTCTTTAATTCCTGTCAAATCCTCAGACCACATCCTCCACCTCATTTATTTTTCATTAATAGAGAAACCTGACCATCCACTACCTTTGCCTTCTAGTTTTTCTTCCCTTTCCTCTTTGTCCCTGCTATTGTTTCAGAGAATAAAAGATGTTCTCTCTTCTATTCAATGCTAATTCTTTTAATGTTCTAAATCTAATTTCCTCCCATATCTTTTCAAACCTAGTTATTTCAATAATTACTTCCAAGTATTTTTTAATCTTTGGTATGTAAACATGATTAACCATTATACTACAATTAAATAACATGTTGTAACAATATTAAATGGCATAGGAAAATGCTCTTTAATACATTTTATGTGAAACAGAAAGATGCAAAATTGTGTGAACGTTATGATCTCAAATACACATACACACATTAAAAAGAAACAAACAAAAAACTACCTTTTGTACTTTTGTTAAAATGGTACCTTTGAGATTAGCTTGTTGATATCAGCAGGGATGATGGCATTCTAGAATGGCCAAGGCCAAGCGTCAGCCTTAACTACCAGAGATAGGTGGAGGCATTCACCATGAATGCACGAGGGGTAAAGTAGAAATCAGAGTGTTTTGACACCCAGAAATTTTGAGAAGTGACTAATCATCCTTAGGAATGAAATAAATGGGCAGCCTACTAACTTATCACTTTATTTATATAGCAAAAAATTCTCTAAATCTGGTGGCCAAAATCCTGACTTGAGTCATCACAATGGAGAGTTTCAGTCTCTTACGTATTCTCAAGGCCTAAATCAGTACACGGACCTATAGCTCCTTGATTGAAGGGGATTCTAACTCCCCTTGAGAAAGAACTGTGCAACAATGCCACAAGCATATCTTGTAAGACTTTGAGTCTTTCATAAAATGGACTTGAAGGCATTTATTATAATGATAACACACTTAGGAGAGGAATGTACCAGACCTGTCACTGATATCTAGTCACCGGCTCTGAATTGATCTTAATTTCTGAGGACCCAAAATGCCACTGTGGCCATCAATCAAAGTAGGTTCTTATAAAGGTCAGAGGATAAATGGAATTTTAACCTATGTCTGTTTAACAGTCAGTTCAGAGGTTTTACAGACCCAAGCTTCTGAATGCGTAATTGGAATACACATAATCATCAACTGGCAGAATCTCCACCTTGACTCTGAGACCTGTGAAATGAGGGTCATTACCACAGGAAAAACTAAGTGGAAGCCCTTAGAGCTTTCCTACATACTAGGGTAATAATCTAAAAACAATACTCTATCCCTTCTGGAACTACGGAGATGAGTGCCACGTTAAAGATGAAGGGTGGTGAATCCTATCATATCCCTACTTAGCCTGTTTTGCTTGTGCAGATGGATGATGGAAAATGACCACAGATTATCATAGACTTAGTCATATGAACACAATCTCTGGCACCTGATATACAGTTATTTATTTAGCAACTATTTTCTATATAAATTTTCAAGGACCTCCAGAAGCCGTTTGCTTTCTCTTGATAAGGATGGTAATATATTGCCCCCACCTTGCTCCCTGCTATAATTTATTTTTGACATACCTTGATCATCTTAACATCATGCCTAATAGCACACTGCTTCAATACATTGATAACATCGTGATCATTTTTTTTGATGGGCTACAACTTGGAAATTACTTTATATATCTTAGTGAAACACAAACAAGTAGGCCAGACGGTGGGAGATAAACTCTACAGAACTCAAGGTCATCCTCTTGGTAAGTTTCTGGGAGAGTTCACTGATCTGTTTATGTAAAAATATCTTCTTTACAGTGAAAAACAAGTTAAAACATTTTATACATCTACCACTAAAAACAGGCATAACCTTTGGTGGGCCTTTGGATTTTTGGAGCAAAATATACCCTATTGGAATATGATGTCCCATCCTGTTTTGTGAGTAACTCATACAGTAGCCAGTTTTGAACAGAACCACAGGGGGAAACAAAAGACTGTGCAACATGTCTAGGCTATGGTATAAGCTGTTCTTTCTCTTTCACTTGGGCCTCATGATCCACCAGATCTAATGATATTCAAAGTGCCCGAGGCAAACAGGAATGCTGTGTAGCGTTTCTGGCAATCCTCAGCAGGAGAATTACAGCACGCTCCTTGGGAGAAAGCCATACCCTTTCGTGCATATAACTATTTTACTTTGGAGAAATGGCTCATGACTGGCTACCGAACCTCATTAAAGACTGAATGTGGAAGGCACAGTGGGACACCAAATGACCATGGGACCTGAGTTGACCATCAGGAACTAGGAGTTATTTGACCCATCAAGCCATGTTTGGCATGCATAACTAATCAATTGTCAAGCAAAAGCAGGTCTATAAATTACAAGTAAGTTGCATAAAGTGGTGACCTGCAGCTCTTACTTGATCGTACCTAGACAAATATCTGAAGATGGTTCTGCGTAATATACTAACACTAACCAGAGTAGACTAATATAGCATTGAAGACTAAACAAAATAATGTCCTAGAGAAATGGTGGTGAAGGAAAATCCTATCAATAAGCAGTCCTTGAGAAGTGTATTTTGTGGCTCACTGATCTGGACTGAAAAATGGTCAAAGGTGTAAGTATACCCCAATTCATTGATAGTAACTCATGGTGTGCCTGGATAATCAGGGACTTGGAAAGACTGGAATGGAAGATTGGCAACATGTTCCAGGGAAAAGATATGTGGATGGATCTCTTAGAATGGGCATTTAACTTGAAACTTTATACATCCTGTTTGAAAGTTCAGCAAAGGAAGCCCTCTATAATTCAGGAAATAGGGTGGTGTACTTTTCTGTTCCAGGACAGAACGGATTTTTCCTCACTGACATATATATACGTGTCTGGATTTTTCTTTCTTTCCTACAAAGCTTCTGTCTGCCCCATCACACCTGTAGTTAATAGAATGCCTCAATCATTATCGTGGAATTTTTCAAATAGTCAAAGAATTTCTTTTATAGCAAAAGAAGCATGGCAATGGTAGAATGACCAACCATCCTGGTCACCTTGCCTGAGACTAAGTGGTTTCTGGTGCGGTGAGTCACCTGCTCTTAAAAATAGAACAGGCCTGGGATAGTTGGTCATCCTAGATGGACACCGGCCAATTACGTTAATTAGGCTTATTTGTATCCCAAGGCCCAGAAGTAAAGGAACATCAAATGCCCTGATGAAACAAGAAGACTGATGAAAACTCATTTGTGGTGTATTTGGGTGACAACACTAAGAAAGATTGGGGTTCTATATTAGCGAATGCAGTATAGG
Organism: Rhinolophus sinicus; assembly: GCF_057876585.1. Classification (NCBI taxonomy): domain Eukaryota; kingdom Metazoa; phylum Chordata; class Mammalia; order Chiroptera; family Rhinolophidae; genus Rhinolophus; species Rhinolophus sinicus. The sequence continues at coordinate 100,824,587 of NC_142515.1, read as the reverse complement.
TAAGGAATAAACAAAATATATATGGGCTGCTTCTCACATAGCCAGGAGCCTGAAATTAAGGCGTTTTAGTAGAAGTAGCTCCTCTCATTATTACCTGGTTGCAAATTTTTTACTTCTCCATCCCTACCACTTTGGGCTGTGTTAGTATGAAGGTATTGGTTTCTAAGGGGGGGACTGTTTTAACTGGAAAACGTGATGACGGTTCTATTCAGTAAGAAACTGAGATTACGCCTGGCAACTTTGGTCTTCTTTTGCCCCAGATTGAGCAGGCAAAGAAGGGTTTCCTCTTCTGACTGGGGAACTTGATCCTGATCACCAAGAAAAAACTGTATTCTTACCCTTTAGGAACTAAAGTTTAACACTGTAAGTTGTATTGCTGCCACATGCTGTGTGTAGGGAGCGCTATGTTTAAAACACAGAAGATTCTATGTAGTGCTTCATGATACTTTGTATTCAGTAATAAAATTTAATGGAAAACTAAGCTAACAAAACAAAAAGAGCAGGGCCATCAAGGATTCTTACTCTTTAGGAGCTAAAGCTTACATCATCTCATTGGCTAAATTACCTTAACCAGCCAAACATAGGACAAAGAACATGAAAGAACTTACATATATGTATGTGTGTATGTGTGTATATGTGTGTGTGTGTGTGTGTGTGTGTGTGTATATATATATATATATATATATATATATATATATATATATATATCAATGGCATTAGGACAAACTAGGAAATTACATACATACATACACACACACACACACACACACACACATTACTAGCTGGCTTTTAGATTCATTTTGCTAATAAAGGATATTAGAGTAAAATTGGAAGGCAGAAGAAAAGAAGAAGGAATTCTTTCTTCTCTTTGCTTGCTATTTCTGTCAGGATTAACCCAGCAAGGATACTTTGTCCGAGCTGCAATTGGTTCCAACCTCCAGCTTCTTCCAGTACTTCCTGAAGCAGCATCAAAATGCCCCTCAGAGGTATCAGAAGCAGCCAGGAAGCATCTGCTGTCCAGAGTTCTGTGCACCAGCTCCACAGGGCCGCCTCCTCAAGTTTCGAGATTCAGATAACCCTAAATGACTCCCATTTTTCCTCAGCACAAGGGGTTGGAAAAAACCCACCAGCTTCTTGCAGCCATCATCTGGGTTACTTGAATGTTCCCTTTTTGTTTCTCACGTCCTCCAATGGTTATAAAAGTATTTTCTTATATAAAATTCTTTCAGCTGAAATACCTAGTGTGGTTTCTGTTTTTCTGACTGGTCCCTGACCAACATGGAAGTGAAGAAAAAATCATGAGGGGAGAAGAGGGTATTAGTAAAAAAGAACTGTGTAGGTGTATTTGAGGAGCAGAACACATGGTATATGAGGTTGTCAGAGAGTAAATGGGGTCTGGATTTGTAGGGTTTAGAAAGCTCCATAAAGACTTTGGCTTTTGTCATGAGTAAGCTAGGGAGGCTTTAAGATGTTACATCATTTGTGTAGCCTCTAAAATTTAAAATGTGTAGCCCTTCTCATCAGTGTTCTTTCTTTCTTTCTTTCTTTCTTTCTTTCTTTCTTTCTTTCTTTCTTTCTTTCTTTCTTTCTTTCTTTCTTTCTTTCTTTCTTTCTTTCTTTCAATCACTTCTTGAACTGCTCTTTTTCGAAGTCTTTTCCTTTTTATTTCTAACTTTTCCCTCTTGTCTCAAACTTTTTTTTCCCATTGCAAGGCCTATTAAAGTATGCATTTTTTTTTTTTTTTTTTGTAGCTATAGCTACAGTCTATAAGTTATGAGTGTTCTGTTGTTTCTCAGCTGGATCTGAAGAATCTTCTGAGTATATTATAAAACCCTGTAAATTGAGAGATTTTTGTTCTGAATAGACCCTTGCTGAGACAGCAGATCTGAAATGCATTGCTCTTGGATTCTGAGTGCTATTGATAAAGTTTTCAAGTTATGTTTTATTCTAAGCTTGGTACAAATAGACTAGTTCTGGAAAATTTACCTAGAGTTGTTCCGGTTTAGTGACTGGAATAAAATCATATCAATATTTTTAACTTTCTAGGACTTTTCTTTAAGGCTAAAAAAAAACACAAATCTACCCACCTGCCAAACAGACAAAACAGGCGATGACAATTATTACTCTGTATCAGCGTTCCCCTAACTTCCTATACTATGATGGAACCTTGAAAAACAAATGAGTCTGAGCTTCTTATCCTGATGACAGGATGTAGGTCCTGTTGTTTCACAGTGAGTTCTAACCCATCAGAGCTCCTGCTATTATGCCTTGCAAATCTGACTACAAAGTGCATTGTGTGAAGGATAACAATTGAATAAAAAATATATTATTAGAATTATTTTTATAAAAAGTATTTTTCTACAAAGTTTCATTTGAATTTCCAAATAACAGAAAATGGCAAAGAAAAGCAGTCATCTACAATCTCACTGATTTATTTAATATGTGCTACATTTCCTCCCAGAATATGTTTAAAAATATGTTTCACATATAATCATGGATTCTGCATTAAAAAAATCATTTACATTAAGCAAAGTGAAGTAAGTCAGACGGAGAAAGACAAATACTATATGATTTCACTTATATGTGGAATCTAAAGAATAGAACAAATAAACAAACTAATCAGAAGCAGTCTCAGAGAGATAGAGAAAAAAACTGAGGGTTGCTAGATGGGAGGGGTGGGGATGAGGGAGGAGGTGAGGGGATTAGAAAGCACAAATTGGTAACCACAAGATGGCCATGGGGATATGAAAAACAGTTTGGGGAATATAATCAATAATGTTGTAAAAATTTTGTAGGGTGTCAGATGGGCACTTGTCTTATTAGGGAGACCACTTCATGAATGGTGTAGATGCCTGATCACTGCAGTGTACACCTGAAGCTGAAGCTGAATAATGAATGTCAACTATAATTTAATACATATACAGTCACAGGATGTGGAGCACAGCATAGGGAATAGAGTCAGGAATTGTAACAGCTATATACGATGTCAGAGGGGTAGTAGATTGGGGGAGGGGAGTTATCACTTTGTGAGGGGTATAGGTGTCTAAGTATTACATTGTTTTCTACATGTGAAACTGAAAAAAAAAAAAGAAAGAAAGAAATAGAACATCACTTGAATTCAGCAAAGGTTTTTAAAAAAGAGAGCGAGACTTCTGAGGCACGATGATAATCATTTAGCATGATAGCCCTACCTTAAATAGTTTTTGGAATGGAGTAAGTGAAGTGGAGTATAAAAAAATATATTAAGAATTGTTCATGTTTTAGTTGTTACATAATATGCCATAATTTATTAACAATCCTCTCATTGTTTGACATTTAAATTATTTCTGTTCTTATTAATATAACGGTGTGACTAACATCTTCATGCATATGTTTTTGTTCAAAATTAAGACAAATTCCACCAAACTGAGTAGCTAGGTCAAAAAAAAAAAAAAATGAAAAAGTTAATAGCATATGACATACTTTGTCAGATTTTTTCCCTAAGGGTCAATTAACACTGATACCAGCAACATGAGATCACCAATTTAACCGCTTCCTTGACAGTATCGGAACTTATCTTTATAAAAACAAGATTTGTTTGTGCTAATTTGTTAAGTGAAAAAGCACTTCACTGTTTTAATTTGAATGTATTTGTTTATTAATGAGGCTGAACATTTTCTATGATTATTAATAGATTTATTTTCCAATTTGTGAATAATTTCCCTTTAGATTTGGCAGCTCTTGAAAAGACGGGACAGGTAGAGAGTAGCTGTGTGGTTTCAACTATACAACCTTTTGCAGATGGAAGACACTCATGGATTACTACAAATTGTTTCCTAAAACAGCAGAGGTGGCAAGTTTTTCTGTGAGAATGTATGCGGAGCTTGGGTCAAAAGTCATAAATTGCAATGACATAGAATGGCATCTGAGAGATAAGAGCTTTACTATGAACAAAGATAAACATTCTTTGTGATTTAAAGACTTTTAACCTCCTATATTATATATATTTGTAATTTTCCATGGTTTATCAAGTTTTTAATCTGTATGCCTGTGGGATTTCTCTCTCCTTTGATAGAATCACTAATACTCATTTACTGGAAGTTTATCTCTTGGAGAATGATTTCAGCAAATGAATGTTGATAGAGAGGCTAAAAAAATTATCTTTAATGAAGATGACCTGACATTTGATCATTGCTTGACATCTCAGTTCAGCTCACAGAGGTAGGGGCTATTACAGATAGAATAGAGCTTCTACACTAGATAAGAAACATTTTGCGACACCTCTAAGTTTCTTTTTTTTTTTTTTTCTTGATCATTTCTGTATCTCAAACTCCTAGAGCAGTACTTGGCACATAATAGGTTCTTGATAAATAGGTGTTAAATTGGATGAATCAAAATAACTTTCTACTATTTTTATCCCTGGGTATCAAGAACTTTTTATTCTTCTGTTCATTACTTTGAGCATGTGTCCTTATCAGGCTATCACATGATGATACAAGTATAATAATAAAAATAATAGTATTAATATTAATCATCATCATCATCATCAAAGTTCTACAGTGTACCAGGCAGTGTTCCAAAGTCTTTCATGCATTTTATAATTTAATCCTCACAATAATCTTGTGATGTAGGTACAAAAATTCTCCTTGTACACATCTAAGCTCTCTTGGAGTAAGCATTTGATCTCTGTTCACAACTGTATCGACATGCTTAGAATATTGTGCGATGCATAGTCAAAGTACAATAAATATTAGTAAAATGAATGAATATTTTTTTCACTGATGAGGAAACTGATGTTTGTTATTCATCAACCAAATCCAGGCCTCTTTGAGGCAGAATACAAGATTTTTAACAGTTGTCAAGAAGCTCTAAGCCTAGCCTTAACCTTTCTATACCTAATCCTAAAGTTTGTGTAATTTTCAACATAATCTTTATCTAAAACTAGGGATATAATCTGTCAGAAGTTTTGGCTTAAGAAGGAAAGTGTTTGCTGTTTATAACCTTGATCATCTTTGATGTGGTGTGGCTTCAATTATATTAATAGCTCCTTCGTTTACTGAGAATATCATTGTTGGATTTAGGTATGCAAAATGAACTTAGAGCTAAGTCTAGGACACGTAATATTTTACCTGGTGTGCTAAGGGAAGTTCAGATTTCTTAAACTAGAAGATTGTGTGGAGCCTGTGATTCAGTAGAAACTAAAAAGTTTGTGGGTACAGTGAAGGGCCAAAGACTTAGAAACAGGGGTACTAAATATTCAGTTGGAAGTTGCTTTTGTTTTCTGTAATTAAATACTTATTAATCCCCATAGATATGTCTTCTATACATTCAAATAACTTGTTAATAACTGAGGATGGGAATGAGAGTTACATTAAGTTGTTCTATGGTGTAGAGAAATAATCCATGACTCAAGTTAATTCAGTACCAACAAAAACTTGGAGACAGAGAAAAATACTTCAGGAAAACCTGAAAATTTCTGGCTGTGGGAGGAGATTAGGACTTCCATAGGTGTGCAAGTTGGTTTGAATCAATTGTTAAAGTGATAGCATGAGGAGGCCATTAGGCTGGGGTGGCTCTAATGCCTTGATAGACTACATAAGCAAACCAAAACCTTAGCCAGAGTCAATGCACTCAAATTTGAGAAAATGAAACTTAAGAACAACCAATCACAAACAGTTAACTAGGCTTTCCCAAATAAAACAAACTCTTAAGCTATAGCCAATTAAATAAATTCCTTGTTTTGCATCCATGTCTTCCCTATAAAAACCTCTCTCCTAGCTCCTGTTGAGAGCACTGTCTGAAAGGTACCCTGATGACTGGCATGTGTCTTCAGCTTCTTGCCCTTGATCCTTTGCACTTTTTCCTGCCTGAAATGTGATTGGGGTGCCTGCAGGTATGGCTACCATCTTGTAATATGAAGGGGAAAGCCATTCAATAAAGATGGGAGATGCAGGAAAGATGAAAGATTTGTGGTTTCTGATAGTCCATGACTGCTTACTAGTCCTGTACTTCACCATATCCAGATTTTATATTACATGAAGAAAATAAACCCTATCTTATTTAAGCCACTGTTGGTTGGATTTTCTGCAAAAGGTTTAAATCAACTCTAAATACCCCGAGTAATAGAGAACAGTGGCTTGAAATAAAGGAGTAATAATGTGGGATGGGGAAGACCGAGAGGAAGAATTTAAGTTGACAGTCATTTCTAAATAGGATTGAAAGTGATTTCAGAGGGTGGGGGGATTTGAGCAATAGTGTGCCTGGTTGGGAGATCAGGCGGGGTGTCATTGCTCCCACATGACATATGATCTTAATCAGGTCTAATCTAACTCTCCAGTGTTTCAAATGGCTGCTTGTCCTGGCATTTGGCTAGATCAGAGTTTTGCTGAGAAACTGTCTGAGGTACTTTTGTGGTTCAAGAAATATGACCCTTTTTCTGGAAGAAAAATTTACGTTAGGCTACTTCTTTTTCACACACACAACACACACACACACATTAAACCTGCCTAATACTTTACTCTTTGATAGCTTAAATGAATGGATTTTTCTGTTATCAATAATACATAATCCTGACACCTTGGACCTGTACCAGGGAGCTGAAACTTAATTGACTGTTATTTAACATCTGCCAAAAATGTGGTTGAGGCCATGGGCATTTAAGAGAAGCAGTCTATATAATCACATTAACCTATTGTTCGAACCACTCTAAAAGTTCTCTCCTGATGTCAAGTTAAATCATCAGAAAATAAAATGTGCAAGAAACACATAAGCTTAGGTCCTACAATGAAATTCAACTTTATCCTATGAACATTTATCAAGAATTGATAAGGATAAACAAAAACAATGATCCCATGATTTACTGACTTCTGTGCTAAATATTTGACATAACCATTTACACAACAATATCTTAGGTTCAGTATCATAACTTCCTATTACCAGATGAAGATACTGAGGCTCATGATGTTAAATAATGTCCCCAAAGCCACATAGCTAGTTATTGTGGGAAATAGTATTCAAACCCAGGTCTGGGATTTAAGGTCCTCCTTTAAAAAAAAAAAAAATTGTACCATAACTGTAGTCAAGAGAATAATGGCCACCCAAAGATGTCAACAGTCTCATCCCCAGTATTGTGAAAATGTTAGTTTGCATGATTGAATTAAGGACATTGAGAAGAATGAATTATCCTGGATGATCTGGTGGGCCCAATCTAGTCACACAGGTCTTTAAAAGAGGACAAATCTTTCCGGGCTGTGGAGAGAGGGAAATGTGACTATGGAATAACAGTCATAGTGATACAACTTTATTGGCTCTGAAGTCGAGGGAAGAGAGATATGAGTTAAAGAATGTCGACAGCTTCTAGAAGTTGTAAAGGCAAAGAAAGGGACTCCTCTAAAGTCTCCGAAAAGCACATATCCCTGCTGATATCTCTTGATCTTAGCCCAGTGAGATCCACTTTAGTCTTCTAACCTCTGGAACTGAAAGGTAATACATTTGTACTGTTTTAAGCCACTAAGCTTGTGGTAATTTGTTATGGCAGCAATAGGAAACTAATGGACATGCTGACTTTCAATATGTTTGCTAAATTTCTCCTCACTTTCAGTTCTGGAAAAATCCTACATTCACTCAAATTGGCATGAGGTTTATTCAAAGCACAATGATGTTTTCTTTTTACCTTGGCTGATCAGAAGGCCAGAACCAATTTTAGAGTTTAATTGTAGTTATGGTATAGGTAAAAACATTTTTTTTTCTGTTTTCTATATGGTTTCTGATCTCTTCTTAAATCTTTTTTTCCTGTGTATATTTACACATGTATTTTATATGAATATGTTGGGATGTAAGAGAGAGCGAGAGTGAGAATGAGAGAGAGAGAGAGAGAGAGAGAGAGAGAGAGAGAGAGAGAGAGAGAGAGAATGAGAATAAGGCAGGTGTAAGGGAGGCAGAGGAGAGAGAGGAAGGATACCTACTCAAGTTGTGTGAAAATGGAGAGACGATTTTAATACTGAGGTGTCTCAGTGGTACCAAGGGATGCATTTGAGCGATTGCTTTTAAAACTAGAGAAATAAATCATTCTAAAGTTTTGTCCAACTTTATAAATGCTTTGCAAATGCTTATTCTAGAAGGTATTACTTGCTATTGCTATTTACTCGTGTGTACCTATCAGACCTGTTTATTTCTAGTCACATGCAAACTTCATTTCAGAAGTGAAGCCCCTTTTTTTGAGAGGGATTTTATACTGTTAAACCTGGACTGTGGTATAGTGATGATACTGCTTTCAATTCTAGTGGGGAGACTGATGACAGAAACAAAGAAGTTAAACCATTTTAGACAAAGATTGCTAAAACAAATAAGATTTGGTTTGCACCTTGCTGGGTATACCAAAGATAGGCTGACCACATTGTCAGAAAGGAGGCACATCATTAACCAGAATTCTGTTCTTTCAGGATTGAGAGTGAATTAGGGAGACATGATTTCAAGAAAAGAAAAAGAGCCTTCTGTCACCTCCATTGCAATATTTGTGTTACTAAGCAACGAAATTCTCCTATTTAGCAAAGCCCTAATGATGCTGGCAGTACACTCTTGGAATAATACTTAATACAACTTCATTATCCCCACCACTATAACTGCGTGGCATATGCACTGACTGATGAGGGATACAAGTAGTAGAGTGAGTGCTGTTTGGTGCACCTGCCTCTAAAAGACCAAATAAAGTATTGATTTGGGTGAATCTAATGATAGTCATTTAGTGTGTTTATCTACTCACAGCATTCATTTGAGCTGACAAAGAATGGAGTACAACCCACTGTTAAATGTGCTCTAGAATTGTAAAGCCTTAATGATTCTGTCATGCCAGGTCACATAGAAACAAAAATTGTGACACTGGATGTTACCAAGTCTACTGACACCTTGTTGTGGTCTTTTTCTATGGAAGATTTTGAGGAAAGCTGACGATTGAAATCACCGGATGGTTTTCCATACGTCTTTTGAAACTTGTAAAAAACTATATTCTGCATCAAGTTCTCTGTTACTTCTGCAGAAATCTAATTTTAATACATCAGAAAGTTTGTTTCTTCTATCCTGGTTTGTATGCCGAGAAGTTGCTTCAAAGGATATTAATATACCTTTGACGATATTCTCTTCCTCTTTTATAATATTTCCTCCCCCCTCCTCTTTACCCCTGACCTTTCTCCCAAGTACATGGTTTCCAAGGGTTTTCATTGTGGAGCAGATGTTAAAGGAACATGTGCTAAGAATTAAATCCATGTCCATCTTGGGTCAAAATCTTTTCAAATGTTATTAGGGACTAGTAAGTGACATTTATGCCAGATCATTTTAAATTCAAAAAGCAATTTGGATGTATCCTTCCATTTTTCAAACTATCTTACCATCCTCTTTATCCATCTCTATTACTGGATGATGCATTTTTTTATACTGACTGAGCATAGAGACATAATGGAGAAATAAGTAATATTCTCTTCTGCCATTTCTATGACATGCAACATTTAGAGCACATGCACTAGACAATTCTAATTCTATTAGATTTAAAATAAGATAAAATGCAAATCGAAAAGGATGAAAAACAAGCAAACACATAACTTCTGTAGAGATGAGAGGTGGAACAAGTGGAGGTAATACTCTCATTGAGATTGGCTAGCAGTGAGAGGTAAAATCCTTGTCTGGTACCAGTAAAGAGAGACACATTGAATTGGGACATTAAGACCCTTCCTGACTGTCTACACCCTCAATCAGTTTGACACAAAAATTAATATGGTCAGCCATATTTATTTTTGTTTATATTAATTTGCTGGAAGTTTCCACTCTCACAATTATGTTTCCGAGGGAAGAAAACCTCCTGACAAATTCTGTTTACACAACATGAAATATGTAATTTGTTTACACAAATTACATGAAATATATCTTGAATCTATGGATTTGGCAAACTGCTCTCATCAAACTACCCCAACTCCCTTCCTGAGTCAAGTATGCTATTCCAATTTTCCACCTGCATTTAGAAGTTGTGAGATCCTCCTAACAGTTTGTTCTAGTAGTTATAAGGAAAGGAGAAAAGAAGGCAGGTTTTTTTTTTTTTTTTTTTTTTTTTTTTAATGTGTTCCTGACATTGGGCTAGTTGCATTGTGTACCTTTTTTCCATTACCTTCCACTTATGAAAATGTCATTTTTTCCACTTTACAAATGAGAACATTGAGGGTCAAAGAAACATTCTAATTGGTTCTAGGTCACTCAACTAAATAAAGAACAGGGTACAGATGGAAAGTCAAGCTTTCTTGCTGCATTTTGAAAATTCTTGATGGGTCTGAGTTTCAGGCATCTCAGACAGATTTGATTCATTCTGAGTATGTCTCCTTCCTATGAATCCAGAGAGGGCTATTTTAATTACTAGTTTCTCTTCTAAATTGTGTTCACCTGTAGTTTATATATATATATTATTAATATCTATCTATCTATCTATCTATCTATCTATCTATCTATCTATCTAATTAAGCAATTACCCAAAAATTAACCAAGGGTAACTCTTTTTGATGCCTTTTCAAGGAGAGAATTCTGGCCATTTGTCAATTATGATGTTATAATTTAAACTTAATACAAATTGGAGTGTGTTTTCACTGAGCTGCTAACTTTGAAACACTTTGCATATGTGATTGCCTTAATTGTGTAGAAATTTATCTTTTAAAGATTCTTATTCCTAAAAACTTAGAATATGCAGCAACAATAAAAAGATGATGCTCCTCAAAATGATCATCTGATGCCTTAATCCTAATGACTGTGATTCTGGGATATCACCAGGTTTTACTCAGGGTATACCTGGCATGTTGCCTTCAAAATCATATATATTCAGGAGTCCTTTCATATGTGATGGTTTTCCATATTTACAGATGAGTGTTTTAAAAATTAAGGATTGTTTTTTGTATGTTTGTTTCATTTTGCAATTATGGTATAACAATATATAAACTAGCAAATGTGTATTGAGCGAAAAACATACAACTTAAGCAACTTCACTTTTCTTTAAGTCATGAACATCATAATGGAGAAGTAGCTTCTCAAGTATCTGCACAAAATGGCTGCAGTTATTTAGTTGTTAATAGGTTATAATCCTTCTTTCCAACCAAAATTTGAATACATGTACATAAAACAAGTTATTCTACCACCTAGTTTTTAGTGGGTGGAAACATTCTTAATATTACACTCCAGCAAAGTTGCTTATGTTTGTAAACTTGAAACTATGGTTGTATACATTTAAAAGTTTTCACAACTGGTGACATTCAGTTCTTATTATAAAATGGTAAATCAATCGTTGGAACAAGAAACAAGTAACACATACACACACATGTGGAGACAGATACACCTAGTCTCTAGAGGAGACTTGACTGTGATTTATTTGTCCTAAGGCTTTTCTGCTTTTAGGTATATTCTTTGGGATCCATGAAGGCTTTTTAGAAAATGTATTTTTCAAGTCAGCAGGATATCATTTAGTAAATAACTAACGTTATGGCATTAGTTCTACTCAGGGTTTGGAAACCCTTTACTTTCTGAGGTGTCATTCAGTATCTGTGTGCTGCGTACATTACGCAGTGGTGGTGGTAACTGCTGTAGTAGTAATTTGCTATATTGTATTTCAGTCAACAGGGATGTCCAAATATATGAGTATTTAAACTACAAAATAGTTTTTTTATTTTTCTCCTAGCACCTCACCAGTTGGTGATCATCTGGCCTCTTTATTGATTCCGTACAACTTCCTAGTAGTGGTCATTTTGACCAACAAAATGAACAAAATGTATTGCATATGGATTGGCTTTAGTACATGGAACACGTAATGTTCAGTCTCTAGGAAGTGGCCTTTGGTTCAATTTAATGAGAATAAAATTTGAGTCAGGTGTAGTAAATAGAGCTTTCCTGCCATGATTAACTAGGATATTTAAATGGCAAGCTCTTTCCAGCTTGGTGCTTTTTATTAGTATAAATCAGATGTTAATGTTATTGAATGGACTATTTCAGAAGATGGTTTCAAATGATAAAGTGTTTTGGATAAGGCTTTTTTTTTGGTTATTGAATATCAAATAACACTAAACTTCTTGTAGCTTAGTGATACATTTTCACATAATGGGTCATTACTGTGTAATGCTGGTAGGATATCATTTGTTGAGATCAAGGGATTTAATTATTAAAATATTAATATATGGAGACAGCCACTAAATTTTGCACTTAGTGTCTCCTTAAAATCATGACTTTATAATCAATTATATTAACAGATATTTATCAGGTACCTTTTAATATATGAAAATACATGGCATATGAAAAATAAGATAAACTCATTCATTTCATTCAACAAATTTATAAAATAATTATGGAAAAATCAGAAGATAATAAACTAAATTTCTTTAAATTGCCTTTTCCATAGTGAAACTGACTAAAATGTGTGCACTGGCAAAATGCAAAAACCATGGAAAGATATTAAAATGGTACAAAGCAAATTATTTGAAAGAGCAGTAGCCACGGCAAAACGTAACTTCTGGTTTGGTAAGTGTAGGTCTATTTGAAAGCTTTGTTCCTAGATACGATCCTGAAAAGAAAGCTAAGGTTGGAGAAGCATTTCTCTGGGGCCAGGGAAAGTGGCATTGCTGTGAGTCCAGGGAATTATCCCTGAAAAATCATGGGCCAGCTTGCAGAAATGAGCAGACCACCCAAAGGAGCTAATGGGAATTTTGGGCTGAAGCATGACTACCCAATGCCAGTTACCCAGGTGATAAGGGGCTTATATCAGAATGTAAATTAACATTAGGTCGGTGCAAAAGTAATTGCGGTTTTTGGAATTATTTTTAACCTTTCACACCACAATTACTTTTGCACCAAACTAATGCATCATTTTTTAAATCAAGAAAGTCTTAGTATAAAAAATGTCAGCTGAACTGCTCTGTGACATAGTTGATTTACATTCTGGTGCGAGTTCCTTATCCTGTCATGGGCCTTGTTGTGGGGGACTGGCAGCTGTTCAATGAATCACACTTTGATTGGTACTTGCCTAGAGCAGGGCTTCTTAGTCTAGGCACTACTGACCTTTTGAACTGGCTAGTCTGAGCTACGTTGTTGTGTGGGCTGTCTTGGGCAGGATGTGTGTAGGATGCTTACCAGCATTTTTTAGCCTCTACTTACTAGATGCCACCAGCATCTCCCTCAGTTAGTTGTGACAATCAGAAATGTCTCCAAAGATCCAAAGATGGCCATTGTCCGATAAGCAGAGTGGGCGACAAACAACCCCAGCTGTGAACCACTGGCCTAGAATGTTTCTTCATTTCCATGTGATCTCTCTATTGCTACCATTCATAGCATCGGAATGCCCGCCAATGGATAAAGTACTGTGTACCAGGAATTACTGGTGACTTCTTATCTCCATTTGCCATTAAACGATTCTTTATGAAGTAACATACTAGTCTTAGGTTTGTTTAGAGTAACTCACAAAGTCATATGCAGTTCACTGTATGTTTTCTACAGAGTTGGCCTCACACCAAGAGCAGAGCCTGATCCATCACTGAAAATGGGTCTCACAGCCACACAGGACCATTGCATTATTGTTGCCATTATAAAAAGGAGCAAGAGAATTAAGTCCTGGTATTGAAACAGAACTGTTAATGAAAAATGCCTTTTTATAATAAAATTAATTATGTACTAAAATGTTAGAAAAATATGTGCCTGACCAACTGGTCTCTGAATACAAAGGACATATATTTGGTTTCTTCTGGTTATATATAAATAATAGCCGTGATAACAATAATAATACAACAGTACTATATCCTTACATTTGGAGAGTATGTTGTACTTCTCAAAACGCTTTCACAGACCTTATTTCCTTTCATTCTTAGTTTGGTATCTTTGTCTGCTGTTTGCAGAACCTGGACTCTTTGTGCTGGCCGTTCTCATTCTAATAGAAACAAAGATAAAGATCACAGAAATATAATAACATTGGTTCTTCCACACACACTCGGACTAATGTCGCTTTTCTCACTACCTTCATAAATAACAATGTGCAGATGAGTTTTTCTGAATTCTGCCTGATAAAAGAGCCAGTCTAAATCACAGCAGAGCCTAAAAGCTGAACTAAATAAAATAAAAAGTCTGGCTTTGAATAGTGAATCTACAATTCCTTTTTGGTTGAAATAATTAAATAGTCTGTATAAGTCTGAAACTAGGTTTGAATGGATTTTACTGACCTGTTATACACGATTTGGTTAATTTCCCCCCTTTATTGGGGCAAATATCAGACTTGGAGTTGATAGGTTGAGCTGTGGTAAAAAAAAAAAAGGAATATTATTGGGAATTGGAAATATCACTAGCTCACCTTAATGCTCAGGTCTTTCAGATACAAAAAAATTTATATTTGAATCACAGGTTTTTTACCATGTTAAGATGCATGATGTGGAAAATCTTTTCCAAAATGTGTTTTAAGATGGCATGGACCTCACATTCGGTCATTGCTATCAGTAGGCCTTCCCACCCTTTCTCCCCATTTATCTTGCTTCTTCCTGATATTGAATTTCAAACAGTAATTAAAAAAGCTCTCTGTATTGATTGGAAGATCCTGTCTGTAAACCACTGAACTGTAGCCAAATTAATCGAATCTGCATGGTTCCATTGGTTAGGCAGTTTTCAGAAAAAAGTTGATTTCGTCCTCGCTTAAGTTTCCCAGTTCTGTATCCTCCCTACTTCATTTTGTTCATCCTATTTTCCATTTGAACACCTCTTCTTTTATTCCTTCTGTGATAAATCTAAAAAGTTATGTGTTAGATTAGAAACAAGGGTGGAAAAGAAATTCAGAATATAGCATTTCAAAAACCAGCATAAAACAGTGATTAATTAATACCTGAGTCAGCAAGTATTTCTGGTGTTTTATACTTTATGGAGCTGCATACCGCTTGACTTTTGTTGGGGTCATTTTTAATACAGCAGAGTCTGGTTTTGTTCCAGAACCTTATTCACACTGCCATGTGGCAGAGAGCAGATTGTTTGTTGCAAAGTGTATCAGGCACTATAGTGGGGATATGCCTACCCTCCATGGGGATTCCTCATGGCTGCCAGTGCTGCTCCCCTGAGAAACAGAAAGGGGACAGCACCCTGCAAGAGCTCTGGAAGGGCTGCAGACTCAGAAAAGACATATAATGAATGCAGTATGTAGCGAGACCCAGTTGGAAAATACTCATTTCCAAACTTCCTCTATTTTATGTCTGTTTGACAATAAATGGCACTGCAATGTAGTGAAACATGACACTGAACAATACTGGTGTTCAATAGGCTGGTGTTCAGCTGCTTGTGTAATTAACTTTCTGGTTTTTCTTAAATGAGTATGTTTTAACACTCACCATGAAAAATTCCAGGGCTTTTTGGAAAGATTAATACAAAATATATTTTATCGATTTTTAAAATTCAGTTTTGGATTTCAAAGTTCATGTTTTTTGCATGTTGACTAAAACCGTACATGTTAACCTTCATTATCATATATGTCCAAGTGACACCGTTTGTTGAAGAAAAGAGGGAGGAAAAGGTACTAAACATATATTCAGAGACCACTGTGAACAAGGCATGGCCCAAATGCGCTATATGGATTATTTTGTTCAAATAGGGGCAGCAGATTGCAGTGGGCAGGCAGAGTTCTCATTGTCAATCATCCACGTGAATGGCACTCTCTGAAGTTATTAGGTACTCAGCCTGCACGGCCAAACGTGGCTGCCTGTATTCAGTCCTTCCCTGTACTGTCAGGAAGGTATTATGATCATTTTGATTCTTATTTTGTAGATGAGGCTAAGATCAGTGAGGTTACTTGCTTAGAGCCAATAGTTAACAGAACCTGAATTAGCAAACGTGTGTGTGTGTGTGTGTGTGTGTGTGTGTGTGTGTGTGTGTGTTCAAAATCTCGGGTGTACCTGCTACCATTCTATCTCCCTTTATACTTTCAATTAGACAAAAGATTACTAGTGACTCTTGAACGCCCAACCCGGAGTTTAGTACTGAGGGAAATATGTGGTTGCCCTTTGACCTATGGGAACTTAGAATCTTAGCAACGAGATCTAATTTACACAGCGGCCAGTTACGTGACAAAAGACACCTTTTATTTTTAACCAGTTGACCTCACACATGGCCCTAAGACCAAATGATGTCTTCTCATTCAGAAATACTGTGTCGTGCATACCGAGCTGGAAGAGAAAGCCAAGCAGAGCTTTTTTCTCTGTGGGGCTGAGGGAAGAGGTAGGTGAAGCACACAAGCTTGAGCTAAATAAAAGAACTGAGACAGAGAGAGGAAGATGGCAGAAGGAAGGTGAAAGGAGAGGAGAAAAGGTAAGGGTGATTTTAACAAAACCTGGTCTCTGCCCTTCAGTCTGTCTTCTGGAACAGCTCTCTGTACTCAGACTTGAGTCTAACTGGAAAGAGAAGTGCAGTTTAAAAAGCTGACACGGTTGGCATCAGTAAAAGTGAGAGATGAGGAGAGGTTTAACTAAGACAATGACAGTGGGGTTGGAATGGATTTGAGATCCATTTATAAGGATCATGTCAGGCCTTGGTGACTGATTAGACATAATGGGTTTAGGCAGAATACCTGGTTCTGGCTTGAGGCAATTTTATGATTTGGTGAGCATATTTATATATTACTTTCCTATCTGTAAGAAGGAGATGAAATGGTTAATTTTATGTGTCAACTTGGCTGGGTCACAGAACCCAGATAAGTGGTTAAACATTATTCTGGATGTTTCCGTGAGGGCATCTTTTGAATGAAATTAACAGTTAAATTTGGGGATTCTGAGTAAACCAGATTGCCCTCAATATTGTGGGCAATTATTGCACGAGGGTGGGCCTCATGCAATCAGTTGAAGGCGTGAATAGAATGCAAGACTGATCTCCCCTAGCAAGAGGGAATTCTGCCAGCAGACAGCTTTCAGACTTGAACTGCACTGTCAGCTCTTCCCTGGGTCTCCAGCCTGCCAACCTTCCCTACAGATTTTGGACTTGTCAGCGTCCATAATCATGTAAGCCAATTCCTTAAAATAAATCTCTACACACACACACACACACACACACACACACACGCACACACACACACACACGCACATACATCCTATTGCTTCTGTTTTTCTGAAGAAGCCTGACAAATACAGGAGATAACAATAATCAACTTTTTATTGTTACCTATGGGGAAAAGAAAGCTCTAACTAAAATGTGCATATAGCAGTTAAGAAATTTTCAAATATGAGTTCTTATATTTGAATAAAGACAGACACACTGCACACCTCCCAAGCCACAAGTGTACTACGTACTCTGACAATCCCAGTCAAACCTACAAGTCAAACAAGTATTTGACAGCTATTTTATAGAGAAATTGAGCCAGAGATTATATGCCGTGCTTTAGGTCTTGGTGCCAGCAAGCGACAGAACTGGGATTCATACTCAGGTATGTGCAGCTTTAAAATCTGTTTTTAACATTTTACCTCAGTACCTTTTCTTTCAAAGTTTTGCTATTATAACTTTTAAAACAATGTTGGTGGCACTTATGTAATGCTTACAGAGTTCCAGGCACTGTTCTAAAAGCTATAGATATATAGTAACTCATTTAATCCTCACAACCATCCTATTTTACCAATGGAACAGACACAGAAGATATGTGAGATACAGTTTACAGGTTAACTTGTTTTATCATTTACTTCTAAGTGGGGCTATTTTATGAAGGAAGGATGGAGAAAAGGAACTCATATTTCTTTGGAGACCACTAGAAGCTTCACTCTTTCCACTAAGCTGTTTTTCTTTTTTCTTTTAATATGAAAAGTGGTATTCAAGATGTACAATTCAAAAGAATGGAAAATCAATAATCTGGCATTAATTATCAAACCTACTTAGCTTTTGAAAACAACTTAAAATACATCTGTTCATAAATTATTTTGTTATAGTTTTACTTAAAACAGGTTTTTTTCTTACTGTGCAAATAATGCATATCCAACCGCTGTTAAGATTCTGCTTTCTATACTTCTAGTTACAGACCCACCCAAACATGCACACACCCACCCCTGCACACCTACACAGACATCTTCATGGAAAAATACTGATGAACCTAATGGTCACTCTTAGTCCTCATCTTAATGGACAGAGTGGATGTCTTTTTCCTCTTGGGACACTGTTCTCCTGCCTTCCAGATCATCATATGCTTGGGTTTTCCATCTGCTTTCCTTACTGCTCCTGCTTATGTTCCATGCTTCCTCCTCATCAGTGTGACCTCCAAGTGCAGGGCTGCCCAAGGGCTCAGTCTTGGACTCCTACCTTGTCCACTCATTCTTCATTCTTCAGTGAATACATCTGGGCTAATGGCCTTAAATACCATTTATACACTGATATTGCATAAATCTCTAGCTCAGACTTTTCCCTTGAAGTCCAACATCACATTTACATAGTCATATGCACTCATAAATCTAATAATCATGCCAAAATTTGGACATTAACATGTTCAAAATAAACCCCCCTTCGAAACCTGCTCGTCCGGGAAGTAGCGATTCCACTGTTCCTGTTGCTCAGGTCTAAACCCTTGGAAGCATCTTTGGACCCTATCCTTTTCTACTAGTGCACATCCAAGTTTTCCCCCCTTCATTTTGTATTCAACCCAGAAGTCAGATGGATCTCTTTAAAATGCAAGACCACTGAGTGAGAGCCACATCTCAGTTGAAAATCTTTTCAGGGCTCCCCATCTTATCCAGAGTCAAAGGAAAATTCCTTTACAAGGGCTCCAAATCTCCAAAGGATCTGAATATCCTGCTCTCTCCTTATTCATTCAGCTCTAGCCACAATAGCCTCCAAGCTGTGTGTGGAACCCCTCAGGAAACTCTCACAAAGGCATTGTGCATACTGTTCCATCTACCTGCAATGCTTTCCCCTAGATCATAGAACTCACTCTCTCACAGCCACACAATAATTAGGTCTTTCATTAAATGGCATGTAAATATTTTCTGATTTACCCATTTTAAATTCAATCACCTTCCCTCTACCACATGTAATTTATGTCTCTTCTTTGACTTATTTTTTCCTATCTCAACCAAATTTGACATACACTTATTAGAAACATTTGTTTATTAATGAGAGTTTCTGTCTTTATAGATTGAAAGTTCAATGAACACAGATATTTCAGTCTGTTCCTCCCATTGTGCTCCATTTATGCCCTGTACCTCTAAGAATGTCTAAAATATAATGGAAACTTAATAAGTGTTGGTTGAATGCTCAATGATTACTGAATATGTAACATAATTGGAATTGTACTGCACAGGTAGATTTTTCTAAATCTTGCTGGTCTTATAGTATTAGCATGAGGAAATTAGATATTTCCTCACATCAATGAATAAATTTTGGGAAAATAATTTTATTTTACAAAAAAATGTCAATTTTATCAAAAAGTGAATTATATCAACTGGGCTCAATACTTACGCCATAATCCAAACTGAAACCAGTCTTTTCCTAGAAGCATATTACAAAAAATAAAATATCCCCTTTGCAGAAAAATGTGAATCAGATTTTATAAATTTAGAATCAAAGCAGAAGGAGAAATTTGGATAATTTTAATTCATCAACATAAAATAGCTTGAAGCTTCCATATCCACTCTAAAGGTATTTTTTTGAGTGTCAAAAGACCATTTCACTGTTGACACTGAGTGGGAAAACATGATTTATAATATATCCATGGTACCCAATCATGTCTAAGACATAATGTACTTTAATTTCCTTTTTTCTGAGACTTTCGGTGGTTTGCAACTTTTTACTACTATGAATGAAACTCTGATGAAAATCCTTATGCTTATTTTTTAGCACATCTCTGATTTCCTCATGATAAATGAATAGATGCAAGTCAAAATGTAACAACATTTGTGAGACTGTTGATACATTTTGCCAAATTGCTTTCCCAAAAAATTACTCTAATTTTCACTCCCAGGCAGAGAATTAGAGTGCTCCTTTCCTTCAGACCTTTTTTATCTTAGAAAAGCAATTAGTACCAAATTTATGGGTTATAATGTATCTGGTAAAGTAACTTACATGCTAATTGTTATTGAAGTTTAATGCTTTCCACTTGTTTATTAGTCATTAAAAATTTTCATTTGTGAATAGCCAGCTTTTTCTTTACCTCTTGGTGTTTATCATTTTTATTCAGGTATGAAAGCTCCTTTAATAACAAGTATACAAGTACTTTGCTTGTCACATATGGTGCACCATTTCTTTTCTGGTCAATATCACTTAATTTTTTTCCCTTTCTTAAGCTGTATATATATATGAAATCTATTAGTCTGCTCCCCTATTATTTCTTGGTTGACTTTCATAGTTTTTCTCTTTTTCTTTTCTAGTTATCCTATGGCCTTATTCCTTTTTTAACATTTAACTCTATAATTCATCCTTATTTTACTTGGGCATTGTACAATGGCATTGTATAAAGTCATCACTGTCTCCAAGTTGTCTTAAAAAGTATTTGGGAAAAGGATGTCATAGGAACGGCAGCAGCAGGGCGCACTTTTTGAGTTCTCTGGATCTTATCACAAACGGGACATCTATAACCCATCAAAGGACTCTTTGCTCATCACGCAGAACACCTAAGAGACTCATGCAAGGATTACTTGAAGGTGGGCAAATTGGGCGAGCAGAGGAAGAGGGAAGGGAGCACAGTGGAGACGCGGCCCACATCTGCGGTGGTGGGAATGCGGCCCGCATCAGCGGCGGTGGAAATGCGGCCAGCATCTGCAGTGGTGGAAACCCGGCTGACATCCGCAGCTGCAGAGACGCAGGGGATCCCAGGACGGAACAGAGAACACAAAAGCCAGGAGGTGGGCTCTTTCCCTGCATCCCACAGCTGATCTCTCCCGCCGAGGGGGCAGCCAGTTGGGCCCTAGGTCAGACAAAGGACACAAACTCCATACCTGGGCCCCTCCCCCTGCTCTTCCAATCCTACCCCCGCCCTTCCAGAGACTTGAACTGGCCCCTGAACTGAGGAGCAGTGTCAGATTACAGAGGAGGCTTGGTGCTCGGGCTCTGGGAAGACTGGCGGGCGGCTCTGGCCCAGGGAGGAGGAGGCAGGGAGGAGTGTGGTTTTTGCTGGGCTAGGAGAGAGGGGTCTCCTCCGTCCCCAGCCACCACCTTTTCTGGCCTTGGGGAAGAGTGTGACACAGCTGGGCTGGGAAAGAGAAGAACCCCCCCCTCCATCCCCAGCCCCCACCCTTTTTGGCCTGCCTAGGGCGGGGCAATTACATCAGCGGAGGTACACCCAGGGATCAGCCGTAAGTGGCAGATGCAGCTCCCAGCTTTCAGCAGCTGAGAAATCTCCCACCTGCCACAAACACACACAGGGAAGAAGTGCCCTAAGACTCAGGAGAACGGGACACAGGGCTGGTGGTGCTACTCTCAGTGTACATATGTGCAGGCAAAGGCAGAAACTGCACTGGCTTTGTAAAAACTACCATCCAGACCCCTCAGCCCCACGCATCTAAATCTGCAGTCCTAACGTCACTCTGGGCACCAGGTGACCGGCTCTGCCTACACAATATGCAGGGGACTCTCTGGTACAGCAGAGGACAACCTGGAGATTACTTGGTGGGCTTAAGCCAAGACTGGCACTGCTTTTTGTTTTGTTTTGCTTTTTTTCATTTTGTTTTGTTTTTTGTTTGTTTGTTTGTTTTGTTTTGTTTTGTCCTTATATCTTTGATATCTTTGCCTGTGTTGAGTGTGGGTTGTCGGTTGTTTTTACATGTGAATGTATTTGATGTTTTCTTTGTTGTTGTTCTTGTGCTTCGTGATTTGCTTTGCTCTGAAATTGCCCTACCAGCGCCCAGTTTAAGAGGCACAGGATTCAACACACCCAGAGGCCAACTCCAGACCAAACCAGAGTACTACCAGGTTTGATCTACAAGTGACACACCCAGAGGGAATTCTCTATGGGCACAAGAGCCCATAGAGGCCAAACCACATTTAAGTGGTCAACCTTCATGCAGTAGAACACCCTGTGGTGGGCAGAGCCAAGTCTCACAACTAGTCAGCCTAGGAGTTAACCCCATCTACTCACAAGTGAAAAGCAATTAAAGATCTTCTTTAAAAGGACAATATACACAACGCAAGAGTCACCTTTGGAGCACAGGCAGAGGAGAAAAACGAAGTAGTGCAAGTCAAATATAAAGGACACATACTACATAAGATAACCCAGCAAGAACTAAGAACTCTAAGGGATCTACCTAATACATTGAAGCAAACACAGAGAGTCAGCCAGAATGGGGAAACAACGAAACATGTCCCAAATAAAAGAACAGAAGAAACCTCCAGAAATGGAACCAAATGAAACAGAGGTAACCAAACTATCAGAGACAGAGTTCAGAACACTGATGATAAGAATGTTTAAGGAGCTTAGTGACGACATAAAGAAGGATAGAGAAATCATAATGAACAACCAGTTAGAACTAAAGAACACAATTACTGAAATAAAGAACTCACTTGAAGGAATTAACAGCAGGTTAGATGAAGCAGAGGATCAAATCAGCGACTTAGAAGACAAGTTAGCAGAGATTGCCCAAACAGAACAACAGAAAGAAAAAAAAAATGAAGATGGTTTAAGAGACCTCTGGGATAACATCAAGCACAACAACATGTGCATCATAGGAATACCAGAAGGTGAAGAGAGGAAGCAAGGGATTGAGAACATATTTGAAGTAATAATGTCCGAAAACTTCCCTAACCTGATGAAGGAAACCAACATACAAGCCCAGGAAGTGCAGAGAGTTCCAACCAGGATAAACCCAAACAGGTCCACACCAAGACACATTATAGTTAAAATGGCAAAGGTTCAAGACAAAGAGAGAATCCTAAAAGCAGCAAGAGAAAGACAGAGGATTACATACAAGGGAACTCCCATAATACTATCAAATGACTTTTCTACAGAAACATTGAAGGACAGGAGGGAGTGGCAGGAGATACTCAAAGTGATGGAAAACAAAGGCCTACAACCTAGATTGCTTTATCCAGCAAGGCTATCATTAAAAGTTGATGGAGAGATAAAGAGCTTCCCAGAAAAGAATAAGCTAAAGGAATTTATTACCACCAAGCCAGCATTGCAAGAAATACTAAAAGAACTTCTGTAAATAGAATAAAGATGAAAACAATCTAACTACAAATTTAAAAATGGCAATAACTATGTACCTATCAATAATCACTTTAAATGTAAACGGATTAAATGCTCCAATCAAGAGACATAGGGTGGCTGAGCGGATAAGAAAGCAAGATCCTTGTATATGCTGTATACAAGAGACTTACCTCAGATCAAAAGACACACAGGCAGAAAGTGAAGGGTTGGAGTAATATATTTCATGCAAATGGAAATGAGAAAAAAGCTGGAGTTGCAATACTTATATCTGACAAAATAGACTTTAAAATGAAGAACATATTAAAAGACAAAATTGGGTACTATATAATAATAAAGGGATTGATCCAACAAGAGGACATAACCCTAGTAAGCATCTATGCACCCAACATAGGAGCACCTAAATATGTAAAACAGATATTGACTGACATAAAGACAGAGATTAACAGTAACACTATCATAGTAGGGGACTTCAACACACCTCTGACAACAAAGGACAGGTCTTCCAGACAAAATCAATATGGAAACAACAGCCTTAAATGACACATTGGACCCCTTGGATTTAATCGATATTTTCAGAGCATTTCATCCCAATGCTGCAGAATACACGTTCTTCTCAAGCACACATGGAACATTTTCCAAGATAGACCATATGTTAGGCCATAAAACAAGTCTTCATAAATTTAAGAAAATTGAAATCATACCAATTGTCTTCTCTGACCCACAGTGCTATGAAATTAGAAATGAACTACAGGAAAAAAACTGGAAGACACACCAATCCATGGAGGCTGAGTAACATGTTACTAAATAATGAATGGGTCAACTAGAAGATCAAGGAAGAAATCAAAAGATATCTTGAGACAAACGAAAATGAAAACACGATGACCCAAAATCTACGGGATGCCGTGAAAGCAGTCCTAAGAGGGAAATTCATAGCATTGCAGGCCTACTTAAAGAAACAAGAAAAATCGCTAATCAACAGTTTATCTTCACACTTAAGGGATCTGGAAAAAGAACAGCAAAATAAGCCCAAAGGGAGTACAAGGAAGGAGATAATAAAGATCAGAGTGGAAATAAATGAAATAGAAACCAGAAAAACAATACAAAAGATCAATGAATCCAAGAGTTGGTTCTGAGAGAAGATAAACAAAATCGACAAACATTTAGCCAGACTCATTAAAAAAAACACACAGAGAGGACCCAAATTAATAAAATCAGAAATCAAAGAGAAGTGACAACAAACACCACAGAAATACAAAAAATTTTAAGAAATTACTATGAGCAACTACATGCCAACAAATTTGACAATCTGGAAGAAATGGACAATTTTCTAGAGGCGTACAACCTTCCAAGGCTAACTCAAGAAGAAACAGAAAACCTGAATACACTGATTACCACCAGGGAAATTGAATCAGTAATCAACAACCTCCCAACAAACAAAAGCCCTGGACCAGACAGTTTTACACGTGAATTTTACAAAACATTCAAAAAAGAATTATCACCTATGCTCCTCAAGCTCTTCCAAAAAATCCAGAAGAAGGGAAGGCTTCCAAACACTTTTTACGAAGCCACTATCACCTGATCCCCAAATCAGACAAAGACACCACAAAAAAAGAAAACTACAGGCTAATATCTCTAATGAACATAGATGCAAAAATCCTCAACAAAATATTAGCAAACAGAATTCAGCAATACATTAAAAAGATCATACATCATGATCAAGTGGGATTCATCCCTGGTATGCAAGGGTGGTTCATCATCCGCAAATCAATTAATGTGATACACCACATTAACAAAATGAAAAATAAAAATCACATGATCATATCAATAGATGCAGAAAAAGCATTTGATACAATCCAGCAGCCATTTATGATAAACACCCTTAAGAAAGTGGAAATAGAGGGATCATATCTCAACATAATAAAGGCCATATATGATAAACCCACAGCTAACATCATACTCAATGGGGAAAAGCTAAAACCATCCCCCTTAAGATCAGGAACAAGGCAAGGCTGCCCACTTTCTCCACTTCTATTCAACATAGTGCTGGAAGTTCTAGCCACAGCAATCAGACAAGAAAAAGAAATAAAAGGCATCCAAATTGGTAAGGAAGATATAAAATTGTCATTATATGCAGATGGCATGATACTATAGAGAACTCTAAAGACTCCACCAAGAAACTATCAGAGCTGATAGGTGAATTTAGTAAAGTAGCAGGATACAAAATTAATATTCAGAAATCAGTTGCGTTTGTATATACCAATAATAAAACATCAGAAGGAGAAATTAAAAAAAAAAATCCCATTTACAATTGCTTCAAAGACTACAAAATACCTGGGAATAAATTTAACCAAAGAAGTAAAAGATCTGTACTCAGAAAAGTATAAGACACTAAGAAAGAAATGAAAGAAGATACAAATAGATGGAAATATACATACCATGTTCATAGATAGGAAGAATTACTATAGTTAAAATGTCCATACTGCCTAAGGCAATATACATAGTCAACGCAATTCCTATCAAACTACCAACGACGTTTTTCACAGAACTAGAACATATAATCCTAAAATTTATATGGGACCATAAAAGACCCGGGATAGCCTCAGCAGTCTTGAGAAATAAGAACAAAGTGGGAGGTATAACAATACCTGACATCAAATTATACTACAAGGCTACAGTAATCAAAACAGCATGGTACTGGCATAAAAACAGACAATAGATCAATGGAACAGAATAGAGAGTCCAGAAATAAATCCATGCCTATATGGCCATTTAATCTATGACAATGGAAGCAAGAATGTACGGTGGGGTAAAGGCAGTCTATTCAATAAATGGTGCTGGGAAACCTGGACAGACACATGCAAAAAAAATGAAGCTGGACCACCTCCTTACACCACATACAAAAATAAGTTCAAAATGGCTTAAAGACTTAAATGTAAGATCTGAAACCATAAAATTCCTAGAAGAAAATATAGGAAGAAACTTCACAGACATTACCTGGAGTAAGATTTTTACTGATATATCCCCTCGCGCAAGGGAAGTAAGAAAAAAAATAAACATGTGGGATTACATCAAACTAAAAAGTTTTTTCACAGCAAAGGAAACCATCAATAATAGAAAAAGGGACCCTACTGAATGGGAAAAGATATTTGACAATGATATATCTGATAAGAGGTTAATATCACAAATTTATAAAAAAATCACTCAACTCAACTCCAAAAAAACAAACAACCCAATTGAAAAATGGGCAGAGGACATGAAGAGACATTTTTCTAAAAAGGACATACAGATGGTAAACAGACATATGAAAAAATGCTCAAACTCACTAATCATTAGAGAAATGCAAATAAAAACCACAATGAGATACCACCTCACCCCAGTCAAAATGGCTATCATCAATAAATCAACGAACAACAAGTGTTGGAGCGGATGTGGAGAAAAGGGAACCCTTGTGCACTGTTGGTGGGATTGTAGATTGGTGCAGCCACTATGGAAAACAGTATGGAGGTATCTCAAAAATCTGAAAATGGAACTACCTTATGATCCAGCAATTCCACTCCTAGGTATCTATCCGGAGAAATCCAAAACTCTAATTCAAAAAACTTTATGCACTCCTATGTTTATTGCAGCACTATACACAATAGCTAAGACATGGAAACAACCGAAATGCCCATCGGTAGATGACTGGATTAAGAAACTGCGGTACATTTATACAATGGAGTATTATGCAGCCATAAAGAAAAAATAAATCTTACCATCTGCAACAACATGGATGGACCTAGAGAACATTATGTTAAGTGAAATAAGTCAGACAGAGAAAGACAAATACCATATGATTTCACTTATATGTGGAATCTAAAGAAAAGAATAAGTGAATGAACTAATCAGAAACAGTTATGGAGACATAGAGGAAAAACTGAGGGTTGCTAGATGGCAGGGGGGTGGGGATAAAGGGGAAGGTGAGGGGATTAGAAAACAGTCAGTAACCACAAGATGGCCACGCGGTTCTGAAAATTAATTTGGGGAATGTAATCAATAATGTTGTAAAGATTTTGTAGGGTATCTGATGGACACTTGTCTCATTAGGGAGACCACCTCAGGGATGATGTAAATGCCTGATTGCTGCATTGTATACCTGAAGCTGAAGCTGAACAATAATGAATGTTAACTACAAGTTTGTATGTATATGTATTTACAAGAAGCAGAGTACAGCATTAGGAATAGAGACAGTGGAAATGTAACGGCTCTGTGCGATGTCAGAGGGATAGTGGATGAGGGGAGAGGGGTTCACACAGTGTGAGGTATATAAAAGATAAACGTCTAAGTATTAGTTTGTCTTGTGCACCTGAAATTAATTAAAAACAAATAAAATAGATTTAAAAAAAGCAAAAAAAATCATTTGGGACTCTATTTCAGGGAGGGAGAGCGCTTCCCCATGCTCGGGGCGGGGCAGTGGGGGAGGGGCAGCGCAGGTTGATGGGTTGAGGGCCCTTTGCTGACAGAATGGGCACTTCAGAGAATTAACACATCAAAAACAAAGCCCACCTGCCTGGAGTCACTGAACTGTTTGTTTTATCCCCAGACTGAGCACAGGCAGCCTCAGCTGTTTCTGAACCTACAGGGCCCCTTTGTTGTGTGCTTATTAAAGGAATATCACAGAAAATCAGGCTGGGGAGACTGAAGACCTGTCTTTGAAAGCAGCTTTCTGAACTAGAGGATGTGATGGGCCATAGACTATTTTGACTGGCTATAAGGCACTGTGTTCTGTGACTTCTCTTTGACTCACTGCTATTGTTCTTTGTCACCTTTGCCTTTTCAGACTGAGCTCTGTGCCCATTCTTGCTCCACCTGGAAAGTCAGAGAATCACTGAGTGCTGGCAGGCCTGGGACTCTGTACTGTGAGTACCAGGTGAGAAGAGGAGGCAAGTAGGCGGGAAGGGGAAACAACTGCAGGCGACCATCACTTCTTCTGACTAGGGCAAAGGACCATGCATGAGGGCATGGAAACACCCAGCATAACATATGAAAGGAAGGAATAAGAAACATATAGAAGCCAACAGAAGAAGATAGGAAAAATTATATTGAAAAGCATGCCTTTCGGAAGAGCTCAGCATTTTTTTCCTGCAGAAGAAATGCCTTAAAAATCCACTTTGGGTGGAAAGCAAGACCTGTAAGGCACACTCAGTAACCAAAGATGGTCCCTAACTTTCCCTGCAGAGTAAAGATTTAAAAAGTTTGAAAGAGAACGGGCTTTGAAGAATGAGAAGTCGGATGTAGATTTTCCAGAAAAATGGTACCTGCTTTGTGATTTTCAAAAGACGCTATAAAATCATGCTATGCTCAGAGTCTGAAGTTTTCAATGAAACCAGTGAAGAACTGTTGAGTAAAAGCTTAAAGGAAGCTTAAAGGTTGATGAAGGAAATTGACCAAAAGTTTAAAAAATATTAATGGCTAAGATCACATGTCTCACTATGTATGTAGTCAGTCCTGCTCCAGATCCTTGACACACAGTAAACTCCTTTATTCTCAAAACCTCCCTATGAGTGGGTATTATTACTCTTCTGATTTTCCAGATAAGGAAACCTGAGGCAGAGTCAGATTAAGTCATTTTCCAAGGTCATTCAGCTAGTAAGTGGCAGAACCAGAATTTGAACCCAGGCTGTTTGTTTGATTTTAGAGTTGCTCTTAACCACAAACTCTACAGAATCATTGCTTAGACATCAGTAGGGAAACACCCATTTGTCACCTAGACTATGACCATTCTAAACACTTCTACTGGAAAACACATTTTTTTTTTTTTTTTTATTGTGGGAAGATTTGTATTATTTATCAAATGCAAGCCCACTGACAAAGATTTTCTTCTTGGCCAAACTTCAGTTAGGTTTCTCTGAGCACTCTGCTCAATTAGGCCATAACCTTGGCCCCTTCCCCGTCCTTACTGGACCTACATAGCCAATTTGTAACCAAGATCCTGCTATATCAGTTTATTGAGATTATCCCCATTTTTGATATCTGATTACCCTGGTTAAGTAGGTCTGACAATAATCCCCTCCCTGTGATGTCTCCTCTTAGTAATTTTCCATCCATTACCCCCTCACTCAGCTCATTATCTGTAGACCCCCAGCTGTGTGCTGTATTCACCATTGCACCCAGTCTTTCCCTATTGGCATAGCCTGGACACCTACAGCAACACTCCTGAATAAAGTCTTCCATATTGTTTTAACAAGTGTCAAGATAACTTTTGTCTTGAACACCAGTGAACTAAAATGTTTTGTGAATGGCCATTGTGATTGGTTCATTCAGAATATATTCCTTAAGCAACTCATTCCTTTTGGTTTGAACCCACGTGAGTTATTTCAGCTATGCCTTGACAAGTAAGTGTGCTGAACGTGATTTAATCTCCATCTTTTCTAGGTAGTGAGGAAAAGCAGCACATTAGTGCCAGGCCTGTCAGAGTGATTTCAAGAGGTATGCCAACAGAGTCTAGTGACTACTGAATTGCAGTAGTTTGCTGCTGTTGATATAAACACTCCATGCTTCCTCGGCAGGAACTTCTGAGTAAGTTTTTAAAATTGGGGAAATTTTTGAAGAATTTTCACCAACTGAAGAAACTGGAAAGATTTTTGATTTCAGGCATGTGAGCAAATTCAGTGTTGGGACAGGGAAAGAGAAAGGGGATTAAGAGTATCTGATTCGATCTTACTTTACTCATCGCTCTTCATTTCAGTTTCCCATTTAGCATTAGATATTGCCAGGGAAATGCTTTGTTGTTTTAGTATTGCCCAATTATGACCCCAGGTTTTAGCTTATACTTTATGGTATAAATATGTTTTGCTTGGAGTTTGTGGTATACAAAAATTCAAATAATAATTGACTTAACTGAATATTACTATTACTAACAAGAACAATTCTTTTTAAGTTATTTGTCACATGTTCTGACTTGTACTTATTTACATTACCTTTGTTTCAATAATCAACTCAAATAAATATTATCACCTGACTTTTACAGATGATAAAACTCAGAAAGGTTAAGCAACATTTTAAATGTCACACAGCTAGTGATCCAAACCTAGTATTTAAATCCAAGTATGTCTCCTCTGAACTTGTATACAGGGTTATCACGCTTAATCCATTACCACCTGTTGCGTCCTTACTATAAGCCACTTTCCTAAAAGCTTTAAATTCATTAACTCATTTAATTAACAATAAAATGTCTATGAAAAAGGAAGGGCAGTCAAGATTTACAAAACAACAGAATATATATATATATTTAATAACCTGAAGCATCTCTGAATTTTATTTTTAAAAATTCCTGTTGTCTCAATGTGGAACCATATGGAAAACAATTCTATGCTCTTGAAAAGATTACGTACCAAAGTGCAGCATGGTGATTTTGAAGCTTGAGACCACCTAGAAGCTAGTGATACCCATATCTTCAGCTCAGACCTCTCTCCTCAATCGCAGATTCATATATTTTACTTAACTTCTACATCTGTATCTTTAATAGAGATCGCGGGCTCAACATGTCAAAACTAACCTTTCTGTGTTCCCTCAAAAAGCTGCTCCATATCTAGATTTCCCCGACTGATGGGACACCGTTCTTTGACCAGTGCAGGTTCCAAATTAGGGAGTCAACCTTGACTCATGTTTTTATCTCATATCCTACATCCAATCCATCAGGAAATGCTATTGCTCTCACTGTGTCATGGGCAGTCCCAAAGATGGCCCTCACTGACCCCTGCTGTCTGGTATTCATGACTTTGTGTAATTAATCTCTGCCCTGAGTGTAAACTGGAATTACCAGCTTGTTTCTAATGAATCAAATAGGGCAGTAGTGACAGAATGTTCCTTCTGAGGTCAGGTTACAAAGTCAGGTTACAAAGACTGGGGCTTCCATGTTGAGTGTTTCCTCACGTTCTCTTTTGCTTCACAGACAGTGGTGGAGGACGGCTGCCATGTTGTGAAGCAGGTCTGTGGAACAGCATGTGAATGAGCTTGGAAGGGGGTCATCTGAGGCCTGCCAGCAGCCACGTAGATGACCTCAGAGTTTGATCTAGGGATGGTTGCAGCTTTTGCTCACACCTTGATAGTAATCTTGTGAGAGACCCTGAGCCAGAAGCACCAAGCTAGGGTGCTCCAAGATTCCTGACCCTCAGAAACTGTGAGATAATAAATGTTTGTTGTTTCTAGACCCTCAGTTTTCAGGTTATTTGTTAACACAACAATAGATAACAATACAACCCTCAAAATATACCCAGAATCACACAACTTCTTATCATTTCCATGAATACTACTCAGCTTCACTAGCTCTTGCTTTATTAATGCAATAGCCTTTGTAACAGGTCTCACTGCTTCTTGCCACTTCATTTTCTTCAATATACAAGCCTAACACCTCTATTCAGAACCCTTCAATGACTCCTCATTTCAATCAGAGTGAAAGTCCTATGAACCCTTCCATGATCTGGTCCCCAGTTACACCTCCTGCCTCATTTCTAACTCCGCTCCCCTTTGCACCCTCTGCTCCAACCAGTCTGACCTCATTGCTCTCCTGAACAGACATCAGGCATTTTTGCATTTTAGGGTCTTTGCACTACCAGGTCCCTGTGCTTGGAACACTCTTCACATCTCCTTTCAAAACAGCCTCCTTTCAGCTCCTTTAAGTGTTTCCTCATTTCTTACCTTATCAATAAGGCCGACACCATTTAAAATTGAAGCCATTATCAACCTCCATATCTGCTTTCTCTTCTCTAATTTTTTAAGCATTAACAACTTATTGTCTGATACTATATATCTATTATGATTATTACTTATAATAATTCTACCCTATTGCCATATTAGAATGTAAGCTCTATGAGTATGAGGACATGGATCTCTGTTTTGTTCATTGATACAGCTAGAGTATAGAACAGTGTCTAGTATATTATAGATCCTTAATTCATATTTGTTGCCTAAATAAACCAATGTATCTGGCATGCTAGAAAATAATTTGTATGCCTCTATTCTAATTGGAATGTAACCTTGCTAACCTTGGTCCCACTTCCATTATCATGAATAACTAGGATCTCAGGGATTTTCTGGCTCAAAAGCAGCGAAGACCCAGATGGCTCAAAGGCAAATAATTGAGAGAAAGGAGAGGAAACATATTTTAAAAGGCAATGACTGTGATATTTCAAGAAAATCATGTATCCACAGATCTGGGGAGTATGATGCATTTCAAAGAACAAATGAAAAGAAATCCATGCCCAGACACACAGCAGTGCAATTGCAGAATGCCAAAGCCAAAAGATTTTAAAATAGAGAGAATAACAAATCACAAGTAAAAATAAAAACAAAAGACATTAGAATGAAAGGATCTTCACAACAACAACCTTAGAAGCCAGAAGGTGGTGGAATGATATCCCTAAAATATTGATTGAAAATAAATGTCAGACTACAATTTATAGCTGCAAAACAACCTTTCAAAGATGACATTAAGAAATTTTATAGGAAAAAAAAGAAGATAAAAACCTAATGGATTATATGACATAGAGACCTGCTCTAAACAACACTTTATGGAGTAGAAAGATGATCCCCAAAAGGTAATTTCTTATGCAAGGAGAAATGGTAAATAAGTAATACAATATGGAAAATATAAAATCTAAATCTAAACAAAAAGGTCTCTGAAATAATGAATAGTGGGAATTTTAAAAAGACAGAGCTGAAATATTGGACAAAAGCAGTATGTAAGTTGAACAGTGATTAAAACTAAAGTTGTCTGAAGATTTTGTTTTCCTTGAGAGATCAAAATGTTTAATTTAGACTTTATTAACTTAAATATAATGTTGATATGTCACAGATAACCACTAAAGGAACAAAACCAAATGTGTAAATTCAAAACAATAGCGAGAAAAAATCGGAAAAAATAAACACACAGACAACTTACAAAAGGCTCAAAAAAGAGAAAATAAGAAATGGAGACAAAGCTGGACAAATGGAACAAAATAGTATGTTTGGAATGAACAAGTTTAAATATACCGATAATCACAATAAGCGCAAATAGGCTAACCTTGCCCTTTAGAGTATCCTCAGATCAGATCTAAAAATTAGCCAGATGTTGCCTGTAGAAGATATACCTAAAGCACAGGCACAGAATAATTGAAAATAAAGGATAGAATAAGATACATTAGTCAAATACACCCTCCCACCCCCCCAAAAAAGTACTGGTATCTTTAAATTACTATTAACCAAAGTTTAAGATGACAAGCAGTCACTGCCTAATGATAAAAGTTTCAACTTATTATGAAGATTTTAAATATGTTCACACCTAATGAAATAACTTCAAAAATATAAAAATAGGTATTTAATAAAAGTATAGGGAGAAATTTTCAACAGTGTTATCATAGAGGGAAATTTCAATCTTATCAGTTATTGATAAATGAACCAGAGGAAAAATTAACAAAGTTTGAGCAGCAGAGCTGAGCAGTTGCATCTGATAAATAAATATAGAACTTATTTTTGTATATTTGATTTTTATATATTTGTTGACCAAATAGAGACTATGCATCTTCTTAATTAAAAAAACGAACTTATATCATACTAGCGTATAAATCAAGGTTTAATACATTTGAAAGAATAGGGTCATATGCATCACATTGTATGATCTCAAGAGCAATTAAGCTAAAAGTTATTATAATTCAATCAATAAATCTTTATAAATTTAGAAACCAAAAAAATTCATTTTAAAATAAGTCATCAGTCAAAGAAGAAATCATAATGGAAATTTGAAAGACACAACTAAAGAAAATGAAAACATTACATAGAAAACTTTTGGGATCAGCAAAAGTATAAGTTCAGTGGAAATTTATTGTTTTAAATGATTATATTAGAAAAGGACAAAAACTGAAAATCATTGAGCTAAATATTGAACTCCCAGTTCTTAAAAGAAATAAAAATAAACCCAAAGAAAGAGAATCATAGATAAATAATAATGAAAGAAAATCGACCGGCTCAGCAATGTCAGACGTTGGTTTCTAAATGATTATGAAAATATGCAAACCTTAGGTGAGATAGATTGTTAGTGAGAGAGACAGGGTGCGGGGGTGGGGGGGTCGGGGGACAAAGGAAAGGAGGGAGAGGAGGAGGAAAAGGAGGGGAGAGAGAGACAGAGAGAGAGAGATTGAGAAAGAGAGAAAGTTGTCTACTTTCAGGATGTGGACCAATTCTTAGAGAAAGAATAACTTTTCATAACTGGCTCAAGAAGGGAGAGAGTCCTTATACCATGTTTCCCTTAAAATAAGTCTGGGTCTTATATAATATAATATAATATAATATAATATAATATAATATAATATAATATAATATAACATAACATAACATAACATAATATAATATATATCGGGTCTTATATAATATAATATAAAGAAAATGAAAACATTACATATATAACTTTTGGGATCAGCAAAACAGGTCTTATAATAATTTTTGCTCCAAAAGACGCATTCTAGCTGATGGTCCAGCTAGGTCTTATTTTCGGGGAAACTCGATAGTTCTGCAACTATTTAAAAATGTCTCCTGTAAATAAAAGATCTTTCCTAGGTGATTTTATGAGTGAGCTCTACTACATTTTTAAAGATCAAATCATTAGAATCTCACAATTCACCATTTCAGAGAGATGAGATTAAAAAACATTAAAAATGTATTTTAATCATTAAAATATGTGCAAGTTTCTTATAAAAAATATTTACAATCCAAATCTAAAAGTGTATGAAAAAGATAATGCATTATGACCAAAATGAGTTTGTCCCAAGAATGTAAGTACAGATTAAATTTTAAATTCTACCATTTTTCAATTATCACATTAATTAAAACACTAAAAATCATATGATCATTTCAATAGATGTAGAAAAAGCATGTAATTAAACTCAATACTCATTTGTCATAAAAAGGAAGCTTGTAATATAAACCAATTTTCTTAACTTGGTAATGTTTACAAACATTATTCTATATGGAAAATTGTAAGAAGCACTCCTTTTAAAATTCAAGACAAGACAAAGATACCTACTTTCACTGATTTATTGCTTTTGACATTGTCTTATATTCTACTCAGTGTAATATTCTAGTCCATGCAGTAAAAATGAAGTGTAAGAAGTTAAAAAGAGGAAATGAAACTGTATTTCTTTGAAAATGATTTAGTTGTTGACATAAAACATCCAAGACTATACAGACAAATAACTAGGACTGTGAGGATTTAGCAAGATAGTTAACCATACAAAAATCTATTGCATGTCTACACTCAAGTAACAGACATTTAGAAAAAACAGTCTAACGAAAAGACACCATTTATAATGGTAACACAAACTACAAAGTGTCATAGGAATAAATCTAACAGACGTTTTGCAGGGGCCTCTACAAAGAAAAATGTGAACATTAAGAAGCATATTAAAAATGTCTTTAAGGAGAGGAAGGACAGAATAGGATAAGATGGAGAAGACATGAGAGAGAGGATGTTTACGAGTAAGAAAATTAAATAATTGCATAAATGTTGAGCCTCCTGAAAATGATCTATAGATTCAATACAATTTCAATAAAAGCTACAATAGGCTGTGTGTTTGTGTGTTAGACTTAAAAAGCTGATTCTAATATTGATGTGAAAGAACTGAAAACCTACAGTAGCTAAGACAAACTTGTAGTTTGTGACTTCAAGAAGTAGTGGAGGGGAGATCTGAATTAGGAGACTTTTCTGACTGCTTCATCACCTCATTAGTTATCATATTGTTATCCAGAAACAGAAATAAATTGCCTTAAATATTCAAAATACATCTGCTCAGTTTGGATTTTTCTGTCTGATATTAAGGATACATTTTACATTTTGTTTATATGAATTTGTTTATTTTTCTACCTCATGTTTATAGTATGATGTTAATAATATTTAATTCACAATACACTGTTAACATTGGTTTCTGCATAGCTTCCATTTATTCCTTCTTTATACAACAAAAAAGGAACACCTGTGAATCCATCACCCAATCCAAGAATCAGACCCTGATTAATGTACAATATTCAAACTACAAATGCAATGAACCCATTTTAAAGTATACTTTTTATAGTGAATATCTGTTATTTCTTGCTAATGTTCCTTTTCCATTCATCTGGGAAAGAGACCTGGCAATAATTTTCCTCTGTAGACCTTCTATTCCTCATGGTCCTAATCAGGTTGTCAGCTATGGATTGCCACTAGCCTCTACCATAGCTAAGGGGTGAACTTTAACTCAAGGACAGCCAATCACATTTTCTTGTCCAGGAATTTGAACTTGGGAAGAGTCATCTCAGGACAGAAGGCCATCCTGATAACCGGACTCCAAAGATACTGCCCACCATTTCTTGTTAATGAGATGTGACTTGGTTCCTGCCCTCTGAAGGCCGGCATGCTTTACTGTTTCTTAGGTTCTGTGAGAAACTGAATATCCTTTTAAGAAATCAGGTTCTTTTCCTTAAGTTACTTGGAATCAATTTCAGTTGTCTGCTACCAAGAATTATAGCAACTTCTCTCTCTATTGAACTTAAGTGTCTACATGACTAATGATTAGGCTTCATGGGTATGTGAATATCTGAAATCTAAGTTTGGGTTCATCAAGCTTGGCCACTATTCTGTGACACAACACCCCACCAAGGAAAACTCCTCACCACTGAAAAGCCAATTTCTCCAACCTGAATCAATAAATACGTCTTTCAACTTTTTCAAAAATTTATCAATAAGATGAAAGATGTGAGAAAAAGACATCCATGGTGTCTCTAAAATAAAATAAAATCTACTTACAAAAGCCATATTGGTAAATTTCTATTTCTTAGGTAAAGATTTTGAGACATGTTCCATGAGGCCTCCGGCTTTCTGAGCTACATATGTAACAATTTTTTCCTTCTTATGGCAAACAGATGGGATTAACAGCCTGTTACATTGTCTGATAAAATGAAGCATGGTTTCCCTGTTTCCATAGATAGACTGCCTGTCTGCAGCAAGGGAGAAGATCATATCATATCTGAAATTTATATTGGAGAAACGCTCTTTGTTTAGATACCATTCTTATTTGTTTTGTATGTCTTTGTAAATAAATAGGGACAAAACCTGCTCTTGAAAAGGGTGACAAGTATGACCAGGTATCATCAGTGCTAACAATTTTTGCAGGGAACAAATGGTAAATAATGGAGAGATTAGAATACCTCCTTGCCTCTTCCTTTGTGAACAGCCACATGATTGTCCCCTAGAAGTTTGACTGTGGAAAGCAGGCCTACCTTCTACCCTCATCACCAGATAAACCACATCAGGTCTGCAGTCCCACCCTGACTAGACAATTGAGGAATCCTACCTTCAGTGGAAAACTACCAACAGTGCATTTAGTAGTTAATAAATGATCAGTCTCCAATATCCATCCAAATGCACACCTTTGGTCATTATCCATTGAACGAGTTACAAATTCTCTTATGCATAGCCTTCATGTTGATTTTAAGAATATTATTAAATATTTGTTTTGTCAATCTAGAAATACCTATTGCATTTTTGTAATAATTGTAGGCATATTTAAAGAATAAATCAAATTACTTAGACCTAAATAAAGTATGGTCAGCCATAATTGTAGGCATATTAAAAGAATAAATCAAATTACTTAGAACTAAATAAAGTAAGTGAGACCATGTTGACACCTTTTGGTTACTGATTTCCTTTCAATATGGTTAAAAATCATCATTTTAATAACATGTATTGACATCAATAATGACTTATGTTCGGTAGGTTTTTTAGGATTTCACGTATTTATCTTCCACTTCCAGAATTCCTCCCATTTTCGATAAATCCTTATGGCTAGATCATTAACTGAAGTTCCTTGTTATCAATTGTAAATTTGCTCAGTCATCTTCTATGCAGGTTGTTTCAAAAGCCTTGAACTCACGTAAAATATCTATACGTGTTACATGCTTGCATTCTATTGCAAGCCTCAACTGCTTCTTATCAGCATTTGGTTTAACTTTTTCAGAAAAAAAACAACAAAACGCTTTACTGAGAAAAAAAAAAAAGAAAAGTACTTTTTTTCTCTTTGT
The DNA here is from genome assembly GCF_057876585.1 of Rhinolophus sinicus. NCBI lineage: Eukaryota > Metazoa > Chordata > Mammalia > Chiroptera > Rhinolophidae > Rhinolophus > Rhinolophus sinicus. The sequence goes on along the minus strand of NC_142515.1, from coordinate 100,786,399 downwards.
AAATACATCGATATTTTACCAGCAGCCCAAAGCACTAAGCTTATCTAGCAGAACATAATTAAAGATGCCCTTTGACGTGCTCATGCCAACCTGTTGCTATAGAACTGGAGCTGTGAACTCTCTCATGATTACAGTATCTGCTCATATTTCTCCTTTGAATTAGTGAGGATTTGAAAATGTGGCATTTCAACCCTTCACATAAGAAGACCCTTATATGAGCAGCTTCCTTTGAGCCTGTTTTTATTGTAGATTTATTTCTAGGACAAACTTGCTGCTTTTGTCTTCCTTTTTGAAGACTCTTAGAGAAGCTAATTCATAAGATGAGCTCATTTCTCTTCCTGAACCACATAGCTGTGAAAGTCACCATGATGGACTGGACTTTCTGTGTACATATGTATGTGTATATGATATATTAAGTGAGCTTTAATTCTGTGCTCAGTCAAATTATATATCTACACATATACATATACAAGTTTCTAAGAATAGTGGTCAAAAAAATTTACTTTATGATTGCTCTTCCTGAGTCATGTTTGTCACCCTGGGAAATTGCGAAGAGAGACTACACCATGTGCATCCTGTTATATGTCTGAATATTTGCTATTTTAAGCAAGTTTTAATAATAGGATGTATTTATGTTTGTGTCATGCTTCTCCTAATTATCTTACAAGTATTGCTTTCCATTCCTGGCTTTATCACTTGTCTGTGTAGACAAACTGAAGTGATACATGAGTCCTTTACATTTTAACAAAACTCTTTATCCAATGACTGTCATTTCCTTCATCATCTACTTTCTCCCCTATCTTGCTCTTTCATGTGTTTTGAATGGTAACTGATTTTTTTAAAAAAACTATATAATTATTACGTAAGCTTCTATTATACACTTCAACTGTCTTACTTTGAATCAACATATTCAACTGTGCTCTAGTAAAACACATACGTTTTATTTAGCACTTTTATTTATTTAAAGATCAATGTCTCTGCTTCTTGGGATCTACCAGATTTAACACAATATTGGGTTTATTTAGAGGTTAGAAATGGCAGGTAGTTCTTTGAATACAGTGGCTCATATGGGTAGTCAGAGGTGTGTGAGGTCAAAATTATCCTCCTAACAATACTAAAATGTTAGTTGTTTTTGTCCTCTCATTCTCTCATTAGTGTACAGTAGTGACTTCTAAAGGCTAGATGACATGTGATGATGCTATTTACGCCAATAGTTAATGGAACGTGTGCTTGGGTTCTTCTGTTTGTAAACGTACTTCTAAAATTTTCAGTTTGGTAAATTTTAATAGATGTTACCCACATAATCAAAAGCTCTTTGGGTCCTTAAACATTTTTAAGGGTGTAAAGGGATCCTGAGACCAAAGAGTTTGAGGAACTCTATTATAAACTGTTTTTAAAATATTTAATATAAAAGTAATTATACAATTAAGAACACGGTCTTATTCCAAGAACATGGAATAAAACAGGTCTAAATGAATGTATATTGGTTAGAATCCTAAATGTACATATGTATGTACATAACGGTTAGATCCTCAGAAATTCTGAGAAGGGATGATATTATTTTTACTATCTTATTTATACAATTCACTATGACACAAGGCATTTGGAAAATAATAATTTCCTTGATAATCACTTAACCAAAAAGGCAAGAGTCACATGTCTGATGATTTAGTGTCCTGATATAAATATTTTTGAAGAATCATTGTTTTGTATGTTAAGGTAATTAGATATAGATCTACTTTTAAATTGCGTACTCCAGAGGAAGCAAAAGAAAAGTATAATTATTGAATATGTAATATGGCAAATCAGTCATATAACATAAAGTCATTTTTTCTAGTTACTATGAGAATAACTATTGACAAATATTACCTCTCATTTTTCTTTTACATAAAAATTAAAATGCATTTACAGAAGTGGAGCTTTTCTCTCAATCTCTTGTGTGAAAAGCAGTCAGGAAGGAGAACTGACTCTGGGTGGTAAACACACAATGTGGTATCTAGATGATGTAATACAGAATTGTACACCTGAAATCTATGTAATTTTACTAACCACTGTCACCCCTATAAATTTGAATTAAAAAAAAAATAAGCAGTGAGGAAAAAACAAAAAGCCAGGAATGCCTAAAGGTAGATGAAGTCTGTGTCTCTTTTAGGCAAATGAAATTTTAAATTCAAATATTTAAAATGATATGAAACAACAAAAGGGAAACATTTTTAAACTATTTGTAAATGTAGGATACAAAAAATTAAGGATGACTAGTCCAATTGTTGACAGCGATTTGTAAAGAGAAAAATTAAAGCCCCAAGTAATCTTGTCAAGTCTTACACCATGAAACATAGGAAGACATCTTCATTAGTGATTGGGGAAACATTTAGCAATTGGAAATTCAGAGGTATAATTAGGAAAGTTACACAGTTTTCCCAGTATTGAATGAATCACACACATTATCATTGACCAACGAACAACAAATGAATGATACATTATTTAGAAGACAAAGGAGTGTTAATGTCCAGGAGAGGAAATTTCAAAAAATTTAATGACTGGGGAAAATTGTCCAAGATTTCAATTCTTTGAAGGAAAAAATAGTGATAATAAAAATAAATTAGAAAGAAAATACACTCTATCAAATATGAAAAAAGGGATAAAAAGGAGAAGAATCTTTGGGGAATAAAAAATAAACCTCTGACAAAGAGGAATTAATAAAAGGAAACCTCACAATGAAGCTGTGAGATGGTCATATCTGTTGGTACTTTTGGACATATTTATGCCATTGCTAAGAATTATTGTCCTTTCCATTTGATCTCAAGATCTACAGTAAGAAGAGTAAAATAACTTAAAGTATCATGACAGACAGAATAGCATCAGGGAAAGAAAAGAGTCTGTGGTTAGCAAGTCATTAACCTAAAAAAGATAAATCTTGGAATTTATGAGATAATGACTAATCTAGACTTAAGAATGAATGAGTGACACAAAGATACCTTACATCCATTTCTGTCATTGTTTACTTATCTTTCTTGGTTGTTTTTGGCTTCAGTAAAGTTAACTGCAGGATCTTTCGTTTGTCTAGTGTTCTGCTATGTTAAGCCTTTGACTTCCTCTTTTGTCCATATCTACATTATAAAAGGAAAAGTGAAAGGGGACTGGCATTTATAAGGCTTCATCTGTGCCCCATGAACTTTAGGCATTTTATATGATATCACTTAATCTTTATAAAACTTTGTGAGGTACACAAAATTATCTTTATTTCCCAGATGATGAATTGCAAGCATGATTTGCCAAAGATTATACAGCTAGTGAATGCCGAAGCTCAGTTAATATTCTTTCCACTACACTATAAGGATTTCAAAAGTAATTGATAATCATAATTATGAACACAGGACATGCCGGAATCATCAAAGAAAGAATACATATTAATATCCAGTGTGTAATATTAGTTTAGTTTCAAAGGAGTAGAAATAACTCTTTCCTTAATAATCAACCTACGTGATTTATTTTATCACTGGAGATAGAAAGAATACAAATGCTCAAGGGTACATAAGGAAGCACCTTCTTTTGGTGGGTTTCTCCCTTTAGGAAAGAACTTCGGACCAACTGTACAGGTTTCAGCTACGGAGGATATACTTATTTTCCTTGTGTTGTTCCAGTATCTGCTTAGAGATGTGGTGCCCTCTGGCTCCCTCTAGGCTGCCAGTTCCATAGATGGCTGGCTTTTCATGCCCTATTCTCAATACTGAGAAGTCTGTTATAGGAATAGCACAGTTACTTTACAGATTGGTCTTCTCTGACTGCTCAAAAACACCACTACTTCTCAGCCCTCAGCACGCAGCCCAGTTTTGTTAAAAGGAATTTGGTTCCCCTAGGAATTGTTAAACAATATAGCTGTGTCACACTTACTTTAAATAGTGGAGTTCAAATGAGACATCTCTGCCATGGTGATTTGCATAAATGGACAGTCAGTGCATTCATTGTAAATTAATAAAAAGTATTTCCATTCCAAACCATAGAGGGGCTGTCATTCAAGGCAAAGAAAACAGCTAACCCGGTGAACAGGAGAATCAGCTTTAAGACATGCAGATTTCCAGTACAAGAATTCAGTTTTTTAATGATTCCCCTAAGCTTTCCAATGCAGAGGATGAGCTGCTTGGGATAATCCCTGGGAGGAAATGAAAAACTTCCCTCATGGTTGGAGCACGGAGTGCAGGAGAAGAGTAGGTGATTTGAGTCTGGAAAGCTGGGAAAGAGCAGACTGGGAGCGCCTCCTACACAAGGTAAAGATTTTATGCTTGATCCAGGAGTCAGTGGGGAGGCATTTGATTTGTGCTATAAAAAGATCACTCACAGAATAGAGAGCCCAGAAATAAACCCATGAATACTCGTATATAGTCAATTAAGTTATGACAAAGGAGTCAAGAATGTATGATGGGGAGTGGACAGTCTCTTCAATAAATGGTGTTGGGGAAACTGAACAGCCACATGCAAGAATGAAACTGGAACACTAGCTTACAACATACACAAAAATTAACTCAAAATGGATGAAATATGTGAATGTAAGACCTGAAACCATACAACTGAAAAAAACATAGGTGGTCAGCTCCCTGACGTCAGTCTTAGTGATGATTTTTTGGATTTGACACCAAAAGCAAAGACACCAAAAGCAAAAATAAATAAGTGGGATTACATGAAGCTAAAAAGCTTCTCACAACAAAGGAAACCATTAACAAATGAAATGGCAATTTACTGAATGGCAGAGAATGTCTGCAAATTGTATATATGATGAGGGGTTAATATTGAAGCTCTGTAAAGAACTCATAAAACTCAATCCCATAAAACCAAACAATCCAATTAAAAAATGGGCAGAGGATCCAAACAGACATTTTTCCAAAGAAGACATACAGGTGGCCAACAGGTACATGTAAAGGCACTAAACATCACTATTGATTAGGGAAATACAAATCAAAACAACAGTGCATTAGCACCGCACACCTATTAGAAGGGCTATTATTAAAAAGACCAGAAATAACAAGTGTTGGCAAGGATGTGCAGAGAAGGGAACACTTGTGCACTGTTGGTGGGAATAAACATTTGTACAGCCATTGTGGAAAACAGTATGGAGGGTCTTCAAACAATTGCAACTGGAACTACAATATGATCTAGCAAATCCACTTCTGGGTATATCTGAAGGAAACAAAAATACTAACTCAGAAAGATAATATGCACCCCCTGTTCACTACAGCATTATTTACAATAGCCAAGACATGAAAGCAACCTAAGTGCCCATTGGTGGAAGAATGGATAAAGAAAATGTGGCATGTTTATACAATAGAAAACGTTATTCAGTCATAAAAAGAAGGACATTTTGCCATTTGCAACAACATGGATGGGTCTTGAGGGCACTATGTTAAATAATGAAATAAGTCACACAGAGGAAGACAAATACTGTTTCATCTTACTTATATGTGGAATCTAAAAAAAAAAAGGAACAAAAAAAAAACACAAAAAAAACAAAAAGAAAACTCAGCTCAGAGATACAGAGAACAGATTGGTAGTTACCACAGGTGGGGGTTAGGGATTAGGCAAAATGGGTAAAAGTGGTCAAAAGGTACAAACTTCAAGTTACAAAACAAGCAAGTCATAGGGCTGTAATGTACAGTATAGTGACTATAGTTAATACTATTGAATTATACATTTTAAATTCGCTAAGAGAGATCTTAAAAGTTCTCATCATAAGAAACTTTTCTTTTTTTAAGTATGGTGACAGATGTTCATTAGACTCTTGTGTAGATCATATATATATATATATATATATATATATATATATATATATATATATTCATCACATTCTGGAGCGTGGTCTTGATATATATTATATATGAAGGCCACGCTCCAGAATGTGGCGAATATACCGATGGGGGCAACAGTAGAGTCAGAGAGCCAGCTAAGAAGTGTCTGTTTTGGTTCAGATGAAGAGAATGATGGTCTCCTTGATTGGTACTGTGCCAGTGGGATGCATGATTGTGGTAAATAAAGGGATTAGTGAGATATTAGGTTAGTGCAAAAGTAATTGTGGTTTTTGCAATTTTTAACCTTTTAAACCACAATTACTTGTGTACTAAACTAATATTTGAAAGACAGACAGAATCTAATGACTTATTAGATAAATGGGATGAGGGAATGGAAGGAATATGCTTCATTCCCAAATCCTAACAAATAACATAATTTATAACTTATTAAAAATTTCAGGACTGAAAAAATTTTATAGATATTGTAAATTAGGTAGCTAGTGCTAGAACTTAGCACTTCAAAATAGAGAAGTGAGGAATGGGTTCTATTTTTAATTATCTAGAAAGACATTCTGCAATTTTATGCATACTATAACCTCACTTAGTGTTGATAGCTCTTACTGATCATTATTTCTAAGCTTAATCTCTCATTATACAATTTTTGTTTATTGATTTTCCTCCTGTTCTTATTGTACACAGAGTGGTTAGTTAGCATCCTTTCTTTATATGTGTTATTCTGGGTCTCCACTATGATCCATTCACGGACTCCCAATGACTCCAAAGGTTATACTGTGGAAGACCACAGATGTTGCCTCGAACATGTTGCTTGTGAAGTTTTAGGGTTAGGTCCCAGACAATTCTAACTTTCACTTAACAATTTATTTGCAACTTTCTCATTATTGAAATCTTTCATATTCTGGATTCTTTTTATATAACATAATAATGAGAGAAGGAAGGGGTTTATTAGGCTTTCTGCTTCTCAGAAAAAGTGACTAAAGATCATAAAAAGGTAATGCATAAAAGAACTACTTAATGTTAAAGTTTTCAAAAAATTTTCAACTTCATACTTTATAACAAAAGGAATTCAAGTTTTAAAAATGACATGATTTCCCACACAAAATAACTTAAAAATAACAATATCTGATTCCAGCAAAAGTGCTATAAAATAGACACATTTATGATATCAGTATAAATTGGTACAAGTGTTATGTAATTTGTTAATATGCATCAAGAGACTCTAAAATGAACTTCTACTGTTACCCAATAATTCCATCTGCCTAAAGAAATAATCCAAAAATGTTTAATAACATATTTAACTTCAGAGTTAGTTATAATTGCAAACATCTAGAAATAGTAAAAAATGTCCAAAATGAAGAATATTTGATGTAAGAAATTGAAAATTCAGAATCAAGTTATAGAATATAAATTAAGATATGTAAACATTAATATAGGGAGTATTAATAGTGATTATTTAGAGGTTAAAATACCTGTTTTTTTCTCCCTCTTCTCTGTACATTTCTGTATATTCCATGTAATAGGCAATAAACATGTTGCTTTTATTTCTAAAAAAGTGTTTGCATAAAATAGTTAAGTCATGTAATTTTGGATTTTGAAGGAAAAGGTTTATACACACACACACAAACACACACATCGTGAACTTAATTGTCATACCACGTATAATTTTTTTTTGATAACATATAGATGTCAGTCTTTATCTAAAGTGACTTATTTTTAAACTGTATTAAATGGAGTGAACCTGGTGATTTTGCTTGTTTTGCTCAACATCCGTTTTAATTATCTTCCCTTCTGGTTTCTATATTACAGAGGATAGAAGACTAACATTATATTTCTAGAGTTCCTTACAGTTATGGTACATGTATGTGACCTAGGTGCCTCCATCAGAGGCATCTGCTGAGATGGGGAAGAGGAAGTGTTGGCCTTCAGTAGTGAGGTGGCATCTTTGGTAAGCCTGGTGGCAGAGGTATCTGGATTGTCTGAATCAACTCCAGTGGCACTTCAGACATCACAAGTACTGAGTCATTAGCAGTGACAGTAGCAGTGTTTTTACTGGAAGAGTCCTGTGCTATTGAAGCGGAGTTTCTCGTGGCACTCTGAAGCGTCTAAGTCACCTAACATTTAAAAATAAATCTCTTTCTTTAAAATAGCTAGACCCAGGTCTTGTTGCTTTCAGCAAAGACTTGATCCGATACTTAATCAGGGTCTGCTAGACCACTGTAGAGGACAACTTGTTTCCTACCACAGTAAATGGCACTTGTCTGACAGTTCCTTGTGGCTTCCTTAACCTTATTTATTCATCTTCTTTTCTTTCTAATCACTCTATGCACCCTCTGTCCAGACATCCATGTGTTTTCCTTGTTTGGTGAGCCTTCTCTTTGTATTCCATTTTCTGTGCCTTTGTGCATTTTATCACTGGCTTGGGAATACCCTTGCCTCTGCCCCCTTATTCCAACTGTCCCTCAGGCTCAGCTATAATCTTGTGCTTCTTCCCGGAAACCTTCCTGACTCTATCAATACTCACTGATTAGCCAGCCTCTGAATGTTCTTAGCCCTTTATTCAACCAAAATGTTTAGTCCCTAATGTTGACTAGTTTTGTACTGCAGGTTAATTATTGAGTATGGCTACAATCTAATCTCTTTTGGAGCACTGTATTTCTACAATAGTCGCTATACAATACGTCTCTTAGAATTCACATATACACCAAGGATAGTGCCAGGCCCTCTTCAATAAGTATATTACAATAAATGTCAATGATTCACTCATTTACTTAAAGAACATTCCAGTAGAAATTATGTTAGCCAGAAGTTTGGGGAATGCTATGGTCTGGTTTATTAAATTTTCAGGTTAGCTAAGAAATATGTGAGAATCCTTTCTCTACCTTCATTGGGAAAAGTTCTCTCAAGTACATTTGTTTTGTTTCCTGCCTAAGGAAGTGCACGGCGGTTATATGTGGCCCTGGAATCTACTCTCAAGCCTCCTCAGTAAAGCCTTCCAGGATGTTTGCAACTGGACACGATTTTACTCTGAGTTCTCATAGTACTTTATGACCATCAGATGAAAACTGATTGCTTTTTTCTTGTGGTACATTTATGAGGCACATTTAAACCCATCAATTTATCAATTATAAATTGTCTTGATGCAGAAATGGCTTCTCCTTTTTTAACTTTTCTATTCCTCACTGGGCTGGCATGGTGTCATGAACATAGGAGGGATTAAAATGCTAGTTAAATAAACTGAGACTCAAAGAAGACAAAATGTCATCGTTTTGAATATCGGGATCAGAGATTTTTTTAAAGAGGGTATAGAATCTGTGGTTAAATTTGCAGTATCACCAAGACAAATCAACAGGAAGTTAATTTTTACATTAAGATTTCAGTATAAGCTTATTTAAAATGATTTGATGTACTTCCTTAGAAAAATGAGACTAAATTAAATCCATTTAATTGAGGGATTTTTTTTTTTTAACCTTATGGAGATTTTTACCATATTATTTTTTAAACTTCCTCCATGACAAAAAGTCATTATTATTTTAATGTCTAATATTTGTTCACTGTTAATTCTTAGTTTGAAATCCCTTAAGATTATTCAGAGATATACTTTATATCTTTGAAGACAATTTATAGAATATATTTTTCTCAGATCTCGGTACCTTAAAACCTTTGTATCCTTTGCATACCAAATTGGATTGTTTTTAAAACCATGAGCTTGGTTAATGGATGTGTTGTCTAGATAACTTTCATCTATTTTTCTTTGATATTAAAAATACTACAAAGAAAATGTGAATTTTAAGCAGCATAGTATATATTTCTTGGGATGGTTTCATACTCCTCACTCTTTTTTCCAGGACACCAAGAAATATTTGGTGTGATGTACATGATAAAGAATGAAAAGACAGGACAAGAACCATTAGCAGAAGAGCGAATGGCTGTATTACCAATGAGCACATCCTCCAATGCAAAAGTACAAGGAATTAGAAGATCGTGCCCCTTGGCAGTATGTGAAATGTGAATAATAATATCAGTCTCCCATATCACAAATTTATGACTGAAAATTAAGAGACATGAAATACTTAAAAATGTTAAAGTATCCTATGAAAATTAAGAGACATGAAATACTTAAAAATGTTCAAGTACCCTATGAAGAAAGCAATTTGGCATTTAAAATTTTATTTTTCAAAATGTTTTCACAGATGCACATTTAATTCATAAGATGATCCTTTGAGGTAGCTACAGTAAGCTTTGTAATTTTCATTTTATTGATGTGGAGCAAGTTAAATGGCTCATCCAAACTTTCTTGGAAATAGCAATTCAAAGAATAGAAAAGTATTTTAACTCCTTAGCTAATTCTCTTTCCACTATTTGCACAGTCTCTCCTTTTCATACTAAAAATAATTCTATTAGTAATAAACATAAATAGTTCAGAGTACTTGGGCCATCCTGTCCCCAGCTCATTGCAGAGTAAGTAAAATAAAGAGCAGTGAGCAAGCAGCAGAGGTGAGGATGTATTAATATAATCTCTAGGCAGTGGTATACTGGTCTTTTTTTTTAGAAAACAAAGCACTCTGATTTGTCTTGTGTGCCAATTTCCATGGTGTGAATACTCCCACCAGGGCTGATTCAAGCTACCACTGTGATGCCACATTGTGAGCAGGGAGGTGAGACGAGATAAGATGCTCGCACAGAGAACTGATGCTCGCACAGAAAATCAGGTTTGTGTTTGTGGGTATCAAAGGTAGGTACACAGAGCACAGGCACATAGGAGTAAGTATAAAAAGAGAAGGTGTCTTTTAGGAAGGGAGCGGCTTGGGGATCTCATTAACATCATGGGTACTCTCAAAAGACGGAAAGTTCCTCACCTAGATCCACACAGTGCACCAATCTTCCACTGGAGAGAGCATTTTACACAGTAAATGTGTGGGAGAGAACCCTGCACACATCTGTGCAGCAGTGGTGCCTGACGTCTGGCACATAGACCTAAAAGGCAGAAACCTCTTACTAGAAGTACATTTTCTCCCCCACCCTAGTTTTATGGATGTATAATTAACACATACGATTGCATGTATTTAAAGTGTACACCACAATAAAGTTAATTAACATATCCACAGCTCACAAAGGTTTTATTTTTTTGTGAGAATGCTTAAGATTTAATCTTTTACCAAATTTCAAATATACAACACAGTATGACTAACTATAGTGACCATGCTGTACATTAGATCTTCAGAATTTATTCATCTTATAACTAAAAGTTATACTCTGATCATCACTTGTCCCTAAGTCTCCCACCTCCCAGCCCCTGGCAACCACCACTCGACTCTTTTTTTTTTTTTTTAATTTATTGGGGTGACAATTGTTAGTAAAATTACATAGATTTCAGGTGTACAATTCTGTATTACATCATCTATAAATCCCATTGTGTGTTCACCACCCAGAGTCAATTCTCCTTCCATCACCATATATTTGATCCCCCTTACCCTCATCTCCCACCCCCCATCCCCCTTACCTTCTGGTAACCACTAAACTATTGCACTCGACCCTTCAAGTAGAATGAGTTTCTGTGAGTTTGACTTTATTCTTTTCTTTTTTAGATTCCATATATAAATTATACCAAACAGTATTTGTCTATCTCTGTTTGGCTTATTTCACTTAACCCTCAAGGTTTATGCATGTTGTCACAAATGGTAGGATTTCCTTCTTCTTAATGGATGAATAATATTTCACTGTATATATGCACACCATATTTTCTTTGTCCACCCATCCATGTGGACACTTAAGTTGTTTCCATATCTTGGCTATTGTGAATAATACTGCAGTAAACATGGGGATGCAGATATATTCCCAGAAGTGGAATTGCTGGCTTATATGTTAGTTCTATTTTTATTTTTTGAGGAATCTCCGTAGTGTTTTCTATTGTGGCTCTACCAATTTACATTCTTACCAACAGCACACAAGGGTACCCTTCTTTTCTCCACACCCTCCTAGTACTTACCTCTTGTTTTCTTGATAAAAACCATAGTGTAAGGTAATATCTCATAGAAGTGCATATTCATTTAGCAGGGTATATCTATGGAAGATTTAGATATAATCTCTCCATAAACATTACCGGCAGAATATTTAGGACAGGGAAATTTCTGGGTTGTTAGAAGGCGAACTTCCAATTCTACGAGAGGAGAACCAAGCCACACAAATGATGGTGATTTCTTCCTCTTTTCAAATAGAGTCTGAGTTTTTGTAATGGGTTCTTTACTGAGTGCAGTCTTTTCAGTCAGCACTGCCACTTGCTACACACATCGCCTTGCTCAGGTAGAGTGGAGTGAGACCTACTGCTCCAGGCCCCTGTGAGAATAAGGCTGCCTATGAAACATTTAGCAGCGTCCATCACAATTAAGAGTACAGTACCTCATTCATACTAAGTCTAAGAATTTTAGTAAGAAATTCTAAGATAAAATTCTTCTCAAATCATGGTAGATGTTGAAAATCAATTCATTTTTTAAAAACTTTTATTTATTTTCAGTGTGATTTTCTAGGACCCATCAGCTCCAAGTCAAGTAGTTGTTTCAATCTACTTGTGGAGGGCACAGCTCACACTGACCCATGTGGGTATCGAACCGGCAACCGTGGTATTATGAGCATCGTGCTCTGACCAACTGAGCTAACCGGCTGCCCCGAAAATCAATTCAATTTACTTCCACAGTTTCTGGTTTCTCACTTTGGATTGCAGAAAGAAGTCTATTGCCAAATTCATTAAAATAGAAAGATTTCAGACTTGGACAAAGTAACAGAATTACATGTGCTACCTAGTGATTAATAATTAACCACAAATCTAAACTTATTAGTTATTCCTTAGATAGTTAGCCAAATGGATTATTTATGGGGTCTTTCCCCTTTGATGGACTACAACTGTCATATTAATTTTTAATCAAACAGTGAAATTTTGTAAGTGATTTTTAAAGCCAGGGGAATAAAAAAGGAAGATCTCTAGGAAACAGTATTACAATGTATTCTATTTCTAGGAACACATTTACCATTTATATAGCATATATCAGAATGATTTAAAGAAGGGGACACTACATATCTAGTTTCTCTAAGTAAACTTAGGGTTTATTTATGGCTGTAATTCCTACATTTTCTGCTTTTAAAGAAGAAGCCAAGAATTGAATTTTTATGATCCTGACACTGTCCCACACTTTTTGTTTTCCTCAGGGTTTTTGCCCAGCCCAAAGGAGAAAATGAGAACAGCCATTCTTCATAATGTACCAAGTGCTAAAAAACTATTTCCCCCCAAATACAGTAAAATACTGATCTTAGCGTTAAAATGTATCAAATGGAGGGATCATGAAAGGAAAAGCTGAGCATGGTAGCTTCAAGGAACTATTAACAGGGGTAACTCTTATTCACCCACTTTTACATGAAAGCACCCAGTCATGCTCACACATAAAGTATCTCATTAGCAAATAAATTGCAGACAGAAATTTCTGGAACAAGTGCTCAGGAGTGGAGTATTACTCTGTATTTGCTTGTTTTTCCTTTCGTAGACCAAAAACACAATCTACGAAATACAGATCCTTTAACAAAGTTTGTTTTAGCAGATTCTATGACTTGACAGGAAAAAAAAATTACATTTACGCCTTGAATGAGAATCAGCAAAATGGACTTTAAGTATAAGGTTTGCCATTTATTTACAGGCTTCATGACTTTGGATTAGGTATCAGAGTTTTCAGAACCATAGCCTCTTAACCTGGAAATGAGGATTGTGACGTTACCTGCACTACAGAGTTGTAAGAACCAAATGCTACTGTGACAACATGAAGTTCTTGCAAGGAATTGTTATGTTTTTATTATGTGTGAGAGGCTGAATTTGAAACAAAACGCAAAAGAACATTTTTTTGACCACAGAGGGGTGAGGCCCAGAAATAAACAAAATACAGATGACTTAAAGCACACTGGGGGAAAAATATGTATACACACACACACACACACACACACACACACACACACACACATTTATATATTTGACTGGGTCTTTTAAAGAAAAAACTCATTCCTACAGGAGCATAGAAACTCAACAGGACAGCACAAAGCAATGGATCCTATTCCTATATTTAGGAGTAGGTATGATTCAATCACTCAATCCTTTGATACATAAGGTTTTTAAAACTAAAAAGGATATATATATATATATATATATATATATATATGTATATATATACACACACACACATATATATGTGTATATATATAAAACAAAGTCACAAAGGATATATATATATATATATACACACACACATATATATATACATATATATATCTATATATATATCTATATATATCTATATATATCATTGCTGTTTACCTCTAGTTTTCTCAAGTTTCCTCTATAGAAATTTGCGTGTACAGACAGTCTATTAAAATAATCATATAGGTAACTTGCATTCTTGGCTTCACATCTTACAAATTTGTTGTCAGAATCTCATCTTCGTGTGCATATTCCCTTGGAGAAAAAAGACATTACCGCAGAAGGAAGCTCCGGAGCAGACCAGAGCCCCTCCTCTCACACTGTAATATGCGTATGAATCCCGTGGGGGTCCTGGCTGAAATGGAGCTGCTGACTCCGTCAGTCTGGGGTGGGAGCTGAGGTTCGGCTCAGGTGGTGCTGATGCTAAAGGACCATGTCAGAGCAGGGAGGGACTGCCGAGGAGGGGATGCTCTATGGTCCCTCCCTCCTAATGGGCGAGAAGACCGGTGCTGTGCTGCAGAGGCTGGGAGGTGGTAGACTTGGCAGTGAGCACATGAGAACACAGACACGATGAACTTCCCTAAGTTCCCTGAGTGAGGAGGACAGATCTGCTCTCTGAAAATCTCCACAGGCTTATTTTTTCAACAGAGACGCCTAGTTTTTTTAGTATTAACCAAGCACCTAACATGGATTTTGAGTGAGATTACTCCCAAGTAATCTGTTCGGTGAAACAGAAGCAAGGATGCTATGTTTAATACCTAACTCTGACAGATGGCAAGGAGCACCTGGAGCCTCGGAGGGGATAGACTATCTGTTGACTGCCTGCATCTCAAACTGACCTAGAGACAAGGGATGAAGAAAATATGATGCCAGCAATAGACTCCCCAACTCCCAACCTGCTTTACTCTAACATGCTATGAAAGCAGCTGCTGGGTCAGTTTTTTTAAAAAAGGTGCCCAGGTATGTAATAGAAAGGGTTCGTTTTTATTTAGTTGTAGGCTCAAAAAGAGGATTTATTGAGCCTAGTATTTTAAAATATAGAGCAGGGGCAGGGGGAAGATGGATGGACAGGAAGCAAATAGAATTCGTTTGAGAATGTAAAAGAAAGTGAATGAGATGTTTAATTAGCCCCTTTGTCAGGACAGTGAAACATTCTGCACAGTGCCATTGAGAGTCTTTATATTTTGGTTACTCTGAACTATTCCTGCTTAGTCTTTTCTTTGTATCTTTGGATAGATACTAACATTAATGGACACTACTATTAGCATGAGTGAACAGATAAATGGATAAAGAGACTGAGATGAGACTAAATTTTCCATAGATCTGTCCTGAAAGCGATATTGGCTCAGGCTATAATTTTTAGCAATTAGGACCCCTATATAATTGAGTAGAAATGCCCATGAAAAATAAGTGAGCAAATCAAACAGATTAGTCAAACGTTAAACTAATAAACAAGATTTACTAAATGGCTTGCTTTGGTATTTCATTACTCAGATTAAAAACAAAAATACACCTACAGTAATCTTGTTGAATATTTTGTTTCCATTCTGCCCTTCCATATTTCTCCCCTTTCCTGCCTACTTGCGGTAATTTTCCACAATATTTTCATTTACATATCTTGACCTTTTGAGAACTCGATTATTAGATTGCTTAGTATGTTCAAGAAAATATCGTAAGTGCTTATAGGAGCTGAAAATTTAGTCAGGGAGATGTAATACAGGTAGCTACGATATTGATGGATACATATCATGAGTTTAATAATTTGCTCTTTGAACAAAAATGAATGAATGTCAACCTAGAATGAGCCAGAAGTCTCACTGAATCACTGGTATAGTAACAGTAAATGAAGAAAATGGGTAGAGTTAGGAAATGTGGAGTTTAAAGCATAAGATCATTTCAGGTGGAGACAGCAGCATGAGCGAAGGCATGGAAGGTGGACAAGGAAACGTGTGTGGGTGGTAAAAAGTCGTTCACTGTGACTGAAGCTTAGAACATTCCTAAGAGACTGACAAACCAGGCTGGAGACTGTTTCTGGAAAGCCTGAATGTTAGTTAAAGAAATTCAGACATATTTGGTAGATTCCTCTAAAGTTACATGAACTGGATTTGCAAAATTGGGGGCTGGGCAGCATGATTTCTATTTCTGGAAGGCCATTAAAGCCATGATTAGAGAACAAGCCATCCTCTAAAGGTTACAAGAATGGCCTCAGTGTCACACCTACAGCTTAAAGTGCTAACACAAATGAAACCAACCCCTGCTTCCACATATTTGTTTGAAAAAATAAAGAATAATCCTCTCTGTTAACTGGTAACTGTTTTCGTAAAAAATCATCCAATCTGGATGTGGTCAGTTTTCACTAACTGCTTCATTCCATTCAATTTATGTGCCTGTGGCTCAGCAGCTAACTAGATTCTTAACAAACACAATTGTAGAGTGACATTTTCCCTTTTTATTTCTGACTGTAATGTCTTTGGTTGAAAGCTGTTATGTATGTACTGTGTATGTACAGCCAATTGACAAAAAACAAACAAACAAACAAAAAAAAACAAAAGAACAGAGAGAGAGAGAGAGAGAGAGAGAGAGAGAGAGAGAGAGAGAGAGAGAGAGAGACCTGTGTCTTTTCCAGTAAGGTTGTGAGATTACTTTTTCTATGGATTTCCAACAAAAATGAATATACACCCTTTTTTCAAGTTTTTAGTTAAAAGACTTAAAAAGAATGACTGTACACACTTGGGCAGCTTGATTTAGATAAGTAAAATAGTCATACTGGATACAAACATTTCCAATTGCCCAAAGTATTTTAATACTGCCTTCCTTTGTCATGATGAATCATTTTTTATTATCAAGTAAAACACATGCATATAAAAGTGGATAGATTTCTCTGCCTGGCAGTGTGTATACAACCATAGATCATTATGACCCAAGAAATAAAAATATCCCTTTGAAGACAATGCCTCAGCGTCTTACTTGGAGTTGTGTTTCTTTGGCTCTGAGCATATGTGGCTGGATTAGGTCTCTGTGTTTGGCCAGAATGTCTGAACACACCTCCAAATTTCTAATGAGAGCTGAGCAAAGCAGAGGAATAAGCATAGGAAATAGGGTCACACCCCTCTCTCATACTTTGGAAAATCAATTTTCTCTTTTAACCTTATTTTCCTCATCTGTATAATGGGTTACAAATGCTTATCATATAGTAGGTATGTTATAAGAATTAAAGGTGATATAATGAATCTAAATCTCATTGTATGGGGGATTCAGATTTGTTTTTGTTTTTTTCCCCTAATTTCCTTCTCTTCAGGCAGGATACCAAACTACAATATCTATTTGCAAAACTTCATGGAATTGATCAGGTTAAAATTTTAATTGTCACAATCACCAAACCATCAATAAAGGCCTTTCCAAGTGGGACAAAAGTGCTGTCCCAGCTCACTTATTGCACAGGTTGGCATAGCTGCTTCTACTAGTTCTTTCTGGATATATTGGTCCAACATAGGATAGCTATATTGAGCAAATAAAAACATGGCACAATATTTGGAACATCTTATACTAAAGAATTCCTTATCTAAAATTCAAATTTAACTGGGTATCCTGCATTTTATCTGAAAAGTCTAGCCCAAATTCCTTTACAAAATTTTTACTAGATACATTACCATTTCTGAGCTTATCCTGGATTTCACTGTTCTATATAGTGTCACCTTGATTTTACGTATACTAAATTTCACTGGTTTATTGTACATATCACTTTCTATTAAGGATTTGTCCCATAAAATAATTTAATGAAATAAACTCCATCTTCTTAAGAAATGCGAATGTTACCATTCTGATAAAACTGCACCTAAGTGATTAAAATAAGACCTCAATTTGTTTTTTTATTATCTTAAATAATAAAACAGAAAAAAAATCTATCAGTCAGTATTCTACATACGATTTGTTCATGTTTTATCTCTCGAGTTAGGTTATGGAGTCTATATTTTTGTCCACCAAATGTTGGTTGTCACAGTATTGTGTCTCTTCCCTTTGCCCTCTAGTTCCCCTTTCTCACACAAACTTTATTTTGTTTCTCCTGAGGGTTTTAATTTTGTAAAAGTGAATGGTTTGTCCCTTCTTTTCCCTCCAGGACATAAACAGGTTCCATTTAGGACTACAGTATGCTGCAGAGTTGCCTGGGTCCAGAGTTACTCTGAGGTAAATTGGGGATAGTGAATCTGAAAGAGACAGGGCGCCTCATTAAGTCTGGGTGTTCCAGAGTTATTCTCCCTCTGAGGCAGCTGTGGCCTAATGTAAACAACACTGAACTTGTCATCCACATCTTTACATTCAGGTTCTTGTCCTGAAACCTAATAGTTATTTATTCTTGCAATAATGACTTGGCACTCTGAATTTCACTCTTCTCTGCTATGATAGAGTAATAATAACCTATCCACAAAAATTGTTCTAAGGAATACAATAATATTCATGAAAACGACTTATAAACCATAAAGTGTTTTACCAATATGATATTAATTTTACTATATTAAATTATAACTAGTTATTTATAGGACATTGTTCAGAACTTACCATCTAGATACATATACTATCATATATAAACTATGTACTACATGTCATTTGCCTTAAGATATTGGTTTTGTATGTTCTTCACTATTTTGTTTTTAATTCATCTTGAATAAAGTAATCTAAAACATATGTCATACGAGTTCTTTTTTCCCCTCTATTAAATCAATAAAATCTGATTTTCAGAAGAAAGTGAAATAAAGGTAAAAATATTATGAAGAATCCCAGAGACTTCGAGAGCACTGTTTAATCTTTTAGCAGAAAAGAGAACAAACCAAGTTTTCGTTATTCACCAGGCATTAACAATTGATTAATAATTCTGCTGGATTACCTGCCATTAGCCTCACTTCCATCACATAGGTGCACTGGCAGAAGGCGTCCATTCAGAACCTGGAGAAAGGGCACCCACGGGTCTATTCAATCAGAAGAAAGATGCTGCTGAGATGGGAGTGAGGCTCAAGTTCCTGTCAATAAGATGGAAACATTTTGTGTGTCTACATGCCCGGGCCTCTTTCATTCTATTTGTGACTCTGTTGTGAAGGAGCCTAGCCATGGCTGATTATAATTCTGCAGTGAAATGCATTTACTCATCTCAAATCTTTGTCTCAACTGATTACTGTTTTGTAACCTTTGCATTCTACAGGGAATCATGCATTTCAATCCATGCTAGACATAAAATATCTGTTTTGACAGTCTTTGATTGTACTTAAATAGCACAGATTTTAAATAATCAAAGAGGGCTTATGTTATAAAGTTTGAGGTCTCCGAAGTGCTTTTCTGTCAGTAAGGATGAGAAGAAAAGGGGGAGGATTTTTAAAAACAGAATCATGGAATTATAGAACAAGGTCTCATGGAGCTCATCTAGACTCAAGGATTCATTTTATAGATGGCAAAAGGGAAACACAGAGACGATAAAAGAGGCTAAGGTGACTTCCCTAAATTTACACAGTTGGTTAAAAACCCAACAAATTTTTCTGTCTACTACAACTTTTAATGCTTTTAATTTCCTTCCCTCCCTCCCACCCTCCCTCTTTCCCTCCCTCCCTTCCCTTCCTTTCTTCCTTCTTACTATTATTGTAATTCTTATTATTTTATCTCATTAGCTTAATAAAGTATAGGTTTGGGATCAGATTACCTGTGTTTGAATTTGGGCTCTGTCACTTATTACCTGTTGAATCTTAGGTAAGCTGTGTAGTTGTTCTATGATACAGTTTTTTGTTTTTTTTTTCATCTATAAAATGTAGGTAATAATATTGTTGATTTCACAGGGCTATCGAAGATTAAAACATATGTAGACTCTTTCCTGAGTCTGGCTCAAAAATATTTGTCATGATTGTTATTAATCCAATTTAATTAGTGTAGATTTTAAGAATTGAACTAATAAAATTAAAGTATGCTACTTGATTCTTTAATCCCACACACTATTAAAATTTAAAAGTCAACACAGTTATAATGGGAAAACAGAATTAGACAAAAATTACCAGAATTCAGCTCTAAAGATCCTTGTAAGCAGTGAAAATGAGAAAATAATCATAAGTACCTAAGTGCGAGAGAAAACCTTGGGAAAGAATCAAATCATTGGGAGAAGATACAAAGCCATCCATAGTTTTTCAAAAGAACTGCTATACAATACTCAGATAGATTTGCATCCTGCATCTGTCACTTAAAAATTGTGTAATCTTGGGTGAATTCCTTAACCCTCTGTGTTGGTGTTCTTCATCCTTCCAGCTTTATTGAGGTGTAATTGGCAAATAAAAATTGCATATATTTAAGGTGTAAAACATAATTTGATATACTGTGTTTCCCCGAAAATAAGACCTCACCAGACCATCAGCTCTAATGTGTCTGTTGGACCAAAATTAATATAAGACCCGGTCTTAAATTATATTATGTTAGATAAGACCGGGTCTCATATTAACTTTTGCTCCAAAAGATGTATTAGAGCTGATTGTCCAGCTAGGTCTTATTTATGTGCAATAGGCCCGCCCTGCCCACATTTTGGACCAAGGACTGGCAAACTCTAGCCTGTGGGCCAAATCCTGTCCCTATGACCCACACAGTTAGAATGGTTTTTACATTTTTAAGCGATTAAAAAAAATCAAAAGATAAATGATATTTCATGATCTGTAAAAACTGTATGAAATTCAAATTTTAGTATCCATAACTAAAGTTTAATTGGAACGCAGCCATGCTCATTAATTTCACATTGTTCACGGATGCATTTATGTTCCAATGGCAGAGTTGAGTAGTTGCAGTGGAGGGTATTTGGTCCACAAAGCCACAATATTTACTATGTGGGCTAAAACTAAATGTTTTCCTGAAAACATTTGCTGACCCTGGTTTTAGATGATTAAATTGAGAGAGAATGTATTCCATCAGACTCAGAACCAGAGACTGCTCTCAGACATTAACTCATTTGACTTGCAAGTAGAGGAGATCACAGATGAACATATAAGGAGAGAGGAGAGCATTTCCAACACCCACAAACAAACTGAAGCGGATCAAGGAACAGTTGAGGATAGCTTTGTGCCAATGGCTGCTCCCACTGTATGAAAAAGAGAATGATGGAATAAAAGCAGTCGTTATGAAAGAATGGAGATTCTTTTTTTAAAAAAGGCTAACGAATGTGCAAAAGAGGACATGTTTTTGCTCGGAAAGGAAATATTCTTCTGTCTTCCTTATATCCTATAGTTTAGGCTATTCTAGGTCCTCTACCCTAGAGGTTGGACCACCCTGGAAAACAATCAGCTCACAGCCAGTGCCAAATTGCCCTGTAGTTGTGAAACAGGCCAACTTTGGAAACTCTGCCTGAGGTCCTAGCATTATGATAAAAAATGTCTAGGTGAGGACTTGGCTGCCCTAAATTTTAAAAATGCAGGTGAATTAGAGACAAAACATACCATATCACTCTCTTTTCCATATATCCTCTTCTATATTAGTTCCCCAAATGCTGTTGAACTTTCCCTTCTTAATACATTTGTTCCAGCTGTTTCCTCAATCAGATTGTTTATCACTGGCTGTAGAAATATTTTCTAGCCCTCAAAACCCTATCAATTTCCTCCTTTTTGAGAACTTTCTCCCTGTACTGCTAGTTAGAATCATTCCCTCCCTTTTCTGTCTTTTCACAATTCTTAGATATACTTCTGTTTCGCTCTTTATTCTATTTTTCCTGTTCCAATTGCTTCTGTACATGACTGTAACCATTACTGGACCATAAACTCCTCAAGGACAGGACCATGAACTCTGCTTGCTGCCTACATCATTAATCCCAGCATTTTCAACATGCTGGAGGCACAGTGAATCGTTGTTCACTACTAGATGTTACTAAGGGCACTTCTCCCCCTTTCCCCTTTCACCTTTCTCCAAGGTGGAGATGTCTTTTCTAAAAAAGTGGCAGGGAAAGTAATGAGTGCTATTAAAAATCAAGTCGTACTGAACTTGGTCAGAGGTCAACATAATCACATCTCCTCGTCTTAAAATATTATTCAATTAATCCTAAACAATTCTTAATATTATAAAGTGTAATTAGCACACACTGAACTAGTTATTAAACATGAAGGCAGAAAATGTTTCTCTTCTGAATAGTTGATCAGTTTTTTAGAGAGGTAGAGTTGGAAACTTTTTTTTGGTCAGTTATTTGTGAGAAAAATCAGGTTTTTCAGGGATAGAAGACTTAATTAGCGAGAGCAGGTGGTGAGCCCCAAGAAAATAACAAGTTGATCCTGGGAGCATAACCAAAGCTTCTACAGATTATTTCAGGTCTTTCATCTACTCTGAAGGAGAACAAGAACAGGACTGTTTATAAAAGCAAAAACATTGCATTTGGCGTCATCAATAGTACCTTTTAAATCGCATCTCTTTAGACTCAGAAACCTTCAAGGGTCGCCAAATTGCCTGATATCTTTTAGCTTTGACTGAAGGGTCACATTTGAGAGCCTATTTTGATGCAAGTATCTGTTGATGACTAAATTTTAAGCAGTTGCTCCAACAGAAATCACTCAGGAGACATCAGAAAGCAACGAAAGTTATCAAAAAGAAATGTGTGTGGATGTGTGAAATGAAAGAGGCAGCCATCTCATCCTATCTGTTTCAGTCTGAGGGGTGCCCATCAATTTTATGAGTCATGTGGAGAACAGTGCCTGTTAGGATAATATATGAATGACCCATATTTTTAAGGGCATACTTTCTGTTTTATATAATAAAGCAGGACCAAGCAGGAAATTACTTGCTCAGTTTGCCCGAGACCAAAATATCGTAGGATTTTGTTCCCTGGGAGATGGCAACATAATCCCAGAGAGTGGTACCCAACTGGCTCTATGAAAAAGTGCAGGCATAGACACTTGTATTTTAACATCTTTAGAGCAACAAATATTTATTACTTTGACCATTCTGTGTTGCTCCATGAATATTTTTCCTAGAGGTACAGGAGTGTGAAGTCATTTTTCCCGTTTTTAAAAGAAGTATATAATTTAAGATAAGACTGGAAAGAAGTCTTTCAACAGTCTTTCCAATTGGAAAAGAACTAAAGTTGACTGTCCTTTTTAGTCTCTCTCCACATTTTTATAAAATGTCCTTCTTTCTTTTCTTAATTACTTGATTATAAAGTCTTTTCAAAAATCAAATAGTTTACATGGCTAAGTAGTCAAAGTTTAATTTAAAAGCATCAGACCATGTCATAATTTTAACTTAAAATGAACCTCCTGGGCTAAGCAAATTATACTTTTTTTCTAGGTCACAAACTATCACATATTTTCATATTTAAAAATATTACTTCAGGCAACATCTAAAATTATTTCATTTTTCTCTCTTTCTCATAGCTAAGCATCCAACTTTAGATTTTAAACTTTAACTGTTCTTAAGGAATCCAATTTGAGGATGCTCTTTTAAATGTACGTGCCTCAAGGGTTCAGAGATGATATGAAGCACTAAATGTTGAGAAACTAGGACTGGAGAAGGGCACAGTGACTCTATTCATATTTGTCTCTGCCCAGTGCTGAGCACAGTGCCTTGTATGTAATGAAAACTCAGTAAATATTTGTTGAATTAAAAAAATGAAGTATTTGAAGCATATGCCTTTTATTAGCTGTGTGGCCTTAGGCCACACACTTAACCTCTTTGGACTTCAGTTTTGATTTATATTTTTAATCTGTAAAATGATGACGTTTGAATTACATGGTCTATTAAATTCCTCTAAGTTCCAACATTCTGTAATTCCATAATAACTTTACTTGTCCATAACAAAAAGAAATGACTGCTGAAGTGGCAAAAACAAACAAACACCTCAACTAGAAAGTTTCTTCTTTAACTGTTATATCTAGGACCCCCAAGCATCAATACAGAGGGTGCCAAAAATATATATATACACACATTTTACGAAAGCAAAACTGTATTAAAATTGTAATACTCAATATATACCGATAACGAAAGATGAATACAAGTCACGTTTGACTTTTGCAATTACAAGAGGTGCTCAAAGGTTACCATTAGCATCCAGACACTTCTGATTATGGCAAACTACAGCTTGGGCAATGTTGACCAAAGTGTCCACTTGTATACAGTTTTTTGGCATCCCCGGTATATACCCTTCCTGGGCTTTGGCAGGCCACCACTCTAGTGAGCCCTCTGTTCATTTACTTACAGGAAATTCATTTATTGATATATCTTGAGGTAGATTATCTTTGGTAATTTTTGAGAAGAACATTTTGGTTAAAGAGGAAATATACTATCTTGGTAGATACGACAATTTTTGTGTGGTTTAGTCTTAAATAACAGGCAAGAAATGAGTGGACCTTTCCAACATAATTTTTTATAGTTGCTAAATTATCCTGAGCTAAATTTAACATAAAATTGGCTGCACGCTTTGGATGCCTAAAATTACTCATCAATAATACTAACATTTTTAATGATTTTTTTTGCCTTCCTTATCATCAGCTAAAGGTATAAAATAAATCTTAGCACATTTCACCTTCACATGGATATTTTGAGATTAATTAAAATAATATAAGTGAAGCATAATAAGAATAAAAATAAAAACTGTTACTCTTTTTAGTTCTTACTCTCTGCCATGCTAGACATGGAAGAGATATTACTTGTAATTCCTATGACAACCCTGAGTGACAGGATAATTTTTCTTCTCATTTATTATAAAACTTTGAGTTTTTGAGAGCTTTGTCCATTCATCGTCATGAAATCTATACATTCTAGAGTCATGATTTGAACCAGTTCTGTCTGTAGGGCTCCAAACTCCATATACATTACAACATTATTAAAATGAAAATATTTTGTGTTTTAATTACTTTCAGGAACTGGAGTATTTGGGGGATGGCTGACAGAAACTTGGCCTGCTTCAGATAACAACTTGGACAACTAGAACATAATCTTGTTTAGGTCTGATAACTGAAGGGTCAGAATTGTTGATATCCTCAGAGGCTAAAGCAAGCAGTTTAAATTATAAATTCTGTTTGACAGTTCTATCCTTCTTAATTATTGCACTACAGTAAAAAGAAAGCTCAGCTCACTGCCTTGAGCCACATTCATGAAACAACGGAGGTTAAATAGAGGAAAGACATCAGTGACCACAAATTTTATCCTCCATGTCATGAAACATAACTGTCACACACAATTGACACATAGCTGGGTGCTAATAGTGTCGCGTTAATACCAGATAATCCAGTACCCCAAATGACAGCCTTTGAAGTTAATATCGCAAAACGTCTTAACTTTCACCATCTATATTATAGAACTAAAGTTATATGATAAAAATGGTTTCCTCCCCCCAAAATATTTCAGTGTTAAATATCACCACTTCTGGGTTCAACAGTTCTCAAATTCAGTACTTCAGTCCTATGTTGGTCGAGCTTCAACCTTCTCAGCTGCTCTGAACTTAATCAGTGTGGTCTGCTCTTCTGAACCTCTCATGTTGGAAACACTACTGCTCTGCTTCCCACATCTTATTTTTACTTCCCTTTGAATCATGTGATGAACCCCTTGAAGTGGGGCCATATGCAAGAAATGAGATAGCCTTTGAGTGGGAGCTTTTATCTGTGACTTTAGATGGGGAGTTATGTTAATACCGAAAGAGAGAAAAGAGGCTTTTATGGCTGAGAGAGGCCAATAGATTGTGAAGCTAATTTGAAGTACTGCTGCTGATTAGGAATAAAATAAGTCAAGCAGGAGAGAAATGCTCTTTTCATTATGTACAGGGCTCTGCCAAAGAGTGAGTATACCCAGAGTCTCCTTATAATAATTATGAAAGGACTGTGACTTTGCTCTTAGATTTTAAATTAAACTTCTTCGCGGCCTAAATCCATCTTGGCTGCTTGATCTTTCTCTTTCCAGGACTCTCAGTTATGACACTCACAGATTATGTGGCTTCTCTCTTCAGTGTTCTCAAAACTCTTTGAGACTTCAGTGTTATGAGTCTTTCTCATTAGCGAGTTAGCGAAACATGTAAGATTTATATAACCTTTACCATTTTAAATTTAGTTCTTGGATTCTTGTGAACTGTCATTTTCAATTCATTATTTTAAATAGAATTCATTCAGTTGCATTTCTTTCAAATTCCTAGTAGAGGATATTAGTACAGGAATACCTCAGAGATATTATGGGTTCAGTTCCAGACTACTGCAATCAAGAAAGTACGGCAATAAAGCGAGTCCAATAGTAACCGTTTTGTTGGTGGACAGTCTTGCCTTCAATTTGTAAAACGCACAACATCTATGATACACAATAAAGAGAAGTGCAAGAAAACAAGGTGTGGCTGTACTGTGAAACATCATCGATGAGAATAATACTCAAGAGCAATACTTTTTTTTTCTCATATTACCACCCTCCCCTATGTCCTCCATTTCTAGATAGTGAATTGAGCTCACAAACTCATCCTAACTCTCTAAATTCCATTTTACTGATCAAAGACACATTAGGGCAAAATAATCTATAGTTAAGTCTTGGGCAAGAAGGAAGGCTCTCATTAACAAATCCCAATCTTTGAGGTATTTCTGTTTCAAATGAAACAGTTGTGACTTCATGGGGGAAATGCTGGTGGGAGGTTCTCACCACATAATTTAACACTGACAAAGAGGGGGTTTCCTAAGAAGAGAAAGTGCTTCCTGAGGGAGTTGTGGAAATCCTCCAGATGATAAACAGGAGGATTGAGACTAAAGGTCTAGAGTGGGTACCTAGAGGATTAGGTCAAAATGAGAATTTGCATATTCTTGCCAATGTCTTACATAGAGCAGTTCTCCTGAAAAAATTCCTACCCCTGGTTATTCAAAGTCTAATGAACATCCTGCTGTGAAGGGATTTTTCAGATGGAATTAGTGTTACTAAATCAACTGACCTAGAAATAGGGAGGTTATACTAGAAGATTTAGTTGGGACCAATAAAATCATGTGAGTTTCTTAAAAGCAGAAGAGTCAGTGCTCATGGGTAGGAAGAATTAACATCTTTAAAGTGTTCACACTACTCAAGCAATCTATACATTCAATGCAATTTTTATCAAAATACCAATGGCATTTTTTTAGAGAACTAGAACAAATAATTCTAAAATTTTTATGGAAACACAAAAGACCCCAAATTGCCAAAGCAATCTTGAGGAAGAAGAACAAAGTTGGAGGTATCATGCTATCTGACACCAAACTATACTACAAGACTATAGTAATCAAAACAGTGTGTACTGGCATAAAATCAAAGACATAAATCAACGGAACAGAATAGAGAACCCAGAAATAAACGTACACTTATATGATCAACTAATATACGAGAAAGGAGGCAAGAATATATTATACAATGGGGTAAAGACAGTCTCTTCAATAAATGGTGTTGGGAAAACTGGACAGATATATGCAAAAAAATGAAACTAGACCACTTTCTTACATTATATACAAGAGTAAACAAAAATGGATTAAAGACTTAAGTGTAAGACCTGGAATCATAAAACTCCTAGAAGAAAACATAGGCAGTAAACTCTCTGGCATTGCTCTTAGTAATATGTTTTTTGGATATATCTCTTTGGGCAAGGGAAACAAAAGAAAAAAATAAACAAATAAGACTACATGAAACAAAAAAGTTTTTGCACAGCAAAGGAAACAATTCAAAAATTGAAAACACAACCTACTGAATGGGAGAAAATAGTCACCAATGATATATCCAATAAAGGGTCGATATCCAAATATATACAGAACTCACA
This sequence comes from Rhinolophus sinicus, assembly GCF_057876585.1. Lineage (NCBI taxonomy): Eukaryota > Metazoa > Chordata > Mammalia > Chiroptera > Rhinolophidae > Rhinolophus > Rhinolophus sinicus. The sequence goes on along the minus strand of NC_142515.1, from coordinate 100,758,630 downwards.
CAATTTAACACCATCCCCCTCCCCCCAAAAAAGACAAAAAACAAATTATCTGATTAAAAAAATGAGCAGAGGACCTGAATAGACATTTCTCCAAAGAATACATATGAATGGCCAATAAATATACAACAAAAAGCTCAATGTCACTAATCATCAGAGAAATGCAAATTAAAACCACAATGAGCTATCACCTCAAACCTGTCAGAATGGCTATCGTCAATAAAACAACAAACAAGTGTTGGCGAGGATATGCAGAAAAGGGAACTCTTGTGTACTCTTGGTGGGATTACAAATTGGTGTAGCCACTGTGGAAAACAGTATAGAGGTTCCTCAAAAAATTAAAAATAGGACTACCATATGACCCAGAAATCCCATTTATCTGAAGAAATCCAAAACACTAATTTGAAAAGATGTATGCATCCCTATGTTTATTGCAGCATTATTTACAACAGCAAAGATATGGAACCAAACTAAGTGTCCATCGATGGATGATTGTATAAAGAAGTGGTGGTACACATACAAAACGGAATATTACTGAAATAAAAAAAGAATGAAATCTTACCATTTTCAACAACATGGATGGACCTAGTGAGTATCATGTTAAGTGCAATAAGTCAGACAGAGAAAGACAAATACCATATGATTTCACTTATATGGGGAATTGAAAAAAAATAAATGAACAAATAAAACAGAAACAAACTCATAGATACAGAGAACAAACTGTTGGTTGCCAGAGGGGAGAGGGGCTGGGGAACTGAATGAAAAAAGTGAAGGGATTAGGAAGTACAATTAGTAGTTACAAAATAGACATGGGGATGTGAAGTGCAGCATAGAAATGACGTTAATAATATTTTAATAACTATGTATAGTGCCAGAGGGGTACTAGACTAATTGGGGGCACCACTTTGTAAGTTATATAAACGTCTAACCACTATGCTGTACACCTGAATCTAATATAATGTTGAATGTTAACTGTAATTAAAAAATTAAAAAAAAATATTTAAGAAATTTAAATTTCGACAAGCAAGGTTTCAGAACAAATCATTCATTTACCATGTACTTTTTACTAAAACAAAATTCTTGATGTATGGCAGTAAAATAACAAGTGCATCGGAAAAAGGGCTCAAGAGGAGGAAACAAAGGTGAACAATAAACACATATAATTTATAGTCAAGTCCAATTTTGTACATGCACATTTAATATGTAAATAATGACTTCTAAAATTAAAGGTCATAATGTAAAATAAAATAAAAACCTGGATATGAAATTTCCAGTTACTAAAATAAAAATCAACAAAACCTGAGTATGTGGGAAGGGGGCAGTGGTTAGAAATTTGTACTTACTTATGATCTTACTTATATGTGGAATCTAAAGAACTGAATAATTGAGGGACATACATAGAAATAGTCTCAGAGATATAGAGGAAAAACTGATGGTTGCTAGATGGGAGGAGGATGGGGATGAGGGAGAAGGAGAAAGGATTAGAACGCACATACTGGTAACTACAAGATGGCCACAGGGATATGAAAGACAGCTTGGGGAATATAATCAATAATGTAAAGATTTTGTAGGGTGTCAGATGGGCACATGTCTTATTAGGGAGACCACTTCAGGGACGGTGTAGATCCTTGACCACTGCACTGTACACCGGAAGCTGAAGCTGAATAACATTGTATGCCAACTATAATTCAATGCATATATATAGTCACAGGATGTGGAGTGCAGCATAAGGAACAGAATCAATGGAATTGTAATAGATATATACGATGTCAGAGGGGCAACAGATTGGGGAGGAAGGCTCTCACTTTGTGAGGGCTGAAATGTCTATTACATTGTTTTGTACATTTGAAACCAATTAAAAAAAATTTGTACTTAAATTCTTATCATAGCCTGGGAAATGAAGGGAAGTAAGTAGTATTTAATTCTTTATGCTGATAGGTAACATATAAATTCAAATGTTTGTGAAAAATATGAGGAAAACTATTAGTAGAATAGAAACAGAAATTTTCAAATCACATGAAAATGATATTCATTCATTCATTCATTCATTCATACAATAAATAGTTATTGAGTACACTACATTGCATGTGGTATATCTTATGGTAAGCAAAGGAGGCATGGTACCTGTCCTCAAGGAGGTTACTGTCTAGTATGTGTGAAGGCATGAACTAGTAGTTGATTTTCATTATCCCTGGCTGCGTTTATCATGGTACTAATAAGATAAAAATGAGCTCGGAAAAGAATTGGCCTGTTGGAAAAAAGGAAGAGAATCAAGAGAATCTAAATTTGGGGGAGTCTCAGGATGCAATCCCACCCATTACAAGATGAAGTTGTGAAGGTCTTTGAGGCGACACTTTTGCAACAAGTATGAAATCAAGGGCATGGCTGCCACACCCACCATCAAAATCTTTGACTCAGAGCAAGGACCCAGCTAAAGGTGTAGTACCCATATCCTTTCAATTGGTCAGAATGCCTTTCCCACCTAAACTGGATATTCCAACATATCCCAGGGATGTCCTGAGAGGATGAGACAAGAGACTTAGGGTGTGAGAAAACAAAAGTAGCCAAAAGGAATGTGGATGCTGAAAGAACTAAATTTTGGGGATATTTGTCAAATAGATCACCAAGAGGGACTGAAAGGATTAGTTACTGAGACTTCAAAGCAAATAATATGGCTGGGCAGGCAGTGGACATATCCTGTACTTCAAATTGAAGTCAAGGAGAATATTACCAACGAAAGAACCTCTGAGGATGGAGCCAAGGATTTTGGGAAACAATGGACAAGGCTATGAGAAACACAGCCTAACAAAGAACCTTCTCTGCCCCCCAGGTAGGGAACCGCACAACAACTGCCTTGTGGGATGACAGAATGGCTATAATCAAGTGTCTGCTGTGTATCTGCTATTCTACCCCTTTTTGAATCTGAATCTTTTTGGAATTATTCTGGTTGTGCTCCACAATCACATTTTGAGTGTGGGTGTACTAGGGTGGAAGATGGGAAGATAAGAAACCTTTTAGTTCATGGATTTCTGGATGAAAACAAGCCGTATCTAAACCTGACATAGAAACTACCACGTTCTCTGATACAGTGCATCACCTGGAGATGCTGAGCTCAGAGCTGATCCTCTGACTGGTGGGACTTCTGGGTTATCTTCCTCAGGGAGAGAGTGAGTATATGTAAAAAGGAGGGGGTATCAAATATTTGGTGAATGGAAGGGTGACTGTGGTAGGTATTAATGCTGTTCACCGAGTATTTCCAATTCTCCATCCTTTTAGGCTGGTGGTAGATTGCGTTTCTCGGCCCCCTGAAGCTACTTCAGTCATACTGCCTTTCTTTTAGTTCTCCTACTGTGCTCTCTTCTCCTCATTGCAAAGCTTCTGCTTATGCTGAATACAGTACCCAGAGTCATCCATTAAAATGTAATTCAGATCACATGGTCCTATAAAACACAAACCTCTTTACAGACCTGAAAGCTCTGGGATCTGGGATCTGACTGCCTCTCCAGCCTCATCTTTCATCACTCTCTCCTTCATGTCCACTGCTGGGCTCCACAGGGCCTGTTTCTTTGGCTTCTTCATGCCAAGCTTATTCCTGCCTCAAGGGCACTGAGCTTCCATTTGCCTTGAGATGCTTGTCCAGATGTTCAAGAGCCTGGTTCTTTCTCTTCATCCAGATATCAGGTCACGTATCAGCTCTTTGGAGAGGGAAACTGTCCCTGACCTGACCACTCCATCTGAAACAGCCCTCCCACGCTTTTCTAGTCTCACCGCCCATTTTCTTTTCTTCATAGCACATGTCCCCATCTGAAATTATATTTTACTTGATTGTTGTCCCATCTTTCTCCCCACAAAGAGAAGATCCTGCAGGGCGTTATTTGGCTAATTTCATCACTGAATCCCCAGAGCCTGGATCAGTGCCAGACACCTTGTAGAAACTCAATAAGTATTAGATGAATGAATCAATCGATGATCCACTATATCAGTTAGGCAGAAAAACATCACCCGAGTATCAGGAACTTAGTACGACAAAGTTGATGAGTTATTTAAACTACATGCTTATTCCAGGTGAGATAAGGTTCTATTCTAGGTTCAATGCTGTCTAAGAAACCGCCAACCACACACTGACAATTAATCATGACACACAGGAAAAAAAAAGAAAAAAAAAGGATGGCAAACTATACAACGGTTCTTAAAAATTCCACCCCAAAATGAAACTGGTCCATCCTGATCATATTTCACTAGCCAGAGCAAGTCACTTGGCCAAATCGAACTTCATAGCGTACAGGGAAGGAAGGTCCTACAAGGTGCTTCAGAAGAGAGTCAGAAATATTCAGTAATTAGCCATTATGACGGCCACATAGGAAAGAATATTGTTACTTCTGTCTTTGAGTGCTCTCCCCCTTCCTTCAGATCTCAGCTGGAATGGTCTATCCACAGTAAAGCAGTTTTCTTTATCCCTTAAGCCAGTTGCTTCCCAAACTTAATGCAAATATGACTCACCTGGGGGGGTGTATTACAACACAGGTCTTGGTGGGGCCTGAGAACCTGCATTTCTAACTGGCTCCCAGGTGGTGCTATCGCTGCTGGTTTATAGTCTGCACTCTGAGTAGTCAGGTTTCAGACTACTCTGGATTTTTCTGTTACACTCTCAAATAACCAGGCATCCTTCTTTATAGCATTTATCTCAGCTTGTGATGAGACCTTCATTTGCATGATTATTTCAACAACAATCTATTTCTCCCCCATGAGCTGCAGGAAATCAGGGCGTATACTGCTGTTGTTCACTACTGCCTCCCTTTGATGAATGTGCTCAATAAATATTATCTGGATGAACACATTGCTAAATTCCTAGATTTCTAGGGATTATTCAGATTTCTAGGTAAATCCCAGAAGCCCTGGAACTTTGCTGGAGCCCTGAAATCAATATGAACTCTTTGGAAGGTACTATGGCCTGGACTTTTGTGTCCCCCCCATACCCCCAAACTCCCATGTTGAAACCTAATGTCCAGTGTAATGGTGTTAGGAGGTAGGGCCATTGGGAGGTCATGAGGTCATGAGGTCTCATGAATGAGAGTAATGCCCTTATGAAAAGAGGCTCCAGAACTCCCTTGCTGCTTCCACCATGTCAGGACATGGTGAGACACTGGCAGTCTGCACCTCGGAAGAGAGACTTCGTGCTGGCACCCTTGTCTTTGACTTCCAGTCTCCACAACTGTGAGAAATGAATTCCTGTGGTTTCTAAGCCACTCAGTCTGCGGTATTTTGTTATAGTATCTCAAACGGACTAAGGCAGAAGGGACACATTTGGCCATGGGTACTACATTGATCCCAACCTATATGAACATATGTTAGCAGATACTATATGAATTCTTCCTTTTACAACTTGGGCACTAAAATTTCACAATGTTGGTTTATGAATGCAGCTGGGTTGTCACCTTTTATATTCCTGAAGTTCATCCGGTTATTTTCAGTGTAGTCTCTTTACTCACTATATAAGTCAGGGTTCTCCAGAAAAATGAAACCACGAGGATCTCTCTCTTTCTCTTTCTCTCTCCCCTCTCTGTCTTTCATTTCCTCTCTCTCTCCCTCACTCCCTCTCTTTCTTTCTCTGTCTGTATCTATAACTATATCTCTATATCGGATTTATTTTAAGGAATTGGCTCATATAGTTGTGGAGGCTTGGGGACACAAAATCTGATTGGGAAGGTTGGGAGGCTAGAGATTCAGGAAAGAGTTGCAGTTGGAATCCAAAGGCTGTCTGCTGTCAGGATTCCTTCTTGCTTGGGGGGAGGTCAGTCTTTGTTCAACTGAGGCCTTCACATGATTGCATGAGACCCACCCCCATTATGGAGGGCAATCTGCTTTACTCAAAGTCCACCAATTTAAATGTTAATCTCATTCTAAAAAACACCTTCAGAGAAACATCCAGAATGTTTCACAAAATGTCTGGGCACTGGGACCCAGCCAAGTTGACACATAAAATTAACCATCAGACTAACCTTTCACGTACTTAAGAATGATTCAAATCTCCCTAGTAACAATAACTACTTAATAAACCAGTTATGATATCTCTAAAGTAGGTCAGTTTAATACTCATTTGCAATTTGAGTTCATTTTAGCAGTTATTAGGATTTATGTTTAACAGCCAGAGCCAGCTCAGAGAGAAGACGATAACTTAATTACCTTCTCATTTTAAGTAATATTCATATTTCTTCCTTCCTCTGTAGCTCCTTTTGATTTTCTGCTATAATTTATAGCATTATAATTAGGAGTTCTGATGATATACTTGAGCAAAGTGTGTGTTTATGGATAAGTGGGCCATTAATAGACCAGGAACTTTGGGTGCTGTCTGTTTCCTTCACATGACTTTGAAAGGTACAGATGCTCAGCTTTTAATACATGAATGACAAGCAGCTCCTTTAACGCAGTCACTGTTACCCAGAACTGAAAAGGCCAGTCAGCTGAGCAAAGCATTTGAAAATAAGGACAAGGACAATCTGAATTTCCTCACTGAGGACACTTTTCCGTCTGGCTTGGCATTTCACTTTCTTGACGTATACTTCTCAGGTGACAGCTGTGAAGAGAAATGCTAATGAGCATATAAGGGCAGTAAAGTGGATGCCTTTCCCCTCTTGAGGGAAATGAAACAGATGCCTATGTCTTCTTAGGCTTTGGTTTTCTGATCTCATTGAAGCTATTGTCTAGTATTAAATCTGGAGAATGCTCTAATGCGTCTTCCTGTCCTCCGGCACCCAGGGTGAGAGAGTCCTGTCAACGCTATAGAATGGTGGCTATGGAAGATGAGAAACAGGGATGATTCTTAAAATTCAAAAAAATTACAGCTCTGCTTTTATTCAGATTTACACCAACATTGTGATCTTGGTTGAGTCAATTAAACATGTGTTTGTCTCCCTTTCTAAAAAGTAACATATTGCTGCCCACTCCTAAATATATTGAAAAGCAGGAAGAAAAAGAAGGTTGAGGCTCAGGTGGCTTAAGATGGAACAGCCCAGATGAAGTTCATGGGCTTTGTGTTTGTAGCAGTCAGGGTTCAACCAGAGAAGCAGAGCCAGTATGAGATTATCGCTCTATGTCTATCTCTATTTCTATCTCTTAAAAAAAAAAAAAGAAAAAAAAAAAGAGGTGTTGCAAGGAATTGGGTTATGCAATTGTGGGTGTCTCACTAAAAAAAATCCAAAATCTCTAGGGCAGGCCAGCAGGAAACGTAGGCTCTAGAAAGCTTGGGGATGAGCCAAAGCTGTTATTCACAGGTGAAATTTGTTCTTCTTCAAGGAAGCCTCAATTCTGCTATCCAGGCCTTTCAACCGATTGTGTCAGTCTTACCAGATTATCCAGGATAATCACCCTTACTTAAAGTCAGTTTATTATGGGCTTGAATCACATCTATAAAATCCATTCACAGTAATATCTTAGATTAGTATTTGATTGAATTACTGAGAACTGTAGCCTAGTCAAGTTGACACTTAAAAAAAAAAAAATCAGTGTGCATAAAGCCTGACCCTTTTTATTGTCTATGAAATTCATGCTTTGGTGCCCCTTCCTTTGTAAAATGAGAATATAGTGTCTACCTCATTGGATTTTTGTGTGGATGAGGTAGGTTTAAATGATCCAGTACATGTATACAACTCATAATAGAATCTAGCTCTCAATAAATATTTGGTATCATTATTATTTGTTAAATAGTTTATACTTTTCCAAGCATCAATTTTTTAAGCGTGAGTTTTGGGATTTTTTCTTTTTTTTTTTTAGATGACAAGCTTAAGTAGAGAGAATGTAAATGATTTGTAACCAGTATGTCTACTCTACGTAATGCAACCAGGGTTAGAAACCTTGCTTGTCCTATTCTGGTGCTTTTTTAGGGCTGAGATGGCTGTATTGCCATCAGTGTTTCTGTCATTATCAACATAGGTTTTTCAGAACTTTAAATCATTTATGCATAGAACAAAATATACAATTGTTAGTTACCTATGTTACAAAACCCAAGGTGTTGGGGGAGTCACCCTATCTTTTTAGATTTAAATACAATTTGATTCAAATACCCATCAGTCTGGGGTGGAGAATGCAGTGTCCCTCCCAATATCATCGGGGTTCTTCTGGGGAGACCATTTCTTACTGGCACTTCTGGCTTTGACTTCTCCCTTGTTGTACCCCCTTTCTGTGTCCACATTTGAAATGCAGGCCCCTTTCCCTGATGCCCACCAAGGCATTTCTGAGCCTAGCTGACTTTGTTGAATGGTAATGAAGTGGCTGCCTACGTAGCCACATTTTCCCTGCACCCTACTTCCCACAGAAATTAACCTGGCATTCTTCTGTCAGACTCTCCCTTTTCATATGTGGCTTTGACTTTCCTTCTCCTCCTCTGCTCACCTCTCTTGTTGCTAGTCCACACCCCCATATTCCAGTTAACATTTTTGTAAGGTTGTGACCATGTCTTTGCGTGAGGTGAGAGTTGGGTGCTAGGAGTGTGTTCACCCCCTTCCCATCCAACAACACTCCACATTGTCTAATGCTGTATTTTCTAAGGAAGAAACAGTTTTCTTTCTCAAGGAACTTAAAAAACCAAAAACCTCCTATTCTAATTATAAAGAAACCAAGAGATTAGTTTTCAGACAATGCCTGTATTAAGGTATGAGTGTCTCCACTATGCCTTCCAAAAGAAAACAGAACAAAATAAAACCAAACAACTCACAAAGATTGATTGATAAAAAATAGCGAACAGCTATGGGCTTATTTTACTTCATGCTTCAACCCTTCACTGACCTTTGGAAGATGAATTTCTTCTACGCTGTGTAACTGCTGTTCTGTGGAATCATCATTAATTATCAGGAACCACAAACAAAACCCACCACGATACATTATCTGCAGGCCACAGCATAATTACTGACTCTAATCACGGATGGCTCTGGCATAGAGGTGCCAGATATCAGAACAGTAAGTTTTTTGTGCATAGTTCAAGAAAATATCATAAAACTTGAGAAGAGAAAGACCACTAGTATTAATAACTAGTGGAGCTCAGTGGCCTGTCAGCATGTGTTTTTGACTAATGGTTAATAAATTCATACTAAGATCAGCAATAATCACAACCTTTCTTTTCTCCTTCCTCTCCTCCCTTTCTTCTTCCTTCTTTTTTCTCTTCTTTAATCAAAGGAGGTTATTACAATTTTTTCATATAACATACCTTGAAGCTAAATTCTTTACCCTGTGCTCATAACAGCAGAAAAAAATAATGTTCCTTCCATTTAACTCAATAAAATTGTACTATAGGTATTTCTGCTCTTATAAGCAATTCACACTGAGCAAATACATTTTCGTCTCTTGCTAAAGAGCACAAAGCACATCTGCTCAAGTTTTCAAAAGGCAAACTATCTGCATGTCTCACATATATGCTATTTGTTAGAAGTAAAGTAAAACTTCAAGGAATGCTTAGGTCCCCAGGATTGACCTTAAGGGATCTGTTTAAGAAAATTAATAGCTCATTGATCACTTCAGTAGCCTACCTGTACTAAGCAGCTTAATAAAGTACTAAAATATTTGTCTTCCTTTTAGAGAGAGAATGTCCTTTCATTGAATACAAGGATGCAGAGCGATCCTTTGGAAACTGGTAGGTTATATCTAGGAAAGGGATGTCCATGAATGTCATCTGATCTCTGAATAAACAGCTCATTTATTTCACTAGCGTTGTTGGTGTGGATACTGTTTACTCAGTTTCCATGAAAAGATTCAATGAAATTCCATGGTATAGTTTTAATACTGTGTGGACTGTCATGTATGTTTTTGACTAATGGATAACAAATTTACGGTAAAATTGGCAATAATTACAAGCTTTCTTTTTTTTTTTCTTTTTCTTCTTCCTTCTTCTTTTCCTCTTTTTAAATAAAATAACTTAAATAGTTTCATATCTAATAAAATTTGGAAGCAAATTCTCTACCGGGCATGAGAAAAATGTAGATGATAATACACTTATAGTACAAAAGTGTTCTTGTGGGAATGTTCAGAAAACGTGCTTTGAATAATTGGATTTTCAAGATATGTTTTGGGGATCAAATTTGTTTCTAAGGAAGCATAACTCTAAAATTATCATGCAGATTTGACATAATTGGAATACTGTTCTTGAAGCTACCTCTCTTTATAGGGAGAAGATAAAACATGTTTTGGGGCAGATGACACTATTTATTTTTTTCTTTTAAATTTTGAGACAGTTGTAGATTCACATGAAGGTAACACTAGGTTTTCAGTATTAGCTCTGCCCTTCATGTGTAATCTTGAAAAAGTTACCTACTCTAAGTCTTATCTCTAAAATCAGGATAATAAATATGCTTAATCAAAGGATGGATGTGAGGATTAAGGATAACAGAAAGTGCTATTACAGTGCTTGGAATAGTAAATACTAATAAATGCTCACTCTTAATCTGATGAGAACAGCTTAAAGTAAAAAGGGTCATTGGATTTGATGGCTGTCAGGATGACTCTTAATAAGTACAAAGTAGACACATTGTTAAAAAGACACGAATTGCCTTAAAGACACAAATATGCATGCGTGTGTGTATACACACACACACACACACACACACACCCAACAATAACCACTCTGAAACCTGTCAGCATATTTGAAACTAGCTAAGCGTTTTTGAAACTTAACAAAAAGACATTTATTTCATAGTAGTAAATAAAAACAAATCAAAATATGATTTTCTTCCAATTTCTATTATTAAATAAAATCAAATAATATAAAAACCTATGATCTGACATATACCTCTTATAGATCTGCATTGACCATCATGCCGTTATGAAAGCATATGCTTTTAAACTTAAGATGCCTGACTTCACACTGTGCCCCTACTAGGTGTTTTACTTGGGCAAATTGCTTAACCTCTCCATACCTCATTTTCTTCATCTATAAAATGGGCATAATTATAGTATCTACTGTATAGAATTGTTATGAGGATTCAACGATTACTAACTATAAAGCATTTGCAACAGCAAACACTCACCAAGTGTTGTCCTGATTATTAACCATAATTCTAAGTTACTTTTGCTTCGCTATCATAGGCCAAAGAAGAAAGACAAGTTATGATTTTTATTACCTACTTTCCTTTAGAAACAAAGTGATTGAAGGGTTTGCTTGTTTTCCTAAAGTAAATGACAGCACTGCCTGACATAGTTGGCTGATCACCAGAGTTAAGACCATAGTGACAGCTCACATTTGTGGGAAGTTCAGCATGCAGTTTAGAATATTTTATTGCCAGGTTGCCCATGGAATTTTTAAAGTTCAAGATGGACGACACTAGAGACTCTGCAAGGGAAACTTATCATATAATTCAATACTAGTAGAAAAAATTTTGTATCAATGAAATTTGACCTAAATAAGGAAAAAATACTCTAGTAAAATAGAATCTAAGGGAAAAATTAAATGAGAATCTAAGGGAAAGATTAGTGAACTGAAGTTCAGGCTTGTCAGCACAAGAAATAGAAACCAATGTTTTCTGGGGGACACGGCGGGGGGCTTGTTTTCTGCAAGAAAATGATGGATCATTTGAAAACAAGTGCTTAAACCTGAAAATTAAACATAAAAGCTACTGTGTGAACCAGAATAGGGCAGAGATTAAGCAATCTGAGCCTCCCCTTTTAAAAATGTGTATATATTTTTAAATTATGTTGGTTTGACCCTTATAATCTATACTGAGTAAAGTCCCCTCAACTGAAGAAGGTTATTTTCCATGGTTAATTTGAAAATATTTTCAAAGAAAATGGTTTAATGATGACCAGAACCACCAAGAATATAAACACCTGATGTGTGTGTTGCGGGAGTGGGGAGAGGCGTATACATGTGGACATGTCCCCTAAACATACATAAACTTATGTCAGGACAATTATGAATATTAAGAATGTTTGCTAAGGGTCCACTCTGTGATCGAAAACAAGTGCTGTGGATACAATGACAAAGAATGCACAATCTAATCCTCACAAAGCATACAGTTTAGTGAGGAAACAAGTAGTGAACAATTACACAGTTTGACAACCTTTCTTGACAATCATAAACTGCAATTACACTCCATAGCATGACATTATCAAAATGTGTTATTTGGGGCTGCAAAAATAAAGTAGAAGATGGAAGAGGGTAAGAGAAGAGCAACATTCTTTTTCTAAAGGGGGAGAGTGAGGTAATTGGTTTAATATTTCTCTTATAGGAGATAGAAGTGTAGAATGTTGAAGACCATAAAATGGGAGGAAAACGGGTGTAAGACCATAAAGGAAAATGAGGAAGAAGAGATATAGAAAGATAATAGGAAAGTGCACACGTTAGCAAACAAAGGGCAAGATTAAGTGAAGACAGTACTGGCAGGTGGTCAACAACGTAAAATTTAGAGCAAGCGGGAGATCTCGAGAGATGAGAAGAGAAAAGTCATTAGATCTTATAGGAAAGAAGTAAATTCTGATCTTGGATGAGCAGAGAGCTTCAGAAGAATCTCAAAACCAGATGAAAACTGTCAGGAACTAAGGTGAGACTGCATAGGCATGGGATTTGGGAGAATGGGTACAGACCAAGTATTTGAAAATCTTAGTAATTAGAAGAGAAAGAAGTCATAAAGTTAAAAGGAATGGGAACTGAATCAAGAAAAAAAAATGTGATGAAGGAACAGGAAACCTTTTCATATGTGGAAGAGGAAGAGATCCTATCTGTTGAATGGAAATGACAGTGGTATTGACCATAATTCTGGAGTGAAATTCCAGAGTAAAAGGAAGAAAGGTGAGTTAAAAATCCATATTAGAGATAGGAGAACATTGACCCAGAGATTAAAAGGATAGATGTAAAGATATTTTGAAAGCCATGGAAATCTAATGATGTCTCTCTCCTCATTTAAATCCATGTAGTGGGTATAGAGTCCAACACTCTTAAGCAAATGTCCAGAATTTCTTGCCTCATCTGGTGCATGCCTGTGTCCACAGACTCTTCTTGCAGCTCTATCCCTCTTGCTTCTTATACTATAAACACAATGGCTCTCTTTGAATATATGCGCTAATCTTTCCCAGAAATATTTCTGTTCCTTTGGCTCTAACTAATGCAACACATCCTCCAAGTCTCAGCAAAAACATCCCACTAGAAGAGCCTTAACCCAGAACCCCTGGGTAGGTTCCTCTATCTTACCATTACTAGTACCCTGTTCTTTTTTGAGGACTAGTTTTGGAATTATAATTGACCTCCACACCTCTGAAAAAGTTTGGGGATTAAGATTGACCATTGTAAAATGCATATGGTTGGTTACAGATGGACTCTGGTAACAAAAAGAAAAACAATCCTCATTGTGAGCTCAATGGCCTTCCTTAAACATAACCTAGATGATTTTCCCAATAGTCCTGTGAAATATACAGAAATGTTCTAAATTCTGTATTTCATATTTCATGGATTCTAAGTCTCATGATATATTCACATCTTTGTTTTACAGTTGCTCTGGGTCTGGACTGAAGCTGAGTTCTTCTAGAGAGAATTTGCACTATTTTTGCTACTCCCCACTGAGACCTCCATGTCCTGAGGTCTTGGGAGCCATAATGTTATTGTTAAGTCAAAGTTGCAAGTCTGTGAGTAATCTTAGTGTTTCAAATTCTCAGGGAAAATTTTTTTCCTCCCTCTGTACAGTGACAATATTTAGATACGTAAATTTAATTTTATACCTTTCTGGGGCATAGCTTTCCTTCTCATTAATTTTACACTTTGGTTTCCTCCTTTATCTGGGAAGATTTCCTACTAGATTCACCAAATTTAATTTTTATAATTTGTATATAAGATAGCAATGTGTCACAATCAGTGGAAATGTACAGGCTATGTTATGTTAGATGTGATGCATTAAGGTGGTTTCTTTTTTCTTCTTGTTTACAAAGGCTACCTGTAGGTTATTAGCTAACCTACTAGTCAGAAAAAGAGTTTTTCTTTATTTTTTTACGAGGGAAAAAATTATTTTTTGAGTGCCTACTCTATGCCAAGCACTGTTCCAGACACTGGGGATTGATAAGTGAACAAGCCACAGATGCCTGTCCTCGTGGAGTTTAATTCTAGTTCCTAAACAATATTGTTAAACTTGAAGTTTTTTGACTTGCAATACAATTGTATTTGCCTCACTAATTCCCACTGTGAAATAATTAATTCCTATTTCAATATGACTTCTCTTTTGTAGAATTCAGTGCAAGTATAATTAAGTAAAAATTTGGTAATTTTTTTTATGTCTTTCCTCCCTATAAACTCCATGGGTTCAGATAATGCCTTCCGTGTTTGGTCTTGTCCTTCCTGCACCTAAAGCAGGGCTGACACCTGGTCAGCAGGGCTGACACCTGGTCAGCAGGCAATAAACATGGACGAATGAGTGCAGTGTACGTGCTAGAACATTTGCCTAAAAATTAACTAAGTTCCATAATTAGGTAAATGTCTTCATCAATTTTTATACTCAAAGGTGTCATATAGCAAACTTGAAACTCTAATTTTTTCTTTTTTCATGAAAAAGTACTTAACTCACATCAGAGTTCACATCAAGAATTACAATGCCATACTTTCTTTTACGCTGTAGTTTTAAAGGAAGCTTTCCAGTATAATATATTCAATTCTTTAGATGCTATCAAAACTTACTTGCTTAATGTAGCTCATTTCATGTTATTTTACATTTTGGTTTTCATTTCTTGTTTCTTTGCTTCATTTTCTTCTGTGACAATACTGTTATCCAAAGCCAACTCTTTTCATTCTATTCTAAATGTCCATTATTGTCTGCAACATTAGCAGACATCTCTTTCCATTCTCTCCACATTCTAGGAATATATAATATTTAGATTTATTTTCTATGGCACCCTGGTGGAGTTGAGCTAGCTTCTGAAGGCTTACAATGATTGAATTTTTATTTGTTCTGTTGAGGTTTTAGTTTTTGAACTTTGTTTATCCTGACCTATTCTTGTTTGATAGATGTAATGACCTCCTCGATCTCATTAAAGATAAGTGGAAATTCCCTCTTACTTTCTACTACATTAAGAAAATATTTTTTTGAGGAATAAGATTTTCTTTTAGGCTCTTATATATCTTTTTTCTTCTTTTAAACGGTTGGGATATTTTTTGGTTTTGTCTTTTGTAGTGACATTGTGGCTTCTTGCTATTTGTTCATATATTAATTTTAGTTGATATTTATACAAACCTCAGGGAACTGCTGAATAAAGTAGCCCAAATGGTCATTTTGAAAGCTGAGTACCTTCTTGGGCCCTGGTGTGGGGGCAGGCTGAAGGGAGAAGCCATTCCCAACTGTTCTTCCTGGTCTGAACAGCAGCTGGATATCCCAAACAGATTCAGGGATGGAGACCAAGAAGATAAAGCCGCTTTCTTTTGGGTGAAAATTGTATGCAGGCAAGTTTGAGATACAATCACGGGACTTTTGAGATTTCGATTATAAACTTTCTTTTTTTTTCTTTCCTGCTGAATTGCTCTATGTAGAAGATACTTAATAAAACAGAGATGCTCTAGAAATGTTATGACTTCTCTGACATCTTGAGGCCAAATAACACAAGGTATGCCCAAACGCCTTGTACTAAATAAGACCTGAACCTAGTAAAGCACTTTAACTAAATGCCTTTAATTTATAAAATTAAAAAATATACCCAAATATAAGGTCACCCTGATAATAAAACAATCCTGTTTTGTCAAATAAATATTTCATTTTGTTAACTTGAAAACATGAATTTTTAGCAATAAATGTGAAATAATCACAATCTATTCAGTATTTAATTCACTTATTATATATACATGTATAAATCACTTATTATATAAAATACTACTTTAGAAGAATTGCTTTATTTCTGATTAACCAGAAAACAATTTCATAGAAATTCTTCATATACACATTCAACTTCAGTTTATCATCTCTAAGAGCCATTTGTGAGTTTTCTCATCATAAAGTATAACACATCATCACTGGAAAATTAACTCAGCCATCTTTTTTAATTAAGACAGTTTTCTTTATAAAATTCATTCTGTGAATGTCTATTTGTTTCCTCAACATAATCAGTTAGTACGACGCTTTCAATGTTGTCTTTAAAGGTTTTATTTGCAACAGCATTCAACACTTGAACTTGAGAGGCTGTGTACCCAGCCAATAATGACTATAAGCAATGTGAAATGTCTTTGCCCTCTCTTTACTTTTTAAAACAAATTTCTTTAGGGGACATCTGAGAATCCCAAATTGCCATTGACTGAGGTTGTTTCAGGGTAATGTGCTTCTTCTGTTTGCTCAACATAAATTAAATTGAGACTGTGACTTGTAAATAAAAATATTTGTGGGGACTGGAATATAAGTTAACTCCTGTTAAGTTTTAGGGGGAAAAAATCACCTTATATTAAAGTACAGGGTAAAAATAAATTTTGCTGGTATGCCTCAAAAATGGGTGCCAAATTACTCTTAGAAAACTGTCAGGCATTCAATTAGAACTTGAAGCTACATTTGTAACCTCCTTCAGCCATCTGAATTAAGTATGGCTATCAAATGCAAATCTGATTTTTCAGATGTGAGATGAAGGGTAAGGTCGAGCCCTAATAACTGACACGAGGTTAATCATGTTGGTGGAAGGTTGGGCAGAGGACATAGAAAAGAATGACCTAATCCAATGTCAATTATTTACGACATCACATCCTCAAATGGGCAAGAGAAAAGGTGCAGAATGCAAATATCAGCAACATATAGCAAGGATATTAGCTGGAAAAGGAGAGGGATTTTTGTGTGATGTGTATTGTCAACGCCTACAGCTCTGCCCATCATGACAATGAATCAGCATGTACCTTGCTATTCGTTGAATGAATAAGGCTTTGTCTAAGTCTTGATTCTTTTGGAGTTACAATGGCTTTGAATCTTAGTTCTAAAGTCGTTCTAATCTAACCTTAATTTTAAAATTGTTTTGCATCCTTGTTTGAATCCTAGTCCAAGTTTTATGAGCATGCGACCTAGGGCAAGCTAAACTTTAATTTTCTCCTGTATAAAATAGAAATTCTAATGATTCATATATTCTTAGAGGATTTTGTTAAAAGTAAATTATATAGCATACATAAATGAAATATAACTGTTAATACCACGAGAATAAGAGATCCCTGTGTTCCCAGGAAAAGATTGTTCTTTGGATATACGACCAAGTAAACACCAGAAACATTGTTAAACCCATTCTCAATCATAAATCACCACCAGTTTTAATAACTAAACTTCTGAAACTCATCCAATCAGTGACAGCCTTATGCTTTTAAATGTCAGTCAATTAACAGCAACTAATAACTCAGTAAATGGGCTCCTAAAAGTCAGTGAGTCAGCCATTCTAACTGTAGTAACCCACTTACACAGGTTAATTAGGTCCACCAATCCCTAGACACAACCCATTTCTAAAAATCCACCAATTTCAGAGCAGCATAATTCCCCAAATCCAGTAAGATGAGCTCTCTGCTTTGCTCATAGAGTCCATCTTACATAGTTCTCTCTCCCGCGGCAAGGAATAAACTCAGCTTTTATTGTTTGTTTCAGATATTGAACAGTGGGCGCTGCCTTGGCAAATGTCTGACATAGGAAAAACATTCAATAAATTTAATAATACTGTTGCTGCTGCTGCTTCCACAGTTAACTGCTATAAACAATGGCATTAATGTTACACAGTGCATTGAGATTGTCCTGTCCTCCTCAGTAGTTAGGACATAGTACTTTAAAAAAAAAAAGGATTAGGAAGAAGGGGTTTGGGAGTTAATATCAGTCAATTTGGAAAACCTTTGTTATGTAACCCAGAACTGTGGTGGGCGAAGGGATACTCAGCATTATTAGTTTTCAAGAAATGCATTCAAAGTTATATAACTAGGAGTACTACAAAGCTCTAGGCAGACCCAACAGGGGTTCTTGAGAAATTAATCTGTAAAATATGAGAAATGATTGACTATCAACCCAATAGGAGAGTGAGCCTCAGCCTGGAATGGAAGACCCCACCACTCTTACGCTGGGGTAGAGTAACTTTTATATACATCCACTCCCACCCTGCCCTAACCTACCCCACTCCACAACAATGAAGTAAAGAAGAATATTAGAAATTCAAGTAACTTTTACTGTGCACTTTTATTCCAGGTGACATAGTAAATGAAGACTTCTGAATCACTTTGTAATCAAACCTGAGATTTATCTCTAATCTGCTTCCTTTGTATTACCTTTTAGGGAGCATATTGAAAAGCCAGGCATAATTTCCAAGTTTGCTTTGCCTTGTGAAGCCCCTCACCAGATCCGATTCTTCTAAAGCCTGCTTGAAACTTTAGATCTGAGTGACAGGAGGTGGGGGTGGACATAATTGACAAGAATTAACTAAACCTGAAGGCCGATTCTTTCCTGAGGATACCTTGTGTTGTGGTTAAACAAGGATTAAGAACTTTCTTCTACCTGGGAAACCTGCAGGGTGGGTTTAGAACTCTGACTTCAACTCTGCATATAACTGTGCTATTAAGAGATTCCTCAAAATTCTGATTTTCATTGTCATCCTAACTGCCAAAGGGAGAAATTAACTGGAATTAATTTAAATAAATGCTTACAAAGAATCATTCTTCCTTGTAATTTTCCAATGTCAAGATTTGTATTGACTAGAAAACTTCTTTTTCTAGAAATATAAAATGGCAAATTAAATTCCTAAATATTAATAGCATGCTGTTAAACAATATGATTGATTGAAGCTATCCACATAGTATTTCACAACTTTATTTGAAGAGCTACTTTAGGAATTTCTTTTTATTCTAAAAAATAGTTGTTCTGATACTTGAAAGTCTATATAAAGAATATTTGTAAAACAAAATTATTTTATTACAAGTGTGTTAATGTATATTTAGTAAAATCAACTATAATATGAATTAAATACTGTATTATATGAAATTATGTATAAAGAAGAATAGGTAATGCTTATTACAAAAGAAGGACCAGATATAAGGACAATATATAAACATCAATTGTACTTCCATATAGTAGAAACAAACAAATAGAGAATAAAACAAACACCATTCACAATACTGTTAAAATATAATTCAATACCTAGGAATAAATCTACAAAAGTTGTGAAGCCCTCTACACTGATAACTATAAAACAGTACGAGAAAAAGTAAAGAAGACATAAATATGTTCATAGATTGAAGCAGCACACTATGTTCATAAAGTAGAAAAGTCAATATTGTTAAAATGCCAATTATCCCCAAAACTATCTATAGATTTAACACAACGGCAATCAAAATCCCAATCTTTTTCTATTTTGTGGAAATTGAAACGCTGATTTTAAAATTTATATAGTAATATAAAATACTTAGAATGCCCATGATGATCTTGAAGAATGAGAACAAAGTTGGAGAGCTTAAACTACAAAATATAAAGACTTTCTATAAAGATATAGTAATTAAGCCAGTGTGGTACTGGAGCAAAGAAATATCATTCTAATGGGTTCCAATCAAACAGATTAGAGTCCAAAACTACTCCACACATATACAGTCACCAAATATTCAAATTTAGGTACTACTGCAACTCAGTGGGGGAAAAAAAAAATAATCTTCTCATTAAATGACCTTGGATCAATTATATTTTTTATTAAAAAAGTGAACTTTGATTTCTACTTTTTAATCACACACAAACATTGTTTATGGACCATAGTCCTACATCAGTGTTAAAGACAAAACAATAAAGCTCCTACATAAAAACATGAGATAATATCTTTGTGATCTTTGGTTAATATTTTTTTTTTCTTAAAGAGACACAGTAGAAATCAATTAAATAAAAGATGAATACATTGGCCTTTATGAATATTAACACCTTCAATTTATCAAAAGACACTATTAAGAGAATGAAAAGGAAAGTCACAGACTGGGAGAAGATATTTGTAATACACACATCAAACATAGGATAGGACTTGTATCTAGAATTTATACAACACTCTTACAAATCAATGAGTAAAAAAACGAAATAAGCCAGTTAAAAATAGTCTAAGACTTGAACAGACATATTACACCCTGAGACCCAAATATCCAGTAAGCATATGAAAAGTTGTTTGACACCATTAGTCATCATGAAATGCAAATGAGAATGTGATACTAGCATACATCTACCACAAGGGCTATTGTAGAGTAACGGAAACACTCATACATTGTTGGTGGGAGTATAATTGACAAAGATTCTTTGAATAGGCGGCAGTATCTTGTAAAGCTAAATGTATTCCTACCACATGACCTAGCAATTCCTAGAAATGGTTACAACAAAAGGCATATACAAGAATATTTTTGGGCGGCTGGGTGACGCGGTTGGAGCGTGAGCTCTCAACAACAAGGCTGCTGGTTCAATTCCCGTGTGGGATGGTGGTCTGCGCCCCCTGCAACTAAAGATTGAGGACGACAACTGGATTTGGAGCTGGGCTGCGTCCTCCAAAACTAGTTTGAAGGACAACAACTTGGAGCTGATGGGCCCTGCAGAAGCACACTATTCCCCAATATTCCCCATTAAAATAAAATAAAAAAAGAACATTCTTTGCAACTTTACTTAACTCAAATATCTATCAATAGTGGAACTGACAAGTATATTGTGGTATATTTATCTATTATATTATTATAATATGTTATAATAATATAATATAACAACATAATGTAGTATATTAACATATTATAATATTAAAAAGCAATTAAAAAAACTACTGCTCCATGTAATACATGGATAACTCTCACAGACACAAAAGACTATGATTCTATTTGAAGTTAAAGAATAAGGAAAACTAAATTACAATAAGATATGTTGTAACCTCTTGGAGGGTATTACCTGGAAATGGCAAGAGAAAGCTTTCTGGGGTGTTGGATATGTGTTATATCTTGATCTAGATGGTGTAATCGTGTGTGTGTGTGTGTATAAAAATTCATCAAGCTGAAAAATATGTGTGCTTTACTGTATATATGCTATAACCCAATTTCAAAACTACTCAAACACAGAAATCAAACCGATATGATAGCACTAGACATACTCCAGAAAAACTAAAATGAAGAACACAGAAAATACTAAGAGTTGAAGAAAGTAAGGAACAATTGGAAGTGTCTTATATTGTGGGGAGGAGTATAAATTGGAACAACCACTTTAGGAAACCATTTGGTAATATTTACTAAGACGGAATGTAAGCATACCTTATGACCAGCAATAACTACTTAAAGACATATCTTCAAGAGAAATGTTCACCAAATGACATATACAAGACTGTTTACAGCAACACTATCTGTTGTAGTTAGAAACTAGAAACAACTCAGATGACCATCAACAGTATAAAAATAAACTACGGTATATCCATAGAGTGGGTTATTACAGCCCAAAGAGAATGAATGAACTGTAATTATACACAATGATGGGAATACATACTACAAAGAATGTTAAACAAAAAATGTCAGATACTAAAGAGTATACACTCACTGTATGATTACATTTATAAAAAACTCAAAAACACAGAAAAAACTAATCTATGGGATTAAAAGTCAGGAGAATGGTTATTGTTGCAAGTAGGGGAGGCAGTATGGGAGCTAGACGAGCACTTTAGGCAAACAACTGGTACGCTGGTAATATTCTGCTTCTTGTTCTGGGTGAGAGTTACATGAATATATTCATTTTGTGAAAATTCACCAAGTAGGAAATATACAATTTATGCACTTTTCTGTACGTACGTATTCTTCAAATAAAAAAAGATATTTAAAAAAGCAAGGTCTCCTAAGGTACCATATCGTATTTAAATTCTGTTCTGATTTTAACTTGATTAATGCAACAGATGTGTCCCTATAATTAATTAAATCATAGTAGCAATCAAAGTCATTTCCTTATTGATTTATGTGATCATTTCCAAGGTACTTTATCTTTATGTCCCATTGACCTTCAATTGACAGAGACCTCAAACACTTCAGTTTGCATGACTATTCCTCCCTATTTCTGCATCACGAGACTCCCAATGAATATATAATAATGCATCAGCAGTAGTTTGTTTTTTAAAAAGGACCTTTTTAAAAATCTTTAACCAAATTTATCTGCTGGGTTAAGTTGGATTTTTATATATCTGTTTTTCTAAGCAAGATCTATAAAATCATAAAATGAAATTTTGCTTGTTGGTGTAGACAATAGAAATGATATAATTTACCTTTGTATTAAGAAATAAATAATCTGAGATTCAAGAAAATAAATGACATGCATGAGGTCTGTTATTCATTTATTCACTTGCTCAAATATTTAAATGTTTATTGAGCACCTACATAGTCCCAGACTGCCTGAGGCACTTCAGATATATCAGTGAAGAAGATGAATAAAAATCTCTGCACTTTGGAACTTACATTCTGATTTGGAAGACAAACAATAAAGAATAAATAGAACTAATAAATAAATGTATGTGATATGCTATGTGGTAACTAATGCCACGAACAATGGAAAGGTCCAGGTTGAAGGTGACAGGTTAGGATTGGCAGAGCTCAGGAGTTCTATTATGTAGGATTGTTAGTGAAGGTCATATTAATATGATGAGATTTAAGCTAAGAAGGAAGTGAGGGACTTCACATTTGACTTCTGCATTTACAAGAGGTGCTCCAAGTGGTTAACGTAAGTGTAATATTAGTACATTTTGTTCCTTTCTTAAAATGTGTATACATTTTTTTGGCACCCTCTGTGTGTGTGTGTGTGTGTGTGTGTGTGTGTGTGTGTGTATTTCTGGCTGACACAGGACTCCAGAAACTCTTGTAGATTCCTAAGTGATAAAAGCACTAGGAGCATCTTTTGTTCTGATATTTAGTCTTTGACCCGATCCCTAACACAGAGCTTCTAAATCTCCTGGAATTACCTGGGTAATAGGAATGTTTTTTGTTCTGTGACCAGAAAGAAGAAACTATGATTAAAAGCTTGGAATTTTCAGCCACATCCCCCATTCTCTAGAGAGGGGAGAGGGGCTGAAAATAGAGTTAATAATTGATCATGCCTACATGAGGAAGCCTCCATAAAATCCTAAAGTGTGGGGTTCAGAGAGCTTCCAGGTTGGTGAAAGTATACACATTTCAGGAGGGTGATGCATCCCAATTCCATGGGGACAGAAGCTACTAAACTGGCAAATGTAAGTTGTTTCTCTGAGTTCTGTGAACTGATCTAAAAATCACATCCAAAGGGGAGGAGGTCATGGGTACCTGGGACTTGTTGCCAAGTTGGATAGAAGTTGTGGGTAAGCTGGGGACCTACTACCTGCAATTGGTATCTGAAGTGAAGGACAGTCTTGTGGGGCTGAGCCCATAACCTGTGGTATCTACTGCTATCTCCAGGTAGTATCAGAATTGAGTTAAACTGCAAGACACCCAGCTGGTATTGCAGAAATAATTGGTGTGTACCCCACCCCCACCCCCCTGCCCCGCCCCAGACACATCTGGTATCAGAAGTGTTGAGCATACGGTAATAGTGTGCGAGTTAAGGAGAAACACAGGAGAAAGAACTGAGCTTTTTCCTGCATAATGACATAAACAGGGATAAAGCCACAATTGGATTATTTTCAGTGGATTTAAGGAGTGTTTTTAGTGACAGAGCCAGATGTAAAACTTAAGCCTTCTGATTAAACAGTAAATCATGTTGCTTCTTGATCTACCCTTGAGATTAATGTTTATTCAGTCCATGGGGATGTTTAATTATGTTAAATGATTTTATTGTTTCACCACGCTTTGTGGAATTTATGGTTTTGTCTTTAATTTGACAGGCCATCTTATTGACTACTTGGGAAAAATGAACACTTATACTTTCATTAATAAAGTAGAAATTGCTTAAGGATAATCAATGTGATTAATATTTTTGACTGGTGATGAAGTTACAGTCACATTAATGAAAGGTAAACACACCAATTCTGCCTGATTTCATAAATCGTTTTCATTTAATAAATCCTAACAGTTACAGGAAATGAATGGTTGAACTATCTAGTTTAATGCTTCTCTATTTCTGTCTGAAGCATTCTATGGTCGTTTAGAAATGCTTTAGCTCTATAGATAATGTCTTAAATAAATTTCTCATAGCATTTTATGGTATTTGAAACATCTCAATTGTGTGATCCTTATTTGACATCATTCTATTATTTAAACAAAATTTTACATCCTTTATTATCATCAAAATTTACTAAATCCAAAGGTTGCCATTTAAGAAGTTAATAACAATAAAGGTTTAAGAATATTTAATATTTAGTAATATTTAATTAATGAATAAATTGGCAGTTAATGGGGAGGATGAGTCTTTTTAAGAACATTTCAGAATGATTGTATGCTCAGTTTTTTGGTGTTAGGAACCAACGATTGCTTGAAAATATCGTATTTTACTAAGGTAAGTACCCTTGACTGATCTGAAGAAAATCATACTCATCATACTAATTTCTGATCATGTAATAAAGTGTACCAGAGTTGGAAAAAGTTGAAATCTTGAAGCCCCGATTAGGAAGAAGAAAAAAGGCTTCTGTTCTTTATAAATATCTTTCAGAATAAGGGGAAGTTGTATTGTATTCCACCCCCAAGAAAGTCTATTAGATGAACACATTTTTTACCAGGAGCATTTGGCTAAGAAGTATGTTAGTTTCCTCTTGCTGTTGCAACTAATTACCACAAATTTAGTGGCTTTAAGCAACACAGATTTATTTTCCTACAGTTCTGGAAGTCAGAAATGCAAAGTGGGTCGGCAGGGCTGTGTTCCTTCTGGAGGCTGTAGGGTAGAATCCATTTTGTTGCTTTTTCCAGGTCTTAGAGGTGCTCCACAGTACTCTGATACCTGCTTCCACTGTCACATTGCCTCTTACCTCCCTGTTACAAGGACTGTTGTGATTACTGGGCCTACCTAAGCAATCCATTGTCTCATCTTAAGATCCTTAAATACATCACACCTGTAAAGTGCCTTTTGCCGTGTAAGGTAATAAATTCACAGGCTCCAGTGATTAGGACATGAATAGCTTTGGGAAGGGGGCATTATTCAGTCTCTCACAGTTTTAACAAATTTCTATTTTCAATGATTTCTGGGATAAAATAGTATACAGTTATCAACAAATGTTGACAGGTCATTATTTAGATTTTTCTCTTTGATGTCAGACGTGATTATTATCTGTTACTTCCAACGATAGGGTGATACCTACAGTAGTGAACTTAATTTTGTGCTAAGATGATATCTTTGACTTCTGTATTAGAGCAAATGAATGGGTGATGAGTTTATAATTCTAGGATTCCTTACTCTATAGCATGAAAAGGGTTGAGTAACGAGTGAATGTTGTACTAGATAAAGACAGTGCTTAAAATGTGGGCTGAAAAATTCCTTCAAGAAATGTGAAATCCATGGTTTTCACACTAATGCTGCTGTTAGAGCTATAGGTTTCTATATATATTCAAAATCATTGTCTAATTATATAGTATATCTACCATATAGAATTATTCTGTATTGAGTGCTATATTTTACATGGGACATTTACAAAATGAAGAGGCATTCAGGAAGCAGAGAGGCATAAAAGTGTAGTACTTAAAAGTCATATGAATGATCGAAGGATATTTTCATGTATAGAAAATTATTGAATAATTATTGATGAGGAAGATATGACAGTTCTTTTCAAATATTTGAAATTTAAAAAGGTGTAGTGAAAGGGGAGACAGATTAACGGGTCAAAGTAAAAGTGAGGTATATCTTGCCTTTATTAAATAAACACCAACAATTAAAGATCAGATTTGTCTTTAGATTAATATGAGTTTGAATTGTAGTAATAATTCTTAAAGTTACCTTTAAGTTCCAGAAATTTAAACTGAGACAATTCAAGATAATTATTATTTGGAATAAATCTTAAATAAACAGGTTGCAATGTATTTTAAAAATATTCCAAAACACTGAGAACTGTGCCAACTGATTTATATAACATCTATCAAATAGGACATTTAACCCAAACATCCAAAATACTTCTTTGAGATAGGCAGATAAATAAAAGGTTAGAAATGAAAAGGCTTTAATTGTATTCTAAAGTGTGGTACAGATTTCCTACTGCTTCCCAATAATTGAGGCAGACATTTTACAATTAATTAAAAATTACAATTATGACTTCCAGGAATATGCATCCTAAAATAAAGACAAAAATGCTTACAATGCTCTTGTACAAATCAAACTGATATAGACCATTAAATCTGTTAGCCATTTCTTAACAATGTCTATGGAGAAGTTAGCTCTTTAAATGCAACACATCTAATGGGCAGAGATTTTCCTGTAGTGCCTTTTGTATATACCTGTGTTATTGCATTGCATTTATGAATAATAACTTGTTTAGATTTCCATTATATTCACTATCCTATAAACTGTTCTCTTTATCCACATTCCCTTACATAACGATTGGTACAAAGCAGGATTCAAGAAATAGTGATTATGTTATGGTAATAAATATAGTTAAATAGACAAACTTGAGTTGACTTTATGTGGATTAAACAGTGTTATCACAGAGGATGTTGAGACTGCACCCCCCCTCCCCCTCTGCCCCCAATAGACCATCTACTCTGTGCAATTAGAATTTCATTCCTTAGGTCAGAAATGAAAAGTTGGAATGCCTGTGGTGACCTGGCTAAGAAACAAGGAGAAATGAAACTGG
This sequence comes from Rhinolophus sinicus, assembly GCF_057876585.1. Lineage (NCBI taxonomy): Eukaryota > Metazoa > Chordata > Mammalia > Chiroptera > Rhinolophidae > Rhinolophus > Rhinolophus sinicus. Next base: position 100,731,975 of record NC_142515.1, on the reverse strand, counting down.
ACTACACCAAGGAGCACATACCCTGCCCACAGACACTAAGCTCCAGCCAACTGTTGCCATGAGGGACAGTGTAACCGGTTAGTTATTCTGGGTTTTCAACTAAAGATGGAAATCTGGATTTTTACATGAAAATTTCCAATTTTTAAATATTGGCTACTGTGTGAGCCATAAAAAAAAACAAACGAAAAACCAAAACATGTCTTCAAGCCATGTTTCACTTATAAGGAGCCCATCTGTCACCTCTGCTTTTAAGTCTTGAAGACTTTTTTTTTTTTATAGGCTAGAGGGAAGACATTCCAGATGAGACACATAGAGCAAATAAAGGCAGTGCAATGATGTCCCAAGCACAAAGAACAGGTGCATTTTTTTTTTTTTTTTTTTTAATGGACGGGTCATATTGGAAAGAACTGGAGGTGAATTGGAGAGTAGTTGGTAGCCAGGATGACAAATGCTATACTAGATAGGTTTAGGACTAGCTTGCCTGAGAAAAGAACTGGAATTGAATTAACACACATGGAAGGGTGGTGAAGCCGTTTGGCTTGACCAAGAAGAAGATGATAAGAATAGGGAAAGGAAAGAGGGCTGATAGGAAGGCTCGCTGTTCAATGAGAACGTAACGATTGGCAGGAGAAGGCTTTGGAGAAACTGGCCCCAGGAGTCAGAAGGGAACAGGCAAGCACTCAGCTGTTTGCCCAGCTCGCAGGTGGGTCATGGCAACAGCGGACTTTACCATTAGACTCCAGGAAAGGGCCTGGGGGATAGGCTGTTGATCTGGGGCATGTTATGAAACCCATGGAGGTCATGGAGGTAAATTCAAGGGCAATTCTTCAGCAAAACTGATCCCATCTAAGCAGGCATTAAGTATGAGGAAACAAATCAGAGAATAACTGCTAGAACTAGTACAAAGAATTCAAAAAATAAAATTGGTCGCAAGGAAAATGTCACAAGCCCTGTCACTAAAGTAGCCACAAAATTGTACAGTGGAAATACCAGCAAAATGAGTAAATGCCAGGATGCTGGGTGACAATCTAGGCTCCTTCCATCCCACAACCAAGAACAGAATTGGCTGAGACTACAGGTTTGGGTACGATGACCCCAGAAGTTTCTACTGAATGGCTACTCTGGGCTGGACAATGAGGAGGCAATTAAACATTTCTATTTCCAATGAAACGCCAAAAGTTAACAGCCTTTTATATACACTGATGGTGACAATGTTTGAACTGGGCCACCAGTTTTGGAACTCCAATACAGTTAGTTCATAAGAGACACAGGCATAAGAGACACAGCTGGAGACACAACCATACATTTTTGGGTCAATGGATGATAGTTAGTGCAGCAAGAGGTTATTGAAATATCCTTTGTTCATAGAAACTAAAGTCAGGTCTATACTGTTAACTTTATAGCACAATAATATTACCTTTTATCAACCATCTGACCGTAGGGTATTTTATTAACACTCTCCATATTTGTGCAACTGTATATATAATTCACCTTCACCACCCATAGAACATATGTTTATGAAAAATAAATTAGCAAATTAACAAAGCAATAGCTCACAAACATTATAGCAATGGTAGGACATTATTGCTGAATGTTATATGTGTATACAGCTGTCACTGAGGTCTCTTGCTCATGATAATGTCACTATAAGAATGCTGCTGTCATTTTGGTTGTTGAAGCAATTTTCCTTTGAGAAATTTCAGCTGCTGAATGCAGCTAGTCAGCCATATTGAAGGCTACTCGTTGAACTATTTCAATAGAAGAGTTAGGAAAATAAATTTTGCACATTTTTCTCCCAACATTTTACAAACTAGATTTTCCTGGAAGTCACACTCTGTGTAACTTTTACGTCTGTCACTATAAAAATACCATTTGAATATTGTTCTTCCTTATGGTGGTTGTGACTATACTATACAAAAAAACAAACAAACAAACAAACAAACAAAAAACAGCCATCATCTTGAGGGTATTATACGGCTTTTAAAAACTCATTACCTATGAGATATGCTTTGTATGCCTTGATCTTAAAATACAGGACCAAACTGAACAAAGAAAACTGTACAGAATTATTTATGCATTCATTCTTCATTCATTCATTCATTTAATTTATTCATTAAAAAAATAGGAAATGCCTAAAGTATAGGATATTTACTCAATGCAATACTAAAAAGATAATGAATAATTATTAAGAGTTTGTAATGATAACATAAAAATTACACTGAAAAAAGCACAAATGTTAGGATAATGATTGTAACTAAATAACACTATAGAGATAGTATACTCTAAAAGGCTACTAACATTTGCATCAGAGTAGGAATAGGAATCATAGATAATTAGAATCAGAAAGGAATAATTCATAATTCCTTTCCTTTTGCTCTAAAAATAATGTCTGTTAATTTTTAAATCATAAGAATTAAAAACCACTGTAGACACTTTGGAAATTATATAAATATACAAAGAAGAAAAAAAATGACCTTAAACCTAGATAAAACCATTCTTATAATTTGGAATTCTTCCTTCCAATTCTGTTTTGCTTTTTTCAGTTTGCTCACAGGTGTGCTTATGGGTGTGCCCCCAAATAATAACACTGGATTCCAGAGCATGTATGCTTACATAGCCATTTTTTAGTGCACTGATACACTTTTGTGTCACTAAATGCTATGAAAACTTGAATGTTAATGGCTACATAATTCCAAGGGTGCAACGATATTAATGCCCTATATTTGTCGATACTTAAAACCTTCAAAATATTGATTTAGATTTATGATGGAAGTCAATTATAAATCCAGATATATTTGGCTTCATGACTGTGATGAAATTTTCAGTAATTTTTAAAAAGATGTATTTCCTTCTCAAATTACCTACACTTTCCACATGCAGACCCACACTTGACTTGTATGGTGCAATAACAAAAACAGATTCCACTAGAGACTAAGTAGGGAATATTGAAAGCAAATTACACTCGTTCTGTTTCACAAAAATATCATTATCCACACATCAGTTTTAGAAGAATTTTCCTGGAATTTTACCTTGATGATTGAATGATTAAAATGGATATGGTTTGTTCTCAGCAGACCATTAGGACTGTAACATTCAGAAAAGAAAAGAAAGTAGTTAAACAATGACATCAACGCTTAGAGAAACATAAGGTCTGATATTAGTATAATGGAAAATTTCGTCTTTTCACATATCTTCAAAACATTAGAAGATTACTACACATTCAAAGAGTCAAAACAAGCCCTTTTGATAGATGATTAGATAAAGAAGATGTGGTACATATATACAATGGAATATTACTCCACAATAAGAAACAATGAAATACTTCCATTTGCAGCTACAAGGATGGATCTTGAAATTATCATGCTAAGCGAAATAGGTTAGAAAAAGTTGAGAAACACACAATTTCACTCATATGTGCGATATAAAACTGAAAGCAACAAATAAACAGGACAAACAAAAAAGCAAATACTCATAGACACAGACAACAGTTTAGTGATTAACAGAGGGTAAAGGGGGTCAAATATATGGTGATGGAAGGAGAATTCACTTTGGGTGGTGAACACACAACACAATATATAGATGATGTGTTGCAGAATTGTACACTTGAAATAATTTTATTAACCAATGTCACCCCAATTAATTTAATTTTAAAAAAAGGGAAAAAAGTACTTCAAGAGAAAGTATGAGGTTATAAAAAAAAGTTAAAATCTCTGTTTTATTGAAATCATTACTTTTTAGATGCCTAAAGAATTCTGTTTTCCAATGGTTGACATACATAATCTATATAATGACTGTATGCAAATATTATATTTTCATACAAGTTATATGTAGATTGTACCTATATACATTATTGCAATCTGTACCTTTTAGTTTTCTAATTAATTTTGTTTTCTGTTGGTCAATGTTTTTTAGATAATTACTCTATTCAAATATCAATTATAATTTCTATGTTATATATGTATATATGCATTATAAATCTATATTTCCACACACATTTGCACAGGAATATCTTGTTTCTATATAATTAGATGTTTTTATATAATTAGAAACCTGTCTTACTGAGTTGGGAAAATAAAGGAAAAGTAATTAAAGGAAATACTTTTCAAAATAAGAGCTGCATGAACGTATAAAAATACACTTAAAAAGAAAGATGAAGATTGGATGGCTGTCTTAAATACAGATTGCCATGAAAATAATGGTTACTACATAGGCTCAGAGGTAGAACAGTTGTGAAGACAGGCTTCCCCCTCCCCCCCACCCCCCACACCCCCAGTTTCTGTGGCAGTGTGATTGGCAGAGAAGCAGGTGCGTTATCAGCTTGATGAGACTGCCCCAGAGCAACAGATGGATATAATTATGATTTCTAGTAGAAAAAGTACTCTAGAGATTATCTGTTATGGGAAGATAAAAGGTATATTTATGTTCTTACACAACCCGACCTTGGTTTTGAATTTTAGATTTCTTAGATATGTTAAAATAAAGCAGAGACCAGGCCTCAAAATCCCCCAGGCAATGAAACCATTTACACCATATAAACAAACTAAATTGAGCTCATTTCATGAACAGAAGTGAAACTGAGGTTATTTCTTATAAATGCATCTGATAGTTATAAATAGAACTTAAATTATCTTCCTAAACTAATACAAGATAATCACTTTTAACCAATCCTCACCATCTGGAAACCCCTATTGGAATAACCAATCATTGTAAAGATGAGACAACTTTCTCATTTCCATTTTATAAGCCAGCCTGTAACATCATCCTTCCGAACTTCGTACCAGTTTTGGGTCTGAAAGCTCCCTGTACACGTATGGTTTGTTTCTTACTGAATAAAATTTTCCTATTAAGCAAAGCTCTCTGAATTTCTGTTTTGATAGGTATTTTCACTGGAAAACTCCAGTATCACTTTGGTTCTTTGGCCTCTGGTCCCAGGCTTTGATTTTTATTCTATTTTGTTCGGTCTTTTTAGCTGTCAAACTTTCTCTTTTTTCAGATGTGCTGAATACCTACAGAAGACTGAAAATACGTAAACTGGATTGAGACAAATTGAGGATGTATGCAGATTAAAAGAAGAAAAACAACTTCCTATTTGGTTGGAAATTTCAGTGACAAAAAAAGTTATGATTTAGGATGACAACCCAATGACAGTAACCTTCTTAAACACTAAATTCTTTTGTTAACTGCAGAAAACCATGTGTTATTATAAAGATGGTCAGGGAAGGAGTTTTTTCAATTTATTGCTAACAGTCCCTGAGGGGAGTCATTTTAAATGATCCTCTAATGTGGCAAGTGTATTTTTAATGATTTTCTCATCCATATTCCATAAAACAGAAGTCACAGAGTTTCATAATAAACACAGGCTGAGCTAAAATTTGATTTCCCAGGTGCATAGCATTTTATTTAATAGGAAGTATTTTATATCATCATCAAAATTCCCCACTGCTCCTGCTTCACTTATATCTACGACTATGGGGAATAGAAACAATCTCTTAACTGCTATGATAATCCATCACAGCATTGATTGTCTATAACCAGCAGAGACTTTAATGGTAAAATGCCCCAAGTTTAATATTGATAACTGTTGAAATTTAAATTTTGTACTTTTTAATCACAGACAAAAATGTAATTAGCAACTTTAATTAGATAAAAAGTTAATAAAAGTTGGTTGTCACAGAGATGGTAAAGTCTCAAAATACATTTTACTTTAATACTCTTCTATTAATACTCTTTCTTTTAAGGGTATTAATAATAATTTGATAATCTAGTATCTAAATTCAGTTCAGATGCTTACATTAGAAATTCTGTGGTTTCAGAGTCACAAAACTAATAAAATCTGCTCATTTTTTTTAGTGCTAAATAATGCTCACCCACAAATGGTAATTCTATTCTTTTGAGGATCCTCAGAAATCCTTCAAATTTGACTCTTACAAAAAAGCAAATGAGTTATTTTTCCCCTGTACCGAATAATTTGCTTCTCGTGGCACACTACAAGTTAAAACAGAACAAAACAAAATACACTCTCACATACAGCTATACTAACAGTGTTTCTGTATGTGAAGCAATGATTTTGGGGGTGGGTGAGTGGGGGTTTGTGTGTATTTGGGGGTGGGGATTGGATAGATCACAAGGGCCATGGTTGCCATGGTGTGGATACGAATCTTTGTGTCATGCGTAAAGTTAGGGGAAAAATATCTTTTGATGCTCTAGGTCTGTGATACCAGAAAACTGGATTAAATAAAGGATTTTTTTGTTTGTTTTAATGGAAGAATTTAACAAACCCTTTGATTTTTGCTGAAAATTCTCAAGAAAGGTTTATATTCTCTGCCTAGGAAGTTTACGTGGCAGTGAACTTCCTTAAAAACTTTCTTAAAAATAAAGATTTGAAAGGTTCCAAAGCCTCACTTTGGAAGCACTAACTACAACCAAGAAATCATTAATGGTGAAACACTGAATAAAGGTCTTCAAAGAGAGTACTGATAATACACATACTGAGGAGTAGATAGCCTTTGCCTTGCAAGCAGCTATGGCGACCATCAACTGTCCCATAAGAAAGCATCAGTTTGGTTCAAGAAAGGTTCCCAGCAAGGAATCAAGCTTTTGTTATGCCTTAACAAAACATGATTTGCATATACTTGACACGGTTTGTATAAACTTAACATGGTTTGCATATACTTGAAACAGAGGAAGCACCCAAGTTTAATGATTCTAAATGATTTTCTTAGGGATGTTAGAGTGTTTTCAAAATTTTCATTAAATGGTCGGCAGTCTGAAGACAGACTCAGGGTCTTGCTCAGCATGTTATATTTATAGTAGAGTTAGTACAGTTTCTGGACCATATCAGGTACCACACAATCATTTTTGAAGGAATAAATGGACAGTTGACAGCCACATTAAAATTCATGTGAAAAATGAGGACTTTAGAGTTTTACGTTAGAAATTGCTGACATGTATAACAAGTCAGCATAAATCCAGATAAGATTTGATAATCGCCTATATGAAATGCCGATACCTTTCACCAAGTTTGTATCTATCTTAGAACACACACACTCTCAATGACAACCAAATAACCCCCTCCCCCCAAAAATCTGCTTTATTACTAACTTCATTTTACACATATTTACAGAGCAAATCAGTATTTTAAGAACGTAAGTTCTACCTTGCCACTCCATTGCTTAAAATACTCCAATGGTTTCACCTTCATTAGAATAAAATCTAGATTCCCGCCCTGATTTACAGAAGTTTACAGAAGTTAGACCTCCCCCTACTCTCCGCCTCTCCCCCGGGGCCATCTACTTCTCCAACCTCATCGCTATGCCTCTCTGCAACCCCCCAGCTACACAGGCCTCTGTAGTTTCCAGCAACATGTGAGCTATATTCTAACATAGGACCTTTGCCCGGCTTTTGTGTAACTTTGTTTTCTGCATGGAATGCTTTTCCTTTGGATCTCAACATGGTTGGTCCATTCTTGTCCTTCAGTTCTGATTATTCCAAAGCGACATTCACTTGGTAAAATATTACACTATCTAAATCTCAGCATAGAATTTATCCCTCTCTATTTTTTTGTTGGTTTGCTTTGTTTACTGACTTGCTGTTGCTCTTCCTCACCAATGGCATATAAGTTCCATGAAACACAAGATCTTGTCTCTGCTTTTTCTCTGGCTCTCAAAATGGGGCCTCATGCATATTAGATAGGTAAATAAATATTTCTGAATGAATGAATGAATGAATTAGATTGAAGGAGACTTGCAAAATGCAGTATAAAAATGGAGGAATGAGTCAGGAAGTGGTTGATTGGGAAACAACCACACAATGCATCAGAATAAATCAGAATATAATTAGGAAATTATTTTATGGCAAAAATAATAATTATGTTAATATTTCTTCGGTATTATAAAATTTTAGTTGTGTTTTCCAACATGAAAAGTTAAATGGAAAAATACATATGAAAGATTCCTGGTGTTGATATAATTTTAATAATAAACCAAATAAATAAATCATAAGAAAGTGGTTAAAAGGTCAGCGTAGCAAAAGAAAAGTATCAAAGCTTGTACTCTGTGGATTTTGGACCCACACTGGGTTAGATGCTCTCTCCTAGGAATTTGATACTAGAATTCCTAGAAGTAATTATCCTACAACCCCCACCCTGTCCCTGCCCCACCCTGTACACAGGTTACTAAAAAACTGTAGAACATCTTTTGCTGGGTGAATGGAAAGGAGAAAAAGCTGGTCTATCCTGACGAAAAAACAAAGAAGTTGCACCCTGAGAAACAGAAATGAGAAATTATAAGACTCTAGACAAAAAAGGTGTCTTTCCTTACAGCATTTGTATTATATATAGTTTCTTTGCATTTGATTATGCATCTCATGGTTTGGGTCCAAGAACAAAACCCTGAATATTATATTTTATGTATGTATGTATGTTTATTTATTTATTCATGCTTAACCTAAAAGAGTTTATATTCTTAGAAGCAAAGGGATGCTGGTTAACAGTGGTACATGCAAATTCTTAAGATGGAAATCACGTTATAGATTATACTGGCTAATTTCTATAGTTATATAGTACCCCCCGCCCTAAATTTGGAAATTTTGACATTATCTTAAACTCTATAGAATTCATGCTTAATTACAAATGGATATAATTTTGCAACACATAGATGAAAGAACAACACATGCAAAAAAATAACTGATGAATAAAACATCTCATGAATAAGATTTTAAAAAAATAATAAAAGTTAGAACTATATGCAAAATTGACAAAATTAAAGACTAGCCTAAGCTGGATCTAGGCATAATCTGAAATAATGGAAAGCATGCCTTACAGACTCACATCCAGTTCACACGCAATGACAGAAAAGTAACAAGGATTTATCTGAATGAACAAGCCTGGAAGACATATTGTCTTTCATTCTGGCCATGGTAAAATGCCAGCCAAGAATTAAATTTATTGCAAGGGAGTTGGAAAATTAGTTGGGTTTTAAAAAAAGGAATAAAAAAGCTCAAAAAATCATATTAATTGAACAGATTACAAAATATGACTTTAAATTTGTTCTTTCTAGCAGTTACACTACATTATTCTGCATCCTGTTTGATACCTTTAACATGAAAATTCATATCATTTGATAAAACATTCCTTCTAGGTGGTTTCCATTTCCACTTACCTCTTTAGTCTTTTTTTCTCCTCTCCTCCCCTCCCCTCCACCCCCTCTTTCTTTCCTCCTTCTGGTCTTTCTTCTAAGTTTTTATTTTTATTAAAATCATATATACATGTAGCTAAACTATATATACATGTAGTTTAAAGAGGAAATAGTTTTATAAGACTGGCTATGAAAAACATCATTCAGAGCCTCTGCATTCCCTTCCCCCGAAGCTATTCTTTTGAACTCTTTTAGTTGATCTTTTGGTACTTATCTCCACAGCTCAATATAACCTGCCTGTGTTGTTACTTCTTGATTTTTCAGTTTTGTGTATTGATTTCTGACTATGAAGGATAAGGATTTAGCTTTTAACCTTCTTGTGTGTCCTCCCCAACTCCACACATTTCTCATTCCATCATGTTTTTAAATTAAGTTGCAGCATAGTTTTAGTTTACAGCCTGTAGTGTTTGTATAATCATCACGTTGTAAATTAAGTCTTATAGTAATCTAAGATCACTTTTCTTCTCTCCCAAAACTTTTTGTTGTTGTTGTTTACTTAATAATTAAGTCCCGGGGTTCATTTTCCTTCATATACTTCTGGGGAGACAGAGATGTCTTGGTGAGGATCTGCAGCTCGTGAATTATTTAGATCTGGGTGAGTTGAATGAATGGGCAGACGGGAAGGACTCAAGGGAAAACGAAAACAAAATCTCAAAGCTGAAACTAGATGCAGGCTGGATGAATGAGACTCTATATTCAAATATGTTCTGCCTATTGTAAGTTGAGGACAGAGCAATGAAACAGATAATTTTGCCATCTTGGCTTCAGAAAGTCCATTCCCTGATCTACATTAACAAAATTCCTAATAATGAAAAACCAGAGAAAGAAAATGGGCAGATCATTTGCTTGAGGGTGCATTTTCTCAGAATGCTCCCCAAATAGCTAAACACAAAATAGTGTAAAGAATTTATTATTCAGAAATAAACCAAAGTGCAATTCTGCATTTTCCACTCTCCTAAATTTTCTCAATCTATGCATTCATAACCACATTTCTTCTTCAAGAGCTTTATTCAACAAATGGAAAGCCCAACCCCTCACTCAGCTCATGAGTAACCCTCTCCTGACAGAGGGTATCATAACAAGGCTGGATCAGAAGAGTGTTTTTCCCCTGAGGCCCTGTCTCCACAAAAATTACACATGAAGCAGAATGGCGAGAAAGTCTTACAAAAACTCTGAAAGGGGTCAGAGCTTGATTCAGTAGAGGACCTAGTCTTTAGATAAAGGAAATAAGGACAATAGACAATGTCCTGGATGAGGCATGGATATTTGCCGCTGACTTCAATATGCAAACACCTCAGGATGTGTGTGCATTTTAGTTTACAGGGCCCCAAATGGAAGAAACCCTAATTTCAGCATTCAAGTCTTTAATTTGGTCCTATTATGTAACTGTTGAGGAAAAGTTAGGTGGAGAGAAAATTTTTTAGCTTCTGTAACAACCTTTAAAATAATATTAAAGTTTATTTGTTTAATGAATAAAATCAACAATATAATTCTCTGTCTTCAGTGCTTGGAAGATGTATATGTGCATAGGGGTGAATCTGTGCCCTTTGTTAGCATAAACAATACTTCCAGATTTATTACTTATTAAATAAAGCAGTATAACCATAAAATTTACAATGTAAGCTATCAAGAGCAAAACAAAACAGAATGAAGTAACAAACATTTTTTAAAAATTGGAAGAGTGCTGTATAGGGTGATCTATTCAAAACAATCTCCTTTTTTATTCTTTTTTTAGAACATTTAAGATGTATTCTCTTAGCAACTTTCAAATATGCAATACAGTAATAATAACTATAGTTGTCATGCTGTACATTATATCCCCATGACTTATTTATTTTACAACTGGAAGTTTGTACCTTCTGTCCCCCTTCACCCATTTTGCCCACTCCCAACTCCCTGCTTCTGGCAATTTCTTGTATCTATGAACTTGTCTTTTAATTTTTGTTTTTATTTTTGATTCTACATATAAGTGAGATAATAGGATATTTATTTGTAATTCTCTATATGACTTATTTCACTTAGCATAATGTTCTCAATTCTATCCATGTTATAAATGGCAAGATTTCATTTTTATCTCTGGCTGAATAATAATATTCTATTGTATATGTATACAACATTTTCTTTATTCATTCGTCCATTCATGAACACTTAGGTTGTCTCCATGTCTTGGTTATTGTAAATAATGGTGCAGGGTATATGATGGTGCATATATCTTCACCCTTAAAATATACTGTAGGTATCTCTAAGTGTTTAAATGAATTTCTTCTACTTATATTTGACAGAAACAAGAAAGATTCATGTGAATGAATCACTCCACATTGTAAAAAACAAAACAAAACAAAAAACCCAAAAAACACAAAACCCTATTCATATTTGGGTTTTCCTTTCTGTTCCATAATTATCTCCATGTGTTGCACATACGTTCTTTTATTGTGGTAGTTCATTTTAGCAAAGTTTACATGAACTATGACCAGTCCTAGTAACTTTTCTTCAGTAAATGTAGACTAAACACTTGAAGGATATTATAGTGCTTTTGGGGGGGTGGGGGTGGGAAGTAGACCCAAGGTAATGACATGTCATTATGAACGAAAAGGTAACTTTGGAGAAGTATGTGAAATGTTTGCAACTATGGTTCAGATATGTCTCTTGGAAAGTAGTAATTATTGCCTACATATGGGAGAAAGGTTACTTTGCTGTTTCAGTGACATAGACAAGTGAACAAAACATTTCCTTTGACATATGCATTTCATAGTACTAATAAACAACAAAAAAAGAAAGGTGAAACTCACACAGTTCATCTTATCCAAAGTGTGTGTGTTTGTGTCTCTCTGTCTACACACACACACACACACACACACACTGGATATTGTGAGGTTATTTGACAAACTAAATCTCAAACTTCACTTCAGGGATCAAATAACCACACATTTAGAAAACAAAGCTGACAGAAAATACCCGAAGCAACCTCAAAAAGGTCATGCCTCAATAACTAGTTTAAGTTTTTTGAGATATTATACTGTTGCCTTAGACTTAGTTCTAAAAACATATTTTGAAAGAATATGACAAATTTCTAAATCAGTGATTCTTGCCAGAGATGTGAAGGTATATTACAAAAATATAAAATTGGTTTATTGGTCTGAAAAATGTGGCTAAGAGAGAGGAAATCAATATTAACTACAAGAGTCATATTATTGAGGGGAGGGGGCAGAAACCCTCACTTTTGTAATTTTAAAAAAGAATGATTAGATTGACAGAAATGAAAAGACATTTATTTGTGCAAATAAGGACCAGGATGAACAGGGAAGCCTTTCAACACAGTATTGTGTGTGGACTCATGTTGCCTTACAGCTGCCAAACCGTTTGCTCCATTGCGCTCTTCCCAGGATTTCACCAGGGAGTGCCTCAGCAAACAGAGACCTGAAGGAATCATATCAGTCCCTCCCAATCAATGGATGGTGATGCCATCCCCTGGGGTTGTGTGTGTGTGTGTGTGTGTGTGTGTGTGTGTGTGTGTGTGTGTGTGTGTGTGTGTGTGTGAAGGCAAAGTACAAGGTGGAGCACAATGGGGACTTTCAGGAAGACAGCTGCAGGCAGTAAATCACAGATCTTGAGATTAACAAGCTTTACCTCCTGAATGGTTAACTAATAAAAGCTATGTGTTGGCCCTATCGGGGGCTCAGTCCTTGAGGCTTGAGTCCCTTGGCCCAGCTTGCACTCTACTCTTGGCTACTTTCTTTCTTAACCCTGTGCCACCCTTCTTGATTCCCACAGCTCTTGTCATACAGGACATGACAGACTCATGCATATTTTCATCCAAGATTCGTAAATGGATCAATGTGCTGCTCATCAAGGCATAAAGGCTAGATAGAGGGTGCAGGGCATGGAGGAATCTTTGCCTGCCGAATGGGCTATCCTGATTTGGCCCCAATTTATGTCTATCTCTAAATTCTCCTACAATTTTTAATATCTTTAAATAATGACTGTTCTCCTAACCTTGCTTTTCCTTGGCTCCTTATTTGAGAGAGAGAGAGCGAGAGCGAGAGCGAGAGCGAGAGCGAGAGAGAGAGAGAGAGAGAGAGAGAGAGAGACTTGCTGGGCCATTCAAAGATGAATCAATTGGTGATTCCGATGTTATTAAATAACATGGACCAATATGGAGCTTCTCTTAGGTGGGAGAATATGGGGAAAAATAGAATGTATACATTCAAACGACAACAGTTCTAAGAATCTCATACCTAATGGTGTTAAATGATATCCAGGTGTTCCAGAGGGCCCATTCACCATGATTTTCACTGTCCTATAGAGGGAATTCTGAGGAATTTTTTCTTAACTAAATTTATTATCAAAGAAAAACATTAATGAGTGGTTCCAGGACATTCACAGGGCCATGTCATGAAGCAGTGGAACATTAGTGAAAATAATGTATCTAGTTTTTATGGAGGCAAACTCTGCCTTGATTCTTTGGCACATTTTCTTCAGAATCACCTTACGTCTCCATCAGATACATGGCATTACCATTCCTTTACCTGTCATATCACAGGAGAAATTATAAAATTTTCAAAGCACTCACATCAATGAAGGAACCTGCTGTCAGCTCCGCATGATCAGCCCTGGGGCACCAACTGCTCCAAGCCCAATTCTTTTGCTACCAGGACTGAATGGATCAATATCTCCTCTAGTCGCAACCCTTTCTTACTCCACTACTGTGGCAAGGGAAAGCAGAAAGTAGACTGCACAACTCAGAGAGAGAATACATTAAAATTCGGTGCAAACGCCTTATAACAATAAAGAATTTTTGTTTATTCTTTTATTATTCTGTTTATCCATGTTGCCTGGCTTTATTTTCTATGTATATGCCTTATTTGGGGATCTTTGGAGAAGGAATGTCAGATGCAAGACATGGTTCCAGGTGGAAGAATGAATAATTTATCCTAGAGGCACATGTGGGAACAATTGATTGAAGCCATAGACAGTGAAGGGGTAGTTATGCAAATATGGAATTCTGAACTTATTTTGGTATTTTGTGTTGGCTTGATTGCTTGTTTGTTGTTGAAAGATGCCTTAATGTTTGGTTGATCTCCTGAAACTTGTACCCACTTTGGAGATTTTTTTCATATATATATACATATATTATATATAATATATATATTATATATACTATACTATAATATATAATATACATACATTATATATACTATATATAATATGTGATATTTATATATAAAATACACACATACATACATATATATATATATATATATATATATATATATATATATATATATACATACATATATATATACACACACACACACATAATGAGTGTCTATTACTATTACGTTTTGGGTCCCAAAATAGTGTCTGTGGGAAATCAAGGATGATTTACACCTTGGCTTTAAGTTCTACTGTGTAGTAGCCTCATTTGCTGATTTCTTTCATTCTTGAGAAGCTGTATTATAAAAGACCTTATTTTTAAAGATACGCATAATTAGTTTTTCACGTTTCTTTATCAAGGACAGAATTCATACACATATGAATACATGCATACACCCAAATGCCATATAATTACATACACACCTATCTATCTATCTATCTATCTATCTATCTATCTATCTATCTATCTATCATCTATCATCTATCTATCTATCTAATCTATCTATCTATCTATCTATCTATCTATCTATCTATCTATCTATCTATCTATCTATCATCTATCTATGTACCTACTTACCTACCTATGCAGGAAAATCCAATCCAGAAGCTAAACATATCTCAGTTTTTGACTGTTAGCTCACCACAAAGAATAAGAAAAAATTTACCTTCCCCTCCACTAAAAAGCCAAGAGCTTTGTAACCTGGAGGCCTGGTTACTCTTTACCTGGGAATAAATATTAAGAGGTCTCTTCACTGAAATACTAGACTCTTGGAGAGGAAAGTGGATTTTATGGCAGAGGGTGGGTTTCTTGAAAGCTGTGTCCTGCTCCATGAAAAGATACTTGTGAGGAGCCAGGCCACTGGGGGATGTAGTGCCTCGTTGTCAAGGAACTGGACTCCATGAACCTCTGTCTGAGGTGCACAGAGAAGCATCATGACCATGTTTGGCTTAGAACACAGATGTCATGAGTTTAGGGATACCCGCCTTCAAATGAATACCCAGGTTTTGACAAGGACAAGTAAAAACGAGAAACATGTTGGAATAAAGACCAGAGTATTCTTTTTTCATTTTGTCTAGATTTTGTTGTTTTCCATATCTAATATAATTCAAAGAGCAGTAGAAAAAGGACAATTTGCAAAAAGATGGAGACTAGGTTTCCTGTAACAATTTTGTTACTTGAAAGTTGAGCTAAATCTAATTGAATTGGAAAAATAAATGTGATTCTTCTCATACCAAAGTATCATGAAACAAATGTGTACCAATTAGACAAACATACATACATGTGATAGAAACGGCTCAAGCTCTATGTAGAATGTCAGCAACATTATGAGTAAGTCAGTCAGGATTAAGGAAAAAGAAAAACAAATGGATGTTATTTAAAAAAACACACCACAAAACAAACTTCTACTCTGTTACAACAAAGAGGATTGAGTGTCAGGTTAAATAAGGAACATTTTCTCAACTGCCTGTAATTAAATGAGATCTATTGTGCTCTGTCTTATGAGGCGCACGTTCAAATTTCCAGATCTTTCTAAAAGGCCAAAAGTATATGTTACCAGTTATGGACAGAGGATGGTAGCAGAGAGCTCTTTTTACATTTAAAGTTTGATACACATTAAACCGAAAATTCAGGCACTTCATATTTCTTAAGCTGTTTCTGATGCATAAACTTCTCTTCCATAATTACATATTTTAAGTATTTATTTATTTTTTTAAAGAAATGAAGGCAAGAGGCTCAAGTGTCAGACAGTGGTATTTGTATGGCTGTATTAAAGGATCAGAAATTGTCTGATTTTACTAAACTATGAATAACTGTCTTACTTTTGGGAAACAGATTATTTTAAATCCTCGAATCTAGTTAAAAAGCCTGTAAAAATGAATTTGAATGTAAGTGGTTAACTGGTTTTGCAATAGAGCTAATAAGTCAGACTCATGTTATATATTGTATTTTCAATCCTACTCAAGGGATTCACAACTATCACCAGACATGTAAGAGTTATAGACTGGATTTATAGTATACGTATTCTTGCCATATATCATAAAACTAATTGTAAAGTAGAGTGTAATAGAGCGAAGCTCATTCCTTTCATTTTGAGGAGAACTCAATAGACAGAAAACATCTTCAGTTTACAAAATTAGCTTAATTTGTGCAAGGCAATAAACTTAAAGGAGTAAGCAGGCCTGTGGGGTTTTTTCTTTTTCTTTTTTCTTTTTTAAACTATGGTCTCCTTTCAGCAAGTACAGCAAAATCTTTTCTTGGTGTGTTGCTCCAGCCCTTTCTTCATGAAAGCATTAAGAGGAGGGTGATTTACTATAGAAGAGAGGTGAAAATGTATTTTGAAACAGCAAAAGCGGTTAATTTTTAATGAAAAAGTAAAATACAGTATGAAAAAAGAACATCCCTAGTAAAAGAGAAGAATTTTTGTAACTATGAGGTATTAGCCAAGTAATTTTTGTTTTCAGTTGATCTGGTTATTAACAGCTGTTTGGGGGTCTTTGCTTTGCCTAGACTAACAATTTCAGCAGGTGTGCAGATACCTTAGCCTCAGAGGTCATACGCCATGTGGCTGAAAGGCATCCAAACAGGGAGGTTAAAAGGCTCTTCCGGTGTCATCTCAGTGAAAGCACATTGTTGCATCAATAAAACTTGCCTAAGGAATGCACTTCTCATTTGCAATTTACAAAGCATACATTCCCTCTGGAATAAACTTTTTTTTTTTGGTTTTAAATTTCTGCTCACGGTTGACCTCACCTGTTTTGTTTAACCAAAACCATTAATCAAACATATCCCAGAGGTGGCTAATGATCTTTCAGAATTCTAATAGAAGCAGAGAGTCAAGGACAGTACAAATTGATCCACATCACCACCTTATTAGGTTTACAATGCTGGCAGTGCTTCCCTCATCTTTTAAGACTAACAGCCTATCTGGTAAGCAGAGGTCTGCTGTTTTAACAATAAGGATTTTATGTACCTGTCTGCAGCTTCAATAAAATTGGCTCTTTGTTTCCTAGAAAGAAGTATGATACAAATCTTTTGTGAATAGGTTATCATCAAATTTTTCTTTCTAATATTTGAAAATGCTTAGACACATCAAACTATACAATGGATTTATATCAGTGTGAAAAAGACATTTTCTGAGAGACCTCAGTTATTAAAAATTCATGTCTCTTTTCCATATTTTATATATGTCAATTATTAACTAAAACACAGGAATCAGAGAAAAAAGAAGAAACTATAAACGATTAGAATTAACTGGTGAATATCTGAACTGCTCTGATGAACCACTAGCCTTGGTTCAGGCTTTGTAGTGTGTATTTGGAGCCTTAGAAACTAGCTCTTTAATAATTAAAAAGATATATTACAATACAGAGGGATAATTTTTTCTATAGAAGACTTTATTCAGTCCTCTGTAGTCTACGTATCATTCCATGAAATAGTAAAATAAATAAATAGTTACACAATATATTAGAGAGAGAGAAGGAGGGAGGGAGGGAGGGGGGAGGGAGGAAGGGAGGGAGGGAGAGAGAGAGAATGAATATGAATGGAATGAACGAATGTGTGTGCTCTGGAAAGAGAAAAAGTTCAATGGTCTTACAAAGAAGGCCACTCAGGAATCTGCCCAGTATGGGAAATCTATTTTCAGTTTAAACATAATCAAAGGGTAATTCTAGGGAGAACTCATATATTCCTTGCAGTTGCAACAAAATTCCTTCTGAAAGAGTGCAGCTCAATGGAGAATAAACTGATAAACTTACTTCAGGGACAAATTGGCCTGAGGATGGATCCCAGTTTTCCATGAGAAGAGAGAAGTTACTGTGTAAAGCTAAGTATCCGAAAAAGAAGAAAGGGGCCAACATGAAGCTTATTTCTCTCTAGGGGCTACATCTTGCCATTTTCAACATAATGGTTAAGTATTTTAAAAAGAGCACACTCCCAAACTCAAGGACGGCATAAAAACTAAATTCTAAAAACATGTTTTCTCAAAATATTAAGCATCGGTTTTGCCTTTTCCCCCTACATTTGTGTGATCTTATTTAAATGTAAATTAGACTGTGTCTCAGGCTTCTCTTCGAAATAAATGCTCTTTGGAGGCCTTCCATGACATCTAGAACAAAATCCAAGACTCTTCCTGTATTTTTTAAGGCACTGCAGAACCTGGCCCTTGACTGTCTCTCTCATATGTCTTACCACCTCTGCTTCCCAGTGTTTGCACTTGTTCTTCTTTTTGAGAAGACCTCCCTGTCCTCTACACTTCATATGGTTAATACCGCCTCCTTCTCCCAGTCTCTGATTTATAAAGGCCTTCCGTCGTTATTGTATCCAAAGCATGCTTTCCTGTTGTGCTTTGTCTGCGCCTCTTAGGTATTTCCTTTGCAGAAATTATCCAACTTTGAAATAATTTCATTTTACTTGTCTTCTCACTCCCCTCCATATGTATGTCTGTCTCTTACCCAGGAAAATAAGCCTTATATACGTAGGGCCTCATCTGCCTTTTAAGTTGATTTCAGAGTCTAGCACAGAGCCTGGCATGTGAGGAAGATCAATGATATTTTTTGGCTGGCACAAGGGCTGTGTTCTAGAGATCACTAGAGGTGGGACTGCAGCTTCCTCAGTGGCTGGGGTAGAGGGGCAGCGTTAGACAGCGGAAGGCAGGGTAGTGTTTATAGTTAAGAGCTCTGGAGCCTCGACCCTTCCTCTAGTGAAGCTCTGCTCTTTTTCATTTTATATATTGGGATTCTTTGTCATATTTCAACTCACCAAAGTATTTCGGAACTTTAAAATCTTTGAAAGCTACTGAAATAGATCAAGAACCCCCTTTTGCAGTTGATTAGGCCCTCATAACAACTATCACTTTATTATAGGTACACCCTTGACTAAGGGAAAAACTGAAAACGCATAATTAAATTTTAGTACGAATTTTACATCAGGAGTCTCCTGCATCACTGTAAAATACTCTTCATGTTGGCTACGCAATAGTCATTGCAAGTCATTTCTCATATGGCTGAAAAGATGAGGTCATTCTTTTCCCAGATTCCTTTGCAGGTAGAGATGACAATAGACCTAGGTCTGCCCAATGCAACTCAATAGCAGGTTTGCAGGTAGACTTCTGGGGAAGTTTTGCTCTCCTGATTTAATGGATACAAACCCTTTCTTGTGACTTTAATGTTCTTCTGATACTTAGTGCTCTGGCTTTATTATGCTCCATTACCATCCTGTACAGCTAATGGTAATGGAGGTTCCATACCTCCATTGGTATGGTACCTCCAATGGTACCATATGTGAGATAAACGCAATTTTTCTTAAGTCACTGTTAATCAGAACCTTTGCATCCTGATACAGATTCACACACACACAATCTCTATTTCCCCAACAACACTATGCATTTGATATGTCTTTTTTCAATCTACTGATAAACTGAAGCCCCAAGGAGTTAAAAGAATTTTGATGACCCCACCCCCAACTTTCTTCACCTTTCTATCACATAACCATCATTGGTGAGAGCCTATTATTTATGGTCCAGGCATTATATATACATTCTGGGTCATGCAGGCTTTATCCTTTCGTTTGTTAAAACTGGTAATAAGACTGAGCCTTAATGACATTTTGCAATTTTACCAAAATCTTTCTGTTGGTAAAAGAAGTCAAGGCTTGAATTCCTATTGATCTGATACCTAAACACACATACTTTGCATCTAATTTAACATTCCTCATCGGTCAGGAGTAAAAACACAAGCACTGGTATAAAATCTATCTTCCTACAGTGTTTGTGAGCAACGAGAAGCTCCATCTCCACCACATAAACAGTTAAAAAGTTTCCAGAGAGGATAAGATAGTAAGAGACCTTCAGAAGTTAAGAAGAGAGGGATTAAAGAATAGGTACATGAACAGGTTGTTAATATTCCAAATACTTCTTTGTTTTTCCCTCTTATTTTTCTTTGGGTGATCAGAAATAAAGCTTCAAAGGTCATATATAGGGTAGTGTTTCTCATGTCCAAATCTCTAGCTATGATTTATCTCCACAGCTACAGACCCATACATTCCAATGATTACTTGATACTTTCACCAGAGCAGCCACTGCTTTCTGAAACTCACTGCACACAAATTTGCATTCTACTTAAATCTGCTTCTCTACTGATGTTTCCCAAAGGAATAAATAGCGTGATAATCATACTGTTGCCCAAGCTAAAGTCTTCTTCCAACTCCTAAGAATGAACAGTTTTATCAAAAATATCTTGTGAAACTGATTCTCCTCTTTAATCAACATTATTGTCAGTTAGTTCAGACCCTTGTCATCTGTCACCATTCTTAACCAGTGTCAATAGCCGCTCTTTTCCATATCCATGTTCCAGTCACTCTGTTTACTCCCTGCACTCTTATCACTTATTTTTCTAGAATCTCTAAAACTATCATTTCGTACCTTAAAAATTATGTTGATTTCCTATCCTTTGTAGGTTAAAACTTTTATTACAGCTCACAGGACCAATCGCAAGCTGGCCTTTCCCAGTCTCATTACCTGAATTCTGTTTCCCCTTTAGAGCTGATGCTCTAGCCACACTAAACCTCATGCCTTTTCCTGCGCCCCCCTCTCCCCTTTCAACACCTCCTTTGTACATGTTATTTTCTCGGCCTGGAATTTCCTCTTTTCTATCTGGAGACCTCCTAGGAGTTCGTAATATGAAGTTCAAATGACTCCTCCCAAACCGTTCAGATTTTTTATTGCATTTTGCTATCTTTTGTTACTTATCCATTTACTTTCCTTTGTCTATCTCCCCCATTAGCCTGAGTCTCTTGAAGATAGTGTCCTTGTCTTCTGTGTTACCCACGCAAAATGACTATCACCATGAATAGTACAAGTCAGATACTCAATCAAGATTTGTCAAGTATTAAGTGAGAATATTTGTGACAATGTGTGCTTAGGGAGACACCATAGAAAGTCTTCTTAAAGGCATAATGTGGACACACTTTCCCTGTATTTTAGTGACACATTTTGCAAACCTATGTTCAAGTTCACCATGGACGGAACCAGAAAGGCAACTGCTAAAGCTCAACTGACAGATACTGAGGTTATGGTCAATAGCTTTGACATAATCCATTTTTTTCTATAAAATGCTTTTATCCAATTTTTCAGATTCATCCATAGCACTTTCTATTTGATTTTTTTTTTTTTTAATGCCCTCAGTTGAGCTTTTACAGTTACAACGTGTAACTTTGTGCTTGCTCACTGTCACAGAGTTTCCTGAAGAGAATTACTTGGAAGCAAAGAGAGGAGAGAGCTCCTGCTCTGTGGTCACACTGGGAGTATTCCAGAAAGAGCAAAGCCTGCTTGCTTCTTAGAAACTGCGAGTGAAGATTAATGTAGGAGGTCTACAGTGAAAACGCTATTTTAACTTAAGAAGATCTCAACAACTATAGCTATTCATTCACATGGGTACTGAAGCTTTTAAGGACTCACAAATCCTAAAGATGAGGAAAAGATTCTAAGTCATTAACCTAGAGTCTAGGAAAAAGAAAAAATATCTTCACTACAAAATGACAAAGAACTATTTGTCTGGAAAACTGCTCTTATTTTCAAAGGTAGAGTACATGCAAATGGTAGTTCATCATATTTAATTTTATTATCTCTAAATTTAAAATATAAGTATTATGCAATAAAAGGATTTCCAGTTTCAAAGGCCCTAGAGCTCAATCTTTCACTCAGAACATAATTTTCCTTTATGCATCTTTGGCAAATGGCAATTATATATCTGTTTTAAATCTTCTAAGATTGTGGAGTTTATTCTATGAGCCTATCCAAGTCTATTTCCTTCTTGGGTAGCTCTAATTAGTATTTAATTTTTGAATAGGAAGACTAAATATTCCTCTTGATACTTCCACATCATTTTTTTCTAATTTCTTTTGTTTTATGTGTGTATATATGTGTGTGTGTATATATATATATGTAAATATGTATGTTTATTTATGTATGTGTATATTTTATATTTATATATAATGCATATATATGTGTACACACACACACACACACACATATATATATATATATATATATATATATATATATATATATATTACACATATACATACACACTTAACACCAGTCTGCTCTTTTTTCTACAGCCCTTAAGATTTTGGAAGAAATTTATCCTATCTTCCATTAATCTTCTCTTCTCTCGTTTACACACCTTTTATTCCAAAGCAGCATGAGGAATGATAAAAATCATATTATGGTAATCTTCCCTGACAAAGCATGATGTTACTAATTCGCCACTCAGCAGGGCCAGAATTTTGCTTTTATTTATAATACTAATGAAGCACTTATCTTAACCATCTACGACATCTACTTATTCCTTCAAAGAACGGCATGTATTTATAAAATTTTCAGTTACTATGGGATGCTTTCTGTTCCTGCAGAACAGAGAAAACTGAGCTGATGCAAAATAGTTGAAGGCTGCCTCTTTCCTTCATTCACATTCCTGGTGTGTTCTAACAGGCCATCTGAATCATCCTGATGGGCACTAATTAGAAAGCGGCGAATAATGAGTAATCCCCCAAAGGTTAACCTGTTCAGTGCAGAATCAACACTGATATGGAAAAATCAGATAAATGTTAAAAATTATGCTTTCGCAGTAAAATGACAAAGGAAGAAATGTTCACTATGACAAGGGTAGAGGAAGACAAAAGTCCTATAAATACCATAATTTTTTTTTTTTTTTTTTTTAATACTATAAATTATTATTATTATTATTTTTTTGCTCCTAAAGTGAAAATTCCCTCCTGGTAATTTTAAATGTGTTTTTGTTATTGTTTGTTTATTTATTTGTTATTTGACAGAGCTCTTCTTAACGATGGCCAATACTGTCTCAAAAGAAATGATTGCTTGTAAAAGTGATGATTACTAGTTTGGGCAAATGCACTCTGTCAGCAGCCTTAGTACACAAGGTCAAGCATGCACATGGATCGTTTTAAGGAAAAATTTCCAGATCTTCAAATTCTATATGGACTTACTTTCTAAAATCAATCTGCTTAGGAATGTACTGCAGTTTCAGGTTGCTTCCATTTTCCAAGTGCCCTTCTCCTACTTACAAACAAAAACAAACAAACAAAACAAAAACAAAAGGCATGCTTTTCAGCCCTCCCTAATCTTACTGTGGTACATTATCCTGGAATAGAGAAAAACTATGGTATACCAGAAAAAAAAAAAAAAAAGGAACAATTGGAAATACGGGTAAAGTGAATGATGTTAATTATTTGGTAATATATTTTTGTTGTAGGTAATTGAATAAACAATAAGGCTTATAAGCAAAATAACTTTTATAAAAATATTAGATTCAAAGTATAAGTTCAAGGATCAGAAATAGCATAAGATTTCCAACTGGTTAGAATTTGTTCATATGTTGTTGTTTTTCTAAATGGATGGTAGCTATCAAATTATATTATTTAAAACTATTTAAGCCCATTATTAAATAGTAGATACAAACTTAGAAATATTTGCACAGCAAATAAATGCTGGGAGGTGCAGAAGGCAGAATGTGTTCTTAATTATTCACTTCTGTTGTTCTTACAATTGGAATCGCCAAGCTGGCATTGGGCTCTGCAAACTGGTCTTCTGGTTATTTATGGGCATACTCAGGAGCCTGGCACGTGCTAATGCTGATACTAATGGTGTGTTTCTAATGGCAGTTATCTTGCAGATCCTCGTTACCGTTTGCCACTGTATCTGAGCCATTTGGCATTTGAGAAGCAAGAAATAATTATGGTAGAGAGAGGTCACCTGTTTCAAAGTGCTGAAGAAAAAGACAGGTTTTCTTAGTTGATTTTTGAAGAAAAAATTGTCCACAGTCAATATGTTTAGACCATACATTTTAGGGCTTTGCTGGGTTTTCAGATGCTGCCATTTAGCCAAAGCAGATGGTCTGTTTATAAAAATGAAGATTTTTTTTTTTTATTGTTTAAATTATATGTTCTGTAGCCAGAGACCATTTTTTTTTTTTTCATGCAATTAGGCCAGGGAATTTGCCTTATGTTCTTAAATACCAAAGGTGATGGTGTCACCACAGATTCAATTATTTGACAATGCAAGAAAATGCAAGGGAGGGAGATAATCTGAAGCAGCAAAATCTTTTCCAACGTTTACAACTGAAATGTGACCCAAATATTCCACCTTAAAAAAAAAAAAAAAAAAAGGTAGCAGCATTCAAACTAGGACTTTCTTTGCCTGGGGCTTTTTAAAATTTTGTGGAAGAAGGGATATAGAAAAATAAAGAGTAATCAGATGCTTTTTGTGTGATTTAATTAATGTCCCTGTGCTGAAACAATCTTACTGACATTGCTGGTGTCTTCTGAATATATGCTGGAAGTTTTCAAAGCCCTCTGCTAATGCTATATTGACAACAAATTAAACTTGACTGAATGTGGACGTTTTCTCATTGTGAGATCTCTACGGAGATGGAATGATAGTCGCTGGTCTATTTAGACTATCAAATCCTACCTGACTAGAATTTCACTTCTTAGCAAACTCGAACTCTAGCATTTACTGTAATTGCTACATCGTTTTCCCCAAAGCAAAATAATGTAGGCTTCTTTTTACATCTGGCAAAGCAGAAATAACTATTATTTAGTGGCACAAAAGATGCTGAGCCTGAAGCATTTCCTAATGTATTTCTCAAGAGGTTAGTAAGAAACAAGACAAATAGCTATCTGTATTAACCCAAGTATAGAGACAACAAGGATTTTAATTAGTAAGAATATATCACAGGCTTCGCTAGAGTAAATTGATATAATGTAATTTGTGATATTGAATGAAAAGTAATCACATTACAATAAAGACAATGAAATAGGGGTGTGCAGAAAACTGAGGCAGCATCACACCCAATCGATGTCCCTTGAGTATACTGTAAGTTCATTAGTTCTGTGGCTCTAGCCCATGAGCATGCATGTTAATATGGGAATATCTGAGGACACTGATTATGTCTGGCAATATTTGGGTAGTTACTACTCTCATTTATATTGTTAAATAATAGTGTTCACTTAACTGATTAATTTTTGGAGTTTTTACATAAGGTTAAAAGAGGGTAATTTTTACAAATTATAAATTTCCCTCAAATTGCTGTATTTATTTTATGAAAGAGCCATTTCAGTGTTCATGTCCCTGATTTACTGACAAATTATATATTCAAATTTCTCCACATATAAAATTATTCAAATGAAAAATGTCTTCATAAGTTTGAATAATATGTTCTATACATGCTCACTTGCTTCTCTCCAAACCTACGAACATACGCACACACATGCACATACATTGTGTGTGTGTGTGTGTGTGTGTGTAATGTTGGCATTTTGATGGAATGTAGAAAAAATAATTTACTGTTGAAATTAATCATCACTAAAGACATTAATAATTTTTGCTTTGTCACCTTCCTTTTATTTATTCAATTAATTAACCTAAATATATACTCTAAATATAACAATATGTAATAATTTTTTCACATTAACTATGTTTTCTCTCTATTGGTCTGGACTAGAAGAACGTATACGTGGGAAGTATGTAGGTAAAATTTTTTATTGTGGTTTCTTTTAACACTAGATTGGTTCAGTGACTCCTCTTCTCATGCCAGAGTATAAATCAATGGTGTAAGGCTAAGGTACCCAAAGATTGCAGGTAAACAGTAGGCATAGTTTATAATGACTCAAGTCTCTCATAATTCTTACTTAAAATGTATGAAAATAGGTATGTCTAACACTATATTTTAAAAGCACTCTCCTTAGAATATTTTTTTCACCCAAATTGTTCAAAAAGAGTATTTCCCCAGTGACATAAACTATATAGGCATGCTTTGTTTTACACTGTAAGTAAAACAAATTTATACCTAATTTTTATAACCTGGATTTATACCTAATTTTTTAAAACTTGGATAATATTAAGACATGACACAGAAGGTTGTTTTTAAAAATAATCATGTTTTGAGATCTTTTGTCAAACAAATTATTCTGTAATATGCAAGAAGATATATTAAATAGAGTAGAAAAAACAGTGGGAAAGACACAATTGAAATCTATAAAATTCTGAAATATATATATAAACACATATATCATATATTTATTTAATAATATTAAAGTGTAACTATGATTTAACACTTTACACTTGAAAAACAAGTTTTGAGCTAAAGGAAAGGATTACAATGTTGAATTTCCCAGGCCCTAGGGAAGTACTGCTATAAAAATGACAGACAATGTATAAATACTATATCACAGAAAACTTAAAATAAATGGAAATATAGATATGATTATTGATATGAAATTAAACATGATTTCTGACATTAAAGGCTTCAAGTTTTTTCATGGAGGAAAATCATGTGTTCTACCAAATACCCTTTTGTGACACAGTAGAAGGCATATTTGCCTATCCCAGAATGGCATTTCTTTAGCTTCCTCTAATGACATACGGGGGGTACCCAAAAAATGTATACAAGTGGACACTTTGGTCAGTGTTGCTCAAGCAGTCGTTCACCACAATCAAAAGTGTCTGGACAGTGATGGTAACCACTTTGAGCACCTCTTGTAATTGCAGAAGTAAAATGTGACTTGTATTCATCTTTTGTTATCAGTATACATTGAGTATTACAATTTTAATACAGTTTTTCTTTCTTAAAATGTGTATACATTTTTTTTGGCACCCTCTGTATATCCCAAAGGTGGTGGAATAAGGTAAGGAATAATTAGCAGTCAGTGTGTCTGCCTTTTGATCGAAAATATAATATCCAACAAGATCCCATGATATATTATTATTCCGGTATACTATATAATACCCACATTGAAATCTGTCCAATAGAGTGGTCAGTGAAGAAAGAATTTTCTCCTTCTATATTTGTCATAGGTAAAATTTAGGCAGCATCATTGATAATTTTAATATTTCCATTGAATATTTTATAGATTTAGTCAGCTGGAAGGTGCAGAAAATATGCCCAATTAAAGAAACTATTGGCCTAAGAGCTAATAAATGTGTATGTTTTCTAAGAAAATAAAGCATTTAATAATAGAGAACCATCTGTGTTGATGATGTTGAAGTTGACATATTTAGAAAATAATATAAGATGACAAACAAGATTAGGAAGAAACAAAAGCATAAAATTCTATTGCATATTATGTTTGAAATGTCTGTAAATAATCTAAATGGAGATAATGGGGATATCCAGCAGGCCATTGCCAAGATCAAAGAGAAAAGAAAAGCATTTTCTTCTACTTTGCTTTTTAGAATATAAACACCCTATGAGTGGGGGGTTTGTCTTTTTTCCAATTTAGTACCATTTATCATATAACCCAGGGGCAAGTACTTAATGAGTATTATTTTAATTAGAATTGAATTAGA
This sequence comes from Rhinolophus sinicus, assembly GCF_057876585.1. NCBI lineage: Eukaryota > Metazoa > Chordata > Mammalia > Chiroptera > Rhinolophidae > Rhinolophus > Rhinolophus sinicus. Next base: position 100,704,263 of record NC_142515.1, on the reverse strand, counting down.
CTCAAGATGTTCATATTTCAATTCCCCAGATAAAAAAGCTGGCCATAAAAATGAAAAATGCTTCTGGAACAATTTGTCATTCATTTATTTTATGGAAGGAAATGCATAGGAAATTGGCCATACATGCTTGGTTTATATTAATCATAAAGAAATATCAAAATGTCAAACTCGATAGCAAACAAAGTTCCTCTGGACGTTTTATCTGCTTCAGAATAGGTCAAAACTGGTGTGAGGGAATCTCCAGAGATAGATATAAATAGATTGTCTGTCTGTCTGTCTGTCTATCATCTATCTATCTATCTATCTATCTATCTATCTATCTATCTATCTATCATCTATCTATATTTTTTTAGAGTAGTTTTGGGTTCATAGCAAAATTGAACATAAACTACAGAGAGTTCCCACAAAAATATATTTTAAATATCTTTTTACTATTTACAAAACTAAGTGCCCCTGACTGGTTAGTAGAAGGGAGGGAGGTGGTAATGACAGGGCACTGGGAACATGACAATTTCTTTCTACTGCTAGGAAGAAATTAACATTTCCATTAGTGTGCTATGGACAGATGCTATTATTCTAATTTCACAGAGTATTAAACAGATAAATAAAATAGCTTATTCCCCCAAAGCCCTGCCCCCTCCCCCGCCCAACAAGCAGGAAAGAGTAGTTTGGGGGTCAAATTGAGAAGAAGTGGGGTTGTGATAGAGGAGTAGGGATTGCCTGCAGAGACTCTGGTTTCCATTGGCCTGTGGGCCATGCTTCATGATCCCCAGTGAAATCTTCCATGAGGCTGAACTTTGGGAAAGAACTGAAGCCAAAGCAACAGAGACCAAACATGTTAAAGAGAGTGAATATAAGAGATATTCCATATACAAGGAGAAAACAAAAAAAGGAAACATCAAAACTTGAGATCTACAGTGCCAACAGGGAGCCTGGGATGGTATTCTGAGCCTGAATATTTCTCTGAACTGAAAGAATGGTGGCAATAGCATTTTATGGTGACCTCTCTGAAAGTGGCCTTTATTCTGGAATGTAAAAGCAAAGTCACAGGGAAAAGAGGATGCATCAGCAGCAAAGTTGGAGATAAAAGGAAGGAAGGAATCCGGAGCCAGCCTGGCCATTTCTGATCCTGTGTCTCCCCTGCTCACAAAATTCCCATGGTTCCTCAGGGTCTTCAGGCTGAAACCTAATTCCTTGACCTGATTATCGAGGCGCCTGATGATCTGATCCCAATATACCTTCCAGGATGAATATCCTGCTATCCACTTGATGTGATTTCACACCCCATTTATTTACCAAGCAAACTGTATTGCTTAAAATTCCCTAATCCATCTCTGAGCTTTTCTGTATCTGCTCTGTCTGAACTGTCCTTCCTCCCATCTTCACTTGTCAAATAAACCTTCTCCATGAACAATCTCAAATGCTACTTTGTCCTGGAAACATCCTCCTCCAGCCTAAAATCCTTTTTAAAACATTTCTCTACAACCATAGTATTTTCTGGTTCTTGATGGTCTTGTATTATAATTATCAGTATGTGTCTTATATCTCTCTCCACCTAGATTACAATTTTCTTGACAACTGGAGACAAGCCCTCTTTATTTTCGAATCCTGGACCCTTGTTTAAAACACCAACTTATACATGACTAGTTATTGAATACAGGCTCTTGACATTAGCTCTGGCTACTTTTCAAGCTGTGAGATGGAAATTAAAGTATTTTAACCATTTCTTATAAAATGGTCTCAAATTTCAGTGCTCCTAAGAATAGCAAAGGAGCTTGTTAAAATTAGGAATCCTTGGTCCTTCCCCTTAAAATTCAGATTTAGTATATCAAGTGTGGGGCCCAGGAATACAAAGTTAGCCAAGCCCATCAGCGGTGTGTGGTGCAGATGGGGGCCACACTTGGGGAAGGAAGCAGTGAGCTCCCTCACCTGGGCATCACATAAGGCTAAGTAGCCTCCAAAGATTTTTGATCCTCCTGTGCAGTACAGCATTTTCTAGGAAATGGTTGTTCAGCCAGAGAATACATTTCCCAGCCCTCTTGCACCTACACCTACATAGGGCCACGTGACTACTACCCAACAGCAAAATAAGAGTGAGGTGCCTTGTATCGTTTCCAAGCTAGAGAGTTAAGAAACGGTATATGATGAAGGTGATGGAGTCACAAGATGGAAGCAGCATCGGTTCCAATAAGCAAGATATTTGTCACTGAGAAGTGCGTTTTCTGCCAACTAGGAAAACTTGTTTCAGACTTTTTCTATGAATTAGAAACAAACTTCTAGCAGCTTAACCATTATATATGTGTGGATTTTTAAACAATGGTAAATAGCATTACTTTAAATAGTGTATTCATTTTTCAAGAACTAAAAGGGAAGTATTTGAACAAAAGGGGTTTGAGTTTGATGGTCTTGCTCTAATAGGCAGGGAGAACAATACTTTTAATCAAAATCTGTGAAATAATAATATTTAAGGGTTTCTGAGAAAACCTACCAATGGGGACATACCTGGGTGAGTTTCAATGCTAGTAACTTCTAATGAAGGCATACCATCACAACATTTTATTTACAAACTTGGCAATGTTTACCTTCTGAATTGTATTAACAATTTACAGAAAGTTCTATTAGTGTAACTCTTTATGAAATCATGAAATGAGAATAACTTCCTAAGAGGAAAGTGAACTTTAATTTCTCAAAGTTAAACAAATAAACAAAGAATGAGGCTAAATTCGGGTATAACACTTCTATAGCAGAGGTATACCTGCACTTTGGTACTCCATGAGTGGCAAGAGAAACTACCTTTTCTGAAGTTGTGTTTCATCTCTTAAGTCTGTTAGCTGTTCCTATAAGCTGGGGTGTCCAAATTTTTTTCAATGTTTTTCACCAAGGGCCATATTCAGTAAAATACACAAACAGCTGGGCCACTCACTCGAGGTGAAGTACGTATTGCCTCACCTGGTTTATTTAAGTAAACTAAATATATTTTTGGAATTTGCTGCGGGCCAATAAAAAACCGATCGTGGGCCGCAGTTGGTCCGCAGGCCACTGTTTGGACACCCCTGCTATAAGCCAAGGCATTCTAGAGTTGTGATAGCTGACTGTTTTCAAAATACTGTGCTACTTTGAAGCTCCTCTCTTTCCTCAAATTCATGAAGAATTTTATAACACAGTCATAACAAACAAGAGACCACAGATTACCCCATACACACACTATTGAATCTAACATCATTTATAATATTATTGGATTCTACAGGAGCTATTATCACTCCCTTTTGTCGGAAAAGTGTTGAATTTTTCCAAGCAGAAATAAGTCTTGTAGCTCTTCATTTGCATTTCAGAAGCCTCGTTTCCAGGCATTTACTCTTTGTAAGTAAACAGATGGATTTTAAATATTAAAAACCCATTTGGTATGACTGAAAACTTAACCGCCTACATTCCCCCATTACAGAATCTTTGGGTGTGAAATTGAAAAGTAAATTATACTATGTTCACTCTAAACAGAGTTCATTTAGAGCTTTGTCTTTGTTAAATTGAGGGGGAGATTTACGTCTTCATGGACAGACTGCAAAAGGAACTGCTGGAAGGCTGGATACTGACCTTAAGCTATCAAGAGGTCACTGCAGTGGATTTCCAAAGGTGTAAGTTTGGGTACATTTGAGATAGCGCCTTTCTTTCAAATACCCAATGGATATACCACAGAGAAGGAAATGATAAGAATATGGAAGAAAGAAGAGTGGGATTCACTCTCATGACATCCCCCAGATATACATGTCCATCTATAGTCTGTCTGCTAAAGTTTCACACTGTTGCCATTTCAACAAAAAGTTTGTTCAAAAGCTTTTGATGCAAAGTCAGTCAATACTGATGTTTTATCACCTCATTAAAAAGAGGTGCATGGACAACAGCATCGTAGTATTTCCCTCATAAACCAACTGTTACGTCACCTAATGGAGGTGAGTGACTTGAGGTGGAGAATAAGCAGGAGTTGAGGCAGGTTTTAAACAAAATATCTGTTTATACAAAGATGCATTAATGAGTAACAGGAAAAACAGGTGCCATGGACTCCTGAGTCCCCTTCCTCTGCTGCTATTTGGCTTAGAAAGGCAGATTTGATTGCTCTATTAGTCTGTACACATTTCATCTAGAGTTACGCAGGGTAAAAAATTGGTCCATTATGTGTATTCTCAGAAGTAGTAAATTTTCCGAAAGAGACAGTACAATTAGAGAGAATGAGAGAGAGAGGAAGCACGAACACACAGAAAGTCATTCAGAGTTAATAAAACAGAACAGAAAACATAATGTTTCACAAAGACATTCATTTAAGTGATCTGCAAATTATTTGGAAAAATAGTAGAGAGGTGTAGGAAAATGTTCTGGATTGCAAACCACCAGAATCAAGAGTGGCATGCATTTAATTTTTAAAGCTGTAGAGTTTAGACTCATGAATAAACAGCTGCTTTCCCAGTGCTATCCAGCATTGCTTTCTGGGAGATACAAGCAGAGACGAAGACATTAGATCCATTGGTGGCTGGTTCAGTTATTTAACCTCTCTGCAATTAAGCCTGCTTTTCTCTAAAAAAAAAAAAAAAAAAAAAAAAAAAAAAATTGTTGTGATATTGTTGTGCAGCATGTATTTAAGAAGTACTGGGAAGTCAACCAATGCCCAACATGTCTTTCCCAATCATCTACCAATAAAACATTTCAAACTCAAAAGAAAATTTTAAACTACACGTATCAAGTTCTTCAGTTTTTAAGAAATTATAAGATGTACATATACCTGCAACTGAAAAATATCTATTTCTAAGGTGTATCTACTTTCTGAGACTAAGATTGTAAATAATGTTAGCTTGTCTAGTCTCGGCAATTAGAAAAAAAGGAGCCAATTTTTTCTCAAGTTAGTAGGACGTCACTATTCTATATTGTATGCCTAAATATAAGGCAAACACAAGGTGATTTCTCTACTTTCCCAAACAATGGTCTATAATGAAGATTTTTCTTAAAATAGGCCACGTAGAATGTACAACTTTTGCAAATTAGATAAAATAGCCAAATGTCTAGACATAATATTTAGTTAACTAATTTAGATATAAATAATACATATTTAAATCATGCACACAAAGTATTATATCTACTTAGAAATAATGGTTTTCCCACATCCATATTTCAATAAAAAATTAGAGGTCACTGCACCCTCTACATCACTGACTTCATTATGATTAGAGCTATTTCCAGAGTTCTCTAATAGTTTTCTAGAGCTGGTCATCACAAATGTGTTTGACATACAGCACTTTTAGGATTCATATATGACTGTACCGATGGAAATTATATTCCCATATATTTGGAAAATAGTTTTTTCCAGTTATTGGTAGCATTTATTCATGGCTTGCACATTATAACCACTTAGTGAGTTTTCTAGAGAGATCTCTGGGAAGATTGTTACAAAGACCTACAACTTGAAAATAATTGTTTAGTTTTTACTGTTTGGTGACCACTTTTAGGCATCCATAACTAGCTGTGTTTGTGAAGTTCTTTTAATGTGTCTCTGACACGTAATATTTTCTTTTTAAAATGACTGTACTTGAAAGAGTGTGCTGTAATATCAGACCCTTGGTGAGAACTAGATTACACATCAACTTCCTTTTCTGGGATGGGGGGACAAAAGCTTTACATTTGGACCTATAGGGCATCAGGGAACTTTAAAATCTTTTTCTTCCTCCCATAAGTATTTTCACTATGCTAGTGAAATAAACTTTAACTATGCTAGTTAATAAATTTTTTGCCAAAATTTATTAACATCAACCCTATCTTTACTTTCTTTATCTATTCACTTAAATATGCAGGACATATTTTTTTGAGGATGTACTAGGTGTGACATGAACAAAACCTCAAGTGCCTCACAATCTGCAAAGAAACAGAGGATTAAGTAATGATAATTTCATTTAAAAAAAAAATGCCACAGCTAGCCACAGGCTGGGGGTGATTGGGAATACAATGTAGTTTGTGTGTGCATACATGCACACACACACACACACACACACATACATGTACGCTCTTGCACAACTAGGATGGGTGGTGGTGTTTCACAAAAAGCTTCTTGGAGAAGACCTTGCTAGTGCCACACCTCAAAAAATAAATAAGAAATTGTGGGCTGGAGCAAAGCTGTCATGGAAGGTGCTGAGGCAAGGGGAAGGACAGGCTACTTAGAAATGTAAGCAATATTTTATGATTGAGTGTAGGGTGCATATTGCGTGGTAATGAGAGGTTACATTGGAAAGCTTGGTGGGATTGAGAGACTTGCTTATGAGTTGAAGTAGTTGTGATTATATTCTGATGGGAAAGTGAGCCATCACTTTCTGTGATATGATAAACAATGACGTGATCAGATATATGTTGAACAAACGGCCCTCTGGCAATATTGTGAAGAAAAGATAGGGAGGGAATGAAACCAGAGACAAGAGATCATCTAATAGATGAGGAACCTAATGTGGCTTTTAGTAATAGTGATCGAGTCTATTTTATTACTCTTAGTAGGGACGTTTAAGCTTTGTTTCCCATCTGGCCTCTGTACAGCTTGGAGCAAGGCCCAGAATCTGAGGGTTCCTTCATATCTGTTAGTGTTCTTTCTTATGAGAACTGGGGACTATGTTGCTTTTTCCATACAATTTTCTTAGAAAACAGTTATTTCCACATATGCACACACACACATACATTATTCGCATTCTTTTCCCTTACTTCTAAGCCTATAGATATTGCAATAATTTTATTCGCATAAGAAATAACCTTGTAGCTTATCCAAATCAGTACATTTCTCTGCTGTACCTTATATTGTAAAATGACTTTTTGTTAATTTCCATACAAAATGTGGTGAAGTCTGATTTCCAAATTAGAAGGTCAAGTTTGGAGCACGGAATCAGGAGACATTTTTAGGCCAACATTTGTTCTACTCCCCACAGTGGAAGTCCATTTATACAACAGAAGAGCAAATCAGCATTCCTGTTCAAGTGCTGTCTGTTATGAGAATCATAAAACATTCTGCAGAACAGCAAACACTATCAATACTCTTTCAAAACAATCATTAAACTTAATAATGCATTTTTCTTGTCTAGGCTATGAATTTAGAATGAATTTAACAGTTTTAAGATTCTTTTGCACCAATCTGACTGGTTTATTCACCATTTCTGACACCTAGATCCTAAATTTTTATGTCTCACTCCCCCATCACCCTGAATGCCTTCCTAGAAGTTCTTCAAAGGATCCCTGTAATGATTTCGGTCTGAAATGCCCTATTTATTTGAATCGCCAGAGCAGCTAATGTTGGTAAATATTCATTTGGCAATAAATCACAAACTGTCTTGTGACACATTTTCTATTTTAGTCTTAAATTTTGGGGATCCAAAAATAATAGGAACCACCATCACTTCTGTAGGATTTACAATTTACAACTATTTCATATAAGTTATAATCCATAAAATATCCTGCAAAATAAAAAAGGAAAGTGGGGTTCTTTCTCCGTTATAGAGCACGAAAAGGAGACATTTATTCATTTGTTCATTCAACAAGTGGCACTTGGGCTCTAAAGAATATGAAAACGTATTTTATTTGCTCAAGGAACTCAAAGTCTAGTTTGAGAGACAGATGGTGAAGAATTTAAGTTCCTCACAGAAAATACAACAGATCAGAAATAAGAACACCAAGCCTTAACCTACCTCCTCTCCACCAGACTGCATCAGAATTGTCTTTTGTCTCATTTGTCAATTATCTCCATATTGGTCAATTCAACAATGCTTTTTAAGTACTTATCTTGCTGAGTTCCTAGCAGTACTGGAAACAGTGCATTTTTGTGTCATCACATTCTCTTGTTGAAATCAGTACTGCTCAGGTTATTTTGCAGCATCTTCCCTCCTACTCAACCACTAAATGTCAGGGTTCCTCAGAATCCACTGTACAGCCCTCTTCTCGTTTTATTCCACGTTCTTTACCTGAACAACCCCATTTACTTTCATGACTCGATTAGCATCTCGATGATGATAATTCTCAAACCTCTATTCACAGCCCAAATATACGTTCTGAGCTCCTGAAACAGAAAGCTAATCACAGACTTCACTTAGCTATTTTTCTGCACCTCAACCGCAACTTGTTCAAAACTAAATTCGTTTTTTATACTCCCAAACCAGCTCCACTTCAGTCTTCCCTATTTTAATAAAAGCTGCACATCAACCCATTATTAAAAACCTGAAAGCTGGCAGTCATTCTTGACAACTATATCCATTTAATCACAGCAAATTTAATTTCTTAATATTCCTTAAGTCTATCCCCTTCTCTCCCAATGGAGCCATGACCCATCATCATCACTTTCTAATTCTCTGTAACTTATCTTTTCCCACCTTTGTCTGGTCTCAACAACTAGAGAAATCTCTTAAAAAAACAGAAAGCAGATATGCCATTGCCCTGTTTAGAGTCCTCATGGTTTCTCATTGCCTATTCTAGTCAATGTAACATGATTCCCAATTTTTTGAGATCTTTCTGTGAACTCTATAGCTTACCTTTAATCTTTTTTTTGATAACTCTATGCTCTGATCTAACAAATTTCTTTTTAAACACTCTTTCTCGCATATGCAACTTTTCCCACATCCTACCATTTCCTTGGACATGTACCTTTCCACCTTTTTACCTAACTAGCCCCAGAACCTCATTTTGCTTCCTCTGGAAAGTCTTTTCCAATGCCCTTCACAAGCTGAAATTTCCTGATGGTGCTTCCACGGAGCCATTATGTTCCATTGTAGTGTAAATATTTTATTGCATTTACTTATTTTTCTATATTCTCCATCAGTTCTGTTTGTATTTTTATAGACAATATCTTCACCTATATCCTAATTCTTTACACAAACTAGATCTTCAACAAATATTTGTTAAATTAATAAATGAGTGAATGTTGTTAAAGTTATTAAAATTTACTAAAATTGTTATAAGAAAGCAGATAAGAAGAATAATTTCTCTTGTAGATAATGCAAGTTTTCCAGAAAAAAATGCACCTAGAAACAGATCAAAATGAAACCTATTGTTTCAAAGCTAGATGAAAGGAATGAACAAAATGATAGAAGATGTGGAAGAACAACATAGATCAGAATTATAAGACTCATACGTGAGATCACCAGTAAAACGGTAGATGTGAAAAGAAAGGTAGCAGTACTCTGGGAAGAATTAGATATTAAAAACAAAAACAAAAATAAAAACAAAACTTCTTTCAGACACAAAGACTAAATTTGAAAGAAAACAGAATGAATAAACAAAACAGAATGCTTCCTTTACATTTTTCTATGGGTTGGTCTCTCTGGCTTATGTTCTGGGTAATTTCTTCTACTTTACTCTGCTATTTGCTTGTTAACTGGATTTTTAATTTCTTCAACCTTTTTTTAAAATTCTTTAGTCTTTTTTTTTTTTAAGTTGTTTTGCTTCTTTTTCAAACATATCTGCTCAATTTTGATAGTTTCTTGTTACTATTTTAGGCTCTCAATTCTGACGTTATTTCTTTAAACTTATCAAATATTTATTTTATGTGCTCAATCTGAGAATCATATCTAGGGTCTTTGGTGGGCCTGATTGGCATTTTGTTGTTTCCATTGATTTTATCATGTGGCTTGTTTTCTGCATGTGTTGTATTGTGAGGCCAAGTTCCTTGGAAATAGATCTGTCAGATATCTTTGACGCATTTTTCTAAATTGCATTCATGAAGCTATAATTATGTTAACTTCTGCCAGATTCTTAGGTGTCCTATCAAGCTGGGACCATTTTCATCTTGATTTGACTTGGGGCTTTTCAGGCCTTATCTGTCTATGGATTTGGGTTAGGAATTCTCAGAGGATATCAGCTGATATTTTTCTACTCCTCCCACAGCTAAAGAAAAAGTAGAAAATCTACATTTTTTATGAGACTACTTCCTACCTTCCTTCCTACTCTAATCACTGAAGTCATGGCTACTTGAGGATCCTGGAATTGTGAAGCATCTCCAATTTCTAGTTGCTCCTGGCTATAGCGATTAATAACTTAATGACACTTTAAGACGCATACTCTATGTCAGTAATTGTCAAGTGAGGTGCTATTTCCAAATATGGGAGTATCTGGAATCGTGTGGGGTCATTTTTGATTGTTTAATCACTAAAGAGTGCTATTAGTACTTAATCTGGCGTGTGTGTGTGGCGGGGGTGGCTGAAGCAAATGATAGCCTGGGGGGAACATTGTTCTTTAGTCTTTTAGAGTCTAGATAAGACCCTCAAAATTGGCAAATGCCCTGGGGGCAAACTCTGCTTCCAGAACAAGTCTTACTATGTGGAAGTCTTTAATCAGCTATGATTCAAAAAAAAAATACATGTACGTATTTTTCAGTATTTTATGTATTTTATACCAACAGAGGTTTTTTTCTGAATGTTTAGTCTGTCACCAGATATGGGGGTGGGGTGGGGGAAAACTTGTTAAGTTGAACAAATTTTGATTACATAGTGAGGTTACATTATGTAAAATAGCGAAATAGCGTAGTGTGAAGTTAACACTCACATGTGTTAGCTGCCTCTAAATGGGAAATATCAGCAAAACTTCCTGATGTCAGTGGATAAACGTAGAATTCTGTGTCTACTGTATAGAACATAATTTGCTGATGTTAAAATATTTTGTGCTGAGCAAAGGTTCTATTTTTTAATTATTGTCTCTTGAAAAAAGCAAGTGTTAATTTTAATAAAGTCAGATTGTCACCACTCAAGTCAGCTGATTATCTAAAGCCGGATGTAAATCCACTCAGCTGGAACCTCCCGAAAGAATGTTAATATGTGTTTGTGTCATTTTCCTGTTAGTCAAGAAGATAACTTTAGTCACATTGTTTCAAAACCTCACTCGTCATTTGTTTACAACAAAGAGTACAGGCTCATGGAAATTTGAATTTCTTTGTGATTAATATAACAGCTATATCCATAGGCAGACACACAGGGCTCACCCACTATAGATAATAAGTATATTAACATAAAAATAGACTGGTTTATAATATAATTTACTTAACACTTTCAGCTGAAAACTTGATTCTTGAGCGATTTTGTGAAGCCACAGAGTGTCAGAGGAAAATTGACCATCAAATTGGTCAATAAATAAACTCTTGTTCAGGATAAATGAGTAAGTCACATAGCAATATTTCTCATGTAAACACCGCCCAAGTTACCCAGTCTATCGCAAAACTTGAGGAGATGGGTTTGGGGCAATACCTGGAAGCATTCTTCCTCTTTAGAAATCTGTTTATTTGGTAATTAGCAAAGAGCAAATGAATTAAACATATTAGTATTTAAACATATATTGGCTTTTAATACCATATCATAAGCTGATTTTGAAGACGAGGAGCCAAGGCTAAAGAACACTTCTTCTGTGGGTTTTTCTTACATTCTTTGATAGAAAGATTCCCTGCCTCAATCAGTCTGGCAAATTTGAGTGAAATGTGGTAAAAAGAGCTGATAATTTAGCAAGATCATGGAAATTTTTACTTTCATAAATGAACAGGTACAAGCAATAAAGCCATCTTTAGCTTTTGTGAGAAATTGTCCTTTTTTTTCTTATAAAAGACAAAATAAGCCATTCTATGACTTCAGACAATTTTACTACATGTAGTATTGATTAACGGCAGAGAATTTCCTACACTCGTATTGTCTGTCTGAGTTTTACTATCACAGTCTCTTCTGGAAGTTTGTGTTCAAAGGGATATTATACTTTGGAAAGTGTAAAGCTCCATAAAATGGCAAGGCATTGTTATGTCCATCATTATTATATCTATTCTACTTTCTCTTCTCCTGTGGCTCTAAGAAAGCAGTGTATTTTGTGTGTGACCTGCTAGGCTTGCATATCAGTGGTTATGCTCGTTATTATTTTTTTGGGGGGAGAGGGGAGGGGCTTGTATGTATTGATCTTGACATTTTTGGATCCTCATATACTTCAAGTGATCTGGAAGCATTTGAAATCACCAAGATGAGTTGGAGATTATTGAGTGCCTGGGCCTTTCACAGGGTCTTCCTGTGAATTGAGATGAACACAGATAGCAGAGGCAGCTTGCCTGTGCTTGGGTCACACTGGAAGCAACTGGTACCATCTAATGAAACATTCTTTAGGGGACTGTGGAAAGAGCCCCCAGAGAAAACTGCCGCAAGAGACTAACTTAACAGACCAAAACACAATGATCTCACATAGCACACAGTAGAAAACAAGAGAAAGGCATTAGCTATTACAAAACTAAACTGTTGAAAGGAATGATTTGGGGAGCTCTTAGCTTAAGAGAAAGCGTTCATATATTTTACAGTTATACTATGTAAATCCATTTTATGAAAATATAAATAAATGAGTGTACAAGGGGTTGCAATGTTGGACATGGAAGAAAAAACATATGAAGGGAACAAACTAATAAATAGTTTCAGATATTTTGAGGTTTGAGTCCCTATCACTAAATTTTATGATCTCTTAATTTATTCTTCGAAACCTAGTTTTCAAACTTCTTTACAGTGAAAGCCATCCAAAATAATTTTCATGATGGTATCAGTTCTATATTTGTTTGGGCAGAGATTTTAAAACATTCATTAAAAAGTTCTCCAAGGTGACCCAGGAGTATGAGTTTGTCCAAATTGCCCAGCAGTTTGGAAAGCTGCTTTGGAGCCCAGGGAAGTAAGGGCTCCTTAGTACGGTGGACTCCTCTTGTCCTGTCCTCCTCTCCAGCCAGTGACTAGAGGTGGAGACTGATTGACAGGGCCAACTCCAGGGACTGAGAGACAGTGATACACTGTTTTCCGTTTTGCTCAAGGTATGCTCTCAAATCCTCCACTTCACCTGTGTATCCCCACAGCAGGGAACTTCTGACCTGCGAAACCCATAGTGACAACCAACCACTTTCAATTTCTATGTGAAAAACGTTTCTTCTCATTGTTGTGTTGGTGTTCATCTTGTACTTTTCCTCGAAATCTTCTGGGTCAATAGTTTTCTCATTAAGGTTTTTCTTAGTGATAATATTTATAGTAGCAACCATTTGCTAAGTCTAGAATGTATCAAGTCGTCTCCTTAGTGCCTTATGTGCACTGTGTCTTCTCACCCCCTTAACAATTCTAGGAAGCAGATAATCTTAGAGACAAGAAGAATAGGACTCTGATAAACATGGGAATCTATTCGTAATCATACAGCTTAATAAATCGCAAAAGTCAGGATTCTACGCAGGCTTTCCTGCCTGTGAGTTCTTTCTACCATTCTATTCGTGAGCGTCCGTGTTCAAACAACCCTGAGATCCAAACTCACTTTATCTTTATGAAGTGTAAGATTCTGGGTAAATCAGATAAATCTTGGAGTAATTCTTTCCTCACTATACTAAGGACATTTTATGAGGAAGAATATCATACTATATATGAAACGCCTACATAGCGACTAGAAGGCACTTAATAAAAGGAAATGCCCCTTTGTAGATGAGTGCCTAACTGTCTCCTCAGGTTCCCCATCCTTTCTTGTTCTGAGCACTTCATTCTACGATCAGCATGGATCAGGGTTACTTGAATGGGTAATGTCCACAACATGCAACTGATATCTTCTTTAACATAGTTAAAAGTTTAGTGACCTACTGCTTTCTAAAAAGAATTTGAGGCAGCATCAAATAAAATGAAAGGAATGCTTAGTAAAGTACACATAGAAAATAAAGGCATTGAGCAGAGGAAATTAGATGCTAATCATATATAAATCTACAAGTATTTTAAAATAGTTAAAAATGCTTATCATGAGGGATGACACAGTTGTGAGAACATCAAATTGACACCAAGCTTCCTGGCGCTGTAGCTCCTTTAACATTTAGGATATGAAAAAGATGACCAACTGAATGAATGAAAACATTTGTTCTGATTATCTTAATCAACTAAAAGAAACCAGAATAAAGAACATTTGGTCTATTGAGAACACTTTGCTCTGAATCTAAGCTTGTGCATGGCAGGTACGGATTATCTAAAGCAACTGTATACACGGATCAAGTTCAACGAATCATAGCTGAACTTTTCCCTTTGTGGTAGCAACTGATCAATCAAAAGTACATTGTGTCCAGGGGAATCTTTTACCTGGAAGCATTATACTAAGGCCCTAATGGTTTTAGGATAATCGAAAAATATCACAGAGGTCAACACAAATGATACAGAATAAAACTTTGTAAAGGGAGAACAAGAGTCAAGTGAATAAATTCTTGAAAAAAAGAATACTCAGCAGGTAACGTGAGAATCTTTCATAAACATCACTCTTCAGCCTTAGCAATAACAACATAAAGGAAGAAGTTTATTCAACTTGTCAGGAGGTGGTAAAAGAAATAGTGAAAAACTGATGTTAAAGAAAATGTTCTGATGGAAAGTTTCTCCAAAACAGTAGACAGATGAATAAAGTAACTGGAATACCCAATACTCTGTTACCCATACTTATGAGCAAGCAATTAAACCAGGCTTTAAACTACTATAACATAAAGGTGAGTACAAGTATAATACAGGATGGCAGTAGAAAAATTTCTACAATAATGTTCTATTTTAGTTTTCATATTCATTTAGCTAGTTAATTTCTTTTTGGTGTTTGAAATATTAATCGAAAATTGACTTCCAGAGTTACTAAACCAAAAAGCCACGAAATGCCCTGAAAAATATATGGCTACAAATTACCTAAAGTACATAAAATTGGTATCACTTGATAATATATTGCAATTTAAAAAACTTAGCAATGTATTTCTGCAAGGTATCAAGTCCAGGTATCAAGTGTTTTTTATAATCTAGATGTAAGATCGTAAGATCATAGAGCTATCATTATAAAAGGGAGAATAATTAACGAAGTAACTGACCAGTGCTTTTTTCAAATCTTTGAAAATGGGAGCACTTAACATAAAAGTAAAAATATTGGATTTGAATAGAACTACCACTAAAGGACACTGTATGGCATTTTCCACAGAACTAGAACAAATAATCCTAAAATTTACATGGAACCATAAAAGACCCCGAATAGCCACGGCAATCTTGAGAAATAAGAACAAAGTGGGAGGTATCACACTATCTGACATTAAATCATACTATAAGGCTACAGTAATCAAAACATCATGGTTTTAGCATAAAAACAGACACACAGATCAATGGAACAGACTAGACAGCCCAGAAATAAATCTATGCCTATGTGGTCATTTAATCTATGACAATGGAAGCAAGAATTTACACTGGGGTAAAGGCAGTCTATTTAATAAATGGTGCTGGGAAAACTAGACAGATACATGCAAAAAATGAAACTGGACCACATTGTTATGCCATATATAAAAATAAATTTAAAATGGATTAAAGACTTAAATGTACATGTAAGACCTGAAACCATAAAACTCCTAGAAGAAAATATAGGAAGTAAATTCGCAGACATTACCCTTAGTAATATTTTTAATGATATATACCCTCAGGCAAGGGAAGTGAAGGAAAAAATAAACATGTGGGAACTACAGCAAACTAATGTTTTTTCACAGCAAAGGAAACCCTCAATCAAACAACAATAAAAAAAAAAACAACATTCTACTGAATGGGAGAAGATATTTGCAATGATACATCTGACAAGGGGCTAATATCCAAAATTTATAAAAAACTCCTACAACTCAACACCAAAAAAACCCCAAATGACCCAACTGAAAAATGGGCAGAGGACATACAGATGGCCAACGGATATATGAAAAACTGCTCAACATCACTAATCATTAGAGTAATGCAAATAAAAACCACAATGAGATACCACCTCACTCCTGTCAGAATGGCTAGCATCAATAAATCAACAAAGAACAAGTAATGGCAAGGATGTGGAGAAAAGGGATTCCCCTGTGCACTTTTCTTGGGATTACAGATTGGTACAGCCACTATGGAAAACATTATGGAGGTTCCTCAAAAAATTGAAAATGGATCTACTTTATGACCCAGCAATTCCACTGCTGAGTATCTATCCAAATGAATCAAAAAACTAATTAAAAAAATATATGCATCCCTATGTTCATTGCAATGCTATTCACAAGATATGGAAACCACCAAAATGCCCATCAATAGATGACTGGATAAACAAACTATGGTACATTCATACAATGGTGTATTACTAGACCATAAAAAGAATGAAATCTTACTATCTGCAACAACATGGATGGACCTAAAGAATATTATGCTACGTGAAATAAGTCAGATGGAAATAGACAAATACCATATGATGTCACTCACATGTGGTATCTAAAGAACAGAATAAACAAGCAAACAAAACAGAAATAGACTCAGAGATATAGGAAAAAAAACTGATGGTTGCTAGATGGGAGTGGGGTGGGGATGGGGAAGAAGGTGAAGGGATTAGAAAGTACAAATTTGTGGTCCCAATATAGTCGCGGGAATATGAAATAAAGTATTGGGAATATAATCAATAATGTAAAGACAGTGTAGGGTCCCAGATGGATACTGGACTTATCAGGGGGATCACGTCATAGACTGTGTAGCTGCCTGACCACTGAACTATACAACTGAAGCTAAAGTAGAATAATCCTGAATGTTTATATATATATATTCATTCATTCACAGGATGTAAACTACAGCATAGGGAATATAGTCAATGGTATTGCAACAGTTATATACAATATCAGACGGGTAGTAGATTGGGGGGTGATTATCACTTTGTGAGGGGTGTAAATGCCTAATTATTATGTTGCTTTGTACACTTGAAATAAAAAAAATAAACTGTACTTCCTAATTCTGTGTGTGTGTGTGTGTGTGTGTGTGTGTGTGTGTGTGTGTGTGTGTCTGTGTATTTAGGTTTACCATTTTAAACCAGGGAGTCTAGTTGAACAATAATCAAAACAGACAACCATTATTTCACAGAGTTCACAGACCTAGAAAGCTTTGTCTTCTCAGATTTAAGTCATTATGTAATTGATAATGACATACACTTGCTGAAGGAACACATGGAGGGTTAAGAGACATTAAAAGTAGGTCATCCTACAAAAGGATACTCAGTCCTTTGCCCAAGTCTTTTGCTCTTGCTTAATTTAACTAAGGTAACATGCTTCTGAAAACACAAAATTCATCTCCAATTGTCACATTTCATGTCAGCCTTTTATGAATCTAGGTGTGTATTAGAAAAGAAAACTGGTTTTCTGAAACAGTGAAATAAAACAGAATGTAGTGCTGAGACCACAGACGCCAGTGACTTTTGTGAAGACTCCAATCAGCAACACTGCATTACCTTAAAACAAATTTTTATAAGTACAACAGATTCAATGATATAATGAACATCACACGTATAATACATCACAAGACTATAACTCAACAAAATCTGAAATGCTGAGTCATTGTTTTCAGTAGCAGTTTCTAAATCAAACATTGTCTTTCAGAGGTAGGGTGGCAAGAAAGGCTAGTACTTAAAGAGTTAGAATAGAGAATACCCAGCTGGAAATTCATTTCAGAAAACTATAAAATTAAAATCCACAAATCAAATTTTGACAATGGTGGCAATGCTACAGACTAAATATTAGGAAATGAAATAATCATTGATGATATTTTTTATATTTTAAAACACATCCAGATTTCATAACAGGATGGGACACTCTTATAACAGCAGGGAGGCAGAGAAAATTTGTGGAAGGCTCATGGGTATGGTGTCAAATCGATTTGTTTTCAAATATCTCTATCTCTTGCTAGTCAGGGAATGAAGGACAGTTTTCTTAACTTCTCTTAGCTGGTTATCTTCATCTGTATATATAGGGCTGTACCATACAACCAGAAAGGATTGTTGGTAGTGGATATGAATTATCTATATGGAATATATGCATGGGTTAAACTCCCTTAATAATAGTTGGACTTTTCAGTACGATTATGAGATACTTGACAAATAATATAACAATAAGAATGGGGCATTATTATCGATAGAATAATGGTTGCAAGAAAAAATGATTAAAATGGATAAATTCTTGAAAATAAAGGTTATGCTGAATATAATTACAACTTCAAAAATATTTCTGGAAGTAATTAACAATAGTAAATACAACACATATATTAATAATAAGCATATCATGAATGAGAGTTGTATTGGCAAAGCTAGGAACGCACTGATGACTTTTTCCTCCCCACCTCTCACTCTGCACTTTTCATAAGTGATGTCTGGGTATATACAGTAGTGATGGGCCCATGCTCCAAATAGCCTCTCCTCTCATAAATACAACTGATTGGAGAACACAGGAACCTTTCTAGTCAAGTGTGCGTGTGTGTGTGCGCGTGCGTGCACATGCATGCTCATGCATCTGCAAGAATATACGTTATTTTTTGGAAAACGTAAGTACAAAGTAGTAAAGAAGAAATATGATATGGATAGTTTTGCATATTTTATATAAAATGCAAAGGAAGTAGATGTGTTGACTAGTTTCCCTGGTATTCCTCTATAACTTATATCTACTGGGTCTAACCCTAAGAATGAAACTTGAGCCTGTGGACTCTAAGTTAATTTATTTCTTTTTATTAAAAGCTCCTTAAGTTTTGTTGTTTGTTTGCTTTTTTTCCTCTTTCATAATTCTCCCCAATCTTATTATTGCATATTTTATTGGTTTGTTAAAGGACTTCCCTTTTGTCTGTTATAAATTTCCTAATAAATAGAAAGTGCTGGTTATCTAATCTCTAACTCTCGGTATCTTTTTTAAAAATTATAGTTGACATACAATATTATATTAGTTCCAGGTGTACAACATAGAGTACAACATTTATAAACCTACAATGTTATCACCATGGTAAGTCTAGTTACCTTATTTTTTTTTTTTAAAGCACAGAGTTACAGAGGCACAAAGACAGAGGCAGAGTGACAGAGAAAGACAGAAAGAGGGAGAGACTTACAGTCTAATAATCACTACTGCATAAACTCTCTTGGGACATTTTTTCAGTCACAGACTCTCGGCCAGTCAACTTTTCAGGCTTTGAAGCTAGGACTGCATTTACAAAACTGATTTAAAATTAACTTAACAAAATTGATGTATTCATTTTGTTTTGCTTTTTTTGTTTGTTTGTTTTACTTTTTCTTTAGCAATTGCCTCACAGGTTCTTAGATTTTTACAAATATGTTTCTCAGTCAACCTATTTGAGTTACAATCTGAGATCACCAGAACATGAAATATAAATCAAATTAAAAAAGGAAACAATTATGATATTTTAAAAGGGAACAGTAGTTTTCCAGAGCTAATTCCGGTTATGAATGTGAAATCCTGCACAGTGAGTATGAGAGGTGGTGTTAATGGTGGGAAAGTATGAAGAAACACACATTTCAGTGAATAAGAGGCTGTGTCTATTACTCTAGTCACTTAAACAATTTCAGAAACATTAATTGGAATATTAATATCATTTAAACTAATGTTGGTTTACCCACATACGGTATTACTGACAGAGGTCCTGAAATTGAGGTTGTTTTAACAGTGCTAAATAATGAGCTGAATAAATGATTTTACATTCTTGAAAATATAATGCATATAGACACAACCCCCAGGCATTCCTGAGTACTGCGGGTTGTCCACTTAAGATTTTCTGTCCTGAACTTTCTGCAGTTACCTGAGACTCTGTCAGGTCAGTACCCTGAAGAGGAATAGACGAAGACTAAGTATAGTGGGAAGATAAGCTAATGTTTCTTGCACGTTGTGATACCACTTAATTTTTTAGCATAATAAATTACCAGGTAATTCTCTTAAATGTCACGATTGCCTCAAGCCCTTTAACAGTGAGAAATTTAGCAATAATCTCTCTACAGTTGATAGAAATATGAATTTCTTTCTTCAAATACCTAATTGAATGTTTAAGAGAATTAGTTACTCTTCAGCTTTTTGATAAGAAGGAAATCCAAACTTTCATTAAGCTCTAATGACCTTTATAAACTTTCTTGGTGAAAAATGAATCCTGACCTTAGCAACTAGCAAAACAATTAGAATATGGTTATTTTTTTTTGTTATTCCACTATATCAACATTCAGGCATACCGTGTTTCCTCAAAAAGATGACTTAGCCAGACAATCAGTTCTAATGCGTCTTTTGTAGCAAAAATTAATATAAGACCTGGTGTTATATAGTATTATTATATTATATTATATTATATTATATTATATTATATTATGTTATGTTATGTTATGTTATGTTATGTTATGTTATGTTATATTATATTATAATATACCCAGTCTTATAGTAAAATAAGACTGGGTCTTATATTAATTTTTGCTCCAAAAGATGCTTTAGAGCTGATTGTCCAGCTAGGTCTTATTTGCAGGGAAACACGGTAGTAGTTTGATCAATGTGCATTCATGCAGTATAGAGAAAAGGCCACATTTGCATGGAAATTCAATTTATAATTGTTTTTATTTTTTATTGATTCTTAGTGAATTGAATCTAAAAGAAACCATTGTAAAAAAGAGAAGCAAACTTGGGAAATAATGTATCTGGGTAAATACTTCCAGTATTTTAATGGTAATTACACTCTATTCTAGATAGTGATGTTTTGGGATAAAAAGAAAACATCAGGATTTAACTTCAATAATTCTAGGATATTTAGTAAATAAAATCAAAAGGATTTGTATGTTAGAACCTGTTTTACTCTTCACCAAGGGCTACCATGAAGCCCAATTTAAGAAATATAAATCTTAATACACTCTTAGGGGAAAAGCAACAGGTACTTTGCTTTTGGTAAAGGTTTTTGATAATATAATTAAATTCTTACCTATTAATCAAGTATGGTAACATGTAAAATAACACATGGGTTTTTCAGATGGAATACTGGGAAAAACTGAAACAACAGCATGTAGAAGAGACCAGAAGCACAGAAACTAAGAGATCATTTCGAAAACAGGGATTAGTTTGATATGGTTAGAACTTAGTTTATGCAGAGGCAGGAGAATTCAAGAGGTGATAGGAAAGGCTTTGAGCATCTCATGTAAAGGACTTTCTCAGACCTGTTTACCCAGAAAACCAAAGACTATTGTCAGGGGTAAGTGGGAAAATGTGCAGCAGAGGTTCAGCCTGAAAGGTTTGGGGGTCAGACTGAAGTATCAGACACACCAACCTACTCGCTGTGTGTCCCTGGGTAAGTCATGTAACTACTGTGAATCTTAGTTCCTTATCTGTAAAATGTGACTAATAATAGTCCTTTCTTCATCGTGTTTCAGCATTAATTAAACATAGTAACCCATGTAAGGCTCTTAGCACGTATTCTGACCACATAACATACTAGCCATTATCATCATCATCATCATCATCATCATCGTCATCATCATCATCATCATCATCATTTTTCAGAAATATCACTTGGAAGGGACGAGATATCAGAAAGGCTACGTGGTGGATGTGGGTAGACACTGTGATCTCGAGTTCATATCTGAGATTGTACAGAAAACACAGGTGGTGGCAGTAAGATAAATGACAGAGAAGAGAGATGACAGACTTGACAGCATTAGCGGATCTAATGACTTGTTCCAGGTTATAGTAATAATTGTCACAATCATCATTTCAATCCAGGGAGATATGGGTGTCCGCCAATTGCAAGATATGGTCAGTATTTTGTAGAACAGGATTAGAATTCATAGAAATTTTGACAATATGAGGGAAGAATAAATTCAAGAAGGAGCAGGAGGGGTGCCTGTCGGGCGAGCCATATAAAGCAGAAAGAGACAATAAGAAAACCAGGGACTGCAAACATATGGCTGAGAAAATAGTGTCTGTGGGCTGAATAGAATGCCTGGCACACTGCTCTGAAGAAACAGACGATGACAACACTTTATTAGAAACCATAGGGAACTGCTGCATACTTTCCCATATTGTTCTGACTTATTTAAAGGAGGCCATCATCATTTATCAAGGATAAAGAAAGGGTGTGCTTTTTTGTCTTCAATCCAACAATAATAATGGTTTCACCTCTCTCCCCAATTAGGTTGAATTTCTTGAACTGAATGCAAAGCTTTTAAGACTAAGAGATTTGAATACTAATATAACTGTTTAAGACTTTTTCCTTTTGACCAGCTTAATAGTATCCCTGCCTCTTACTTATGCATATTTTTAAAACCTGTACTGGGAACATCTAGGCGCATTAGATCATAACATGTTTCCCTTTGGAAACCTTATAGTCAGACTCCAAGATCATAAGACACAGCTATTCTAGTTTTTTTTGCACTTTGGTTATATATGGGCTATCTTCCTATCAGCCTTTTTGGCGGGGTCAGGAGCAAATTCTGAAGGAATGGCCGGGACAAGAGCAATGCAGCAACAGCTAATGCCAAGGGACCAGAATAATGATTAAGTCACAGGCGGTAGCACTTTGCTACCCTTAATGTGAAAGTGTTCAGAGCCTGTGAGGTGAGGGAGACAAAAACCCCAAAACTTATAAAATCAATAAAATAAAATGAGAAAAATGATGAAAGACAAATTTCTTACAGCGATGACAAGATTCAAGCCCAGAAGATGTTAGCGTGGATGGGGTCTGTAAAGAGAGTGGCACAGGTTCCCAGTTCAATCAGCCAAAATGGGAGAGAGAGAGGAAGAAATAAGCTCATGGCACTTTGTCATTGCCTAATCGCCTTATGTTGGCAAAGTTACTGGGTTTTAAGAGCATCATTTTAAAGAGGATTTTCTATTTTCCTCCATGGTTTTGATTATGACATGAATGAAAATTTTAAATACTTTCATTTCAGTATTGTCACATGACTTCCCACCAAAACTCTTTTCACATTGTTTTACACAGTTCCCTTTGATGTGGTTCCCCCTGCATATATGAAGGTGAGATTTAAAAGAGCTCCTTGAAACTTGCCCTTTCTACTCAGAAACGGCCATCAAGGATGTTCTCAATTTCATGGGAACCCATCAGAGAAACCCCTATTTGATTTGATACAAAAAATACTTGTTCCATACAATTGGTTTGTTTTTGTCTTTGGTTACTAAGAACTGTAGAATTTTCCTGGTTTCCATTTCCAGGTTTGCTGTTGTAACACTGGCAAACTTAGGACTTACTGGTTGGTAGCAAGCGTGAAGATGGCAAATGGAGTACACATTTCAACTGGCTCCACTCTGCTTTTCTTTCTTCTTTCATTCAACTTTTAATTGATACTAACTTGCTTATATTAACTATCTTCATCATTTGCCTTAATATCCTTCTGGAAAAAGTGGTGGTAAATTAAATAAAACTTTAGAAAATAAATTCAGAGTTATCTGTATTTCTTCCTAAGTAGTCACATATAAGAAATCTTTTCCACCAGAAATATTTTATAGATGAACTGGAAGATTGTGCTTTATAAGCTATTTCTATTACTATGTTTTTCTCTCCTCACCATGATTAGACTATGTATAAGGCAAAATCAATCACTCAGAAATATAATACTGATGTTTTCTTTGAGAATGAGATTAATTCCTTATTTTAGTATTAATTACTTGCACAGATTATCAACAAAACCCAACATAAAGGAAACAGAGATCTGTACAATTTTCTTAAAGAATAAAAAGGTAATTAATCCTTTGACATGGAAAGGTGATACAACAGTGTGGTCTAATAATAGAAAATAAAACCTAATGAGGCAGAGTTAAGCACCAGAGAATTTCAATATTGCCAGAGAATAACAAATAGATTACAATATTAAGAACAGGATTACAATTACAAAGCTAATGTATTTGTAAATATTAAGGAAATCTAAAATTGAGTGTGTCTGTAAAGCTTTTTTCATCCCTCTTATCATTTGAAAAACGTAGATTGCTTTCCATTTTTAAAGCATCAAATGGTTGGGGATGAGGTAAATTAAATTAAGGGACCATATTTATAGAAAAGTTCTTCTATAAATATCTTCAATAATATTCCATTGTCCTCATCTGTTAATGACATACCTAGAACTCTAATCATAAAGTTAGAATTATATTTTCTTCAAAAGCATCAAGAATGTAGGTCTGACTGTTAATAGTGATCATTGGCAATGCACAGAGATACCATGAGACTAAAACTAAGAAGTCTGTTTTAAATACGTACTTTCGAAACTTTAATACTGTCTTTCTGGAGCATAAAATACATTGAGCACTATCATGTTATAGAAAGTAAGACAAAGAATAATAGTAAAAGGAAATTGTAAAGACTTCACAAACAACAAGAATATCTTGAAGAGTATGTTCGCTATGATATTTCTCAAAATGTGGGAAGCATAAATTGCAGTTAAATCTAAACATTCGAGACTTTTAACATTTACCTTCCAATGCTTTAACACAAATGATAAGTAACCATAAAAAGGTTTTATGGTAGACCGGTCACATTTCTCTCAGTGACTTATTTGTTAACCGAAAGACTGTGATTTTAATTTTCTAGCCATTGGCAATTGTAGATTACATTTTCATTTTGGAAAAACCTTTCAAAAGTTACTTCTCTGTTACCTTCAACATTCGGTAAGTCAAGAAATTTGTGAATTCCTTTCTCATTTTTGATAGCCAATTCCTCCTTCTCATCTGCCACTGCCTTAGTTTAGCTTCTCATCATCACTTCCTGGGTGATCTTAAGAACGTCCAGTAAATATCCCAGTTTCCAGTCTTGTAGCATAAAAATCTGTTTCCACCTAAACTCTGAAGTGATCAGTTGATCATTTTGGACTCCTCAGATCATGCACCAGTAGGCAATAACAGGGATTGCTAGGTGACTTATGTTCATTGATCCTAGTTATCAAGGGGAAAATATGTTTTCTGCCATACAATTGAGAAGGAAGAGTATGTCTGGAAACCAAAAAGTCCTTTGCAGTGTCTCCTAGAACTGTCATATCTAGTAGCAGAAGTATTGAAGACTTGAGCAAACTAATTCATGTAGGACAACGGAGAGCTTGGACCCCTTAGAAATAAAGGCTTGGGTCACCTCACAAAACTATGAACCCCAATCCGCTGAAGCACCAGCTGTGGGAAAGGAAACCCAAAATGGACAGTGGGAGAAAGAAGTTATAAATATATCAACTGTAGCTTCATGAACAGAGAAATAAAGGTAGGATCAACCTTGCATGATTTTTCCCAATTCTCTTTTTTATTCTTTCTCCTTCCATTTCTCTTTAATATAGATAGTGGTAGTGGTAGCAAACTCTGTGATTTACTCCAAAGTTCGCAGGACATCAAAATATGTTTGTGAACGAAGCTGAAGAGAAATGAGGATGGCTTTGACATGGAGTCAGTGAATGATCAGTGATTACAAATCACCAGACATTGTTTGAGGGAGCTGCTAGAATGACTTGCGGGCAAGATTTATACCTCATATCAGAGGAAAGACTGGGACAAGAGGTTGTACAGAGCTTAGTGCATCTCCTAATAGGCTATTCAGGACCAAATGGCCCAGACCCTTGACAAATGTGTTCTGATGTTTTGGGAAATAACACTACAATCCTGCACTGAAAAATCCCTCCTAAACCTAGAGGGTAAGCTGGCCCTTGCGCGTGGAGACTAATGGAGAACTAGATGGAAAGGTGGCCTGCTAAGGAACTTTAAGGTCAGAATGGGGCTTGCGAGTTCTGAACTTAATAACATCTAATAGCCTTGTAAGTCAGTCTGTCATTTGGGAACCTTCAATAAATTCTTGTTGAATGTTGCAGCCTGTTCTCTGTGGCGCTATTATGAATTAAGAAGGAAAGCTTGTCTCACGTTGGAGCTGGAGGCCAAATTGAGGCCGAGAGCAGTGATTGCCAGAAGAGGAAAGCACTTTCCAAGTTGAGTGATGATATCGCTAATTGGCAGTAGTGGCTGCTACTAGGAGACAAGCGGAGGTGGCAGGAAGGGAATTGCATAAGGAATTCTCCTAGCGAGCATGCATGAGAGGGTACCCTGAGAGAGAGCAGGGATATTTTGATATCAGAAACAAATCAGGGCTAGATCAGGGATATTTTGTCAGGGGATCAAGCTTACTGGGTACTTGAGCACAGTAATTAATGGCAACAGGGCTGTAGTGACAACCCGGGGGGGGGGGGGGGGGCGGGGGCGGACGCATTTTGGCTTCGCATTAGTTCTCCTATTTAATTCTTACAAAGATTCAGAGAGGTAAGAATTATCATACTGAAGATCAGGAAATTGAGGTTTGTAAGAGGTGATTTCCCCTAAGTCACAAAGCTCTGAAGTAGTAGAGTCAAGATTTGAATCACAGTTTGCTTGACCTCGATGCTAGGGAATCTTACCAATTCAAATCATTTAACACTTATATTTCTCATTACTATTCATATTGGTAATTGGGCACTTGAGACTATTGCAGACAGTCTGTTAATTAAAAAAAAATACGTTAACACATTGGTTCTCAAAGTTTGCTGTGCACTGAATTTCCTGGGGAGATATAAAAACAGTGATGCCTAGGTCTCACCCCAAGAGATTTTGATTTAATTGGTATGGTGTGCAGCCTGGACAGTGAAATTTTAAAAGCCTTCCCAGGTGATTCTAAAATGTGACAAGTTTTCAGAACCAATGCATTAACATGATAAAGGAAACAGTAAGCGCATTTCTCTTCTGGCAATTTTTTCTGACCTAGTATCATGGACACAATCTGGGGAGGTGGTCCAAACTGGCTAGAAGAATGAGCGTGGTCTTATTGAAATGATCTCTTACTAATAATTAATAAATGATCTGATGAAATAGTATTTGAGACATGGTAGGTGCTGCACAAGAAATGTTGGCTGAAGGCGGCCGTTGGCTCAGTGGTTAGAGCGCAGTGCTCATAACACCAAGGTCACCAGTTCGATTCCCACCTGGGCCAGTGAGCTGAGCCCTCCACAACTAGATTAAAAACAACAAACTGACTTGGAGCTGAGCTGCACCCTCTACAACTAGATTGAAAAAAAACCAAAAACCAAAAAACAACGACTTGACTTGGAGCTGATGGGTCCTGGAAAAACACACTATTCCCCAATATTCCCCAATTAATAAAAGAAAAGAAAAATGTTGGTTGAGCAAATTAATCAATGGTGGAAGAAAGTCTCTAACATGTGTTCCTTAATGGATTAATAAAAATGAACCAACTGAGAGAACAGGGGATCCAGTGAGGACACTAGACTCAGGAATCTGTGGGCACATTTTTCACCTCATGTGCTTAAATTTTCTCATCTGTAAAATGGACGTTATAATAGTATTATCTCCTGATGAGATCATAGATAGTATTTACTTCATAAAATTATTGTGTGAATAAGAGGTAAGGCTTTCAAAGAGAGTGAGGAGCATAGTAAGCATCATATAGGTGCTTATTTCTATTGTTTACATTGGAAATGTTTTGGCAGCTTTGTTGCCATAAGAATTTAAAATTCAAAAGGATTTTAAAATTTCCTATTTTATTTTTGCTACTTATTTTACTATCACTTGAGTCTATCATGTACAATGATATCCATTAAAAATCTTGTTAAATACAGAAACATTTAATAAAGTTATTGTCTACTTCACCCACTTTGAAACATTGGAATCTGAAATACTGAATGGCAAATTTTATGATCACAAAACATCAACAGATAAGCTTCTGAACAAGATATTTTTCTCACCTCATGGTCTAAATTACAATCTCCCTTGTTTTATAAATATATATATATATATATCAACAGAAGTGCTTTCCCACTGATGAAGTATCATGAAATGTTGATACATTTACTCAATCAAAAAGTGTGAAATGCTGCAAAAACATTGCAAAACCACTTTATACAGAAAGAATATAAAACAAGCTTTAAGGAAAATAAGCTGAAACTGAATATTTTCTTTTCTTCCAATAATTGTATTGGAGAAAAAAAATGAAACAAAACAAAGAAAACAATAAAAAATTAACTCTGACTCCAATTATCAAGGGATGTCTGAAAAAATTCTGTGAATGAATTCTACACACATAGGTGCCTAAATGGAGATTTAAAGGTCCTTAGCTCTGGTTCTCCTCTTCAACTTACAGCCTCCTGCAAATGTTACCCATAGAAACTGTGGTTCTTCTAAAGCAAGACTTTCAGTGTCAGAATTACATCTCCAGGATGTCACAGACATTAGATCAGAATCTGAAATTTTAATGACTGCAATTTTACATCCCTTATCCTAATGAATACAAAGTTTTGCTGATACCAGGTTGCAAGTTGAATATTAATTGCAAATTAGAAAATATGGATTTGCTGATTGTGCGTGAGTCTGGAATTCATAATCGTCTACTTTGCCATGCTTGAATATCAAAATTTATTTCTTATGGGAAACAAACTATGTTTTTGAGTAATAAACTGGTATCAATTAATATAATATTACATGGGATCATTTTAAAAATAAGAAAGAAATTCTTACCATTGCCATTATTGATATGCTCACTAAAATTCAGCATGATTAAGTTTGGGTAGAATTTTAAAAATCAGATCACTTGTAGCAATCATTTTTAACCACTTTTTAAAAATTCCTAATGTTAAAATATCTCAAAGCATTTTCAATGAATAGGAGCCATTAGAATCCATAACAAATAGATACGATAAAGACCTCTGACTTCCTAGAAAATGCAAAACGTTTATTACTATTTTTAAAGTATAGGCTATAAAGATTCAAAGGAACACTCTTTGTGGTCACTGATATACTATGGGACCTGATGGTAATATTGGAGAAATTATAAACCAGATTGTGTTGTCCTCGTGAGAACAATGAAAATATTTCAGGATGGTAACTTCTGAAAAAGGTTGGATGTTGGTAGAGCAACAGAATTTATCTACCTATTTATCCATTTGAAAATTTAGCACGGTCAACCCCATGCAAGTAAGAGGCCTTCACAGAATTGTAAAGCTTACTCATTACCCATGTCCTCAAACTGCCTAAACTCCCTCCTCCCCATCATCATTACTGTTATTATAATCTTAAGGAATTCTATGTGATTTGCTTAGTTTTAGAACTGCAAGCAAATTGTTTGAGATTACTCCGTGACAAAAGCATTGAACAGACAAAAGAGTACAACAGGGTGGAATTCAGAAACATTTCCAACTTGCTTCCTGATTCTAAATCTTATTACAACACAGTAAACAAATGTATGTAATAATTTTCATCAAACTATATTTTTGGCCATTGAGATATGGCATTATAACTTGTATTTTCCATTTATTTTTATATTCAAGTGTAATTTACAGAGTGAGATCCCTGATTTTATGTATAGAGTTTGGTGAGTTTTGACAAATAGATACCATTATTTAACCCACACCTTTTTCAAAATACAGATTTTTTTTTCTAGAAAGTTCCTTCTTTCCATTTCTTAATCATTCATTCCTCAGACTTGCTCCACAAAAAGGAAACAGCTATTTTCTTTCCTCATAGTTTAGTTCTTGCCTGTTACGAGTTTTTATGTGGACAAGTTTTTGCTTAGCACAATGTCTGTAAGATACATCCATGTTATTTTGTGTTTCAGTAGTCTGCTCTTTCTCATGGTCTAGTAGTATTCCATTATGTAAACATACCATGATTTCTTTATCTAGTCTTGTGTTGATGGACTTTTGGGTTGTTTCTAGTATGAGGTTTTTATGATTAAAGTTGCTAAAAGCATTTTAGTGCAAGTTTTTCTGCTTTAATGGAAATGTGTTTATTTGTTTTGATATATATCTAGAAGTGGATTTTCTGGGTCATAGGGTAGATATATATACCTAACGTTCTTTTAAAAAAAAAGCTATATTCTTTTCTTCAATGTAGTTATACCGTTTTACACTCCCACCAGCAATGTGGGAGATTGCTAGTTGGTTGAAATCACTGCCAAAAATCAATATTGTAAATATTTTCAATTTTGGCTGTTCTAGCGTACATGTAGCAGTATGTCATCATTTTAATTTGCAATTTCATGACTACTAATGGTATTACACAATTTTTCATACGTATATTGACCATTTGTATATTTTCCTCATGAAGTTTCTATTCAAGTCTTTGGCCAATTATTCTTATTATTCTTCAAAAAAATTTTTTATTCTTTTATTATTGAGTTGAAGAGATTCTTTATATATTTGTTACAAAAGTCTTTAGTCTGATATAGGTATTGCAAACATTTTCTCCAGTCTGTGCCTTGCGTATTCATTTCCTTAATGGCACCTTCTGATGAATAGGCATCTTTAATTTTGATGAAACCCAGCTTATCAATTATTTCACTCGAGTTCTTCTATATTATGTCTAAGATATACTGGCCAACTCCAAGGTGTTCTATGCTTTCTTCTAAAAGATTTATAGTTTCACCTTATGAGAAAACTACTATAATTATTTTCCCTTGGCAGACGGAGAAACTGAGCCATATATTGGTGAAACCACTTGCCTAAAGTAGAACATTATTTGAACCAAGACTTGAATGTAATTTTTGTTTAGCACTACTAGCTAGGCTCCCACTGGTTTTGCCAGAACAGGGGAAATGTAACCAAAGGATCACATTCTTTTTGACTTATGCATATTTTTCAAGGAGCATCTATTATTGTTTCATTGAACATTTATGCCCTATAAAGAACAGTTTGGGAAATGCATGCCCAATAAATATTGACTGAATTAAATTTCTACACTAGAAAAAGAAATTTAACATTCTACTTCCTAATAGTCTTGTTCAGTGGATTACTATTTTGGAATGTGCTAGGATGTTCCATAGAACTTATAAATTTCTGTGTGTTCCCAGATAAAAGAAGACTTCATTGTCTCTTAATTGTTCAGATTCTCTCCTTAAATCATCTTTATATCTAGTTATCAGCAACATGGTTTTTCCTATCTCCCCCAGATCGGACAGGCATTACTAACCCCCAAAGGTGGTGCTTATTGCTGTGAGTACAATACAGAAAACATTCTAGGAGCAAGAGTTGACATTATGCATCAATGCTCTGCTCCTCAGGCCTTTTGGACTGTAGGGTTGCCATATAAAAATACAGAATAGTCAGTTTTAATGGAATTTCAGGTAAACAAATAATTTTCAGTGTAAGTACGTTCCATGCAATATTTGGAATATATTTATATTAAAAAAAGGGTTGTTTATTTGAAATTCGAATTTAACTGGGTGTCTTGTATATTTATTTGTCAAATTGGGCAACCTTAGTTAGAGAGCTAGGTATGTGCCTCGTGTATGGAGAGCCTTCCTTTAATAACTTAAGACTTCTGTGTCTTTAGTATGGGTGTGCTATGGCATTCAGATATCTCCTCTGCTAGAGGGTGATTGTCAGAGGTATAAATTCCATAACCCATAAAAAAGAATTTTTACCTAGGAGGATAACAGTGCATTCATACAAATGTTTAAAGATGTTATAAGGATATTTTGCACTTAAGTCTACTAGGAATGGTGCCCTATTATACTATATTATTATTATAACTACCAGGAACAAGGAATGGAATTGAAGATGAAAATAACAAATGTCCTCTACATTAGTGCACATTTAAGTCTCAAATCATGGGATGAAATTTAACTAAGTGCCAGAAGGTATGCTAACATAATGTTGAGTTTGCAAATTTAAATACACAAAAGCAAGGCAATCTAGACACTAAAAGTTCCTTAGGAACATTAACTCACCCACATCATGCATGGTGCATAATAAAGTTAACATTTAGCAACCAGAAATGCCGTTCATTGCACAAAATATGTGCAATTCAAGATCATAAACATTTTCCATATTTTAAACTTATTTCAAAGGTTCAATATTATCATTACACTAATGGAGAATTACTCAGTCTTAGAGTTTAAACTTCTTTTGAAACATTTATTTACCTCAGAATCTTTCATTAAGGACATAATCAACTTGCATTTTCTTTTCAGTAACACAGAAAAAAATCATTTTTACATTTAGAAAATGTTTAGTATGGTATAAATCTTCAATTTGCACTTTCTGAAATTATTTCAAACTTGCTCTCTATGTAGTTATTCTGAAAAAAATACATCATTATTTATTATTCTAGCATAATTTCTGATATTTTAATAAACTTTAATGAAAACTGGGGAGGCCTCACAGCATGGTGATCCTGGCTATGTCATTTACTATGTGACACAGGCAAGTTATTTCATCTCCCTGTGCCTGAAGTTTTTCATTTGTAGGATTGAGATAATAATAGTACTTGACTCATAGGAGGGCCCTAATAATTAAATCAGTTAATACCTGTAAAAATCTTAGAGTAATGCATGGCACGTGAGAAAGAGTTAGCTAAAAATTCTTAGTGTTCACAGATATCAAGATTCCAGATGTATAGATAGGTACAAGGAGATTTTATACTGTCTTTATTAGACTTCTACAATGAGACTAGAACACTTGAATCAGTTTTAGTCAGTCCATAATATTTTAGCCTTTAAAGTTTATGGATAAAAAAAAATCTATTATGAGTTTCTGCTTTTGACTAACACATATACGAAAAAGTTGTTCAAACTTATTAGTAATCATTGAAATAAAAATTGATAAAATGGGATTTTATTGGACACCTGCAAAAATAACTAAACAGAATAAGATTAGCAATGTCAAGTGCTGATGAGAGTCTGGAGCACATGGAATTATCAAACATTGCTAGTGTGAATGTAAATTGCTACCACCATTTGGAACAACTATTTGGCAACTGTTACCTACTAAATTTGACACATGCATATCCTATAATTTAGCAATTCCAGAAATTCATGTGCTTGTGCACCAAAAGAAATTACAGGGTGATCATAGCAGCAGTATTCGTAATTGCTAAGAATTGGAAACTACCCAAATTTCTATCAACAGTAGAACAAATTGGACAGATTGTGGTATAGTCATACAATGGATTACTCTAGAGCAATGAGAACAAAAGCATTATAGCTGCACTCAACAACCAGGATGATTCTTACAAACAATATTTAGTACAACATGTAAGAAAAGAGCGTACACAGTATGATTCCAATTATATAAAGCTAAATATCAGGAACTTTGGCCTTTGGTGTTACAGTTGAAAATTATTCTTTCTTTTAAGGAGGAGGAAGTTAGGATTCTGAGGAGCTACTGATGTTCTCTTTACCTGGGTTCTGGCTCCCACTTGACATTTCATTGAGACGAATCCTTATGATATAATATAGATATAGATATAGATATAGATATAGATATAGATATAGATATAGATATAGATATATATAGATATGCCTCAGTCAAAATAAAATTAAAATAAAAACTCATCAAATAATTTTAATTTGAGAAGCTAAAAATAAATAAATTTTATAATTTGTATTGCCAATTTTATTTCCCAAGAGGACACCTTTAGAAACCAATATCCACATAGAAAGGAAAAAAAAAAAAAGCCCAATCCACACCCTTACTATATCAATTTGCCAAAATAGTACATTAAAATTGGGAAAAATATGTGCAGTGCTTTGATGAGAAATATACTAATGTGGTAAACCTAATTTTAAATAGTTTCCAGTTTTAGAATTATCCAAGGGTCAATAAGAATAGAGACTTGAGAATTAGAATTGGGAAGTGATAGACTTGGGAAAGTGATTGTTGGAGGCAACGGCAACAGGAATAAGGGCAAAGCAGAGATAAGATGCTGAGCTCAAGCTGGTCATTTGGCAAATAAAACTAAGGCAAAAGCAAAATTTCAAAGGATATCTGACAGATGTGTTGCAAAGTCTTCCATACTATGTGTGTTCTATTTAATATTACATTGTATAGTCAGAAAAATACTAAGATAAGCATTTCATTAGTGTTAGTGATAAATCATAATTATTGGATTTCTGTAGTTCAGAATGCAGTTAGGAAATGTATGAACATGATATTAATAATATGAATTCAGATTTTGAGTCAAGTTTAATCCTTCATTTTAAGGGGAAAGATTCTCTCCTTAGGAAAATATAGAGTTAATTTCATCAAAGAAGAATCTACATATTTTAGGATCCCAAGAGACTTTTGTGAACAACTCAGCTAAAATGCGTCAGAAGCAGATAAGAGCTCTCATCTATATCACTAGAAATAATTCACCATAGTTGAGGGAGCCCAAGGCTGGCTTTGCCTACAAAGGTCCAGAGAGTGCAGGCTGTATTTTCATTGAGGTTGCTCAAACCATTCTAAGAAGCTTAACATACTCCCATGGCCCAGGAACAAGAAGCAAATTATTAATTCACACCCAAAACAAAATATTACTTTGAACCACATTAAACTTCTATTTTTATAGATCAAAAAGTCAAATATTGGCAATTTCATACGGTTTAACTTGATATAGGTATACACAAACGCAAATATAAAATAATTGTTGACACATTATACATGCAGATAATGGCAGTCCACCCTCTGAGGATTGCTCTGATGACAAACAACACATAAGTGTGCAAAACCCACTTGCCCCATCTACTTTGCCAGTGTTGTGTATTTAAT
This sequence comes from Rhinolophus sinicus, assembly GCF_057876585.1. Lineage (NCBI taxonomy): Eukaryota > Metazoa > Chordata > Mammalia > Chiroptera > Rhinolophidae > Rhinolophus > Rhinolophus sinicus. Next base: position 100,669,952 of record NC_142515.1, on the reverse strand, counting down.
CTAACCAAAGATAACAAAACTTTAAGGAACTTTCTTAATGATTTAAGGGCATCTAAAAGTTATAATGATATTTCTCTTATGACACTTATGATTGTTAACTCTGTGAAAAACAATATACTACAGGTTTTTTTTATTATTATTAAAGTTTACTGGGGTGACAATTGTTAGTAAAATTACATAGATTTCAGGTGCACAATTCTGTAATACATCACCTATATATCACATTGTGTGTTCACCACCCAGAGTCAGTTCACCTTCTATTACCACGTATTTGAGGCTTTTTTATATAACTTGAAAATTTACTTTTAATAAGAACCCTGACACATATGTTTTTAAAGAAGGCCAGCTTGATGCATTTAGAAATACAACTCATATATGAGCTAATACATAGAGAGGGTGGACATGTTTTGACTCTGCAAACTTGTTTTGTCATTCAAAATTTATCATTAAATAAGCAAACAAAACAATCATGAAATCTGGGATTCATTATTCCCAGTTATAGAAACATCACTGCCTCCTGGAATAAAGGTTGTATAATAGAAAATTTTCAGTATTGACTTTTCTTTTGAAAAACTATTTAAAGAATGATATTTCTAGCTTAGCAGAATAAAATACATTCGCTTTGTCAATTCCAAAGCCATTGTTCTTTTAATAACAAGAATCTTGGGCTACAGAAATTAATTATTTAGCTATAAAATTTTTGAATAACAATTTCAGATATATATATAAAAGATTCTTTGAATCTCTAGCTCAAGAAATTACATTTGGTTAAATATGCATGAAAGATGTAACTGGGCATTTGTGACCAATTCCATTAAATGAGCTGTGACTTTACTGGGAAAAAAAAAAAAAAAAAAGGCAAGACACGTCTATTGGGTTCCCGAGGGCTAAATTATTCAATGGAAATTTATTCCTACTAGAATATCATAACGGAAAACAGCTAGGCTAAATTAGTAAAATTCATGCTGGTGCACAATTCATTTATTCAATAATCATTTATCTCTTTAGAAAAATACTTGCATTGTGAGATAATTTAATATAGGTTACCAGACTTCCTTATTTGAGTTTTCATTTCTATTATACTTCTCATTTATCAGCTTAGCTTATTTAAACTCTTCTTACACATCTGAATTTCTCCTAACATTGCTGCATGAGTTGATTACCTTAAATCATGCATAAGCAGCTCTGTTGTTCACCTTGTAGATATCAACATCATCAGTATCATAGCATGGCTATTTGAAAATACTCAGCTCTGTGGCTTTTTTGTATATAATGGTATGTATAAAGGGCTGGGAAACAGAGCTTGTACAATGAGTTCAGCAGAAGCTGGCTTCTGTTTGTACTATATTCTCTCAAACAATGGCATTCCTTCTATGGAATTACTGTTACAGAGTGACAGTGTCACTGTGTTCCGTGGGGTCATCACAGACATGGGCAAAAATGGAAACATCCTACCCATGCTTGTTTTCCTTGAATTTGGCATTTAATTTTAAGTCATATTTACGTTGTGGAAAAAAAAAAAAACACATTTGAAATTTAAAGATCAAATGAACAGAAAGAAAAATTCCTTGATCTTAAAATTTTAATTTTGTTTCAGGATATAATTTCCTTCTTTGAAACAAAATAGATTGAAAAATTTAAACCTATATGTTAGTGAAATAATCAAAGATTCTACTTTTATTAATGTGAATTTTCGGGAGACTTTTAAAAAACACAATAAAAATATATTACTCTGAAATGATATAAAAATGTTTACATCTGCCTAATAAATGGACAGGTTCAATTTATATTGACTTAAAAACAGAATTAGATGTCTATTATTAAAAATCAGACCTGTGTTATTAAATATAATTATATCTGTATTAAAAAATGAAACGAAATACATTTATAATCTCTATAAAATTATAAAAAGTATTTTAAAATTTTGGAGAAAAGAAAGTTTTATAATATGAAGTAGAGAAAATCTTAAGCAAGAACCAGAAACCAGAATCCATAAATCTTCACTACTCAAAGTGTGCACTGTAGACCAGCGGCACACACATCTCCTGGGAGCTTATTAGAAATATTGAGTCTCAGGCTTTTGTGCTTTAATAAAATCCCCAAGTGATTTGCATGTAGAATAAGCAGTTCTTCCCAACTCTGTCTGCACCTTAGCATCACCTGGGGGGCTATGCTCCAATGTCACCCCAACAAATCGAACCTGAATCTGTGTGTGTGGGGAGGCCCGCGCTGCAGTCTTTTCATACAGGCTCCTCCACCATCCTAATCTGCAGCATGAACTGAGAAGCACTGCACTTGAGAAAAACATGAGCTCTTTGATGCGTGAACAAAGTTAAAAAGGAAAGGTATGTTCAGAGAAAATATTTGTGACGTATATATATTTAATAGTAAAGAGCCAATTTTTGTAAAAAGGGATCTTTTAAATTAATGTTGAAAAGACTCACAACCCAAGAACATAACCAAGCACTGACCGTGGTCTGAACCTTCAAGAAGAGTAAATACTAATCCCTAAAATACTTGTAACAGATGCTCACCCTCATGAGAAAGCTATAACTTTAAATAACAGTGACATACTGTATCCTACCTATGTGACGGGCTAAAATGAAAGGAACTGATGACATCCTTTGCTGGGAAGGGTGTGAGAAAGTGGGAACTCTCGCAATATCGATGGAAGTATAATTAGTATTTTTTTCCTTTTTGAAGGCAAATGGATAATACCTATAAAATTTTAAATGTACAGAAAATTTTAGACATAATTTTACCTCTTGGAATCTTTACTATAAGGAACATTCACACAATTGAACAAATATATATGTGTCAGTGATGTCGAAAAATTTGAGGCAAACGACATGTTCATTACTGCTTGAATGTTAATTATGGCAGAACTTTATTGTGGGAAACTATTCACCAGTGAACAGAATGTGGTTTAAGTCTATGTTACTGACACAGAAAGATATTTCTGATAAATCGTTGAGTTAAAAGATCAATTTATAAATGTCTTCTTTTCATTAGTGCACTTTTTTTTTTTTTTTTTTTTTTTTTTTTTTTTTTTTTTTTTTAAGGATGTCATCTGGAAACAGAAAGAAAGCCAGAAGACTCTTGAAATTGGTATCTCCAGGGTGGAAGGCAGAAGGGTGGGGCAGAGCACATTCACTGTGGTGATTCTTTTTCCTAGTCTGCCTGCAATATTTTTGTACTTAAAGATACATAGGCAATAGTGCTTAAAAAGTTAACTACTCAGAATTAATCTGTGTACATTACTGTAAAGGGAACATATTGGAAGTAAAAAGAAAACAAGCAAAGTTTTGTCATTTTTCTTTGGGTTGTAGTGGGCAGTGAAAAACCTAACCTATACAACTATGTAAACTTCCAGTGTTTCCTTCAGAAATTAGACTAATAGATTTAAATACTTTAAAATTTTAGATACTTCATAATTCATCTTACATTAATGACAACGAAGAAAGAGAGTTTAAGAGGCATGCCTAAGAACAAGTGAAATTAGGTCACAAGGCGTATATTAGCTGATAGAATGTCTCCTGAGAGAGACTGAGGCCAGCAAGTTCAAATCGCATTGTGGTGTGATGTGGTAAGAGCATTAGGAAAATCGAGGATATAAAAATCATGTACAGAACCACCTGTATGCACTTGCCAGCCCTGCAATCTACTATGCACAACACCCACTTTACTACTAATAGTACGAAAATGAAAACATCAGTTGTTACCAGGGACTGGGGCGTTGGGAGAAGGAATTGCCCACAGGGAGGCAAAGATTAACTTTCGGATATGATGAAAATATTCTGTATCTTGATTTTGATGATGATTACATGATTATGAGGACATGTCAAAATTTATAGAACTATATACCTGAAAAGAGGGAGTTATACTTCAATAAAATCAGTTTTAAAAATAAAATGCAGCACCGGTAATAAAGAAAACAAAACATCTACCAAGGAGTCCAATCTCTACTTAGTAAGTTCAAATAACCTGAGAATAGAACATTAAAAATCTATACTATAATGCTGTATTTTAAAACAGCCTGCATAAATCCCCATCACCTTTAACATTTATTGGAGAACAAAAATGTGTGTGTGTGTGTGTGTGTGTGTGTGTGTGTGTGTGTGAGAGAAGATGCAGAGATCTTTAGATTTCCTATTGTTCACAGATTCTTTGATACTAGTTCCTGAAAACATGCTGCAAACTCAATGAACCTAAACAAGAATATGAATAATATATATTGTTTTTAAAATTTGCTCTTTTGTGTTAGCTGGGCTGTAGGAACTTTGGATGGGATGTTATAAATAGGAAGGCAGTCACTGGATTTTGATTTTTACAGAGACTGAAACTGTATTTTATTGGATAATGAAGTCTCAAGTATAACTAAAATGTAATTTAAACTTTAGGTTACTCCAATGTTTATGTAACTGAAATTAAACCACATACCATGTACCAGGAACTTTAGCTTAAAACCACTTGTTAACAGTGATGATACATGTTCCTATGAAAATCTTATTAATATAATTGTCCTGGCTTTCATTCTTTAAAATAAACAAGTGGATTCTTCCTCCAATAGTAACATTTCAATACGTAAGTGTGCAGTGACCTCCCTCAATAACCACATGTCACCACAAGTGACGAAGCTGTGTATGCACAGATGTTATGCTTATCTTTCACACAATTTATTGCTAAAATCAAAGAGCTTTATAAAAAATTATTTCCCCAGGGAAGCAGTAAGGTAGAGGTATAATTCTTTTGTGTCTTCACTGATGTAGACATATTCAAAACCAAAACCAAAACCAAAATCACACACACACACACACACACACACACACACACACACACGCATACAAACTTAGCTTATAGAGCTTCTTCAATATTCTTTGGACTTAACTTTATTTGGGGGTCTTCACATCCTAAATAGATTAATGGAACAGCCAATTTTTTTTCCCGCTGTTCTCTAGGGCAGACATACAAGGTCATTGTTTCCAAGGCAATAGGATGAGCCCCAGCCCAAGTGGCTGTTAAACCTGTGTAACCTGCACTACACAGGAGCTCTTCACTGCTAGAGCATCAAACCAATTTCAGAAGCAAGGCCACTTGAGAATGACAGATTAGCTTCTGGGAAGGTTGACTTAGCACAGTGGGGAGCTAGCTTAAACAGTAAGAGGCAGAGCAGAAATATAGATTCCCTGAATGAAAAGTTATTTTTCTATCAGCGTTGTGAAGGAGAGAAAAATCTACAGGGTCGCAGCCATTAGCACTTGCAATTTTTATAGCTCAGTTTAATAAAAAATGTCGTACAGCGATCAGATCACATCATTAGTTCTAGAGAAAAAGACAGGAGAAATATAAGTGAGATGCTCTTCAGGATGAAATAAGAAATTATATAAAGATATCTGATTTACTCATAAACTTTTCCCATGGTGTTGCAAGCAGACAAAAAGAAATCAATAAATCAGTGCATATATTGTATATGTATATAATGAATACCTGATTGACTTTGTAATTAAAATGTACTCCCTCGCCAAGCATTTATTCATTAGGGAGGTACCTGTGACCTACAGAGAACAGCATTTTTTGAAGAACAAGCTGGATTTGTTCAAGAAAAATATGCTTAAAATGGATGAACATCCAAAGGGACGGCATTATGCTCTATTCAGGCATAATAAAGAGAGCACTGCCTCAAGAGTCAGCATCTAATGGGTCTGAATTTGAGTCTCAGTTGAATCAATATGGAAATCGCATTAGAGTTTTGGTGCTCTTATGATGGCATTATGGTCAGAGACACACCCACAAAGCCTGCATCCCAACTGCCACTGATACCTCCAAGCCCTCCGAGGCAACTGAAACCAAATGGGAAATGTTACAAAGTTGGCAAGAGCCAAATAAACCATCAATGTTCACTAATGGATGGCTTGCCTATAAAAGTTGAGTTGATACCTAGATTAGTCAAATTCATAAAGACAGGAAACAGAATGGTGTTTGCCAGGAGCTGGGGGGAGGGGGAAATGCCGAGTTACTATTTAATGGGTACAGAGATTCAGTTTTGAAAGATTGAAAAAAAAAAAAGAGTTCTAGAGATAGATGTGGTGATGGTTGCAGAAAATGTGAACATACTTAATCCCTCAGAAGTACATTTAAAAACGGTTAGGATGGTAAATTTTATGTCATGTGTATTTTACCATCATTAAAAAAAAACATAGCTAAAACAAAGTTGCATTGAAAAGTATATAAGGCCCTGTATCTGAAGCCTTTTATTTTAACACAATTGAATTTAAGGGACTCAGTTTTACAAAACAAATTTTGTTGAATTTAGGTGTGTGTGAAGGGAATGGAAAAGAAAGAGATCTGATTGGGATTTGCTCCTAGAAGGCAGTCCTTGCCCAGGGTTACTTATGATGTGGACCCAGAAGGACCCAGAAGGCAAGAAGAGGAAACAATCATGGGTACTTCAGGAATCTTCAGGAGGAAGAAATTTTATTGTTGTTTTGTCAGCATTGTATTCCTCCAACTAGCATAGTTGCTGGAATATTGTCCAACCTCAACAAAAATTTGTGAAATAAATGAATTAGTTTGTCCTCTAGTAAAACACAGCTCTGTTAATGGCTTGTGACCTTCCAAATTTGATGGCATTTAAAATTCTCCTTGTCCTGAATGGTGATGGGGGACTAAGTTATTCAATTTCTGTGAGACTCAATTTCATCATTCATAAAATGCAGAGTCTTCTGCCTCCAGCTTTCAAGGTTGTGGCATTATATATGTTTGTGTATGTATTTATATATACACATACACTTAAAACACTTAAATAATATCTTACATTATATACTTAATAAACAGTACTAGTATTTGTTCATTTTTATTATAATATGTTTAATTTAAACAAGTATGATATAGATCTTATCTAATTCTTTGGTTAGCTTGTTATAAAAGAGGTTTGTCTTTCTGCCATCAATATATAATCTACAGGTAAATTCCTGAGACACAATCAGTTTGGGAACAAAGCTTTACTATGAGCCTGTCAGAGTTACTACAAGTCAGTATATACATTGATTCATTGATTTCTTTATTCATCCATCTACCATCCTTTTATCAAAGGCCTACTGTGTGCTGGGTACTGTGCCAGGATCTGAGAAAATCCAGCTTTCCAGATAATTAAATTGACAGAAAAAAAACCACACAAAAGCAAATGATTTGGTGAAAGGCAATGCTTTAAGCTCTGGAAAAAGGAAAAAGGGCAAAGTTTTGAAATGCTTCCCATTCCATGCTTGTTTTGGATCTCAATGCACAGGCCGCAGAAATCCACATACAGTTTTGAGCTGGGACATAACAGAACTACAGTGATTAATTAGGAAGCTAATTCATTTCCAAGTGGAAGCTGAACTGGAAGGAGGGGAGGTTGAGAGATTTTAATTTTGATCTTCTGGCACAATAGTTAGCAATGCTGGGATTCACTTACTTTCTCACACCCACATATTCTCACCTCTCTCCTTTACCGCTCTTATGAATAGTAAGGTAAATTACAAAATGGTGAACATAAGGCAATTTGCTATCTTTGAGCACTCTGAATGGTTGCAGCTATGTCACCTGACCTAGTTGTGCCCCAATTGTACATTTAGTAATAGCTGTGTTGTCCATTTAACACATTTCTTAGAACAAAAATTATTGTAAGTCACATTTCCAATATGCAAGAATTTTAAAAATTATGCACTGGGGGAGTATTGAAGATGGAAATATAAGCTCATTAAGTATATTTTGTATGTATCTTATAGTAGAGCATGACACTACATTTAATGATGTAAGTGTTGGAAAAAACATGGAATACTTTTCCAGAAGTATAATTCATGATTCAGTAAGCACAATCAAAATCTCTGGGGAAAAAAAATCTAGAATCCCTTGTGTAGTACAAAACAGATGGCTAGATTTCACAGGTCTCTATGTATATGTGACTGGGAATTTATTTCTTCACACATACAATTCAACAGTTATGTCTTACTTCCTTACATACTGTACATATGGCAGAGTTGAAATATTTGAAGACTCATTAAGATCTATTCATGTTAGGAAAGCAAAAGTGTCCCCACTTTTTTAAAAATACCAGCACATTTATAAAATGACAAGAATTCTCTACGTAAAAAAGAAATGTACTTTCCATTAATCCTTTTCTTCTTAGAAAAGGGAGATAATACATATGCCTGGGAGAAGAAAAGGATGCAAATTGTTTCTTTAAAAGTGTCTTTATTCACCAATCAACTCTTCTTACCCCAGGCACAGCCCCCATTGTGCAGATCAACAGGTGAGTTTGAATGAGGACAGTAGCAGATGGTATAGACATGTATATTTATAATGAGTGGGGAGTCTGGATTGGGAGACTGAAGAAGATAAAGAGAACATGTGAAAGCTGGAACCCAAATCAGAGCTATAGAAGCCTGAATTGAGTAGTGTATGGAAGCAAAACATGAAGACAGTACATTGAGTTAGAACCGAATTCTGTGATCAAGAAAACCGGAGAGGACAGAAAGGGCAAGAGGCAAGGAAACATGGAAATAGATCTCAATCTGGTTTCAGGAAACTTCCCATACATGTCTGTGGAGTAGGAAACCAACATTGAGCTTCCTCTAGCTACCAGAGAAGATGGCAACAGTGGAAGCAGCACATTGGAGCTAAGAAAACTATCTTCTTGAGTTGAACTCCTGGCTCCATCTCTCAGGCATGTCTTTACTTCTCTGAATATTTGCATAATAATGGAATATATAATTTCCAGAGATTTTGAATTGTGAGAATCCAATAATTTTATATGCACTAGCACTTTGGGACACGTATATAGCACTTTACTAGTGAAAAGTAACAGTATTATCCAGATAATGAATTATTTTTATCCTTATTATCCTTATCTTTGACATCTTCAGTAATATCTTTTTGACAGAATAGCAAAGCAGGTACCATCCTCAGGTATAACTTCTCCATTTCCAGTATTAGCAATACTGATAGTGAAAGAGCACGTACAAATGAAAAAACAACAACATAATTCTCCCTTTGAAGATAAAGGAGAAGACTCTCCTACCCCATCCCTACCCCCAGTCTCACTTTCCTTAGAGCACTTACTTTAGAAAACTTCTAAGATCCTTCTCTGTCTCTTGGAAATGTATCTAAATCTTTTAAAAAGCTAAATAAGACTCTTGTTAGCTTTAAAACCCAAGAATGTCTTGGTCAAGGACCTGGGAAGGAGGCTTTAAAATGAAATCAACAAGAAAGAGAGGGCCACTAACTCCCATTGTCTGAAGTAGGGTGGGAGCCTCACTGATGGATGCCCCACTACTGCCTATGAGAAAGATACAAAAAGGTGATTCATACTTTGCAAAAAGCTAGTTATCTAACATTGATGGTCACCTCAATTACCATGTAAATTTATGATAAACTGTGTGTGACGAATTATGTAGTCAAGCCCTCTTGAAAACTAGTTATTGTTTATCCTGAGAACATGTATAAAATGGGTTGTATCTCTTTGACTATATAAAAGGGTGGGGTTTCCTTCTGTCTTACAATCTCAAGAACGGCCTATGATGCATATCACATTCTGGTTAAGTGGTTATTCAGTAACAAAAAATGTTTATTTACCCTCTATTCTTTTGGAGAGGTTTTCTGGTTTGGGAGAATCTATCCAACCATATGTATGTATGTATGTATGTATGTATGTATGTATGTATGTATGTATATCTGGGAACTTTGAGCAAAAATGGATGACATTAACTACCTGTATAAAAAATTATTCCACTGTCACTTTAAAGTGACAGTGACAGGTAGGATGAGTCCCTACCTCTCTCTCATCCCTTGCTTCATATTGTTCTCCTGGGAAAGTGGCATCTTCTGCTCATTATAATTTGAAATCCTGTGGTTCACCTTACCTCGTTCCTCTTTTCTGATGTCCAAATGTAGCCAATGCTAAGATTTGAATCATTTTCCCTTGATTATTAAGGTCTGTGGCTTTCTTTTTCTTTCTCTCTTCATCTCTATTGTTGCCACACTGATCTTGGTGGTCAATAATTGGTACCTCCTGCAACAGTCTTCTATTGGTTTTCTTGACTTTATCCCGTGCAGCTCCACACTAGTTCATACGGTATTTCCTAACCAATTGTTTGGCTGAGGCATTCTGTAAAATATTGTATGAAAAGTGCAGTGGCACCCTAATGGTTATTTGTGATCACTTTGTGGGGCTTGTCAAGGTCTTCTGTTATCTTGATTCCACTAGATTTATTATATGATCTGATTTCCATTAATCTCTAAGATGCAACATCCTCAATATATTCATACTATCTTTATTATTTTTTCTTTTTTAGAACTCTCTAATAAATATTGTTTATTACTGATCTCAAATCTTATATAGCAACCCACAATAAAATCCTATGAAAATCCACAATGTATCACCAATATATTGAATTGTAACCTTACTGATTAGTCAAAACGTAACCATTTTGTAGGGAACGACATTAATGAAACCTCTCGTATGAAGCCATTCATGAATATTGAAGCTTTCCAAGAATGTTCTATGAAGTACTTCATGAGCTACTCCTTTTGTAACCTTTCCTAAGTTTGGTCTAAGTTGATGCATTACTATACAATGACACCTTTAAAAAATGAATGCACTGAAATGTATGTATCTTATTGTAAATATGTTGTCTTCTCTAAAATAGTTCAGGTAACTGGACTTCAATGATGTGGCTAATGTTCAAACAGTTATTCTTTTTATATTGTCAGAGATGAAAAATCATCTTGAGAAGGGATTGGATTTTTGGCTCCAATGAAAAGTAATTCATAGTTAAGTCTGTAAAAAATAGATGATCAACTTGGGTAATGCAATTTCTCAGTGAAAACCAAAGTGTGACTCTGAAGCAATGAGTTTATCTATTTGTGGTTTTTTTGTTTTTCCAAAAATTTTAGGCTACTTTTAGAAAGGAATTCTGAATGGCAGATTCGCTGGAATAAGTGAACTGTGTTTTCATATTACTCATTTGAAGGTGACTCTTCCTCATCACTTGGGTTGGTAGTGCATTTTGGGAGTGACTGGGCAGGGATGAACCTCTTTTCACCCCAGATCCAGGTACTGAGTGCAGCCTGGTGTGGAGGCTGTAGTCCTTGGGAGTCATTCATCCACTAGTTTCTGGTGCTGAGCCGTGGGAAGGGGTAAAGACTGGCTGGACTTGCTCCCACCCTCTGGATCACTCTCTGGGTTCACTAGCTGAGAGCTGGTGAGGGAGTCAGGTGGGAGGATTCCTCAGCCAGAGGGTGGCAAGCGCCCAGCTGTGGGGAAGGGGTCCTAGGACCTGGAGGATCTGTGCTTGTTTAGAAAAGTATCCCCACACCTGAGGGATATAAATAGCAAATAAAAAAAATAAAAAAAAACTGAAAAAAAAAAAAGACCGAAAAACAAACAAACAAAAAAACACCATTACAGGTAGAGAGAAGCTGTGGAAGTTTCAGATTTTAATTTTAAACAGTGTCTTAAGGACATCTTTTCTCTGGCTGTTTGAACAAGGAGCTCTACTTTTTTGTTTTGCACTGGGTGGGGCAAATGAGATAGCTGGTTCCTCTTCTAGTCATTACTTCTCAATAGTTTTCCAAGAATCCTTTTGTTGTTGCTGTTTGCTTGCTTTTTTCATTCCATTTGGACTGAATTCTAACCTGGCTGCTCTTATTCTTGGCTCTCAATTAAGCAACTGATGACTGATGGCAACATTTAAAAAAATTATGTAGAAGAGAAACAATACAAAATTAGAAAAAAATGAAAAACAAAACAACTGACAGTGAAGAAAAATACTGTGCAATAAGTGAATAGACTAAAATTGAGATTGTCACTTACGAAGGTTTGCTTACACTGTATTAGTTGTCAAGACTATTTGAGAATGACCTCTGAGAAGGGAACAAATAAACAGGTTGCTTAATGATAATAAAGATGTTTATGTACAGACTAGACAGAATGTTCTAGGAGGTAGAATGATCCTTAAATCTCTGAAAAAAAAACAACTATATTGTAGAGATTTTAAGGATCCATTTATGTGGACAATGTTAAAGAACTCTACAATATATAATATTAACTAAGAGAAAAGTAGATAGTCACAGATTCTCATAAGATAAATTAAACACCAGCTGTCAAACTGAAGTCACACATTAGTTTTTAGGCAATTCTCTATTCATTTGATAATTTTAGTGAAATAAAATAAGAATGCAATTTAATCGATCTGGTAACATTTTTAAAAAGTAAATTAAAAAAATTTTTTAAAAATCTATAAGGTTATTTATCCTTATAGATGATTGACTCTTCAGAAATCCTGTAGTGACTATAGTTTCAGTAGTTGCAAGTTTCCTTTAGCAAGTAGGGTTCTGAGATAATTTGTAATTTTCTAGCCAGCTAACAAAGATGTCACATGGCTCTTTAAGCTCTACACCTGCTAATGAAAGCTTGGAGAAAATTCTAGTTTTTAATTCCTTACAGCACTCTTTTAGCTCTTTTGAGACAGCAGGGTAGATTGCTCTAAGCCTTTTCATTTACTCTTGTATGACCCACTTTTTGCTGCATGCAATATAGCTCCACACTGATCTAAAGAACACATTAGCCACAGACAATTGCAGTAAGTAGTTTTCCTGGGAACCATTTAGAGCTCTCACTGAAATATAATGAACTTTCTAAAAACCTATCAAGGTCAGATACCATTCCTGGGTTGTTCCAGTATTTCAACTCTACTGATGGTTTTTGGTGTCGTCTAATTACAAACCAGTTCAAATGGTTAATGGAGACACACCAAGAGCTTCCTGTATCTAAAGTTGTGATAACATTTTTTTCTCATTATGAAACTTTCATTGATTCTTGTTTATATCACACAGCAAGTATGATGACAGATGTCTAACCTTTTTATGAACATTGATTACATTCAGAATAAGTTCAGTAAGTTTTCTAAAACACTATTTGCCTTTGAAAAGCTAAACATTGTCATGACAATTAAAATATTTTTATGAAACCGCTGATATTATTTCTATTCATATATAGGAAAGCTATCAAAAATTTTCTTAAGCTCTCATATCATTTACCCACAAAAATGAAAAAAAAATATATATATATATCATGAATATTCAGAGTACAAGATTATCACCAAGAATTAAAATAACTTAAAAGTGCCTTAAATATTATTTAATTTTCTGACAACTCCCTGAGGGAGTATTGATGTCCTTAATTACAAGAAACTGTGATGCAGAGAGGTAAAATAATTAGTCAAAGAATGCAGGGATAACAAGTGGTAGGGAAGGATATAAAACTTGTTTGTCTTATTAAAAACTAAGAAAATAGATTAATTAGATCAATTAAAATGAATAAAAGATGACATTTGAATGCTACACATGGAATCAAAATGCTTTAGGACCGGAGAGAGTAGACAATTTTTCTCTTTAGTACCTACATTGAATATTTTGCTATAAAGAGAGAATTTCACATGTAGGTGACCTGAAGAGGGCTGGGTCTTTGACCATGAATTTTGGGAGGAGGCATTTCTTGGACTGGGTGCCTTCACCTGGGAGGTTGTTTTTTAATTCTGGAATATCAATTAGGACAGGGATAGGGGACAGTCCTCAAGGCTGGCTGTTCAGAATTTGCACAAAACTCTAGGCTTATGGAAGAATTTTAAGTGGGAAATCCAGACTTCATTCTAGCTTCTCAAACCCAATAACTTGAGGTATAAAATAAACTAGGGATTTTAATTTTGCATTTATGCTATCTCTTCTTCCTGACAATACGCATACCGTGTTTCCCCGAAAATAAAACCTAGCCGAACCATCAGCTCTAATGCGTCTTTCGAGCAAAAATTAATATAAGACTGTCTTATTTTAATATAAGACCGGGTATAATATAATATAATATAATATAATATAATATAATATAATATAATATAATATAATATAATATAACATAATACCGGGTCTTATTTTAATATATGACTAGGCATAATATAATATAAAATATAATATGACTGGGTCTTATAGTAATTTTTGCTCCAAAAGACGCATTAGCGCTGATGGTCCGGCTAGGTCTTATTTTCAGGAAAACACAGTAGGATGGGGAGAAGGGAGGGAGGTGAAGGAGAGAAGGAGAGAGGAAAAGAGGGAGGGAGGAAGGGAAGGGGAGAGGGGGAGGGAGAGGGAGAGGGAGAGGGAGAGAGAGAGAGAGAGAGAGAGATTGAGACAGAAGTTCTTGAATCTCTTATGATACAGGTGTATATTTTAGAAAGCTAATTACTTAAATTGGAGTGTATATTTTTCAAGAAAAATGCTGTCAAAACATTCTATGGCCTCTCTCTCTCTCTCTCTCTCTCTCTCATACACACACATACACCCTTTAAAAACTAACCAATAAACATCACATAGATTAGAAAGAAAAATAATAATAGTATCAATAGGCCTTATATTATGTTAGCTCATGAAACTACTAAATAATAATATAATTCTTATTTATATAAGAATTATATTATTATTTAGCAGTTTCATGAGCTAAAGTAGAATAGGGAAAAACTTAATATTTATCAACTAATCAACACAGAAAAGGTTATTAAAAATATCTAAACTAAACCAGTAGAATGTAATACCAGGAATATTTAAAATCATTCAATTTAGAAAAACTGTTGTTTTGGATTACTGATATTTCCAGGTAGAATATAATTTCATATTTCCATTTCTGTCCTCAGTGTTTGGCACATAGTAGGCATTTAAGAAATACTTGTTGAATTGAGTACCAGTTATCTACATTAATATCCTAATGTAATATTGTTGACAGGCCATTGGGCTTAAAATTTTAAATATGGTTCAAATCCTGCCTCTGCTCTTTGCTATATATGAAACTTTGGGCAAACACTTAAAATCTCTGAGGCATAATTTTCCCATTTACAAATTGAGAACAAAAGAATATTTAGAATGCAGCGTTCTTGTGATGATTAAATCGTATTATATAATGTACGAGTGTGAAAGTGCCTAGCATAGGTCATGAACCATAACAGAATTTGTATAAATCCTTATAAAGAAGGACATGGTAAACTTACAAAACAATAAAATGCTGTTTGAATAAGAGTGAAAAAAAATCTTAAATTTCAAAAACATTTTCTATTCTAGAAACATTTTAGATTGATTGTTTAGCAAATTCTTAAAATTAAAAATATGAAGTGATTACCTTTTCTTCCTAGCTATCCTCAGAATTTGCACAAAACTCTAGTATATTTTTATACTGTGTCATCTTTTTGACTTCCCTACATTGTCAAACCAGCAACTATAAGCTGAATCCTGGAAATAAGAGCAAGTTCAAATTCAATTTTCTCAAAGTGTTGCTCTATGAGTCAAAGATCAGAAAGTGTTTTTGTTCTTTTTGAACTGTGAAATTAAAAGGTTTCTAGTAACGAAGGACCAGATTTCTGAATATTGCAGCTGACTGAATACTTTGCAGTTTCAGAGTTAGTTACCATCTTTAAATTATTTAAATAATATGTGCAAGTGTAATTAAAATTAGCATTGACAACTAAACAGTCATATACAATTATAGAGAAAAGTGGTAAATCTTAGTAACTAGAAGTTTGATTTTATTTTTTTTTTAATTAACTGGAACTCTATGAATATTGAGGTCCAAGCTAAACTGATGATGGCAGAAATAGCAATCCTGCCACTTAATGGGAGGCCATATTTAATTTGTGGAAGGAACATGAAATAATAATCTCAGCCTCCTTGGAAAAGCCTGCAACTTGGTTAAACACACTGAAAAGTTAGAAGTGAAATAGGACAGAAGCAGTAAACTCTGTTTCGGGTTTGCCACAGAATCATAACTTCTTAAGTCAGATATGTACATGCACTGATCTTATGTGTCTAAGACCAAAGTATGGCAATGGTCTCTTAAAAGCAAGAAAGCTCTTAAAAGCAACATGAAACCTGATTATATGGAAAGCAGTTTAAAACATGCATTGACAAGAGAAAACTGCATAAGCAAGCAACCTATGTTATGAGAAGGTGTAAGGGCTACTTCACAGAGTATATTGAGAATCACCATGGAGGTGTCATCATTCACTTGGCTAAGCAAGATTCTATAATCTTCTCCTAGGACCTATCCACCTATCTTTTATGGTCAACTAGCTGTCTTTCAAGCTTTTTCAAGTCAATTACGTGAACATAATTTACAAGAATTTTAAGCAGCTCAGTCACTGTGCTGGTGTCAATTGATACATTCTCCTCTTTTCCCTGTAACCTAGATTAGTGTCCACAATCAGCTATTCCATCAGATGAAACAAAAGACTCTTCTTGGGATCAGAATTCTAAATAAGATGGGTTGCCAGTAAAATATACTTTAGATGCAAAAGTACCCCGGTTAAGATCTTATTATGATTCGTCCCTTTACCTCATACACAAAGAAATTACTTTAAAATTACTTGATTTACCTTGCATGTCGTTCTTATGATGCTGTAATTCAGATTTGTAGTTATTTTGTATGTAATTACACAGTAGCAAAGAGAAGGGTTAGACAGCCTGTAAAACTTTTGTGAAATCACTAAAATAATAAAATCTTACTCTACTAGCGACTGTACCCATCAAGGAGCCATCATTATCAATGTAATGTAGAACTGGCTGTGCTCCCTGGCGACATTTCACTGTAAAGTGAAGCTAAATATCTTTCCTTGTCAGGACAGCTTATAAAAATCACAGCTAGTGCATATGGATAAGGCAGTGGTGTGTGTGGTGGGGTCGGTGATTCTTGCTGAGAGGAGAATGGGGATTAAAAGAAGAAAGCAAAAGGTGGTGTGGAAACTAATTTCCTTAAACATGATAAAAAGCAGGCAGAGCAAAGTATCTAATAATAGGACTCTGGACAAAAGCATCACATTAAATTTTGCTCAATTTTCACACTGGCCACAGCTCTTATCTCTCTACATGATGGCATGAACTTTGGTTAAAAACTTCTTGTGAAAGCCAAAAGATAGATTTAAAACAACAATTTAAGGGAACATTTAGTAACACAGAATTTTTACATAGTCTTACACAGTTCGCATAGTATTTGTATGTGAATATATAGATGTTATATCTAAATCTGAAGTGGAAGAATTAAAAAAATCATAATGGTTAAAAGGGAGAATCCTGGAGTTGATTGCCAGGTCTTGGCTCCAGCTCCAATACTTATACCTATGACCTTCAGGATATTCTTAAACTTATCTGAGTCTCAATTTCTTCAATAAGGCTTTATTTGTAAGAAGGGTCTATTAAAATTTTTATCTCGTGAAGTTTTAGTGAAGAGAAAGAAGACCCAATAATAAGTGATTTGAAACTGTACATGAGTTGGTGGGTTCATCAGAATTTTACTTAGAAATAAAAGTAAATACGATGTTTCTTACAACTCAGAGATTGTGGCACAATTGATACCTTTTATATAAATAAAAAATACAAATGGATACTTCCTATTTATTTAAGATCAAATTACAACTTACTATTAAAAGTAAGGAGTTACTGAGCAGCCAGTTTCTGCCAGACGGAGAATTATCACTAAATCACACACTACAGACCATCAAGGCAATACTTCTATTCACTCTTGTACTAGAGCTCCTAGGCAGTGCAATCAATTTAAAAAAATAAAGGAAATGTATGAAACTTGAAAAAAACGACTAAAACATTATTTTAATTAATAGATGGCATAATTATTTAAGCAGAAAATCTCAAACAATCCACAGATTAATTATTAAAATAATTAGAAGTAATATACTGGATACAAGTTTAATAGATAAAAATCAATTTCCTGCTTGCATTTTAGAGACAAATAATTAAGAAATTAAAGTAATTTAAAGCCACCCTATTTACGATAGCATAAAATCTATCAAAAGAAGTGTAAGAACTCTACACCCAAAAATTTAAAAATAAAGAAGATATAAACATAGATGAATACTATGTTTATTGATTGGGAGATGCAGTATTATAAAGATATTAAGTCTCCCAGAATAGATTTTGTGGAACTTGAGAAGCTGATCCTAAAATATTTGTGTGGAAATACTAATGGTCCATTTATAGCTAAGAAACTCTTTGAGAATGAAAAGTAAAAGATGAGAGGACTTGCTCTACGAAATAACATTTATTATAAAGCTATTAATATAATAATTAAAACAGTGTTCCACTGGTACAAAGAAAGGCAAATGTAACAATGAAATAGAATAAAGAATTTAGAAACAAACAATTGATTTATGTAACTGGAAAGCAGTGGGGGGAAACAGCTTTTTAAGTAATGGTAGAAACATTTTATATTCGTATTTTTTTAAATGACACTGGCTTCCTACTTCATACCATACCCAAGTGTCAATTGCAGGTAGATTGCTGATCTAAACGTGAAATGGCAAAACAAAAAAGCTTATAAAGCAGAAACATATGAAATTATTTTCTTGATATCAAGGTAGAAAAAGATTATTAAGTGGGACAAATAAAACACTACTAGCCGTAGAGGAAAACACAGTTATTTAACTACATTGAAATTTAGATTTTTTTTTTTACCAAAATTTTGGTTAAAAAAATTTAATAGAATGCCAAGAGAAGACAAAGGGTGGGAGGAGGAGATATTTGCACCATATATAAGTAACAAAGGATCATATCCAGAATATATAATGAAGTCCTACAAAGCAATGTGCACATCAGAAATGTGTATAAGCTCGTACCAACTTACAAAAGGCTTGAATGAAAATATATAATTTTTACAAAATCAGTAAGAAAACAAACAAAAGAGATAAAACAATGAGTACTAAAGAGGCACTTCACAAAAGGGAATATACAAGTGGCCAATGAATGTGTAGAATAGCTCTTAAGTTGATTTTAAATCATGGAAATATAAATTAAAACCACAATGTTGTAGCACTGTACACTGATTGGAATAGCTAAGATAAAAAAAAGTATTGACAAGGATGGAGAACAATAGAACCACTAATAAACTACTAGTGGGCATGTAAATTGATTCAAACACTTTTTAAATTGATTTGACATTATTTCCCGATCTTATTTCCTATTTTATGACCCTGCAATTCCAATTTTTATATATATATATATATATATCAAACTTATTTACATGTGAATGAAGAGAGAAGCACAGATTATTTTCAACAGCATTACTTATAATTATCCCCAAACAACCTACATACCTATTACTATTAACATAGTAATAGTCCTGACCTTTAAAGATTTGTGTGGTCTGGAGCAAGAATACAAATGGAGGCAACATACACCTCACTTTTTAAAAAAAATTAAAAGCTAAAAATTTAAAAAAGTTAAAATCAAGATAAACTGTATTCATTTTTCTATTGCTGTGGAACAAATTACCACAGAATTAGGGACTTAAAATAACAGTCCACAGTTATGTAGGTCAGAAATCTGGAATGCTGTGGCTGGATTCTCTTCTGATCGAGGTCTTACTGGCCTGAAAACAAGATGTTGGCTGGGATGATGTTTCTCATGGAGGGATCGGGGTTTTGAAAATTCACTGGTTGTTTACAAAATGTATTTCCTTGCAGTTAGAAGACTGAGGTCCTATTTCTTTGCTGATTGGCAGTAGGGGCTGTTATTTTCTCTAGATAGAGGTCATCATTTTCCTTACCACATCGTTCTCTCCATTTTCAAGACGTTTCAAACTCTACTTGTGTTTTGAATCTCTGACTTTTTTCCTGAGACAAGCCAGAGAAAAATCTGCTTTTAAAGGCTTATGTGATTAGATCAGGCCCAGCTGGTTTATTTCCCAGTCTTAAGGTCAACCATGCCATGTAACATATACTAGTTTCAGCAGTAAAACCCCGCAAGAGGGGAGGGGAGCCAGAGGGCAGAATTCTTCCTACCGCAGTCTTCCCTCTGGCTCCCAAGGATTCATGCACCTTCCAAATGCAGTACCTATTCCTTACCTCCCCGACATCCCAAAGCTTTCATCCTATTGCAGAATCAGTTCAAGTCCCAAATCTCATGAGCTTAAAATTCTAAAATCTCATTATTTAAATCATCTAAACCAGATGTGGATGAGGCTCCTGGGTATAATCTAATGTATTAAGTCCTGGGACATAATTACTCCTCATATTGGGACCCATAAAACTAAAGAGATAACTTGTATTACCTCTCAGCCTACAATGGTGAGACTGGAATAGTTAAAAGCGGGGGGGGGGGGGGGGAGGCAGAAAGATAAGAGGTAAAATAATTCATTGGTCCAAACCAATGTAGCCTGGTCAACCAGTTTTAAAATGCAGCCTCGTAAAGTCTAGCCATGGTTCTCTGAGTAGGTTTCAAGGCCTGGGAATAATTCTCCGTGGTTCGAAGGTTTGCCATCTTGTCTCTACTCTTAGGCTCTCGATTCTATCCTCTGAGTCATTCTTCCATTTCCATGAAGGGTAGCCCATGTTTGCAGCTGAGTAGTTTGATTAACCTGCTTCTTGCTAATACTGTCTCTACCCTTTTAAGTTCATCAGTGCTTCTACTAATATAACATTCTTCAGAACTTTGTGTACCTTACATGAATGTCACTGGCTTTCGGTCCTTTAGCAAAGCCACATCTACAGATATTTTAAAGATAATTCCTTCTCTATCTTTGGCTTCTGCTGAGATATCTGAGGAGCAAAGACCTTAAGCATCCTAAGAAGATGGCTTCCAGTTTCTGTCACTAGATCTGTGAGACACACCCTTAATCTCTTGAAAGAACAGTACATATGACTAACTACGCTGATCTTTTGATGTTTCTCAAGTTTTAGCAAAAGGTCTTACAGCCGTAACCTCAGCTTTTTCTCTGTGCCATACTTTTAGAATCAATCTCATAGTTTCTAAGCCTTTTCCCGTCATCCCATCAAGCTGGATTTTCCCATATCACCAAGTCTCCTTACATGGTTAATTGTGCTATAACCTAATTATGGGAGTAAAATCCATCATACAGTCCCAAGGACTATGTCAGGCATGTACATGAGGGGGTATTTTAGAATTCTAATTACCAAATAAAGGGTTAAAAAATGTAGTCTGTCCTTTTACTTTGGTCCTACAGTCTCTATGCAGCTTGAGGAGAGCCAGGGCGGTCCCATGTAAAATACGGAGCAGATCAGGCACCATTCCTTTCAGGTCTATGGATGCTGAACGGTAGAATGCAGGAATATATTGTCATATGTTCATATGGGAATATTATACAATAAAAATCAATAGAATAATGTATAGCATAGATTTCACAAACATCATGTTGAACTAAAATAATATAAATCCTATCTATGTGAATTGAGAAAGAGAACGTGTATGCCTCAGTGATAAAATTATAAATAAAAGTAAGAATTTATTATACACATTAGGATAATAGTTCCCTTGGAAAATGGGGAGAGAAGGGCTGGTTACTGGGAACAGACAAGAGAGTGATTCAGGATGCTTTAATGTTTGATTTCTTGACCTAGGTAGTAGTTAAACGAACATTTGGTTTGTGATAAATTATTTAGCTGAACACAGAACAAAACTTCTATATTGTTCTGTAAGTGTATTATATGTCATAAGAAGAGAGGTTAAATAATATAATGAGTTAAGAGAATACCTTGTAAATAAAAAACAATCTGGTAATGAATCCACACAGAATTAAAACTCTCATTCTTATAATTAAATTGATTATAGTAAAACACTCTTTATATCTGGTAACCAGAGAATGGAGAAAAAAGACAGACCTCTAAAGATGGTAAAAAAAAATTAATAGAATGCTAGTTTTAAGTTATTCTGATAAAATTAAATTTGTATTTTTAATTATTACTTTTATTATGAAAATTAATTCATACGTAATTTTCTTAGTGTTTCTTTAAAGAGCTTTCTTTTTAGAAATATATTAGATACGGTTTTAACCATCTTTCTTGATGCATTTAATCAAAATTTCAACTGAGGCATAGAGAATTGAATTTTTTCTCCCCTGAAAGTCTGGTTTATTTTAAAAGGAAGCACTCTGTATGTTTTATCCAACTGCATATGTGAATGATCTGAATTAAAGTAACATTTACAAATCAGTCTCTGGGACACTACATTTGAGTCCTTTTGGGGAGGTATTAATGAAATGAAGTGCCAGTTTTAAAACCAAGCTACATAGCACATGATATAATTGTCCTCCTATGAAATGCTAATGAATAAGATCAGATAGAAAGAATTTCAGTGGAACCTTTTATCTTCTATTACATTGACTGCTCATATAATTTAATTTCACTTTATTTCAGTTCCACATAAAATGAAGAATTCCATTGTCTGCCTAGCTGCCATTTCTCTTGATATTTGAAATATATTTAATTATACAAGGTCACATCTGAAGAGATAAAACCCTTTGGAGAGAATATAAATGAACTTCCCACTATCGGATCACTTATGAATTCTTTATTACCCTAGAATTACATGATATTATCCTAAAGTGACATGAAATGTCTTAGTTCTTGTCTTGCACATTCCTGGAATGTAGCTGGAATATTAAAGAAAACTAATGGTTCTGAGATGTGGCTGCTCCAAAGAGTATACATTTTGTTACTCAGGTTTTGCACTTGGCAGGTCACACCAGTAAGAGCAGTAAGAATAGCTGGTTACAGTTAGAGACTGAAGTTATGGATTTTCTTTTATGATGAAGTACTGAAAATGATGGCAAATTGTAACAGCTGTTTGCAAGGTGTTAGAGATGACAAAGCTCTGTTTAGGGTAGAATGTCTCATACCAACTGGTAATTAAAAGAATTTATCTATCACTCAAGTGCTGAAAGGCTATTTGCAGATTAATCTGTCTTTGAAGATTGCAGTTATGGCACTATACAACAAAACAGAAGCTCTCTCAAAGCTTAGTATTCCATTTTAAATAGTGAATGATTAATAAAATGTGCACTCTATTTATGTTCTAGTCTATGCAGGCATGGTTATACAATCTTATTCCAGATAATATAATCTATATTTCTGTATTCTTAGCAAACATTTATCTTGAAATTATATGGACTGTGAGAAATCACACTCTTACAAATATGAAGGAAACAGCTTTTCAATGTTTCCTCTAAACTCCCACAACTTTTACCTTTTTACATGTTTGAGGAAAAAATATCCATTTTCTGCTAAAAAATTTTTGATACAACTTTCACTCAAAGTGACATTTTGGATGGTACCATGTTTCTGCGAAAATAAAACCTAGCCAGACAATCAGCTCTAATGCGTCTTTTAGAGCAAAAATTAATATAAGACCCGGTCTTATTTTACTATAAGACCGAGACAGTAAAATAAGACCGGTCTTATAGTAAAATAAGACCAGGTCTTATATAATACAAGACCAGATATAATATAATATATAATATAATATAATATCATATCATGTAAAATACTGGGTCTTACATTAATTTTTGCTCCAAAAGACGGATTAGAGCTGATTGTCCGGCTAGATCTTCTTTTTTTGGGAAACAGAGTATTAGTGCTTGGACTTTAATGTCCTTAAAGCTGTTTTCTCTTTAATAACAGAATTTTCCTTAGTCATTACTTGCCTATTCTAATGCAATTTTTTGTTGCCTCTAGCATTTAATTAAAGCTGCCTCTTGGTGTTTTTCAGTTCAGAGTATCATTTTGTTGTTGTTAAAGGTATGGATAAAGTGTGCCTGTGTAGATACTGCTGAATTCACTTTTGAGACATTTTGAGAATTCCCAGTAGTGCACAATGTCTTTTTTTTAAGTAGCTGTACTAATTTCACACATTAAAAATCACATGATGTACCAACCAGAAGTGCAAGTGTTCTCACACAAAACTAACATAGTATAGTTTGAGCATTGTCATAGAGTTGTCTGTAATTTGGGTTTACAGAATTCTTATCAGAAATTTTGACTCATCTGCCATAGATTTAAGGTTTATTCATCTGTCAATAATGTGAAACAATGGCATTCCATGGTCTTGTGTAAGTCTGCTGTTTCCTTTAGGTGTATTTTTTGCTCTTTGTGGAATATTTCACTTCTTATGAAATACTAAATGATTTATGTAAACTATAAATGTAGAAACATACAGTTCCCCAGTGAAATTCAGGTACTCTAAAATAAACCCTTTGGGCTTCATTATCTCCACACTACCACCTCCACAACCACCACCATTTTTTATGCTGTATATATGACTGAAATGCAGTGGGTATATTTGCAGAAGCATGGCTATCATTATTTTTTTTCTTTTAATTGGCTCTACTGACCGCCATTTTGTAAGGGATACTAAAATAGTGTTTTATCTTTCATTAGTTCTCAAGAATTCTTGGTCCTGTATTGTTAATATTATCGGGAAATTATTTAAGAAGAAACATTTTATGGTAAAACAATTGCTTGAGAAAAATAAAACAGGAACCAGTCAGGATGAGCAGAATTGAAGTAAATAACTTTACGTGTTATGATGAGCTAAATGGATTAGTTTGCTATAATTAGATTATTTAAATGAAGCAATATGTGGACCATGTCCCTGTTAAATATTTAATAGGATATTCTGCTTCCATAGACTTTACTTGAATGCTAGTGGCCAACTCATTTTTCCTATGGTTAATCTAGCAAGTGAATAAGAACTTCAATAAATAGCCATTCTTAGGGCAGTTTTAACAGCTTTTGATGAACTCTTCCCACCTAAGTTACTTTAATGCCACATCATGACAATATGATTCAGGAATCTTTTTGCTCTGTCAACTTTTTATTGAACAGGCTCCCATCTTTGTGATCCAGGCAGCCTTTTTTGGATATTGGTTCCATGTATCTAGGTAGAAATTTTGAGCTTTCAAATGTTATCTGGAATTTCTGTACTATTTAGTTTGCTATTATCTCATGAATATTTACAAGCTTTCTCCATTAAATCCTTTCCTCTAAGAAGATTAATCTTGGGTATGGACTGAAAGAACAGAAAGGCCATGCAGCTCCTGACCGTGACAGGACCCCCTGCTGTGGTCTGGAACAAGTGAGTTAACCTCTGCCTAGGTTCCAGTTTGTAACATATGACATTAACACGTAACTGACCCCAAAATATGTGGAGCTCTTCTGGAACATTGTGTAAGTGCTCACTAATTGTTTGTGTCTTTATTAAAGGTAGTCTTTCCTTATTAAACTGACTTGATTTCTGGGAAGTCACAGTGCTTAAAATCTCAGGACTTCCCATTCTTTCACATACCAAACACAGCCACGTTAATGGGGCTTCAGGGTAGAGAGTTTGTCTTGATCTGAAGCTCAGCTTGTGAAAGGCATGCTTCCAATCTGTTTCTTCATCCCTTGAATAAAAAGTCAAGTACATGAGCTAAAGTGTCCTCATTTATGATGTTAAAGTTGTGATTTAAGAAATTACTTTTTAAAAATCAACGTCCACTTAATTACAACTTTATGTTGGAGTAAACCAAACACGGACATAACTCAAATAGTAAAGAGATGGTTCATGAAAACTGTCAGAGCACTGGAATAAATGACCTGTTCACTTCACTTCCCAGTAGTTTTTGAATCTTTAAGGTAACCATAATGTAATGTTAAGCTTTTGAAAGGCATATCTCAATAAAAAAGGTTTAGTAACAGTCAAGTTGGAGCTGTCAAGAATTGTTGGATTATTTGAATTTAACATAAAGACCACATTAGTAAGGATTTATATAAAGTTACAATTTAGGATACAAATAGTTTAACCAATTCAATAGTGTAAACAGTTGGAAGGGGCATATGTATGTGGTCTGTTTACAAGGTGTTCACTATATTGTGCAACTGACTTAAACACACGTGCTTATGCATTATTCCCATACAATAAATATATTTTAACCAGTAGAATTATTTGTAGTAAGAAATGTATGGCTTATTAATCATTTGAAAATGAAGGCATTTTTATATTATTTACTGTGTTGGATTTCCAAAAGTGTCATTTTAGAAGACAAACATGAATGTAAGAAAAATTTGCTGCAAAACAGGCATCACAGTTCTTAGCAGAATGATTTACTTATGAGCGGATTTTTTTTTTTTTTTCATGAAAAACTGCTTATTCTATGTTGAAAAATTTGAGGCACATTGTCTTGAAAACCTATCCATCATGAATTGATTATGGAACTGAATTCCAAAAATGTGTGTGAGTCAATATGTTTCCATTAAGTTACAATACCTTATATAATCATGCAATGCTCATCTTCAATAATTTTCTAGCCTTTCAGTTAATATTAATTTATAAGTAGTTGCTTGAAAAACCTAAAACTAATAATTATCCTGAAACTCAAAAAGAAAACTGGGTATATTATCCAATATATTCATCTACAAATGTATATATTTCTCTTTGCAACCCATGGAATTAATAAATTTTCTGTGATAATTAGAAACTAAAGAGAAGAAATAAAACATGTTTATATAATATCATAGAATATTAAATTTCATCAAAGAGTTTAAAATAATTACCTTTGTAAATATAGTTGTAAGGCAATTGAACTTTAAGACAAGCAGTTTACTTGAACTAGTACAGATGTTTTTAAAATCAGAATGAAACACGATTAATTCTCTAACACCTGTGACTCCTGATGAAAGCATATGTATATACCTGTATCTATCTATATCTATATCTATATCTATATCTATATCTATATCTATATCTATATCTATATATCTATATCTATCTATAATATTTCTATACATGCTATATAGAAATATGCATATGCTATATTACAGCTTTTGGTAGTGGAGGAACTTTTCATAAATTATGCTAACATTTTCTTACCAAAATTAATACTAGAACTTATATCTTCCTATGCTATGAGTTTGTCTTCAGAAACCAGAAAGGTGATAACTTAGAACTTGATACTTATTTCTTCTATTGGTATTCTATGCAGAGAATATCTAAAAATAATTACTAAAGAGTGATTCTTCAGTTTCAAAGCTAAATGAAGATTTTAGGAAAGTAACTTACAATGTGCCCTGAGATTCTTTGAATAAACCTGAAATCCTGATATAACTACTTAATAGTCACCGAGCCCAGTTGAAAATTTGTTCTGTTTCATGGGAAGACATGAAATAGGTACCTAACAGCATTGACACTCCTCACCACACTTCATGGAGAAAAAATAATAGCATGAAAGATGGTGGTAGGTATGACAAATTGAATAACGTATTAGAAAGTTTTACAAACTTTGCTGTGTATCTGAATTGCCAAAGGAGGTCCAGACCTACTAAATCAGATTCTATAGGTAGGGTCAGGGGGCAAAGGATCTGGCCACTGTATTTTTAACAAAGCCATCAGGTGATGTTGATGAACAAAGAATTTGCCTCATTTTATAGGAACATAATAAACATATAATTAAGATTACAAATCAGGGAGTCAAATCACCATGCAGTTTAAGGAGTTATAGAAAATTATCACGAAACTTTTACTATTCATTAATTTACTCTTCATTGAATCCAATCCATATGTTTTCATATTTATTCATTTACTGGTCCATTTCAGACTTAGGATTTTGTATTTTCTACTATAACTCCTTCTTACAAGGATCAATCCATAAAAGAATCAGCAGCTAAAATTTACTGCTCAGAAGTCATCAGATATAATTACCATGCTGGTGAGAATTTGGGAAGATTGATTGAAAAAAATATTTTATTTTTCAGTTTAGATACTAACTTTTAAGAGGTCATTGTGAATTTACATTATACTTTCAAATGACAGTTTCAAATTGAAAATAAATCACACATGCTTTGAGAATTCTTTTTGATATCTAAATAATCATGGAATTATAATACTGGAAGGAATCATGCAACTAAAACTATTATATTACACAGGAGGAAACGGAAGCCCAGATAGGTTATTTTCCCAAAGTCTCAGAGCTAGCAGTGGCAGAGACGGACTTTAGACCTTAATTTCTTTACTACAAGGTGAGCAGTATTGCTACTATGCTGAGGTATCATTTTTTTCATTAGATATAGTATCTAAAATATGTTATTCATAATCAAATACAACAAAAATTAGTATTAAATTTCAAAAGGAAAATATAAATTACATCCAGAAATGCAAAACACAGAAATTTACTCTTAGCCAATTCATTTATGTTGTAAAATATGCTATTCCTAGAGTGAATTCTAGGGCCTTTATATAAAATTGTCTAGGCTAAATGCTTCAAAGCACATGCTGGAAGTAGGCAGAATGATAACTGTTTAAGAAGGAATTGAGAGAATGGAATACTTGGATTTCAAACTTTTGCTTTCTACATTTCCACCTAAATTCTCCTATTAGAGACAAAATCAGACTTTAAAAATGCAGGCACAATGGGAGAGATCAACATCCACAAAAATTATACACTGATCCAAATTTCAATGAGTTGTTATCACCACAAAGATATATAACACTCTAGTCCAGCTATGTTCTATGGAATTCTTAGAAATGTTTCAGTTGCCAGAGTGTTAACATAAGACATAGTCACCTCTGCAAGCCCAACTTAAACAGAAAGTGTATGTCACCACAATTTGAATTAGAAGTAGAACCTTCTTTAAGTATTTTTCCCTTAGATTGGAAACGCCAGGTCTTACTACTCAAAATATGATTTGCAGACCAGGAACCCTGGCATCACATGAAAGCTCATCAGAAATGCAGAATCACAAGTACCAGTTCAGACCCACTGAATCAGAACTTTCATTTTAATAAGATCCCTATAGCTGATTAGTCTGCACATTGATATTTGAAAAACAAAGTATTAGGGGCATTTCCCACCATCCCTCTTCCACTTTTAGGATCTGAAGCTCCACTTTTCTGTCCAGAACTAAATCGTGTAGAAAGTGCCAAATAAACCACACAGGAGACCATGTCCACCGGAGGACATGTGGGTGCGGGGTCTGGGGATACAAGACTCAAAGGATGTGATGGAGGGAAGAAAGAACACAAGGGAGGGTGTGGTGGCCTAACATAAGTATACAATTATATTTATTGAACTGGAAAGTCTGCTGTTAACCAGCTGACCGTAAAACTGTTTTTGATGCTGATTACGCTTCCTCACTTCAATGATAAGGAGTGTAGAGCTGGAGTAACGCCCTCCCATCTGTACAAATTTCTCTCCAAGCAACCATTCTGCCTCTTGACCAACAGTCCCTGCAACTTTTCTTTACGTTTCTTTTTTTCTAGCTTCTCCACCGATTTGAATTGCTATTATCTCTCCTTTGCCTTTCCTTGGTTTCTGGCTGTAACTCTTAACATGTAAGCATGCACAACCTGTTATATTGTAAAAACCTGTCAGGTCTCAATTTTGATTGCTCTCCTTCCAGTAAGCTGTGTTTCTTAAGAGTTGTCTGAACCCCACGTTTTCATCTGGCATTCATTTTCATGCTATCTAGCGACTGGATTTCTTCGTGAGTGGTGCTGGGGAGGGTATACAGAGAGTGTGTGAGAATTGGTTAATTGTTTCACTATCATCTTGTCAAAAGAAAGTGTCATTTAGAATATGGAAAATTGGGTTTGCATCCTGACCTTATTAATCATAATCTTGGATATACTGTCTAATTTATTTAAATCTCAGTTCTTACTCCTATATAGCAAGGCTGAAAATATCTTCATGGAGAAATATAACTTTAAAGGCAATATATTTCAAGAGATTGTATGGTACAGAAAAAAAAAAGGTGGTCAATAAATTTTATTTTTGCTCCTCAATTCCTTTGTAAAACTATTATTGCCTTGCTATATACAAAGTATAGTGCTTGGTTCTATGCGATAAAAGATAATTTAAATATTTTCCTGTTAAAGAGCTGTGTTAGGAATAGATACCAGGTGCGCAGGTTTAAAAAAAAATATAGAGAGAGACCTAAATTCTAACTGGGAAGAATTTTGGAGGAAGAGAGAAATTTTGAGATGATCCACACAGTAAACTGAGTCTTAAAATAAGAGCAAGTATTATATTTGTCAAGAGGATTGAGGTTGGATGGGTAGGATATGAGGGAACAAGGCTTTGCTCTGAGAGACTGCATTTCAGTCGAGAACTCACTGACGAAAAAGCTATTAAGACCCTCAACACAGATGCTAAGATTAATAATTGCATTCCTGGCAGGACTTCCGTGAAGCTTTCTAAAAAGGGAATATTACTTATCAAAATGCACCATAGAAACCTCTGTCATTTCATCTAAACTTGCTGATAAGCCCCCTCTGAGAAGGGGTCATGGACTTATTTCAGAAAGTTTTCTCTAAGGTCAGTTAAGGTTGTGAATAATCTCTAGCCATATATCACATATATCACATTTTTCTCACTTAAGATTGGTACCAAGTAAGTGCTGAAAATATTGGTCATCCAGTTATAAGTTCAGGAAAAGAATATGTAACCTTTGCAAAGGAAAACTCAGTTGTACAAAGTAATCATCCTTTCAAGAAAAAGTACTTTTTCTCTTGGGAGATACATCTTTCTCTGACACAAAAACTAATATCGTCTAGTGATTTTCCTTACAAGTTGGTATTTTTTTTTTAAGTTTTTAAAAAGTTTTAAAGATATTCTTTCTGTTAATGGCAGTAACCCACTGAAATTCTCAAATTCTAATTTACATTTGAGTTGGTAGGAAACAAAAAATATTTCCTGGTAAAATACCCAAGTTTTAATAACTCAAGACCTTCTTAAGAAATCTTGATATCTTTGGAAATTTACTAGGTTCTAAGCCAAAGAAAGGGAATCAAGTCATCATTAGCTATGAGTATATTTGACACTCTTTATGTAATATATTTGGTATTCTCTTAAATATTCTGATGTTTATTAGCTCCTGTTAGTAAGTCCGAAATTATAATCATAATAGGAAGTTAGATAAAAGCCTAAAAGTTGAACATTAAAAATTCATGTTTCAAATCATATTTCAAAACTAAAATGTATCATGACATTTGAAAATATAAAAGCAATATATTGAAAAATAATGGATCACCAGCAGATGGGGGGGGGGGAGAAAGAGAGAGATTAAATTATACTAGATTTAAAGAGGTAGGGTTTTAGAGTAAAGACTGGCAAGCTATTTCTCTATGTAACAAGTTTTCAAAGAGGTAGTGAAACATGACTTTATCAGGGATTCTTAAAACATTTGACTCCACTAAAAAAAAAAAAGTTCTCAGCTAACTTAAGTAGTAAGATGAGAACAATGCCCATGCTTCAAATGTATTATAGTAAATACCAAATTTTAAAACATTGGAGAGTAATAGCACATTAACATGTGCCACCTTGTCTTGTTTTTAAGCCTACTCTCTTCAGCAATCTCTCATTCTCCGTGGCTACAATTTCAAAGGTAAGACACCCTTTTTGAACATTGAATCCAATTATTCCTCTGTGTATTCTTCTTCACAACAGCTTACCTTTCTCCTTTACTGACAAAATAAAGCCCCATAATAAACTCTGCAAATATGAATCCACCTTCTTATTATATCTGTGCCCATGATTCCTCCTCCAACTTAAAGCCAATGTACTCCCCATGCTCAGAAACACGTTTTCTCTTGCTTTATTGGGATCCTGCTCCATGCTTTCTCTCCCACTCTTTTCTGTGTTTTTAACCTTGTCTTTTCTCCTAGGTCTTTCCCCATAGCAGTTTAGGCTCCTCGGGTCTCTCCAATCTGTAATGAGGAATTAAAACCTCCCTTGACTCTATAGTCTCCTCTAGTTATTTCACATTTCCGCTTTTTACAGAAAATATCTCAAATATAATACATCATTTACTTTTCCCCTCACTTTCTATTTAAAAGTCAACCCAATACAATATGGCTTCTGCATTCACCATTTCACTGAAAGTGCGTTCAGGTCATTAGACCCAATGGAACATTGCAGGGTCCATGGATTTGGTGTCCTGGAAGCAGTTTACAATTAGTTGACCATTCTTCAGAACATAGTTTCCTCTTGCCTTCTGTGAATCCTTATGTTTTTAATTTTTCCCTTATCCCTATTTCCATTCCCCTTCAATTTTCTTTGCCTTCTTTTTTGATAGTATAACACCCCTTCAATGTTGGTTTGTCTCATAGCTCTGTATAGCTTATCTCTCTGCTCCACATATTCTTATAATATGATCTCATCCATTCTCATGGCTTTAATAAATGCCCAGATGTTAACTAAACTAAAGTTGCCATGTCCCATGTAATTACCCATACTGATCACCAGTCCCTTGGAGGAGACTCTCTGCTGAACTAATTAAAATGGATGTTTTCATGAGACTTTAAGCTATATATGTACCAAATGAAAAAAAAACACAAAAAACTCTTCAAACTAATTTTAATAATCCATGCTCTCAGAAAATAGAATAATTATTTGCTCAGTATCTTAGTTGAAAACCAAGAGTTTCTGATTCCTCTCTATCCATCATATATTCCAAACAATCAATCATCACGTCCTGTCAATTCTACCTCCAAAACATTACAAAAATCTGCTCATTTTTTCTTCTGTCCCACTGCTACTATCTCGTCCAGGCTCTTTTCAGTTATTTCCTTAATTACTACAGCAGCCTTCTAATAAATTGACCATTGTTTTTGCCCATTGAAAACAAATTGTCATGCTACTGCCAAATCGTTCTATGAAACCTTTTAATTTTCCAAGGTCCCATAAGATAAAAATTTCAAATCTTTAAAATGGCTTATAAAGCTTGAATAATCTGACCTTACCTGTATTGACAGCATGGGGTTTTCTTTCACACCATTCAACTCCCCTGATTCTTTATCGTAGTCACACTGAAAACTACACTGTACTCTTCTTTCTGGGCAATTCCTCGACTCAAGCAATATCTTCACACAGCTGTTTCCTTGCTTCGAATGTCTCTTATCTCCCACATTTCTTTGACTGAATTACTCTTTCAAGCATGGAACCTACCATCTTCATTACTGTATCACCACCACTTTGCACATGCATAACGCACTGTTTTCAAACACGATTTGATGAAATGAACTGAATTAGATTCCAGTTACTGGGACAAAGCTTCTTCCCTTCCACCATGACTTTTATTTTGTTAAATATGATTAGAGCCCACATATTTTATATGGAACACTTAGAATAACCCAAGTAGTATGTATTTTACATATTATTTAATTTAATCATATCAACAACTCTGGTATTATCACCTCCATTTTAGAATTGGGGATACCAATCACAGAACTACTGAGTAATTTTTCCAAGGCTGTACAGCTAACAAGATACAGATCAGGAATGGAAAAAGAAGTTTTTTTTTTTCCTCCCCCAAAGGCTTAACTCTGAACATTAAATTATAAGCATAAATTAGAATTTTTTAAATTTGAAAATTTCTTCCCCAAATCCTTTCAAGTGTACTGAGAAATTAACCGAAAAGTTTCTTTAAATTGTCAGCATTTTTGTTGTTGTTGTTTACAAAATAGTGACATTTAAGACTATTGTGTATCAGGATTTATCTCTCTCTGAGTAGGTAAAGCCAAAATAAAATACATAAATTATTTCTGATAGAAGCTTGAGTTATAATCTGTAATATCTGCTTTTTTTCCTTCAGAAAAACTTCATTGGTACTATCAATTGCCTTTATAATTTGATAATAGAAATATGCACTTATATTATTTATAAAAGTCACTATCACATTAATGTATTTTATATGTTAGGGTTCCATATAAAATAGGGTTCTGCTGGTTAAAAAGACTAATTTGTTATTAGCCTAATCATCACCATTACGGAATAAATTGTGTAAGGAAATAGCTAGGATGTTAACTTAATAACTAAATAGAGCATGTCTGTGTTTTCCCATTGTCATATTCCTAGAGCCAGACAAGTGTCTGGCATATTATAAACACTCAATGGATGTTTGTAAGATAAATGAATGAATGAAAATTCAGCCCTGTATAATAAAGTAAATCCTTCTTCTTCAAATTTGAGTAAGAATACTCTAACATCGAAACACTTGCTCTAACACGATATCCATCCTTCAATTCCCACATTCCTTTTGAGGGGCACCAATGCCATCACTATGTAGCCTCTGTGATTCCTTTTGATACTGCAAGTGTTGATATAGAATCTTTTTCTTAACAATTTTAAGACAGTTGAAATAGGAATGGGATTTTTTTTTAAATTAAAGTTTATTGGGGTGACAATGGATCTTGAGATTATTATCCTAAGCGAAATAAGTCAGACAGGAATGGGATACTTTTTAAAAAGTCTTTAAAGCAGGGAATATTAACAGAAAAATAAGTTCAGTGTTTATAAGACAAACTTTATTCTTCCATCTTCCAAGCTCCAGCCTTAGTTATCTCTTAGTTTGCATGTGTCTTCTTTGGACCTACTGCCCACGAGTCTATGTCTGGAGATCAACCTTCCTGATAAAATTTCCTACTCATGAGAGCAGTCAGATGTTCTTTCCTCCTAGCCTTCTTCCAGAGTTCCCAGTTCCAGTCTCAGAAACTTTTGTTACTCAAATTAGCAATACCAGAGATATACCAACACATCAGGTGAGTCTGCCATATCTACATATTGGAGTGTCGATTCACTCTACAGTTAACAGCAAAAAAATAATCATCTCAGTGACACAACAAATAATTCCAGGCAGGAAGAAGGCATTTTTCATGACAAAATGCTTTGTATATGTGTGTGCATGTGTTGGTGTTTTCGTGGTGAAATGGTTGGTCTTTCTACCTTGAGAAGACTGTCTGTTGTAATTCCCAGTTTTTAAGAATTTGTCCCTAAAAATGAGTTCTACAAATTCATTTTTTTTGCATTAGATGTGCTCATTATGGATAAAATTAGTGTTTATTTTAGTTCTTTTTGCAAGATGCTCATTTTGCTTTTTCTAAAACTCTCTCTTAGGAATTGTTAAAATATTTTGAGTATGATAAGTTTTTGAGTCATTTTCTTTAGTGATTCACATTGAAATATTTACAGAGAAAATTATATGCTGTCTGGGATATGTGTAAAAATAATATGAGGAGAGGAGTGCATAAGAATACAGATGACACTATAAACCAATTTGTTGAAGTTGAATGATGAATATATGGGAGAATCTTTCCATTTTTGTACATGTTTAAAATTTTCCATAATAAAGTAGGTAACATTAGAAGCTCTCTTGGCAAGTAATGGACTTTTGCTCTGTCTGCTTCTTGTGGTCATTGTATTTGTTCTCACATCAGAGAGACTGTTAAGGGAACCTGAGGTGATTTTCCTTGTCCTATGTCCAGCTTTGGGAATTGAATATTAGTGAGGATTTCAGTGTTTGGACATTAGATCAAATTTGTTCCAGGATCTCATTTATGGAGTGTCAATTCCTTTTTTCAGTTTTAAAACAATGATCTATACATTTCTAACTCACTTTATAAAAAAGCCATATCTAATTTTTGACAACTCCAAATTGAGTAAGATAGAACTTGGACAGGCAAAACTAGACAGTCTGTTTTAGTCCTGGGCTTTAGCCCCTTAAGCCAAATGACTCTTTTTTTTTTTTTTTTTTTTTTTTAGAAACTACCACTGGTCATTAATAATATAATTATTTTCATTTTTAGACATCAATGTTTACCTCCCCCCTTTCTTTTTACTCATTATTCATTAAAAATAAGCAAGGAATAAATGGAGGGGCAGACCAAGGGTAATTCATATATTTTACTTCAGAGTCTCAATTGAAGGCAACCAGCCTTTTCGTTGCTTAATTAAGTACAATTAAATGATGATAATTCTTATTAAATAATAATCATTTGATTATTAGTGGAAGAACAGTAAACTACTCTAGGAATTAAGAGATCTGAGTTTCACATTGTCCATGCCAATGTTAACATTTTCCCCATTTTCTCACATGTAAAATGTGACAACAATAGCTGAGTTAATTTCACAAGGAAATGTTTTTGATAGCATAAGGTTTCAAGCTACATGGGACCCAGGACAACCCCTGCCTTGCTCACTGTTGTATGCCCAGCCTTTATTTCAGTGCTTGACATATGAAAGAAATATGTGCTTCATAAATATTTATGGAAGAATAAGTGAATCAATGTGCTACTGAAGTTTTTAGAAGGTATATTTCAGGCTTCTTACTAACTTTTTGTACAATCTAACTCTTCCAGAAAACACGCACAAGGTATATTTGTAAGTTTCACAAAAGACATTGAACTGCCCAGGACTGGTACAGATTCTTAGGTCTGCTTCTCTCCCTCGGTTTCCTTAGCAGTAAAATGACAATAATAATGTTATGCCACAGAGTATCGTTAAAAGTATGAGAGCCAATGTATTTGAATATCTAATTGCCACTTAGAGGAACAATTCCCCCATGTACTGAGCGTTGCTGTTAGTTTTGTAGTTATTATACAAAAACATGATCATAGCAGTGGTGTAGAGTAGAATGAACATCTGAATCTAATTCCTTCTCTGTGAATAGTTGGTCGTGAACAAATTTATGAAGTTCTCCGGGCCCCCAGAACCTAATATAGAATATGAAGAGTCTGAAATAGACAATCTACAAGATACTCCAAGATACGTTAGGGTTTTAACATGCAGCGAATGTCTTCTATTCATTTAATATGACAAATTCGTACGTATACAATTTTCAGGTATGAATTGAGAGATCTCCTTTCACATTCTTTTTCTTTCAGACTCAGGTAAAGGAAGGAGCTTACAGTGTTCCTCCACCCCCCCATTTATCATGCTTTTGCATTACAACCTTACAACCAACTACATATGTAAACACAAAAGACTTTAGTTCAAATTTCAAATTATTTCATCTTTAGTTCAACTCAAATAGACTATTTCTTTTTGATGCTGCTTCAGTCTCTCTCAGTGGGAAGTCATGGAGTTTATATATTATTCATCCATTTAAAAACGCTGAGGCAAGACCCCTGTGGAGAGTGTTCAGTAATTGGTCTCCAGATGCTGCTGATATGAGGCACTCTAAAAGTCCTTAAACATCCCAAGAACACAATTCCATCTGCTTCACTAGTTGCATATGTTAGAAGCAACAGCAGATTGCTTACCCACATTTTTACTCCTTTCCTCAGTATCTAATTATTTTGTATCTAATATGCAGCATGGTGAAATATATGTAAATGAATAGAATAACATCTTGCAAAACTGGTAATTACTGTATTATTTAATGAAAGTACAGTACAACCAAATGTTCCAACCACAAAATCAGTGGGTGTTAACAATAAATGGCCAATGGTTTTAATTCTTCTCTGCAAAACATACTCCTGGTTGAGTAGCAAGTACTTAGAGTATATACATGTGACTGCATTGAAATAGATATTCATTAAATTTAGTTCAATGTTATACATAAAAAAAAGTAATTATGGGAACTTTACTAAAATGAATAAGCAAGAATATACAAATTAACTGATAATGAAACTCATCTGTAATCAAAAGTGCTTGCCAATAATAAAATAACTTCTGAATCAGTACAAAATGAAGCATGGACAAATTTCTTTTTTATCGTCCATAGTCATATTTATTGTTCTGTTTATATATGCACGCACATACACATATTTATAACTATGTAGGCTTATGTATCCATATGTGTGTGTCCATGTGCATGTATCCATACATAATACATACATATTATAATAAAATATATATATTTATTTACACACAAACTTAAATCAGTTTCAAATGAAGTAAGTACCCCTCCTCTAAGATTCTAGTCTGTTTTCCTCAGATGTTATTTATAGTTACTCTTTGTATAAGTGTTTGTTAGTGTTTGTTTATTTGTTTTTATGTATCTGGTATATGTATATATGTATCTATATATGAATATTACAAAGGCACAATGGTAATTTCAATTGCTGTTGGAAATTGTATTATCAAGGTGGGGCAAATGGATGATGTTTGCTCTCGATAAACTGGCTATAACAAGATGTGCTTAGGTGGAAATGTGAAATGGAAAAGTTACACATAGCATTTCACATTTCATTTCAAGCCCTTCACAGCCATTTCTAATTGTGTTGTCTTAAGTAGAGAGATGGGATAGATGGGGCATTAGGAATATTCAGAAATGCCATTCTTGCTAGACCACGTCCTGAACTTACAATGTTGTGCAACAGAACGCTGCCCTTTCCTTCTATCCACAGATCTAGTAACCACCTGTGCCAAGACTGCATTTGGAAGACATAAGACAACTCCTTGGCATCTGAGGTATGGAGTGTTTACCCACTCTGGTGGTTCTAAAATGTTTTTGTGGGCTTTAAGTCCCCTTCTCTTGAAGTCTGGATAGGTTGTGCCTACTCCAGGCAATAGAGTACAAGGAAGAGATGTTATTTGATCTAGGAAACAAATTAAGATGATGTAGCTGTTTATGATATCCTTGGACACTTGCCTTTGGATTCCTGAGCTTCCATGTAAGGTGTCTGTCTACCCTGTAGACAGGGTAAAACTAGGTCCCAGGATAAGCCACACTACGTGCTCTAGCCGAAAGCCAGTAATTACCTCATATGAATGAAGATGTCTGCAAGAGCATTCACACCCCAGCTCTCTAATTACCCCTAGCCACCATCTTCCTAAACGAGGTCCCAGCCATCATGTAGCAGAGAAAAGTCAACCTTACTGAGCTCTGTCTGACTTCCTGATCTATAGGATCCATGAATATAATAAAATACATTTTGAGGAGGTTTGTTTTGCAGCAGTAGTAATTAGAACATATACTAGTCTTTGCTGTAATGAAACTTCTTTCTTCTAAGTCTGTAACAAGGTAAAATGAGTTCCTTTGATAAGACAATTCCTGCTATGGGCTAGTGAGGTAGGTACATTGAAGAAACCCCCAAACCCCTCCACAGTTTCATTCTCTGTCTTGCTCTGTAGACTTAGATTCCAAATGTGTGTTTTCATAACTCTGAGGATACAATAGTTTGCATCATTATTCACAACAGTAATTAAAGATGAGAACTTGAGACTAACCAGGGGGAATGCCTCTACATGGCTGTCTTATACTATTTGTTTTTTGTTGTGTTTTTCAAATAATTCTATGGTAATACCTAATTCTCCTGAACCTTAGGATGCAGACGTATCAGGGATGTAGAGCTCCAACATGAACACCTTCCAGGTAACTGTGGACTTACAGACAGTTATTATATGGTTCCCTGTTTCAATTTCCTAATATACATCTATTACTAAGTTAATTCCTTATGCATTAGTGAATAAGCTGTCAAAAAGCAAGTCATCAAATTAAAAAACAAAAGGATAGTGAAGATCTCAATTTTTTATCTTCTACTATTTTATTTTGTATTTTCAAGTTTTTAATTTTGGCTATTATAATTGAATTATTCTATCTACTTATAACATTTTGTTTGAAAATTTATTTCTTACT
This sequence comes from Rhinolophus sinicus, assembly GCF_057876585.1. Taxonomy (NCBI): domain Eukaryota; kingdom Metazoa; phylum Chordata; class Mammalia; order Chiroptera; family Rhinolophidae; genus Rhinolophus; species Rhinolophus sinicus. The sequence continues at coordinate 100,630,749 of NC_142515.1, read as the reverse complement.
CAGATTGAGCTTCTCAGGAATCCAATTAGACTTTGCCTGCTCATCAATATGGGTATCAGATGCATTAAATATTACACACACACACACACACACACACACACACACACACACACACATAGTATTATACACATTTTACGATCTTAATTATTTGTCGAAATAAATAATTTATACAGCTTGTCAATCACATGAAAAATTTGTATTTAAACATATTGCGTTATATAGCTTGAAACAAGTCTTTCTTACTCTACTGTGGTAGTCTGTTTATCCATGAGCATATGTAATTTATTTTCAGAAAGTTTGAACTATTTGACAAAATGTTGTGCAGATGATTTTGATAGGACAAATTGGGGCATTTGTTTTTTATGCATAGGAGCATCTCAGCAGGTCCTCAACAAGAAAGCCGAGGCTACCATTAAAGGAAAGATTGTGCGTGACAGAGGACATATGGGGAGAATACATAAGCTATTTTGAATATAAAATCAGTCTAGTCAACAGTAAAAGAAATGCAGGCTTGTCTACAAGGTCATTATAATAGTGACCTAAGCTGAAACCAGACGCAATCTAATAGTCTCCTGTTGAATGACACAGTCTAGCAAGACTAGCATTTGTGAACATTGCTAATGCCCTGTTCATCCTTTTTCTGAAGACAACAAAATTGGAAGTGGTTTTAAAGAACTTGAAAATCACTATGCTAGGTGATATGAGCGTAACTTTTCCATTTCATATTTATAACCAAGCATATCTTATTCAGTCGTTTCCTCATGTCTCAACTCTCCAAGAGGCTTAATAAATTAACTGAGGGCCAAGGAGATACCCCGTTAATTCTTCCTTGACTTTTTCCTTAGCTTCCTTGCTTTTATCTTATCAAACATTTCCTTATACACCGACCTGCAAAATCATAATAAAGTGATTCTAGACATAAGCCATTTTCCCCCTTGTTGCTAGGGGCCTTCTCTTTATTCCCTATAAAGAAAAGTGAAAACATACAAAGAAATATATTAAAATATTCCAGTCTCCTCTACTAGACTGGAATCTCCAGAGCACACAGTATACACTTATCAATTTACCCTGAGCAGCTAAGATGCTTCCTGGCACTTAATAATTGATGCAAAATGTTTGTTTAAAAACTGAGAACTCTTGGTTTCTTGTTTAGAATATAAAGATCGTGAAGTCACCACTCCAGCCTAACAATAAGAGCTATCCAGACTGAAAAATAAACAACTCTTCTTGTATCCATAAGAGACAGAAGCGCATTAGGCAAATAGCTGCCCCCAAGATAGGGCAACTCATGAGTGGAAACTGCCACAAGAACCAGGGATGGGGCAGGAAAACCACAACTGTCACTGGCGAATTGCAAGAGGCTTGGTGTGGGTAGCTCAGAATAAAAACTCCAGGGGGACTTCGCCTGCACAATACCGTGTGATTTACCTCCAGGACCCAACCAGGTTTTCATAGTACACATCTGAGAAAAATCCCCTCCAGCTTGCAGCAGTAGGAAGGGGAAAGGAATCATTTTAAAATACACTAAAGCACTCTGTTCTTCTTAACAAGGCCTGCCCTCAGGAAATCAGTTAACCAGAGCCTCAGCAACTGGGGGTATTATCAGAGCCTAACTGACATGGAGGAAGGGACATATCCACTCCAGCCCACCTTAGCCATTTTGTCGCAGCCAAAGAGGGAGGAAAAAAACTGAGAAGTTGTTGAGAAGTTTAGAGTCCAGAGGCACAGGCTCACTAAAAGACTGAGACCTAAGAGCAGGACCACAGAACACTTCCACTCCCCCCCCACCTCACCGTCATATTACTAAAGTCCTATTAATAGCCGTTCGTTTTATTCAGCTCGTCATGTCCAGTTATCAGAAGAAAATTGCCAGCGATTCCACATGGCAGAAAACACGATTTCAAAGGACATAGAGCAAACATCAGAACCAGACATGGCAGGGATGCTGGGACTTCAGAAATGGAATTTAAAACATCTATGTTTAATACGCTAAGGACTCTAATGGATAAAGCAGACAGCCTGCAAGTACAGAAGGGTGATGCAAGCTCAGAAAAGGAAATCCTAGGAAAGTACCAAAAAGAAATGCTAGTGATAAAATACATTGGAACAGAAATGAAGAATGCCTTAGACAGGCTTACTGTTTGATTAGACCAGGCTGAGGAAAGAATCCCTGAGCTTAAGGGAATATCAACCCAAACCTGAAAAACTGAAAAGCAAAGAGAATAAAGACTGAAGAACAAAGCAGAATATTTAAGGACTATGGAATGACTACAGAAAGGTGTAACATATGCATAATGGGAATATCAGAAGGAAAAGAAAGAAAGGAGAAGAAATATTTGAAACAATAGTGACGGAGAATTTCCCCAAATTAATGTCAGACACCAAACCACAGATTCAGGAAGCTCAGAGAATATCAAGCAAGATAAATGGAAAAAAAAAAATCACCTAGGCATATAATTTCCAAATTATAGAAAATGAAAGATTAAAAAAAAAAATCTGAAAGAAGCCAGAGGTGGTTGGGAGAAATTATCTTACCTGTAAGAGAACGAAAAATTACATCCAGCTTCTCAGAAACCAGGCAAGCAAAAAGAGAGTGAAGTGGAACATTTCAAATGTTGAGACTAAACTTTTTAAAATACCCCCTTTTTTTTTAAAGTTCACAAACTCTGAATTTAGTTTTAAAGAAAATTTCACAGAAATCTCAAAAGGATTTACCTTGCTTATTCAGATATGTAAAAATGGAATATGCAGGGAGAGATCATTATCCTCACTTTCAAATGCACCCAGGAGTGAACCTGCAGCCAGTCAGTGCTGCAGGAATAGCTATAATAAGCTTCAAGTGCATTACTCCCTCCACACTGCTCATAGGCTAGCCAGGGCGACTCCAGATGGTCACCAACCCAGAAGTCTGTACCGTGTGAAATTAGCCTCAAAAGTGAAGAATAAATAAAGTCTTTTTCAGGTGAGCAAAAAATGGGAAAATCTGTTGCCAGTAGACGTGCTTTGCAAGAAACGCTTAAAGAAATTTCTTAGGGAGAAGGAAAATAATATAGGTTGGAAACTTGGATCGACATAAAGAAAGGAAGAGCACTGAAGAAGGAAAAAGTGAAGGTAAAAATAAAAAAAAACATTTTGTCTTCGTTATTCTTAATTGATCCAACAGATAATTTATTCAAAATAATGACAATATATATTTATTGTGTAATATATATATATATATATATATATATATATATATATATATATATGAAATGAATGACAGCTATGATACAAGGGGTAAGATGGAGGAATCAAGATTATTTTATTATTATAAGGTACTCACATTACCTGTGAAATTGTACATTATTATTTGAAAGTGAACTTGGTTTTATTGCAAATGTATATTGCAAACTTAGGGCAACCATTAACAAAAGTAAACAAAGAAAAGTATAACTAAAACGCTAAAAAAGGAGGGAAAATGGAATAATGAAAAATGCTTAATTAAAACCACAAAGGCAGAAAAAGAATGGAAACAAAAACAGAAACAAACAATAAGGGCAACTAATAGAAAATAGTAACGAATATTTGTCCAACTATATCAATAATTACTTGGAAATCAATGTTCTAAATGCACCAATTAAGGACAGCGAGTATCAGAGTGGATCAGAAAACAAGACCCCAGTATATGTTGTCTACAAGAAACTCATTTTAAGTATTAAGACATGTATACAATAAAGTAAATGGTGGAGGAAAATATACCATGCTAACATTAATCAAAAGAAAACAGGAATAGCTACATTAATTTCAGAAGGAGCAGACTTGAAAGGAAATAAACAGAGATAAAGAAGGGCATTACATAGTGATAGAGAGGGCAATTCTCTAAGAAGACATACAATTTTATTGTATATATGCCTAAAAACAGAGTGTCAAATGATGTGAGACCATTATCTCTCATGAACGTAGATGCAAAAATTCTCAACAAACTATTAGCAAATCAAATCAAACAATGCATGCGATGAATAATACCTCACTACCAAGTGGGATTTATCCCAGGTAAATGTGAGGCTGGTTCAAGATTTGAAAATTAATGTTATCCATCACATCAACAGACTAAAAATGAAAAATCACATGATCATATTAATTGGTATAGAGAAAGCATTTGACAAATTCAGCACCTATATCCTGATAAGAAGCTCTCAGTCAAGATGTCAGTTTTTGCCAACTTGATCTACAGATTCAATGAAATCTCACTCAAAATTCCTGCTAGGGTGTGTGTGTGTGTGTGTGTGTGTGTGTGCGTGTGTGTGTTGACAAAGTGATTCTATGGAGAGGCAACAGATCCAAATAGCCAACTCAATATTGAAGGAGAAGAACAAAGTTAGATGACTGACACTATCTGACAAAAACTTATAATAAGATTATAGTAATTGAGACAGAGCAGTAGTGGTGAAAGAAGAGACAAATAGATCAACGGAACTGAATAGAGTGCCCAGAAATGGACCCCATATATATAATCAACATTCTTTGACAAAGGAACAATGCAACACAACAGAACAAAGATAACCTTTTCAATAAATGGTGCTGCAACAAGTGAACATCTACATGCAAAGAAAAAATGAATCTAGACACAGACCTTATACCCTTCACAAAAATTAACTCAAAATGGATCAGAGACCTAAATGCAAAATATGAAACTACAAAATGCCTGGAATATAACATAGGAGAAAATCTAGATGTCCTTGGGTATGGCAATAATTTTTTATATACAACACCAAAGGCAAGATCAACAAAAAATTATTGATAAATTATAATTCATTACAATGAAGAACTTCTGCTCTGTGAAAGACAAAGAGAATGAAAAGACAAGCCACAGCCTGGGAGAAAATATTTACAAAAAACACATCTGATAAAGGACTATTATTCAAAATCTACAAAGAGCTCAGCAATAAGAAGCTCAGCAATAAGAAGCTCAGCAATAAGAAAACTAACAACTTGATTTAAAAATGGGGTAAAGACATAAACCAACACTTCACCAAAAAAGGTTTTTAAAAATGGTAAATAAGAATATTTAACTGTGCTCTACATTGTATATCATCAGGGGAACACAAATTAAAACAACAATGGGATACCACTGCATATCTATTACAATGTCCAAAATATGGGACACTGACAACAACGAATGCTGGTAAGGTTGTGGAGCAATAGGAACTCGCATTTGTTACTGGTGGGAATGCAAAATGGTACAGCCACTTTGGAAGACAGGTTGGTGGTTTCTAAAAAAGTAAACATACTCTTGCCATACAATCCAGCAATTATGCTCCTTGCTAATTACCCAAAGGAATTGAAAACATATCTACATAAAAACCTGTATATTAATGTTTAAAGCAGCTTTACTTATTATTGTCAAAACTTGGAAACAACCAATATGTCCTTCAGTAGTTGAATGGATAAACTATGGTAAATCCCAACAATGGAATTTTATTCATCACTAAAAACAGATGAGGTATCAAGCTATGAAAAGACATGAAAGAACCTTAAATACATATTAGTAAGTGAAAGAAGCCAATCTGAAAAGGTTATATACTGTATGATTCCAACTAAATGACATCTGAAAAAGATAAAACTATGGAGACAGTAAAAATATCCACAGTTGCCAGGTGTTGGTGTATGTGGGGGGATGAACAGGCAGAGCACAGAGGATTTTTAGGGCAATGAAAATACTCTGTATGATACCATAATGATGTATACATGTCATTATTCATTTATCTAAATCTATAGAATGTACAAAACCAAGAGTGAACTCGAAGGTGAAATATGGACTTTGTGTGATTATGATGTGTCAATGTAGGTTCATCCATTTTAATGAACACACCACTGTGTTGGGGATGTTGATAATGGAGGAGGCTGTGTATATGGGTATGTATGTGTAGAGTATATATATATTGGACATCTTTATACCTTTCTATTATTATTATATTATTGCTTTGGTTAAACCTAAACAGCTTTTAAAAAATCTTAAAATAAATAGAAATAAACCTTAATCAATGATGAATATAAGATAGAGACATTGCAGAACCATCCACAGATGTTTTTCCGTGCTCTTCTGACGGGAATTATCCCACTGTGGCAAAACAGACAAGCCAGAGCATGGCTTCTATGAGAACTCCTTTACTGCTTTAAAACATTACTTTCGTTACTTAAAAAAAAAATTGGAAACAATTCTCACATAACAATAAATAATAGCAGTATACAGTTTAAAGATATAAAATAAACAAAATGCTAGTAGCAAACAATAATGTCCCAGAACACACTCATTTACCAGTTCTCATTTTTTTGGTATATATTTTTCCATGAATGTCAACTCATTTATAGCACAGATTTGTTATATTGTGTTTGGTGGTTCATTTTCACAGACTTAGCAAGTACTTAATAAATATTTGATCAATTAATTAAAAATTAATTTGCAATGAAGGAATAATTCACAATATAAATCTCTGAATATATCAATAGCTATAACACTTTATTGATTAAAAATACATGTTACCTTGAGACAGCATGCACATACATATACGTGTAAAATATATATATCTAAACAGACGTTTTATAAAACAATACCGAGTCACATTATGTAAGATGCACTCTGGTATGTTTTTATTCTACTCTATTCTATTATTACATTTTTAAAATTCTTATCCTGAATCACAGAGTTGATTCATGGGTCGTGACCCACAATTTGAAAAACATTGCTCTAGATAATCAAAAACACTACTTGGTGAATAAATAGAGTAAACATGAAATACAGACTACAAAAAAAAAAAAAAAATCAGGCAGAGTCAATACAATAACATGTAGTTACCTTCATTGTTTTATATTAAAAAATGGAATTTTTTCCTTTTGTGTATCTGCTGTACAAAATTTTGGTTGCAACTAGGACCATCATTTAACATGCCATTGTTATTGTCCTAATAAGAAAAATACTGATAAGATAAAATCAATTCCATAATATTTCGTTCCTGATTATGCTATTTCACATTAAAAAGGCAGATTCTTTTAAAAATAACTCCAATTACATCACTGCAACTTTTATATGGCACAAGTTGTAAAGCATAATTATACTTTTCCTACAAACAAGTTTATATTGAGTTCCATTTATAATTCTGTCACTAACTAAAAATGTCTTCAGAGAAAATCTTCATGGCTGTTTCCTTTTATGTAAACTGAGAAAATAATTCCTATTATTTTTTTTATAAAGAGACAACATATAATCATTAACAACTCTTTAGAGAAAGCTTTACTAGAAATATTCACTTCTTTATATGGTGTACTTAATAAGGGGCTATTGCTATTCACATTTCAACAATCCATTCTAAGCAATATAAAATCGATTCTGAGTCACCTTCTCACCAGTGTCAATTATTCAGCAAGTCTGCAAAAACCATTAAATAATAACCAGAAGCACCACCCATGTTTCCAACCAGCACTTCCTGTCAGTAGCACATTATTCATCATTCCCTAAATACACTTCCTGTGACACTAGTACCTTTATTATAATTCCAAACAGGTGCTATTTATCTCAGAAAAAAAAAAATCACAACCAAATAACAATATAAGGCATTTTCCTAAAATCTAGTCAGATATTTTATAATAATGAATGGCCAGTATTTGCAGAACCAATGAGCAAAGTACTATGAGTATTTCTAATCTTGTGCAAGGTTATCTAACTTCTTCCATGCAGTACATCACCAATCAACGACGACTAATTATAAAGCTAAGCAATATGAAAAGGGAATTTGTTACAAAACAAGGAGTGTATTCTCCTTCTTCTATATTCTAAATGAATATACTTTCTCAGGGTTGTCCTTGCACCATTTTTCATTTGTCTTTTTTTGTTGTTGCTATTCCTAAGAGACCACCTTCATAACTAGGGTTTGATCCTTCTATTAAGATGTACACAAAATATATCTCTGCTCTGTGAGCTCTAAACTCATATTCCTTGTTCTACCTCAGGTACAGCTAGTCAGACATTCTGCTGCCATGTAAATTCTTTATATACCAATCTATTTTCACCCATTCTTCTAGCCTCAAAACTGTTTTCTTCTAACTTCTCAACTTCACTGAAAGCCCACCCTCATCTACCAACTAGACATTTTAGATTGCAGTCATGCCACTCCCTTTTGCCTCCTCCCACCCATTTTTTCAAGTATTAAATATTTCTTACATCTCTTACATCCCTTTTCAGTCACTGTTTATCCTATTGAAGACCTTCAGTAACTTAATAATTAAACCCTGATATGATTTTCTAGTACTGCTCTTATCCTTCTATTACTTTTCAGTTGTAATTGGTTGAGACTCTGCAGCCAAATGAATTTTTCTATTATGGAGCTCAAACCATTGTTGTTGAAAAGATTGAGAATGAATATTAATTGTCTACTAAATTGCAAAAGCCAATGCAGAGACCCACTGAGGATGGATTTTATACCCCTGCCCAGTCTTACTTCCCGTTATTCTCCCAAATATAGTCCCTAGTCAGACTACACACCTGTCTTTTATTGACAATTCTTTCACCCTAGCCTGAATCTTTTTATAATGTTCCTTTTCCTGTAATCCAATCCTGTTCATAAAATTTTACTCCTCCTTCAAAGATCCATCTCAGATACTATCTTTCCCATGAAGCCTTTCTTCATCCCTTCCCCTGATCTCTGCCTCTTCTGACCCCGCCATATTGGTTTGTAAAATAAATCCCCAAATTCTGAGACAATATTTAAATATGTAGAGCATATATTGGACATCTTTATACCTTCCACATAAAATTTTAAATGAAATATTATAAAAGTGATTTCTGTGCCCAATATATATTGGGGGTACCCAAAAAATGTATACAAGTGGTCACTTTGGTCAACATTGCTCAAGCAGTAGTTTGCAGTAATCAGAAGTGTTTGGATGCTGATGGTAACCACTTTGAGCACCTCTTGTAATTGCAGAAGTCAAACATGACTTGTATTTATCTTTTGTTGTCAGTATATACTGAGTATTATGATTCTAATACAGTTTTCCTTTCTTAAAATGTGTATATAGTTTGTTGGCACCCTCTGTATATGTATATATGGACATATATAATATTTGCCATTTGCGACCCTCTTTTAAATGCTTTACATATATTGTGAACTATTTTGATCCCTACTATCGTGTGAGATAGTACTGATATTACCATTTTACAAAAGAAGAAACTTTGTAATGGCGTTTGTAACTAAAAATGTAAATGATCCCTTCAGGCCTTTTTTAAATGAATTGATTTTTAAATGACAATTCAGTCAGCAAGCATTTCCTGAGCACTCACTTGTTGCAGGGTACTTGTAAACACTGAGGATACAGTGATGAATACGACAGACAACATCCCTCATAGGAGTTACATTTTAATAGGAAGATGAACAATAAAGGCATTGTCAAAGACAGATGTTAGGTTCCAGCAAAATGTCAAACTGCCATATGTTTTGGGGTCATTCAAACCATCACAAATGAAAAAAATTGAACCCCTTAAGATCAAAGGTCTAGTGTGTGCGATTTGCGGTATTTTTCTTTACTTTGTAGTATAGGCTTATTTACTTGCTTTATTCTCCTGGTAGCAGATTGAGTACATTTATGACCTTTTGCATACCCTCCTTGTGTCATTGTTCCTTTCAGTGTGACACTGCATCTCCTCCCTTCAAGAGGTAGAGCCTATTTCACCATCCTTGAATCTGGCCTGGACTTGTGACTTGCTCTGGCCAATAGAATGTGGCAGGAATAGCAATACACCAGTTCAGAGTCCAGGTCCAAGAAGCTCTGTGTGCTTACATTCTCTTTCCTACACCCCATCCTAGGTCAGCCAGCTGGAGGACAAAGATCAAGTGGAGAAAAGTCTAGATACTGAGCCTAGGCGAACCCAGACTCCTGCTAGCCATTTTCCCAAAACGTGTGATAGGATCAGCCACACCAGCAAACTGCCTGCCTCACCCAGAAATGCTGTCCAGTTGACCAAATGACAATAATACATGCTTAAGCCACAGATTTTGGCATGAGTATTACACAGTAACTGCTAATTGATACTCCCTATAAAATCACCAGACACCATAAGACAGGGTTTCTATTTCACTCATCCTTGTTTATCTGGGTAATCCCCGACACATTGTGTTTTATGTGATAGTTACTTAAATAAGTTCAGTTGATTTTAGCCATTAAAGGATTTGACCACGTGTCCAATAAGAAAAGAACAGCTTTTAAAAGAACAACAGTTGTAAGTCTAAATGAAGTCAGAATTTACACGAGGAGGTTGTAAGTAAGAATGAAATAAGGAAATGAGCAGCACTCTGGCTAGAATGGTCAAACAGGTAATGGAAACGAAGAGCGCTTTTCTAAGACTGTCCCCACTCCTCTTGTTTTTTAATACTTTACTTTTTAGAGCACTTTTAGGTTCACAGAAAATAAAAGGAAGATACAGAGATTTCCAATACATCCCCCACACCCACACAAGTGCAGCCTCTCCCATTATCAACATTCCTACCATAGGGGTGCATTTGTTATAATGGATGAACCTACGTTGACACATCATCATCACCTGGAGTCCATATTTATATTAGGGTCACTCTTGGTGGTGTCATTCTGTGAGTTTGGACAAATGTATAATGACATGTATCCACCATTACAGTATGCTATAGAACAGTTTCACTGCCCTAAAATTCCTCTGTGCTCTACCTATTCAACCCCGCCCCCTCCACCTTAACACCTGTCAACCACTCATATCTGCACTGCTTCCATGGTTTTACCTTTTCCAGAATGTTAATCGTATAGTATGTAGCCTTTTCATGCTAACTTCTATGCTTTTCTTTACAACATGTGTCTTTTGTAGAATACTCAGTCAACCAACATTTTTAAGTAATTGTATCAAACTGTCAGGAGCTTGATATCTATAACATAATCCTGTGTTATTTGTAAAAAAAAAAAAAAAAAAAAAAAAGACATAAAAACAACTCCAATACGATTCATATTTTTAGCTGTATTTTGTTAAAGTGGGTCATACAAGTAAACACATATAAAGTGAAGGAAGCTGCTTCTATCTCATAGATTCCACAGGTGGGGACACCCTGCTGCAAAGACCATACAGTTACTCAACAGGCAGTGCTAACCTCCAGGTCACTACCTTACGGACTAATACGTGGAGCACAATAATACAAAGACAATAGAGTTCAGAGCTTGTTTCCAATAAGACCAGGGATTCTTTCCTTTTCCCTACAGGATATTTTATTTCTAGAATAGGAAACTTTGAGGGGGAAAGTCACCCCTGATTAGCCGATGCTGGTGAAAGAGTCCAATACATTCTCCCTCTATATACCTTTGATTTTTAGAGATACTAAGTGTACAACAATCCACCAAATTTAAGTTCATAACAGTTCACTCTCTTGTTTCGCTATTAAGTGAACGACAAAGTGTGAATTTGGACGTCCCTGAGGTCTGTTGTGCTTTGCAGGCAGAGGAAGGGGAGGAGGAGCGTGGACACTAATCACCCAGTTTAGTTTTTCACCACCTTTTGTTTTACATTGTCTTGCTTCTGAGTGAATTTCTATTGTCTCATCAGGAGAATAACCAAATACAACTACACAGAAGTGATCTCCGAGAATTTTCTTTCTTATATTACTCTACAGTTGATTTTCTTTTAACTTCCACAGATAGGAAGTCTCTCAATGCCAACCTCCTACTTTACCTTTTATAGTATTCTTAGGAGTGTTCTCTCTCTCTCTCTCTCTCTTAATATTTTCTAGTTTAGTTTATGTTTTTAAATTGATTTTTTTCAATTACAGCTGACATACAATGTTGTCTTAGCTTCAGGTGTACAACATAGTGATTAGCCAGCTGTATAACTTACAAAGTGATCACCATGGTATGTCTAGTATCCATCTGGCACCATACACAGCTATCATAACATTACTGACTATATTCCCTATGCTGTACATTACATTGCTGTGACGAATTTTACAACTGGCAGTTTGTAATTTTTAATCCCCTTCACCTACTCCCCCATCCCCTATCCCTTGCCACCCGGAAACTATCAGTTTGTTCTCTGCATGAGTTTGTGTTTTGTTTGTTTACTGCATTTTTTTTTTTTTTTTTTACATTCCACATTGTCCTTCTCTGAGATTTTCCATTTTAAACATTCTCTTAAACCATATTTTCTTCACATACTTCAAAAGAGTAAAACAACACTATTTTCTAAACATTATACAATTCAGTCATTTTACCAGTTGGAACAAACATTCTACATTGTTAATCAAATTGTACAGTGATATCTTTCTGTTTCTTTCTAATGGGAAAACCCAAGAACACATTTTCTACATGGGTGGACATCTCAAATACCTATCCAGTTTTTACCTTTAAGGTGCCAAATTCCTGGTAAATTGCTGAATGCTCCATGAAAGACACACAAGGACACACAGTATCTGGTTTGTCATGTGACGATGACCAGGTTGTTTATAGGGTGACAGAGAAAGTCGACCCAATAAGGTATTTTAGAAACAGTGTATCAGTGAAGATAGGAAAGTTCCTCCTTAATATACTAGACAGCTTCATGCCTTAAGCTGTCAATCATATATTTATATTAAATATATATGTATATATGATTTTTGAATCCCCAATTCAACTGCATGTCAAAGGAACTACCACTACTGTAAGAGCTGCTGCCGTCATTTTTGATACTGCAATTACATTTTTAATTCAATAAAAGAATCATCATAGTGTCTGGGTGCAAATAAACTCTGCAAAGAACAAACCACCATGGGGAGATATTTTCTTACAAAACACTCATCATGGAATAAACCTAAGGATCAACTGCATACATTACTGAGAGGTCATTAATTAAAACCGCTTTGGATGAATCCTTTGATAGAAATATGATGTTATTTCATTGTCTAGAGTCATCTCAACTTGATTTTCACTAATGACTGGTTGTTCTCTAAACTTATACAGAATCTGAAAGTCTAAGTTCAGCATTAAATGAAATCCAAGCAAATTCCACAAACCAAGTGATTAAGGAGAATATACACATATATTTGTTTCTAACTTGAAATTAAAAAAAAAGCAAGTTTTAGTCACCATATTTACAATCCTTTGGAAAAATACCTGCCTGATTGCCTTTTTCGATGTTCAATATTGCACCTGTCAATTGGTGTTTGTTTGTTTGTTTGCTGTTGTTGACAAGCCTTTCTCTGACTGAATTGCTCTGAGAAATTAAAACTTATGAGATAAAGATTGGAGGGAATCATGAGATACTTTCAATTACTTGAACATATCTTAAATAATTTACCATGAATTGTTATAACATATAAAACAGGTGAAACTTTTTTCTTGGAAAAGAGAAAAACATTATAGAAAAGTGGCCTGGAAGTTATTTCCTAAATAAAAACACTGTCTGAAAATACATTAACGACAAATAAGCAATTTTGTAGGTGTGCAGAGAGATGTGACACATTCTTTCTATTAATAAATCACAACAGTTTGATTTAACTGTTCCTCTTTTTGCCCTTCACCAACTCTAGAATGAAGGAAATCAATAAATAAGATTACATTCAGCACCTTATACGATTTTTCACCAGTTGGGGGCACAGCTATCCAATTATGGTTTGAGATTTGCTGAACATTTATTACCATTTTTTCCAATTTATTCAGAGGAAACTTTTGGAGGCTCATTTGGTAGAAGCGATCTGTAGTGCATTAATGTAAATCAGTATTGATTGTGCTATGTGATTCACTAAGGAATACAGTGCACAATACAGAATAGCTACCTTTTTATTTTTCATTTCATGATAGACAAATGACCTAATGGAGAAAATGTCATTCATTTCATGAGAACCAAGAGGACTACATAAGATAAGAACTATTTATGAAAAATCCACAATTGCTATAGTCCTTTTTCAGTAATTATTTTCATCTGGATGTTGTAAAAATCTAGGTAAGTATATACTATGGAAATGCTAATATTTCCTATAGGACTCTACTTCTATATTTGAAGAACAAATAGCATCTTAATATCATCAGTAATATTCAGGAATACACACATCACTGATTATAGTTCCTTCATTCAACTAATGTTTTCTGTGCATTTAGAAGATGCCAGGGTCTGGGCATATACTGAGATATACCAAGGGGTAAAACAGTCCAAGAACATTGCCATTGCAGAACTTACATTTTAGCATAGGCAGACGGGGAAAAAAAAAAAGAACTTAATAGATACTTAAATTGTATAGTGCATTAAATTGTTATGACAAAAATGAAACATGGAGTAAAAAATCAGGGGTTGGGGCCATGGTCAATGAGGGAGCTTGTAGTATTAAGTGGGGTGTCCAGTGAAGGCCTTACTGAGTTAGTGAGATCTGAGTGAAGATTTGAGGGATGTGTGGGAACATTCTGGATGGAGGAAAGAGCCAGAGGAAAACTCTACATTGTATGGAAGACTCATTCAAGGAATAGCAAGGAAGCCAGTATGCAGAAACAGAGTCCACGGAGGGTAGAGGAGACAATGGCAGATGAGTTGAGAGAATGGACGAATTTGTAGGGCATTTTGGAGATTTGGGCTTTTACTCTGAGTCAAAGGGAAAGCCACGGCAGGGCTTTGTGTAGAGCAGATGCATGATCTGACTTACGTACATAAAAAGATCACTCTACTGTGTTTTGAATAGACTCTAAAGCAACAGCAATAGAAGCAGTTAATGTATGAACCTAGAGTTTAGGAGAGAGGTTGAGAATGGAGATATTGATTTGGGAGTATTCTGTGAATGTATGAAACTGGATGAGATCAGGAAGGGAGTAGACAGAGAAGAGAAAAAACCAAGCTTGAGTCCTGAGGCACTCCAACATGAAGAGGTACAGAACAGGAGCAAGTAAGTACCGTATTTCCCTGAAAAATAAGACCGGGTCTTATATTAATTTTTGCTCCAAAAGACGCGTAAGGGCTTATTTTCAGGGGATATCTTATTTTTTCATGTACAGCAATCCACATTTATTCAAATACAGTCATGTCATCTTCTTCTGGAACATCGTCATGATGGACTAATGCATCCAGCTGGCTGAAGATCTTAACCGGGGCTTATTTTTGGGGTAGGTCTTATTTTTGGGGAAACACGGTAGCAAGAGACCAAGAATCAATGAATGACAGAGGAGAAAACTAAGACGGTGTGATACTTTGGAAACCCTGTGAAGTATACCTTGGAGATTCTTTTCGACTATATGTGTCATGACTGTGACAACTGGTTAAGTGGGATGAGTAATGAGAAGTGATCATTGGCTTGAATACCATGGAGGCCACTGGTAGTCCTGACAGAGAAGTTTTAGTGCAGTGGTGAGATATCAGTAGTTTTAAGAAATAGTAGGAGAAGTAGCTTTAAGAAGAAGAATCCAAATCAGTGGACGCGTGTATAATACACTGTAACATATAACTCGAGCCGTTTATCTGCAAAAGGGAAAAAAGAGATGGAGCAGCAGCTGGCACAAAATGTAGCATAAAAAGCAGTTTGTTTGCTCATTTGAAATATGGGAAAAATAACAGCATCCTTATAAACTGAGAGAACAAGTAGAAAGCAAACCAACGATGATGTAAGGAGAAGAAGAGAAATGTTACAGTCAAGTCTGGTTAGGAAAGATGGCAGGAGACCTAGTAGGTAAACTTTAAATAATAGCATCCATAGCTTATATATGGAACAGATGGGGCAGATGTTGTGAGATGCAGTGGTGAGAGGCAGTGGCTGAATATAAAACAGGGATAATGAGGACTTAGAAATTACATACTTTCATTTATGTGGACAATTCAGAATAATCCAAGAGTTGTATTTGTTTATCATATCATTAATTTGATGTCTGTCACTTAATTCAATCATGACCTTTATCAAAAACTCTAACCACCTGTATTACTTTCCCAGGGCTGCAAAACAAAGTACCACAAAAACAGGTGGCTTCAAACAATGGAAATTTATTCTCACACAGTTCTGAAGGCTAGAAGTCCAAAATCAAGGTGTTGGCAAGGCCATGTCCCCTCGAAGGACTCTAGGACAGGATTCTTCCTTGCCCCTTTCAGCTTCTGGTAGGCCCTGGCATTCTTTAGTTTTGGGTAGCACAAATCTAATCTCTGCCTCTGTCTTCACAGGTTCATCTGCCTTCTCTGCCTGTGTCCACATTTGCCTTTTGGTCTAAGGACACTCCTCATATTAGAATAAGCTCCCGCCTTACCCCAGTATGACCTCATCTTAACTAATTACATCTGCAATGACTCTATTTCCAAATAAAGTCACATTTAGAAGTATGAAGGAGGGTGGTTAAGACTTCAAAACATTTTTTTGAGGGTCACAATTAAACCCATAACACAATCTAAGCACAGTTTTCTCTTCTATAAGAACTGCAAAACACTACCTGTCTCACAGGGTTTTAACAGGAATTAAATGTGTAGAGTACTGATTAAGAGTTCAGGTTCAGAAGTGAAAATCTCTCCATTGCTTTTAAAGTAGCTTCGGGAACTTAGTGAACTTCAAGCCTCGGTTTTCCATCTACAAAATGGAAATAGTAAGAGCTCCCACTACATAGGGCCAGCATGAGAATCACATCAGATAAATCGCATAAAATATTTAGAGATTCATGTGACCCTTGGTCCTGTGTCTGGCACATAGTGCTACCATGTTTCCCTAAAAATAAGACCTAGCTGGACAATCAGCTCTAATGTGTCTTTTGGAGCAAAAATTAATATAAGACCAGTCTTATTTTACTGTAAGACCTGATCTTATATAATATAATATAATACCCAGTCAAATACAATAAATATAATACCCGGTCTTATATTAATTTTTGCTCCAAAAGATGCATTACAGCTGATTGTCCGGCTAGGTCTTATTTTTTGGGAAACATGGTAGCTGGTGTCGGAGAACTGCTTGGTGTGGGAAAAGCCCCTCCGTGCATTGTAACTGGAGGCAGAATCTGAATAACTGACATTAGACATAGTGGTCTGGTGAAGAATTGAGACAAGGTGCCTTCACAACCTATGACTTAGAATATTTAGAGTCTACTAAAAATAAGCAGGTAGTTAGATGGACCGGCCCTGAATTCTTCACTTGTACTTCTCCATTTCCCTCAAAGTATGAACGACACATTGGTTGGTTAGGGAGAGAGAAAAGGAAAAATTAGGGTTACTGAACTGAGTAAATGAGTGACGTGAAAATTAAATGGGGTAAGTGAAATTTAGGCTATTTTCATCATTTTTGAAAACTGCATGGATGCCCTTAAAGACAGACCACAATAAATAGTGAGCTATTATAAATACTTAGATTCTGAGCACACTACACAAAACTTTATCATTATATATCAAGTTAATTCTTCTTGAATCACCATCAGTTAACTTTTTAGAGTTTCAATAAGTACTTGTAATAACATAAAGGGAGAAATGGTTTAGCCATGCAAGTCATTCAACTATGACTACAAGGTATAATTTGCAGAGCATCACATGGTTGTTAGGGAAAGAACTGTCATAAAGAAAAAAAGAAAAGGAAGAGCAATGGTTGAAAAGAATTGGAGAAACACAGAAGGGGAGATAACATTTTAAAGACAAAAGCAATGTGACATCGAAGAGCATTGGAATCACAGCAGCATCCATAAATTCAACAATGAAACAGAGAAAAATGTTACAACATGAACAGATGAAGTGAAAAAGAATTAAGTATCTATGGCAGGGGGAAATGTTATCTTTACAGCACAGATAAGAACGCTATTTGAATTTCAATAAAATGCTAACATTGAAGCAAGGCAAAAAAAGGTCAAAAAGGAACTCTAGATTTGGGACCAGAGACCT